>NW_026294802.1:13780000-15030000 GCF_026119805.1 Tympanuchus pallidicinctus
AAAGCAGAGGATGGAGGGGCGGATGGATGAGCAAAGGAGGAGCAGGCAAGGATGGAGACAGCGTCTCCTCTCATCTGTCCCTCCCAAAAAGAAACCATGTGCTCTGGGGCGGACCTTACAAAAAACAATAATTAAAAAAAAATTAAAAATCAAGCCACTTATTTGCTCAAACCCACAGCATCGAGATGCTTGCTGGAGCCACCTAGGGCAGGAAGCACGGAGAAGGGCACTTCCAAAGCCATGCTCAGCCCTCCTCTGTCCCCCAGCAGAGCTCTGCGGCTCCTAATGCCCAGCCCCAAACCCAGCCCTCGGCAGCACGGCGCAGAGGAGGGCGGTGGGGAGAAGGGGGTAAGGGAGAGGGAAGGGGGCATTTCTTTTATAGATTTCTATATAAAAAAGTAAATAAGATCCCAGCTCTTGCACGATTATTGGGCTATTGAAAGATGCAGCAAAAAGCAAGCGACACTGGAGTAAAAGGATGCGCCAGGCAAGGAAGGAAAGGTCTTGTTGGAAGGTGGGGAAGGGGAAAATCAGCACGTAGCCAGGCACGCGCTCCAGGCTTGTTACACCTCCCTGGGGGAAGGATCTGCTCCCACGCTGCCCCACAGCAGGCAGGAGTGCGGGGACCTGGGGCAGTGTCCCTCAGCAGGGCAGAGCCCAGGGAAGACATTCTCATCCCCACCAGGAGGGATTGGGATGCGGCCACCTCCGAGCGCCAGGAGCTGCCGGAGCCCCTTTCGTGGAGACTGGCTGGGAAAGGGAGTGGAATCCCTAGGAAGACTCAGCTCACAGACAGCTCCTACCTGGTGAAGAGCAGGATTGGTGGCGTTCTATTTTGCCTTTCAATTATTATCTCATAAATCTCCCTGGGAATCTCAGAAAGGGGAGACGTGGAGAAATGCTCCCTTTTCTCTGCTGAAAACGCAACAGCGGCTCACCACAGTCTGCTCGTTTTCCACGCTGGAAGGAGCTTGCATCTCTGTCTGCACACCTCTCTGGTCCCGCAGGGCTCAGCGAGAAGAGCAATGAGCCAGGAGGTGGCGGGTCCAAGTCGAAAGCTGTGGGAAGCACTGACAGAGCTCAGAGAGAAGAGAAAATCCCCAGGAACAGCACAGGCTGTGGGAGGCAGCAGTTTGCCCATTGCCTACCGCTGCTAAGCCAAGAGAAGTCCAGGTGAGAAGATCTGTCCTAGTGTCCCCGAGAGCTGGGTGGCTGCCTTCTCCCCACACCAGATGAACGCACGACCATCTCACATGGGGAAACAAGTGCACCATGGTACACCTCCTTGCTTTGAAATGTTAGGACAATATTAGGACAACTCCAGGAAGCAGGAGTGGAAGAACGTGGTCCTCTCACGCAAAACCCCATTGGAGCCCTCCTCTCCCCAGAGAGAACCTGGAGAAGAGGGTGTGTATCTCAACCTCAGCAGAGCCTGAGTGCTCCTTCACCTGCCCTGAAGACGGGTGACAGTCAGGGATGGGACAGGCGGATGGGGCTGGGTTCTCTGTCCTGATGTGGTGAATCCTGCAAGAAAACTGCCATTCCCTACCCAACACTGGGAGAATCATAGAATGGCCTGGGTTGAAAAGGATCACAATGATCATCTGGTTTCAACCCCCCTGCTATGTGCAGGGTTGACAACCAGCAGACCAGGCTGCCCAGAGCCACATTCAGCCTGGCCTTGAATGCCTCCAGGGATGGGGCATCCACAGCCTCCTTGGGCAGCCTGTTCCAGTGCATCACCACCCTCTGGGTGAAAAAGTTCCTCCTAACATCTAACCTAAACCTCCCCTGCCTCAGTTTAAAAAGACCCCACGGAGGGGAGGTGCATCCTCTTCCCAGATGAGCCCGCCGTGCTACATCCTGCTCTGACAAGGGGAAGGGAGAAAAGGCGGCGATCTGGCAGGAAAGGTACATGCTGACCCCAAATCTTAGCAGCTTGCCGTGCATGCAAAGAAAGTCAACTGTTTCCACGTGGTGGGCCAGGAGCGGCCACTGCTGAGGGCTGCTCGGCCAGAAAAACCATTTGGAGACTCCACCTTAGCTCACAGGAGAGGAATGGGAGGGAAGGGAACTCCAACACGTGGGAGGGGTGGGCAGAGGGGGCTGCAGACAGACGGGGTTCCTCCAACACGCAACTCGCCTTCTCCACTCGGAGATCGCTGCCAGTCCCAGAATGCCTTTCCCTCCGGTTCAAGCAACCAAACACCATCCCAGACACACATGCTTCGATACTACAAAATACTCTTTTCTCTAAGGACCGCCTAATACCGCTACAGTTTGTGCAATCACCGCATTTATTATTCATTTTTAAACTCTCTCGCTCTCTCTCTCCCTGTAGAAATTTTTTTTTTTAAGCTTTTCTCTTTTTTTTATGCAAAACTAATCATTTCACTTTTTCCACTCCATCATAAAATCTCCTCTAAAAACACGACGACAAGAGAACAAACATGGCACAGACACAGAGAATATCTCCCTGTTTTTGTTTTTTTTTTTTCCTAGGGTGTACGGGGAAGGGAAGGGGATACTTTCAAATGAACTCCTCCCCTCAACCTCAAGCCCTTTCCCAAGGGCAACGGATGGATCTTCCTTCCCATCTCCATGAAAGAGCAAGGGCAAAAACTGAGGAGGAAGAGCGTAACCCACATGAATACGAAGGTCGGTTGGCCGGCCCCAAGCGGCGCGTCCACCCGAGGGCACTTGGAGACTTCCAGATAGCAGCCTCTACCTGGAAGCAGCAGGGGATCTGTGTTCCAGATCCAGAGGTTCAGGGTTTGATTCCCACCTGGCGACGCAACCGGGGAGTGATGCGTCGCGCAGGCGGTTGAGCTGTGTCTGCAAGCTGGATGGCACTCCTTTCCTCCTCCGCAAAGAGCATGTACCGCACGAGCTTCCCCACCACGACAGCACCCCTACCACGACCCACCGTGTGCTCTTCAGACGGTCCCCTTTGCTTGTCACTCCGGAGAAAGGCAAAACCCCTTCAACTACACAGTTCCTGCCCCCCGCCCCTAAAGAACACCATATAAGAGACACCGGAGAAAAGAAGTCTGCCAAGCGAACGCACCTTGGCCACAACACATCGAGAGTTTCCTATTAAAGTTCCCTTTTATCTCCCACTTAAACGCTCTGATTTGTTTCAGAACCTCATTATCACAGAACAAAACACATCACCACATACACACCAAACAGCAACTGAACAACCTAAGGTGACAGGCCGGTTTGCATCCACCCCATAAAGCTCCTCTTATCCTGTAGCCTCCAAATAGTTGTGGTTTCTTGTTGTTGTTGCTTACGAGGGGAAAAAAGAGAAGCATCTCCTCGCTGATTCCCTAAGGAAGAGCTTTTCCCCAGAACTACGGACTGCTCGTCCTTGAAGCAGTGGATAGGCTATGCTCAAATAAGGGACCCTGGGTGTGCCAGGCACAGGAAAGATGCAAAAGTAAGAACACAAAGAATACAGGCAGGTAATAATACAGACACGCACACGAGTCCAACACGTTATAGGAAGCCTTAGCTTGGGTGAATGGATCAGGGAAGTCTCTTTCTCCCTGCCCCTGACTTCAGCTGTGAATGCAGCCGCATCCCCAAAGCACCTGCTGAGCTCTTAAAACAAGGGAAGAGAAACAAAGAGGTGTGCCAAGGGTGGAGATCGCAGCACCTGGAGCCCCTTTGAACCCAACACAAACCCCATCCACTGCGAGGCATTCCTGTGGGCAGGCAGCGAGGCATTCACTGCACCCACTGAGGAGCTGCAATTAGAGAGGCTCTAATTACAGTCAGCGGTCAGTCGGTCCTTCTGCCACCCCAGTTCTATCCCACAGACCGCCTCGCTGCTACCCTCAGACCACAAAATGACAGCTCCAGGCAGGAGCACTGCCAGAGCAGCTGCCAGCACCCTGTCCCTCACGCAGAAGCACCAAAGGGTCAGCTCCACTCGTGTTCACCCGCTCAGGGCACAGCTGCAGGCCTCAGAGTGGGGAATTCTCTCCACCCTTTCCCACCTCTGCACCACAGACGTAGAAGTAAAACCCCCCTGCCCCAATCCCAGAGGGGAGGCTCTCCCATGGGTTGATCCATCAGCACCTTTTCCTCGCCCCTACCGCCCAACCACATGCAAGTAGAGGAGAAGGGAGAGGAAGGAGTGGCGTCTCACCACGGTGCTTAGGATAAGCAAGCCAGAAGTGGCAGGTAGAGGAGCGAGCTCGTTAGGGGCATGACAAGAGCATCAGGGAAAGAGCTGTGATCTCGCTTGCTCCTACTTGCAAGGGCCAAGGAGAAGGAATGTCTGTATCAACCCAGAGGTGCTCTCAGAGAGAGCCAGCACGAGTGCTTATGATGCGAGAGTAATTTTTTGTTAGCACCTTTGATGGCAGTTGTAAGGGGCCATTTCAGATCCTGGAAAAACAGAAGGGAACACTCCTTCCAAGACATCCCAGACAGAGAGAGGGGAGCAGGAGAGATGAGAGGGAGTGGGTAGAGCACGCCACCCACCTTAGCACCCATCCTTCCCTCTGAGGGAGCAAAAAGGTCCAGGGGAAGCTTGCTGAGGAGGCAGGAGACCACCATCTCCTCCCAGACTGAAGGACGGGTGCTCCCACTCCCACCACAGAAGGGCTGGAGGAGGAGAGGGGTATTTGATTCCCTCTCCCCCAACAAGTGCAAGTGATGAAATGCCAGGAGGAAGGTTTGGCTGGAGGCAGGCTCCCCTTCTCTCCCATTCCACCTGCAAAGCTGAGCACGCTGGAAGATGCAGGGGAAGAGGAGACACCAGGCTGCCCAAAAGTGACCATACAACTGCCAAGGTAGCACCGATAGTTGCAGGAACAGAGAAGCCACCATGGGATGTTTGCTGTGTGGGGCTCTCTCAGCCACCCCAGCTTTGTCATGAGCACCTTGCAGCTATGACACTTCACCTCACACCCCTCTCCTCCTTGCGGGACATCTGGATCTGTCACTGCAGCACAGAGATGGCAGATCCAGGCCACGGGCCAAGGAAGGCAAGGACAGTAGGATCCAGGTCACGGCAGGAGAAAAATACAGGAATGGAAGAGACTGTGTGCACCTTGTGGGAGAAGGCTCAGGGGTGTAGGCTCCAGCTCTCCTTCCACCCACCTCTTGAGGGTCTGGAGCTCCTCTTCACTCAAAGATGGAAGGGGAAGGGGTGGAGGTGCAGCCCCCCTGCCACCCCGCAGGCACACAGAAACACGCTCACCCCAAAGGCTCCACTGCCAGTTGGACGCCACCACATTCAAGGACAAACAACCACGGCCCACCCTGCCTCCTGACTCCCCCCACTGCAACACTCTGGCCTCTGCACCAGAGGGATCGGGCAGGAGGGGGAGGAGGAAGGGTGGCCGTGAGGGCAGAGGGACAGCGCAGGGGAGAAGGAGAGAACCAAGGACAGCCATTCACACCACGACTTCTCGCAGGTAGAACCCCCACATCCCTGGAGCAGGGGGATCTGGCTGGCTCACTTGCTGCCGCCTCCCCCACCACCCGCCGCCGCCACCTTCTCAAAATCCTCCGCGTTGCAGAACTCCTTGATGGTGACCGTGAGCAGGTTGCTGGTGACATCCGTGACCACCACATTAGAGCAAGGGGACATCTCGGGACGCCAGTCGCCGGCCTCCAGCTCTGGGTCGGAAGAGGAAAGGGGCAAGGAGGGCGTCTGCGCCCCGCTGCAGCCTCCAGGGGGAGAACGCTTGCTGGTGGCAGCTGACTCAGGTGGGATGGAGAGGTCGAGGACCTCTGACTCGCGCCAGTCGGGGATGGCCGGGCTGAGGGTCTCGGGGAGCAGCTTCGGAGGAGAATCATCCGGGTCAGAAGAGGAGTGGGGCGTGGGCGACGGGCAGCCAGAGGAGCTGGAGCTGGGGGCATCGTACGGGGTGGAGCCCATCATGAGCCCACAGGAGGCCGCCTGGGAGCCTTCGGCCTCCCCCTTGCCCTCCAGAGAGGGGGCTGGCGCAGCAGACGGCTTATTGTAAAGCGAGAAGCCGCCGAACTTCATGTGGCGGATCTGAGTGCGGAGGACGCTCTCACTGAACTTTTTGCTCTTACCGATGACACGGTTTCGGGAAGGGATCTTGGGTCGAGCCAGGGCCCCGGCCCCGTTGGCTGGCTTCCCACCTTTGTCAATGACTTTGAGGTTGAGGATGATGCGGCTGCGTTTGGGCTCACGGGGTTTCACCTTACGGTTGATGATGCGGACGGTCTCCGAGAAGGGCGAGACGGGGGGACGGATGCCAGCCCCCCCTCCCACGCTTCCACCATTCTGGGGGTCGGGACGGGGCAGGGGACGCCGGGACATGCGATGGCATCTCCGGATGTCTTTCTTGAGCCGGTGCACTGCAGCGCTGGAGTGGAGCTTGGGAGACGAGGTGCTAGAACCAGGCTTGACAGAAAAGTGTACATCCCCAATGTGGAGGGCCTCCGCTTGGGCCCGAGCCTGCGGTGGTGGGGAGAGAGACAAAAACAGGGTCAGAGAGGTAGCCTAAGTGCAGCCAAACGCCAGGTCGAACACTGCTTGCCTCACGCTGAAGAGAAATGCCATATCACATCTATATCTACATAAATGACGAGCACGAGTCCACACCATCCTCCTACTCAATCCGCTGGTGAGTCAACGTGCCCCTATGAGTCTGCTCCACAGAAGGGATGAGCCAGCTCATCACTCCCCCTGCATGCTCTCAGTGTCAGCTCCAACAGTGTGAGCTCCCACTTTCAGCACCCAACTCCCAGTTTCATCCCCAGCCTGATGACAGCAGAGAGATGCCACCATCATGTGGCAACAAGCATGCTAAGGACTGCATGGGGAGATGGGGTGGAATGTATGTGCTGTCTGCAACCGTGGATTGCTGGGAGCTGTGGCACAGTCCCTGTACAAGCAAAGGAGGGTATCCAGATTCTTTATGTGCAGCTAATTACTCCCCTGTTGGCATGTATTTCCCCGCAGAGAAAACTGCCAGGCTCCAGCCATGTTACAAGCAACGGTTCCTAATAGTTGGTAATCCTCAGCACTAACTGTTTGGCCACTGTTGAGTTAGCATGCTAAACTAAGTACTAGCCCCAAGGGAGGGGAGCTGCCCCGCATGCTCTGGAAATGAACATGAGACAAGAGGAAGGCAAAGAGAACTACATCCAGGTAGCTCCCACAACAAGACTTGTCTGCTCCACCAAACAGGGTGAATGTGGGTCTTGAGAAACATGGAGGTGGGTGATGGTGATCTCATAAAGCTGTCTTAGCTAAGAGCAAGAACCGCAGAGATCTGGAGCTGAGTTTTCAAATAAGTTGCCTATCCCTATCCTGCAGTGCAAACAAGGCACTGCCTTGTCCGTTGGAACACCATACAGCCCACTCCTCATGCAGCCTCCCGCGTACCATTCCTCACCCCAACAAAACCCCATCTCTATGCCTCTCAGTGGTTCTTGGAAGCAGAAGTAGCCCACACCTGGAGCTGGGATGAACCCCCTCTCCCATCATTACCCAGCTAGCAAGTAGCTTCCTCCACCTCGTGGGCACAACAAGAATTGCAGTGCTACAGACAGCTGCTTTTCTTCCCCGACTTCTCTCTCCGATTGCCCCCTCGCACCAGCCAAGATCGGGATGGCTGCCTGCCAGCTGAGAGCTTAAGTACTCCAACACCATCTCCTTTGTCACCCTGCAGGCTGTGCCTCCTACCGAAGGAACGCCTGGTGAAAAAAATGTTCTTGTCAAGACAGCAATCTAACAGATCTGAGCGAGGGGCCCAGGCGCCCTTTCCTTTCACACAATGAGCTCAGAGCCCTTTGCCCCTCGACTCCCACCGAGGGCCCAGCAAGAGTCACAGAAGACCCTGAACAAGCAGAGAACGGGGATGTGAAGACATTTTGTTCCTCCCTGGCTAACGTCAGGTTGTTCCCTGCAGTGCTGTGTACATCCTGGCTTTAAAAAGGACTGTGACCAAGAGGCCTCTGTCCCCTGTAACATGTGAAAATGCAGACCAAAGTTTCACCTGTGCCACTCAGCCTCACGCATCACTCTGTGCCCTGAACAGTACAGAAAATTAATAGTTCGATATGATTCTGTCTGCCCTGGCCCTCCAGCTTAAAGGAAGCAGTTACCAACAACCACAGTTGCTTTCTACACCCTGAATTCCTTGGTGGAGTTTCCCAACAACTGAAAGGAAAAAAAAAATTGATAATGCTGGGACAGTTGCTGCTCAGCCACTTCCGAAGTCCCACTGATTCCACATTCTCTGCCTGTGCTCATTAATCAGCCCCTGTCTTGCTTTTACTAAGAGACTTGTCTTTGTTTGGTGCTTATAGAGCAGCTAGCACAGACCAACGCACATGGCTGGGACCTTCCCAGTGCGCCAGAACCACCGGGTCTCCTTTGTTTGTCTGTGTGTCTGTGTTTCCAGTTACTCCCCGCATTCGTTAAATTCCAGTTTTGGTACTTTCTGAGCAGCCTACACCAACCATGGACTGCTGAGGCCAGGCTGTTAAGCAGCGAGGTGAGCCAGGCCCTCCCCAGGTGCTGTCCCCAGCGACCAGCTTCAGTGCCGGTTTCAATGAACAATATGCAGATACACAACTTACCTTCAGCTTGTTTTTCCAGGTAAGGTTTCAAGAAAAATAGTATCAAGATGCTCTATCTAAGACCAGCCCCCACCATCATCTCACTTGCAAAGATCAGTGTTCTTACTACAGGATCAGGTTTATTCAGGCATCAGCTACACAAACTCGAGCCTCTTCCCTGCTGAGGACAGCATGTTTTCGGGGCTCAGTCATTTCCTTCTCTGGCTTCCAACTTTAAGCGACTTGCACCTTTGGGTTGCAGAAGACTCAGCATTCAGGTTGGCAGCTCCCTGCTTCAGACCCACGACACTAAAACGCTCAAGAGCTGCATGAGCACAAAGTCTTTAAAACCAAACCTGTTTAATCCTTTCAGCTGCATCACCAGCGAGTTACTCAGCTGAGAACTTCTCCAAATGGAAGCTACCTCTTGGGGTTTTGCTGTTCTCACCCGCAGGATTTGCTCACCACCGAAGAAGTACTCAGCATGTACATAAGTAATTCGCTGCCTGCTTACAGCTCAGCCTACATCAGGAGCAGCTTCTGGAGGCTTGCTGCAGTGCTCTGTCACGGGAGCAAGGCAACTGCTTCCCTTCCCCCCACTCCCTTTTTGGGATCTGTATCACCTTTATTTAGCTTGTGCAGCTCTTTCCCATTGCCTCTGGGAACAAGTATTATCTCCCTTGTTCCCTACTATTTCTGAATAAATGTCCCTCGAGGCCCAGCACGCATATTTGTTCATTCATTCCCTGAACGCACTGAGGCACACAAGCACATGCACTGACACGTGCTTTGTGAAGGCTTGCTTACCTGATTTGTATCAAAACCTTTGCAATCTGAAAGGGGAAGGGAGGTTAAAAAAGAAGAATAAAAGACCTTGCAAAGCAGCAGATTTCTAGTTGATTACTTCAGAATCAAGTGATTTCCAGCACCACTGCTGCACCATAGTAGCGCCGCTCTCTCATACATTACTGGTTCTGCTTTGTCTTTTATTCTCCACCTGCATTCCCACAGTCCTTGCTCCGACCAGCTCTTCTTTCCCCTTTTTGGCTGCCATTCTGCCTTTTTACTACCCTTTTTCTTCTGCAGCCTTCCAAGTGACAAGGCAACGGCAAGCCAGTTCATAGCACAGCTCTCCCGAGCAACACCGCCATAAACTACAGCTTCCCTACTGGATAGGGGAACAAAATGCCACAAAGGGGAACAGACTGTTTTCAAACCGCCCGGGGATAATTTACGAACAGGGAGGAGATCAAAAGAAACCCAACTCCAGCTTCAGAGTTCAAGGAAGGGCGAAGTGACAGAACAACACGCTGCTCTGCCCCTACGTCCCCTCTCACTCTGCTCTGTTACTTATCCCTCCATTAACCTTCTCCAGCCTTTTTTTCCTTTCGTGTATCTGCAGCCATCCCGAGGAGGAGCCTTTGCTAGCCACCCACTGAGCCTGGAGACTGGGCTCTGTCTCTTAATAGCACTCACTACACTTTATTAGATTAGTGGGTGAGCTTTGCGTTCCTCGCAGCGGAGTGCCGAGGGAAAAGCAAAACATAAAGAGCAAACCAAGCAGAGGGAGAGAGGAAGATCACTACAGTGTACATGACAGGTCGATATTGCTTTCTAACCTTGCACAAGCTGTCCTCAAGGAAACCTTCTGCAGACATCTAAGCACTGCAGCAAGAGCCTCGTGTGCAGCGCTGCCCGTTCCGAGTGCTCAGCACAAAGCTTACGGCATACCAGGAGCCTCCCAAGAATGACAGCCTCCCGCCAAGCCTGAGCTCAGTCAGCTGTGGGAAAGTTTGCCCCTAGCATGCAGAGGATCAAGTCCCATTTCCTGCCCCCAAATTCTGCAGCTGAGGTTTGAAGGGGTTTCTCGCAATGCCGGCCATCTTGATAGCGATATCACAACGCCCGGCCTGTGACTGCCCTCGGCAGCCTGATGGAAAGGGCAAGTGTTAGGCAGCTTTCAGCAACAGTAGCCTAGTTCACAAAGGCAGCAGGTGGCTGAAGATGTAGCTTTTCAAAGCTCTTCCAAAGGTGCGGGCCTCTAACCTGCTGGAATGCGTTCTGTAAATCCCCCCGGGTGCCTATCTGCAGCTTTTGACAGCTAATCCCTGGATAAACCTATCCCCATCTGCAAATCGAAACACCCCCAGGCTAGGGAACGGTGGCACGTGGGAGCACTTATTTCCATGCCTTACTGGAGACTCAGAAGCCCAAGTTTAAGCCCTGTCACATATGGGAGATCCTAGCAAGCCACCAAGCCAAGGGCAGGCAGGCCACCAAGGCAGCCCTAGGCCAGGCTCCCACTTCAACGTCATTTCACCAGACCTAATCTGTTCAGCTAGCAGATCAAAAAGAATATTGTTCTTACTGCCAACTTCAAAGACTCCCTTTGGGATGCAAGAGTCAAATTTCTTCCCCTGCTTCTGAAATTCTCACTGGAAGCCGAGAACCAAAAACGCTGTCAGCGACGCATGAGGCAGAGCAGCGCTGCGGGCTTGGCAAAGGCCAACCTTCAGCAGGTCAGAATTGTTGATCAAGATGCACATTAGTCTCAACCATTCTGGTGGCAGCCATGCTGCTTGCAATTTGCCTGAACAGAGCTCAGAGAAGCTGAGATAGGGCTGGCGGAGATTGAGTTACCTCCTGCTGCCTGGCCCAGGGCGTTATTTTTAGGGCAGGTTCTGGAGTAGCAAAAAGCAGCAAGTGGAGCACCAGCAGTTGAACCAGCTCTGTCCCCACTCTGGAAAGAGAGCACCAGGGCTCTGCTTGATCTACACTTCCCTCAGCTGGGCACCTTCATGACAGCTCCACCCTCCCCGGAGCACTGCACCAGCTGCACAAACCTACAGGTTTTGGGTAACGTTTGAGAAGCTGGCAGAAGGAAGATGTGCCGCAGGAACTTGTCAGGGATGTGATTCAAAGGATGCTGTTGAATAATTCAGGTTCCAAGTTTAGAGGGGTTTAAAGAGCAAAGGGAGAAGAGGAGGAACAAGGTTTGGTTTTTTTCTTGCTTTTTCTCTTTTTTGTAATGGATTTTGTTGTTGTGCGAATGAGAAGAAAAATTGGCGATAGATTTTTCCACACTCCACTCAGAATCAAAAGAAAAGAAACTGATTATACACAGTAGTGTCAAAAGCACAGAATAAACAAAGACAACACTTCCCTACTGCTGAACGATGTCAGGTGTTACAAATCCCAGCGCTTTTTAATTCAAGTGGAGAACTATTTTAAGGCGGTGGTTTCCCTTTCAGCTTTCCTTTGCATTGTTGGAAACCTAAACACCAGGGTTTCACTTAATGCATGACTGCCAGAAAAACCACATAGCCCAGCTTCCCTGCACAAAGATTACGAGGTGGCACTCATCAGTTGCGTTTGTAGCTTTCAGGTTGCAGATGCAGAAAGCTGTTAGCAGAAAAACAGGCGGAGGATACTGAAGGAGGGACTTTCAGGGGATTACCGTGTCCCCTGAGTTTTGCTCAGGGCATCAGCATGTGCCCATTCCTACCTTTCCCCCATTTGTTTCATGAAGCAGAGACGACATCCTACCCCTCTTACTCAGTCCAAGCACTAGGCTAACTGGAGCGAAACTCCTGCTGCTGCCAGGCAGAGGGGAGCATTAACCCACCGGGAAAACATGCACAGAGGGGTGAGGACTTGCTGTGAGCCCCAGACAGAGCTGGTGATGGAGATACCTCACTGCACAGATGTTCCAGGGCTTCATATGGGATCGAAACTATGATCTCCCTTACCTGCCTCAGTCACACTGAGGTGCGTTGTCCGAGTTTGTCTGAACCGCAATGCTCGTGGAAGGAGAAGGGAGCAAAGCATGCAGCTCTGCTTTTGGGCTAACACACCCACAGCACTCCCCCCAGATAACACATTTCTTAGTTTAAAAAAAAAAGAGTAAAATCGAGGGGTCAGGGCTGCACTGGCACTACAGTCACTGCAAGCAGGCTGGGACGACGGCGAGGGGTCTACTGGGGCACCAAACCACCGCTCCTTCCCCAGTGCCTGCAGCTCACAGATGGGAGCTCACACAGCGAGCGGGGTGTGGGGAACGGCGGGCCGAGGGAAGGGAAGGGGCCACGAGGGGAGAGGCCGTGAGGGGGCCCCGCCGCCCCCAGCTCAGGCCAAGCACCGAGGGCACGGCGAGGGGCTGGATGCGCCGTGCTAGGCCAGAGAGATGTAAATAAGAGTTACCTTCAGCAGAAAAGTTTTGGGCTTCGGTCCTCTCTTCTTGGGCCCGTACAGCTCCCGCTCGCGCTCCCTGCGGGGAGGCAAAGCCAAGGGTTACGGCCGTCCCGGGGGGGCCCTTCCCGCAGCCCCCCACCGCCCGCTCGCTCGCTCACTCACTTCTGCTCGAAGGCGGCGATGAGGCGGGAGTCCAGGATGTTCTCCTCGGGCTCCCAGGTGCTGTACCTGCCGGGCGGCACCGCGACGCGGGTCAGAGCGGAGCTCACCTCCCCGCCGCTCCCCGCACCCCCCCAACCCGCCGCCCCGCACTCACTTGATGGCCCAGCCCTTCCATTTCACCAGGTACTCGATGCGGCCCTGCAAAACACACGGAGGAGACGCGGGGGTGAGACGGGAGGTTGAGGGGAGGACTTCACCCCCCCTCCACCCCCAACCCGCCCCGGGCCGGGCCGGCCGCCCCCCCGCACCTTTCGGATGCGCCGCTTGATGATGGACTCGGCGGCGAAGACGCGCTCCCCCACTGCAGACAGCTCCATCTTGTGCGCCTCGGCGGCGGCGCCCGCAGCCCATAATAATCCCGCGCGCCCCGCCCCGCCCCGCCCCCCCGCCGGCTCGCGCGCGCCCGCGCCCGCGCGTGACCCTCTCCCCCCCCATTCCCTCCCCTTCCTCAATATGGTGCGGGGGGGGGGGGGGGGAAGAGGGGGAGGAAGGCCCTTAAAGGGGCCGCAGCAAAGCGGGAGCGGGGCTCGGCTGGAAAAGTCCGCGCAGCCTTCGGAGATTGGCTCATTTAAGCGTTCGTTAACGCCTAAGGCGTCAATGTACTTAGCGCCCGTCCGAGAGCCGGGCTGCGAGCGTTCCCGAGCAGACGCTGCATTTCGACACTGACACCTCTGCAGCGAGGCTGCCCAGCAGCAAGGCTGAACGCTGCAAGATGTGCCTCCTCCTGCAGCAGCCGTGGGCCAAGCAATAGCCTGCACCACCCCTCCAGCCTAAGCGGTACCCACGGTATCCCCAGAGCTTTCCTACGAGTTCCACAGGCAGGCCCAGGTTGCGGCAGCACCCCCAGGCTTCCAGCATCCCTCCTTCCAAAGCCACTTCCTTGAGGAGCGTGCCCTGCTCTCTGGCATCCCATCAGGTTACCCTGCATGGGTCTGAGAGGCAGCACAGCAACAGACTATTTAAAAAATAAGCTATCCAGATCAACCTTTACTCCAGCCAGCACACGCATGTGGAAGGACAAGCACTGGGCACAGAGTGCCAGCCAGCCGCTGCAGCACTGGCAGGGGTAGGAAGGAAGTCTCTGGAGCAGGCTTTCCCGTAATGCTGCACTGCAGCTTCTTACTCCTTCACCTGATTCCCAAGCTGCTGCCAGCAAAACAAGCAGCTGGCTGCAGGCCTGCACCCATGCCAGCGGTCAGGCCCAGCCCCACCAGCTCATCACAGGCAGGCTGGATGCATTTTGTTAATGTGGGCAAAGCCAGCCGACTAGCACGACTGCCTCACTCCAAGCTACCTGAAATAAATCCAGGGCCCAACTCCACCTCACCAACCGAGAGCTGCTGGGCTCTTGGAGAGCTCCCTGGAAGCCCCACAGGCCAACAAACTCGAGGCCACCCCGTCAGCAATACGAGCAGCAGCCCAAGCTGTGCCGTTCCCAGGAGATGTGGGATGCAGGCGATGGCCGTGCTCTCCTCCAGCTGCTGCTGGCAGATCTAATGAACCCAGAGCAGCAGCCATCCCGTGAGCAGCACTCTCTTTCTCCAACTCGGATCCATCAAAGACCAGCTGTCCTGGGTCACCCCTGTATAGCTCTAACTTACCCAGTGGTTAAAAATTAATAAAAACCTAACCTCCTTGAATTGAAGTAATGAGTAATGCCAGAAACAGCATTTTGCACGCTCTGTACTTCACAAACCTTCTTTTTTTTTTTACTGGTCGTTCTCACGCACGGGCCTTTTTTCATTCTTTTTCCAACCACGCTGCATGCTTATACCAACAGGAGCAACTAAGGAGAAACAATTCAGCCGTTAAATTAAAGGAAAAGGAGGTAAATAACCACACAGACAGACCATTAGGTAAATGTCAGTTCTCATATTTAATATTTTCATAATTTTGTTTGCAACATTTACCACATAAATCATCTAAATAAATAGATGCTGTACAGTCTCTTATCCGTATCAGTACAAAAATAAAACCACACTTTGTGTCAAATTATACTTGAGCCTGCCCTCCCTTTGCCATTACAACCTCTGCTTACGACTCACGCTCGCTCAGACAAGGCATGATACTCTGATTGGTTCATGTGGAATTGGTTTACGGCCTTTTCCCTCCCTCCCAACCCCCCCAAATACATTCAATTAGTCTGTACAAAAGCTAGAAGCTCATTCTGTGCAAAAGAAAGCTTTCTGTGTGCAAAGACTCTCATACTCTAGCGTGCTGACAGAAACAACAGCTGAAGAGACATGAACAAGAACCAGGGACCCTCTTCTCCCAGTAGACCCCATCTTCTGCCCCCCAGCAGAAGGGAAGCAGATCACATTAGATGAGTCAGTGTGCAAAGAGTCCAAACGGTGTGTCTAAGCTAAGGGGAAGGTTGGAGCCAAAGACCCCAGGAAAGAACTAAGGTTCCTCTGACTGTAGAGCATGCTAAGCAAGAAAGAAGAGCCTCTCATCTTAGCCTGCTCAAAAGGCTCTTTAGATATGCAGAATAAAAGCTTCATTTGGATGAATTCAGTTATTTGGTTGCTGTTATGTTGGAGATAAGGTGAGGAAACAGCCTCCAGAAAAATCCAGCATCTACTGAAGACAGCTTCTGGCTCACCCTTCCCTCCTTTCCACACCACCTGCAAGAGGACAGGTGCCTCCCCATTCCTCAACCAGACTCATAAGGTGCAATTCTTCAGGCCAGATATAGAGATGTCTCCAGAGCTAAAAGATGCAGTCAGTTCCAGACTAGGACCACTGCAACTGAACTTCCTCCTCTTCTTCCTTATCTCAGATAAAGGAGGTGGTGGGGAGGAAGCCAGCACACAGGGCACTGTGAGCCTCCCCTCCCTCCTTGGTTAGCCTCTTCCACTCAGCAGGGCTGAGGAAACTCTCCCCTCAGCCATGGGAGGGAAGCTAAGGGCTGGGTGGGAACTCTGGAAAAATAACAAGGGACAGCTACCGACCTGAAATAGATACATCTTTTCAAACGCTTTTAAAATGTTTTTCAAATGCCACTTTCAGGCAGACGACAAGGAGTACTTTGCACTCCCAGTGCTTTGCATTTTCAAAGTGCTTCAAAACATGCTTCAGACTAAAAGCAAAAAAAAAAAAAGCTGCTTAACGTCTTGACAGACTTGCAAAGAGCTTCTTTGTGCTGACACTACGCTTTCTGGTTAAAAATAAAATAAAACCAAGTCTTTCCACTTCCTCTGAAATCCCCCTCCCAGTCAAAACTGCTATCCCAGTAATGAGATAAGCTGATAGAGGTTCTGAACACTCTTACAAGCTCTCCCCTTCAACATCCAATTGGTGCTCTCAGACATCACCAGGGTGTGTTTCAGAAGAACCCCTGAAGGGTTTGCAGCCTGTCCCACAGCAAACAGAAACAGTTCCAGCAGCAAAGTTTCTACCCACACTCTCTTGGTAGGCATCCTTCTCGGGCCCAACACCCATTACAAACCCCCCCTGAGCTCCTCTCCTCTGCACACAACCCCGTTAGCTGGGGATCACCCTTGGCCCACTCCCTAATAAGCCATTGTACTTTAAGAGCTTAATGGTACAAGGGAAGAGAGCTGGAAGAGGAAAGAGAAGGATCATCAAATTCAGGAAGTACCTGTTGCAAGAAAGTATTTGAGAAGTCTGAGTTGCATTCCAAGTGATTGCTTCTCTCTCCAACAGTTTCATAGGCGTGCCCAGTTGCTTGGTTGGAACATGGGTGGTTCAACACCCAGAAGGTCCATGCTGTCTCTGCAAAGACAGCTTCACTGCACTCAGACTCAGTGGGCCTCTTTATCATAACCTGCTGTCTCAAGATCAAGTTTACTATACCCTTGGGGACAATTATTTTGAGAACAGTGAAAGAGACACGCTCCCTTCACTTGTATATGCTAATGCTATATACTTCCATGCAGAAATTACCTCACGTAAGCTGTCAGCATGCTCCTCCCTTCCTTTCCAAATGATGAAAGAGAGACACGAACACAGCACCACCTCTCTGCATGGCCTGCTCAGAGGGCCATCCACCCACTGACTGCTCTGAAGCACTGACACACCAGAGCTGATGTGAAGGATCACAGGTTTCGGAGCAGAAGGCACTGCATTAGAACAGTGGCTGAACGTGGCCTCATTTCATCCCCTACTTGTCTCTTCTCCTTCCCCATCATATGATTTTCCCACTCTTCCTGGAGACTAAGGTAAATTCACAACCAAGCAAGAAGCACAAAGGGCCTGTAAGGAGCAGGCTGCTTTCATTTCGCTGCTATTAACTGACAGATGGCAGTTAACACCCACCTCAACAAACAATTACAAAAAATAAAAATAAAAAAAATCAGGTTAATCATCTCAGTATTTCTTTTACAATCACGACAATTTTGGCCCTTGAGTTTCATTACAAGTTCTTTGCTCTTACATCGCATCTCCTCTCTCAGTTGCTCACCCAAAGGCCTGCCCTTTGCAACCTAGCAAGAGCAAACCTGAGGCCCCTCCTTCCCTCTCTTCCTACCCCTACAATTTTTTTCCTAGAAGGTCCAACAGCCCTCTTCTTCTCAGGCTGCAGGCAAGGAAGGGGCGAGCTGAAGAGGAGCAGATACCATTTAGCATTAGGAAGAGTCGTTTTCCCTACTTTCCCTACCTCAGAAAACCTGAGAGGAGAGGAAGGGGTGGGGAGGCAAGGGCAGACTGCGCTTTGCTCAAATGCATGGATGTGGCTAACAGCTCTCACTGCTGCCTTCCGCACCCCAGCCTCTGTTGTGGCTACCACCGAAGGTCTTACATGTACTAAGCCTGCCCATTTTCTGACCTACTCGAGGCCTCCCCTCTCTATTCCAGTGAAATCATCAAACAACACTGGCTGCCACAGAGCAGGAAACAGCGCTGGGGCCACCGGCACCCCGTGAGGCAAACAAACAATTTTATACATTCAGTCACAAAACACCGAGAGAACAATTCTGGATAGTTTCACAACACTAACAACAACAACAAAAAGAGCCATTCCTTTCTCAATAAGCTTCTTGCTGTATGAGGCTCTGACATAAGTAAGGGTCAGTTCACCAACAAATTTAAGCTTATTTTGGACAACAGAATGGCATCTGGGTGTTCTCATAATAATACCCTGGCTGTGCTTGAGAAAGAAAGAGAAAATAAAATAAATACCTCGGTCTGACTTCACAAGCAAAAGGGCCCCCAAGCAAAGGCAAGACAATAAGGGAGCATGCAGGAGCTACAAGGCTACTTAATGCCACTATTTACGTGCTAAAACTTGCTGTTCCAAGGCATCGCTTACATATCTGAGCAACAACATCTACTTTGTAACCAGCCAGGAACAGAGGCACCTTTCCAATTGTTTCTAAACCAGTGTTAGCAACAAAGGTTCTCTAATCTCACGAAGCCCCTCTGTCACACAGTGAAGTTACTGTGAGAAGATTTATGAAAGAGAAACTTCTGCCCCCTAAACACAGCTGGTCATTCTCACACTGGAACAGTTCTGAAGAACAACCGTTAGAAGAGTTCTTCCTTGAGAGGTTTGTTTCTCGTGCACAGTTCACTGAGTTCTACTGGCTGAAGTTTGTTTTTCTTGTTTACAGCCATAGAGCCAAATGAGGTATGGGAGAGTTAGCCCATTTCTATTCTCAGCTTGTGCTTTGAATAGAGTTATTAAACTCTGCTTCAGCTGGATGCTATTCTGGCTCTCCTAATCAAATGGAATGTGTAACAAAACTGTGAGCACAGCATCCAATTTTCATATGTTAGCTCTAGAAGTTCCAGCTCAATATCCAGACTTTGGGATTGAACCTAAAGATGGATGGGATATGGGAGAAAAGTAAACCCAGAGGAGCCCTGCTGCTATCAAAAGGACAAAAGCCCCATGCATCTCTTCATCTGCAGACGTGGACTGACGTTAATTTTGAAGTCCCTGAAGACCAGCTCCACTAAGGAAGTCTACAATGACATGTTGCCAGACACTGGAAATGTGTTAGAAAGACCAAAAGAAAAATCTTTAATGGATTTTTAACACTGCATTTGTGAATGTAAAAAAAAAAAAAAAAAAAAAATCCCAATAGCAAAACAAAAGAAACACAACAAAATGAAATCAACCCTACAGTAACTGCTCAGTTTCCTACCACAGACTCCTCCTCACACACACAAACCAAACCCATGCACAAGCAATGTGCTGCACCTTAACCTGGTCCCTGACTGACCTGTACATAAAGCAGCATGGGAGCCAGGTACCTTGTTCAACACTCCATGTAGTCAGGTGATTAGTCACTGCAAAAAACACAAGCTAACCTAATCTAGGCATGATTAAGAGATGAAGCTGTGGGTGTATCCTCTTTGAAAGAGCACCACAGGTTTTTTTGAAAACCTCTACTGCAGGAGAAAGAAAAGATGTTTAAAGAGAAATGCCAAAACAAAACACTGAGAAGTCTCAGCTGGCGAGTGGAAGAAAAAGCAGAGGATGGAGAACTGGTTTACTATGACAAGCTCCTTCCTGCCCATGGGATTGGTACTGCTTCCAATGTCAGCTGATGACTGGAACCTAAATAAGTAGGAAGGATTTTGTTGTACTTGTACAATGTGATGGTAGCAATAGCTGCATTAAAGAAAACAGATCCCATAAATGCCATGAAGATTCAGCAGGGTGAGCTGGAATTCAAGAATTTGCCCCAAACGAGCTAAAATATTGTGCTTCTCTAACTGTGACTACCTGACCTACTGCAACCCCAGTGAGCAGACTCAGCCATACTAAATGCCCACAGGTCACAGTAAGAAAAAAGATAAATGTTTTCTGCCTGTTTGGCAAATATCAGGAAGAGGGGGATGTGTGTGTGTGTGGGGGGGGGGGGTGACAGTGTGAGTGATACTGCACAACCTCACACACTGCAGAGGAGAGCAAACCAATTTATGTGATACAATTCCAGATTTGGAAGCCTTACTCCAGACACCCACATTCAACAAACATCCTAGGCCTGTATAATTCCCTCATCAGTCTGCCCTTGCTGTTCCAAGCTTCTTCCCCGCTCATTTTTCACTTCTCACCCTCTCTAATTTCTCCATAATTAAACTTCCACGTTGCTTATTTGGGAGACAAAAAGATTAGTTCTGAAATTCAGGGTCTTCCCCGTGGTCCTGAAACTGCAGCGACACAGCAGAAGACTGGCCTACTTACACAGCTTCGAGATAGAAGGGGAAATCTTCAGTCTGCACTGACCTGTCACGTCCTATAAGAGGTAAAATCTGCTTTTAATAAAAGCTTCAGGGGGCAGCCCAAGCATTTTGCAAGAAGCAGATGTTTGGATGACCAGAAGTCCCAGAGCTCCCAAACTCTGAAGGTCAGCAGGCAAAGCCCTTCAAAGGAACTGCTGAACACTGCCCAATTCCACAGAGCCTATACCTCAGAGCTCAGAAGGCTCATAGTTTCACACAGAATAAATACAGCAGGAAAGAAATGCTTTGTGTGGAATGGGAAGAGGGAACAAAGAAGTTAAGGATGGAAATCATGACAGCCAGCAAACTCCTGCAGCTCTCTCTGGAAGTTCCCACCTCAGACTGTAGCTTACTTTTCTTGCTTTCCATAGGAAAATGTTTGTATTTAAAATTTTAAATTACTTAAATAAAATTTGATTTCAAGAAAATGGAAGGGAGTATGCATGTGCAGGAACAGATGCTATGCTAAACTACCAACTCAAAATACAGCATTTCTTCAAATACCTCAAAGCATCACAGGCAGTCCAGCATGAGGCATTTAAGTGCAAGATCAGGCAGGGTCTATTGAAATGCAGACCACTTTCCTTGGCAAAGTTTTAAGCCTTCCAAGGGGAAGTTTCCATCAGTAAAGAAGTACAGGATCACAGATACTGTGAGGAGACTGGAGTCACGGAAGAACATTACTCAGACAGTACAATCCAAGCATTCTCCTTGCTAAGAATTACGATTCCCCCACCCCCACCCCACCCCCTTCTACTCTAATGCATGCCTTCTCCACATGTTGTTTACCTTGGATCTCCCAATGGCATCCAAGAACAGAATTTGCCACTAATCAAGGTCCATTTCTAGCTCAGTTCTGTCCAATTCCTGTGTCCTGGGCCTGCGCCAGTATATTGAATATCTTTGCAGTGCCAGGCAATGCTTCAGTTGTCTTACCGGCCCCTCCTTCCAGGGAAGGAGAGTCAGATTTCAACCAACTATCATCACAGACTCAGGGCAGCATCTGTCATTAAGTCAGAATTTGGCAGAAGATAGGAACACCCCACTTTCCATAACGTATTTCTCACACAGCATAGACAAGCCTGGAAATATTGTTTAGCATAGACAGAGTGGTATGCCTCCACTATGCTGGGTTTCTGGGCTTTTCACAAGGGCATAATGAATTTAGTTAGCCAATTTATTTTTCAGACACGCGTTTCAGTCTTTTCTGTATGACCAACAATCAGAGAAACCTCTGCTGTCTACATGGACCTGCTGTGCTGCACAGCCTTACTTACCACAGACAGGCAAATACGGTTCTGAAGTCCTGACAGCAGGCCCCAGGGAAAACAGCACTGGAGAGAAAGTCTTAAGAGGCTGGAGTGATCTACACAGGTAGGATCCATCGTCTCTCAGTGCTGCATGAAGAGAGGGAGGAGGAAGGTGGGAAGAGCAACGCATAGAGAAGTATCTTTATCCAAGGGATATCAATTGCAGAACAAGGCAGCAGGCTAGAGACCTAGCTCTCTTTCCACCTCCACATGCCCTCTCCCCACAAATGCAGCTGCTGCCACTTAGCAGCATAAAAGCCAAATTGTTCAGCTTGCTGCTTCGACATCTAGGAGGGGAGTCTTTGCCAGGGAAAGGGCTGTCAGTTTTTCAGATGGACAAAGCAATGACAAACACACACCCCCTATGCTGCCTTTTTTTTTTTTTTGCGTATCTGAAAGGGGAAAAAGGAGAAGAAAAAAAGGTCTCTGTAAACATTCTGAGACATTTTGGATTTTTTTTTCCTTCTTAAGGGATAAAATAAGCCCTCCCTAGCCCCACTCTAAAAGCACTAGATTTGGGGAGCACTGAAAATGGAGATTCACAACTGCGCACTCCGGTCTCGGAAGAAGCCCTCAGCCACTTGTGCTTCTCTGAAAGTGACGGTAATGGAGTTTGCCGTGATGTCTGTCACTGTCACTTCGCTGGGGGGCACAGTGGGAATCCAAGGGAGATTGCCATCCACATCTGCTACAAAAGGAGAGGCAGACAGAGCATGTTAGTGAGAGGGAGAGAAGGAGGGAGAGAGAGAGAAGCAAAGAGGAGGATGGAAAAGGTGCCTCGTTTCTGATAAACGGTGGATGAAATCAGCCTGCATTCAGTCTGCACACACAAGGCAAGAGCGAGCATGGGCAAGCCCTCCCTTCAGAGGCTAAGGAAAAACAGAGGATCACTGCAGATTATAAAGGGAAAAGCAGACGGTTGTAAGGGTGTTCAGACACACACCAGCACTGGATAAGCCTACATGGAGATCGACAGGATGAAGTAACAACACCCAGCGCCTCCAGCCATTCACAGTTCCCCAGTGTCTCCTGTGCCTTCTCAACCCATGTGCCTCTGTATCAGCTAAACACACTCATCCAAGAGCAAGCTGACCTTCTTGCAAATTTCTTACCCCCGAAAAGTCAACAATGACAAGCTCTTAGATCCTCTCATGAGAGGCATAGGCATCCAAAGATGAGGGTCTTCTTCATATTGCATCTGTAATGCAGCCTGGCTACAAAACATGAGTATTATTTCACAAAGAGGCTGCTCTCCATTTCTCATGTTCTTTCTTTGCTCCCCGAGAGCTCCATAAGAATCTCAAATATTTCTGCACTTTGGCACTGATAACTAACAGTCCCTCTCCCCATCCAAAACCTCACCATCCCTAGCTCCCAGAGACAGCCACAAAAATAGGCAGAGAAAGGAAATATACCCTCCCTCTACCACTGTACCTGCTCTGTACCTTGTTACCTCAAGCTGTGCAAAGAATATGGGAAATACATTCTTAAAAGGTTATTTATGGCTTCTTCTTGTCACACTTGAAGTGTGTAACCCTAACACTAACTAGAATTCCACACATCCCATATGCCATGGGGAGAACAAAAATCATTTTATGTATCTCCAGTGCCATTCACCCTTCAGATCCCCAAATGCCTTGGAGGCTAGCACTTCTAGCTGAAAACAGCCCCACACATTCGCCTGCTGCCAGTACGTGACTCTGGATTCCTCTGTGCTTGTCCCACTGCTTCTCCCTTGGATTTCAGGTGCTGTTCTAGTCCCAGGCTGAAAGAGGGGATAGTGCAGATTCCCTAAACACAGTGTTCTCTCCAAAATCTTGCCTAATCTGGCCTGGCTAACAACTACTCCCAGCAAGGAGTAACAGGATTCTCTTAACTACTACAAGCAGCACAAGCCCTTGTTTTCCACTCCTCAGGAAGCCTTACGCCTTCAGAAGCTCTAATAATGCAAGGATAGAGTTTCCCTGGTAACTCAGAGCAACGTACACATCCCACAGCCCTCCTGCACAAGAGGATGGTATCCCTCCCCAAAATGCCAAATGTGCCAGGCCATCTCCCATGCCTACACTTATGCTGCCTACTCAATGGGATCAGGGCGCTACCATCCTCAATTATCTCTCTCACCTCCCTCTCACATAAGCTCTACAGCAAGGAGCTTTAGAGAGGATGTGGGGTGTGAGGAGGAAAGGGAAGGAGGGGGCAGAAGGAATGTACTGTGGGTTCCTAAGGACATTCCTGTTTGCTCTCAGAGCAGCACCAGTAGAGGAGCGCCAATGTCAGAGTCTGCCCAAGACCAGCCAAGCTCCTTTTACATGAGCAACAGGAAAAACACACACGGGTGTGTGGACAGAGGCAGAGGTTATTGTCACCTCTGCCAGAAGGAAACTGGAACACAGCATTAACTTCTAGTAACTTCTGCATGTTTTCTAACATGGGAGTGGTGCCGTTGATTTAAGACTACAGAGAGGTGACAGCATTCAAAAAACTATAGTCATCCAACCAGGAAAGAAATCTGCAGAAATGAAAGCCACAACGTGAGCCAGCAAGAGATGCTCTGAGGATCTGACCTCAGCCACAATCCCAGGATGAGGCAAGTAAGGAGGCAGCAAGCAGAGCATCCTTCTCATGCCCCAGAACTTCTCAGCCAAGGGGTGTCTGGCCTTACCTTCTTTGCCGGTGTGTTGCACAGCCTCCCAGTCCTCAGGGCTTTGCTGGGTCTCCAGGTCTACTGCGTCATTCAAGAAGAACTCATGCCTGCAGCTGCGGTTCTCCAGGCTTGCCATGCGGGGGAACTTCTTCCTTGACAGTCGCAAGTACTTCTGGTTTTTGCGTTGCTTCCGGAGAGAGAATGGCAGGACTGTTCCCCCAGTCTTCTCAGAGAACTCTGCCTGCCCTGTCTTGGCCCCTGGCAGGCTACTGTCTCCTCCTCCAAACCTCCGTGCAAGAGAGAAACAGAGCTTTTCCTTTCCCTTGTGGGCACTCCTCAAGTCCATGCCATACAGCCGCTGACAAGAACATCAATACAGCAAGGTTCAGAATGGGAATCTGACGATGTAGTCACCAGGGCTCTCACCTGGGGGCCAGGAATCTATTCTTACCTGAGCATCTAGGTGACCTAGGAGAAGCTGTGGTGCTCCTACAACACTGTTTCTCTCATCTCTTCACCTGCAATCTAAACTCCTCCTTACATGCTTTGCCTAGGACTGGTTGCTTTGTATGGCAATCATCAAAGCATGCAGCTACTACCTTTCACATGCTGGAAAGTCCAAGCCCAGTGTGAAGTGAAAAGATCATGTCAACCAGGCAAGATCCAGGTTCAGAGAGCAAGAGCTGTTTCTTGTGCTTTTGTGTCTTTTTTTGCCATTTTGCTAGCTGCTGTTCAGCTAACAGGTTAAAAGTACCTCCCTACCCAGTCCTGAACTGAGATCAAGTTCTTGCATTAGCATTTTACCTTCAGTTTTGTCCATCCAACAGTGAACAGACAGTTTCTACCTTCCTGTGAGCAGAGCAGCAGCACAGCACTAACTAATTAGAAATGTACAAAAGAAAAGCAAGAAGCTACCTGCAATAGGAGGCGCTTTGGTTTGGGACCTCTTTTTCTGTACCCTGAAGCACGGTCTCTCTCTTCCCTGTGAAGGATGAACACAAATCAAACAAAGCAATAAACACCATAGCACAAAGCCTAGCCAGGACTTCCACCTTTTGCAAAGCTCCCTCATTTCCTCTGTTAAAAACCAACTGTGAATAGTGTGGACTTGGAAAGCATCCCAGAACTGCTTCTTGCAGGAGTGAAATTCTTGCAATACAGGAACTTCTCTGACTTAACTGATCAAGAACGGGCTAGGGAAACTTATCACCTCCCATCACTCCAGTCCAGCTCTGGACCCAATTAAAACCTGAGAACAATTGTTCTTTGGCTCAGTGCTTGTGCTCGGCCTCATTTTGCCTTATCTGCCTCATCAAGGCCAGGTTACAGAGATGGAGAAGGACTTGTTGCTGCGCGTCTCATCTTTGATTGAAGTGGGGACACCACAACAGAATAAGGACACTAGTTCCTGCACCCAGTGAAAGAAAAGAACACACACACTTACTTTTCTTCGTAAGCCACTACCAGGCGAGGGTCCAAGATATGATCTTCTGGCTCCCATGTGCTGTATCTGAAGAAAAACATAAGGAATATAAAGTAAACAATGCTTTAATGAAATATTCCCTCTGCAGGACCGTTCCCAGTGTGCTGAGACCCTGGATTTTGTCTTCACGAGGCTCCGTGGGGCCTGCCACAACACTGCTAGAGCTCTTAGGAATTCTAGCCAGTCCCCCCCAGACATCACCTCCCCTTCCGCCAAACACCAAGCAACAATTTGCAGGAGAGCAGGGAAGGCTTTCCTGCCAGGGCTCCCTTCACACTATTTGCAAAGTCTGTGCAGAGCCACAAACTAGTCTTAAGGCAAAGCATAAACAGGTCGCACTTGCAGCACTCCCAGAAATCCAGCAAATATATGGGACAGCGAGATGAAATCTGATACAGCTTTCTGAAAAATAGGTCTCTCTTAATTTAGAGAGCTCAAAGATTAAGTATGCTTTCTTCCCTGCATTATTAATTACCTCTAATCACTGGAACCAAAAGTATTTCTTTAAGAAGAGTTTAATTTTTCTTCACTGTTGCCATTCAACTGAACGTGTTTAGATTTGGGCCTGAGGCAAGTAGATGGCAACCATCCAACTACTGCTCCTCGTACTCGGCTCCCCCTGCAGGTTATTTCTGCCTAGCAGAGGTTGCACAAGAGGAACCCACCTGCACTGTGGTTACGACTACTGAAACTGCTTAAAATGAACTCGACACTCTGAAGGCAACCCATGAACACTGTCATTTGCTGCCCCCTCTTCCTCCGCTGCCAGACAGCCACAATGGAGCCAGCTGATCAGGAAAGGGCTGACACCACACAGCAGGCCACACCAAAACCTGTTCCCAAGGGGCATGGCTGTGGTTAACACCAAAGAGAAGCAGCCAAAGATTCCAATGGTGAAAGGTTTCTGGAAGATGAAAGGGTCACAAGGTAGTCCTTGCAGTGGGTTTATTCTAAGGGCTCACGGTTGCCAAGAAAAGATGGGCAGCACATCTTTATTATGCAAACCCTAAAGCAAAAAGGTAAGTCTGACATCCCAAATGCCTCAGAGCATTCAGTTTCCAGCATGTGATGTCCAGTGTCTCAAAGCAGAGCTTCTCCAGCCCCTGGAAAGGGGGACAGACAGGAAAAACATACAAGTGGCAAAGGTGCACTTGTAGCAGTGCCTTTAAACTCAGAAAAAGCATTTTAGGAGGCTTACATTTCTGGATGAAGCACAGCCTGCACTGGCAACATGTGGCACACTCACATACATACACCGGAAGGTGGACTGCTTTCTCCTTTCATCTACTCATGAGCTAGAAGAAAGGTACTGAAAGACAGAAGAGTTCCTGGAGAATGGTTCTATAAATGGAGGTACAGGTTTGTTTGTTTTTAATACCAAACTGAGAAGCAGAAATATGGAATTCAGATATCCCTAGGTGCACTGTGCATCAGAGGGTTAAGAACAGACGTCTTCATAACCAACTGATCCACCCTCCCTCCTTCGCCCAAGCCTCTTGCAGCAACCTGACTGTGAGCTGTCAAAACCAAGATGCTGTTTGAACAGAGGAGGGTTTCCTCCCAGCTGCAGGGATTCTGGCACTCATTCCTCAAATTTCAGAAAAATGGTAACGCAAAGATGGGGGGGGGGAACATCAGATCACTTTTCATAGGCAGGAGAAGAAAAATTTGCTTTGAAAAGAAAAGAAAGAAAGAAAGAAAAACCCTTGGTGGGTGTTGCCTTTTTCTCTGCAGCTCAATTCCTGGCTTCACTGCAGTGGCAAAACACTGCATGTAAAAAAAAAAAAAACAACCACGGTTCAGTTTGCCACACACTCACACACAGCTATACATACGGGCACACACAGCCCAGGCTGCAGCAGAACTGCAGAGAACAGGCACTCTGGAAAACACAGATCATATGATCCTCCTTCCCCCTCCTTCTACTCCTCCTCTTCCCCCTCCCCTCTTAACTCCAAGGCAAGTTGTAAACAAGCTTGTAGCTAGAATCAGGCAGTCATTCCTTCATTCCCTGACTCCAGCAGTACAGTCCAGGAAACCGAGGAATGGGGCATTAACACTTTGTGTATATATATAAATATATATACATATATAAATAAATGCTAAAGCAGCAAACATCAGTTCTATGCTTGCTTTTTTCCATGAAGCATTCAGTGGGAATCACAAGATAACTGGTACGGAGATTATAAATAACAATGCGACAAGGTTGAGGAGGGGAATGAAGAGAAATATGATGTGGGACGAGAAAACAGCAGATGTTGGAAGACAAAGATGCAAACAGCTTGTGGGGTGTTACATGCCATCACAGGCATATTTCTGTTTAGAAACAAGGAACAGAGACTGCTAGCAGGATGAAAGTAGCTTGCATGCTCAAAGCATCTTGGTTTTAAGCAAATCAAACTGCTGTGTAACAGTTAAAAAAAAAAAAAAAAAAAGTGTTCTTTGAACTTGAGTGTACATGAAAAAGGTGTTCGGACTTCTCACATCAAAATAAGGGAACCTTCATATTCTCTTGCTCTCTGGGCATAAGCTGTGCTTTTAATTCCCCAGAGATCCTGTTCCCCTACAGTTCCAAGGTATAGGGCACGAAAAGGCAGTAGCAAGAATAAGGGCTGCTCTGTCAAAAGAAACGTGATACCAAGTCTCACTCCACCTTCTCTTGCAATGTCATTTGCCAAAAAAGATCTCGCTGTGTTTGCCCAATTCTCCTTTCCAGATATATTAGTATTCCAGTCAAAGGGGACAGTGCCTCACAGACTAGAAACGTTCCCAACCTCTGATAATGATTAAATTAGGTGCAGCTACTTAGGAGGGGCAAAAAGGCCCAAGAACTGATCCACATTGCAGCTGGTACTCATTAAGAGCACTAGGTTACACTCCAACAGCAGGATTTACAGTCAAGAAAACAGTCATCCCAATTTGACTATCACCACCAGAGAGGGAAAGCTACTTATGCACGCCCTGTAAGCACAAGGATTAGGCACACAGAAACACATTCCACCTTCTTAAACATGAGGTACAATCTGTCGGGATCACATCCAAACACCCATCAGGATCACACCCAGCATTTTGCAACTACAGGGATGAGCGAGCAGAAGTTCCCCTTTGCTCAGCACCGTCCAGGGCAGCCAGACACACACTGCAGTCACACCCATGCGCTCTGGGTACCTGCAGAAAAGCAGACCTCTCTCCCCATGGGTAAGACCATGAGGCTGCTCCATCAGGCTGCTAGCTGACACAGAAATGTTCTCCAGCTACCTAATCTTTTTAATCTCAAAGCATGTCACAGATTGTACAGACACAAAGCAATGACTCTTTTTCAGCGGCAGCTGCATTTTAATAAAAAAGCATCTGTAAACAGTTTGCACAGCAATGATGCAATATATACATATATATATATTGTTTCCCTCTTGCAATATGGCAGCCAAAGCAAAGGCAGAAAAGGCACTGAGAACAACAGAAGGTTTCAGACAAGGAAATAAAGGCACTGCAGTGATTTCAAAGGGACAAAGATCACCTCCAGTTGGCTACAATCCATCTGAAATATTGCCCCTTCCCTTTTGTGAATTGCAGAGGGGATACAGTAGGATAACAAAGACAAGACCACTGCCTTGTTTTCTATGTTACAAGACTTCATATAGCTCTACAAATAAAGTGCGGTCCCCTTGGTGCTGATTCAGAAAAGCAAGCACCATTCCAGGCTCTGAAGAATCAAGGTTCCTTGTCTAACCATACTGAATTATAAAAGCTTTTTAACTAAAAATCATCTCAATGAAATAGCTCAGTAGTGGCAAAACCCAGTTAGAAGAGGTTGGCATACAGACTGCATCCTTCGGCTGTCAGTGTGGAAACAATACAGAGTTTTGGTTTGTGGCTCTTTGTTTACAGCTGTCAGAATGAGGCACATGAGGTTACCCATGAAGAATGAGACTCTCGCTTGCAAAGGTACAGTGAATACTATTAATAAATAGTTAAGAAAAAGACAAGTAAAACAACTTACTTTGGGGGCCATCCTTTCCACTTCACCAGGTATTCTACTTTACCCTGGAGGGGAGAAAAAAGAAGGAAAAAACAGGTAAAGTCTACAACCAAATATGGGCTACGGTAAGAGAAGCAACCAATCAACAGGACTGAGCGAAGAGCTCATTTCCCACCACTTCATTTTCAAAACAACACCACTTCCTCTTTCAACTATACTTGTGGTATCTCCTTCCCTGTGGGCACGGAGGGCTGTTTAAAAGGATGCAAACTCCCCACAGCTTGGGATCATCGCTGAGAAGAATCACAGAGGCTAGAAGGGACCTTTGGAGATCAAGTTGGACCCTGCTTCTAAAAGCAGGTTCCCTACAGTAGGCTGGAGCAGGAAAGCATCAGGCAGAATCACAAACGCCAGACTGCAGCCATCCCTGCATTTACAGGGAGCCCTGCAAGAAGTCAGCATGCATAAAAGCAAGAGGGAGATGCACGCCGGGAGCAGGTGTCAGAGGAATCTGTTCAAGCAGAGAAGATATACAAGACTGAGATCCTATGAAGCGTCACTTTAGCATGTTCCAGCTGCTGCACCAGAGCACCACTCCATCCATCACAGCCACTCCACCTTTCAACCCAAACAGCTTAAGCTCAGTGTTAACCGCTTATCTGTTCACCCCAAGCACAAAACCAAACAACAAACACACAGCAATCGGAAACCACACGCAGAGGCCCAGAAGAACGTGCACAACCAGCAAAGAAATCTTTAATATTATACCACAGGACTTGTTAAACACTTCTCAGAGCACTGCAGGAGGATGGAAGTGCTGCTGCTGCTGGCACCAAGTGACAGCACAGAAAGCACAGCCCTGCAGCCCGTGTTTTCCAACAGAGGGGCTCCCCAGCTTCCAGATGCTTGCACACACCGCCCTATAAGGCACTTCCCGACGACCAGACGCATAAGGCTAGCCCACCCCCCCAGGGACGGGGTTCCTCCACTCAGGGAAACTGAGTCACCGAGCTGAGGCCGAGCCCCCCAGCCACTATAGGGTGACTCTCACTCACAGACCCCCCGCCCCGGAGACACCCCCCTTCCCCGCCCCATCCCAGAGCGGCCACCGCCACCACGCCCCCCGCTCCCGTGTGAGGAGGGAGGAAAAGAGGCGGGCCGGGCCGGGCCGGGGGGACCCCTCTCGCCCACCACGCGGCCCACCTTCCGCACACGCTTCTTGCGGATGCTCTCCACCGCGAACACCTGCTCCCCGATAGCCGACAGCTCCATGACAGGGGAAGACAGCGGGGCCGAGGCCGGCGGTGCCCGTCGGCGGCCGTTGGCGGCCGTTGCCCGCCGCTCCCCCTCCCACGCCCCCTCCCCCCGCCCCGCTTTAGAACCTGCGCAACGTTTTCCTTCGGCGCGCGCGGGGAGGCGGAGCCTCGCGCTGGGCGGGAACCGCCGGAGGGGCCGCTCCCGCCTCCCGCCTCGGCCCCCCTCACAGCCGCTCCCGGGCTGCCCGCTCCCTTCGTTCGTTTACGTGACGGCCCTGAATTTGGGTAACGGCGGCGTAGAGCGGCCTGAAGCGTGCTTCGGGCTCTGTACCTGCACAGACCCAGCCTACTCAGCATCTCTAAGTGAAGAGCTTCGGAAAAACCGTAGCCAAACCCCAAAGCGTTTCTCTGGGTTGTGACCGCTTTTAATCCTTGTGCGAACTATAGCAGATCCGAGCTGAGAAATGGGGGACAATGTTCTGCTTGATGGTTGGACCAGGGGGTCTGAGAGGTCTCTTCCAACCTTCCAATGATTCTATTGACCATGTTGGGATAGAGGGGAAGAGAAATCCCGCCTTTGCTGCACAAAAACTTGAGGCTGAATCCTTTATGGATAGCAGCTGCACTTGGTAGTTCAGGACATCTACATCCCTTTATTGAATTTGTGCCGCCTCAAACTCAAGCATTACATATTTATTGTCAGTATGAGAGAACGAATACTGAAGGCATTCTCGAAACAAAGTAACCTGCGTTATAAGTAGAGGTGTACAGCAGGAGTCTACGTCCTCAGGACCATCAGGCAGATTTCTACATGATCCTCCCCTTCATCCTTCCTGCTTTTGCCATTCTTCACCTCACTCCAACAACTGTTCCATGTGTGGCATAACAACATTCCCATCACTTGCATCACACTCTTCACATGGGGTGAAAAGCAAGAATCCTCCCACCTGTCCCAAGTCATGAATGACTGCTAAGTGAATGTTACTCAGCCTTTCATAGGAACTAAAAATAATGACGACAAACAAGCGGCCCAGTCTTTCAGATCTTACAACCTTTAAAAGCCACTCTGTGATAAAAGACCTTTTTAAAGTATATCAGGAATTAGATTACCAAAACCTTCACTGGAATTGCTATGACTAATTGTACAGTCACACTAACACATAGAGAGGAACTCAATACACAGAAAACCAAAGCAAATATTGAACCTTCCTTAGTACAAATCCAGAAACCCAGATCCAGGAGACTTTAATCAAAATTCCAATTAACTTCAAAGAGTTTTACTTGAGTAAAAACTGCAAGCAAAATCTTGTACAGAGGAATTACCATTTTAATTGCTACTGGTTTGATTAAACGACTCGGCTTGCAGTAGATACAGGCACTTACATTAACACTAGAAATTTATTAACGGTCATTTAGATTCTATAAAGCCTAATTCTACCAAGGGTTTTTATTTTTTATTTTTTTTTCAGAAGAGCACAGCAGAGATTTAGCACAGCTTCAAAACAGCCCAGCACATCACAGAAGTACTGGACAGTGATAGGACAAGGGGGAATGGTTTTAAACTGAGACAGAGGAGGTTTAGATTAGATATTAGGAGGAATTTTTTCACCCAGAGGGTGGTGATGCACTGGAACAGGTTGCCCAAGGAGGCTGTGGATGCCCCATCCCTGGAGGCATTCAAGGCCAGGCTGGATGTGGCTCTGGGCAGCCTGGTCTGCTGGTTGGCAACCCTGCACATAGCAGGGTGTTGAAACTAGATGATCATTGTGATCCTTTTCAACCCAGGCCGTTCTATGATTCTATGAATGCTGCCTGACGTAGCTCCAGGAAACAACACTGCAGCAGGAGCAGAATGCCGCCGTGATTCTGTAACGCCATGGGAGCTGGCAGCCATGGGAGTCGTGCTGCCAATACTGTTTGCAATGTATCGTTGGCTTGACTGGTAAACCCGCCTATTGCTCTGCTCTGCTGTGTGTTTAATTATCAGTAGATGGCACTCGTTATGCTGCTTGGTCTGTTTTATATGCAGGTTGTGCTTTTGGTACACAGCCTCATAACACATCACAAAAATAAAGGGCAGCAAAAGGACGAAGTCAGTGCTGCACCGGCCTCTGAGTCCAGCCCAGTCAGAGCTGAGCTGGCTTTGCAAATGCAGGCTGTGCTGAGTGTCAGCAGTTAGACTCCAGAAAAGCTACCCTATGGGAATGGCAATGCCTGTATTGATCAGTGCTCTTAACGCTATAGGTTTGCTTAAAGCTTGCGGAAAGAATGCAGCTGCCCTCTGCTGCCAATTGGCAGCCCCTCAGTTTACCCAGAGTCTCGCATCAGCCGCCAGCAAATGACGTGTTTGCAGCTGCACTTTTGTTGTGTGTGCCTTGCCTTGCTCTGATTCTCTCCCAGCTCAGGGATTTCCCAGATTCAGAGGGCCAAAAAGCCAGAGCCCCAGCACAAGGTGCTGTTTCACCTTGATTCTATGAGCTGCACCTAACAACTTTCTGCTTCAGCCTTTCACACTAGATCAGAGCACTCAGCATTTCCCTTCCATTGTGGCCATGCCTTGAGTGCAGCTCTGAGGTGCCAGGAGTGTGATCTAAATGGAATAGCAAGCACCAAACCCCAGACTGTGGTCCTCTAAACAGGGAAGATGACACCTTGGTGGGCCACTCAGCTTTCCTGCACGTTAGCTTACACCTGGGTGCAACTGGAAAACATTCTTAGGCGTTTCTTCCTGGACTTCCTCAAAGAGCTCAGTTAGTTCCTAGGACAGGGTCAGTGCCAGAACTAGCAGCTACTATTTGTCTTTGAACATACCGCTGAAAGAGAATCTGTTGTTTTCTTATCTGTTAAACTGTAGCTCAGCAGTTACAGCACACACTAGTGCTAGACATCAAAGTCCCATCCCTTTTATGTCTTTGGGACCATGAAATCCATCTTTGGGGTTATTGTCTATCTTGAGAGTAAGGGGCATACAATCACCTGCTGACGTTGTCCTTCTTGATGCAAGTCACATTCAGAACTCACTGGACCAGGGAACAGGTAGCTGCATGACACAGCCCAACCTCACAGCTATTTTCCTGCACAAGAGATCCGTGTCCTGGTATTGGTCCCAATCCCTGGCTGCATGCACGTGCTGTCCAGTGACTGATTCATGCAAAATACGTAAACGTCCTTGTGAAGGTGCTGAAACACCTTCCAAGATAAACAGTTTGCTAGAGAATGGTGTTCCTTCTCCGTAGGCTGCTCTGAGTGCTGAATGCTTCTGTGTCGCAGCAGGTCTGAAGTGCACTGCTGTGGTACACAAAGTACACAGTGCTGATTGCTCCCTTCTCAGGAAGCTCTAGGAGGATTTTCAGTGCTCCGAACCTTAGGACTGAAACATGGGTGGGCAAGGGAAAATAAGTGCTTTGTCATTTTCCTTGTTTGCTCACTTCTGTGGGTTTCCATAAATGCATGTATTTGTGATTTCAATCGAGTTCTGCTGTTTCAATGAATTTGAATTTTGTTGTTTTAAGGAAATGCTCATGAACATAAAAGCTTCTCATTTCAGCAGCATTCCTTTAGGGCGAGCACAGACTCCCGAGGCTTGGAGCAGGGCTTGCAGGCTCTCCTCAACTCATGGACAGCAGCCCACCTGCCCTGTAGAGCACCCTAAGTCCTAAAGCCTCTTTCCACAGGACATTTACCATGAAAAGCATTGCACATCCCCCATTCTCACACTGGGAAGGGCCAGAACTGTGATGCTTGCTTTCTACGAGGCCCTCATCTGAGGAGTGCAGGCTGTGATGGGATTGGTACTTGTGCTCAGAGCTGGTCTGGGGCCAGAAGTGGGCACTGAACTGCATCTGTGCTGAGCCCTGGAGATACAGGAGGTAGGAAGTGATCTTTATCCACATTTCAGGCAAAAATTGTTACACTGTGCCCTGCCGTGCCACGCCACACCACCCAAGAGTCCTTCATGCCACCAGGAGTGCAATTAGGGTTTGCTCTTCTTAGGTGAAGCTCTCACTCCCTAGGCCAGCAATAAGTTTTGCAGTGCGCTGTCATATACAATAAAAACAAAAATAGCAGGGAGCACAGCAGGCAATCACATCTTCCAACCCCCGGTGAGCATCCAGATCACCAGGCTGAAGTGATTTCTCTCTCCTAGACACTATTTGGCCATAAACCTTCCATCCACCGTGGTGCCCTAGCTTCCTCGGAGCCGCCAGGGCAGAGCAAAACGGGCTGACGACTTCCTTAATGGAAGGAGATCCTTCACTGGAGATGGCTGAGGCAGGGGGAGCGCCCTGATTTAGCCTTTGCGGCCAACGCCTGCTTTTCACGTCTCAGCAGATGCTCGTTAGGTGGCACTGCAGGCTGGGATTTAGGGCGAGCGCAGTCTCCCGAGGCTCGGAGCAGGGCTGTGCAGGCCCTCCTCGACTCAGCTACGTGTTTTATCGCCAAATTCTCGGGAAATCGTGAAGCCTGCGGCGGTGTGAGTGCAAGGAGCGACCTGAAGATGCTGCCTCATGCTGCATCTGGCCCATGGGGCCAGCGCTTGCCTCCGCTTTTGGCTGGAGACGCCCCACATTTTGAGAGAGTACCTCCTCCCCACAAACACCCAGAGCCGAACCAGGGAAGGGAAAGTGACTCCATTCTCCTACAGCCGTGGGAGCCACTTTTCTCCTCACCTCGCTTCCCTTGGCATGGCCTTGGGTAAATGTTGAGCTGGGTTTCCAAAGCCAGGCAGCACATAGGCAGGATCTCAGAGTGCTCCCCTCGTGGCATTTGGCAGAAGAGTTTTAAGGCTCTCCCTTGGGCACTGCCAGCTAACCCTGGCCTGGTAAGAGCACATACCCTGCCTCTACCAAGGCAAACGCCAAGGCTGCTCCTGTCCTGGCCAGGGCTGTGCAGCTGGGTCCTGCCTCAACCCAGCACCTGTGCCCCCCCTCCCCTTCACTGTCTGAGGCCGGGAGATAAATGCCCTTGAAATCTGAAGTAACCATGATAATTTGATTTTGAACAGGAAAATGAACTGCTTTTTTCCCCCTTATCTAATTGATTAGGAATGTCAACTATTCCTTTCTGCACACCGTGCGTGCCTCTTATTTATGTAGGAAGCAGCTGGTCTGGTGATTCAGCCAAACGCTTTTTTTAACCAAAAAAAAAAAAAAAAAAAAAAGCTTTCTTTTTGAGGGATAGGGGGAATTATCACTGTATTTCCACCACAGGATGAGAGATCAAATCCATCTCTCCACTTCTCCCTCTGCATCCTGGTACATCTCCACTCCAAAGGCAAACGTAGGTGTCTGGGGACATCATGACGGGACACGGGTGTCTGGTGCCCGGCTGACATCAGAAACCTCCCTGGCTTTTGTCTGGGCACACTTATGCCCACAGCTATTTCTGCACATTGCTGAGCAGGGCTGGAGGCAAGGGCTGGCCAGAGAATGGCCGGAGCTTTGTGGCCGCGTGACTACTTTCTGTCATGGGCTTAAAATGGAGTGCGTGTTCCCATTTTTCTTGGTAGGCAGTTACGCTTCCCTTCTGAAATTATACAGTCTTCGGATACATTTCAGAAAGTTTTCTTAGGAAGTGCCTGAAACTGTAACATAGTGAGATTTGTTGCTAAGGAAATCTGTCTGTGCAGCCCAGCTGATGGCTGCAGCACTATCTGCTTGCAGAATCTGGTGGGAAGATAGTTGTTGGCAAGATTTGGTCAAACAAATAATTAGAAGCACCTAAGAGATTTCAGATTGTGTGCAGGCACTGGTCATCTCACTTAGGAATTGATGCCAAGTATCCAACCAACAGAAGTATTCTGTATGATAAACATTTAAATAATTGAAATGTGAAAGAGAGAGAGCTGGAAGATTCGAAGCAAACGGGATGGCATCTTGACTCTCCAAAGAGTTCTCAGGACTCTGTGTTGTTTGGCCATTGTTGGTATCACCACCACTGCTTCCCACAGTCTGTGACGCAGATCAGCTCTACAGGACTTCATTACATTTCATAGATACGTGCCTGCCCCATAAGTAAAATGGGATCATGATGCACATTGTCATTGTAGAGAGCAGGGCTGCCCCCAAATGAGCATGAGCATTGGAACTAAAGGTGTGAATGGATTTTCCAGGTCAAAAAGCATAACCCTGTGACAGGTTGCCATGGCATGTGATTGTTTTGATCACAGAACCATAGAACTGATAAAGTTGGAAGAGCTCTCTAAGATCACTTAGTCTAACAGTCAGCCCAACCCCGCCATGCCCACTGACCACATCCCTCAGTGCCACATCCACACGGTTCTGGAACACCACCAGAGATGATGACTCCACCACCTCTCCGGGCAGCCTGTTCCAATGCATCATCACCAGAATGTTTTCTTAATATTCAACCTGACGGTCATCTCAAAGATAATTCAGTCTAGTGGCTTGGTCTGATGTTGATACGGCTTTCAGCAGGCAACAGCCAAGCCACCATTTGTCTGCACTGGATTCCGAACTGGAGCTGTGAGGACCGTTAAGAAGAGTTTGAAAGAACAGTGCTGAGTCAACCTGGACTACCCACTGAGACAACCTGGTCTATCCTAATGTGAATATTCACCTTCCTATACCCTGGCTGTGCATCCTTTTCTCGGGCCATTTCAGCTCTGAACGTGTGGCTGTTGTAAAGCAATGACCAGAGCAACCCCTCATGCCTTAAACCAGCACACAGAAACATCTGAGTTGCTGCTTTCTGCCCATTGAGCTTGCAGGAGCTGGCAGGAACGCTGCAGTTTGTTTAACCAGCTAACCAAACAACCTCCAGCACCTGCTCCCTCTGCAGTAGAGGCCAAACAACAAACATTGGGCTGAATAAACTTTCCACTGTACTCTCACCTTTAGGAGGGTGAGCTGTCAGCAGCGTTGCTCAGCCACCGACAGAACACAGGGGCTGAAATGGCCAAACAGACAGTGCTGGGCTGGAGGGGATGCACGTGGTGATTTGGGCTCAGTGTTTAGTTCTGGCTACCACAGATTTTCTCTTCTGTTATCAGAAGAGGGCAAATTGTCAAAGGCTTGGCAAGCTGATAGAAATAAGTGCTATGCCAGACCCAGGGAAAGCCCCATGCTCAAAGAAGCAAGCCATTAGCCTCAGCTCCTCCCTCTGATGTGCTTCACGGTCCCCACAGAACATTTTCTTTGACATTTTTCTGGAGGACGAGGCTCGCTCTGTAGGTTGAGCAATCTGTGTTTTGCTGAGGCAGTGGTTCTCATGATCAAATGCGAGCAGTGACTGCAACTGTTCAATAAAATCAAGGTGGGAGCCAAGTTCCTGGACCTGCCACTGCCTGTTGTGGGCTGGCACAACGTTCTCCCAAGGTTGTATTCACTGTGCCTACTGTTTGCCAGCTGAAAGTTAAGCATCTTCCACTGAGCTGGCTGAAAATTAGGCAGTCAAACACCTGCAGCCTTTGTGTCCTACTCTAGACAAAGGGGAGCATTGAACGCTGCCACATGACTCATCCCAACCCTCCAGAAATAAAGCTGAGTCGCTTCATGGAGGTGCCCATCACTGTTGACTATGGAGGGAGCTGAGACAGCTGGGTGAGACTTCAGAGCCAGTGTTTAGATGTGTGTTGTCAGGTGAACCCTGCTGCTGGCCCACTTTTTGTGCCCACAGTTATCACTAATGGTTTGGGGGCATCCTAAAGGCTGGGTCCATCTCTCCCAGCACAGTAAGAAAACAGAAGTCTGGTAGTACATGTACAGCTGAAGCACTGCCATTTTGTATATAAAGACTCTGGGGGGGAATGGGGCCTAAAAGGATCAAACTCAGCATTTCTTTCACCTGATATTTAATGAAAAAAAAAAAAAAAAAAAAAAAAAACCAACACAATAAACCTATGGCAAAAGGATAGAGATGGAAATGGAGACAGAGAAAGAAGAGAGGTAGAAAGGGAGATGGCTGTTCATTGCCACTGCCAACAAACAACAGGTGTGGTGCCTCAGATGCTAAATATTTCAGGAAAGAAGCTAAAATAAACAAAACTGGTTTTCCTTGAATTCCTCCACAATGCAGACATCTAAACGGTGTGGGGGCCAGCAGCACTATCGTTTGGAAGAGAAATCCCCATGAGAAAAAAGCTGAGCCTGGGCCAAGTGGAACCTGAAGAGTGGAGAGCCAAGGAACTGTTTTTCCCCTTATCCCAGGCTTCCAGCCTGGCCAGAAATGTCATGAAACCATTCATCCTATGAATTATGCATATATATTTTTTTAATTCTGTTTTATTTAACCTGGCAATAAGTCAATGTATTCCATAGGACCGCTGTGAGCCATGCATAGGAGGGCTCCAAAACTTGGGCATGTCTACATGGGGATGGCTTGTGATGGCTGCGTGCTTGACCTTGGGGAGCTCCCACCCCACAAGTCATCTCAGCCCCAATCTGCCAATGGGTGGCAGAGGCTGGGAGGGCACTGAGAGCCACCAGATGCCCTCACTCCTCCTCAGCAGCAGTGGGAGCAGGCAGGAGCAGCAGGGGGGGGGGAAGGATGGCTGCTCCAGGGCCATTACCCTAAGCTCAGACCTTGCGACAAACAGGGGACGGCCCAAGAGGGCCGTGTTGCAAGAAGGAAGTATTATTTAACGTGCATTGTGTTGGGAAGCAAAAACAAGGGTCCTGGCTCCAGGCCAGGTCCCTTGGCCTCTGATTTTTTTCTTATTATTATTTTTTTTTCCTCTTTTCTCCTGGGCAATTGTTCTAGTTAGACCTATTCTTTTTTTTTTTTTTTTTTTTTTCTTTTTTAAATTATTTTGTTTTGTTTTGTTTTGTTTGCTTTGGTGTTTTTGGAGCTGACAATGCGCGGGGTGATTGCTCAGCGCACTTCCTGTGTTTTGGCACGGGGGCTGCTCAAGTGCTTGGCAGCACTTCCCACCTGCCACTGTCACCACTGCTGCCACCGTCACCTCCGATGCCACTGTCAACACACGGCCCACAGCGGTGCGTGGGTTACATCAGGGGGATGTTGGGCTTTCTCCTGGCCCAGTGGTGTGGGGCAGAGGGAAGCGTCGGGCAGCGGTGTGAGTCAGTGTGGAAAGGCTGCACGCATTTCTGCTGGCTGACTCACCGGCCCTGAGGAAAGAAAAAATATATATATAAAAAAAAAAAAAAAAAAAAAAAACAAGAAAAGAAAATTCCAGCCAGATTCTTTCGGGGAGGTAAACAAGGTCAGGCAGCACGACCAGATCCTGTTTACCTGGGACAGGACAGATTTATGGAGCCTGCACTGCAAGTGGGACGTGTCCATGGCATGGGGATGCCCACAAAGGAGCCCCCAGCCCATTTTACCTGAAGTCAGATGGCTCCAGCATGGAGTTAAATCCCCACATTCTGGATTTTCCTGTCTTGTTTTGTGACGCCTGACTGCAGCCCCCATGTGCTGAAGCTCCTGTGCAGCTTCAACTCCTGCTCCTCATACAGAAGCCCCATCGGCCCATCAGCCCCTCCAGACGCTGACTGAGTGTTTTTTCCTGATAGCGAACTGTGTGTGAGTGGATGTTGCTTGGGCAAATATCCTGTTCTTGTGACGGGACAGAGACACAGAGTGGAGGGGGGGCATGGGGCTGGTGTGCCGGGATTTCACATTCCTAGCATTCCTGCTTTGGCTGGGAATGGGAGAGCTGCAGAAAAGCCTGGTGCTGTGGACCAGGCACCCACCTCCATGTCACAGAGTTATTAAGGTTGGAAAGATCACCAAGATCACTTGATCCAGCTGCTAGTTCACCCCCACCATGCCCACTGACCATGTCCTCAGTGCCACATCCACACGGCTCTGGAACACCTCCAGGGACGGTGACTGCACCAGCTCCCTGGGCAGCCTGTGCCTTCAGCACTGCTCTTATGGAGAATAAGTGTTTCCTCATATCCGACCTGAACCTCTCCTGGGACAACTTGAGGCCATATCCTCTCATCCTATCACTGTTACCTGGAAGAAGAGGCTGACTCTCACCTTGCCACAACCTCCTTTCAGGTTGCTGTAGAGAGTGATAAGGTCTCCCCTGAGCTTCTCTTCTCCAGACTGAACAACACCAGTTCCTTCAGCCCATCACACGTATTCCAGACCCCTCACAGCTCTGCTGCCCTTCTCTGGACACGCTCCAGTACCTCAATGTCTTTCTCGTAGTGAGGGGCCATAGATGATCACAGTACCTGAGGTGCAGCCTCACCTGAGAGCTAAGTACATAGGCACCCACTGTGCAAGCCTTGAGGTCTTCTCCTATGCTCTCTGCTTCTCCAGGAGCCCTCAAGTACATGCAGCATGGCCCCGTACAGGAACACATAGGGCTGCAGGGAACTGCCAAGTCTCCATGTCGTGCCATTAGCCAAGCAGCAGGAAGACACAGCAAGGCTTAGTGCATGGATACAGCATTCATGGGTTTCATGGAGTGAGAAATCTTTGCTCTCCTCACTACTGGGCAGCTCTTGGGGCAACGCACCATGTCTAGGCAAGCTCCCTGATTCATTTTGGATAGTATTTAGAGCTCAATCAGCATCTTCCTCTTCCCCTTCTTTCATTGACACAGTAAAACAAACAGGGCTAAAACTACATTGTGTTGGTCTTCCCTCATGGTCAAAGCAAGATGCTGGGCTCTCCCCTTCCATGCCATGCTGGGGTTTGGTGGCTTTCTCAGTGAAATGTACACATCGTACCCTGTGGGCTGTTCAAAAGGAGAAGGAGACGCCCTGGCTCCAGCCACCCATTGTACACATGTGCTGTTAGAAGGGGAAGGGACAGGCAGGAAAGGAGACATCTCTGGTCACATGCAGAAGCAGGTTTTGAGGAATTGAAAGACTGTTATATCTGCAAGATTTCAAAAAAATATACATAATAATATCCGGGAAAGGACACCAATCATGCTTTTGCCTTTGAGGAAGCAGAGATGTGTCCCAGTTCTAAGAAGGCTCTTGAGGGAGCCCTACTGATGCTGTCCTTATGAGACAGGTAGGTCCCAGGCTCTCCAGAGCCCAAAGCATGAAGCTCTAGGTGCAGAAGGGCTCCAGCCTTGCCACAGGCCCTTGGGGTGAGAAAACCCCTCTGGGCACCCACTGTGTTCCTGAGCATTGCAGCACAGATTACTAAAGCCATTAGGTCACCAACATGAGTTGCTTCCTTTTTTGGTCAAAGTCAAGTGTCAGAATCACAGGTTTCCTCTTTCCTTAGAACTGGGCTTTCTCGATACCACAAATCCTTCTTGCAAGGCTAAAATTAAATGTCTGAAAGCACATGCACAGTGTTGCAATCTCACCGCTCTGCTCGCTGCGCTGTGTAATGCATGAGCAGGGGAACAAACAATAGAGGTTGGAAATAGCTGGGATGGAGATTTCCTCCTTCAGTTGCAGAATTGTTTCCTCGACCGGTGCGTGCATAATCCAGGTGGCAAAATGCTTGCCCCCATTGGGCTTCCTGGCAAGCACGGGGGATCTCTGAGTGAAGGGTAGAAATGAGTAGAAGAAAAAGTCCCCCAAAAGCAACTTCCACCCTACTTGAGCTTTATACACTCTCCTGCTCCTTTGCAAGCTCACTATAGCTGTTTCTTGCAACTCCTCGCCTGCACCCCGCATTCATTTGCAGATCCATGAATGCATGGATGGGAGCTGTTGCAGCTCTGGTAGTGGAATGTGGACACCCATGACAAGAGCACGTCTTCTGGTGGCTCCTTCTTGGCCACAGGCTTTGAAACTTAAGTAAATAAAGAACCACAACATAGGTTGCAGCTCAGCTGGTGGAACTATCCATGAAAAAGGGAAAATGCGTATCATGGGGGAAAAGTGCAGATCCTGTTCAGCTGCTCCTTTTTGTTTCATTTAACTCACTTGGAGGTGGCTGTGCTGAGAAAATCCTTTATTTGGTTTTGGGGCTGTTCACAGCAGCCAGGGGAGGAGCATCATCCGTGCCAAACCCCAGTGCCAGGACTCAGCTCCAGGTTCAGCCCCGCTGGTGAGAGCTGCACCAGGTAGATGATGAGCCCATAACAAAGTTGAGGGACATTCTGATGAGATCCATCCCTCCCTTGGGAAAAACCTTAGGGCAGAGATCTCTGATCCTGTCCTTTGTGGACCTCATCTGTGTTTGTGTATCCCTTGGAAGCACAGATTTGGTCTGGTCAAAGCCATGCTGCCGTGTCTCCATACAGTCCCAGAGCTCCTGCCCCTGTACCATGCTTCTTGGCTGCCTCACATTTTCCACAGGGCCAACTGTGCTCCCATCACCATGTGTTGTTCACAGCCCCCAAGTTTATAGGACATCAGGGAGGCCTCCTCTTCCTCCCCCCCCCTCCCCCCCTCCCAGCACATTATTTCTGTTTTTCTTCTTGATTAGTGGAAAAAAAAATCCTAAATCCATGCAGGGAAGGAAGGTCTTTTCTCTCTTTCTCTCTCTTTGGTCAGTCAGTTAGATACAATTTCCATCACGGCCATGAAACATTTTTTCCACTGAAATAACACCTCTGCATGCTTTAAAGGCACAGGTCCCCCTGCAGCCTCCACCTGAGGGATGCATGCTGCAGTTCATCCATCAGCATGCTCTGTTCTGACCCCACAGAGTCATAGAATGGTCTAAGGTTGAAAGGAACCTCAAAGATCATCCATTTCCAACATCCTGCTGTGAGCAGGACTGCCAGCCACTAAATCAGGCAATGGATCAGATTGCCCAGGTCCCCATCTAATCTGACCTTCAACACTTCTCCTCTTTACTCCTGCAGGAGAACCCTGTGAGCTAGGCTTTTGGGGCATGGAGCTGCAGTTCAGTGACTGCATTGGCTGAAGGTCAGCAGATTTGGGAACCTGCGAGTTTCCCAAGCTGCTCGGCATCCCCAAACTGACTGTGCTGCCTCTTGGCTTTTGCAGTGCCTGCAGAAAAAATCACAGCAAATGTTTCGACATTGACTGTCAAGCCACAAACCTCCCTGCTCCCTACTTTTGGGTCGCTGCTTAATTGTTTGCAAACAGTTCCTTTGGCTGAGTTGGTAATTCCAAGGGGCTGTGTTTTCCAAGTCTATTGTGCTTCCAAAACGTTGGCAGCCCACTTGGATTTTGGGGCCCAGGGGTTCCTCGTTCCGCTAATCCCAGGATGAAAGCTGGAAGCAGCCGAGGCTATTTGGCTCCTTCCCGATGCCTTTTAAGAGGGGAAATTCCCAGGTCTGCAACGTGTTTGCTTGGTCACAGCAAATTACAGCTCAGGGGGGATACGGCTCTGCTTGGTCACAGGCTGTGTAAAGGCCAGCTATGAACAGCTGCACCACTTTGAGAAGAGCTTTGTGGGCTCTTTTTTCCTAAGTAGATTTTAATTCTTCATATTTTCCTCCCTCTGTGTGCCTTGTTTGGCACAGGCAGCTCCTCCACCCCCAGGACCCACTGGGTTCTTGTGCATGGACAGCATGGTGGAGCCACTATAGGATGCATCCCCTCTCCCCTCCATGTCCTGCCTTGCCTCAGTGTCCCAAGCGTCCAAACTCCCTGCCATGTGTGGATCTGATGTCACGACGGGGGCTCCAAGTGTGGCTTCGAGATGCCACCTGCCTGGAAGGAGAGAATGCTTCTCCCAAACCTAAACCTAAAACCTAAACCCAAACTGAAACCTAAAACCAAACTGAACCCCAAACCCAAACTCAAACCCAAACCCAAACTCAAACCCAAACACAACTTCAAACCCAGACTCAAACCCAGCGAGCGGCTTTGCCAAGTCTTGCACCCACTGACTGCGCAACACTCCTTTGCTCGGGGGAACAGGAAAGGCAGCAGCCCTTCTGAAGAAGGGAAGGACTGACGGCGTCTAGACGGTGTGACTAAGGGGGGACCTGGCTGAATGTTTGCACAGCTTTGAAGAGCATAAACACCGGCCCAGCTCCTTCAAAGCAGAGGAATCCGGTGCTGCGAAGAAAGCGCAGGGAAATTCTGCTGTGCCTCTAAGTAGAGCTGCTAACGAGAAAGGGACCCTCTATAAGAAATCCCCAAGGCCTGACTCATTTCGGAGAAGCCCATGAGCTGGCAAAGATGCTGCGGGCAGGTGCATGCCGAGCTGCCCTCGTGGGAGCGAGCAGGACTGTCCCTGCAGCACTCGCTCTGTGCTGCAGCCTGGGTGTAAGCATCTGAAAACAAAACAGGAGGCGCTGGGAATCCCACTGTGTCTGACCATGAGCTGTGTGTGTCTCTGCTGTAATTCCTTCAGCTCACAAAAGAAAAGGTTTGAGAGAAAAGGAGAGGTTTGGTTTGCTTTCCGTTTTTTTTTTTGTTCGTTTGTTTTGTTTTTTTTGTTTTTTTTTTTTACAACTTTAAATACAGTATTGAATATAAATTAATCTTACGTTAAAAAAAAGCAAAAAAAAAAAAAATTAAAATTAAAATAAAGCCTCACCATCTTTACAAACTGAAGGAAAAATTTTGGAAGAGGAAAGCGAAGCGCATTAAGACTCGACGGCTGGGGGCTGACCCCATACACAACCTGAGAAGCCCCACGCTGTGGCTCTGCTCCCATCCCCAGCTCCCCCGGGGCTTTGCTGGGTGACGCCATGCATGACGCTGCCAAGTTGGAGCAGGAGTGCCAAAGTCCCACAGTGGGAATTCCCGTTTTGGATGGAGATGATGAAGGGGTGCACAACTTTCTCTGCAGGAGCTTGGAACATCCAGTGGGTAAAATCCTGATGGAGTTTGAGAGGAAAAAGAAAAAAAGATGGGAGAACTGAAGACCAATGAAGGCACGGTGCACAGGACACCCACGAAGGAGTTAAAGAGCCCGGGGGAATGACATGATTCTGCTTTCAGGACCACAGAGCAGGCGAGGACAGCTTGATGAAATTAAGTCATGCTTCTAAGTTTGGCTGTTGTTCATCGCCTTGCACCGCCGCTTCACCTCCTGCGAGGAAGTGGCGCTGAGTGTCGGTGGAAAGAGAGAGAAAAGTGCACCCGAGGCAGAGAGCTGCGGGCAGGGATCTGCCTGTCTCGGCCCCAAACTCGCAGGCAATGAGCAGTGCAATGCCAACCCAATAGAGCCAACGGCAACGTGTGCCTCCAAACTGCCCACCGCCGGGAATGAAATCCATTTAAGAACATATATATATATATTTATATAGGTATGTATAAATACGCACGCACACGCACACACACGTATACATATACACACATAGACACGCGCACACAGACAGAGCAAATTGAAAAAATACTCTGAGTCCAAGCCTGGAAAGTTGAGTTCTCCACCAGCATGTGCAAAGACAGCTCCTCGGCAGGGCCGGGGCACGGGGACGGCTCTGCCGCCGGCTGCTCCTTCCCCTCGGTCGGAACACCTTCCAGTCAGCACCAGGAGCAGGAGAGGAAAAGGGAGGGAATGGCATTTGGCTTCTTTGTTTTCATTTTGCTTTGTTGTTTTGTTTTTTTTTTCTTCTGTTCCCCGAGATGTCGTATATTTCAGTGGTTTTGGTTTTTCAAATAAAATATACACACGCGCGTTAAAAATAAATCTCTGTCCAGGTAGGGTGATAAAAGTCCATATAGTGCATTTTCCATCATGGGATGCCGTCCTCAGTCTGAGATATGCCTGTGTCAAATCGCAGGTCCAGTGCAAGTGCTGATCTCAGCCGGGCCCCGGCCGTACAGAAACACATGAGGAAGAAAGAAAATGCCCCTTCTTCCTTCAGTCCATTCATTTTCCTCCTCCCCACAGTAAGGATTTGGCCCCACTCTCCTTTTCACATTTTCCATCCTGTCCACCTGAGCAGGGAGGGCATTGTCCTGTCCTCATTGACTGTTGGGGGGTTTGTGGTTTCATTTCTACTTTGTTCTTTTCTCATATGTATATATATATATATATGTATATATATATAAGCTGTGTTTGTCTTTTTTTTTTTCTTTTTTTTGGTTGTTTTTTGTTTTGTTTTGTTTTTTTTTTGTAAAACTTTAAAATGTTAATAAATGAAAGAAGGGAGAGGCTTCGGTAGGAGAAGGTCCACTGATGGAAAGGGAAGCACCATTTGCCGCCTGAATCAGTCGTTGAGGCAGACTGGCAAAGAGGAAAAGTTATCACTCCAAGGACCCCATGGGGGCAATACAGCAAATATATTAAATAAACCTGGAGGGCAAACAAAAACAGGCACAGCATTAGGATAAAGTATCACAGGATCATTAAGGTTGGAAAAGGTCTCTAAGATCATCCAGTCCAACCTCCAGCCCATCCCCATGCCCACTGACCACGTCCTCAGTGCCACATCCACACGGTTCTGGAACACCTCCAGGGATGGTGACTGCACCACCTCCCTGGGCAGCCTATAACCCTCTGCCATTTCCTCCGGAAATGCTCAAGTACCAAACAGAAGAGCTCAGGAGGGCTTTTGACATTCTTTGTATTTCCTTCTAGATAGTTCAAGCCAGAGCTGAGCTGATCTGTTCCCAGATACCAAGAGTCATTGTCCCCCTGTCCTGAGTGGGGCACGGCCCAGGCTCCTCCAAACAGCTGTGGCGGGGTAAAATTCTTCTGATGATGAGGGAATTACTCCTGTTTACACAAGTCAGAGAGAGAAGAATCAGGCCTTGGACTGACAAAGTCCAGATCTATTGCCTGAGATTCCAGCTTCTCTTTCCCTGGTGTGACCTCTCTCAAGCACACAGGCTTCCCGCTAGGAGAGGGATGAACCAAGCGCTTTGCTGCTTCGGAGTCCTTCTGCCAACTCAACTAATGAAATGAAAGGAAAAGGGATCCCCAGAGCAACATTAATTCTCTTCTTTCAACAGAGAATCAATAGAGAAAGGAGAACAGGAGCTGTTCCACAGAAGAGATGAATAACACAGATCCCACGGGAATTTAGGTGTGGAGAGAAGTTGGGCTTGCTGTCTGCCTTTAAGGGAGGCAAAGGGGAGGCTGAAACCCAAGAGCCACAAAGCCACACATGGAACATGTGCACTGGGCTGTTCCCACGCTCAGGTCCTGCTGCAGCCCCATACTGAGTTGCTGTAGGTGCTGTGGGAAGGGTCCAAGGCACCAGGACAGAACCCTGACCCAGGGAAAAACAGCTTGCTGTCACTTGCCTTGTTCTCTCTCTCTCCCCTGCCAGCACTTCTATGCTATGAGGATTTCTTTCAGCACTTTCTTATCGTTGACATGCTTGTATTTCTTGTGTTTTCTCTTCTGTGCTAGCGGCCGGCGTACCCGCTTCCTCTGGGAGATGGCGGCTGTGGTGAACGACGGCGACAAGCCTGCCAAAAGAGAAGGGAGAGCGTACAGAGTGGGGAAGCTGGATTCATGCTGGAGTGCCTTTCCCCACATACTGTCACCAAAGAGGTCTGCAGTCTCACCCAATCCCACCTCCTGCTGTAAGCAAAGCTGCCACCCACCAGCTCCAACCCGGCCTTGAACCTCCAGGGATGGGGCACCACTGCTTCTCCGGGCAGCCTGTGCTAGCGCCTCACCGCCCAGCACCCAGCATGGAGGAGCTCATTCCTCCCTCCCCAGCCTTCCCCTGCACTACAAAGGCCGAGGTCCTTACGTCTCTGCTCACGGGGTGCTGGCCGGCTGCTCCTGGGGGGCGGCCGGGACACTGCTTCACACCGGCACTGCACGTGGTCCTCCAAAGGCACGACGACTTTTTTGAATACTGGCTTCTTCTGGACAAACTCGATCTTGTTCACCTATTTGAAGAGAGATGCAGCCCAAAGATGAACGTGGCTGTAGCTCCCGCTCTGCAAAAATCATCAGTGTCTGTACACTTACATACTGGCTCTCTTCCTATCAGGGCAAAAGGCAGCGGAGAGCACACAGTTTGAGACCAGGGGTGGTGTATATAGAGCTAATTTTGCACGCACCAGCAGGGCAGAGCTAAACTTGGATTTGACTGCTTGTTTCTCCCATTCCTAACTTGTCCCTGCTGCTGGTGGGGAGAAGAATGAGTGGCTGACCACATGCAGAAACTGTTTGTACAGCCGGGATGGTGTGCACCTGGGGGCAACCAGAATTAATCGCCGCAGGATCCCGCAGGAAGGGCAAAAGGAGAACAGCCTGTGCTCGATGTGAGCAGACATAGCCTCACCAGGCCTGTCTGAATCTGTCTGCATCTCTTTAACAACTCATGGGGCTGAAGCCCTCTGTTTCAGAGGAAGGCGGTGCTCTGGAAATTCCCTCGGACTCTCCACCAGTGCTGACTCAGGGAAGGCTCATGCTGCATCCCACCACAGCCTGGGGTTCTCCCACTCTGGGTCTGACCCCGTTCAGCTTATCTGACAAGCACACAGTCCCTAAGTGCTCTGCAGCTATAAATAGTTGCCTGTGGGATTGAATTCCTGCAAACCCACTGCCCCCAGCAGCATCCCTAGGGCAGCACTGCAGCGGCCACGCTGTTTATCTTTCCTTGAAAGCCCACTCCATGCGCTTCAGACCACACGCTGCTCACTAGACAAACACTTCCAGCCAAACAATAGTGAGACCTCTGTCCTCAAAGAAACCATTTCCAGGTCACTTTTTGTGGCTGGCTTTTGACCTCTCGCTTGCTTTTTCCACAAAAACAACTCCTGCACCCCCTGCTTTTCCCTCATTTCAGCCTGGCTTTTCTGAGAAAGGAATTTCCTGATGAACAGAGCTGCCTGAATGCAATATCTCCCAGTCAGCCTCTGCCTGGGGGAGTCTCCTAAGGCTCAGGCAGGGGATTAATGTGGGATGAGTATTATTTTTAAAAGAGCTGTCTGGGAGGAAGCTGAAAGAAGATCACTGTTAGCAGAGAGGAGGACAGAGAGGTGAGCTGTCAGGTGTCTGTTTTCTTCTGGACTGGCTCAGGAGGTAACTGTGGGGCTGGCAAAGAGGAGAAACTGCTGCAACACCTGTTGCAGAGGAGAGATGGAGCCTTGACATCACCAAGCCCTCCTCTTTTTGCACTGAAAACAGTTCCTGCAATGAAAGTATCCTGGTTTGTTTGATTTATCATTTGAGTTGGAAAGGACCCTTAAAGGTCATCTCGCCCAACTGCCCTGCAATGAACAGGGATGCTTACAGTTCAGTCAGGGTGCTCGGAGCCCCTCCAGCCTGACCTTGGATGTCTCCAGGGATGGGGCATCCACCACCTCTCTGGGCAGCCTGTGCCAGTGCCTCATCCTGGTTCTTCTGCTCTAACACAGAAGACAAGGCCCTCTCAAGACATAGAAACAGCAAGGGAACACTGCTGCAGTGACAGTTCCCAACTGCTGGACAGCAAAAGCACAGACATCACCATGCCAGAGACTGCAGCGCTGTATGGTTCATGCAGAACCACGTGACCATAAAGAAAGCATCAGGGAACGGGCAGCTACGTGAGCCTTGCACGAGGGTTTGGGGTTTAGGGAGAGCTGCCTTACCTGGACGTGCCGGACGCGAATCTGCATGGGGCGGCACTGCACGTTGCGGTTGTTGCAGCAGCCGGAGCACCGCTGCACCTCCACGCAGGGCGGCCACACCACGAAGTTGGCGTTGGTGCTGTCCACCATGTCGCGGGAGATCTCAAAGACCACCGTCCGCGTCTTGCACTCGGCGAGGACAGCTGGCTCTGCTGCTGCCAGAGCATCTGTGGAGGCCGAGAGGAGGAGGGAGGATGAAAGAGGCTGTGCAACTGTTATCAACCTGCTGAAGCCATCAGGGGGGAGAGGAACAGAGCCCATACGGCTTTGCCACACTCATGTGCTCTTCCCCTTTGCTCACCTGCCAACCTCCCTCCTGGAAACAGTGCCTCCACATGTACTATAATCTGTACCCCAGCACACATATGAGGTGCAGCACCCCACACTCACCAAGGCTTCGCCTCTCTCGAGCCAGGGACACATGGTTTTGGCTGGGCTGAGTTGCATTCAGGTCCAGGCTAGAGCTGTCTTGTTCTGCAAAACGAAGGAGAAAGTTGGTAGTAGTGGGTAGAGGCAGGAGAAGAATCATAGAATCATACAACAATAGAATCATAGAATCATGAAGGTTGGAAAGATCACTGTGATCATCTAGTCCAACCATCGGGCACCGGTGCTTTGCCCACCAAACACAGCGCAGTGGTATGGGCCAAGGCCCTGGGGTGTCATGCATGTGTAAATGCACGGCAGAATCACAGCTATGACCTGGAGTGGGAAAGGAGCAGCCAAGAGGTTCAGATTGGTCTTCTGCAACCAGGATGTGGCAAGCGGGTTCACAGCCCAGCTTAAGAATCTCTAGGCTAGAGTCAGTTTGATAGCAGAACATGAAAGTGAAGCCAAAATGGCTGTTTTTCCCCTCTACTGCTGTACGGTAAGCTGCAGGAGCAGGAGGTAGTTCTGTCAAAGATGGGAGAGGAAAGCAGATAGCATTCAGCCCGGCTCTGTGCAGGGCCCTCCCACCCCTCCACTTTTTCCCATAGGAAGTGCTGAATAGAGAAATGCCCATAGTCCCTACGGAGCACTCCAACATGCAGCCCCTCCTGAGCTATGGACAATGGCTGTGCTCAGAGATAGCTCCCACCCGGCCACAGCTCTTTCCTTCTCTGGCCTGCTTTAGCAGCTGAAGGAAGCTGAATGGACGTCAGCATCAAGGGAGCAATATTCTTACAGGAGATCTGGGCCAGTGGAAGATCTCTGTTTATCAGATATGCGCTGGAGCAGACTTCCCATACCCATCACATCCCATCCCTCTTCCTCAGCGCTATCTGAGCCCTCCCAGTAGGGATGTTGCTCTCTGCTCAGCTCTGAAGCAGCTACTGAAGGATTTGGGTTATGTGCACAGAGGCTGCATACATGAGGAGGAATTGTGTCTGTTCAGCCAACATCTGTGCATGAGGGGAACTCCCTTCAGAGTGTCTGGAGAGGTGTGATCACTTCTGGGTCACCATTTATTTCATCCAGAGGCAGACACCCAGAATCTGGTGGGCTTTATAAGGACCTACAGATCTCCAAGGGCTACAGAGGGTGTTTGGGTGACTGGCTTAAGTGGCCACAGCTAGCCAGTGTTAATGGAGATGACTCCCACCCAACACACCTTAGTTGTTGGGTCTATGGGAGTTTTTAAGGTCAGGAAAGAAACGCCTCAGTCCACTTGGCTCCTGGAATTCCTGATCCTGGCTCTCTGTGTCCCTGTGCTCAGTGCCAGGAACCTCAAGTGAAACTGATGACTCCAAGCTCTCTAGCCTGCTCTGTACCCTTTGGCTCTCCAAGCCAGCAAGAGACTGCTCGCTGTATTTCGCAGCCTTGAAGGCAGCTGGTGGCTGCGATAGAGATGTATCTGTTCCTTGGGCACCGGGAGATGACAGACAGACAGCATGCATCTCCCCACCCCTCCATCCTGCATTTCATCCAGCGAGGGTGGGGGCTGCCTTTTGTGCAAAGGTTAAGCTGATGAGAGGAGAGGGAGGGAGAAAAATAGCAACAACTGTTGACTCGAAACAAATCTCCTATTGAAAAAGCGAGTCCCTCCCTCTTCAGGTTGTCCTTCTACACGCCGGGCCGGCACCGAAGAGGCTCGGGGCGGGGTGGGGGGGAACCGGCTTGGGACAATCAATCCGGAGGGGCTAATTTTGGAAGTTGCCCCATTGTGCGGCTGGTGGATGAGGAGGAGGGAACGGGCGAGGGCAGGGAGCGGCCGTGGCGGTGGTGGGGAGCCTCGTCGCCTCTTTCTAAGGCAAACAATAGCAGAACGCAGCTGGTGCCCTCCCCCTCGCGTTCCCCCCCCTGCCCCTCCAGGGCCGTTTTGAAAGGCAGCGGGAATGCTTTTGAGACTGCGCCAGTGGTTGGACTGGCATAGGAAACAAAAGCAGGAAATTCTGTTCCCCCGTAGATAGTGTCTCGGCAAGGATTACAAAGCTCCAAACAGACAAAACACGAGAAAGAAGGCGAGCTGGGGGGGCCGGGGGACGACAGGCGGGAGCAGGGTTAGAATAGAAAGGAATTTGCTCTGAAGAGACCGTTTATAAATAAATTCCTGGGCCAGCCCAGCCGCCGTGGCGCGTGCTCCAATTCCCACACGTGCCGACCCCTGCGCGCTCCATCGCTCTGCGCCAAGTGACCCCGCGGCACTGCAGCCCCCGGAGCTCTTATCTGGGGGCAGGAGGTGAGGCAGGGCTACCCCGGCCAACCCGATTTCACCCCCGGGCACGTGGCTTCTCTTGCAAGCTCAAGCGGAGAATCGTTCAGCCCTCTTTCTCCTGCTTCCACCTCGCCTTTCTCCACCTCCCAACTTGACCCTTGGCCAGAGCGAGCCGTGCTGCATGTGCGTCTTGCAAGGTGAGAAGTGCTGGCCCGTGTTCCAAGTACTCCCCCCCTCACACATCCCCTATCATTTTTGTAGACCTGGCAGGTTTGGAGATCCACAGAAGCATCTACTTGTCTAACTCCCATAGGTTCAGGGGGTTTGGGTATGTAAATGCCCAGGGCTCAGACCATGAGTGGTTAAGGAATTACAGAATCATGGAAATACAGAACTATAGAATGGCTTGGATTCGAAGGGACCTCAAAGATCATCGAGTTCCGACCCCAACAAGGGCGTGCTCCTGGTTGCTGCTTTGATAGTGGGGTATGAGGGAGCGCGCCTGCAGGAAGATGGATTGCTCCCTCCCTTCTCCCGAAAGAGCAAAGGAAAGAGAGAGGAGTGTTTGGTGAAGAGGAGATTTACCTACGGAGTCTATCCGCAGGGCACGCTGGAGGTCGCTGATGGAGCGCACGGAGCTGCCACCCAAAATCTCATAAATATCTTCAGGTATGGGGTCCCCCTGCCAGATGACAAGAAAAAAAAAAGAAGGAAAATGAACATTAGAGGGGTGATGTGCAAATGCTGCATCATGGAGTGTGGGGAGTCGAAGCAGCGTGGGGAAAGCTCAGCAGAACCAGTGATATAGTAAGAAAGACACAGCCTCATGAAAGTATGAACCTGAAACCACTACCAAAGTGGCTGGTAGACCCTAAAAAATGCAAGGAAATGCCACAGCTCTGCAGTGAAGTCCTGAGCACGACAAACGCAGTCAGCAATGCTTCCTCCTCCGGTACCGTATGACTTCTCCAGGTGGCCCCTCATTCCTGCTGCCTGCACTACAGGCGTTTTAACAGACTTCCCTTACGCTATCAGATAAAACCTTCCCAATATTTCCCTCCGTTATGAAACTCCCTCGCAGGCTTTGTGAGATTACCGGGTGTATGTGCGTGTGCATGCGCGTGTTTTCAAACCACAGCGGCCCAATTATATCCACCATTTGCATACTCTTAAAAAACAGAGCTTTGGGGCGGAGAGGCACAAGGACCTTTGCAGCCGAGCTCGCAGCTCGGGCGCAACTGCAAACAGTGCTGGGAGGACAACGGGGATGGGCAGAGGGGCTGGTTTGGGACGTCACCAGGCGCTGGTGCCAACAACCTGAAGTCACCAGGTCTGCAGACATCCGATGACAGACCTGCAGGCAGGTGCAACACTATCAATCTCTTGGGAATCTTACGCAACCTTAAATGGGTCCAGTTGGCAGCATGCAAGGCAACAACAAAGGAGTGGTGTGGGAAAGCAAGCACTGATTGAAGCACACTTCCGAAAGAGGATAAAAAGAGAGGAGGAAAGTGCTGGCCGGAGTGTTTGCTTAGCTCCTAGCTTTCTCCATTCAGGGCTACTCATGTGGAAAAGCAGCTCTTTCAGCGGGGTGCTGGATGCCTCTGGAGGCACAGCCCCGAGCTGTGCCCTGTAACTGAGAGCAGAGCTTGGCTCGTGCGCCTGCGAAGCATCAGGATTTTCATGTGGGCTTTTATGGGCGGTCAGTGGCATGTGTGTGGTCCCTCCGGTGCAGTGCTGCTCCTTCCCTGCACGGGTTCAGGGCAGAACGTTTCTTTTCTGCCTGGGGAAAAGCAGCAGGTGGGTGGCACAATCCCAAACACATGGATCCTTTGGCCACCCACCCATCACCTCTACTGATAGGGCAGTGGGAGTGCTCCCATCCCATTGAGCGGGTACTTCATATGGTGACAAACGTGCTGAATGCTATGAGACAGAAACCTCCTGGGACAGATGTCAGGTGCACAGCTGGACCCACTAGTCAGAGCCCCTTGAGCCCTGCATGCATGGGGCAACACAAGCAGGGATGGTGCAGGGTGACCCCCTCAAGCCTGTGTGCCCCGCTCTGTCCCTGTCACATCTCACAGCAGGTCTGGATGCAGATTTCAGAGCCCCAGGCATCACTTCTTCAGCCTCAGTGATGGATGCACAGCAAGGGAGTGACTCACATCATTCAGGGATCACTGAATCGCTGCGCAATGAAGATGCCTTCTGACAACCCCGTGGTGTGAGGACGAACAGGACCAGCAGCCCAGCAATGAGAGCTCTGGGGCACCTCCCCAACCTGCGCCATGCATGGTGCAAAGCAGTCATTTGCAATTCTCAGCACCAGGTGGTGAAATGCTTTTTAGTGCTTGCACCTGTCAGCTGAGAGCATTTGTGCATGAACACTGCTGTGCACTGATGCCCCTGCTCCTTCCTGATACTTAATACATGTAGGAAATGGGACTTTTATTTTAGACTCCACCACCCGCTGGGGGAGAGCGTTGGTAGGTGTGACAAGGTTGGGTGTCACCTTGCTGCTGCCTCCTGAGCCCAACCAAGGGCTGCACACCTAGGAGTACCTGGTGCGGAGGTTTTAGGGTCCAGCACCACCTGATCCCATGGGGTCGGGAAGTGGGGAGCAGTGAAGGAGGAGGGATTCCCAGCAGCACAGCCCAAGCAGCTGGTGCTTTTCCTGCTTAACAGCTCCTCGGAGTTATTTGTCTAACACAGGTTAACAATCTTCTTTTTTTTAACTGTGCGGCAGATCAAAGAAGACTTTTGTCTCAATGGACTCCTGGCTGGCTGTCAAGTGCCCCAAGGCCTGGCCCCATATTCCTGCATGGCTGCTGAATTCCTAGAAGAAAGCAAGTTTGTTTTTCCCTCCCTCCCTCCCTCTGCCCCCAGTGCCTGGCTCTCCCCCGCAGGGATGTCCCCTCCCCTTCTCCCAGTGCCATGCACGTCCTACAGCAGAGCCACGTGCAGGTTGTGGGTGCAAGGACAGGACCTCCTCCCAGATCTCAGCAGCTGGGGTTGCTGTGAACCTGCATGCACACAGCCACAAGCTGCCTCTGTCCTATGTCACCGTAAAATTAGCCTTGCCCCCAGCCCCACCACTTCTGGAGCTTTCTGCCAACGTAGGATTTTGAGCACTGGGGATGCTGAAAGGTTCAACGTACAGGCAAGAGCTGCTGAGTCCTTCCTGGTGGTGCAGCATCTCTATGACTAGCAGAGGTAGTATGGAGGAGAGACTGCAACAGGGAGGGAAGGGAGACCCTCCAAGCCTGGAGAAAGAAGCTGAGGACATGCTCAAGCACTCTTTCTGGGCACTGTTTCTATATACCCATGTGCTGGTCTCAGGTAGGTGAACACCCAGCTATCTGCTCCTCTGCCCAGCAAAGGAAACTTTCTGAGAATTTCCATGCTGACTATGCCAAGGGTCATGGCAGGAGGGGACAACTCTCCTTGCAAGAACCACTTTCAGGTGGGATGCTGCCGTGGCACAAAGCACGGGTCCTGGCTCCGTCCACCAGCTTACCCCTGCCACGCCATCCATCCATCCACCCATCACTGGCTGCCTTAGCTTTCAGTGTCCTTGTCACTCCCTCATGCTTGGGATGAGCCCTGTCACCTCCCAGCAGGAAGAGGCACGGCAGAACCCAAGCTACCTTGCTGAATGCTCAGCCGCACCCCATTCCTTGGGAATTCCAGAAAGCCCTGCCAACAGGGCTTCACCCAGGCAAAGCCACGCCTGGCTCAGCCCATCTCCGTAAATGTTGCAAGGCAGCTATTGCAGCCCGTGGGGCAAATGCAAATCAGTTTGCATCCTCACTTTCCAACTGGCAAATATTTTCCCGCTGGGGCGCCTGCTCCCGCTCCCTCCCTCTGAAGGGGCTCCAGGGCCCTCCAGCTCCCAGTGGGTGTTATGGAAAAGGGAGAGGGACTGGGGAGACCCTGTCTCAGTCTCTGTTGCACTGTCCCTGGCAGGGCTGAGTGTGGGTGCAAGCCCCCTCTGGAGCCTGTTTGCAGCCATACTGTGCTTCTGATGCGGAGGTGACATGCCACCATTGAAGCAGATGCTGGGACTGACTGAGCTCTGGCACAGGCTGTCCAGGGAGGTGGTGCAGTCACCGTCCCTGGAGGTGTTCCAGAACCGTGTGGATGTGGCACTGATGGTCAGTAGGCATGGTGGAGATGGGCTGGAGGTTGGACTGGGTGATTTTAGAGGTCTTTTCCAACGTTAATGATTCTGTGATTCTGCCTGCTCATGCAGAAGCCGTCTCAGTTCTCCAGTCATAAAATGATAAATGTCACTATTCCTCCTAAGAAACCCAGAGGAGAACCAGAATTGCCAAACTCTAACCCTGCATATCAGCAGGGCCCTGGGATTGGGCACATCTGCCCTACCCCAGCACCAACCAGAGCTGATGTTTGGTATTGCATAGGAGAGCAAAATCTGAGCCACTCATAGAGGAAATGTCATCTTCTGCCAAAAACAAACTTAACCACTGGGCAGCCCGCAGCTCTAGCTGCTTCCCTTTGTGGCTTAGGCAAAACGGGCCTCTGGGGTGGTGATGCCATCATCTGGTCCCTTCCCTGCCACCCATGAATGGGACTGCCTGAAAATGGAGAAGGAAGAGGCAGACATGATGCAAAGGGAGGAAAGTTGGGGTGGAAGATTGAGCTGAGCTACTCGTTGACACATGGCTTGGTTGTCTAGGGCTGCAGTGGCAACTGGGCACTGCCTCTGTTTGATCCCTTCAGTCACAGAATTATTTAGATTGCAAAAGCTTTCTAAGATCACCTAGTCCAGCTGCCAGCCCATCCCCACCATGCCCACTGACCACGTCCCTCAGTGCCACATCCACACAGCCCTGGAACACTTCCAGGTACAGTGAGTCCACTACCTCCCTGGGAAGCCTATGCAGCACCAAAATCCTACGTGAGACCGAAGGACACAGCATGTCTTGGGGTCCCAGGGCTCCAGTTGCCAGGATACCCACAAGGGCAGCCCCTTCCCAGCCCCAACCCTCACCCATATTCCTGAGGAACTGGGGCAAAACACCCCACAGCCCTCACACCCTGCAGGCACAGCCCTCCCCCATCTGTGGCAGCACGACCGAGATCCCCTCCCCGCATTCCTCCTCCATGCACGCTCCTCACCTCCCCCCCGTTTTCCTCCGGGCTCCCTCTATGGGACTCACCTCCAGGCGGGCCAGGGGCAGGGACAGGATGACGGCGAAGACCACGCCGAAATTCATGCCGGCTTCAGGCCCCGCCGGCTGCGGGCACATGGACGGAGAGCCCTGGGAGGGAAGCAGTGGCAGCCGGCCTCAGGCAGCAAGCAGGCTGCCGGTCCCCATCGCCTCAGCACCGGGGGGTGCGGGGAGCAGGGCTGAGGGGCTCTGCTATCTCATAGGGTGGGTGGGGAGAAGCTCCTCTGAGCACCGGGCATCCAGCTGTGTGTTCCAATGAGTGGCTCCTTAGCAGGTAGTCCGTGTGCTATTTTCCCCCTTGGTCTTCTTGCTTTCTTAAATGCATGCGCATTGAAAAAGAAGAGCTTTTAGGAACAGGCAGCAGTGTTCTTGGGGGGAAAAAAAAAAATGTATTAAAATAAAAACAACTTTTCCTAAGTTTGCTGCAAAATCCAAAAATAAAGTCTTCCTCAGCGTCTTTCTGTTTTAAAATTCTCTTTTTCTTTCTTCTTGTTCCTCCAGACGTTCCTGCACATTGGATCTTCCCCTTTAGATCAGATCTTCCCCTTTAGATCAGATCTGCCCATTTAGATCGGATCTTCCCCTTTAGATAGGATCCCCACGCCGGGCGCTGGCTCTGGTGCCGTCCCTTTCCCAACACCGGCAATTGGTTTTGCTTTGGTTTGGAGACAGGTGAGGGCAATCAGAGGGGTTTTATTGCTCCGGATTGTGTGTGCAAGCCTCGATGAGCCTCAGAGCCCGGCCACCTCCTGCACCCTGCTGAGGGAAAAGCGAAAAAGTGAAATGCAACGGGAGCAGAGCGAGCTGGTGGGGCTTTATGGCAGCGGCGAGCTGGGAGAGACTGAACTGGCACCCGGGGCTGCCGCTTTTAAAAGGAGAGATGGGTGGAGCATAACTTGCCATCCTCCTCTTCGCCGAGTATCAAGGGAAAAATCTAGCTGCTGCTGGCTGACAAAATAAAAGTGTGTTCATTGGAATGATTAATTAATTAAAAATGACTAACTCTACGATACCCCTTATAACGTGGCTTGCAGGAACAGGGACGGCAATTCCTTTCTCCTCAGGCAGAGATAAGCAGAGCGGAGTTCCCGGCACGGGAGTTTATTTTTTTGCCCTGGGTTCTTGGGAGCCCGTTTCCCCTGACTCCTTCCCTTGTAATACTTACTGCGAGGAGAGAGCTGGCTTTCATAGCTGCATCTCTTTGTGTGCAGGGGGAAAAAAAAGCAAGGGAAAAAAAAAAAAAAAAAAAGCCAGAGAAATCGAAACATTGCTGCAAGGCAATCTGGTGTTGCTCGTGGCACCGGGAGGTGTTTTGCCGCGTGATTATCCCCACAATGTAATAAACATCTGAAGGGAAATTGAGCCAGCAGCTGAGTGCTGGGGGGGGGGGGGGGGGAGGGAAGGCTGCTAACAGGTGAGTTCAGGAAAGAGTCACAACCTATTGCAAAAACACACGTACGCACGCCCTCTCATGTGCATACGGGCGATCTCCCGGCGCGGAGTTGCACACTCGCAAAGCACACGTCTTTGTGCAGCCTGCTCTGCGCCGACACATTCCTGCACTGTCATGCACTGCAGGCACTCAGCAGGCGATCGCTCTGCATCCCAAGCATCTCCCTCTCCTCCTCTCTGCTACGTCGCATGCTCGGCTACGTGCAGATTTCATCTCATTCACACATCCCTGAGCATCCATGTGTTCTCCTTCACTCTCCCCCTCTCCCTTCCTTTCTCACATGCGCACACCCTCATGGCCTCATCTCGCAGCATCACACACTCTCTCTCAGACTATCTGGGTTTCTCATGCAGCCAATCCTCTCTGAAACACGCCACCTCACGCCAGCCCTCACATATACACTATGCGAGGTGTCATCAAGCATCCTTGCACAGTAGGCATGACAACACCTCCGAGTTGGATAGTTATGCCCCCAACCTGACTTTGAACCCAAGGGTTGGTCTGGAAGGTCATAATGAAGCTGGGGACCCTCTGTAGCTTTCCCTTTCGGAGTCACAGAATTCAGTCACAAAATGGAAGGACCTTATGGTTGGGCAGCTCGTCAAGATGCCCTTGGGTTGCAAGGGATCAAGATGCCTTTAAGTTGCATAAGATGACAGCAATTGTCCCTACCGCTGAAGATGAGGGGAAGATTTCTCCACCAATGGGGTGTTCAGCAGAGCTGTGCCAGTCCCAGAGCCCAGGGAATCTGCAGGAGTAGAACATGAAGACTGTCCTGGAAGTCCCTCATGTGGCTCAGTCCCAGCCTGAAGCTCAAGTGGGAGGAAGCAGAAATGCAACACATACCTTTGCTCTTGTGTCCACCGCCGGACACTTTAGCAAGGACTTCACCTTAGATGCTCCAGCAGTGCTAGCCCTGTCCCACCTCACATTCCTCTGGGAACTCTCAGAATTCCACTCATTCTCCATAGCATACTAGTTATTTCTCCAACCCCTCAATGGAGCTGCTGCCCTACTCTCTACCTGGGTTAGATCTGTAAGAGGCTCCAAAAAAGGGATTTGGGAAGGGTCCGGGTCTACCTCACCTCACTCCAGGTAACACCAGCTGAAGGAAGACTATAACCATAGAGGTCAGTGGGGGAACACTGATGATGGAGGATGGCCAAACCAGCTTCTGGGTGACCCCATAACACGTTTGATGTTCACGATGTGCCCTTCGAGGAGCTCTGAAACAACTTGTGTGGCCTCATTCCAGTTGTGCAAGGCTGCCCCGTGCCATAGTGTTGGCCGCCGTGCCAGGGCAGAACAGCCTGCGCGTGGGAGGGCTGATTAAACTCCTCAGCAGGGAGATCTGTCACCATCAGAGAGGAGAAGGATGCAGCTAGCAGGGAGTGCTGCTAATTTTCTTGCTTGGTAGGAGCAAGAGCTGCTGCAAGGGCCTGCTTTTGGGGGGCTACGTGCTTATTTTTTTTATAATATCCGGCTATGTTACATGTGAGCTGGGATAGAAATAGAGTTATTTATTTTCACGTGGATGATGCAGGGCGGTTTTTAGAAGCTCGACATCAGAAACAAAAAGCTAATCCCCGCCGAATCTCCAGACAGCAAGGAAGAGGATGTTTGGAATTTGACTAATCATCTACCTATGACCCTGCCTGGAAATAGAGCAAGACGATATGCGATACGCTCGAGCTTCAGACGTGTTGCCTTGCTCTTTCTGCTTTTAAGACAGGAACAGATTTTTCTGCAGTGAGGTATTGAGATTCAGACCGTGCCAGTCTCACTCCACCAAGTTCATTGGGGTTGAGATCAGCATGGCCGCACGCACACACTGCTGTGCCCTGAGATTAGCGTTCCCTTTATTCTCTTGCTTTTGTGAAATCAGCTCATGATCTACACTATGAACCCCTAAATTTAATAGGGACCATTATCATCCCCTCTCATGACCTGTGGGGTGGAGGCCTGCAAAGTCCACCAATGGAGGTCTCAGGAAAACTTTCTTCCCAGACAGAGCGGTGCTGAAGTGGCACAGGCTGCACAGGGAGGTGGTGGAGTCACCATCCCCAGAAGTGTTCAGAAACCGTGTGGATGTGGCACTGAGGGACATGGTCAGTGGGCATGGTGGGGATGAGCTTACGATTGGACCCGATGGTCCTCATGGTCTTTTCCAACTTTAATAATTCTGTGATTCTCTGATCAGTGCCACAGATGTCACAGCACATGGGCTTGGAGCCCAGCACCGTTGCATTGCAGTGGAAGGTGCTTCAAGGCTACGTAGAGCGGCCACTCCATGTTCCATTGGAGCACTGCAACCTGACAAGGTGCTGTTGCAACCATGGTAGCTGGCAGTGGCTCCTCAGGCAAACTGCAGCACAAACAGGTTTCCTAAGAGCCTGTAGTGGTGTTTCTCATTTAAACACTTTCACCACCACAGCAGCTCCTCAGCTGCAAACAGCTGTGCTCATCTCTTCATTTATTTTCTTATCACAAGGGAGGAGGTCAGGACATGCCCTAGGGCAACACGTGGCTCCTTGATGTGGGGCCACCATCCCCTCATCTTACACTGGTGGAAAAAATGATCTACTTGCCACCATCCACAGAGGCATAATTTTAGGGTGATATCTCTTTTTTCCTCCCTCCCCCCCCACCCCCCCTTTTTTTTTTTTTGAGCATTGTGAAACAGCAGGAAACAAAACAGGGTTCACAATGGAAAGCAAGAATCAATCCAAACAACTGAGGTGTTTCAGCCTCTCCGTGATGAATCCTACTTTGCAAAACATCAATGGAAAGAAATTAGGAGGTGTTGACAGCCCGCGTGTAGTCAGCCCGCCCACTCAAGGCACCTAGTTTAGGTGTTGCACTGCTCCCGGGGCAGGGTGAGCCATCCCCCACCTCCTCCCCGTGGCTGCTGTTAATGGAGGGGAGCAGCTTTGCATCAGGAGGTTCTCAGGGCGCATCGGTTTTACACCAAGGAGGACGGTCTCGTTGGGTTTATCCCAAGCAGAGCCATCAGGATGGAAGCTGCCATGGCTTCCTGATGGCTGGGTTTAGTCTATCAGAGGAAGACAGGAGGAAGGGGGAAGAGGAGTGAAGGAAGGAGGCAGAGACAGGCAGGCAGCCTGCTGTTTATATGTGGTGCCTGAGAAAAGCAGAGCCTCAGGGCATGCATGGCTTGCACAATTCGCCTTCTTGCCCTTGGCGCTGGCAGGGAAAGTGCTTTCCAAGGATGAGTAAAGCACTTGACCCCAGGGCAGGGAGTTTGGTGGGACCTGCCTGGCTTCCTCCAGGAGCTTCATGGCAGAGGAATTCCTTCTGCCCCTCACCGTGTCTGTCTGCTTACCCCTTCCCAGCAGAAACCTGTCAAAGGTGAGCATGATACATCCCTGGGACAGTGCACTGACCCTGACAGTGGGAGATGGGAGAGAGCTTGTGCCAGTCCACGGGTGAAGGAGAATCAAAGCACCACCATCCACTGCCAACCTGATTGAACTGTGCCTGTTCATTGCAGAGGAGTGGGACTGGCTGACCTATTAGGGTCTCTCCCAGCTCCAACGATTCTATGATTCTAGGAGCATGCAGGTCAAGTAGGATACAGGGATGGAAGGCAAAACTGGGGACACTGATTTCCCATTGCTTTCCTGCAGACATACAACAGGGAGGAGGGAGTGCAGCCTTCTCTGTTCACACCACCAGATATTTCTTCCCCCCTCCCTCCCCCCCCCCCCCCCCCCCCCCAAGTTTAGGGTAGAAGGGAACAATTTCCTTACTCTGGCAACCATCCATTATGTCTATGGAGCTGCTCCCCACCCCATTCCCCCTCTCTTTCCTGTTTTGATGAAAGGAAAAAATGTTCTGCTTTCCTTCTTTATTTTTCCAGACTGGTGAATAGCACTCGAAAGGAATTTCTCTCCCTCCCCCTTTTCCCCTCTCCCGGTATAACAAATATATATACGTGTGTGTGAACGCGCCACGCACCGCGGGTCAGCTGCTGTTTTTGACGAGGCATCGGCTATTTTTGTTCCCAGGGCGAGGAGGTGGGCATCCTTCCCCCTTCACAACCCCGGCCCCATCCCTGCCCGCAGCCCCTCCACTCACCTCATCCCCATCCTCTGCCCCTGGGTACGCAGTGAGCGGCGGTGGCGGCGGTGAGAAGGAAGCTCGCTGAGCCGGAGTAAAAATAGCCCCAGCAGTTACTCAGCTCAGAACGTAACATGACTCATGATGTGAAATGAAGATATGAGGGTCGAAAACCAAAAGCAAGCGGCTCTGCCTCCCCCTCCACCTGCTGTGTGTGTGTGTGCTGAAGCAAGACGAGCTACGAGCCCTGCTGGTGGGGTCAGGGCAGAGAGCAGGCTGAAGAGGGGAAGCCCCATGAGATCCTCCTGCCCACCCAGTTTGGATGTGCCCACCTCAGTCTGGGTGGCTCTGGTGATGCTGCATCCCACTCCCATCAACCTGGCATCAACCACACGCTCTGCACAGCCATCATCCCAGGCAATGTGCACCCTGCAGCTGCATTGCAACAGCACACATGCAGTCGGGCACCCAGATCGCCCAACAGCGATGGGCAGAGGAGCGGGTCGGTGGTCCACCACATGCCCTGTCCTCGTGCTGGGCACACAATAGAGCAACACCTTGCTATGGGGGTGGGCAGGCCGTGGCTATCTGCTGGCGTGTGTAATAAAGGAGGGAGTTTAAAAATAGACTTTGAGCTGCAGTGCCGGAAAGGCAGCGAGACGTATAGAGCGGGTGTGTATTTACCCTGTATTTACACACCCTGCGCCCGCTGCCCCGCTGGCACTGGGACCTCCTACCATGGGGCCCCGCAGCCGGCACTCCCCAGCTTGGATGGGGCACAGGGGGTACCCTGCGGGTAGTGGGACTGTGCAGGTGCCCGAGCATCACTGGAGCAGTGGCATGGGTGCCCCCATCCGCCCCAATGTGCGGCTCCTCCAGCCCCCTGTGCCCAGACAAAGTGGCATCTCTCAGGACAAAGCCTTTCAATAGATCCCCTGCCCTCTGCCCTCTGCCGAACAATGAGAAATCAAGCAATATTGTCCGAGCTGAATAAAAAGATCTAAATTTAGAGTGTCTGATGTGTTCTTGGTTTCCTGCCATGGCTCCCCTCCTCCTTCCCAGCCTCCTGCTCCGCTGCTGCCTGCCCTCAACACAGAAAGGTTTCTGCTGGGCTGAGATCACCAGCGAGACCCTGTGTCCCCAGCCATGAGACAGAGGGGAATTCCAAGTCCAACTCTATTTCTGCAAGGAGGGAGGGGGAAGCAAGGCATTTTTTTGCCTCACCAGCTTAGATATGCATGGATGGGAGGGAGACTTAAGGTCAGGAAAAAGCGAACGTTCCCACCTCATCCTGTGGGAATGTGTCATGGTGTCCCTATGCTCCATCCCGGTATCTCTACCTGCAGCCATCCTTGGCCCCAGGCTTTCCCCTTGAAGAGAGCTGCTCCAGCGCTCATGCCAAGGCTTACAGAATCATAGAATCATGGAATCATTACAGTTGGAAAAGGTGTCTAAGATCACTGAGTCCACCGGCCAGCCTGTCCCCACCATGCCCACTGACCACATCCCTCAGTGCCGCATCCAGACCCACATGGTTCTGGAACACCTCCGGGGATGTCCAGGAGGTGACTGCACCACCTCCCTGGGCAGCCTGTGCCGCTGCAGCACCACTCTTTCTGAGAATAGAATTCTCTGAATTAGAATTCTTCCTCATATCCAACCTGAACCTCCCCTGAAGCAACCTGAGGCCATTCCCTCTCAACCTATTGCTGTTACCAGGGAACAGAGTGACCTTCACCTCACCACAGCCTGCTTTCAGGTCATTATAGAGAGTGATGAGGTCTCCCCTGAGCCTCCTCATCTCCAGACTGAACAACCCCAGTTCCCTCAGCTACTCCCCATCAGACTTGTGCTCCAGACCCCTCACAGCTCCATGGTAAAGGGCCCTCAACATCCTCCTGCTTCTCCTGAGTGGATCTGGCACAGCAGAAATGGGCTCAAAAAGAGCAGATAGAGGCAGAAAAAAACCCCAGTGCAACAACAACAATAACACACACACACACATACAAAAAAAAAAGGCCGAGAGGGTGTTATCCAGCAATGCACTCCCAATGTTTAAACAAGGGACTCCCTTGGGCCCATGCCTGATAAGCTGGGTGTCAGGGAAATCTATTCATCTGTTTTCCTTTTTAAACAAAAAGGCCTTCCCATAAGCGCAGTGAGGAGGGAGCCAACAGCTCTTGATGAACAGCCTTGTCTGAAGTGCTCACGCGGGAAGCCTCTCTGTCCTGCTCTTGGGGAGGAAGGAGCCCAGGATGTGAGTGCGGACAGCCCTGCGCACTGCCAGCGGAGGGACAGGAGCAGTGCGCTGGTGCATCAGTGGGGTGTCTGGAGGTGCAGAGCTCTGTTCCCACAGTGGGACATGTGCAGGTGGGCAGGGGGGTGCCTGGGCAGACCATCCCTCCAGCTGGGTGCTGGAGCAGTGAGCAGGTGGATAGAGCAGGGCTTTGAAGGCAGTCAGGCTCTCCCACGCTCCGCTCTCTTTCCCTGGCTGCGTAATCTGGCAGGGGGAGTTACAAGCCTTTTTTTTCTTTTTTTTTTTAATTCTTATTTCTCTTTTGCCAAGAATATAGGGGCAGCTCTTTGAAGTGATGCTCGCCTCTGCCAAGGACAGCAATCCAGGCGTGGGACAGGAGGGGAAAGGAGCAGAGCTGGATGTTCACGAGGATGGGGACTGCCACTGCAGCCCCAGCCAACACCATGTGAGCGGGCAGAAAAACAGAGTGGGGCTGCACCCACCGGGGCAGGGGGAATGGAAAAGTTCAGGTCTCCCATCCCACGTGTAGCCGGTGCCAGAAAGCATCAGGCTAATGGATGCAGCAGGGCGGGGAGGGAAAAATCAGCACTGAAGGCTGCTGGAGATGAGGCTGCCTGCCATGAGCTGGCCTGCAACCAGAAGCAAATGTGGGGCTACTGCACAAGAGAGGAACAAGCCAAGAGCTGGGAGATCCCAGCCCAAGAGGTGACACCAGCCCAGGCTGTGACCCTGCTGATCTGGGTGCAGTCCCACAGTATCCGAGCAGAGACAGAGACAGAGACAGGACCAGAGATGAAGCCCCATCCCTGGAGGTTCAAGGCCAGGTTGGATAGGGCCCTGGGCAGCCTGAGCTGCTGGGTGGCGGCCCTGCCCATGGCACAGGGTTGGGGCTGAAGTGGCTTTGAGGTCCCCTTCAACCCAACCATTCTGTGATTCTATGATGCCACATTTCAAAGTGATTCTAAGAGCCCATGTGGGAAAACCAGTCAGCAAGCCTGGTTTTGGGTGCACCTACAGCACAGCTTGGGTTAAATGAGGCTATGAGAGCTAGTCCCAGGTGGGTCTTGTTGAGGCTCACATGGAACAGTAGTACACCGAGGGTCCTGATGACCAGAAGGTTGGGTTCTCACACATTATGGAGACCTGGGCTCAAAGGGTAATTCCTGAGCTGATGGTTGTTGATGAGTCAGGCCCAGGCCCCAACAGGAGATGCGCGGGAGGTCCAAGGTGCATCCTGAGGACAAAGCTACCAGCAGCTTAGAGGATGGAGTCCATCCAGGACAACCCATGAGGGTACCAGGACAGCAGGGGACAAGGTAACACATCGGAACAGGCTGCCCAGGGATGTGGTGGAATCACTGTCCCTGGAGGTTGTCAAGAGCCACGTGGGTGTGACACTGAGGGGCAAGGTTAGTGGGCATGGCGGTTGGACTAGATGGTCTTAGTGGTCTTTTCCAACCTTAATGATTTTATGATTCTGTGGTTGATTCTAAGACCAGTCACAGCATGGCCCAGGCCAACAGCAGCACCTGAGCTCACCTAGACCTCCTTGTCCCTGGGCAGAGCAGTAGGAAGCAAGGAGAGCCTGGCTGGGGCCACAGAGTCACACTGTTCCCCTTGGGGTGCCAACAACCATTCACCATCCCCTGGTAGGATATTCCCAGCTCTTCAGGGCGTGGGGCCTGTAAATCTGTCCCTGGTGAGGCACACCATCTGGGCAGGATGTGGATTACCTAAGCCAGCCAGAGGGAAAAGAGGCTTCAGAGCCAAGACACACCTGAGCAACACGTAGCCGGGCTGAGCTATCCTCGCCTGGCCTCGTCCCTCCTTCACTTGCTCTCCCTTTCTGGAATGACAGCACAAGATGCTGCCTCCACCTCAGCAACCTATGCCAAGAAGCTTTTATTTTTAAATTCACAAACAATGACCTAGCAGCTGCTCTGAGGGCTTTTTGTGTGTGTGTGTGTGTGTTTTTTTTCTTCTTCTTGGTAGCAGAGTGGAAATTATATATATATTTAATTAGCTCATCGAAGCTAAATTTCCCTTCCCACCATTCTTCCTCAAAGGCAGATGTAAAATGACCCCCGACTCTGAGCTCCATTGAGGGGCTGTGACCCCATGCCGTCAAACTGAAGTTTCCAGAGAGGCAGTTTCTCCCATCCTGCCTCTTTGCTTTGTTTGATTGTGGATGGTTGGAGCCAAGAGTTTAAAATGCCACTTCTGTTGCCTCTCCATTATCTTGGGCAGAGGGAAGACTGAGAATAGAAAAATGGAAGAACCTGAACAAAGGAGAAGAGTGTGGCACAGCTGTAACACTCATGTTGCACAATCCCTTGCACCCAGCCTGCACCCCAGAGTCTTTTTTTGCTGGACTCATGCTCCAAGGTGCAACCACACCTCCTTCCCACCGAAAGCCCCACTCAACACCTGGGTTTTGGATATATGCTACTTTGGAGCTGGGAACCATGGGCAGCCCTGCACTGCCCATGGTTGTGGATCCTGAAGTTTGGAAGCCACTCGATTGCTGTCTGAGCCACAATAGAAGGTCAAGTCAGACGTAAAGTCTGGCAAATAGGTCAGACTTATCTCAAGAAAACACAGCTCCAAGAACAACGCAACACCTCTGGCCAACCTGCCTCGTTCTCCTTCCCCTGCCAGGACAGCCCTGCGGCCACAGAGGTTTCAGGAACACCGGTCCCATGAAGCCCACACAGTGACAATAGCTCCTTCCTTCCTCCCCACATCCATCTTTCCACCTCTGCAGCTCTCGTGCACTCTTAGATCCACGTCCAAGGTCTTCCAGCAAGCCCTGGGCAGAAATCCTCTCCTGTCCTCCAGCCACACAGAGCAGCCAAACAGGGGCTTTTGGGGAGGAGGGGTGCACTGGCGCTGCAGGAACAGACACATTTACATCTCTGTCTGTGACCGAGGGTGTGGTTTCGGAATTGGCGTGAGCCGCTTGGAAAAAGCTTCTGGAGAAAGCGGCTCTCCTCCTGCACCCCTCTCCCTCTGGCAAAGCATTCCCTCTGGATGTCTGGGGGGTTTATTCTTTCTTACGGAGGTCGTTTTCAGGTGGATCGGTGTCACCTTGCTGCCCTGTTGGCAAGGAAGCTGGACAGCATGGCCGGGACTGAGGCATCAGCTTCACTGCTAGCTGCTGGTGGCAGAACCTGACAGCAGCCCTGAAACCATCCACACCGAGTCCCCCTCTCTCCCTGCCAGGAAGCTCTATGGGGTGTGTGCATCTCCAGGTCTTCTGCCTCATCTCCAGCCTGTTCCCTGACACAGTTCCTAACTAGGACAAGTCGCTGTTGCAATGAGCTTTCAGGTTAATGAAACCCTGAGCCAGCCCTCCCTTTCCTCCTCCCTCTACAGGGAAACCATCCCAATGGCAAAACAAATACTAGGGATGTGTTATTGGTTCCAAAGGAAGCCTATTCCCAAGGACACCCATGGGAACCTAGTGGGGAGGGCTGGGGGCAGTGGGTGGTTGGCACGGAGCAGGGACATTGACCCCATGCAGCGCCCTAAGGGATGCACTGGGGGTGATGGGATGTGCATCAGAGTCAAAGCTGCTGGTTCTGGGCTAGCAGGGCATTTTGCAATGCCTTTGTTTCCAGAGACATCTTTTATTTGCCTTTAACACTGATGGAAAATAACCAGTCTGAAGGTTAATGTGTGACTGTGGTGCTGCAGTGGCACAGGCTGCCCAGGGAGGTGGTGGAATCACTGTCCCTGAAGGTGATCCAGATCTGTGAGGATGTGGCACTGAGGGATGTGGTTAGTGGGCATGGTGGGGATGGGCTGACAGTTGTGCTAGGTGATCTGTGCTCTCATTCTGCAGAGATTCTGGCTTTATCAGGAGCCAGTGGCATCACAGTGTTCCCCAGTCCTCCTCCAGCTCTGGGCAGGGAAATAATGATGGGCTCTATGATTCTGCCTGGAGATGGTGCTGGGTAGGAATGCCAGACTGGGGCTGGTGTTTCAGCAAAAATGCAGGCAGGAGAGGGAGCTTGGGGAGGAGGGGGGGGAGGGAGCACGAGTTGCACATAACAGATCCTTTAGCCCTGTCTGGAACTAGGAAAAATCGCAACAATAGTAATATTCATCATCATCACAGCCCTCAGATATCAATTTCCATCTTGCAGCTTCTGCGTGCGCACTGACTCATTTCTTTTCCCGGGTGAGACAGGGAGGAATTGTTAGCCCATGGCAGACGTGGGGAAGCAGATATCCCCTCCAGAGAGGGGTTCGGTCGATAAATCGGTTCCTGTCCTCTCGTTTCATGTTCAGAAGGCTCGGTGTGATCAGTGTCTGCTGCGAAACCAACCTTGCCACGGTAAGTTGCTTCTAAGCCATCCCAGCACAGCCCAACTCAGCACATCAAAGTACATCTCTCCGAAACTATTTGAGATGATTTCTTCCCTGCGTGGGCACACAGGAAGGCATTCACTATTGCCACGAGCTCCCGAGGTCACGTTCTGGGCTCAGTGCTGCACTCTGGCACACTGCAGTGGGACTAACTCGGCTAAGCTGCGCGTCTAAACGCCGAGCCATCTGCGTGACGCACAAAGCCATCGTGCATGGGGAGATGCCAGGGCCTGAAGCCCTTTTCCCAGGCCAGCCTCCCCCATGGCCAGCTGTGCTGGGGCTGGGCAGGGTCCTCCCTGCAGCCAGGGGACCGCAGCTCCGTGTCATCGCCGGCTTCAATAGCATGCATTGTCCTGGAAAGGTCAGCTGAGCGGGCGGCAGAGAGAGTGAGGCTTCTGCTGGAGCAGCTGGGCATGGGGAAGGGACGAGGGCAGGGGGTGGCCGTGGGGACAACAGGGGACAGGGGTTGGAGGAGGTCTGGGTGGATCCGTGCAGAGTGTGGCTGGTTTCCGCAGAATGGAGCTTTGTGTCAGTGTGGGCAGCACCCAGAACCATGGTGTGGAATCACAGAATGGTTGGGTTGGAAGGGACCTCAAAGCCCACCCAGCCCCCATCCCACAACACAGGCAGAGCTGTCACCTACTGGCTCAGGCTGCCCGGGGCCCCATCCAACCTGGCCTTGAACCTCCAGGGAGGGGGCACCCACAGCTCCCAGAGTAAATGACAAATGCACAGCCTCTCTGGGAATGTCTAACTGAGGGCTCCCTGTGGAGATCTGCTTTTCCTATAACTGGCCACACTCTGTTCTCAAGGTTTTAATGGCTTTAGCACCACCACTACAGCAGCATCACCCAGTCCATCTCTCCTTACACCCCTCAGCCTGGTGAGTCATGTCATGCTTTGCACTGTAGCACCAGGGCCGTCCTGGCAGTCGTCTCCTTTTCCCTCATCCCCTCTCTCTGGAAAATTCACTGGAATTTCAGTAACAAATATTTCTCCATTTTTCACCACCGAATGTCTGTATCACAGCCCCTAGCAGCCCAAGGGTGGGTGTGCAGCTCCACTGCCTTGTGCCTCCCTATAGCCATGGAACCACTTGCAGAGCAGAGCCATTGCCAGCATATTTTCCTAATCTATTCATAGTTCTGTAGGGCTTCAGTCAATGCTTTGGAAGAACTGGGTGATCATCTTGCACGTGAACAGCTGCTAGTCTCTGCAAATTTGCATCCACCCAGTTTTACAGCCTCTGTTAATGTCAAGGTATTTGGTTTTGGGGTTTCTGTAACAAGTATTTTGTTAATTTTCACAAGCTGTTCTCATTATCAGAGAGATCGCCCTGGGACAATCATTCTCCAGGGAGAACAGAATGGAGATAAATTAGGGATGTGTTTAATTGTAATTCGGGTAACATGCCCAGGATGAGCTGCAGGGCAGCTGGGGAAAAAGAAAAGCAAGAGCAGTTTGCCCCTGGGTGCCCACTGAGAGAGCCCCAGCTCATTACGTTATGAGCCATCCTCATTTGGAAGAGATCACAGAGCTGGTTTCTGCCCCAGACCCTGTGGAACCTCACCACACCACACACACACCTGCAGGTCAGCAGGAGTCTCCTCTGCTTTGGGATCCTTCTTCCCAAAATGTTGCATCCCAGCCTTCTCCCTGCCCTTCCTCCCCAGCCGAGGAGAAACCAGAGCTGATTTTGCTTTTGCTGCCGGCAAAGTGAGGTCCACCAAAGCCCGTTGCCAATGGCAGGCCCCAGAGAGCAGGCTGGGCCGTGCTGCCTGCACCAAGTTGGCAGAGCCTGCAGAGCCCTGCTTCCCTGGCTGGACCTGCTGGAACCTGCCCCTGCTTTCTGCCAGGCTTCTTGAGGTTGGCACCAGCTCCTCTTCAACGAAAAAATAAGGGGACTTTCCCAGACATCCTGCTGCAGTGGTACCACAATGAGACAGCTCTGAGGGTGAGCTGTTCGGAGCTACCCGTATCCCTCTGCCTTCTCCAGACTTGATGCTGCAAGGAGCTCTGCTGCTGGGGCAAAATTCCTCTATTTGGCATGTTTCTTCTTTAGTCTGCAGTTATGATTTCTGTTCAGTTTTGTTCCAAAATGGAACACGAGCCAGCAGTGTGCCCAGGTGGCCAAGAAGGCCAACAGCATCCTGGCTTGTATCAGAAATAGTGCAGCCAGCAGGAGCAAGAACGTGACCATCCCTCTGTACTTGGCACTATGAGGCTGAGCACTGTGAGTACTGAGTTCAAGTGCTGTGCACAGGTCTGGGCCCCTCGCTACCAGGAAGACATGGAGGCCAGGAGTGTGTCCAGAGAAGGGCAGTGGAGATGTGAGGGCTCTGGAGCACGAGTCTGATGGGGAGCAGCTGAGGGAACTGGGGTTGTTCAGTCTGGAGGAATCTCAGCTTATTGCTCTCTACAGCATCTCAGAAGGAAGTTGTAGCAAGGTGGGGGTTAGTCCCTTCTCCCAGGTAACAGTGATAGAATGAGAGATGATTGCCTCAAGCTGTGCCAGAGGAGGTTCAGGTTGGATATGAGGAAAAATGTCTTCTCAGAAAACACAGTGCTGCAGTGGCACAGGCTTCCAGGGAGATGGTGGAATCACTGTCCCCCGGAGGTGTTCGAGAAATATTTAGATGTATTGAGGGACATGTTTTACTGGGTAAATATTGGTGATAGGTAGATGGTTGGACTGGATGATCTTGGAGATCTTTTCCAACCTTGGTGATTCTATGATTCCATAACTCTCAAGACCTGCCAGAGACATTCTGCTGTGGGAGACCTCAGGTATCAAGAGGAGAATCCAGCACCCGCAGCCTCCAATATGTGACAAGAGTTTGGAGATATGTGTGCTTCCTGTTGCTTTCACTCTACAAAAATCTTGTCCCTTAACCCCATGATGAGCAAAATCTTTTTTATTAGTTGCCTTATAAACATTCTGTCAGGGTGTTGTCTGTGCTACAAAGCCATCTGAGGTACCTTTGTGTACGTAAGATGCTGGTGGACTTCACTGGGCAATACTGGTGGTAGGTGGATGGTTGAATTAGGTGATCTTGGAAGTCCTTTCCAAACGTAATCTGTGATTCTATGACTTGCCATAGGACTTGTTGGAGATCTACACCCTTCCAGAGCAGCAGCAGGAGGCCAGCCAGGATGTACCACCTCATCCAAAGCCAAACTGGATGCTGGTATCTGGGTAACTACCTCAACTCACTGCTGAGCGATCTGTGAGTGCATCCCCAACTCAAGTGAAACAACTCCAGGATGAATAAAAATCCGAGCACTGAGAAAACTGTGGCACTGCTGAGCCTTGCAGGCGCTCTGTCTTCTCTGCCAAACCCAACCCAGTTCCTGCGCTAGCACTGAGTTGAGCTGCTTGTCAGTTCTGCGACAAAACAATTTCTTCCCCACTAGGGCTGGCCATCTGTTCACTCTTGGGATTCACACAGTTTCACTTGGTAGCTCTGTAACCCGATGATCAATAGCTTCTCCATTCCTGGCAGCTGGCATGCCATGTAAAATCATTCCCAAGTTCTCGTCTTACATGAGTGGAGTGGAAGGAGCCTTGCCGTTTCATGATGGTGTTGACCAGTAGTTTCCTCCTGCTGCCACCAGCATGGAGGATGCGTTTCCAGTATCTCTGCCTCTCCCACAGGTGGCCACATGAACTATTTAATTACTTCTGCTTCCCCACTGCTGGAGGGACATCTGAACACCTCCACACCTCCTCCACTTGCAGCCAGCAGGTTCCGGTGACTTTGGTCACTGCACTGCTGATAACAACCTTCGTTCTGATTTCTTGGCCTCAATTACATCTGCTGCTCAAGATTGTGGAGAGCTCTGTCACCATCACGTGGCTGGGGCCACTGTGCACCACCGCCTGGGGGACTGGAGTGAAACCCAAGCAGATGGCCTCCATCTCCTGGAGGGACCCCCTGATGGTGAGAAAGGTGCTGGTGGGTGCTCAGGGAGGACCAGTGTGTGCAACACCCCTACGAAGGTACAATGGGAGATGACGAGAAAGCAGTGAGACCCGACCTCGTATCGTATCCATGCTGTGCTGGGGACAGGGCAGGGGTGGAGAGGCTACCTGGGGAACAAGGGAGCATTGAGCCCACCGTATCTCTCTGGGGCACGGGAAGCGGAAAGGCGATAAGAGCCCTCTCGAATGAGGAATTCCTTCTCACTTTCCCCTGTTTGCTTTTCATCGGAGATAACACAAGGCTCAGGCAGCTTACCTGGAGGTCAGTGCAAGAAGGGGCAGCCCCATCACCCCCAGCAGCACCCACACCTTCTGTGTGCCCTGTGAGGGGAGCAGCCTAGCCACAGCCCCCAGTCCTTACCTCCACAGCTGACCCATGTCCCCCCCGGTTGGTCACTGCCAGGAGCTGTAACCCAAGGAGCAGCTCGGAAAAGAGAAATGAGATTATGAACAGTACAGCCAAGACTGATAATGATGGTAGAATGTTTGGGCAGTGTTTCACTATGGGTCTGTCAGAGGGGGAGCTGTCTCTGGCCTGCCTTGGGCATCAGGAAAATCGATATCTACTGACCCTCACAGTCCTCAAGCCACACAGCACGATGATCGTCTGTTCGTAGAGTAATGCAACCATAAAATCATTTTGGTTGGAAAAGACCTCTAATATCACGTACTCCAACCTCCAGCCCATCCCCGCCATGCCCACAAGCCACGTCCCTCAGTGCCACATCCACATGGTTCTGGAACACCTCCAGGGAAGGTGACTGCACCACCTCCCTGGTGCCACAGCAGCACTGCTCCTCCTGGGAAAAAAAATTTCCTTATATTCAATCTGAACCTCTCCTGGCACAACTTGAGGCCACTGCACCTCATCCTGTTGCTGTTATCTGGCAGAAGAGGCCATCTCTGATCTCATTCAGAAGAGCAGTTCTTCCAAACCATAAGTCCCTTCTGTAACTGCCCAGACCATCTTCAGATGAGGCTGATCTCCAGACTGCCTTCCTAAATACAAAGACAACAACTGACCTCTTCCTCCTCTTTCTTCAGCCATGCATGGCACAGTCTAAATATTCTGGCTTGCCAAGCCCTTCCCCAGGCCATATTACTGTGGTTTTGGTGGCTCCAGGGCCAGCTCCTAGCAGCGTGAAACAGCAAGATACAAGCACCCCATGTGCTTAGTGGCCAGCTTGGGTAGCCTCCCTGGGACCTGGGAAGAGAACAGAGAATCCACAAACAGCCAGACCCAGCACAGCTCAGCCTATTGCCAGTTTTCTCATAGCAAGCTCAGCTGCACAGCTCTTGGGAATCCCAGAGCACGACCAGACTTGCTGGTTGCCTCCGTGGCAGATGTGGCTGACAAACATGGAGTGTGAGTTTGGCTGGAGATGGGTTGTGGTGGTGTCCCAGCTCCACGCCTCTCTGTGCTGCCTGTGCCCACTTGCTAACAGCAGGCAGATTGCCCTGGCAATTTGGGAGAAAGGGTTCTTCAAGGTGGGCACAGACATGGCAGGCTGGGGTCTTGTCCGTAATTGCTTGGTGTGAAGAAGCAAAGGAGAGAAAAACCAAGGAGAAAAGGCCAGTTTGGATGGGGCTCTGTGGCAGCCTGAGCTGGTGGGAGGCAGCCCTGCCCAAGGCACGGGTTGGGACTGGGTGGGCTTTAAGGTCCCTTCCAATCCAACCATTCTGTGATTCTATGATAAACACGGAGCTAGCATTTTTTCTTTGCTGGAGCCAGGTCTGAGCACAAAACCCTGAAGTGGGATTTGGCTCTGGTTCTAAGAATGGCCCTTTCGAGCTGGGAAAGACTGAACTCAGTCCATTTAGGGAGGGACTTGTGATCACAGCTTCCAGTGAGATGACTCAGAGATTTCCTTGTCCCCTGCAGTCCCCAGCCCATTGTCACTCGGTGATGCATGGTGCCTAGACTGTGGTCCCCTGTGATGCCAGGACTGGGACGCCATGTACCAGGGCACCTGGATAGGGCTGCCGGTGCCTTAGCCATCTCCTCCTCTGTGTGATTCATTCTTGTTGTTTCTCACCACTGCTTGCAAAAAGGAAGGCTGAGGGAAGACGGGATGACTCAGGCCTGAAGCCCAGGTGGCCGTCCTAGCCCAGGGACACCTGAGGGCTTCCGGCGTGGCAGGAAAAAGCTAGGAAAAGCAAATATTCCCAGAGGAGCCGTGCGGAATAACCACCGAATAACAAGGGCTTCCCTGCCTCATTGTGCCTCTGCATCTGGGAATCTCATCAAGCCCGTGTGGCAAAATGAGCTCATAGCCAGGGTGGGAAGGCAAACCTGCAGGCTTTGTCTACCCCAAAACTGTCCCCAGCCTTTTGGCTCCTCGTGCTGCCGCTGACACTGGGAGGGAGCTGCATTACTGCCACTGCATCACACCGATCTGCTCGTGGTGGGATGGTCCTCGGCAAGCATGCTCTGCCGGCCAAGGAGAGAGCAGATGGAAATAGAGGAGGTAGTGCTCCAGATACAGGAAGCTTGAGAAAGTCGGGGGAAGCTTTTTGGAGGTGTTCAAAGCCAGGTTGGATGGGGCCTTGGGTAACCTGGTCTGGTAGGCTGCAGCCCTGCCCACTGCAGGTGATTGGTGCTGGGTGGGCTTTAAAATCCCTTCCAACCTAAGCCATTCTATGGTTCTATGATTCTAAGCTGGGATTTGGAGAAGTCAGTGAGTCGGAGGTGGAACTGCTGTTAATGAATACTGTATGCAACCTAGCATTGAGATAGATCGTACAGCGAGATTAGAGGTCACGGAAAGTGTATTACGAGCCCTGCATTGCTTTTATTCACTGGAGACTGCTAGAAAAACAAGCAGGAAGGCAGCACAATGGGTTCCTCAGCCACGGACATCTCAGCACACATTGGAAAGACAATGGAGAAAACGATTAACTCCAAGAGTCCTCTATCCTGTCTCCAGTAAGATGCATGCCTTGTTTTGCCTGGCTAGGAACTAGAGATCCAATGGACAATGCCAATTAAAAAAAAAATCTCTTAGAGATTTTTTCAGGGGAAAAAGGGGGTGGGGAGAGGGGAAGGATGACGCAGCTGCCACAGCCTGTGCTAAGCTGGGCCTCCATCAGATCTCAGCCCACAGAGCAAAGCGGGGCTGCACATAGCTTGTCTGGTTACTCTGGGAACCCCTCGGCCCTTGACAAGGTGTGCTTTGTTCTGGGGACATGATCTGAACAACATGGTCCCCCAGGTACAGAAGCTGTGCATCTCTCCCCTTGGTCTGCAGCATCTCCACTCACAACCTCACACACATACACGCATCCTTTTTGGATAACTGTTAGCAAGCAACCAATAAGGCTTTACGGAATGTTTTAAAGTTCAGACATTCATTCTTGTCAGTCCAGAGAGCCAAGGGACCCTGGAGAGTGACACCTGCACAAGGTGACCCATGTCCTTCAGCTTGGAACAGTGACTGCAGGACAGAGGATGAAGATGTGTGAGCATGGCTGCCTAGGACCTCTGATCTCCACACTGGCAGAGCTTCGTCGTGCCACCTTGGGATGGCACCACTGTGGCTCACAATTGACTTGAACAGTGCAGTAGTAATGAATGGGCTTGTGCTCTTATGGTCCTTGGTAGATAAGTGAGGGCAAAGGTGATATTCACACTGGTGTCCTGCTCTTTCAGCCCCCCAGAGCCACGCTCCCTTGGTCAGCAGTTTCATGCCTCTGCCCCATTCTACTCCCTACTGGGTCACAATCCGCTTGCATCCTGTTTGTGTGCGTTTGGAATCTTTCCATCGCTGGTTCTCCTTTCAGAATGAAGAAGGTGGGTAGGTGGAAACACAGTATGGGTGGAGGAAGGCTAGGAGAAATGTGGTGGGAAGAGGTGCAGGGCAACCCCTCCAGGGGGCACCTGATGGAAGCCACCCCCCACTACTGCTCCCGGAGGAGCCCCAGGAATGTACCGTCACTGCTTGGCTTGGGAGGAGAGGGGATATCCTTAACATCACTTCTTAAGGTATTTTGGCCAAGCATCCGGTCCCCTCTTCCTCTCCCTGAGTTCCTGTCCTCTGGAACGAGTGGTGACCTCAGCTCGCTCACCGGGTTGTTGATTACAGGGATGCAAGACCTCTCCATGGTCCCCTTTGGGCCAGTGGGCTGCTTGGTTCATTTCCTAAGCCTGGAAATAACCTGTTATTTCAGAGGATCCTTTCCAATCCTGAAATCATCCTCCTCAAGGCTGCTGTGTTTTGCTGCTTTGACTCATGTACCCCCTTCCTCCTCCTCCTCCTCCTCCAGCCCCAAATTTAACCAGGGATTGGTGAGGTGCTGTGAGGTTGCAACGGTAGCAGTCCCTGGATGAATAGGTCATCCGTGGTGGAAAGCATCCCCACAGACAAAGCGGAAGATGCCGATCAATGGGAACATTCAACTTGCAGAGCATTTATGTCACGCTGGGCTTCATCCCTCCGCATCCAATTCACATCCTCAGACCTTTTGTGTTCTGCATAAACATCTTTTCCAAGCTCTTCTGAAGGGCGTCAGAGGAAGCAATAGTCTACAAAGAGCATGAAGCTTTTGTGTCGTGGTCTTGTCTGTTAGCCCTTTGTGGACACTGACAAGTCCAGCTGCACGGCACTGTAGGAGGCAGGGAGCAAACTGAGATATAGAATCATAGAGTCATTAAGTTGAAAACGACCTCTAAGATCACCCAGTCCAACAGCCAGCCCACCCTCACCATGCCCACTGACCATGGCGCATCCACACGGTTCTGGAGCATCTCCAGGGATGGTGACTGCACCACCTCCCTGTGCAGCCTGTGCCACTGCAGCATCAGTCTTTCTGAGAAGAAGTCTTTCCTAACATCCAACCTGAACTGAATTTCCTAATATCCATCCTGGCTGAATATGGTACCGAAGCCAATATGTGTCAGTGACAGATGCAGAGCCGTGGTTTCCCTCTTCCCGAGCCCCCAGTTTTCAAGCTGTGTTCATGTAAAGCAGCACAACCACTCCTCCCCAGAACTGGAAGCCCACATTGCGTGGACCACCACGCATAACAGCATTGCCCTGGGTCATCAGATGCTCCTGCGTCCACGTGCAGGGACTGAACCTGGTCCATCCGTGAGGAAGAGCAGGTGCAGATAAATTTGGAGCACAGGGAGCCGGAAGAGGACTTGCAGCTTGGCGGAAAGCAGCTGTGGGTGTCAGGGCAGCTCGGAGGAGTGGCACAGTGCAAGGTGGTGGGAGCTGGGGGAGGCTCCAGCGGGGAGCAGGAGAAGGGTATCCGGAGTTGTAAGTGAGGTCAGGTAATGCCTCATATAGCAGTTCCTGCGGTGCTTTGGGAACAGGCAAACAAGGCCTTCCTTCCTCTTGGCTTCCTCCTCCTCACCAGCGCTCCTTTTCAGGAGAGGCTTTCAGCAGGATCACTCCTCTTGCAGCAGTGTCAGCATCCCGTGGTGGGGGACACCTGGCTCAGGCTGCACAGAACCTACGCAAGGAACAGTTGGTGGCAGTGTCCTGGTGTGTCCCAGAGCTCCCAGTACTGGTTTGGGAAGGGTGGGAAAGCACAGGGGAGCGGAGCCACTGTCCCCTTGCAGAGTCATAATGGCACTTGACCAGGTGTAAAGCCTGGTGCTGGACAGCCTGAATGGCAGTGCTATTTTAGGGATGTATTTTTTTCCTCTGCTGGGGCTATTTTTGGAGGCTGTGTGGGTACCAAAAGGACCCGGATACATTGCAGATAAGGGGCCGATGACATTTTGGCGCTCATGCTGCAGCCACAAACCCTGCACAAAGGCAGAGCCTGGGAATTGCTGCACTCCCCAGCAATGGAAGCCCTCCAGCTGCTGGCCTTTAGGATAGAAGTGCTGTAAGCTTCCCCCAGCAGTGCCACCCCTTAGGTACCTTCACATCCCCATGATCCATGCTGCTCTCCCAGGGCTGGGACGCACAAGAGTGCAGCAGCAGTTTCCTGCACTGGAGCCATGTGGACAGAAGTCCCATTGGATATGGTCTTAGTGCAGGGAATAAGGAGATGTCCTTGTTCTTTGGGATGAGTAGCACCTAGAGAAGAAGACGTGTGCTGGGACACACTGGGGACAGGGCTGGGACAGCCCATGACGCCACAAGGAATATTCTCGCACGCTCCCAATGGCCTTTTGGCTCAACGTTTCCTTTTGTGCCTGCAGGACAGAGGGCCTGTTGTGTGCACAGGAGCACTCTGGGGAGGAGGGACAGAGCTCCGGGATGGCAGTGAGACCCGTGCCCACGCAGCCGTGGTGCTGCAAGGATCCAAGTGCAGAGCTCTGCAGAAATCCCAGTTTGTTTAACCACGGGGAAAGGGCACAACTGCTGTGCCCTCCATGAAGGCAGCGTGTCCATGAGCTCATCCCAGGGGATCGGGGTGGAGGGAAGCCATGGGTTGGCAGTGGGGCTGGCAATAACACAGCCCCTCTGAATCCCTCTCTTTGTTCCCTCAGCGGCTGCAAGGGCTGCTCCTTGCTCTCTCCAGGAGATGATTCTGCTTCCGTCGCAGCCATTTCCTGTGTTTCTCTCTCCTGTAGGGCCAGGCAGCATCAGCACAAAAACAGGATCCAAGCTGCTTGAGAATTGCCTCAATAACAATGACAGAGGAGACAGCACTGGATGGGGTGAACACCACCTCCCTGCTCCTGAACAGCCCTAAGGTATGGATTTAGGGTAGGGAATGAGCAGCCAGAAAGGAGAAATCCTGAAGAAATCCCCCAAGCCTACTGGCAGCTCCATTCATCCCCAAAATGGCAAAGCAAATGCACTGTCCCTCCATGGCTCCAAGCCCACCTGCAGCTAGCGAGGACCAAGCCATGTTCTTCCTTTCTAAGGGAAGGAGCGGCCAAGATAGATGGTGATTCGCAGAATCATAGAATATCTCAAGTTGGAATGGACCCATTAAGGGCCATAGAATCACAGAATTATGAATGTTGGAAAAGACCTCTAAGATCACCTGGTCCAATTGCCAGCCCATCCCCACCATGCCCACTGACCATGTCCTCAGTGCCACATCCACACGGTTCTGCATGGTGACTGCACCACCTCCCTGGGCAGCCTGTGCCAGTGTATTACAGCTCTGTCAGAGAATAAGTGTTTCCTCATATCCAACCTGAACCTCCCCTGGTGCAACATTAAGCCATTCCCTCTCATCCTATTGCTGTTACCTGGGAGAAGAGGCTGACACCCACTTCACCACAACTTCCCTTCAGGTTGTTGTAGAGAACCATAAGGTCTCCACTGAGCCTCCTCTTCTCCAGACTGAACAACCCCAGTTCACTCAGCCGCTCCCCATACCACTTCTGCTCCAGATCTTTCATTGAGTCCAGCTCCCTGGCTCCACAGAAACCCACCCAAGATCCATGGGCAGATCTCAGTTTGGGATGGTGGGATACAGATGCCCACAGGTACTCCGATGATCCTGGATCTGCTGCTCTGCCCCTCCACCCTGGGCATTCCCAAATGAGAGCTGGAATTGCTTAGCATCCTCAAAAGGTGGACAATCCTCTCCCAAGGCCCCAAATCCTCAGCCAGATTTAGCTGTGGATCTGGAGCAGCTCCCATCCATCCCCAGGTACTCTGCACCACTCCCCAGTGTCTTCCAGCTTCTCTCCATGCAAACCAGCTGGTGCACATCTGATATAAGGATAGAAGGGGCCCACACGAGCCTGACTGCCGTTGCCTGCAGCAAGATGGGAAGCACATGCACGGACCAATCTACTGGCAGCTCTGAAGGCAGTGACAGGCTGAGGAGTGGGAGCACAGCTGGGTCCTGGAGAGGACGCGTGCATGGCCTCGCTCTGTCTTGTTGAGTGAGCAACTCCCAGCCCCCTTGCAGGTGTGTGTTCACCCTTAACCGAGTGCTCCCTTTGCCTCCCGCAGCAAAGACTTGCAAGATAAAGCTCTCCTGAGTGATGATCCCCCAGACTTATGGCTTGGAAGATCCACCAGAGATGCTGGTCCTCCTTAGGACCAGGACCAAGTGCTGACCAACCAAGGACCAACCCTGAGAGCCTGAGCTGTAAGCCAAGGGTTACTGTAAATTCGTGGCGGGGGAGGAAAAGTTGACTTTTGGCCAACATAGGAGGTCTCTGACCAACAGAGGCAGGAAATAGCAATGGTGAGCTAATAAATAAATGGTACAACAGCGGCTCTGCCTTACATGGTCTTCGTGGGGAGTTTCCTTTGTTTACCAGGTTGGTTATTTATACCTTGAAGCATGAGAATGATGTCAACCAGCCCTGAGGCTTTCTGCGGGGCTGAGATGTCCTCCAGTATGGGGCTGCCCATGCTTCATCTCCATCCTGTCCCTCTCAGTGGTGTCCCCCCAAAGGGAATGTGGGAATGGGGGTCCCCCAGCTGACAGGGCTTTGCTGCAGCAGGACGGGAAGAGAGAAGGCATTGGGAGTTCAAGGATTGCCGGTGAACTTGAGACAAGCAGAGCTCTTGCCAGTGACACATGCATCAGGTGTTCCAAGACGATAACAAAACCTGCCTGAAGTCATCCATTTAATTAGTAATGGGTTAGGTTAAACATTACTTACCCAGGAGCAGATTTAACCCTTGGTGGAGATGGAAGGAAGAGAGAAAGTTGCCTGCAAGAAGAGGGACTATTCATATTTTTTGTATTCCCAAAGCTGGCATAGGGGAAATGCCCCCTCCCCAAGGCACACCACCAGCAGATGGGATTGGGATTTGAACTCTGTGGCACCCAGGGAGAGCAAAGAGGGCATCCTGAGGAGGAAGAGGAGGTTGGGATAAGATGGTGAAGCAGGAGGATGCTCCTGCTCCACTCCAAGAACAGATCCGCAGAGGTCCAACAGGTAAAGTCTGGGCAGGGAAAGTCTGTACCAGGGCCTGACACCAATAGGGGAGGGAGGTGTGAAGATTTCCATTCTCCCAAAAACATGGGCAGGGCACCACCGGTGGGTGTTTTATCTTCTGCCCTGGGGGCAGGTGGTGACATGATTTCTTCCACAAGAGCAACACCACTTCCCCTCGCCCACAGGTTCTGAAAACAGAAACAGGGATAGGAAATGAGGAAATGCCCCATTTTGAGGCAGAGATGGCAGCAACAAGAAATCCCCCACTGCCCTCTGAGAGCCAGGGCACTGATGGGGTGTGGGACCCACAAAGCCAGGAGCAGGGGCTGCAGCAGGGCAGCAGATGCGGCGATTTCATCTGCAAGGAGCGAGGAAATGTCCCGGAGCCGTTTGATCCTATTGTGTGTAGGGAAGCGGCAGTGGGTGTCCAGGCTCTCTGTAACTAAACAAAGATTATAAACACCTCCTGCCAGCAGCATCTCCCAGGCCCGCTGGCTTGTCCATTCCCAATGGAACAAATGGGCTTTGGGCTCCATCCAGAACCAGACAATGGTGGCAGATAAGAGCGATGTGCATCAGTAAAACTGAGGGGGTCTTCTTGTAGCCGAGGCAGGAGGATGCTCAATGACCGCATCCACGCACTCATGTAGCTGCTTGAACTCAGTCCCCACTGCTGCTGGTGCCAAGAAGGAAATTCAAAATAATGGTAATAATAAAAGCTCTTTGAGGTGGTGGATGGGATCAAGCCCCAGCATGGCACTGAGGAACCCTGGGGATCTCATGGTGGCCATCCCAGCCCCGCACCCATGCTTTATGAAAAAGGTGGTGTGATGGGGGATACATTTAGTCTTCTTTGCTTCATTCCATGGCTGCCACAGCAACACCGCCTGGTTGTCCAGTTTGGTCATGGCTGTGGGGACTTCCCAAAAGCCACGTGGCCTCCTGTAAGTCCTATGCCACCCAGTGAGTTGTGCTGCATCAGGGGCTGGAGGGACAGCGTTGCTGCTGTCTGAGGGTCCCTTTGGGTCCCTTTGGGTTCCGCTGAGTGTGAAGCTAGGGGCTGGGGTCCATTGTGCTCAGGGGCCCTACGAAGCAAACAGCAACTTGAAGAGGCAGTGAGATGGGGAGCAACAGCCTCCAACCTGCCTGCTTTGACCCACAGACATGTGCTGCTGGGCTCAGTGTGCACTGTGTGAACCCATTCTCACCACCCCAGGGCACGTTCATGATCTCCTCTTCCATGTCGAGCACGATTGAAGCTCAGAGCCTGTCACTCAGATCAAAGGCGCGGTGTCAGCTGGGCTGCTTGCGGAGCTAATTGCAAGAGCCAAGACCCCCAGCTTGAACCCACTCCGTGCCCCCCGGGCAGCCTCACACACTTCTAACGTCTCTGCTGGAGTGTCACAGCTGCACCTCGTTTCATCTCCAGTGAGGAAAGGCGCTGGGAAGAGCTCCGACCCAGATGTGCTGCGGGAAGCTGTGAAAGCGCCCCCCCCCCCCGATCCCAACCCCCGTGCTGCCGGCAGCTGGGGAGTGCTGGGGCTTTCAGGTGCCGGGGGTGAAAGTCGGCCTCACTTCCCAGCCATCCAGCTGGGGCCAGGCATGTTCCCACAGTTCTGCTTGCTCCCCAAGGCTCAAGGACAAGCAGGTCTCCCCGAGCATCGTCAGGATGCAGGATCCTCCCTGACTTTCTGACCCACAGATATGGCTGGGGTTGGCAGTGATAGAAAAAGCTCAGAGTGAAGATAAGTGATTAAAATAATAGTAACAGCAATAATAATAATGATAAAGATCTTGGCTCCAGGGAAGAGAAGCCCATCTTTTGTCCCCTGGCTGGGGGACGAATGTGTGGCCTGCTTTGACTTCTAAGCATTTCTATGGGGACTGTCCTTGTCATCCTGGATGGACGAATGGATGGATTGAGGGATGGATGGGTGGAGAGGGATGGAGGGAGGGGTAGATGGAGGAATGGATGTGTGGATGGAGGGGGGGGATGAATGGAGGTCTGTAGAAGCGGGAAGGCTCAGGAGATGAAAGTCACACTTATGTATGTGACAGAAGCACAACTTGGTGCTCCACAGCTTCTCCCATCCATGTGGCCCTGCCATGATCTCAGTTGCTTTGCACCTAAGCCTGGTGCTCTGTACCAGGCAGCTTCCAATCATTTCAAGGAGCACTAGGTGACCAATCTCAGTCAAGTGGGGTTTTTTCCCAGTAGGGCACAACTGGACTTGGGGACAAGTGTCATGGACACCCTCTGCCACCACCTTCTGGAGAAGGACGAGCGCCATCTCCTGACGTTGGATGTCCTCCTGTCCCCAAGTTTTCAGGAGGAAAAAGGATTAAAAAATACTTTTGCAGTATTGTTTTCTTACCCAGTCAGTGTTTTAACAGCAACCACCACTTCAAGCATAAACTAATGAAAGCTTGGCACCAGGTCCCCAGCTGAATGAAAGAGCTCCTCCTGCGAGATGGGTGCTGAGTACCCCTAACACAGATGGCATTTCTTCAGGATTGCTTCTTTTTAATTAGGTGCTAATTTGACTAAAAATCCCTCCATTGTCATTACTGCTTTGAAATAAACTCACCAGCTTCTTAGCTGCCACTGGAGACCCTGCCACGAAGCGCAGTTTGGGAAAACGAGAAGGCCTCTGAGATTTTGGAAGAGGCAGAATTAGCAGCGCATATTTCATCACGGGTTTTCATCCCCAGCAGCTCACTGCTAATCCCAGTCCCCCCCGATACCTCAGGCTGGTCTGATCAAGTAGCAGCAGCAGGTAAGGCTGGCTAAGAGCTCTGCATACGTACATGCGTGAAATGATCAACTCACAGCCAACCAAAAAGAGCAAGGCTCTCTAAGGGATACCTCCATCTTCAGAGCTGCTCATGAAGCTGTCACCTTGAGATGGCTGCTGGTTGGAAATCCCACTTTCCTGCACTGGAGAATTACTAATTTAGGATTTCGTTCTACCTGCCTGCCAATTTGAGGGGACTTATGAAAAAAAATGAAGTTAAAATTGGTCGTTGAGACCTCTCTTGTTACACTTGGCTGAAAGCAGCCAACAGGTTCATGTGTTAAGCGAGGCTGACAGCGAGCCAGCCAGATTGTGCAGTCATGGAGTCTGGTTTCTAGGGAAACAAGGTAAATGTTTTTCCTTCTCCTGGCCACCTTTTAACTCTTAGAAGGTTCTTACGCATCACGGTGAAAAGTATTTTCTACATCCATCCTTTTCCATTCCTATCAAAGCAAATAGCATTGCCCTGGATATATCTCAGTGCAGATCCACGTGCCAAATCATTTGGTGTGTAAATCTGGAGGGTTATTGCCTCAATCACAGTCTCCTCTCCAATTATGGGCAGTAAAGGCTACACCAGCACAGTTATCTAAATTTACATGAGCCTTCAGTCAGGCTATGGCCCAAAGCACGAGTGATCTCACTATTGTGGCTGGAGGCACCCAGGGCTGTGCTGCCTTTCTTGGTATAACACCACAGCTCCCATAAACGCAATGCTTGTCAGGACTCCTGCTATAAAGAGCTGAGTCTGTGCACAAGAGCTGCATCTCCAATCCTACACCAAGGAAACCCAGCTGGGAACAGCAGCCAAACCGCCCCCCCTCCCCCCAAGATCAGAGGAATATTTTCAGCCAGCCGGTAACGCAACACCAGCAGCACACACAGCGCTCCCTCCTTGGCATTAGACTGAGGGATCATGGTGAAAATATCACCCTCCTCTCCTCCCAGGCAGGCCCATTTCCCATCACCAAGAAGCTTGAGAGTACTACCCAAGTTCCATTTGTCACTTGGAAGTGCCAGCCACCCACTACAGGCACTTATGCAAAATTCAGTGCTGTACCAACTACCTAAAACAGTTCCATTAATTCTAACCATAGCTCAATGCAAAGGAGCCCTAGCTACCACGCAGAGGATCGGTGTTTGCAGCTCCCAAGGTATTCTACATTACTTCACACAACCACATAGAGCCCTGCTCTGCACCAAGATCTTCACAGGGTGAGGAGAGCAATGGCAGTCCCTTACTCATTACAAGAATCCTGTTAGAACTGGGGTATTGGTGAATGGGAGGTTCTTGTTTAGTTGATCCCGTGCATAAGACCTGCAGCCAGAGTGCCTGACTTGATGCAGCTATATGTAAACCAAGAAACAAAGTTAGATTCTTTAAAATCTTTATTTTTTGATCTGGCAGCGCACAGGCTGCAGAACACAAGACAATTCTACAGATTAAGCTGCCTCCTCTTTTGCAATACGATCTTTCTTGAGTGGTCCCTGGAAGAGAAAAAAGAAGAAATGTTAACAGTCTATTCCACTGATAACCACAACCAATTAACTTTTTGCAGTTTCATTACATTTCTTTTTTTAAATAAACTCTTCTCCGCTTACTACAAATAAAATGCCTCAATGATGCCACCTGCTGGAAGCGAAAAGCTTCAGCAGAAAGCCAAACTTGACAGGCTGCATCAAATTAGACTCCAAATTTAAGTAAGAAACGTTGGTGCCACCTAGTGGGGAAGCACCTGGGCATCTACCAAGCTGCTGACCAGCACACTGCCCTTGCAAAGGACTGACATTGAAGCAGCACAGGGACTACAGCTCCACTTCCTCGCATGCCACATGGCAAATACCACCTACAGTCCACTGCAAACACTACCACCAGGAGCTGCTTTAAGCCAAAGGCAGTGCCAACACAAAAAGATGTGTGCAACACCGAGAGACTTGCCAGCTTTAGAAAATATCCTTACCATGAAAGACTTCTTTTCCTCAGCTGTCTGGAAGCGGCCGTGACCAAATTTGGAGGTTGTGTCAATGAACTTCAGGTCAATCTTCTCCAGGGCCCGACGCTTGGTCTGCACAAGCAGGGACTACAAGAGAGATGCCAGGTGAGTCCAGCAGCAGCACCCTTTCAACCTGTCAGAAAGCTGGTGACTTTCTCCTCATCATCACTGAAGTCACTCTGACTTCATATTTCAGCTGCTATTACACAAGGAGCATTTGCTAACAAGCCAACTCATAGTTTGTACAACAGTGATCAGCCCCCACCAGCAAAGAATCTAGGAATCCCCACAGCAGCAAGCAAAGATACTTGAACCAGAGGCAATGCAGCTGACAGAAGCTGTTCCAACCCTACTTACCTTGCGCAGGGTTAGGACCCTCTTCTTGGTCCCAACAACGCAGCCTTTCAGCATGATGAAATCATTGGTCACCTCACCATAGTGGACGAAGCCACCCTGGATAGGGAGAAAACAGTCAGCGCACGCCGTGAAGTGAGATCAGCCATTACATGTGCCCACAGCCTAAGGATCCTGCACCAATCCTGGAACTTGGCCATTCCTTCACTCACTGAGAACCCCTTTTTCTGTTGTGTTTCACTGCAGAAGTTTCTCGCTACAGCAGTTTACCTGCTGCTATATGAATTCTGCTAAGAACACTGGCAGTGTTGAGGCTGCTTTCATGGCTGAATTATTCCTTATTTACATGTGTCATTCCTAGCATCCTTTGATACAGCTGCCAATTATTAAATGCAGTAAGCAAAAGTTATGCAAGTCAATACTGAGAATGACTCAGCAGCACCACCACCCACAGCAGCTGAGTTTTTTCCTCAAGTGCTCTTCATTCAATCATTTCACATCTTGTACCACACCCAATTGCCTCAGAAGACAGCAACTCTTTCCACACAGCTGTTACAACTCACCAGAGGGTTAATGCTCTTGTCAGACAAGTCATAATCAGTCGACGCATTGTTTTTGATCAGCTTTCCATCCTTGATTTGGTAACCCTGGCCAATCTTGTAGATTTTCTTGTTGATTTCGGTCCGATGGTGATAGCCTTTCTGACCAGCACGGGCCACAGAGAAAGCCACACGAGCAGGATGCCACGCACCAATACAGGCCACCTTGCGCAGTCCCCTGTGAGTCTTGCGAGGCAGCTTCTTGGTGTGCCAACGGCTGGTAACACCTGGAACAAGAAACCCAAGCAGTGTTTATGTTTCTTGTCAAGCTGTGACGACTTCAGTTTTCAAACCGAGCTCAGAAGACCTTTTGAGCACTGTCCCTGAGCAACAAAAGGGAAGCCTAGACACAGCACTCCAGGAATTGCTCTTCTTGAAGCACACTGTCCTAAAGTTGTGCGTGTCCCCTCCCTGGCTGTCCCTAGGAAGCGTTCTCAGAAGGAAGGCAGCATGGAATGACTCCTCACGGATGTCAGGCGCTGTGCCCAGCGCTTATTCCATGGTTTCATCACCGAACTGTGACAGCAATACCTGCTCAGCTCTTGGCCCACTCAGCTGTGAGAACGAAAGGCCAGGATTTTATTAAAACGCGCGCCCTGACTCCACAGAGCTTCCATGTAATTACCTTTATACCCCTTGCCCTTGGTGACTCCAATGACATCTATCATCTCATCCTGGCCAAAGACACTTGACACAGGGACCTGCTGTTCCAGTTTCTCCCGAGCCCAATCCACTTTCTCAGCAACAGTGCCACCATTCACCTGGATCTCCATCAGGTGAGACTTCTTCTGTCTCAGGGGAAGCAGACGCATCTGGAAAACAAAGGATGACAATTTCTGTTCTTCCAGATTGATCTTGTATCAACTATTCCAGTACCAGTCCAGTCTGGCCTGATCTTTTTTTTTTGTAACTGAACAGCAGCCACACTTATAGTCCATATTTAGAACAGAGGGATTGCTAGGAGTACTAACAGCAGCTTCAATGCTGTCTTTGGTGTCTAATATTGGAAACTAGATTATTAAAATCAGCAAAGTTGTAATTAGACATCTTACTGTGCTTATAGCTAACTCATAGATTTAATTACACCTCAAGAAAGCCTGACACAACACTCAACAGCCAGACAGACACCAGCATCATTCAAAACACCTCCTCCACTGGCTCCCCACAGAAGCCACTGAAAGCCTGAGTAACTCCAGCCCCTGCAAGAACAGCTTCAAACTGCACAACCGCACAAAGTTAAGTATCTGGTCTATTTCCATCTGTTGCTGAATTGAGAGCCAGGCATCAACATTGACCGAGACCAAGCAGTGCCCATTATGGTTCAGCCTCTTTTGAGCACAGCTGTAGAAGACTGTCTGTGGTTCCCCTCAAGGCTACTCATGCACACTGTGAGTGTACACTTAATACAGAATGAAGACCATTGGGATTCAATGCTTAACAGTTATCATTACACTGTGGGGTGGGTAGAAATCTCACTGCTGAGACTGAGCAGGCTTTATTCTTGCCATCTCAGTTGTTCCTACTGTGTACCTGAACTCTGGAAACTTACCTGAGTGTGAGCCATGACTCTAATAACCTGGCAGTATTTCTTCATGCTATTGAAATCCTTCTCCAACTGCTTTTTGCCCTCGTCATCTTGCCATTTCTTGCAGTACTTGGTGAAGGCCTTCTTCTTGGATTTGTGCCTTCAGGAGCAGAGCAGAGACAAGGTTTGGCTAAGCCCTTCATCGATCCCGCAGGGAAAGGGGACGAGCGGAAGGAGCTGCCACCTTAGCCAGTTGTAGCTCATTGCCAGCTTCTAAGCAGTCTTTTCCACTGGCAAGCGGAGCCTGGAGCTCATCAGACAAAGGCAAGATTGCCAAAGCTGAGCGGAGCTGCCATGAATCCCAAAGCACATTAATATTCACAGTACAGAAGACAAAAGACTGTAGAGAAATGTCGAACAATAACAGAAAAACAGATCTTTAAAGCAATTGTGTCAGATGACTGCTATCTGCTACACAACACCGCAGTTTCCCCCCGTAAGCCTGAGCCATGGCTGACAATAAGGTCATCACTGTAATACCCGTGAAACAATCTGTGCACTACTCTGACATTTTCCCTGCCTGCAAAGTTCATAAACAAGCTGTGAGCTCTAGACACGCTGGAGCCACTCTCAGGCAAATTGTGCATACTTGAAATCACAGCAACAGTGCCCGGAACAGTAATCAAAAGTAACATTCATCCTCCCCTTTCCTGAGAAAACAGGGCTACAGTCAGGACTCGACATTCAACAACAAACGCCAAAGGCGATTTCCTTATGTCCGCCCGTCGAAGTATCATCACATGTAGCCTATTAAGGAGAGCTCAGGCCAAAACTAGGACTGTCACCCCGTGTCACAAATAGCACTAATGCTATGCTGTCACCTTCCCAGAAACCCCGCTCTGGCACGCCATGTTATTACACTGGCTCACACTAAGGCCAAATGCCACCATTGGAAAAGCTGAATCAAGAAGCTACACTGCAGTAATTTGCAACCTAGAAAAAAATAGGTCAACAAGTGAAAGTCCTGCTCTCTTACCAGTTCTTGTAAAAGCGACGCTTACACTCATCGCTGATGTGCTCAGCAAAGATGGTCTTGAAGCTGCGGAGACCACGAGGAGTCTGCACATAGCCCACAATGCCCACAATGACCATGGGAGGAGTCTCTACTATAGTGACTGCCTCAACCACCTCCTTCTTGTTCACCTCTGCAGTGAGACAGAAATATGGGTTAACACCAGCAGCAGCTGCTCTTTCTCACTCTCAGTTTCAAGCTTAAAGGAGACAAATTCCTTTCACAAAGGTATGATGCAGGTGATTTAATTAGACCTGTCCATCAAGAAAAATCCTCAAATAGCACATTAGAGTACAGCTGAACTAAAACATGAGGCTCCTGTGCAAGTTGTCATGCATGTCAGAAAGAGGACCACTAACAAGACAACTAGTGCCAGATCTTGCTGCTAGATATCATTCATGATGAAGTAGGAATGGTTTGGGATGCTTTCTTTATACCTCACCCCACTCAGCAGAATCACCTACTGAACAAGGTGCAAAGCTAAGGCAGGATTAAGATTCACAGCTACCTATGAGAAGTAGGTTATCTTTTGCCATTCATAAGGGAAGAGTCATACGTACTGGACCCAGGTCTGTCGACTTCACGGACAATGTGAGTCATCCCAGCTTTGTACCCCAAAAAGGCAGTGAGATGGACAGGCTTGCTGGGATCATCTTTGGGAAAGCTCTTCACCTTGCCCCTGTGCCTGCTGCTGCGCTTACGGGGCAGGAAGCCCAGGGACCCATGCCTGGGAGCTGAGAATTTGCGGTGAGACTAAAAAGAGAAAATAAATATATTATGCTTACTTCAGAGATTCACGAATATCCAATATGCAAACAGTAATAATGAAAAGGCTTTAAAAAATGCACCAGCACAAAAGTTGCATTAAAAGGCATATCAGTCTCCAAAAGGGCTTTCTGCTGGGATCGGGAACCTCGTGGCAAGGCCCAGAATGTAGTTCTGACTCTTCAGTAAGACTAAAGCCTGCCAGCACAATACCACTGCATGGGAGCGACACTCCTCACCATGCAATTGGATCCCACAGCAGAAAGAGGGATCGTTATGCAGTTATGCGGGCACTCGGCTCCTCTCCACAGCCAGAGGGACAAAGCTCAACTCTAAGCACTGATATCGGCACTCCTGACCTTGGAGCACACCGTGGCCTGGCTATGAGGGCAAGCAGCCCATACTGCCAGCAGTTCCTCAGAAAAACACCCCAGCCCCTTCTGAAAGAGGCACGCAAACCTCACCAGTGACCACGAGCTCGCAGCTGCTCTACCACCTCGACAGAAATCCCACACTCGCGGGCACCAGGCCCGCCCGCGATCCCACGCTAAGGCCTCGCCCACCCACGGTGACAGAGCCCCAAAATAAGTTCCGCACCACCTCCCGCAGGGGCGGTGGGGCAGCTGGATGAGGGCCTGGCAGCCACTGGGGCAGGGATGGCAGCGATACCAGAGGGATTGCAAGGCCGGGCCCAGCCACCGCCACGACGCTCACCCACCATTTTGTCCCCGCGCCGGGCCGGAAGGAGCGAGGAACTGCGCGCAGGCTGTATTTATAACCGCCCCGCCCCAGGTGACGCAGCACGCCGCGAGCAAGATCTCGCGAGAGCAAGGGGGAGCGCAGAGCTACGGGAGGGGAGTGGGGTCAGAATGGTGGCGAAGGCGCAGCAGGCTCGCACTGGGATAGCGAGCGCCATCTTGTCCCGGAGAAAGCATTGACATTTCTTAAGTGCTCACCTCGTCTTCTTCACCCGCTGCTGCTACGCATCTATGTCTGCGTCCCTCTTTCCACGTCGACCTGCTTTTTCCAGGCGGCAGTAAGGCTTGGCAGGGTGAAGGAAAAACAAGGAGAAGGTGTCCTTGCCAAATAAATATTGGGAATATTCTCCCAAATAAAATTTGGGAAGAAAAAAGGAAGGACAGGAGGTCCCTGCAAAGCAAATTAAAGAAAAAGCTGAGAAGAAGAATTTCAGTCACAAGGATCTGGTTAAAAAAACTTCCACAGAGTGGATGCTCCCTATGGGTTCTCGTTATTCAAATGAAGAGAGCTGAAGACTCTATTCTGTCTCTTTTTTGATGAAGATGATTGAGCAAGCTGATTGCAGCAGAAATTTTCCTAACAGAAGCGTAGCAGCCTCTCACATGCAGATGTGGCCTTCATATGCATCCACAGAATCATGGAGGTTGGAAAACACCTTTAAGATCACCTGGTCCAACCGCCAGCCCATCCTCACCATGCCCACTGACCATGTCCTCAGTGCCACATTCACACAGCTCTGGAACACCTCCAGGGACGGTGACCCCACCATGAATGCACAACTCACCTCTCCCATAGCAGTGTCCTGGAAAAAGAATGGCACTGGCACGGCCTACTGCTCCTTTGCTTGCATGTTGGGTGGTATCAGGAGCAGGAAGCAGCCAGACTGTTGGGAGCTTTTCAGCCTGTGGAGCTGCAAGTTGCACCAGGAGAGGCTCATATTGGATATTAGGAAAGATTTCTTCTCTGAAAGAGTGGAGCTGCAGTGGCACAGGCTGCTCAGGGAGGTGGTGCAGTCACCATCCCTGGAGGTGTTCCAGAGCCGTGTGGATGTGGCACCGAGGGACGTGGTCAGAGGACGTCATGGGGGGTGGGCCAGGTGATCTTAGAGGTCTTTTCCACTCTCAATGATTTTATGAAATGCGGGAGAATATGAGGCAGGGAGCAGCAGGAGCTTTGCTAGCATTGGTTTGTAACTTGCCCACCAGCATCCATGAGAACGGAAAGCCCAAGGCAGAGGCGGGCTGAGCTGCTGGAAGCTTTATGCAAAGCTACCCACGGTTGTCACAGCATAACAAAGTTTGCTGAGCCAGCTTGGAAATATGAATTAGCTGAATTTTATGAATTAGTTTTGGATGTGTTTGGTTTTCTTCCACAGCACTGAATATACAGGGCAGCCAATGAAGAGTGCCTTAGGTAAAAGCGTTGAAGCAAATAAGTCTTTCCTGGAATGAAGCTTCTGTAACAGAACCATGAAAAAAAAAAAAATTAAATACCTTGCTGAATTTATTGAAAACGTGTGTATACACATACAGACAATGTTATATTTTCATTAAAAAAAAAAAGAGAAGTATATAGTAAAACACCTTGTGCAACTTCTTGAATGAATCTCCTAATGATCTGTAACTCAAACAGTGCTTGACAAATCTTCATCACACTTTAAAAAAAAAAAGATGTTAGGCAATGTGAAGAAACAGAGGAACAACAAAGAAATGGAAACACGATATTTAAAAATTCATAAGATAAAATAGGTTTTCCTGCTAACATTGGCAGCCGTTTTGCTTATTTGCATATCTTAAAACACCAAGGGAGATCAAATAAATTCCTTCTCGCAGGGATACATTCTCAAGCAGATAGTGTGTTCTCCAGGAACTGTGTCCCACTGTGTATTTCCATGGCGCATGGTACAACACAGCTCCAAATTCAATTAGGGCCTCTCTGTGCTACTGCTGAATTAGTAATAGACAATATCAACAACGTAAGTGCTAAAGTTATGCCTCAGAAGGGGAACTAAAAATAAGGCTTACTGTGGGACCTGTCTGGAGATCTTATCATTCATACTGTACACACATTATTTCTCTTGCTCCGTGTACTGCTGATGCTGGCTCTGCTGTTCCACAGAAACATCAGCACAGGAGTGAAACACAGATGAAACCTGAACAGGAAGGGAGATGGAGGATGGAAGCTAAATTATTCACTTTCCCTCTGTGGGCACCAGGAAATCGGATAGGACCAGGCTGCTGAAACTCAGACTTCCCTAGACCTGAAACGGTGTGAGTGCCATTGCAGGATAACTGATTTGACACATGACTCTGGCTGAAATATGACCTGAAGTGGCTCTGATCCTTGGTGTGGGGTTGTAGGCTTGTCATCTTTAATCCCAAGTGCTACCTGGACAGTAAAAGCACAAGGAACCAGTCACCGCTTGCAATAACAATGGTCAGCGTGTGGCTGTCATGTTTTTTACGTGGTTGAGACACAAGACACCTACCCTGTGGATGGAAAGCAAAGGGAGTAGGGAGCTCCAGGGCAGGTGACAAAAACAGCTTGATCGAGGTCCCAAAGCTTGTAATTCTGGGGCTGGGTGGCTGAGACATGAGGAGTGTTCTGCAGGGAGATCACTGGGGCAGCATCCTGTAGGCTGGTGGTGTCCCCTGGGCCAGCCACTTCCTCCCTGCACACACCTCTTGCCAAAGCCACCTGTATTCCCACTGCTGGGATGGCAGCAGAAGGGCTGCACATTATGGTTATACCGAGTTACTGCAAACATTAAAGAGTTGAAGCAAACACCGACCTATAGAGCCAGATCCTGCTCTGAGAGCTAAAGACAAAGCACAGCTGGGTCACATTGCAGGGCTGGCTCATAGGTTCTGCCAAAAACACAAGCCCGTGCTTGGAGCAAGCTGAGCACGTTCCCCATGGAACTGGTTGTGTTCAGGCATGACCCGGAGGTGACAGGCCCAGAAGCGGTCCGACCTGTCATGCTGCTTCATCAGCCTTTGAGCTCAGTTTCTCAGAAGAGCTGGAGGTGTGGTTGGCCCAGTGGAGATGTGGTGCAGAGTGTCTTCACACAATGAAGGGCCACCCCATACCTGCCACCATTTTGTAGGGATGCTTCAGTATCTGGGGGGGGGCTCTAAGAGGGGAACAGAATCTGTAGCAGGGTCTGTTGGGACGGGACAAGGGGAAATGGTTTCGAATTAAAAGAGCAGAGATTTAGATTGGATAAAAGGAAAAAGGTGTTTATGTTAAGGATGGTGAGGCACTGGCACAGGTTGCCCAGAGAGGTGCAGATGTCCCATCCATAGAGAATTTCAAGGTCAGGCTCGAGGGTCTCTGAGCACCCTGATCGAGCTGTGGGTGTCCTGTTCATTGCAGGGGAGTGGGAGCAGATGGCTTTTAAGGGTCCCTTCTATCTCAAACCATCCTATGATTCTCTACGACGGAGAGGAGAGCGCAGGCACCTCGCTGACAGCTGTGACATCTCCCAGATGCCCCCCAACAGCCTAAACTTCTTCCCACTCCCCTCAGAGGTGGCTGACGATTGGGGACACCCCCAAAAGCATCCCAAACCCTAATGCTAACTGCCTAAGAGCGCATCACCGCGGGAAACGCGGGCCCACGCGGGCTGGAGCGGCGGGAGGCGAGGTGGGATCTGCTCTGTAAGCTCTCCGCTTCAGAGCTCCGCGCGCGGCCGCAAGACAGGAGGGAGGTGAGGGGGAGTGCGCGCTCGCGTGCGGCGCGGCCCCGCGGCGGGAGCGCGCGGCTCGCCTCCGCCGCCGCCGTGCTGCCAGGCGCGGCGCTGCCCGGCTCGGCACGGCACAGCACGGCCCCGCCGAGCCCCCCGCGCAGCACCACACCGCGGGCCCCGCCATGGACGGGGGCGCCTTCGGAGCGGGGAAAGCCGGCGGCGCCTTCGATCCGCAGGCCTTCCTCCGGCAGCCGCACACGTTGCTGCGGCTGCTCTCCTGGGTGAGGCCGCGGCACGGAGCGGGGGGGAGCGGGGCGGGGGTGCGGGGCGCAGCGGCGGGGCCCTCTGCTCCCCCCGCGCATGCATGTGCGTGTGTGTGTGCGGTTATATAATACAGATTATCGTGTTGCTTTGAATGTTATATATGCTGTAATACGTATTGCTTGTCATCCGTGCGTGCACGCATAGCTCTCCGCATGTATTGGAGAGGCATATCCGCGCACACGCACGTCTCCATAGGGATCCGTCTCCATCCATAGACATATATCTCTGCATGCCCGCGTCTGCCTCCAGGTGTGCTGATCTCCGTATATACCTCCATCCGTATGCATACAGCCCCCTAGATGCACAGCCATAGGTACGCAGATGTGCAGAGACATAGGGCCACACATGGGGCTGTGCGGGGTGAGAGCGCTCTACTGCAGCCCTGGGGAGCAATGGGGTGAGCCGGGATGGGCTCTCCGTCCATCTCCATCTGCTTGGGGGATCTATGTGTTCTTCCGCCTGGCTGAGGGGTTTATGGGATGCGGGGTACCAGCAGGCTGGAGGTGATGCCTTGGGGTATACAGAGTGGCAGAGGTGAGCTTGAGGGAGTCTGTGCTCCCTCCTCTTCCTTTCCCCTCTCAGTCTGCTGCTCTTCCTAATGCGTTCCCCCATCCTATGGCTGCCGGCCCCGCGTGTCTCCGTACGAAGGTCATTGGGATTAAGGCAGCGAGCTGCGGCAGGAGTCGGCGCGGGAGAGATTGAGGTCTGGGTCAGGAGCGGAGGAGGGAGGAGGAGAGAGGGCACGAGCGTGCTGGCACCCACGGGGCAAAATAAATGAAATAAAATGAAATAAGCACCGAAGCGGGAACGGGGAATTGAAGCTGGATATGGGGCTGCTGTCTGTCCCTCAGGGTTCTGCGACGTGAGGGTGGCTGTAGAGCCCTGGGATGGCTGAGGATGTCATTAATGCAGGTGTCTATCCATCTGTCCGTATGTCTGGATTCACTGACATCAGGCTTGGGGCTGAGATGGGGTGCGCAGCCCCATCCCTTTGCCTACCCGAGTATGATGGACGGAGTGTGACCTACAAAGGCTCTCCCGCTTCTAATCTCAGTGGCAGAATTTCCTCTCTCTTTCTCTCTCTCTCTCACCCTCTCTGCCTTTCTTTCTTTTTTTTTTTTTTTTCCTTCATGACTTCATTTCAGCACTGCGGGGTTCTGGCTTCCCAAAGGTGAGACAGAGAGAGAGCAGGTTATCTGTATTTTTATTAGGCACCTGCTCTGCTCCAGAGTATCTCTGTGCTCCCTGAGCCCACAGCAAGGAGAACGTTCTGGGGACCAGCATCTCCCCATAACGTTCCCCTATGGCTGCTGTTCTGACCTTGGCAGAGGACAGGATGGGGCTCACCAGCCCTGCACGATACTGAGGAGGTCACATCCATTGTGGGTCAGCCAAGACCTGGCAAGGTGGTCCTGAGTGGCACATCCGCCTTTTCTCTCCCCAGCCATGGATTCCTCCGCCTACTTTTCCTGGCCAGGGAGCCTCAAGCTGCCTCCCATGTATTTAGTCCTGAATTTGTCTTTGAGCCTTGAGACCATGAAGGGTTCTAATGGGTGTTGAAGTCCTGTCTCAGGTTGTGACTAGCACCAGAACCGTTATAGAATCATAGAATCATTAAGGTTATTTCTAACCTCTAAGATTACTTAGTCCAGACATTAGCCCATCCTCACCTTGCCCACTAACCAGTGTCACATGGTTCTTGAGCACCTCCAGGGCCCTTCCATGAATTGGTGTAATTTCACTCAAAAAATACAAGTTCATGGTTGTTTTGCCTTTCTCACTCCCTGTGGGAGGGAGTTCAAATGCTCAAGGCTGGAGGCTCCATGTAGCCACTTTCATGTGATGAGCTTTAACAAGGAGCAGAACATCCCATGGTTGCTTCCCAAGGAAGTGACCTTGTGCTTGGGTCATGCCCTGTAGCAAACTTGGTTGCGACATCGAGGTGTGGATGAGTGTAGGGCGTTGTACCAACAGGTGGCCGTGCTGGTTTTTGCCAGCAGTGGAGGGCCATGGGGTCAGGAGCAGATGGGCTGGCAGAGGAGGAAGGGACGGGGTATATTTGGAAAGGAGGATGCTAAGCTGTGGCAAAGGCTAGCAATTCTGGAGAGCCTATCCAGCGAGCTCAGATTACTTGGATGCTCTGGAGGCTTTTTTAAGGCATTACTCCCCATACTGCCTCTTTGCTTATGGCTGACTTTGTCCAAAATAGTACCTGCTAAGCAAAATTTTCCACTTGTGATTTGCTCAGAGCTGGCCAACAGAGCAGCTCGACACCAATGGAAGGATGCAACCCTCAGGCTTTGAACATAGAACCAACTCCATAAATAAGTAAAGTGTGAACTGAAACGCTGTCCTAGCATTGGAGCAGATGAGTCTGGGGCCAACTGCAGTCCCCACCTTATTCCTGCCCTTACTATGTGCACCTTGGATGGCTTTGGCTGCCATGGCCACTGTGTGCTGGTAGGACTCATGGTGAGATGAGGATTTTGGGAATAGGGCACCAGGCTGTGCCAGCAGAAGGGTGGTGGATGTGTGCAGCCAGTTTGGGGCTGAGTATGGCATGTAGTGCTTTTCCCAGCACAACACTGCCAGGAAGGATCTTGGAGCCAAAGCAAATGGCTGTGGTTGCTCTGAAATAAAAGTGAATCCTTCCAGAGGGTCCTGAGGGCCAGACCCTGATGGAGAAGAGTGTGCTATGTGGTCCCAGCATGTTGGAGGAGAGGTGATGGTGGTCAGCAGAAGGGTTAATGGTGAACAAAACCTGCCTGGCAGGGAAAGCCTTGCTCTGATCCCAGGGCAGGAATTAGGGATGTGGAGCTGCTCCCCCCAGCATCACCTGCTCCAGCTCAGCTGAGAGGCGGGTGCCACATGGCTGCTGGCCAGGACTGCCTCCAGGAGCTGAGAAAAGCAGGGGGGATTCACAGGGGTGGGCAGTGCTCTGGGATCAGGGCTTACCAGAATGCTGGGAGTTAAACAGAGGCCTTCTGCTTTCAGGCTGCTGCTCCCACATGCGCCCAAAGCCGCGTGTGTTTTTCTTCAAAATGAGCTAAATACAAGCAGATTTAACGATGGGGATGATAATAATAATCCACGTCTGTGCAGGGCTCTCTGATGCTTTCCAGAAGCTGTGTTTGCGGGTGAATGAGTGCAGATGAAAACCCCATCATCTCCTCAGTTTGCTCTCTTCCTCATCCTCGCGTTTTTAAATAGATTTATTCTTGCTCGTTGCTGCCAGATCAGCATGGGAGAGGTCATCGCTTTGTTCTGCCTGAGGTGGATTGGATTTGAAGTCCCACGGGTGATGTTATGTCACTGAACTGTTTCCTCTCCCTAATGGAATAAAGCAGGGGAGGAAGCAGCAGGGCTCATGGCTGGAGGACACCCTAACTCAATAGCCTTGTCCCTGCTCAGGCTGTCATAGGTCTTTTGGGGAAGAAACTGTGGCAAATTCCTGGGAGGAGGTGCCGGAAAATCCCCGCAGGGTGCCGGGGCACATCACATGATGCCTGGGGATGGGCGCATTGCACAGACCTCACATGATGCTCAGCAGGTTCTGCCTAGCCAGAGCAGATCCGGCAGGATTTAAACAAGGCTTTGTATGGTGGGATGCAGTTCATTTTTTGGTTCCTCTGTCTGTGTCAGCTGTACAAGGTGCCTGGCTCTGGGCTTCCCTGAATGCTACCAGGCACTTGCAGTGGAAAATGAGGGTGCTGTAGTCCAACAGATAATGAGGAATGGCAGTGCACAGGGGAAGGAGGGTGGCTGGCATTTCTTTTTAAGTGATGCAGATGTGCTGATGACAGAAACATAAACGCTTTATTCTTGCAGGCTTGTGGTGTTTTGTTTATAATCCAGGCAGGCATTCACACTGCACCTGCTGCCTGGATTATCTTGGCACATGCACAACTTGTGCAACCTAGGAAATATTGAGTATTTAATTGGTCTGAAATGCCTTGCAAAGACAGTGAGCTTCCACCCACCACCTGTGCCAAAGACACAGCTGGGGTTAAGTGTGCAGTAAAACTTCTGGATTCAGTCCCCAGGGGAGTGGCACCAAGGTAAGGAGACATCCTGCCAAGCTTCTCTTCCCAATCTGTGGAATGGCCTTAAGGTAATGGTCTCAAATTGTGCCAGAGGTTCAGGTTGGATGTTAGGAAAAGCTTCTTCTCAGAAGGAGTGGTGCTGCAGTGGCACAGGCTGCCCAGGGAGGTGGTACAGTCACTGTCCCTGGAGGTGTTCCAGAACTGTGGATGTGGCACTGAGGACATGGGCATGGTGGGGATGGGCTGGCAGTTGGACCAGGTGATCTTAGAGGTCTTTTCCAACCAGTCCCTTCAGTCTCATGCATGCAGCTGATTCATCAGGAAGTGTTGACATGGACAGCTGTGAAGGAGCAAGTGCAAAAAAGAATAATTCTGCTGCTTTTGCTCAGGGAGAGCACTCCCAGGTCAGCAGCAAACCCGAAGATGAGAGGAGAGATGTGTGTCAAGGCAGAGTCAGAGTAAACAGAAGTGTCTCTGGGGAGTAAGAGGTTCACTCAACCAAAAATGGACAAGCAGAGACTCAGTGCAGCTTGTTGCAAAGGTTGGCCTGACTCGGACAATTGACATTTCACCATTTTTGAGCCTTAAACTGAAAGTGAACACCGGACTGTGTCTCTTTGGAATTTGTTCTCATCTTCCAAAGAGAAGGTATGCTTTCTGCCTAGTGCTGCAGAAAACCAGGCACACACTTTGTAGCCCCAGTACCAGGAGGCTTATGCCTTAGTTGGTCATAGCATCATAAAAAATCATGAAGGCTGGAAAAACCACCAAGGTCATCTAATCCTACCATAGTCATGTGAGCCCTGGGAGCACCTGGATCTCATCTCCAGGAGATGGCCCTGCTGTAAGTCAGAGGAACACAGCAAATACTGCAAGTGATGCCAGGCAGATCAGCCAGCCCTGCTGGCAGTTAAGGTGTGCAAGGTTTCCCAATGAAAGACCATGTGTGCAATTGTCAGCAATTTTGCTGCCTTTCTCAACCATTCAGACCAAAATTTTGAAGACAAAACTTTGCTTCAGGAAGAAATAATTTTTACTGGCTTTTGTTTTTCATGGCGATTTGAGTAAAGGAACAGTTTTCATTTTCAAATAGAAGAAGGAGGAGGGCAAATCAGTCATTTTATTTCCTAGCATAAAAATCTCTTTCAAAGAAACCACGTGGTCCCAATGGTTAGGAGCAGGATCCCTATCTATGTCATATTGCTGTCAAAAACACACCCAGGGTCAGCAATCCAAATGGGACTGAATGATGAGCCTTTGGGTAAAAAAAAACCAACACTGGAATCAGTAGATACATGTTCAAGCTTGGCAGCTGCATTGTGGCCAGTTGAGAGCTGTCAGGGCTAGTGAATAGGGTTCCTCTGGTTCTTGGAATCATAGAATCATGGAATTATTGAGGTTGGAAAAGGCCTCTAAGATCACCCGGTCCAACCACCAGCCCATCCCCACCATGCCTACTGACCACGTCCATCAGTGCCACATCCACACGGCTCTGGAACACCTCCAGGGATGGTGACTGCACCACCTCCCTGGGCAGCCTGTGCCACTGCAGCACTGCTCTTATGGAGAAGAAATCCCTCCAAATGTCCAACCTGAACCTCCCCTGGCACAATTTGAGGCCATTCCCTCTAGCTCTATTTCTGTTCCCTGCGAGCAGAGGCCAACCCCACCTCACTGCAGCCTCTTTCAGGTCACTGTAGAGAGTGATGAGGTCTCGAGCTTCCTCCAGACTGAACAACCCCAGTTCCCTCAGCTGCTCCCTGTCACACTCGTGTTCCAGACCCCTCACAGCTCTGCTGCCCTTCTCTGGACACACTCTAGGGCCTCCATGTCTTTCTGGTAGTGAGAGGCCCAAAACTGAACACAGCACTTGAGGTGCAGCCTCACCAGTGCTGAGTACAGGGATGCCACTGGCCAAACAGCAGAGATCTGGGCTATGGGCCGGAGACATCCACCCCACCGGTGGGAAATCACTGAGTCATAGAACTGTTTGGGTTGGAAGGGACCTTAAAGTTAAATCCACTCCCTGCCCTGAGCAAGTCTGCCCCCTACAAGATCAGGCTTTCCAGAGCCCCCTGGGCTTGAGCACTTCTAGAAATGGGATATTCACAGCTTCTCTAGGCAGCCTGAGACTGTGTATGGGCTTGGTGTTTATCAACACTTAATTTTCCCTGCACTCACCAAGCTGCTGCTTCTTTGCTTTTTGGGTTGTCTTGAGACCTAAAGATCTCAAGACACCCTGCAAAGAGAAACTTGTGCATGCTGCCTTCATCTCTCTCCTTCCTTCCTTTTCTCTTCCTTCCTTTCTTTTCCTTCCTTCTTCCTCCTGCTGCGTGAGATGGCTGGCCACGCAGCAGGAGGAAAGGCTAATTCGATGAGCAAAGATTAAACTGGCAGGTGTGGATTATGGCATCTCTGCCTCATCCTTAATTCTACCTGATATAACATAATGCGCTGCTGCAGTGTTGTTGGTGGGTAGGGAAGACTCCTGGTGCTCCTGCAAAATCTGTGAGGAAGGTTAGAATGTGTCACAGGCTGGGCTGAAGCAGGGCAATGGGGAGAGGGGGCTTATGTACAAGGAGATGGGGAGAGCAGGAACCTATAGGTCAGCAGGAAGAGCTGGGGCTGTGGGAAGGCGAAGAAGGAAAGGAGCACAGTATCCAGATGGATAAAATTGGAGTGTAAATGTGTAGTGAGACAAGGAATTCCTAGAAGGGAAAGGAGTGGGTGGGAAAATAAGTGCAGACTAAGCGGATTTCTGCTGCTGGGAGCCCTTGCACGCAGGCACCCGCACCCAAGCTGTATCTGCATTTACACTGTGCATCGCCTCGCTGCGTGTCTGCGGGAAGCCGCCCTTCCTCCAGGCTGAGGCTGCTTCACGTTGGTTTGGATCAGATGGATGAACAGACTCCATCTAGATGTGCCCTATTTTAAGCTAGTCCTCTGAAATCAAATAAAACCACCCGTGCTAAACTGCCACAGTTGAGGAGAGGCCCCGGGATGGGGGCTCACCCAAGTTCCGTGGAGCTCATCCAGAGCAACCTGCGCTGATGTCCCTCTGCCTGTCCCCCAGGTGTTCTCCATCGTGGTGTTTGGCTCCATTGTCAATGAGGGGTATGTGAACCGCCTGGACGAATCAGAGGAGCACTGCATTTTCAACCGCAACCGCAACGCCTGCAACTATGGCATTACCGTGGGTGTCCTCGCCTTCCTCAGCTGCCTTCTCTACCTGGCTCTGGATGCCTACTTCCCACAGATCAGCAGCGTCAAGGACCGCAAGAAGGCAGTGCTCTCAGATATCGGCGTCTCAGGTGTGCTTCCCAAATGGCTTTCTCTGCCCCTTCCCTGCTGTCTTGCTGCTGATGGTGGGCTGCTGCCAGATCCCTGGCGTTCCCCATCCTGATAGCTGTGCAGGATCTTGTCCAGCCCTGAAGGTTAGCTCAATTTACCTAGATCCCTACATCTGCAGTGGTGTGATGGAACCACAAGTGGAGCAAGAGCACAGCATCTGAATTTGTCAAGGACTTCTGTCTTTCAAGTTGGTTCATGTATAGCCTTGCAGTCCCACATGCAGCCAACAGGGCAGAAAAGGAGAGGGACCCAGCGCAGCTTGATATGATACCTCAGTGAACCTGCAAGCTCATTTGGGCTTAGAAAGCCCTCATGACCAACACATGGCCCAGTTTGCAGCATGATAATGGGTTGCTTGGGGTTGTAGTTTGCAGATCAGTGTGATGTGTTTATGTTCTGCTCACACGCACCTTCTTGATCTCTGTCCCCTGAAGCATTTTGGGCATTCCTCTGGTTTGTTGGCTTCTGCTTTCTGACTAACCAGTGGCAAGCTTCAAAAGAAGAAGACAACCCAATGAACGAGGGAGGAGACGCAGCCCGAGCAGCCATCACATTCTCATTCTTCTCCATTTTCACCTGGGTGAGTAAAGCAACCACAATGTCAGTTTGAGGCTCTTCTGCAATTGTATTGGGGGGAATGGGAGGTGACAAGATAAGTGATTCCTTCTGGAAATGACGTGGCCTTGGGGAAGGAAATGGAGGAGCAGAGGCAGTTAGGAGGGAAGCCTAGTGTGGTGGTTTCAGGCTGCACGGCTCCTTTATACCACTTTCTCCTCCTCTAAAGAACAGGGGAAGAAAATGCATTGGAAAAAGCTGCTTGGCTGAAATAAAGACAAGGAGATCACTCACCAGTTACAGTCACGGGCAGAACAGGCTCAGCATATGGAGATTAATAGCATTTGTTGTCTACTAATAATAGACTGTAGCAGTGAGAACTAAAAGTGAACTAAAAATACCTTCCTCCCCATCCAACCCACCTACCTCCTTCTCTTCAAGCAGCACAGAGGGGTGGGAATGGGAGCTGTGGTCAGTCTGTACCACTGTCATCTCCGTGGTCATTCCGTGCCCATGCTCCACATGGGCCTTCCCATGGAATACCATCCTTTCCAGACTGACCCCACGTGGGCTTCCCACAGGCTGCAGCTTTCCAAGCATTGCACCAGCATGGCTCTGTAGTATGAGGCCCATCCTTCAGGAGTTGCTCCAGCATAGGTCCCCATGGGCAGCAGCTCCATTGTATTTTCCTGTCCATGAAAGGATTTTGAACAGCACTTGTAGGTCACTGAGGCTAAGCAGAGAAGGGAGCTGCAGGCTGGGGGCTCACATGAAATGTCCTCAGTGGCCACAAGAGGCTGCAGTCGCATCTCTCCCATCTCTAGGGATGCAGTCTGCACCTGTGACTGCAGTAGTTGGGCACTGCACCGAGGTGGGTGGCAGTAGAGACAAGGGACAGCAGTGTGACCCCCACCTTGAGAGCCAAAGAAAGCAGCAGCATTCCTCAAGCTCCAGCAGAAGGCATGTTGGGAACCAAGCCTTGTGCAAGGACCCTTTTGGAGAGGGGTGTCTGCAGCACTTGCAGGGTCCTCCTGGACACATGAGCCGCGTGTGCTTGAAGGCATCCTCTTCCCTGGATCTTTGTGTTTGTTTTTCAGTTTCATTCAAATGCTCTGTTCTGATCTTTCTCACTGATCCTCCTCCCACCCCTCTCTCTCCTCACAGGGCTTCCTTGCCTTTCTGGCTGTCCGACGGCTTAGAGACATTACTTTTCAGGAAGAATACAACACACTATTCCCTAACTCCCCATCCTTGCTGCCTTAATGCTCCTCAGTGACGAGGAGCCTGGGGACAAGGGCTGCAGACGGAGGAAGCTGTTGAGCACTTGGCTCCATCCGTGTGTTCCTCCTTGGCCCCTTCTCTCCCTCAGTCTAACTAATGCTGCGTAACACTCGTGCCTTTCTTTTAATGACTGTTCATGTCTCAGCCAGAAGATGCCTTCTGCCCCCCATTGCTGTGTCTTCTCTATTCCTGCCACCCCTCATTCCCCAAACCCTGCCCCCACAGGCAGCTCATAGCCTGCCAGACCACTCACCTCTGCAGGGGATGCCCTGAGAAGACTGCTGGAGTCCAAGTGCCCACGTGCCCCTGCTAACAGCCCCATCCCATATCCCTCCTCTTCTCCCTGCCAAGGGATCGGTGCTTTCTGTGGGATTGTCTCCCAGATGGGCTTCACACACTAACCTGTAACCATGACTAACCTCCCTTTTGTTTATTTCTCTCTCTCGGCACGCTCCCCTTTCTCTCTTTCCCGTCCCCTCTCTGCCTCCCATCTCTCTCCATCCTCCTGAAGGTTGGCCAGGCATTCCTGGCGTATCAGCGCTTCCGGCTGGGTGCCGACTCGGCCCTCTTCTCCCAGGACTACATGGACCCCAGCCAGGACTCCGGCATGCCTTACGCTCCCTACACGAACGAGGAGGATGCGACGGATGCGGTGGGGACGTACCAGCAGCCCCCTGCAGCAGATGCTTTTGACACCGAGACACAGGGGTACCAAACGCAGAACTACTGAGCCGCCGATGCCCCTTCCCCTTCCCCTTCCCCTTCTGCCCTCTTTCCCACTGCCGGCAGCGAGCCGAGGCACAAGCCAGACACATGCGTAGTGGCACAGGAGGTGGCTCTCAGCTATGCTCCAGCCTTCTGGGTCATCTGTTTTTATTTATTGTTTTTAACAAAAAGAAAAAATGCTCCCCATCGCCTCTTCCCCTTCCTCCCCCCAGAACTACCCGGCACCAAACTGTTCCAAAATCTGGCACCGAGCGAGGCTTCCCCTTCCCCCATCTCTGTCTTCCTTGGAAGAGAGAAGGAAAGAGGAGCTACAGCAGAGATGGAAGGGAAGAGTTGACAGGGAGCAGGCGAGGTGATGCTGCTACATGCTGCAGTGCTGCTCCCTGCTGCAGGAGCATCTGAATTGGCTCAGGGAGGGGAGGGTGGAAGGGGCAGGCTGAGCTGGCATGCAGACATGCAAGGATAGAGGGAGGGATGGGGAGAGAGAGTGCTCTTCACTGTGAGTCAGGGGATGCTTTGTTTGGAGAAGTTTTGGTGAGACAGAATGGGATAGGAAAGAGGAATATTTGCGGGTACAATCAAAATCCAGTGTTTTTCACAGGTTTTGCTGTAGATGAACGCAAGAGGGCTTGAGAGAGCAGAACAGGGAGGCAGTACCGTGAGGGCCACTCCTCCATGCAGAGGTGTTTTCACTGCTTGGGTACTGCCACATCCCCCTCCCTTCCTCTGGCCAAACGTGCACATGGGAACAGAGCAGGAACCCCAAAAAGAGATGCAGCTATTGTGTCCAGGCATCACATTGGGGTGCAGTGAGTGGTGGAGAGTCCAAAGGTGGTCTTCACCTCCCACTCAGTTGGGAAGGTCAGCAAAGATGGGAGAATTCCCTCCATTTCCACCCTCCAATTGTTTGGGGCCACAGTGGGCTCTGAACACTGGTCCTGCTTTACTTTTAGTTACCTTAGTGCTCCTGCAACATCTGACATGTCTTTAAAGCCTCACCTAGGTGGCAGTAGTGTATCTCAGATAGAGCTCATATTGACGTTACTCCACACTTCTCACAATTTTGCTTCAAGAAACAGCTCTGGAAGCACAGTATTTATTCCAGGATAGAATTAATGTCAGTGCCTGGAAGTAAGGGATTGAGCAGTAGCTAGCTGGACCACTTCAGCACAGACATCTTTCAGAGCACAAGCAGTGGGCTATGTCTTGAGGAGCTCGTTCCCCTGGGTTGCCACTATGGTCCACGTGGCACTGGCCCAAGAAGCAGAGATCAAGAATAGATCCATCGCCTGCATCCACCGGTACTTTCCTCAAGCATTCAGCCTATTCCCTGTAGCATCTTTAGGAGCCAGGAGGACAGGATGCAGGTCTGGCCATGCAGACACCTCATCTGGAGGACACAGTCCTCTTTCATCCAGGTCACCAGTCCTCCTCCTAGCGCTGCTCCTTTACAGCTGCCCCACATCAATGGAGAAAGAGTAGACAACATAGACAACACAGAGTTGCGGGTTGCAAGGGGAAGGAAGGACAGCTCTCCATTGCATGCAGGCACAGTTTCTGCCTGCTCCACACCTTTCTCTGTGGCTCTGAGCAAAAGCAATACTGTACATAGAAGGGATATTTTTCAGAGGGAAGCCCCTCAGGCTTTTTTTTCGATGGGATCAGCCTAATATTTAGGCTTGGGAGGGGGTTACTTTATTGAGAGATTCAGTGTGGGGGAAGCTCCTTCCAATCCACCTCTCTCACCGGGGGGAGAGAAAGGAAAGAACGGTGAGATGGAGGAGACAAACTAGTTGTACTTACCCAGAGTCATCTGTGTCATCCTCCATGCTTTCATTTTGGATGTGTGGGTTGGGTACCAAGAGGAGGATGCTATAAATAACAAGCTCTCAGCATGAAGATTTGCTGGGCTGCTGGGAATTGCCCATCACCTGTCCCATCTCATTGAGGTGAGGGTCCAGGCACGTGAGAAGTACAGGCCATGAATGCAAGGGAGGGGGGTCTACCTGGGGTCTCTTTGATGGTGTAGCACGGAACAATCATCAGTGCCCCTTCCCCCAGCGGAGCTACACCGATGGCTAAACATCATGTGGGGGTGATCATGACAAAGCTTTTCTTTATCCTTTGCTTGCTTCCCTCATGTAACCAGCTGGTGGGCTTCAGTGGCTTTGAGGTTGGACAAGCCTCCTCCTCAGCCAGCCCTTCAGTGGGACATGAGCCAGGTAGCTTCACGCTGGGCTATTGCCCATCTCTGTCTCTTTCTTCCTTGCTTTGTGTTATGGCAGAGGCATTGGTATGGCAGGGGACACTGTAACAATAGATGCTTGGGCACCTTCTTGTCTTTGCTCACGGGAGAAGGTGTACTCTTCTTGGCTTGACTTCCTTTGAGCCTTTGCAAGGGAGGGTTGGTGGTGGCAAACTTGAGGGTGGTACTCATCTGGTTAGCACACTGCCTTTGAAAATGCAGTTTCAGTGGCATATGGCTGGCTCTGAGGAGATGGACCTATCTGAGGGGTTGGTTATCATATCTTGGGAACTTCTGATAAGGGGCCGCTGGTAATCATGTGAAGGCCTGGGCACCTGGCTGGAACACGTCCCTTTTAGATCCTAAATGAGTGTGAGATCAGTCCCACTCTAGGGATTAGGAGATCAGAGGGAAGGCTGCATAAGCAAAACGATAAGAAGGCTTTCTTCCCCGCCGTGCCATTTGTCTGGATTACAGAGGATTACGCATCCCCTGTTGGGAGCAATGGCCCCTTGATGTCTTATCTTGCCAAGTCCCCAAATAAGGTACTTTTATGATAGCAGGGACTGCAAAGGTCAAAGGGGTAATGAAGCCTTGCCCCACCTCTACCGGTGGCTTCAGCATCCTGACATGCCCCCCATCCCTGCTCACCTACGTCCCTGCTACCTTGTTCATCACCTCATTACACACTACTCATTACCCGTCCCCTCTGTATTAGTCCTGGCAGTCCCTTCAGGGCAGGAGGGCAGTGTGTCTCCACACATTCAGGAGCACTCAGGAGGACCCAGGAAGGCAGTGTTGTGGGACAGTCTCCATTGGAGCATTGACTCTGATCTCCAGAGCAGGTACAAGGCAGGGAACCCAGCGAGGCAGCAAGTATGCATGTATCCTCATGCAGCAAGTCCAAACCATCCATCCAGACTCCTCCCTGCTGCCCTTGTGGCATCCATCACACCATCTGGGCTGCCCTGCCCCTTCCCCTGACACATTACTGCCTGTGTATAGTATATATTATATATATATATATGTATTTTAAAAGATGTATAATATAAAGCTATACATATATACGTATATACGATGACTCACGGATGGCCTGCCACATACAGGATCCCCTGAGTGGTCTTGTCTAAGCCTGAGTGTACCTTCACCCCTCCTCCCCTCGTCCCAGTCCGTCCTCAAATTCAACTACAGCAAACCCCGCCACCTCGGCACGTGTTTACAATATCCTATATATTTGTGGTTAACAAAGTGAAGGTGGTAACTACTGGTGTCTCAATAAAGTTACAACATTCAAAATAATGAAACGATATGCAAAATTGGTCTTGATTTTCTTGGCAATTGGATGGCTTTTCTAGCCCCAGAGGGTCTTGGGAGGCCTTCCTGCAGCTGGGACACAAGCCTGGGCACCTCAAGGAACAGGACTGCCCATGCCAACACTTCTTCCATTTGAACCCAGGATACATGGTCCTCCAGGTTTAGTGAAAATCAGCAGTATCAGTGCAGAGAGACCTAAATAGCTGCCCTTATTGAGAGAGACACTTGAGGAGGTGCTAAGAGTGGCTTGTTCTGCTTGGCTTGTTTGAAATCACACCTACCATCAAGTGTCTCTTATCAGGAGGAAAACATGAGAAGGAGCTTGAAGTACTGTATTAGGGGTTATTGTGAAACAGCTATAGTTATAGAAGGTATGGATGGGGGACATGAAAGAATACAGAATAAACATCACAATTTTCACACCCAGGGAAGAAGATCTGTTTATTACTTTGATGTGTCTTCTATTTATCTCTGTGTGACCACTGCTTGGGTGTCTAGCATAGCACACATTTTCAAAACATAATCAACTACTGGGAAACAAGAACTCTCAAGACACTGCTGACTGGGTTTCAGTAATAGCTCAACACTGAAAAGGATATCATTGCAATTTCCTCTGTGACCAAAATAAAATTCAAACTATTATGTTTCACCAGTGCTTAGATAGAGCCTCCTTCTCATCCCCTTTTAATGCACCTATCACCTGAGTACCCAGATATCTAATGTGCCTACCCTTGTGTAGCCTGAGGACAGTAAGCACAGGCACGTGATGATCTACTGGCAGCATCCAGTCTTCCAGACTGTCTCCCCTCTTGGGTACACAGCTGAGACATACACCCTGTAGCTGCACCTAAGTGTACACCTAAATGTATTGATATACCCAGCCAACTCTTTCTTTGGACAAAGACCCTTCTTTCCCACCATCCTACTTTTGGGGGTGAAAATGTTCTAGACAATACTAGAGACGCCATGCCCCCAGAAAGGCAAATGTCTTGACAAGAAGAGTTAACAACTCATGAGACCAAATGTTGCCAAAACCAAGCTTAAAGCTCTGCACAGAATCTCTTTTGCAGTGACAGCTCTTTCTCTCTATTGGGGGAGTCTGAGTGCTTACAACGGCACCATGATGGGGCTGCACCATGCTCCCTGCCCTCCACAGCACACTGGTCAATACTGTTTGTTCATCTTTTATCTGCTAGCCCAGCAGAGTGACTGGTGGAATGCTTCTTTCCTTTCTGCAGAGAAAACATTTGTAAAAACAGGAAGGCAGTAGTACGGCTTGGCACTAGAAATACTGTGCATACAATCCCTGTCATTGGGAACAGAAAGGCATGAGAAACAATAAGTACAAAGAGACAGAGAGAGAGAGGGAGGGATGAGAAATATGGGAGTTTAATGAGGGATAGGGAGCTAGAAATCTGGTACTCACTGAATGATGCCATTTGTTCATTGGTGCATGGATGAGGTTCAGTGACCAATATTCTGTATCGGTCTGTATCGGAGCTTGGGGAGATTTTTGCTGCATGAAAATATAGCACAGTAATTTCTGAGAAGATTTACTGAAGGTATAAAACATAAATAAAACGAAAAAAAAAAAACAAAAAAAACAAGCTCCATCAATACAGCAGCAGAAACTGTTGCACTATTCCATTTTGTGAGTGCTGCATAAAGCTGTTGATCTCTGCAAGCAGGTATTCATGAGGCAGCATGCGAGCTTCAGCAGCACTTTCCTTTGGAAGATTGCAAAAGATTGGACAGATATGCATTTAGCATTGCAAGCAGCCTTCTTGGGCAAATCCTACTGTTCTCATTTTGCAGACTAAGTAGTTAAGGGCCTTGTTCAAGGTAAGGGTGGAGGCTCAGTGACAGTGCCACAGGAACATCCTGAAGCTGACACAAATAATTTCAGCAAGACAAAATGTTTTGTATCAGCTCTGCGTTCCAGCCCAAACACAGAGGAGAAAATAAAACAGGATGACAATGGTCAGTGACCATGAGTTGCAGCCAGACATTTAAATTAGGAACAGGACAAACATGCAGACTCCACTCTTGTTAGTCTCAGGACACGCTTAACAATACAAGAGCACAGCAGTAACTCTTAACTCCCCAGTCCTGCAATGTGATACACATGGGTGGTCACTGAGCACACTGGAAGCCTTGCTGATATCAGTGGTGCTCTGTGCAAGGACAGGGGCTGCCTGAGCTCACCAAAGTGCATGACTGCAACCTTGAATGTCATTAAATAAGCATAAGCTTTTGCTGCAATGCTGAAAAAGTGACATTGTGTTTTAAAGCAGATGAACTTGCCTGTTGTGTTTGAGCAGTGCAGACAAAGCTGTTCTACACGGATTTCAGCAGCATAAGGAATTCTTGACCCTGTAAAAAACCAGATCTCTATTAGTACAAAATCCATCCACTCCACTTTTAATTTTAATGCAGATTTGAACACCCTTCCTGGAATTATTTCTACCGACTCAGTTTTACCCACAGGAATATTTTAAATGTCATTGTTGAAACCAAGCTTAGACATAAAGTTAAACATGTAGAAACCTGTGTGTAGACTGAGGTTGTAAATCTAGCATTTGATTCCTTATTTCAACAGTATAATCTTTAAAAATAATTTTTAAAAAAGCCTGCATACCTAAGGCTGCCAGAATGGCTGAATTTCTGTCAGTCTTGTGTGAAAGGAAAGAGTGGGAAATTTTTGTAGATTCGGAAGACAGAGAAGCACCAAAACAATAAACAAAGGATTTAGAGGAAAAGGAGCTGGAATCCTCGGACAGGATCCCCTGCAGCAAAACCCATCATTCCATATAATGAGGTTAATTAATGAGCAATTACTTCTGAAGTACATCTGAATCTAATATGTTTGAAACAAATATGTCATTAAAAGAGTATCAAATGACTACTGGAAGTCAAGACTACTCAGTACCCATGCTCTCATCATGACTGCTTTGCTACAAACATCTCTCACACTGGAGCCCCTTCCTTCAGCCTGGGTTCACGGGGAGAATTGTGCTCTTCCCTGTCTGCCTGTCATCACACCGTGCAAGACATGCCACTCACACAAACTGCAGGGTTCTTCTGCTGACTTACAGTGTAAGAAAATGCTGGGAACGATTCTTGAGCACTGGCACAGGCTGTCGTGAGAGGTTATGGAGTTCTGCTTTGAGGTATTCAAAAGCCACCTGGATGTGGGCCTGGGCATCCTGCTCTGGATGTCACTTATAAGCCAGATGAACCCAGAGCTCCCTTCCAACCCAAACCATTCCACAGTTCTTTGACAAAGTTCAAGTGACGACTGGCTTGAAGGCACATTCACAGTGCCCTTGTCTATGTCGTAGTCCACAGGAGGGCTGGAAAGACCTTGGGCTACTTCAGTGGGAGATGAACAGGCTGCCCAGGGAGGTGGTGCAGTCACCGTCCCTGGAGGTGTTCCAGAGCCGTGTGGATGTGGCACTGAGGGATGTGGTCAGTGGGCATGGTGGGGGTGGGCTGGTGGTTGGACCAGGTGATCTGTGAGGTCTTTTCCAACTCCAATGATTCTGTGATTCTATTCTATGATTCTACAGACTCCAGGCTGATACATATGGAGGAGGCTTGTGATGTCTAGGTACTGGCAGCACAGCTGAGAGCTGGCCACTTGGGCTGACTTATAGAATCATAATATAGAATCATGGTGCCACGAACCAATCTCAACACAAGGCCACTGCTCTCAGCTCACAGGATTTCATAGGATCCCTCAAGTCTCTGCCATACTTCCCTCCCTGTGGTGGCCAAAGGGTGCTCCTTCCTCTCAGAAGCCCCAAGACAAGTCACAGAAACACCTCAATTCCCTCTAAAATAGCTGTGGGGAGAAGGAAATTTTAAAATCTTTTGCTCTGGTGAACCCAAAGATCCACGCAGTGCCCTCCAGAGCCAAAACACTGCAAACTACAGCAGGGCAGGCACCCCGCCTTGAAGGACACCAGCCACGCACCGCATCACCCCAATCACGCGCAGGGGCGGGGCCAACGCAGCCACCCGGGCGCGCTCCCGAGCCCGCCACCTCCCCATTGGGCGGCGTGACGGAAGGGGGCGTGGCCAAACCGCGCGTGTGGGCGGGGCAACCTCCGGAAGCTGCCCGTTGGCTGCAAGGGCTGCTCTCTGCGTGAGGGGAAAGAGGGCGGGGTCGTGTGGAGCGGCCGCTCTGCCCGGCAGATTTGTCTGCTCTGGAGGGAGGAGGGCGCTGCTGCTGCAAGATGGCGGCGCAGAGGAGGAGTCTGCTGCAGAGTGTGAGTGGCGCCGTCCCCCCTCTCCCCGTTCGCGCATCTCCTTCTGTGTGTGCGAGGAGGGACTCGCACCTCCTCCTCATCCTCCTGCCCGGGAAGGGGGAGGTGCCCGCCGTGAGGGGAGGTGGGTGTCCTCTGCTGCGGGCTGCCCCGGGGCCGGCCCGCAGCCCTGTGTGGGGCTTTGGGGCCCTGCCTGAGGGGTGAGGGTCAGCCGTTGTGGGCCTGCCCGTATGGGCACAGGGGCCCTCCGTAGCTGTTGGCAGTCCCGAATCCCCGTTTTCTGAGCGGGTGTCCTCCAGATGCGAGGGTCCCGTCCGTCGAACTCGCCATTAGTGTTGTGCCGTGTGTCAGGCTCGGGTGCGAGTGTCAGTTCTGGTTTTTTGTTAGAAAGAGCCGGAGGTTCAGCCAGAGCTCAGCTTCAGAGGGAAAGCAAGGGGTAAGTGGTGCAGCTCTGCAGCAGGGAACGTGAAGTTCTCTGGTATGTGCTGCCCTGGTAGCAGAGAGGGTGGGAATGAACCTGTAGCTCATCCTGAAGCAGCATTCTCACCTCAGGGTTTACGTGGCCTCTTTGTGTCTCTCAGGAACAGCAGCCCAGCTGGACAGATGACCTGCCGTCCTGCCATCTCTCTGGGGTGGGCTCAGCTCCAAACCGTTCCTACAGTGCAGATGGCAAGGGTACAGAGGGTCACCCCTTGGAAGATAACTGGTTGAAGTTCAGGTAGGTTGATTGTGCCTGGGTCACAGTCTCCTTTACCTGCCTCTGTCTGCAGGTGATATTTAGTTTTTCACAGAAGTCTCAGAGCATACAAGATTCTGGAGAAACTTGTTATGTGTGTTTTTATGTCATAGACATCTGTGAATTCTTTTGCCTTCTCTGATAGGAGTGAGAACAACTGCTACCTCTATGGTGTCTTCAATGGCTATGATGGCAACCGAGTCACCAACTTTGTGGGCCAGAGGCTGTCTGCAGAATTGCTGCTGGGCCAGCTGCACGCAGATCACAGTGATGCTGATGTGCGCCGTGTTCTGCTGCAGGTAAAGCAGCTTCGACTGGGAACAGCTCCTTCTCACTTTTTGCCACTGGGGAGCAGCGTCTGGTTTCTGAGGGGATTGAAACATCTGCCAGTGGTTGTGATTGCACTTATCCTGAGCAGCTGCAGTGCTACTTGTTTTACTTCCATCTCTCACCCATCTGTCTCCCTGGCTGTCAGTGTGCTGCTGACAGCTCTCCAGGAATTTGCAGTCAGCCTTCACTGGACGTGTAGGAGCAAGTCAGCCTGAGAAGGAGATGACAATGAGTGAAAGGGAGAAATTAAGGCGTGGGGGGATGCATGTGCAAGTTCACTCTCTTGAGTGATGGATGAGTATTTTTTCAGTTAACATACAAAATCAAATAGGTCTCTGACATTGCTGGGTTTGTAAATTGTGTGTTTTGTCTCCTGTTTTGAGTGCTAGCAGATTGCTTTAACAAGCTATTAACAAGAATAATTGCACTAAAATAATTACATTTCAGTATGATGTGCGATCCTTTAGTATCTATATGAACTGTGATCAACTGCTCTTATGAACTAGTCTTCGGAGGTGGGGATGGGTAGTTTCGAAGTTCTCTAAGTACAGGATAAGAGCTCAGTTTTTCTTATGGTCTTTTTTAGGCTTTTGATGTGGTAGAAAGAAGTTTCTTGGAGTCTATTGATGATGCTTTGGCAGAGAAGGCCAGCCTGCAGTCCCAGCTGCCAGAGGTAATGTAGCCTTAAGAACTGGGCTACTGGTCAGTGTTGTCCAAAGGAGGTTGTAACTGAAATCTGTGTCTGTGTAGTTCTCGTCTGGGAGCCAATGTGAAATGAAGCAAGTGCCATGGTCTGTTCTGCAGAGTTCAGTTCCCACTGGTACTACTACCAGAGCTATCATTGCTTTTTTTTAGTAAAGAACTGAAGGTGCTGTGGGAAGGTGCTCAGCCCTGTACTTACGGCTCTTCCAGGACGAAGACATATGATGTGGATGGTAGGCAAGGCCTCAAATTTGCATGGTACATGGGCAGGTGTGAATTCTGGTCTTCAGGTGAATTGGAGTGTCATCTCCAGAGTCTTATCAAACCCATGTAGTTTGTTGGGATTGAACAAATAATTGTATGACTTGCACATCTTGGCCTCAAGGCAAGACTATCAAAATGAGGCCTCTCTCTCTATACAAATGTTGATTCTAGCTGTGGTTTCAGTGTTGTTGACTAAGTGTTTAAGCCTCCTCCATAATCTTGGATTCCAGGGTGTTCCTCACCACCAGCTGCCTCCTCAATACCAGAAGATCGTGGAGAGATTGAAGGTTGTAGAGCAGGAGATCTCTGGAGGAGCCATGGCCATCGTGGCTGTTGTTCTCAACAATAAGCTCTATATTGCCAATGTTGGTGAGTTTTTCTTTGTTAGCATCCCAGTTCAGGTGTTTGTGAGGGTGGCTGCTGTTCTAGGAAGTTCTAGGAAGCAGAAGCAATTTGAATGTTGGGGACAGTTTCCCTGGTCAAGGAGTGATTTGCTTGTTACTTGTAGGATGGACAAATCAGTCCAAGTCATTATCTCTGCAGATACTGGCTGTTGCAATGTTTAATGACCAAAGAAGAGGGGAAAATGGGTTGAGAGGTAGTGGAGGTTCACTGGGAAGCGAAGAACTGTCTTGTGAGGTACTGGCTGAAGGCTGAGTGAAGAGCTGCCTAACAGGCCTAGTATGCTGTAAGCAAGTCTACTTCTAGGAGATCATGAAGAGAGAGTACATGAGCTTTTCTCTTCTTTTCTGTCCTTATTCCCCTCTCCTGTTCCTTTTCCATTTGGATATGTTCTTCCCCTTAACGGCAGAGCTATCTGGTGCCTCATCTCACTACTCCTGCTGCAGGTACCAATCGTGCACTATTGTGTAAGTCCACAGTGGATGGGCTGCAGGTGACTCAGCTAAACGTGGACCATACTACAGAGAATGAGGATGAACTTTTTCGCTTCTCTCAGCTGGGTGAGTGTTCAATTTCATGTTCCTACCTGAGAGTGTCTCACGCCCCAGTTTACCTGGGGCACCAGGAATGACTTAAGCCCCTGGAAACAATAAGTGACAACAGAAAGAAGTTCTCTGTGGGCTGTGGTTTCAAATAACGAGTTCTTTTTCTGCATACCTCGCCACTCAAACTACAGTGTTCAGATTGCTGAACCAACAGAAAACAGTCCTTTTCTTCTTCCTTTTTTGTTCGTTTTGAGAGTTAGTTTTGTGTCCCACTGCCATGCTGTCATTGATTTGCCCTGCAGCTGTGTGATTGCTGGAGTGGATAGGAAGGCAGGAACAGAGGCATGCAGCCAGAGGGCAGAAGCGGGGTGGGCAGAGTGTGACTGCCCCTTTGGAGGCAAACCAGGGTTAGTCTGGGTTAAGTTCTGCATGATGCCACACCCCGAGGATGGTGGGTTTTGATTTGCCTGTGTACAAGCTGCTGCAAAACAGCAAGTACACTTCAGACAGGGGCAGACCAAACTCTGGCATTTAGTGCTCTTACATCAATAACTATTGAACTGTGCCTATACTGACATCGTGCTTCAGGCAATTTCCCTTTTTCTTTACAATGTTTGACATGGTGGTTTTTTTTTCGTTGTCTGGAACTAGGCCAGGCCACTTGTGTGGCTGTTAACACCAAACTCTTCATATGGACATACTTGTATTCTGTGCCTTTGTTCTGGTATACATAATTTGGCATTCTGCATTAGGTTCACCTGATCAATGTTCTTATCTGGGGAGGCTGTCAGTGTGATAACTTTTTTTGCTGCTAGGTCTTATTTTATTCCTTTCTCTTTTATTTTTTGTTTCTTATTCCTGCAGTAGTGTTGTGTGCTATGAAACAGAGGACTGACCACAGGAATCCAGGGAAAAAGAGGCTTTGACTGCCTTTCTGCTGCCTAAAACACTAGGTTCAATTTAGCTGTGGTCTATAGTGGGACAGGACTCTCTGCTAGGTATGCTGATCTTCTTCATCTCGTGCAGCAGTGGTTCTCCTACTGGCAATGCTAATGGAGGGAAGAGCCTGTGGAGCAAGCTAGTGTGTACAGGCTGTTCTGGGGACCTGCCCGAGGTTGTTGTAGGCCCAAGTTGAAGCACAGTGCTAAGAAGTCACAGGGATGGTGTTTGTCGTGATACATCTTTCACCTGTCCTGGGGAAAGGGAGAGAGAGAGGTCTTACACCTGCTTGGCTCTTCACCCTGCTCATTTCAGCTTGTTCAGTGCTCCTGGACCATCAGTGTGATTTAGGCGAGTTCTCTGGTGTGCTCCTTGTGTTTGTGTCTGTCGTTAGCTTGTATCCCCCTGTCAGGAGCTGGCAAATGAGCCAGGCCATGTTGATGAGTCAGCTTTGGTCTGCAGCAGATGGTGAGAGTTGTATCTTACTGCTGGGGTAGGTGTGGAGCCATCTGTGTGGTGAGGCTTGGTTTGACTCGGGGAAAGTTTCAGTTGGACCTCTGCCTTCACCTTGTACTGAGGACAGTCATCCCTAGATAAAAATCTCAAAATAACACTTTCCTGCCTGTTAGCTCTACATCTAACCAGGATGGGGGGGATTGCCAGAACAGACCAGGTAAGTGTCTCATCTGCTCTGAGTCCTGCCTCAAAGAATAGCCCCTTGCAGATGGTCTCTGTTAGGACCTTCTTCAAGATAAGATCCCTCCCTAGCATCTGACAGGTTTGAGTCATCCTCTTAAACTTAAACTAAATACCTGCTTGCTTACTGTCCTTGTTTTAGGAGTAGCCAGCACCAATCTGAGCACTTGAATAAATTCAGTGCCTCTTGTTGATTTCCTAAGTTAGCATATTACTGAAACTGTCATATGGAATTTAGGAACAGGGATCAATAATCGTTGGAAGAAGCAGCAGAATCCTTCACGTATATTTTCCCTCTTCTTGCTTTCCTCCTCCCATCACATGGTCCAGAGCTGACAGGCACAGATGTTCCACTGCCTTTTCAGTGAATGCCTGTGCTCCCAGGCCAGCTGCCACCGGTGGCTTTGGACCAAGACGTGGACTTTGTCCCAGAGCCGGCCATTGCGTTCAGAGTGGGGGTGTTGAGCTGTGTGCATCCTGCTCCTTCTCCCTCACTCCCAGATGACAGCTAATGAGAACGTGTCCTTTGGAAACGGAGCAAACTGCTCTTTCTTTCCTTCCTGTGAGGAAGGATGATTCTTTGGCTTCTTATTTTGTCCTACTGTAGCTGGGTTTTTTTCAGCTGTGGATATTGTGTTTCTCCTTCCTGATAGTGCAACTGTGGTAAGTCCTTCAAGTTTCCCATACTCTCTTACATTTCGTTTTTCAATCTGGCAGGCTTGGATGCAGGGAAGATAAAACAAGTGGGAACTATCCGTGGGCAGGAAAGCACTCGGCGCATTGGAGACTACAAAGTCAAATATGGCTATACTGATATTGAACTCCTCAGGTCAGGAAAACTCAATTTTGTGGTTTCAATCCCTTTTTTTTTTTTTTTTTTTTGTGACCCTTTCTTCTCACTCACTATGACACCACTGGTTATTAAAAACACTGTCTCTTTCCAGTGCTGCTAAATCTAAGCCTATCATAGCAGAGCCTGAAATCCACGGAGGGCACTCACTGGATGGAGTGACTGGCTTCTTGGTGCTTATGTCTGAAGGGCTCTACAAAGCTCTGGAAGCAGCTCATGGGCCTGGGCAGGCCAACCAGGTGAGTGCTTACATGGGACTTGTTCTCTCAGCTACTGACTTATTTCAGGGGTGTTGGCTGCTCTCATATGGGCCATCCTTCACATCTGTCGCGCGAGTGCTACCTGAACTGGATGCCCGTGCCACCCCATTCCAGTTAGTAACAATGTGGGAGCTGGTTTGCCAAGCCAGTTCAGCCAGGTGCCTTCCCCTCCTTTTAGGAGGAGCCTGTTAAAGAGGATGGGATGATTCTAGGTGCAAAGCACGTATCAGCAAGTGAGACTGGCAAGAACCATAGCTAGATAAATTGCAGTAAAGCTTAGGTCACCTGGCTGGAAAAGGTTTCTTCTAGAACCTCTTAAACATTGTTCCATTTATTTCCTCCTCTGCTTAGGAAATTGCAGCCATGATAGCCACAGAGTTTGCCAAGCAGACGTCACTGGATGCTGTGGCCCAAGCTGTAGTGGACCGGGTGAAACGGATCCACTGTGACACTTTTGCCAGTGGTGGGGAACGGTCCAAGTTCTGTCCCCGCCATGAGGACATGACCCTGCTTGTGAGAAATTTTGGCTATCCCTTGGGTGAGATGAGTCAGCCCACGCTAACACCAACACAAGGTATGCTGCAGAGAGAAGGAAATGGAATAGAGGGTGGAAGATAAGAGCCCTTGATCTGGCATTGACCTCATGTTGGGAGAGTAGATACTTCAGTGTAGAGGGAATTTTGTTATTAGGGGGATTATTGGCTTCTGAGACCTGGAGTCCTTAACAACTTGATGATGCATTACTGCATCTAAGAAAGGAAACTTAATATAAATTCTTTCCTTGGGATCTTTGACCATTCCTTTGACCTTTCTTTGATGCTCTGCACCCCTTGTCACTCATGTCTCACCTGCACATAGAATTGTTTTCTTCCTTCTCAGGGGGCCGTGTCTACCCAGTCTCTGTGCCATATTCCAGCTCCCAAAGCACGAGCAAAACGAGCGTCACGCTGTCTCTTGTCATGCCTTCCCAAGGCCAGATGGTCAACGGTGCCCACAGCAGCTCAACTCTGGATGAAGCCACCCCCACCCTCACTAAGTAAATATGCTGCTCTCTTGATATCCTGCAGTCCCCTGCAGCTCACGCTGTGTGAAGTGGTTGAAAGGCAAAGGCACACCTGTCACTCATTCCCTTATCTGCAGCATGGCCCTCCTGACTGCAGTATTGACAGCCAGCATAAGTTGTTAGCTGGAAAGTGATACGTGAGGAGTGGGAATGAGCAAAGCAAGCGGCTCTGAAGCCAGCTTTGGGAACATGCCTTGTGAGAAGCATCTGCTGCTGTCACCAGAGGACACTCTGGCAGTCCAAAGCAGCTCTTTGGATGTTGGATGCTGTGCATGGAGGGAGAGTGGGTGCCCTTTGTTTTAATGTTGAACAGAGGCTGCTGAAGAGGTTGTGCTGCACAGGTCAGCTTGCTCAGGGGAGAGAAGTTAGGGTAGAAGAACAGATAAAGGTTAGACTTGGATCCCATGTGAATCTACTGTGCAGGATCCTACTGGTGGCTCTGATTTGAGTTCAGCCTTTGGCACAGGGTGTAGTGTGTACATTCTGCAAAGCGAAGAAGCTCTATGCTTATTGTGTTCTGGTAGCTCCAGAAACAATGAGGCTGACAAACCAGAGCTGCTTTGGCTGTAGTGTGGGTCACACAAGAATAGCTTTTCTGCTGCCAGACTCTTCCTGTAAAGCTCGTACTGTATGGGTATGAGGAAGCCAGCAGAGTGTATCCCTCTTTTTTTATTTTTCTTTTCTTTGCTACCTCTCCTTTGTTTCTCAGATGTCTGGTTGTACTTAAAGCTGTCCAGTTAAAGGTGAGGCAGGTATCTTTGGCAGTCATCAGTAGAGTGCTGTTCTCAACACACCTAATGCTGTGACAGAGCAAGGATCTGTAACTTCTTTTACCTGGTAGCTTAATCCTTAAAGAAGCTGGCACTTGTTCTGGTGCCTCGTGCAAGGTTGTGGATGTGGAAAAATAAAGCTGCTTTTGTTCTCTCTCTCTCTCTCTCCCCAGCCAAAGCCCCACTGTGACTCTCCAGTCCACTAACACTCACACACAGAGTAGCAGCTCAAGTTCAGATGGGGGTCTGTTCCGCTCCCGCCCTTCCCACTCGCTCCAGCCAGATGAAGACGGGCGCGTGGAGCCCTATGTGGACTTTGCAGAGTTTTACCGGCTTTGGAACATGGACCATGGTGAGCAGGGAGCACTGACTGTGTCCTAATGTGGAAATGGGCCTCCTCCACCCACCAGGTGCTCGGCTGTGTGAGAAAAGACTGAGGAGGGAGCAAGAGCGCTCCAGCTCCATTCTGTGTTCTGCCAAGAGTTAACTCCTATCCAGGATGTGCTGAACACTGGGCTGGGGAGCATCTGCTGTGCTCTTGTCGTACGTGTTGCCTGTGCAATGCACCTAATCCTGACTGACCTCTTTCCCTTGGAAGCCCGGTGAACAAGGGAAGGGGTCTTGAATGCAACCCTCGCTGCAGGTTTTCATAAATAAAGTTGCAGAGAGGGCTCTCTCCTGGATAATGCAAGAGTAGAGGCCTGTACAAAGGCTGTGTGTGCGTGTGTAGGTGTACGTGTGTGCCTGCGTGTGTGCGCGCTGTCAAAATGTTTCCACAATTCATAATGCTGTGATTCCAGTGTTCAACTCCATAGAAGATACCTCTATTTTGCAGAATAAATAACTTATAGCTACACTCATTGGCACCTGTGTGGCTTGTTCTCTTCTTTAAATCAAAAGGATGTGAATTTGACAGCTCTTCCCACTGGAAACTTTCAGCTCCCAGCAATGCAACTTGCAGCAAGCAGGTTTCAGTTGTAGAAGCGTCCTGAGCCTCTGCGTGTGGATTCACATCCTCTGTAGCCTTTGCCCTATGCTTACTGGCAAAACTTTGGCACCGGTACTAAAACATAAATCCAGATTTTGTAGAGGGTGGAGTGTAATGCATCTTTCTTAACAGGCTTTTGTTAACGTCCAGAAGGAAGTTAGGTGTTGATGAACTTAAAGCTGTAGCTGTGTTGCAGTGCAGTTGTGTTACAGGTGCTGGAGTTCATCCTCATGTCAAAGCAGAAGTGGGCAGCAAAGGAGAGAAGGTGCGCAGCTGAGCGTTAGCCTGGAGGGGCTGGGGAAGGTGTCAGAATCGCAGCAACTTTCCCCTTCAGTTCAGGCTTCTGACAGCAGGCGGCAAGCGTGCCTCTTTCCTGCCTGCTGCAGGCTTCCCGCTGCAGCCTGCCTTGCTGGGGAAAGGTGTAAGCAATGCGGCGAAGCCTTTGGTGTGACAAAGGAAAGAAGGGAAGGAGCAGAGCATTGCTGCAGTGGAAGCCAGCATGCAGCGAACTCTGGTGTGTGCAGGTTCGAGGCACTTGTGGCATGCTGGCTTTGGAAGGGTGGAGGGAGATTTCTCCCTCCCCATAAATCAAACAGCATGGAGTGCCCCGAGGCAAGATCAGAGTTTACTGAGAACTATGTGGGCAGGGTCGAAGCCGTGAGAAGTGCTTGCTTCCTGGGAAGGTACAGGAGGAATCCCTTGCACATCCGTGACTGGCTCTCTGCCATTGCCTTCCCAGGCCCTGCCCACGTCCTGCAGGCTTCCCTGGGAGCAGAGCAGGGCTACTGGGCTGCCTGCAGATGCTCTGTTTCTCCGCCACTGACATTGCCCAGTCCAGCCACCAACCCATCCCCACCATAACCATATCCTCAGTGCCACGTCCACACGGTTCTGGGACGCCTCCAGGGATGCTGATTCCACCGCCTCCCTGGGCAGCCTGTGCCGCTGCACCATCATTCTTCCTGAAAAGTTTTTCCTATTTTCCAACCCAAAAAGGATGGTGCCCTCCTAATGCAGACTAAAATGGAGTTGAAGATATTTTATCCTGTTTTGTGTTCCCCAACCTGACATGGAGTTCGAGAGCTGTATAAACAAGTCTTTCTTGCTTACTGCCCTATCTCATCCATCTATGGTATTTGCTAACTTATACTGAGAACACTTCAAATGGGAAATATTCCAGCACGCAGATGCTCCAGACCAAGTTTAAGAATTGCCAAACGCCCTATGTAGAGCAGCTCACACAAAACAAACTTTTCCTTTGACATAGATCCTGGTTCTCTAGGTACAAAAAATTGAAGTAAGTAGAAGCATACAGAGCCTTATGGCCACTGGAAGAAGAGGAAAATAGGTTTTCTGTTCATGCAATATACCATGGCTTAGGAGCCCAGGTCACAGAAATAGTGTGTATGGGGGAAAGCGGCTCAGAAGCAGATGTCAGGATTTAATGTTATCCTTAGGGAGCTGTGCAACAACAGTGGAAAAAACCCCTCTCCAGCCAATGGGGTCTGTTTGTTCCTTCACAGACATTGTGAAGAAGGGCGTTAGGGGAACCCAGCACAGCTTATTGCTGGAGGAACTCTCTCCAGCGAAGAGCATCTCCGGCATCCTGAAATGTCAGCGCTGCTAATGCGAGTTGTAAATAAACCACTGGGGATGGGTTAGGTATTTTAAATCCTACAGCTCTCTCTGTAAGCATAGGAATGCTGTTTGGAGTATTCTGGCTAAAATTCAAGACGAGTGCTTATATTCTGCCAACTCCAATCCCCTCCCGGAGTTTCAAGTGGATGCGATATTTATCTCCGCTTCCCGTCTTAACCATTGTGTGTTGTTGCTGGAGGTTGCTAAACAACTGCCGTCTCATCGGTGGCTGTATAAAGCCATCCCCATGCACATCCGAACCGTAAAGCTGTTTGGACTCCTTGCATAAGAACCCCAAGGTACATGTAAGCTGTTAATATTTATTATGCGGAGCTGCGAACGCGACTGAAGATGGAGGGATTAGAGCAACCGAGTTCAGGCTGCCGAGCAGAATGGAAGAGAAAGCAGATTGCCCGGGAGAAATCAGCACGGGAAGCGCAAAGGATCCGGCATGCAGGATTAGCCGTCAGCAGAGCGTGGAAAGCAAAGGGCTGGGCAGCCCTCAGAGAGCAACGGGGCAGGCGGGGCGGGTGCAGCATCTCTACTCCCTGCTTTCCTCACCTGCTGCAGCAGCCCACACCAGGATTTGGGCGTAGCAAGAAGCGGCTTGGACATGGTGTTTGCAGGGTTGCAGGAGATGACTTAGGCTTCTGGTCCCATCCTCCCCTCCTGTTTTGACTCTCCTAACCTGCTTTCTGTCTTGTCTCCCAAGAACAGCATGACCTAGAAACTCGGCATTTCTTCTGAGCAGAGCTTTTCTGAGCCTTGCGAAAACTGCGTGGTGGTGGGGATCAGCACCAGCCCCTTTCTGCAGAGCAAATCAGCTGCTTTGCTTTCAGCCATGAGAGCCAGGGGGCCCCAAACATGCTGCAGGGGGAGTGCACCCTGCTGGGTAGGATGATCTGGAGCCATCAAGCACCTTCCAGTTGTTGAGCAGCAGACAGCCATCAAAGCTGGGACAAGAGGTAGTGGCCTCAAGTTGTACCAGGGGAGGTTCAGGTTGGACACTAGGAAAAACTCAGAAAGAGCAGTGCTGCAGTGGCACAGGCTGCCCATGGAGATGGGAGAGTCACCATCCCTGGAGGTGTTCCAGAACAGTGTGGATGTGGCACTGACGGACATGGTTAGTGGGCATGGTGGGGATGGACTGGTGGTTGGACCAGGTGATTATTAGAAGTCTTTTCCAACCATAATGATTCTCTGAAGGCACCTGGGGTTGTCACTGTGGCTGGTTCCCAGCCATCCAACACCAGGATTCTAGAAGTGGCCAGACATTTCTCAACACACAGCATGAAGCTACAGCTGGAGCTGGTGGTGTTGGCCAATTCAGGACTGCTTTCAAAGCAGCGGGATCAAAGCCGAGCTGTTAGTGGTTTCATGCATCAGTAGCTTGGAAAGTCCCTCACTCCAGCCAACAGCAGCTGGCCGCAGAAACAAAGCAGGTAACGGCTCTCCACCATGCTCTTCTCCTATCCTCTTCAATGCCTAAATCCTCTTCTGTGCTTGGAGAAATGACAGAAAACAGGCAAATCTATCAGTGCTCAGGTGTTGGAACAGGCTGCCCACGGAAGTGATGGAGTCACCACCCCTGGAGATGTTCCAGAACCATGTGGATGTGGCACTGAGGGACATGGTCAGTGGGCATGATGGAAATGGGCTGGAGGTTGGACAAGGTGGTCAACCCTGTGCATGGCAGAGGATTGGAACTGGATAATCTCTAAGGTTCCTTCTGACCTAAGCCATTCTGAGATTCTATGATCTTAGAAGTCTTTTCAGACCATCATGATTTCATGATTCTGTGATCTACAGAGAGCCCCTCAATCCCCTGAAATTCTGATGCCAGATCTGCACTCCCTCATGGCTCCTGGTGTTAGCTCTCAGCTGCTGCAGAGTGAGATCTCCAAAATAGCTACATAAGGGACTGCTCAGAGATCTGAAGCTTGAAACAACAACAGGAAAAAAAAAAAAAAAAAGCTGCATGGGAAATGGAAAAGGTGAGGAGAAAAAAAACAACGGGCAGTCAATAAAAGCTTTCAGGGAAGAGATAAGAGCAACAAAACAGAGAATGTCTTACTGCTAGCTAAAGGTGTGATGGGAATGAAAAGAGCTTCTGCAAATGTCTGGAGGGGAAAAGAAATTAGAAGAGAAGTGTATCCATTAGTAAATGAGTGTGCGAGTGTATTATTCATGGCTGCAAATATCTGAGCTGCAAAAGTGTGACATTTTTATTTCGATCTGCCTTTAGTGGTGAATTTAAGGATTTGGGATAGCGAGGATGTAATTAAGGACTAATAGAGCAGCTTTCGGCTGCACCCGTGCTGCAAACGAGGATGGCAGCAGACTCCCTGCTGGGACCTGGGTGAGGCTGCTGCCTGCCTGCAGCTCCAGTTAGAGATGAGCAGAGCAAAGCACGGTGCAATATTCAGCAGTTTTGCTCAAACGTTACCCGCTGGTGCCCTTCACTGGGGGACATCAGCAGCTCTTGCAGCCACCAAGGGACCCTCATTGTCACCCTTACGGAGCTCAACCTGCAGCTGGTTGCTGACATTGCCTGCTAATTGCTGTGCTTGGCACCTCCCCTTGGCATCTGGTGGGCAGGTGGCCAAGGGCGCGAGCAAGTGCGCAGTGCTGGGAGATGCGCTGTCGTGCTAATGGCCCTACACCGAGCTGTAAGGAGGCTGGGGACCTGCAGCTCTCCAAGCAGGTGGAGCGGCGTGCTTTCCTCTAATTAGAGCCACTTCTCTACCCAGGCAGCACGTGGGGCTGCAGTTCCAGCAGAAGGAAGCGTTACCCAGCTCTGTGTCTGATGAGGAAGGCAAATGGTGTGGCCCCATTGGAGCACATCAAGGGATGAGAAGAGGGTATGCTGTGACAATCTGTGTTTTGAGGTGGCTGGTGCATGCGTGGCAGGTCGATGGGATATTTCAGCAGAGAGAATAACTATTTCAGCATCTCTGAATAAAAGTTGCTGGAGAGCCAACCTGCCATGATAAGTGGCTGAGTGTTATCTACGGTATGGAGCCTAAGAAAGTGCCGGGGGATGAAGCACCTAGCCAGACCTTGGCATCCTGACTGAGGAGCTCAGTGTGTTTGGTGTCATCCTGCACACTGCTGAGGGTCCTGCTGTCACTGATGAAGATATTAAAGAGCACCCATGTGGGACACCTTCAGCAGACACCTGGAGACCAGAGGGGAAGGTCTGTCTTTGGGGTAGGTGGGTGAAGGAAGGAGGCAGCCATAAGTCCTCACCACCACCACCGCAGGTCTCACTGATTCTGTTAAGCCCTGATACTTACTCACTGATCCACGAGGCCTTGATTACAGATTGGCTGGGATGACATTTGTTTTAGATTACACCCAGCGAAGATCTCGTGCCTGCGAACAGGCTGTGCTATGTATCACTCCCAGGTGTTCAAACACTATGAATCAGATCCCTTAATATTCTCATCTCTGGTTTAAAATAAAGAGAAAACAACGCCGGCTCCTTTCCGTTTGCGTTCCATTCCTTCCATTTGCAGTCCTGGAGGTGCCTCGGGGGCCTCTCCAGGCGTCTCCCCGCAGCCCCCAACGCCTGAAGCAACCTGAAAAGCAGCGTGGGTAGCACGGGGGGGGCTGCACATTGCCTCCCTGCTCATGCTGACGTGTGAGGCCATTCCATCAGGCCCCGGCTTGTTCCGTCCTTGAGGCATCCATGGTATTTCAGACCCACGCTCGTCCCCACTGAAGCAGCAGCCACCAAAACCCTTTTCTAACCGGAGCCCCGCCGCCTCCCTTCACCCACAAGGATCGCTCGCCACAGGAAAAACAGGTTTGAATGAGAAGAGAAAAAAAAAAAAAAAAGGAAAATAAAAGAAAATAAAAGAGCACTCAGAAAGGAAATAGTTCTGCAAATTAAGACCCGAAGAATCCCGGAGGTATTTGATGCTTGAGTGGCTGAATAAGAAGCCAGGCAAAGTGTTCGTAGCCACTTATTTATTTAAACTGGCACGGGGATGGTGCTCCAATGTGCGCCTGCAGCTGTGCACCAGACCTCCTAGAGGTCCTACATATCTGGTCTGGGTGGGAGCTCTCCCACATACCCCATCTGACGTCCCACCAGCCCCTCTCCTGCCCCTCAGGCACCACAGCACAGAGCTGTCCAGTGCTTGGAAGCAGCAGGAAATGGGGATCAGTTTGGTGGATCCATGTAGGATCTCAGCAGCAGGAAATGGGGATCTGTTGCATGAAGTTTGGTGGGTCCTTGTTGGATGAGAGCACCTCACTTTTGGCAGCCAGCTCAAGATGAAACGCAGCCTATTGGGATTGACCACTGAGCAATAATGGGAAACAATAATTTTCTCTCCCTGGGCACTGAGCTGGGCTGCCTTTTGTAGGTTTGTAGCTTCAAGGTGGAAGTGAAGGTGAGCTAAAGCCCAGCCTGGCTTTGTTTAACCAGTTACACTCCTCTCTCTTCTGACATTATGCACTGTTTTCCAGACCAGCATCAGGCATTTTGTGCGGACACATTCCCAATGGCCTTCCAGACAAAGCGCTGTGATAAAAACTCAACCTGTCCTGTTGTAGGGCACTTCTTGCCCACCCTGCCGTGAGCAGAGCATAGCGTTTATTTGAGATATTTAGAGCGGCGCCTGTGTTGCACGGCTCACCGAATGAAAAGGAAAACCCCACAATTAAAATGCAGCTAAAGAAAACACGCGAAACCCGAGATGTGGAACAAATCCCAGCTTGAATCATCTGGCTCCAAGACCTGCGTGGAGCCCATTGAGCTCGAGCTAATATCTATTCACAACATGCAAGGAGCAAAGACAAATAGGAATGGCTGGAAGCTAAAGTTCTATCTGGAGACAACAGCAGCCCCTCTTCTGCTCCAGCACACGTTGGGACACAGGAGGCTCCTTTTTGCTGCCTTTTTGCACTCTTGGGCATGTATAACTGCTGAAGCCTCTTTGCAAGGCTCTGCTCCCACCAGTTCCTGGCTGCCTGGCCACTACTGTAGGGGATGATTTTGGGGCACTCACTGGTACCTGCCTCCAGCCAGAATCAGAGCTGTGAGGCTGTCTGACATCGATATCTCGTCTCTGCAGTGTTATCAGGGCCTTATCAACACACGCAGCTGGCGCCGATTACAATGAAATTGGTTTTGAGGCTGTTTTCTTTCCAGTTCCCCATCTGGACATGCTGTATCACTCACAGGGGCCAGGGAAATTGATACGACCCTAGTGGATATGTTCGCTCCAGAGCGCTTTAACTCAAAAATCGCCACAGGCCCTCAGGGGAAGGAGCTGCTGTCACCCTGCAGGTGGCACTGGAGCTCAGGCAGGAGGGGATGGATGGGACAAAGGCCAGTGAGATGATGATGTGGTGGCAGAGCCGCCAGCCTGAGTGCACACGTGGGTTTTCCCCTTGTGGGGCTGGCTGTCATACTCAGAAAATGCTATTGGGAGTAAGAGCACCCAGTGACATCAGGACTTGCAGTGTTTGGTGCTCGTGGTGAGTTGATGGTTGAACTGATGGTGGGATTAATGGGTTGATGGTGGAACTGTTGGGTTGACGGTTGGATTCATGGGGTGATAACAGTTGGACTGATGGTTGAACTGATGGGCTCACAGTTGGATTGATGGGGTGACGGTTGACGGGTTGGATCATGGTTGGACTAGATGATCTTAGTGGTCTTTCCAAACTTAATGACTGTATGATTCTATGTTCTGTGAGCGCTTTATGAAACCCCACTTCTGTCTTTAACATCGCCAATAGGAAAAGAACATTAAACCAAGCCAAAACAAAACAAAAAAAATGCATTTCAGCAAACAGCCCAGGGAGCAGGGCTGCCCTCAGTGAGAGCAAACAATCCTTATCTGGCAGAGTTTTATGTTACTTCACAGCAGAGTTAAACGGCATTTGTTTGTTTCCCCCGTGCATGAAGCATTGTTTCTGGGTGGGTCCTGCTAGTTCTGGTCCCTGAGCATTCTATCAGGGGTTTATTCATCTCATTTTCTTGCTGTACCCTGATTGCTAGCGACGGCGGTTGCCAGCAACTGTTGTTTTTTCAGATCTGAGGAAGAGAGAAATACCCTTGTCCTACCCCACTTTCTTGGTGACCAGCAATAGAAATGTCACTTTGTTGTTTTCCACCCTGCCACCAGCAGCTCAATACGAATAAGGGCATCAGATTTCAGGAGTGCCCTGCTCAAAAGAGCACTTTGTTTGCAGAGTCAGACTGGAAAGGGCGTTATAAGGGCTGGAATCCCAAAGGGCGAAATGAGGCGACCTCTCTGAGACATTATGCAGTGAAAGTTGGGTCATTAGTAGGGCTCTGTGGGTCAGTGGGAAGGAGTTAACCAAGCGTTAGGCTCTTTGCATGTGGGGAGCCCAAGAGCCACCCTTATCAGCAATGGCCCCATGGTAGAAAATGCTTGTGTAACAGTGATGGGGAGGAAAGCGCTTGTAATTCCTCTTTGCAAGGTGAGGGGCGCGAGGCATTGCTGTAAAAGGCCAACCCTAGAAGCGAAGAGGCAGGCCACGTCCCCATGCCCAAGGGGAAGAAACCAGGGCCACCTAAACCAGAAATGGTTCTGCTTGAAAGCTTTGCACCTGGCGAGGTTGTAGCATGGGGCTGGGGAAGGCAGAAATGTTTGTGGGGCTGAACGCATTGCCAAGGAGCATGGACTGCTGTCAGTGTTGGGTAGCCAATGAGCTGAGCCAGGGTTGGCAGTGCTTCATCTTGCTCATCTCATCAGAATTCATTTGCATACAGAGGTTTGGGTTTTAGACCATTTAAGGTGAACTCATTGCCTTCTTCCCCCAGGAGCAGCCCTTGGGGGTTAGGGAAAAAAAACTTGCTTTGTGAGTGTGGGACAAACATTCCCTGTCTTATTCACGACCATGCTTGCTGGATGTCCCAGCTCTCTTCCCAGCCCTGAGTATCGTGCCTGGAGCTCAGCACCCCAATCTCCAGTGGAGCATCCTCTGCTTTCCCTTCCTCTTCCCACTTATAGACGAGTGCATCCCAGTGGTGATGTGGGAAGATCTGCCATTCCCTGCAGCATGGTTGGAGTTGGCCAGTGGATTCACACCATGCCGTGGGTGGCTGATAGACAGGCAGATAGACAACGTGATGGTGAGAGTTTCATTTCTGCAGAAACATGGCTAAAAATGACTCCTCATCCCAAGGCAGCTTGTCCAGCATGTCTCAGACTGAAGTATGCAAAGCAGAGAGAAAACGCTACTGAACAGCAATGGTTGTGATGCTAATTCGGGAGCCACAGTCAAATTTCACCCCTACCACAGACTCTCTGTTTGGCCTCCAGCAAATCACATAATTTTTTTTAGTCCTCAGTTGCTTTTATGTAAAATAGAGCTAAAGGTTTGGGGGTTTTACCTTTGGGAGAGGGTACGGTGGCTATGTAAATTAAAAACCAGGAGGCGTTTGGATGCTACATCTGAGCCTCAGTCTGCTGCCATCAAAGTACATAAGACCATTAAAAAAATAATAAAGGAAAAAACAAAGATTTTTCTGCTCTCTGGGTCCACAAACCCAGAGCCACAGGGGTTTGGAAGCTAGGTCCCACTTGGGAGCAGGGTACCAGCATTGTTCTCTTCCCATCAGTGCCAGCCTCCCCTTCTGTGATGGGTGTTCGCTGGCTGTGGGAAAGGAATGGGAGACTGCTGCCCATCCTTAATGGGCTTTGTACTCCCAGAGCTGAAATCACCCTTGCAAGCGAAACTAGCATCATCCCTTGCCATCACTCAAAGCTGTCATGGATCTGATGGAAATTCAGCTGCCCATCCAAGCCCAGCTCTTAGTTGGGCTGTCCTCAGGAGCATCCTCCAGTGGACGGGCGATGTCATGTGGGGATGGAGATGGTGTCACCTCGGAGGTGTGCTCTCAGCGATGTGCTGCTCCTCAAGGACTTGGTTAGCGTGGCATTGAGTTCTGCCACAAAATCACCTTTCTTCTACGGCAAGAACTTTACTTATTGTACCATTTCCTTCCTCCTCCAGCCTCATTCCTTTCTCTCAGCACTTCTGCAGAGCTACTGAGTCTTACAGAACCCGGCTCACCCCCCAGTGCCTTCAGTCATCCTCCAGCTGAGTTTGTAGAGGGGAAAGTTCTCCTTCACTTGTGCTCTTTGCCTCCAGGACCATCTCAACATTGGCCTTAGCACTGGGACAGCCCTTTGGCAAGGAAGATTTTGGTGCTGGCTGAATAGTTTAGGCCTTTTATTCCTCATGCCCTTCGACTGCTGTTATCCATATGGATGCTGAGTGTTGAGCCCTGTAGGTGAGGAACCTCTTGGGTTGTCTTAGTACTTGGTTGCCACCAGATGCCTCTTTCTGTTAAGCGTTAAAGTGGAATGGTTTTATTGGAAGAGTGATGCTGCAGTGGCGCAGGCTGCCCACAGAGGTGGTGGAGTCACCGTCCCTGAAGGTGTTCCAGAGCCATGTGGATGTGGCACTGAGGGACGTGGTCAGTGGGCATGGTGGGGATGAGCTGAAGGTTGGACTTGATGATCAACCCTGCTTGTAGCAGGTGTGTTGGGATTAGATGATCTTTAAAGTCCCTTCCAACACAAGCCTTTCTATGATTCGATGATCTTGGAGGTCTTTTCCAACCTTGGCGATTCCATAATTCTCTGATCCCTTGTAGATCCTCAATGAGTTCCCATAAGAATGGTGTGAGGGCCACCTGTACTGGCGCACAGCATGGCTCAGTCATCAGATCATGGTGGGTTGGAGGGGCACTGGCACCAATACTTTGTTTTGAACACGCTGTTGTTCTAAATTCCCAGCAACTCACAAGGAAGGGTGTTTTCTAGTGTTGCTTCCTTTTGACCTCTATAGCTCTCGGCTGCAAGGGGTGCGATCCCACGCCCATGTTTTGCTGTATTTGCAGCCAGGTTTGTTCGGGCTCTGCCTGGCTTTGCTTCCCTCTCCCCAAACCGGCCATGAATGAAGAAGAACGCAGGGAAAAGTTGAACTGAGTAAAGGCAGCTTTTGCGGTCGGGGCGCGGGATGGAGAGTCAGCAGACGCAAAGCTCTATTTCTGGCACCGCAGCCAAACTTCCTGCACGTCGCCGGGCGCATCTCACCATAACGGCGGTGCAGGGATGCTGCGGGGGGGAGCAGGGCACCGCAGGTCCGCCCCGCTGCCCTCCCACAGCCCATCGGCGGAGCTCCGCGCTGCTTTGTGCGGGAGGCGAGGGGCGGCGGGCGGCGGCAACCCGGAGGGGGGGGGGGGCGGGCGCGCCGGGGGAGGAGACAGGCGGGGAGGGCGGCACAAAAGGGGCTGCCGCAGCTCTGCCCGCCGCTGCCGGCGGAGTTCGGCTCCGCATCCCTTTGCCCGCGGCCGTTCCAGCGGGAGGAGAAGGAGGCGGAGGGCTGAAGAGGAGGAGGAGGAGGAGGAAGGCGGCGGGGGGCTGCAGGCTCGCCTCGCCTCGTTCCGGCGCCGAGCCATGCCGGGGGGCGGCGGGCGGGCCGGGGGCGAGCGGCAGCCTCGCCCCGCCGGGGGCCCGGCGGGCACCGCCGCTGCGCCGGGCGGGGGTGAGTGAGTGAGCGCGGGGCGGTGCGGGGAGCGGAGCGGGGCGGGGGGAGCGGTGCGCGCAGCACCCGTTGGAGTTACCCCGGGGCGGTGGGACCCCCCCCCCCCGCTTCGTACCCCCTTCGGCCGCCACCTGCAAGTTCTGCTCGTCTTCCTGCCCCCCCCTTCCCCCTTTTCCCGTTCTTGTTTATTTATACGAGCGCGATTTTTTTTTAATTATTATTTTTTTTATTCTCCCCCTCACCTCCCTCCCAATAATCCCAGCATCCCCTGCTAAGGAGCAGCGGCGCTGGGGAGGAGGGAGGCGATGCGATGCCGCCAGCCCCCTGCCCGCAGCTGCGGGGATGGATGGATAGATGGATGAATGGACGGCTGGATGGAGGCAGCCTCTGGCCGGGGCACTGCAGCGGAGGCCCAGCTGCTGCCTGCGAGCAGGGCACGGGCTGGGGACGCGTGCCAAGGCTGCAGCGGGCGAGAAGGAGTAACAGGAGTGCGTGCGTGGGAGGGCAAACACACACACACACACACACACACACACAAATACATGTGTGCCATCAGCGTCAAGCCTTCCCCCCCCCCCCCCCCGCTCTGGCTCCGCGTCAGACTGAGCCCCCCCGGCTGAGCACTGGCTGCGGGGGGGATGTGGGCACCCACGTTGTTTGTGAGATGGGAATCGCTGTGTGTTCCTGCTGGGGTGGCACGGGCTGGCGCAGCCCTGTCCTTGTGAGTTTTGCTCTCTGGGTGAGCGTGACAAGGGTGATGGGGAGTGTGTGTCTGCTGCGGCTCTGGGCTTGCTCAGGGAGGGAATGTGGAACGGGAGGGAGAGGCACCAAGTGGGTCCATGGGCTGCAGTTCTGGGAGCCCTGCCTGATTCCAGCACTGCAGCTGGGATTCCCTCTATCCTATGGGCCATGCGTGGGCGCCAAGCACCTCTCCTCCCTGTAACAACCCCCCGTTTACCTCTGGATCCCTCTTCCAGTGAGGGAAGTTCGAGCCCATGTTAGCATTCGAGCCACCAGGAGCCCCCAGCCCTGTGCAAACTGCATTCCAGATCCCCACCTACTCCCATCCATCTCTCTTTGCCCACCTACTTCTGTCCCTCTTTACCCGAACACAACAGGACGTGAGTCAGCGGGGACTTCTCAGCCCCCTTCCCTAAGGGTGACCCACGGGTCCCTGTCTAGAAGTGGTGTTTGAGTCCAGCTGCAGCCTGTGACTTGTGAGTCACCAGCAAGACCCTGCTGCTGGAGCCAGCTCCTCTGGGAGAGCTGAAATCTTGTAGAATCTGCCATTGCTTGACCCTTGGACAGCAAAGAGCTGTCTCGGATAGGAGGAAAAACCCACAGGCTTCCCACCTTCCAGCATTCCAGTTACCAGAGCTCCCTGTGCACAGCTGTAGCATCTGTGTTGTGCTTTCAGCTTCATGGTGATGTTGGGAATGCACCCTTTGGACTGGGGAGGGAGGGGAGAACCTGATGTGCTGCTCCTGGGGAGCACCCATAACGATATAACTCAGCCTTTGGACAATGGCTGAGGGGATGGAGAATGGAACCTAAAAGTCCCCCAAAGGTTTACACACCCTCAGTGCCCTCGGAGGATCTTGCAGAAGTGGTAAGAAACGTGCTGGAAGGTACAGCATTTCCTCCACGTGAGGGAGGCCAGTACCTGTATGGCTTGTTTATCAATGTCCTGGATGCAGCAATTATTTTCTTATGGGAGGAGTTCTGGTAGCTGTAGGTGAGTTCTTACCTGGTTCCCACCCTGCTGCTGCCTGCTGTGCCCAGCTATGGTATGTGGCACTGCAGGAGCTCATCTCCACCAGAGGTACGTAGGACATCAGCATCCCTCCATCCACTTATTGGTAAAGTTGTAAGAAGAGGGATCTACCTGTGTGGCATATGGGGATCACCCTGGTAAGGTGGTCAGGAAGAAGAGGTGGAAGCCAATGGGTGCACCTGCACTGCGGGAACTGCCTGCAGTTCTAACTGTGGGCCTTGTATCCCCAGCAGGGGATGGGGACAGCTGGGCTGTGGGGGCTGCTCAGTGTATAGGCTGCAATCACAGCTGCCCTCAGGGTCTGTAGGTATGGAGTTGGTGTTTGTGCTTCTCCTCTGCATTGTTTATCCTCCTCTCCTCATTCCCACGCACACTGGGTGATGCGCAGTGTGACTCTGGTTGGTGTCACGTCGCATCGTGTGTCCTTATGGGGTGGTTGTGTGAAGCTCAGGTGAGAGTTTGGGTACGTGCAACAAGGTCCTGCTGGGGATGTTTACATGAGCATGGACCCTTCTATAGGGCTTATGGCCACAGTAAGCTTGGTGTGTGTACACAGCCATGAGTACAGGTATGAGGAGCCACTCAGGACAGTGTATGGGGATACTGCTGTGTGTGTGAAGGACACTTAGTTCAGATGAGTTTCCCTCTCTGACTCTCCCTTGCTTGAACCTGTCAGCAGGCAGAGATAAACTCAGTCTCGTGGCAGGGCTTATAACTGAGTTCTCAGCTTTCTGTGCCTGAGCTTCCTCCTGTCCACCAGACAGCATCCTCAAAGTGCACCTGCCATCCAAAACTGATATTTTTCTTTTTATTTATTTATTTATTTATTTAACCCTGCTCATGCAGTGGATTATAAAAGTGGGAGGAAAGCAGCTGGGAAACACAGTGATGAATGGATGGGGCACACTGGGCCAGCGTTCATTCCTGCAGGCTGGAGAGGTTTGAGGTGGGGTTACTGGCTCTAAAATGGGCCTTTTGTACATTGTTGGAGTCTGTGACCCAATCAGTGGGATGTGGCTGGAGGAGGTGGTGCTAACGAAGACTGGCACAGCTGACAGCAGTCAGCAGGGAAGGCAGTGTGGGGGGGGGGGGGGCACCGGCTGGTACAGTGTGAGGTGCCTGGAAGGGCTAGTTCAGGCTATCAGCCCTGCCTGTAGAGAATCATACCATCATGGAGATTGAAAAAGACCACTATGACCCACTGTGACCATGCATGGTGGGGCTGCGGGGTCAGGACTGGGGTGCTCGGGCAGTTTGAGAAGCATGATGCTGGCCCTAGGGAGTGCTCTACGGCTGAGCTGGGGGTTGGGCCACTTCCACGCTGCCCCACTCAATTGCTTCCCTTTCCATCTGCTGTTTCTTCCCAGTAGCATCCTGCCGTTGTGCCAACCCTTGCAGGTTGGGCCAGGGTTAGTGAGCAGAGTCACTCTGCCATCCATTCCTTTGGGTCTTTCTGTCTGTGGGGGTGTTGCTTTGTGTGTGCTTTGCATGATAGCAGCACCGCAGCGATCGGGTTTGAGGCACACCGAGAGACCAATGCAAATGTGTGCCGCTGCGGAACGCCTTCAGCAGCTGCTGTGTAACGCAGGGAGCTGCTCCGCTGACTTTATCTGCGTTAGCATCCCCTGTTTTGGCTATCAGATAGTGGAGCCCAGCAGACAGCAGCGTGGCTCTGAAGGGAGCCCCGCTCCCTGATGCAGAGCCCTTTAAGGAGGAAGAGAAAGGTAAGCTGCAGTCCTGTGATTTTCAGTTGAGGCTGAAGCGAGGGCGATGGCAGTGCTTTCAGTTCCTCCTCTGCCAGTGTGGATGCTTCTGGGAGAAGCTGGACACTGGGGAGGAGGAGGAGGAAGATAGAGCTGCCTGCAGACAGAGCACGTTGGGCACAGCCACAGCACAGAGCCTGCAGGAGCTGGAAGAGGTAGGGGCTGCGGGTAAGCCCTGTGCCTGTGCAGTGCGGGGCAGGCAAACAAGGGCGGGTTGGGTGAGCATTGCCCTGGGGAGATCAGTACAGGCTGCTTCCTCTTTGAGCACACTGGTTCCTCTACTCCTGCCCCACAGCTCCTCTCCCTCTGCCTCGCTGTCCTACGCAGCCTGGGAGGACTGCAGGTCCTGCTACCCTCCTAGGGCTGTGTGAGGTCTCTGGAGAAGAGGTGGCCCAAAGAAATGGCTGTTTCCCTATTGGGTGTCCCCAAATACCTCCTGTCGTGCTGTTGTGTGATGCAAGTGGCCACTGTGTTCCCGTATATGCGCCATTGGCACTGAGCCTCCGTGGCCTCAAATTCCCCATCTCGCAGCAACTTTTGGAGCAAGGGTTGACCACACCTGCACCCAGCCTGGCCAGGGGGGGATGATGGGATTGCTTCTGCATAATTTAGCAGTCTCTTGAATTATTTATGGTGCCATTGTGCTCTGGAACAGAGTCTTCTTGCTTCCCATGAGCGCTGGGGGGGAGGGAAGGGTGTTTGTCAGGCATCCAGGTTCTATCACTGAACAGTGAGGAAGTGCTGTGGGCTTCCTTTCTGGCCCTGTTTGTCTGCATGTGTCCTGATGCAGCTGAATTGCCCTGCGGATGCTCTCGTTGAAAAAAAAAAAAAAAAAATGCAGTTTCACTTTCTGCATCGTTCAAGTGTGGAGCATCTCTGTGGCATGGCTTCCCTCAGCTCAGAGCGCTGTCCTTGCAGTGGGGAGATGATGTCAGGCTGGAGATGGTGAATCTGATGCTTGGATCTGGTCCCTGACTCAATTACAGGCCTGTGCAGTGGAGCTGGGATGGACTTTGCAGGGTAATATTGGTGCTAGGTGGACGGTTGGACTAGATGACCTTAGATGTCTTTTCCAACCTTAATGATTCTATGATTCTGAAATATTCAGATGCTCGAGACCTTTTCTTTGTTGAAAGACCATGCAGTCCTGTCCAAGTGTTTCTTAGCAGTATGTCAGATTTTGCAAGGTGTTCAAAATGTGGCTGTGGTCCCCTCTGCCCTGCACCTCCTTCCTGTTCCCCATGGGGTGTTGAGAAAAGAGATTTTAGTGCCTTCCTCTTCTCCTTTCTTTCTGGCATGGCTGTGCAGGGAGCTAACTTCTCAGAAACAGAATTCAGAATAAATGTTTATGTCGCTGAATACATAAAAGGAAGTGGAACTTGGTCTGTGATCAGGAGGTTGCAGCATTAACTGCCCTGCATCGTACTGCTGAACTGAAGGGCTCAGCTTCTGTGTTTTTATCTGCGTGGTGTAAGTTTGTGGTTTTTTGCGTTGGGAAGGGGCTGGTCAGATAACCGCCAGACATCCTTGCAATGAGATATGTGGTTCCACTTGGGTCTCAGCCCAAGACAAAGCCTTGCTTTTCTCTCCATCCTTCCCTGAGACATAAGGCAGTCTTGGAGAAGAATCACAGAATCATTAATGTTGGAAAAGATCTCTAAGATCACCTGGTCCAATGGCCAGCCCATCCCACCATGCCCACTGCCCACGTCCCTCAGTGCCACATCCACACGGCTCTGGAACACCTCCAGGTGTGGTGACTGCACCACCTCCATGGGCAGCCTGTGCCGCTGCAGCACCGCTCTTATGGAGAAGAACGTTTCCCCAGTATCCAACTTGAACTTCCCCAGCACAATGTGAGGCCGTTGCCTCTCATCTTATCACTGTTACCTGGGAGCAGAGGCCAACCACAACCTTCTTACAGTGACTTGAAGAGAGCGATGAGATCTCCCCTGAGCTCCTCTTCTCCAGCCTGAACATCTCCAGTTCCCTCAGCTGCTCCCCATCAGATTTGTGCTCCAGACCCCTCACAGCTCTGCTGCCGTTCTCTGGACACACTCCAGCACTTCCATGTCTTTCCTGTAGTGAAGGGCCCAGAACTGAACACAGCAACTTGAGGTGCAGCCTCACAGTGCTGGAGAGTGGGAAGTGTTACAGCAGCAGCCGGTGTGATGTCCACTATGGCATTTGTCTTCACTGATGACAACAAGCTCTCTTTTTCCGAAGACGTGCTCCATAGTCCTCTCTGCTCAGCTTAATCTGAGGATCAGGACACTGCTTTGCTTTGTGAAAAGGAATGTTTGTACAGAGAAATAAACATATTGTTGAGACCCAGGCCTGCTGCAGTGCCTGTAAACAAGATCCAACCCTCTGCGGGAGGCAGAAGAGAGATTTATGTGACCCTGAGCTAAGTGCATTAGGAGGCTTTTGATTTCATTCCGGGAAACTGCCCCTCTTCATGGTGCCATATGCCTGTTACCGGCATAGAGCCGTTACCCACGATTTGATTTGTGCGGACTTAATCCGAAGGGCTGCCGTGCTGCAGTCAGAAGGATTACGCGGGCAGGGGGTTGTCTGTGTGTGCCGGAGCCCGAGGTGCTCCGCAGAGCCCCGTGCCCTTTGCACAGCCCGGAGTTGGGTGTCTGGGCTGATTCGCTGCTGCCTGAGGGCAAGGCATTGAAGAGCTTTCTGCCTATCAGCGCTCTCCTCCTGAAAATAATAACAAAGTGAAGTGGCAGCGGGGGATCCGGGCGGCACTGTGTCGAGGTCTTGCCTAAGTCTTGAAAGAGGAAATGGGGAACAAAGGCAGAAGAGACAAATAAATAAGGGTCTGTTCTTGGTCCAAGGAAAATTCCCATGGGTTCGTGTAGCATTCTTGGGAAGATGCAACACTCCCGGGGCTGGAGTTAGTTTTTGAGAAGCAGAAGGGGGGAGAATGGGGTGTGGGAGGGAATTGGGGGTGGGAAGTAGAGGAGGAGGGGGAGACACCCAGAGAAAGCTCTCAGCGTGGAGTCAGGTTTCTCTGGCTGCTCCCGGTGAAGAGGGGTTAATGCTTTCTGCATGGGGTTGGCTGGTCACCAGACATTCAGAGAAGAGGGGGATCTGGGGGCTGCCAAGTGGGGGACCCCTGTGGCCTGAAGGGAGGGGAAGGAAGGGGCTGGGAACGCTCTTCTGAAGAGTAATAGATCAGCTACTGTGGGAAAGCGAGTGCCCTGCCAAACCCCAAGTGGTTGGTGATGGATGGGGGAGGAAGGAAGGCGGGGATGGAGGGCCGACTCTTCCCTGTGGCCACTAGGGTCTTGCTGCTGCTCTGTGGCCTCTCATTATTTATCATCTTTCTGGGGCTTAATGAGTCACCTTCTCGGTCTGATTTGGAGGGCTTTTATTCTGGGGACACACAAACAACTGCCACTCACTTCACAAACAACCAAAGGCAACGTGGTTTATTCCTGCCACTGTGGGCCTGTGAACTAAGCCCATCACCGTGGCATCAGGTGCTTCTTGCTTGCATGATCTGGTGCATGACTGCCACATGCCCTCAGCTCTGAGTTTCATCTTGCTTGCTCATTTTGGTGCTATTCTCGGGATTCTTGACTTGCTCAGCATATGTGGACTGCCTGCCAGGGTCTGCTTTGAAAGCACTTTGTCTTCCAAATCTGTCCTTGAGACATTCTTCTTCCCTGATGCTTCCAGAAACTGACTAGCTCACAGCAGTTGACTGGGAGCCTCACTGCAGTCTTGGTTAGATGAACCCTGCTCAAAAAGTGGCCTGTCCCTTTGAGTGTCTGAGGATGCAACTATGTGATGCAGCAGCTTTGGTGAGAGGTGAATAACTGTCATCCAGGAAGTTGCTGCTGTCAGCCGCTCATTCTCATCCTTAGGCACTTCTCTTGAAGTTTATTTTTAACTCAGATTGGGTGCTGATTTGGATTTCCAATGTGAACTTTTATACTGACAGCCTAGGGGTGGTGAGCCGTGAAGGTGGTGAGTGAAGAGTGAGAACCTATGAAACCACCTCCGTGCTTCCATAATGCACTGCTTGGTCTTTGAAAGCATAGTTTTCTATCCTCAAAGTGGCCATGTCCCTGTCTCTGTCTGCAATACATCGAGACTAGCTGAGAATTCTCACATACTTCTTTGATTATTCCATGGCCGCGGCCTCCCTGAGGACACAAGTTGCTTTTGTGCTGTCTCATTCCTGTTTCCTTTTGGATTCGTGATGGAGCATTCCTTCCCTGTAAGGAACCAGTCAGAAAGCAACTGAACTAGCAGACTCCATTTTGTGTTCCCATAACCACTGCACGTGTGAAGCAGGGAGCAGCAGCGCTGCGTTTGGCTGGGAGAAGGGCTCTGCATCTTTGGGTGTGTGTGTATGTATGTGAGCACGTGTCCTGGGACCTGATTTTGAGGCCAAGTGGTGATGCAGCCTGCAGAGTCATCACAACGCTCTTCAGGAAACTAGATCTTGTGAGGAAGAGTCCTTTCAGGATATCAGGCGTAAGTGAAGGAGAGAAGAGGACAAAAGTGCTATTTTCCCTTTAGTGGAAAGAATGCTTAACCTAGTGGTGCTGAGAAATCAAAATTGTGCTTTCTGAGAGCATCTGAAGGATCAGAGCGTGCTGAGGCATCTCTAGAATCATGGAAATCCCTATGGTGGGACTGGCTTTGGTTAGAGAGAGAACATTAGTTACAAGGGAGCCTAGTACAGCTGAAGGATACTGAGAAGAATATTTGTTAGATTCCCATGGAGTTAGAAATCCAGCTTGAAGTTTTCTTTAGCATGCAGTACTATACCCTTGTGATGGCCAAGTAGTTCTTGGATAAAATTAAATTGGTGTCTCATAGGCCGTTATTGGATTTCAGCAGAGTTTTTTAGTCTTCTCTGAGCTGATCTTCTTTTAAACCGGGGGCTGGAGAATTATATAATTATGCTGCTATTAGTATTATGGCAGTTACAGTAAGAACAATCTGTTCAAGTGAAGGGTTTTATAATGGACTCTGAAGGTGTTTAGATGTTGGTTTATTCTGGTGACTTCTGAAAGATCAGTCTTGAGACAGAATGCTGTCAACAAAGACCATTTTATCTCCAGGTCCCATGTGCTGTGTTCTGAGAGTTGAGAGCTGTGTTGTTGCAAACTATTTAGCTGTCAAGTTGGACTTGATGCTCCTTGTGCATCCCTTCCAACTCAGGATATTATGTGATTCTATATTGCTGTGGCGAAAGATGCGGCGTCTAAAATAGCCAAGATTTCCCACTAAAGAGCAGGGTAAGAGATGAAAACAGTCAAACAGTGGAAGACCATAGAATGTATGGAGTCCCAAGGTACTGCTCCTCTGAAAGGTGGAGAGCTGGGCAGATGCAAAACATAAAAAGCTTGGATCTCTACGTTGCATCCATTTTAGTTTATTTATGTACTAGATCGTAGCTGCTGGCTTGGAGCACTTTGGTCTCTTACGAGAGTACACAGAGGAGGAAGAGAAACCTTTCTTTTTCACCGCTGATGCTACTGATTAGTTGAGGCATTGCAAAGCCTTGTGCACAAACCCAGTGTTTGTGGATGTCATGTATGGCATGTGTTCCCCTTTAGTGGGAAGGGGAAGCAGTGCCTTAGTTTTTCAGTTGTGTTCTGAACAGCCTCACCTTGGCCTTGTATAGACTCACCCTTCAGTTTTCTTTTTTTCATCCATCTTCCTGCTTTGACGACTCCCATTGGTGAGGGGGTAGCAAAACACTGGAAGCCAACTGCTGTGTTAATACCTGACTGAGAGCAGATACTTTATCACAGAATCATGTAATCATAGAAAGGCTCAGGTTGGAAGAGACCTCAAGGATCATCCAGTTGCAACCCCCTGCCATGGCCAAGGCTACCAACCAGGCGATAGATCGGTTTGCACAGCCTCCATCCCAACTAGCCTTGAACAAATGTTTCTGCTTGCCCCCTTGCTGAAAGGAAAAGAAGATAATTAAGACGGAGCCTGGTTCTCCCTTTGCCTGACCTTACTGGAAAGGTAACTGCACTGATGGCTTGCTCCAGCTGGCTGTGCTGGCAGTGAGTCAGTGGCACCGTGTGGTCAATTGCCTCAAAGTTGCAAAGGAAATGCATAGCATGAGGTATTGCTGCTTTGCATTAGCACTGTGAGCAGTAGCTCGTAACGAAGGTGGTGAAAGAATATTGTATTCCATCCTTGGACTGTGGATGGAAGTAGATATGGGCCTGCCTGTGTTCAAACCACCTTGTACTGTGACCCTGCAAGAAACTTCCTGCTAACATCCTTGTAGCTTGCAGTCCCTGATAACATCATGGCATCCTTCACGTGAGGGAAATGCTGAGCCCTACCTACCTTCTGCTACATCCATGCTTCTCTTCACTTTCCCTGCTGCCCGGCTTTGTAGGATAATCTTTTCTTCTTATCCTTAGGCGTAGCACAGCCCTGCTGTTCTTGAGCTCATTACGTTTCTGTTGCAAACAAATAGTAGTTCTTCCTTCTGTTGCTGTTTGCGGATCAAAAGCAGTTTGAGATTTTAGTGTTTTGAGGTACTGTGACCCTGATGATGTATGATGCTCTGGGAGTAGGGGAATGAGAGGTAGACTTAGCACTGAAGAAGTGCTAGTGCCCCAGAGGCTGGGTATCGTGCAGACAGTGCCCTGTTGTATGGGCTTTTGCCAGCGTCCTCCAGAGGAGAACATTAGGACTGGTGAATTGCCAGCTCTTAGCTGTGCATATCTTTCTCCGGCTCCTTGAAATCAGGATATGATTTCAAGATGGTATAAATCAACCGGTTACTTGATATAATGGCAAAGTAAAACTGTAACAGGTGCCTGGGGATAACTCATATGCGTACCACTTCTAGCTCTCCTCCTCTGAAAGCCATTCCCTTGCATGGCAGAGACATGCATCTTCATGCAAGGAAATACCAAGGTTGTCCCTTTCAAAGAGGAACTTTCGGCTCCTATTGCTGAGACAGAATGCTCCTGAAGCTGTTTATAACTGCATGTTCCCTAAGCTTTGAAAAGAGCTAGCTGTCCGTGCCCTTCCTGGTTTTTTCTTCTGCTTGCACATTAAAGCTTTTGTTTTTCATGCTGTTGTTTTTAACCTGACAGTAACTTGATCTCTCTTCACTTTTTTTTTTTTCCCCTCCTCATTCAAAATTGTCATAAGGGAAATCTCTCCTCTTGCTCTTTTCTGTGTTCGAGTAACTGATGGCTGCTTTGTGCCAGAGCAGCTGGGGTTCCTTATGACAAGCTGAGATGTCTCCCTGTCCAGCACCTCCTTCCTCATTTCAGCTACACATAAATGTTCTGGGTGGGGAAGGTGGTTAATAACGCTTTCCTCCCCTGCTGGCCTTTGTCTCCAATTAGCCACTGCTCAAAGCACATCTTTTCCTGCAGTGCAGATCAGATGGTATGGGAAGGGATACGTGACAGACAGCTCTTGGTGTCTCAGCCCACCCAGGGGTGGATGAGCTCTCCACTCCCTGGCAGAGGAATCCCTGGCATGTGAGAACGGAGGTGGTTCCAAGGGAAGAAGTTTTTGAAGAGGACACAGCTTTATTCTTTGCTTCCCTCCTTTTACGAAGGGATAAGGAGTGGGTTCATGTTCCCACTCCTTCACAAAGGCAACTGAGCAGTGAAAACTGCCTCCTGGGAACTGTCGGCAGTGGAACAGCAGAGGGTACTGCAGGGCCAGCTTGCTTTGGCAGAGCTGCAGGGCAGGCTGCGGTAACGGGGAGGCAGTGCAGCCATGCACGGGCTGAGGAGCTGCAGAGCTTGTGCTGAGCCTGACGGACAGTGATGTATGCAAATGTCAAGTGAGGAAAAAAAGCTCTGCTTCTTCAAACCGTGTGTCCTGCTAGGTTGACATGGCACACCAGCGCCTGGAAAGTGAAGCAGTTTGTTAAATGTCAGGAGCAACAACTTCTGTTAGGGAGTTTCTCATGGCATGTGGAGCATTGAGGCCATCTGGGAAGAAGATGAAGACCTGCTGATCGTGACTCCTCCAGCAATTGTCCTGTGTGCTGGGCCAGCTCAGAGGATGCTGGCATTTATGTCCTGTAGGAACTGGAGCCTTACTGGATCAAGGCAGTCCTTCATCTCACCTGAGCCTTGGTGAGCTGATGTCCAGAGGTAACACCTTGCAGAAGTACAGGACGCTCAACTGAAGAGAGCTACACTAATGTACCAGCAAGGGATGTCTTCCAGCAGCCTCTGCTAGCTGTCTTTCCAGATTCCTTGTATTCTTCTCTTCCCCTTATGTCAGGATGGAGCAAAACTGGTGGTGTAGAAGGAAGAGGTGCCAGATACTGCTTCTTGAGTAAGTGGTCCTTCTGCTCCTAAAAGACAATAACAAAGACTAAGATAAGTAAATTTCCTGGGCACAATGAGATGCCTTTGGGTTTCTGTAGCCTCTTGCTTTAGCCCCAGGAAGAACGCCTGAGGAAGAGCAAGATGGTCCTTTACAGCTTCGGAGAAGGGAACAGCACCAGGCCCTCCATCAGTGGATCACCACAGAGGTAGCTTTTCGTGAGGCCATGGCCGTGGTGGGTCCCTCCACTGTGCTGTGTCGAAATATATCAAAAGCAAACCCTGTAACTCTTCCATTGGCTTCAGGCTTACAGTCTCTGTTTTTACGGTGAAATAACCCCACCAAAAATGAAGTTGCCACAACCACAATGCAGGGGATGGCATTGGTGGATTTCCTAAAAATGTCACTAAAAAGGCAACAGCGAAGCTTCTAGGAGTGCTTGCTGCTGAACTGTAAGATATGAACGTGGACAACCCTTTTATCAAAGTCCATGTTGGAGCCCTCGGTGGCCAGATATGATTTCCTTTGAGTGGTTGCCATCTGCCTTAATTTATGGCTTTTCCCTTCAGCGTTAAGTTCTCCTCAGGTTAATCAGTAAACGTGCCCTGTTGTATTTCACTCATTCCCCCTGGGTGGGCTGGACACTTCTCCACTCTGCTCCCATCCAGGATGCATGTGGGCCATGGAAAGTGCCCGGCTGGCAAAGGGGAGCACCCTGGCACAGGGCTGAGGGCTTGGGCTGCCTGTGAGTGCTGCGTGGGGTTTATAAGCAATGGCATGGGATGTGGCATACCTGTCGTGGGGACCTTTGGCCGAGGGAGGAGACACTGAGACACATGTGCAGGTGTCATGACATGGTGGGGAGCTGCCATTGAGGAACGCAGTGGAACATGTCGGGAGCGTGCTGGTGGGTTTCCTGGGCGTGGAGGGTTTTACGCTTTTGGGGGAGAGCCTCTACCTTGCTGAGGGTGTTCAGGTCACCTTGTTCCCTTGCCTGTTTGCTTCAACCTTCCCTAAGCAGCAGCATGCAGCTGCCTTTCCTTGTTCTGCCTGGTGAAGTGTTGGATGAGGTTGTTTTTTTTTCTTCCTTTTTTTTTTTTTTTCCCCCTTCTTCCTTTTTCTGGATTGTAGTCTTCAATCACTTTTCTGCCTGACAGCAGCTCTGCGTTCCCAGCACGGACTGGCAGAGGGGAGGTGCTATAGGAAGAGAATGAAGACTGTTTTTTTTTTTATTGTTCTGAAGAAAGGGCTGAGCACCGCTGGCTCTTTGCTGGTCTGATATGGATCCATTGTGACAGCACTATATTGCCAGCAGAGACAGCTAGGCAGTTTTTATAGCCACCTTTATACAGATGCAAAAAAAACCCCTCAGCATCTGGTCCATGAAAGATGAAAAGCAAAGGGAGACAGCTGGAAACATAGTGGGCACAGAGGGATGGGAGGTGAATAAAAGGGAAAATCTTAACACTTTTTCTCTATTTCCCATACAAACTTGGCTAGAATTTCTTAGGAACAAGGGGTTTTTAAGGTGTGTTGTGAGTAAACACTGGAAAGATCTGAGAAGCATAGGTGTTTTCCTGGTCCTGGCAGCCTAGCTATGAGCTCAATCCCTTAAAACTGCTTTTCTTATGCTGGCTGGGTTTCAGCTGCATACCCTGTACTCCCTCTCATCCCTCTTGCTAACCTGCTGTCTCTTCATCTTCCCTGACTCAAGGTCTGTGTTTATTTGTTCCCATCAGTGAGTGGGGACAAATGTGCTAAGTGCAGTGCCTCACTGGATAGTGAACTCCTCTTGTTGTGGATTTCTCATCTTTCTACCCCATTGCCGGCACCTTTCCTCTCTGTGTGAGACCATAAGGCTATATCTGCTCTAGAGGAGGTTTAGCTTGTTACAACCAATCCAAAGCATAAGGCCCACTAAAAATGTTAGGGTGTGGGGGATTTGGTTTGGGTTCAATTCTTGATAGATGCATGCTGAGTTTGGACCGGCTTTGTAGCATCCCCAGCCTATTTTCCAACCACTAGCAAGCTTTTTTGCACCCTGGTAATTCCCGAATGTGACTTTCCTTTTCATGGCTTTTCCACAGGATGAAGATGAGACGCCATAAGCTCTTTCTGACTCTCTGCATGGCTGGTCTCTGCCTCATCTCCTTCTTGCACTTCCTGAAGGCCCTTTCCTATGTCACCTTCCCCCGGGACCTGGCTTCACTGAGCCCCAACCTCGTCTCCAGCTTCTTCTGGAACAATGCCCCCGTCACGCCACAGGTTAGCCCTGAACCGGGGGGCGCGGAGTTCCTCCGCACACCCCTGTACTCCCACTCTCCCTTACTCCAGCCCCTGCCACCCAGCAGAGCCAGCGAAGAGCTGCACAAAGTCGAGTTTGTGCTGCCGGAAGACACGACGGAATATTTTGTCCGAACCAAAGCCGGCGGTGTCTGCTTTAAACCGGGTACCAAGGTGTTGGAGAAGCCACCAGTGGGAGGGCGGCCGGAGGAGCGCGCAGATGGTGCGGCTTCAGGGCGTCCTGCTCGCAAACCGCTGAGCGCAGGTGGGACCAAGCGGCGCAAGTGGGTGGAGTGTGTGTGCTTGCCGGGCTGGCACGGCCCCAGCTGTGGCGTTCCTACCGTGGTCCAGTACTCCAACCTGCCCACCAAGGACCGCCTGGTGCCACGGGAGATCCCCCGGCGAGTCATCAACGCTATCAACATCAACCATGAGTTTGACCTGCTGGATGTCCGCTTCCACGAGCTGGGAGATGTGGTGGATGTCTTTGTGGTGTGTGAATCGAACTTCACGGCCTACGGAGAGCCACGGCCCCTCAAGTTCCGCGAGATGCTCCTCAACGGCTCCTATGAGTACATCCGCCACAAAGTGCTCTATGTCTTCCTGGACCACTTCCCTGCTGGTGGGCGCCAGGATGGCTGGATCGCTGACGATTACCTGCGCACCTTCCTCACCCGAGATGGCGTCTCTCGCCTCCGCAACCTGCGCCCGGATGATGTGTTCATCATCGATGATGCTGATGAGATCCCGGCTCGTGACGGCGTGCTCTTCCTCAAGCTCTACGACGGCTGGACGGAACCCTTCGCCTTTCACATGCGCAAGTCTCTCTATGGCTTCTTCTGGAAGCAACCGGGCACCTTGGAGGTGGTTTCAGGCTGCACTATGGGGATGCTCCAGGCTGTCTATGCTACTGATGGGATCCGTCTGCGGCGCCGTGAATACTACACCATGCCTGGTTTCCGGCAGTATGAGAACAGCACGGGACACATCCTGGTGCAGTGGTCGCTGGGCAGCCCCCTCCACTTTGCTGGCTGGCACTGCTCCTGGTGTTTCACCCCAGAGGGGATCTACTTCAAACTGGTATCGGCCCAGAATGGGGACTTCCCCCGTTGGGGTGACTACGAGGATAAACGAGACCTCAATTATATCCGGGAGCTGATCCGGACTGGTGGCTGGTTTGATGGTACGACGCAGGAGTATCCCCCTGCTGACCCTAAGGAGCACATGTATGCTCCCAAGTATCTGCTCAAGAACTACCAGCAGTTCCATTACTTGCTGGAGAACCCATACCGAAAAGCGGAGGGTGCTGGTTGAGATCGCTGGACTGCTGTGGGAAATCAGAACTTCACGACAAAGGGAAAGAGTTGGGTGTTTGTCTGTTCCTTTCTTTTTTGTTTTCTTTGATTCCAGATGGGGTGTGCCATTTCTCCATGGTCTCTGTCCTACCTCCCTTCCCTTCTTCCCACGGTGATGCCTGGGGACAAATTCCTCAGACAAATGAAGGGAGACCTGGGCAGGAGGAGGGGAGAGGTGTGGGCAGTAGCATAAAGACCTCCCTGCGTCTTCTGGACCTTTCTGCTGGCTGGAGAGACTTGCTGCATCCAGCTGGTGGATTTTCCTTCTTGTGGGGCTGGGAGGGCTCCCTGAGGAAAGAGGGCAGCTGTTCCCATCCACCTTTATCTGTTGTGGATTGGAGCAAGCACAGATGCGAGCCTGAGCTGTTCATTGAGCGTTTGAGTCAGCAGGCACAAAGCGATGCGAGGGGTCACATGTGCAGATGTGTGTCACAGGCATTTTTTGGATGAGTGAATGTGCAAAAGCATCTCAGTATGCATTTTTTTTTATACCTCTATGTTCAAGGTATTTTGGGGAAGGCAAATCCTTTGCTTCCAAGGTGTTCTCCCCTACACACTGCCTCCTCCCACAAATTTAATATATCTGTCCGAGGCTGTTTCTCAGCCTGATCCTCTACCAGACCTGAAGCAGGCAGGTGGGAAGCAGAGAGGAAAGCCAATTTTTTTTAATTTTTTTTTTTTAATTTTTTTTTTCTGTTTACTCCCTTTTCACCCTGCCCCCAAAATGCTGCACTGGCTTGCTCCACAGGAGCTGAAGCATCTTCCCTGCAGCATGTGCTTTGTTTGGGTCTGGGATAAGCTGCAGGGGACTAAATCAGATGGTGGGAGTATATGTTTACAAGTGCATGGTTTCCTATGTGCATGAGTGCTAACATGCATGGTTTTGGTATGCACGTGGGTGTTTGTCACTGGTGTTGGGAGGGGAGGGGTCAAAGTTGGTCTTGGGTGGTGTGTGTATTTTCAGGAAATGGTGGCATCCATAAGCTGTGATCTGTCTTGTCATGGATGGCATTTCGGGGAGAGCATCAGCTCTTCATAGCAGGGTGTGCCATGTGGAGCTCTTACATGCCTCTCTGGCTGCCTTTGCACCCTTGTGGGCTGTGCCTGCTGCAAGGATTCTGTTTACATGTGCTGGCTATTTTCAATTGCCATGGGGGAAATGAGAGGAGAAGGGCAAAGTTCTGAGTCACCAATGGGTGTTGTGGGGAAACACAAAGCATGTTGAGGCACAGGACCCACTGCGAGCTTGTGGAGAATGGAGCTGTGGGTAGAATCCCTCTGGGGCCAGAAGACTTTTCTGGGACAATCATGCAATCCACAGCCTGGACTGTGCAGATTAGGCCATGCAGAATAGAGGAGATGTAGGATGACATTCCTTGCAGCTGGTGGGCCAGTGTCCACACAGAGCTGGCCACTGATGGGTAGCCAAGATTAGCCTGTTGCTGTAGTAGACTGGTTCAGCTCATTGAGGAAGCAGATTGGCATCTCCACCCTCACCACCCTTCCTTAGCAGATGGCTTGACAGGGTGCCCAGAGCCCACGCTGTGGTGGGAAGAGGGAGAAAAACACGAATGTGCTCTGTTGGCCTTACAGTGGAAATATTGGCTCGTCTTCCAAACAAATAAGTGAGGATCATGTGGAGGAGGAGAATGTTGTCATAATGAAGAGTGACCCTGCCATCAGGCCAGCTGGAACAAGAGGGTTTCCACTGACCTCAACTCACTCCATCAGGGCTTCATATTCCCATGTCATCCATCCCATTCTCTCCATTGCGCTCCATTCCTATCTCTGTCTCTCTCTCTCTCTTCTATTTGCTTCTTTAGAGATGTGAAAAGCATCAGGAAAGATAATTTGGTTCCCTAAGAAGAATTAAATTTGAACAGAAAGATGAATGTTGTTTTTCTGATCAAACTGAGTTGGACTTCATCTTAGTTCCTTCCCCCCATCTCACGTGCCACAATGTCTGCTTGGAAGAACTGAGGGATCCCCTCTTTTCTTGTTGTTTTGTTTTTGTGTTCTTTTTAATATATACGTGTATGTTGCTGTTTTCCTTTGTGATGTGTTTCCCAAGAAGAGGAAAGTCCCTTTGAGAACTGAGCAGGAGAAGGCTTGGTGGGTGGAATGCTCTCCCCTCAAAGAGAAGCTGTGGCTTTGCCGAGCTCAGTCTTGTTGATGCAGGAGGGAATTTTGCCATGGTCACAGAGACATGGTCACATGGACACAGAGGCAGGGGGAGACTGTAGAGAAATCAGGGCTTGGATGAGAAAGGAGGAGTCACTTTTAGCAAGTTAGAGCAATAGCTCTGAGACTGCTGCATGAGAGCTTTCCCCAGGGATAACCAGAGGAGAGCCCAGTGTATTGACACAAGGGATTTGGTAACAGTAAATTGAAAAGTAAAAAGGGAAGAAGCTATTCCTCATTTTCAATCTAGGATCTACATTCAGGCATTGCCTTGGTGACAACACAAGTCTCAGGTCAGGCGTTCCTGAAGACGGGAGAGGTCAGTCATTGCATACATGCTTTGGGAGCAGCAGAGCACCACAGAAAACAGGCAGAAGCACACGCATGCTGAGGCTGCACCACCCGATCTGCAGTGGCAGCAGCCTCTCCCATCCTACCAGCCCTTCCCACACATGGGCTTCCGTGGGGATTTTTAGTGCATTGCAAGTTGTGTTTTCATCACTGGGGTATGGTTTTCATCTCAGCAGATTCAGATAAGCTGTAACTGCAGTTATCAGCATCTCCTATTCCCAAAGTTCAGCCTGTTCCCTTCCCTCCCCTCTCTTTCACTATTTGCTCCATTGTTCCCCTCTTCTCCCTTCTGAGAAGGTCCCACTGGAACAGGCGAGAGCAGCACTGGGGCTCTTCTGCACGACTCTGGCCCTGTCAACCTCCTGGATGTCTCCATTTCCTTATTCTTAGGAAATCAAATTTAAAACAGGCTTCTGTTGTGGATGGAGGAAGGGACTTCACAGCTGAAATGCATTTTTTCTTTTTCTTTCTCAAGAATCATCCAGTGTTTTGATTTAAGGCCAAACCAGTTAATGTTCCTGTTGTTTCTGTAAGCCCTGTGTTTATTATCCTTAGGGAGTTGGAGTGCTTGTCATTAAAAGTCTTCCATCGCCTCCCTTGAGGGATGGGGATAAGCACGATGACTTCTGCACAGCGATTTCCCAAGGTGGTGGCTTGCCCTCAGCCATCCCTGTCTGAGCCAGACAATGAAGTTTGGAAAGGGATGAACTGAAAACCAAATCCCATTCTGCCCCAGGACTGGTTGTTGCAGCGAAACCATGAGCCCACTGTCTTTCTGGGACCAACGTTGTCCGTGGTTCACCAACCTTTCCCCACAGATGTGTGCTTTTTCTTCCCCAGAACCTTTTCACCTTCAGGTTAATTGGTGTTATCTGTAATTGGTGCATCCCTATACTTTGCCCTTCTTTCTGCCCAACTCTGCTTGACTTCCTTTGTGCCCATGCATGGCTTTGAAGTGGAAAGCTTCTCTTCCTCCTTCTTCCCAGGTGAAGGAGAGGATGTGGGCTAATGCCTCTGTCCCTCCAGAGGAACAAAGGCAGTGAGGAGGTGCAGTATACCCAGCAAGGGATTGGATGGGGTTGTGCCTGCATGAAGGACAACATACTCAACAGTCTGCTCTCACTGTTGCTTTCTCTGATCCCTGTGTCTTGCTGAGGTGTTTTCTGTTGTGCAGCCTGTTCTTTGTGCCTCTGTGCTGGATAAAGGAAGGGGACCTTGTGGCCTCCAGGTAACTTAAGAGTCAGGGTGGGGGCAGGGTCAGTGCAGAACGGGTATTTGTTCCCCTGGTGCCTCTTGGTGTGTCCTTGTGGGGTGGCAGTGTCTCTTCTTGTCCCGCTGCTCCTGCCAGCACTCCGTGGCTGCTATGCCTGTGCACTGTGAAGACGTGTCGGGAGTCACTCCTGGTCCTGTTAGCAAACACTGGTGGTGAAGAGGGAAGGGTTGGGGCTCATGCTGGCCTCACTGACCTCAAGCCTTGGTGAGAAGGGAGAGAAGTACGGTAGAATGGATCCCAAATCCCTCTATTGCTGCGTTTCCCCTATCCACCAAAAAATCTCCTTCTGATTTCTGAGACAATGGATGAATCTGCTCTTACTGAAAAAGAGGGGGAGCTGGAGATGTCAGGAGTGGCTCGAATCCAGCACCAAGGAGAGCTGTTTCTGATGCTATATACCAACATCTAAAGCATTGGGGACTACAGATAATGGCTTAAAAAGGGATCTGAAATGCTCTGAAACTAAGAATCAAAGCCACTGTTGGTTTTTTTCTTTCCTGTGAGGATGGTGATGCAGAATCGTCCTGGAGGAGGCCCAGCAGCACTGCTGATGCTGGGTTCCACCTGGACCTGCTGGTGGCATCAGGACACTGTACTGGCAAAAGAATGCGTGGACTTGCCAAAAACAATTTAAAAAAAAAAGAAAAAAAGAAAAAAAAAGAATCTGCAAAGCTCCTTTCCACTCTGTAATTTATAAACAGCAAGTAATAATGAACTTTTTGTAAGGATAAATCAAATGTACATTCTGAAATCATTTTCTCTGTAAATGGTTGGATTTCATTTCACCCTTAAAGGGATGCTTAAAAGGAGGAAATAATAAAAATAATAATAATTAAAAAAAAAATTACAAAGTCTGAAAGGAAACCAAGGCATGTGTGTGGTAGCTTTTATTTCTGAGCACGGGAGGTTGCTGCTTTCTACCTCAGTGGGACTGAGGTTCGTAGGAGGGAGGTTGAGGGGCAGCCCCAGTGCTTTGAGGGATGAGCAACCCTATTCTGTGTGTCGGGTGAGTACAAGCACATGTGGGGATGTGACGGGGAGCACAGCATCACCACTCACAAAATGGTCACATGCCACCATGCCCTGTCCCTTCCTGTCCTCACTTTCAAACGAAGCCATGGAAAGCCCCAGCTGAAACCTTTCCACTACAGAAACGTCTCTCATGGCTGATTTTCTGTGCAGTGTGTGAGAGAGCATGATCTCCTTGGCTTATTTTTAAAGCCATCTAAGGTAATTCTGGCTGTTCCCATTGCTCCCTATCAAAGCCTGGTACTGCCCTGAATCCTCCTGAGCATCCGGTCCCAGCATTGGCTTTGCCAAGGGACCTTCAGGAGCTCCTGTGGAATCTGCAACTATTTCATTTTTTAGTGTTTTTAAGTGCCTTGAGCTTTTAGTTTGTTCCTGGTTTCAATGAGAGACAACAAAAGTAGACATTATTGGCTAGTTTCCTTACGATTCTAGATTGAATCACAGAATCATTGAGGTTGGAAAAGACCTCTAAGATCACAAAGTCCAACCATCAGCCCATTCCCACCATGCCTACCAATTCTGTCCAGAACTTCTGTTCCAGAACCACATGGTTCTGGAACATTTCCAGGGATGGTGACTCCACCACCTCCCTATCAGCCTGTGCCACTGCAGCACCGCTCTTTTGGATAAGCTGTTTTTCCTAACACCCAACCTGAGTCTCTCCTGGTGCACCCTGGGGCCATTCCCTCTCATCCTATCACTGTTACATGGGAGAAGAGGCCAACTCCACTTCAGTACAGCTTCCTTTCAGGTTGTTGTAGGGATCGAGATCCATTTTCTCTTCTTCCTTTCTTCTACAGCCTTCTGAGGTTTTTATTTTCCCCCTTGCGAGAGGCTTTCCATCAAACTGGAATTTCATCATCCATCACTGATGCCTTACTGCTGCTTCTGTCTTTCTTTCTGGAGCAAAGAGCCTGGAATGAACACACACTCAAAATTAACAGATAACATTTTATATGAAGAATTTTTAGCATTCCTACTGGTTGCTGTCTTTTTGCACCCCAATAGGGAGCATTCTAAAAATAGGTGGTCACCAAAAAGTCTGTGAGCTTGCAGGTTTTCAAAAAGGGAAGACAAGTCTGAGTGCTTGGGCCCATGGCAACTTAGCTAGACAGTTTAAGAAATGAGAGTTGACTCGGTCAAAGATTCTCACATGGATTCATCTTGCCTCTAGTACAAAATCTTTTCCTGACATTTATATTAAGGAGCAATGTAAATGGTATTTCATGATGTCTTACCACATTTTAAGACAAGACATTGACAAACACCAAGACCTCTCCCCCGAGAAAGCACCAGTTTCTGCTGTGTGAGCTAGAGGAGGGATTAACTCTTCCATGAACTGGTCCGTGGTGGGGACCCTCGTTTGCAGAGCTGATGGATTGAGCACGGGGACACATGGCTGTGCCCTCTTTCAGAGTCAGCCCCTGCATCCCTCAAAATGCATTGGAATGGATTGTGGTACACACAGCCTGCATCTTGGATATGGATAGGCAGCTTTAAACATTGCACTGAACCATGAACGTTCAGGGCATGTGGCACAGAATCACTGAATGGCTCAGGTTGAAGGGGACCTTAAAGCTCAGTCAGTTCCAACTCCTGCCCTGGGCAGAGCTGCCACCTACTAGGTCAGGCTGCCCAGGCTTTGATGATGTGGGGGATAGACATGCTGCTTCCAAACACCGGAGTGCTTAGAAACAAAATGACTTTACTATAAACTTATAGCATCACTTAAAGAGCTGGAAAGGGGGATACTAAGTCTGGCTTGCTGGCTGTTTGTTTTTGTTGCTCAGATACATTTGTTCCCAGCACAAGGGCAAAGCTTAATAAGCTGTTTCACATGGACAGTAAATTTTTAATTATTAGCTTGCTTCTTTTCCCTAAGCCTAGTGGCTCAGCTGGGGCAGCAGCTGGGAACAGCCACCCCAGCCATGTCAAGCAGCTCCGTGCTCAGCTGCAGGTGCCAGTGCCCTGACAGGGAGGATTTGGCCATAGTGATGGCAGAAGGGAGCTGCGTTCTTGCTTCCAGCGCTGGTACGTGTTTGTGTGGCTCACCAGCACGCTCGTACCCCAGCTGCAGCAAATCTCATGGGAGCCAGCTTTGCTCTATCACTGCGAAATGACATCCAAGGAGCACAGCAGAGCAAAGCTGTCCCATCTGGGGAAAGGGCTCCGGGTCACTGAAGCAAGGCACTGACCCGAGGGATGGCAGTGCTGGGGAGAGGAGCTGGCTGGGGGCTGGGCTGCCACGAGTGGTGCCTTTGTGGCAGGCAGAAGCACGTCAGCAAAGGGTAAGGATCAGCCCCTTCCAGCCTGTGTTTGGGCCATTACTGTAAGCATCTCTGAGAACTCCAAACATAGACACTTTCTTGGAATTAAGGAAAATTTGGCAATCTTGACGTTTCAAAAGTCCCTGGGTGTGCTTTTCTTTCATTCTTTCTTTCTTTCCTTTCTAGCAAAGAGAGATAACATAGTCCCCACCATTGTTTGAAATACATTATGTCTATGTAAAGCCACAAATCTTTCAAGGCCATCTCTCTCCTCATTCTGCCAAATTAAATAAAAAATAAAAAAATCCCACATTGTTTCACTTCTGCTTATCTTTCCTGTGCCTTACGGCTCAGACCATGACTCCCTTGGCTGAAATCCATCCCAGTAATGATTTAATTTGGGAGCCACACTTCACCTTTCTAAAAATAAGGAAAACCGAGAAGAAGAGTGGCAAAGCTGTGCCGAATAAAGATATGAAATGACTTCTACAGGAGCTCGAATTAAAGAAACCGTGTTGCTCAGAAAATGCATAAAATCAGACCTTGTAAGCCTGTCTCTATGCAGCAAGCTCTTTCCTGGCATTTTAGCCCTATTCTACAGTCTGGACCTTTTCCAAAGAGAGAGCAACAAATCATCAGTCATATCTTTTTTTTTTTTTCCCCCAGACACTTACTAAGAACCAGGCACACATGCAAAAATAAAGGAATGTTGAAAACATCCACCCACTTCTGTTTGATTGTCGGTGTTTTTAAAGGATTTGGCACATGTTGTTGCCCAGGACTGGACGTCAAACTGCTGCAAAGCCCAAACCAGACAGATGTCCCTAAATGGGACAGAAATTAATCTAACTGAGGATACATGATTTAATGGGACAAAATGTGAATTTGGTGCAGTGGCAGCTCGGTGCATGCAGATCCTGGGTTCCAGGGCTTGAGGCTGAAAGCTCTACTTTGGAAGCAGCGGGGCTGTGAGCTCTTCCTATCTTACCCCTGGCAAAAAGAGACCCTCAGAATTCCTCCCCGGCTGCTCTCTGAAGCTGTGACTGAAGGTTGGGTCTGGGCCGTGCGTCAGGAATGTACCTTGAAAGGCAGCGATCTCTCCTCCCTCAGCACCTGTGTTCCTTCTCAGCTGTGTTTGTTCAACATCAAAGCTGATGGATTCAGTGGAAAGGAGCCATCAGCGCCAGCCTTGGTTGTTCTCCATTGCTGGCACATCATAGATGGAAAGCAAGAGCAAGATATCATTATTTCTGCTATGTTATCAACAGCAACCCAGTTGTTTTTTTTTTCTTCTTCTTTTTTTTTTCCTTTATTTTTCTTTTTTTCTTTCCTTCCACCAAATTCCAGTCTGCCAGATCGTGGAAAGTCATCAAAATGCAGAAGGGCAAAGCAGCCACTTAGGGCACAAATGCCACTATTCTTTGCAATTGCTCAAGAACTAGGAGCACAAAAGAGAAAGCTGTTGAACTGGTCCAAAAGGGCTCTTTATGATAAGACATGACAGATATTACGCCCATGCTCAGATTGTAATGGCAGGTCACTACCTATCTTCCCTCCTCCTAAACAGCAGCAACAGAGCCGTGGTTCCAGAGTCTCCCAGGAGAAACAGGGAAGGGGTATACCTGGCCTTGTGCCCAGGTAACAGCCTGGGTTGTTGTGCCTTGTAACCCATGCTGCCTTTGATATTTCACAAGCTCACTTCGTCATTTGGGGGAAACAAAAGCCATTATTGTTCTCTGAGCGTACAGTGAAGGTGTACTCTCTACTCTGCCTGCAGTATAAGGCTTTTTTGCAGGGATGCAGGCTGGAGACATGGGGCCCTCAGCCCACTGTGGAGTACCCCACCTTCCCAGAGGGCCCATGGGGAGGCGAAAGGCAGAAAGGGCATCCTGGACAGGCACTGAGCAGCACTGCAGGCAGCGGGACAAGGGGTCAGCATCCTGCCAGAGCAGCACAAGTCCATCCTACGCCAGGGCTGCAGGGGTACTGCTTGTCATGGGGTCAACAGAGGAGTAGGCTGGGCTGGGAAGCACTGAGGGGGCTGTTGCTTCACTGTCTGCAGGCAGAATTCAAGTTCATAACCCCAGCATGCTGTCAGCAGTCCAGCAGTGGGAAAGCAATGGATGCACGTCACTCTGCCTTTACACCTGCCCACTCTATAAGACCAAAGGGGCACAATGAATGTGACGCAGACATCTGGAGCACACGGCAGTGAAGTGGTGGCAGGCACAGCAAGCCCTGGGGTGCTGGGGCAGTTGGGGGCAGGCGGAGCAGCACGGCTGGAGGAGTTCACAACGCACGCACGCAGCTGCTGGCGAAGGGCCCAGGAGCTGGCAAGCAGCCCAGGGAGAAAAAAACAGAACAAAACACTAAAACAGGCACAACCAAAGGGGGCCAGGATGGGGAGGGGTGCTTGTGGAAGCCCATGGTCCTTGGCTTCCATAGCAAGAAGGGACAGAAAGTCCCTGAAAGTCCCTAAAAGCAACCTTGCCCAGGAAGGTCAGCACATTTGGCACGTTCTAAGCGGCTCAAAACAAGGAGCTGTACTTTAGTCTCCTGTGCAAAAGTCGCAACTTAGCTCTCACACTCAGCTTTCATAGTACATGCAGGTGGATCCTGAGAGGAAGCACAGTCTGAAATCTTCTGCCTGGGACTCAGAGTGAAGGAGAGCGTGGGGAGCAAGGCTGGAATCACCTAACACAGTGCCACTGGTTCAAAGCCCACCCTGCTGCACATCTTGGAGCAGTTTGATCCCATTTGTACTGCATCAGGGATTTGCCACATGTAGATGTGAAAGTTTTGATCCAGACTTTGGAGTTTCAGGGAATGGACTTATCAGTGCACCTGTTCAGAGAACTGTTATGAGCAGCAAAGTATTTATGTGGCAATCCAAGGGGTAATTCAAGTGGAGAGTTAAAAAATCAATGTTCATTCTGGCAGAAGGCTAAGGGTAGAGAATATGAAGGCTGCCTCTGATGTCCCATATAGCTCAGAGTCTAAGCAGATGATCTGGAAAAAAAGGATGAGCAATATACTAAACATTTTTAAAAGATGACTCAAAGCTATAGACTCTTTAGGAGATCAGAAAGAACTGTAAGTAAAATGCAAATGCGGCAAATGGGCAACAACATGTGTTTGCCAAGGTTTAACTTGTCAAATGCCAAGTAAGAAAAAAAAAAAAGAAAGAAAAAATTCCACACAGATATTATGAAGCTCCAGATTGCCTGTAGCAGCTTAGGGAAGGGTATGAATATCACACAAATCCTGAATCTGTGAGTGGATGCAGGTTAGAAAAGAGCACACACAAAACATTAGCATGCAGAAGGAAGAAGAGGAGAATAATATGGAAAATATGATAATGCTATTATGTAAATCAGCAGCGTAGCCTCTTTGGGAATACTGTCTGCAGTTCAAGCAAGCCTTTCTCGGAAAGGGCTGATTAGGGGCATGGCGAAGTCGCTAACAAAGAGAGATCAAAATGATTGGGGCTGTTTATCTCGGAAAGGAAATTAACAAGAGGAGGTTGGCACAGACCAAGCCAGTCCAGAGCTCCTGGTTTTCTTCCCGTTCAGTTCTATCACTGTCATATCTGGTGTTGCTAAGGATAGTGTGAAGTGATGTGGCTCTCCTCTGCCACACACAGCTTGTTCTCTTTCTCACCCTCTTACCCAGGGGAGGCACGGCATATGTAGATATATTTTATATTTTGGTAGGATTTGGGGAGAAGATGGCGAAGGAGAAACAATGTGTGCTCCCTATAATAGGTTTATAGTAGAGCAGGCAAAGGTGAAAAAGGGATGGAGATGGGTTTTGTTGCTGGGAGGCTCCTTCCATTCCCTCAGGCAGAGCACAGCTCTGCCAGCTGCCTCCCAATGCCCTCAGTGGCCATAGGGATTTCCAGACACGGAGGTAAAGGCTCAGAATTTGATGAATTATTCTGCAAAAAGTACCAGGGCAGCTGAAGGTACCCTCAGAGAAAAAGTATTTCCAAAAGCACAGAGTCAGCCCTTCGTCTTGTGTACACAGGTCAGGTAGACCATTGCAGTGAAACATTCCATCTGTACTCAGCTCTAGTGAGGCTGCACCTTGAGTTGATGTGTTCAGTTCTGGGCCCTTCACTACCAGAAAGATATGGAGACCCTGGAGTGTGTCTAGAGAAGGGCAGCAGAGCTGTGAGGGGTCTGGAGAACGAGTCTGGTGGGGAGTGGCTGAGGGAACTGGGGTTGTTCAGTCTGGAGAAAAGGAGCTCAGGGGAGACCTCATTGCTCTCTATAATGACCTGAAGGGAGGTTGTGGCATGGTGAGGATTTGCCTCTTCTCCCAGGTAACAGCCATAGGACAGCAGGGAATGGCCTCAAGTTGCATGAGGGGAGGTTCAGATTGGATATGAGGAAAATTTTCTTCTCCAAAAGTGTTGATGCACTGGAGCAGGCTGCCCTGGAAGGTGGTGTCCCTGGAGATGTCCAAGAAAACGGCAGATGTGGCACCAAGTGAATCACAGAATCACAGAATGGCCAGGGTTGGAAGGGACCTCGAGGATCATGAATCTCCAACCCCCTGCCACATGCAGGGCCACCAACCTCCCCATTTCATACTAGACCAGGCTGCCCAGGGCCCCATCCAACCTGGCCTTGAACACCTCCAGGGACGGGGCATCCACAGCCTCTCTGGGCAGCCTGTTCCAGCACCTCACCACTCTGTCTGTAAAGAACTTCCGCCTGACATCCAACCTAAATCTCCTCTCCCTCAACTTAAAACCATTTCCCCTTGTCCTGCTGTTATCTACCCTTTCAAAGAGTTGATTCCCCTTCTGTCTGTAGGCTCCCTTTAGGTACTGAAAGGCTGCCATGAGGTCACCCCGCAGCCTTCTTTTCTCACTTCTTTGACAGTGACACAGTCTAAAGTGATTAAGGCATGGGTTTATGGCTGGACTCCATGACTTTAGTGGTCTTTTCCAGCGTTAACAATTCGATAATTCTGTGATCTTTTTTCCCCACACTTGACGGCATTCAGGCACATTTGAGCCCACATGCCTGGGGAACACCTGTGCATGCTGCAGCTACACTGGGCTGCTTTGTGACACGACCCCACGTGAGGAGCCAGCGCGGTGGTCTGAGGACTTTTTTCCCCACCGTCCCCTCAGCCCCTTCCTGCACGCCCTCTGCCCACCGTGGCAGACGACTGAAGGACACAGCCCCTGCCAGCAGCCCGGCGGTGGGCCGTTCCCAGTCTCAACCGGGAGGAGAACTGGATTGGTGTGCTCCTCCCTGCCGGCAGGGGGAGCACTGGCGGCGCCGCGTGTCCCCTCTCGCTCGCCATACGGCTGAGCCCCGCCGCCAGGGGGAAGCAGCGCTTCGCCGCCATCGCCTCCCTCTCCGGCCGGAAGTCCTCCGCGGGGAGACCGTTAGGAGCCTCGGCTCGGATTGGCTGGCCCTGGGGTCACGACCCGGAGGCGGATCCGCCATGTTGCTGGGTGACCCCACGAGCGGCGTCTGGAGGATGCGGCTGCCGTGAGGCCCCAGGGTGCCTCTCCCGGCCTGTGCGGGAGGTCGGGCCGGCAGCGGTATAGAGCGGTACCGGGCTGCCCGGACCAGGCCTCGGAGCCCCGCCGATTCCGCTGCAGCCGGGCTCGGGGCCCTCAGCTGACGGCCCCGGCAGCTCCGGAACATCCCTCCGGGAAGGGAGAAGTGGCCGCAGCCTCCTGCTCTTCCCGTCGCCTTCGGTCGGTCGGCCGTTCCCCATGGCAGCGTGGTCCCGGCAGGCCGTCCTGACCCTTTACCGGGCTCTGCTGCGCGAGGGCCGCGGGCTGCGCTACACCGACCGGGATTTCTACCTGGCTTCCATCCGCCGTGAGTTTCGCAAGAACCGGGGGCTGCAGCGGCTGGAGGATAAGGAGAGGCAGCTGGAGAAGGGGCAGGCTTTCCTGCAGAGCAAGCTGGGGGGCCTGGTGTAGAGCTTTGCTGCCTCCCCCACCGCCCTTTTTTTTCTAAAATCCTCTCACCTACCGCGGGATGATCACTGCTTCCTGCCCACTGCTACATTGAAATTGGCCAGAAGGTGCCTTCACAGCCACACCAGGAGGGCTCTCCTGTTCTCTGAACAAATGCTTTAGGTCACAGGTAGGTTCCTTATGCTGATATAGCCCTGTTCTTCATGGTTACGTGGCAGTTAGCTTTGTGCAAGCACATTATATTTTGCCTTGTGATGAAGATTGCCTGGTTTCCTGACCAGATGAGGTAGGCACGTTCATTTTTAAGCAGTAACTTCACTTTAGAAAATACATAAGTTCACTCAGGCTCTGATCCATCAGGTGCCTTTACCTTAGAAATGTAATCTTAAATCAAACTGGGAGAGTTTTCTGGTGTTTTCTTTCAGTTTCAATCCACCCATGTGCAGAGCAGTGGCAAAATGCATTTTGTGTGTGTGGTTGACCAAGGAATCTCTCTGAATTTAAACATAAAGGTCAGAGGTTAAATGGGATTTGGAAAAAAAACAAAAACAAAGTGCATACATAAGAGAACATTAACATTTGTGTTATACAGGGCTTGTATGAAAACCAAACCCAGCAGCCTTGAGGGCAGAAGTAAATATCAGGTGGAAGCGAGGAGTTGTTCCCTTTGTGGTGCACTGTGGTTTGCAGTGCCGACTCCTGGATGTCTTTGAAATACCTGGTACCAATTGTTGTCAGAAATAAGTCTGAGAGTGGATACTCTGAGGCTCTTGAGATTTTTATCAATGACAAGAGGTTGGCAGTCTGTGTAGCCGTATCTATGAGCAAAGTTGCAGGCCTTAGACGGAGGACGAGAAGATAAATTGGTGTAAAATGGCTGTGCTCCGGCTGAAAAGCACCAGCTGGAGTTACCTTGTTGTGACCCGTTTGTTTGATGCTCCCTTCCAGGTGAGATGGCAGGCGCTGGGCCGCGCAAGGGCAAAAAAGACGACAATGGCATTGGCACAGCCATCGACTTTGTGCTGTCCAACGCCCGGCTGGTGCTGGGCGTGGGTGGAGCTGCGATGCTGGGCATTGCCACGCTGGCTGTCAAACGGGTGAGCTGGTGATGTGGGGAGAGAAGTGAAAGGACACGGGATGTTGGCATTAGATGGGGAAGAACGCAAAAACACTGGGCCCTTATCGACTGAAACTGTGCCTGGTGATGTTCCTTTAGATGTATGACCGTGCAATCAGTGCTCCCAGCAGCCCCACTCGCTTGAACCAGTCAGGAAAGAGAAGCTGGGAAGAGCCAAACTGGTTGGGATCCTCCTCACGCTTACTGAGCCAGGACATGAAGACTAATCTCAGCCGCTCCCTGCAGACCCTTCCCACTGACACTTCGGCCACGGCCACAGGTACAGAGCAGTGTGGCATTTCTGTGTTGCTGAATCATCTTGGCCTGTCTACCCTGTTAATCCTTTAAAGGAATATGGAAGAAGAGAATGCTCTCTCTAGCCTAGTATTTTGATGCTTTTGTTTAAGTTGATCTATTGCTAGCTTCCAGGATTAGAAGTCAGATTGGGAATTAGTGAGTAATACTCATCTCTTATTGGCATTTCTGATTTCTTTCATGGACTTGAATTTTATTCTCCTTCAGACTTTTCTTTGAAATTCTTTGTTGCTTTTCTTTGGGCCTTTCCAATTCATTTGCCTCTTCTTAAGAGAATACTTAGCGGTGAATCGTAGAATCACAGAATCCTTAGAGTTGGATGGGACTTCTGAACACCATCTAGTCCAACTCTCCTGCAATTAACAGGGACATCCACAGCTAGTTCAGGTTGCCCAGGGACTGATCCACCCTGGCCTTGAAAGCCTCCAGGGATGGGGCATCAACCTTGTCACTAGGTAACCTGTTCCAGTGCCTCACCAGACTTTTTCCTTATATCTAACCTAAATCTCCCCTCTTTGGCTTGACTGTGCTAGTCATTTATTATGTTATTTTCCATGTTATTTCTATGATCTTTCTAATAATTTCTGTAACATTTTTGGCCTTTTTAGTGCTGCTTACCACTAAGCTAGTCTTCATCGAAAAAGGCACTTGGCAGTTGTCTTTCCAAGTGCAGTGATATGCAATTCAATCCTTTAAGTGTTTTTTAATGTGAATTTTTGTGTTAGTTTGTTGTTTCTCACTGCTTTGATTTTAGGAAATTTTGGGAGTTTTACACTTAGATTTGAGACAAAAAAAAAAGTGGGGGATGTTATTAGGCTGATTTTGAAACAGCAAAATAACAATCAAGCTTTAACTTCCCAGGTTCTACAAGAAATTCAGCTTTGGGATGGCAATAGATTTTCTGCTGAGGAAGTATTAAATAACTAGACAGCTTTGTTAAAGGGGAATGAAGACCATTCAATTGGACCCACCAAAGATGAAAATTGGGGCCCAAAATACTTATTAAGACTATCTCACGTATTTGGCTTAAAAATAAATTAAAATGCAAGGTGAAAAAAATAAGTTGTTTCATGAGTAGTCAATAAAATGACTTTGTGGTTTTGTGGGTTACTTCCTGGTCACACAGATCCCGAGATCTGTCCAAAAGACTCCAGTGAGACAAAAGACAGCAGCAGCTGAGGCTGAGCAAGCTGGATCTGTGTGTTGTTTGGTCAGCCATTCTGTATGGGATGTGAGGTGGCCGTGTGCCTGTTTCCAAACAAGTGTGTGACATCTGCTTGCCATAACAGTGCCACTGATTTGGGAGATTCTCCTGCACTCTTTAAGTTCCACAGCCCTTCCAAAGGCTTAGGATCCCACAGATCTGTAATTCTTCCTTAATTCTTATTAATGACTTCTGAAAGTCCAGGTCTGTGCTAAGAGTACTCTGAGAGAGATAGAAGGATGCCCAGCTCATTCCTTAAGGAAACCAGCCTGAAAAAGAGAGCATTAGAGAAAAAGTGCAGATTAGATATTGCTTTATACTTTAAGCAGCGATGTAAAGTGTTACGATGCTGTTATACACATAAGAGCATGCTCTTAGCTCTTCATTCAGTTAAAATTTGAGGAGGTTTCCAATTAAGGCCACGATCGCCTGAGCTCTGCTGGCTCCAAAATCCATCATTTTACCGTTTACCTTACAATTCTCAAATATGATGATCAGAAACCTGATGACTGCTTTTTTCCTAATGGTGTGATCTCAGATCTCTTACCCCGGTTACAACTGGCTTTAGCAAATGTGTTGTAAAGATCCATTATGATGTTAAAAATGTAGTGATGGTTGTTCAGGGGTGTTTTGGTGATCTATTGGTCTGGCATCATGTTCAAAGCAGCTGAACAGCTAACAGTGCTGAATTTTTGATGAAACATAGCTAAGAAACTGTCCGCATAGCCATTAACGTTCTTGAAGATTCTCAGTACTCTTCTTTTGACTGATACCAGTGTAAAGCTTGCAAAATGTCTGCTGTAAGCTTTTTTGAGATCTAGGTGAGGTGCTTCTGCAGATCGCTACACAGTGAAACGCTACAGACAATCAACAGTTTTCCTTCTGTCTCACAGACTTCTTCCGACCCACAAAACCCAAGCAATCTGCCAAGAGGAGCCAAGTGGAGCTGAAAAAATCCCGCCTTCGTCTGTCTCTGCAAGAAAAGCTGTTTGCTTATTACAGGAGGAAGGTAGCTATCCCCACAGAGGAGCAGGCCCTGGCCAAGCAAGCAGCCGTGGACATCTGTGCTGAGCTGCGCAGCTTCCTCCGTGCCAAGCTGCCGGACATGCCCCTGCGTGACATGTATCTCAGTGGCAGCCTGTATGATGATCTGCAGGTAATTCCTGGGGCCACGTGATGGGTCATCATTCAGCAGGCTGATGAGACAGGAGCGTTTCAGGCGTCCCTCTTGGCAGTGCTGTCTCAGCACAACATTCTTCTGTAATAAGGCTCTTGGTGTCACGTTTCCCACCGTGAAGCCAGGCATTGATTACTGCAGTACTGTTTGGACAAGCTTGAGCAAGCTGCTCTGAATTTGTCTGCAAAGCATTTGATTTTTGCTCTTTCATTTCTCTGGACTGTCCTGGCTGTTCTTTCCTTTTCCTTTTAGCTGTGTTTTTTCTTTTTGCTTTTTCCAGTACAGCTCTGTTTTCTCTCCATTCCTTCTGTCTTCTTTCAGATAGAAGATAGTTCTCTTAGAACTGCTTTGCATTCATGTAGGTCTTCCTTACTCTTTTTTTTTTTTCTTTTTTTTTTTTTTTTTTTAATTAAATGCATGACAGACCTTGACTGAACAGCAGTTCCTGCTGCATATCTGCCTGGTGGAAAAATGCCCATGGCTAAAGTGAGTGATTCAGAGGCACGCTTTTTTTTTGTTTGAGTCAGAGCTCTGAAATGGAGTGCTGAGTGTCAAGTGAAACTTAGATCTGGGCTCTTAATCACATCGGTGAAAAGAGATCTTTAGTGACCTTTTTCTCATCAATGTGGCAGACAAGGTGAGGGTAGCACCTAGCTCTTGCTTGGAATAATTAAAGCATGGCAACTTAAACTTGTCTAGAAATGCCTCCAGTTTCAAATTATTGTGTGGCATTGCTGTGCCTTGCGCCAGCTGCATCTCACACCTTAGAGCAATAGGAAATAAAATGATTCTTTTTCTGTATGTAATCCACATAAAGTCCTGAAGTATTTGAAGATATCTAAATAGTGAGTACCACATAAGTTTTATCTTGTATTATACCTTCGAGTTGCTTATTGATGATAGAAAATAGCTATCTAAGTGTCTTTTGACAACAAGAGGCTGTGAATCCCACACAGAGAGGAAACTGAGACAGCTGAACTGTTATTCCAAGTTTCTTTGAACAGGGGGCATTCCAAAAGGCGGTGAATAAAATGGTGTGGAGAGAAAGCTTGTCCTTACTGACTTTTCTCTCTTGTGAAAGGTAGTGACAGCTGACCATATCCAGCTTATTGTGCCTCTGATGCTAGAGCAGAACTTGTGGTCGTGCATCCCTGGAGAGGAAACTATCATGAACATTCCTGGCTTCTACTTGGTGCGTCGAGAAAACCCAGAGTACTTTCCCCGTGGGAGCAGCTACTGGGACCGCTGTGTCGTAGGAGGTTACCTTTCCCCTAAAGCTGTAGCAGAGACCTTTGAGAAAGTTGTAGCTGGATCCATCAACTGGCCAGCAATCGGGTCTCTCTTGGATTACGTGATCCGTCCAGCAGCTCCCCCAGCAGATTTGACACTGGAAGTCCAGTATGATCCAGAACGGCGTCTTTTTATTGACTTCCTACCATCCCTCACTCTGGGTGACATCGTCCTTGTGGCCAAACCCCATCGACTGGCCCGGAATGACAACCTATGGCGACTGAGTCTGCGGCCAGCAGAAACAGCTCGCCTCAGGGCCCTGGACCAGTGCGATTCTGGCTGCCGTTGCTTGTGCCTGAAGATCTTCAAAGCGGTATGCAAGTTGAACCCAGCCCTGGGTCACCTCACTGCCAGCCAGCTCACCAATGTCATCCTGCACCTGTCCCAAGAGGAGTCCAACTGGTCCCAGGACATGCTGGCTGATCGCTTCCTGCAAGCGCTGAAGGGCTTGATCCGCTACTTGGAGGCAGGTGTCCTCCCGAGTGCTCTGAACCCCAAGGTGAACTTGTTTTCAGAGCTCACCCCAGAAGAAGTGGATGAATTGGGCTACACCCTCTACAGCTCTCTGTCAGAGCCAGAGGTTTTACTCCAGACGTAATGGGGCCTTAACTGGGGAAACATTGATAGGATTTAGCCAAGGTGGACTTTGAAATGTGTCTCCTCCTGCACCATCCCCCCCCTCTCTCACACTATCTACTTTTGGTTCATTTGGTTCATTTTTATTTCCTGCTGTGGAGTTGTTGCTCCCGCTGGATTTCTTGGTGCTACTGGTCCATTTCCACCATCTGTACCCCAGCAGGTACCCATTGGCTGTGGAAAAGAGGCTTAAATTGCAGCTGTAAGATCACTGCATAAGTCTTGCTGATGCTTAAGTGTCTACAAAAACAAAACAACAACAAACCCAACCAACAACACAACTATGCACTTCTTTCCCCTGTAGTGAGTCTTTCTTGCTGCAGTGAATCCATTTTGGTCTGAAGAAGGTGGAAGTGGGCTGGTGAATCCAGTGACAAATTCAGCAGACTTGCACTGAAGTCCTTTCTTTTCCTTGGGTCAGATTTTGTCCTCATATTTCTTTTTCTCTGCTGTACCACACTCTCACTTTCCCTTTTTTTTTTTTTTTTTTTTTTTTATTTTTTTAAACCAAGTTATGCAGAGCAGACTGAATGAGATGTTCTCGTTAAGGCTGTATGTTGTACGTCTGAGTACATCATGATTAACAGTATTTACTGCAATAGTTCTTTAAAGAGGAAAATGCATATGGTTCTGGCTCCTACAGAGCCTTCTTATCCTTTGTCATCTGGATTCAGGAGTATGGCTTGTCCAGTCTGTTGTAACAGCTTCCAGTATAGGCACTTCTCACAGGTGTTACTGCAGGGAGGAAGAAGCTTTTGTGGTGTCTGTGTGATGAGGCCAAAGGAGTAGGGCTTGCTGTTCCGGCCTAGCCAGATCTGCTGCGTGTTGCTGGTGGGAATGGCCATGGGAATTGGGAGGTAGGCAGCTCCTCAGATGTCTCTCTGGCCTAGAGGAGGAGAGGCTGGTTATGGAAGATGGGTGGGAGGTGCACATGGGAACAGAGATTATTTTTTCATCTTTTCTGGATTTTTTGCTGTTCTGGTTTATAGAAGGTGGAAGCAGGACTTTATGCCTCAGACGGTTTTGTAGTAAGCACATGTAAGCCAGATTCTCACCAGCTGTAAGTTAGCGAGGGTGACAGGGCTAAACTGGTGTCATCAGAGAGGGTCTGTTCCATATGCTGATGTTCTTATTCATATGCCGAGTTGGCATTTAGAAAGGAACTGTCATTGCCATTTGCTCTCACTGTGTGCTTTAGTTCTCTCCCCTGGCACCTCAGAGGTGAGGCAGTTTCCCCTTCCTCATTCCCATGTGTTGACTTTCCAGTGTTCGCAGTTTACAGTTACCATTAGAAAGCTGGTGAGGGCACACCTTCCCACTCTGTGGTTGGACCTATTGATCATGCGCTTCTGCCCACTCCTGTTCACCTCTGCTACCAGGCCATTCTCCCTTGGCTGTCCTCTCATCCACTGCTGGACTGTGGTGTGGCTTTCAGGGGCAGCTGATGCACTGTGGGTATCTCTTACACTAGCTGCATGTACTCTGTGCTGATGTCAGTCTTTTGGCCTCCTGTCTTTAAAGAGTGGAAGCCCTCCTGAGTCTGGGGTTATGCATATCAAATGATAAGCACAGCCAGTGTTATAGAAACATAACCCATCTTTAGTACCTTTCTTTCCTGTTGCTATCCAGCCTCCCTAGCCAAGGAGGCAGAGTTCAGAGGGAGCAGGTATCCTTTTCTCCTCCCTTCCTCACAGGACTTCCCTTTGACAGGGAAGTTTCAAGGTGAGTTTCAGGAGTGGAACTGAGGAGGAGAGTCTTTACCCCTTGTTTTCTTTTTAGAGGCAGTGCTGGTGAGATGAGGGTAGGAGCATCTTTCACGGACGATCCGTCCATTTTAGACAGTGTGTCATAGTATTCTGTATACAGTGATAACATGACGATGCATTTTAAATTATTTAATCCTTAGGTTACAGGTATTTTCTAGACTGCCAGATGCATACTTTTTAAAGTGTGTGTGTATATATAAAGTCTGTAGTCTCTAAAAGGTAAACAAATTCCGTTTGTATGATTTTGTGTTTCGTATGTTGTGCAGCAGTCACTGTTGCTCAGGTGTTGATTGCTCTTCACTCTGGTTCCCAGATTACATCCACTTTTCCCTGCCCTCCACTGCTTTTCTGTCAGCCTTCCTTCCCTAAAAGCAGATGGATAAGACTTGGAGCCCACAGGCTGTCTGGGGAAATTCCCCTTTCTTCTCGTTACTTGAAGGTCAAGAAAAATATTAACGTATCGGGGTTGTCAGGCGTTCCCCTTCTGTTCATTTATTCAGTGTATCTCACCATCACTTGGTGCTGAATCCAATGCCATGGTCTTCATGTGGAACTGAGCAGCAGCATGGTTTGGAATGATAGAGACTATAATTGCGAAGGTGAGACGTAAGCAGGAGGAAGCCACTGTCTGAGCTGCTTAAGAACAGTTGCCACTTACATATCTGTATATGGAATTTTTCACATGAATGCTTTTACTTCTTCCTGGCAACCTAATGAATTAATATTTTATGGCCATTTCTTGCTGCTATTGAGCTCAATTTGTGTATCAAATGGAGACTGAAGCTGCCTTTTTGCTTTTTCTGTAGACTTTTCTCCACTTCACTTGAATCACGTCTGTCGTTTCTTCCCTTCAGTTTTACCCTGTTCTGAGCTAGCCACAAGCCTGTTCCTGGGAGGCAGAAGCTCCCCTCCTACGGACAACCACCACCATGGGCAGCAGCTGCCCTGGCAGTGGCAGTCTCAGCAAAGGCCAAAGATGTAATGGGTCAGAGGGACACTTGCAATGAGGAGTGTTACAAGAGCAGGGTTGAGTGGAAGGGGTGATAAAGGCAGGGAAGAAGGAGCAGAGCAACTATGCAGGAAATTTACAGTAAAGTTGTATGAAGCTTGTGGACAAATGGATTGTTGCAAAGTCTTTTGAATCAGCACCTTTCAGTGTTACATTGGGTGCATATGTTTATATACAGCCAGGAGGGCTGAATCACAGGTTGGCTCCTTTCTCATCGGAGCTGTAGCACAGAGCAGGAAAGACGAATGTGAAAAGGGCAGCTCTTGGCCACCTTCCTGGCAGAGCAGCTCAGAGACAAATTGATTGTAAGGGGCTCAGAGTGTGCATTGCCTGCTTGCTGTCTGGGCTCCTGGAATGCCTTGGTGTGTTCAGCTGTAGCTTAGCTTCCACAAGCTTCTCACGAGATTGTCATCTGGTTCCCTGTACGTGCGGGGCAAGGACCAACTCACTCAGCAGTGGCTTTTCACTGCTGCTGAGCTTTACCACTAATCTTTCAGCTCGGATGAATTTATTTTAAAGTGTTCAGAAGCAATTACTGAACCAAGAGGCTGCTTGCTGCCTCTCGACCCGCACTCTGTGTGTGGGTACTTGCAGTGTGCAGTAAAGAGATGATGCCCCGTTGCTTCTAGGTCTGGAGGCTGTGGACTTGTAAGGGAGAAAGTCTCAAGTGCATGTGACAGAGTGTGTGAAATTCTGAAATAAAATGACTTTCCACAGTAACCTGATTGTCTCCGAAGTGTTTATAAACAAAGGAGTGTCTCTGCTTCTGTGCCAGGGAGGGGCGTCACCTTTCTGCTGTCAGCTTTCTGCACCACGCCGTTCTCAGTGGACTGTCGTGCCCCTTGCTGATTCACTGCTTTCCCTTTACAGCTTGGGGCGCTCTGTGGCTGCCTTCAAAACAAGTGGGTTGGCGCTGCAGCGCGTTCACTCCTGTCAGTGCTTGCACCAGTCACAAGATAATGATGGCTCTCTGCCTTTCCTCCTTTCTCTGACAGCTCACACGCCTGGGCAGGCACCCACGCTTCATGTGATTCTCCAGACTTCACAGGCTTCCTTGCATCTTTTAATATTGACTTTCCTGCACAGCCTTTCCCTGCCCTTGGCTCAGTGACACCTTTGTTTCTACATGCCCAAGTGTGCTCCTCTCTTATCCAAGCATCAGCCTTGGGGCAGTGAGGAATCTGCTATAGCTCTGGTACGCAGCGAGCCCCAGTTTTGTGTGTCTGCTTTGGGAGGTGGGGGAAGTGTTTGACATAAAGAGAAACATGAAGTGATGCCACTTCTGATGAATCCCTGCTCCTTAATTCTCAAAAGACACGCTAGGGTAAAGACATCCTGTGAGAATTGTTTTAATGAGGGCTGAGCAATTACCATTTAACTAGCATGGAGGATATGTTGTATTAGAAGGAGTCTCCATCTCTAGCATTATTCTTCCTGATACCCCTTATCTATTTATTTTTTTTTTCTCCTTTAATCTGTTCCATGATAGAAACAGATCGGGTGAGATCAAGCATATTTCACATCATATGGTCTTTTATGGGAACAGCTAATAGAAGCTGCTCTTTGGAAGCTGTGCCAGCTATGACACCCCTCACATTAATGCCCTTGGAAAGCTTAGGGCTTGCAATCCATATTTAATGTATGTAGTGGTTTGCACTTTTGCATAAAAGTTGTCCCAGCATGCACAGTGAGATCAAAAGATAGGGTTTGTTTAATGGAGAGCAGAAATAATTGTGTGGAGTCATGGTAATTATTTCATGTATGCAAAAGGTTGCTGCAAAGAACAGCACAAATGGCTTTCTGCAAATGCTCTGGTTCTCTTTTGTTCTTAGCCTAATGAACCTTATGAGCCTTATGAGAGCATACCTTGTTAAATAAGCACAGTCCTGGCCTGGAAGTGAATGTAGCCAAGCTTACATTTAAAAATTCAAAAGATACAAAACCTTAAAATAGTTGTTGTGCAACAAATATGTTCTCTACACAATTGATAGCATGGTGTAGCAGTTTTATTAGCATACTCTGAGAAGGACAGTCACAAGTCACTGATCCAGAAATGGGGTGGTGAGCAGGCTAATAATATCTTTATAGTATGTGATCCTGTGCAATAACCTTGCAAATGGTGAGACTGAAGAGACTGGTCAGACCAAAGGGTAAAGCAGAGATCTTCAAGTCATGCCATTTATAGAAAGTATTCTTGTCATTTTATGGATAGCAGGAGAGAGGAGTCTGGCATATGGAACTCAAACTTTTCTCCATCTTAAGCTTTCCAATGTACTCATTCAGTAATAAGTTGTGAACACAATCACTTCAAGCACACTAAAAGTCAAATGACTTTTTATTTTGCTGGTTCAGTTTCCCTGGCTCCAGTAGCTAAGTAGAAATTTGATCTGTCTTTTCAAACTCAGTGCTAAACTTCTCAGGGGGAATATATATATATGTATGTATGTATGTATATAAATTCTATCCACATTCCTCATGAAAAGGCTTCTTCATCTAAATAACGAGCAAAAGTTGCTTCCATGAGTTTTCTGGGTTTTGTTTTTTTTTTTTTTAAGATTTTTAGCCCACCCCTACCCGTGTCTCTCATGGTAGAATCATTGCCATTCCACAGAAGCAATGGCAGCAGTGACATACTATCCTGTTAGACATCCCACTGCAATGATCCCAGTCCTCTAAGGCTTTCTTGTCTCATTCTGCTCAGCAGTGCGAAGGACATGAGCATTGTAGACACAAGGGCACAGATGGCAAATGATGGAGCTCTGAGGAAAAGAGCAAATTGGCTCTTTACCTGGTCCCGTGCCAGACATTTTGTCAAAATTCACAATGCACTGTAGGCAGGCTCCTTACCACCTTTGAAAGGCAAGAAGCAATCATTCCTGGAAGGAATATGGCAAAGAGACATTTTTGTCTTCTAATTCTTGAATTTATTTAGCGTGGTGGTTAGTTATGGCCTTGGACATAACTACCAGCAGCTACCTAGATAATATCAGCTGAATTATGTTCAGGCTCCTGGCTGTTTATAGCAGTGGTGATATGCTGTCAGAAGGCCTGAGATATGCACAAGCAAAGATAAGAGAAGATGCAGTAATCTCACAGAACTGGACTCCCACGTTGCTTGTCAGAGAGTGTTGGCTGGGCTCCCAGCTTCCTGACATTCAAGTGGAGGTTGGGTTTTGCTGAGGCAAGCGCGTGACCAAGGCACAAATCTTCCCTTAATTCCCAAATCACCACAGAGGGACAGCAGGAAGCACCTAGAACAGTGCCTTTTACTGAACGACAAACTAGTGATGTGTACTAAGAACCCTCTTAAAAAAAAGAAAAAACAAAAAACTAATTGCTTTCTTGCATAAAAGAGAAAGTAGGAAGAATGATCCATGTTCATCACTATGCACTGCAAAGGAAGATGTATGGTGTCGTGGGCACAATGTCGTCCCAAACTGTGTGGCTTCAGACAAACTCAGCCCTTTTATGGTCAGATGGAGTCTGCACTGCCTCAGGGAGACTCGCTTTTCTGGTGAGTATTGAGCTTGCAGATCAGTGTCACTGAGAATTCCCGACCAAGACATTCAGATGTTACTTTCCTGAACAGTGCCTACATTGCCTCAGACCCAGAGGAGATGTCCACCTTTGTCACAATCCTCTGAATGCTGAAAGAGCAGAGGTTGTTTGCCGCTGCTGATTCCTCAGACAGAACTCTCACAAAAGTCAAGCTCAGAAACATTTTCCTGCTGGCAGCATTGCAAAGCTCCCTCACCAAGCACCACAGTGGCACGAGTAAGAGGGGCAGTAGGCTGAGGAACCACAACACCTACTCAAGACAATGCTTTGGCCACAAAGGTTTTAGGGGGACTATTCTCCAGCTTGTCCATAGTCAATTGCCCCTTAACACACCTGAGGAATCTGTGCCAAGGCTGCCCTTGCCAGCCACCAGCTCAGGTGGAAGTGGAGGGAGCAGGGCAGACTTCTGGAAGAATCTTTTCTTTGCCAAATATCCCAGCGCAGAGACCTTAGGAAGGAAAATGAGTCACAAAGGCAAAGGTTATCAACTTGGTATTCCGAACACATCAACATTTGCCAAGAATTTCCCCTTCCTCCCCCATAAACAAACACATATATTGAAACAGATTAAAGTCTGCTGGTAAATTCCAGCTGCCAACAGCTTTTGCTTACAGAGCAGAGAAGGGTTACAAAACAATGGCTGCAGTGTTCCCTCTGAATCCAGGGAGCTACAGCCTCAACTCTGATTTATCCCCAGGTGAGTTGAAGAGCTCCACCTGAGCTGCCTGGTATGCTTGTGTTCCTGCTGAATCTGCCTGCCAGCAGCAGAAACCAAGTGATCTCAATGCATATAAGATATCCTCAGGATCCTGCTTGATTTCATTAACAGAGTACACGTTTGCAGTTTTTCTTCTTTGCTTTTCAGTACGCTCTGAAGTGACATGAAGAATCGTAGAATCACAGAACATCCCAAGTTGGAAGAGACTCACAAGGATCAGTGAGCTCAACTCCTGGAAAGTTAAAAAAAAAAACAGAAAAAGGAATTTGCATTGCCACTCTCCTTCTCATCCTGTTTCACAGGAAGGCACAAGGCACCTGGCACATGTGTGTCTCCAGCTGATGTTGCTACTGATGCACCTTCACTTCGGTGGGCATTGAGTGCACACACATCTGCACTGCGTCTGCATAATTGAGTCCTGGTGAATAACAGCAGTTTCCGATGAGATACAGTTCTGTTCTTTCGTTTGTGTGCTAAACTGTTCCCATGTGTGCTAATACACACAAGGGATTATACTCGACCCTCAAGTCCTTTCATCATAATAAAATACGGCTGGAAGATGAGAAAACCCCCAAATCCCCGGATGCTCCAAACAAAAGCCAGCTCCCTCCCCCTTCACACATATTTTTTGCTAAACATCATTTTCAACCCGTTGTAGCTTTGCTCAGGAAATTCATGCTTGGGCAAGTTACAAGTTAAATCTCACCTCCCTCTGACTGGATTTGCACAATGTTTTTCCTCATGGCAGCTGGCCACAGCCTGTCCAGCTCTGAGTAACTGAGCCTCGGGAGAGATGTATTTTGTGAGCTATCAGCATGTGCTTGGCATGCCTGCTTTTGCTCAGCAAGAAAAATGTAGGTGGACAACCAGGAGTGTTTCCATATCCGTCTGAAATTATTGAACTGCAAGTTGCAAATGTAAATTGCAGATTTAATCCTTTTTTTTTTATTAATCTCCTTTCAAATGTCAGTGATATTTACATATCAGGATGGAAACATAAGAAACTGAGGGGGTGGGTAAGCAATGAATGATTTATTAGAGATTCTATTTGGTGCACCAGTCCAAAACAAACGAGGCACAGCATATGGCTAACTTATTTCTTGTTTGTACATAATAAAAAATGGACACTAATACCTCCCAGCTCGATCTTTAATCACACATATTCATCTCTCCACCCGGTTTTAAAATGGAAGGTCTATAAAGCAATCCTTAAAGAGCTTACAACAGGGATCTGGCAGAACCAATTCTCCGGTTATCCGTTTGTGCCGCATGAGGGGAGAAGCAACCAAGCACTGCAAATTACCCTGAGCTGCAGAGACTGTAGGTAATTCTCCCTCAAAATTGCTCAGACTTTATAAGCACTTTGCCTCAATCCATCTTCGTGTTTCCCTCAACAATCTCTGCCGGAAAATTTCCTCCTGGTGTCTGGAAATTCTTTGCTCACTGAAGTGCAGAGTTAGGCTGAATGCCTGGGGTTTGTTTCCTGTTGCCCTGCCTATGAATGGCAGCTTCAAAGGACAGAAATTATCACAAGGACCCCCCCCTGGGGTGTGAGACCCTGCAGGAGCCCAAAGCACTCTGACAGAGCCACCATGGGGCCTGCAAACCCTCCTGGCTGCCCAAGCATTCCAGGAAGGGGCCAGCATCTCAATCTGCATTACTGTTGGTGGTTATCTTCCTGGCCCTGGTAATGCATATCCCTCACATCCCCCTCCTCACTCCCCGCTATGCAACACCACAAGTGCCTCCCCCCCTTGACAGTCCCTGAGCGTCATATACAGGCCAGCCAGACTGTGCAAAGAGATGTTACTATGGAAACATTTACGTCTTCCCTTTGTGTATTTAATAACACAGCATACAGCATGTTTATCTCCCGTATATTGATTGATAAAAGAAAAACTCTTTTCCTTCGCAACGTTGAGATGAAAGACAGACAGACAGACAGAAAGAAGGACAGACAGACGGAAAAAAAAAAAGCAAGTTCATATATTGACTTTCCATCTTAATGAAGAAGAAGGGTGAATGGAGGAGAATCAGTTTACCTCCTGGTGCTTTCTGCAGTGCTGTATACATCTGAGAATTTCGTCACTCCCCAGCAAGGTCATTTTGGCCTCTATCCTGCTGTGAGCTCTGCATGAGCATCTCCTCTTGCCTGCAGCTGGCCCCTAGCTTCTGGATAGGAATGGATCCGACTTATCGCAGGAGCTCTCTGCTGAGATACCATGCCTAAGGCAGAAAAATAACATCAGCAGAGCTAAAGCTGTTAACATGTCATCAGGAGTTTATTGACCGTGCACACACACTAATCTTCACTCAGAAGCCATCTTTTTGTGCTGCAAATTCAATTTTCTTCAGAGCTATCAGGCTTCTCTCCACACATCTAAGCCACAAATATATTCTGTGGTATTGAAAAAGGAACGTTTGAGTTAGTGGCTAGCTAGTAGTTCTCTGCTTAGAAAACATTTGCTGTTTTATTTGCACAAAAAATCCTAAGGAATTGTTATTTAGGCTTGAAGAATTATCTTCTAGCTCAGTCACAAGACTCAAACCTCAAAGGAGAAACCTCTGATGTAATATCTGCAAAAGCAGAGACGTGTTTCGTAATGGAATTAGAGATGTGTCTCATTACATTATGTAACAACGATAATTCTGCAGTCTCTTTCAGGAAAAGGGAAGAAATAACACTAATTATTACTAAATGGCTGGCTTTTTGTTACCTGATTTCACTTCCTGAATTGAGGATGATGAAAAAAAAAACAACCACAACAAAACCTGTCTGGTGCTCAAATCGCAGACAGATTTCCACATTTGCAAAATAAAAAGGGAAGCAGGCAGCTAGAAAACAGGCAGATCTGGGTTAAGTTCCTTATTACATACATCATTTTTGCTTGCACGATTCTTGCTCACACATACCCAGAGTCTTTTCTGCAGAAATCTATAATTACCATTTCAAGAGGAAAGATTGGGTGGGTACAGCATTTCTGTTTATTTTACAACAATTACAGTGGTACAATCACCTTTTTCTTTGCACTTGGGTGTGAGGGATGTGAGAGCCCTCCTTCAGCCAGCCAAACACAGAGATGCTGCTTTTCATCCACCCAAGCCAATCACCCACCGAGCTTCTTTGTAAGCTGCTGCATCCATCCTCTGAATTTTGCTTTGTAGCAAGATCTGCCTGCTCATTGGTGCATGTATCAGAGCAGTCATCTGAGATCACTCAGTTGCTAGCATGCTTTCTGGCACTGGAGGGCATTTTTTTCTGCTGCCTCTTCCATCTTAGTGAGCCATTCAAAATCGATGCTTTATTCAAGAAAAGCAAAAACAAAATAAACACACACACAAACAAAAAACACCACAGTGAAGAGGAAAAATTGCATTTTTTCTCTCAGCAGCCAGTGTTCAGTTTACAGAGCTGGACTGACATACCCTGATTTGTATCGGTGATGGTGACATCCTGCTGCTAAAAGTAGAAACCTGGCCATGACTGCCCTCCCTGGCCATGGCCGTCCTCCGGAATTATCAGTCGAGTTGTTTAATGAATTCCAGGCAGTTATACCTGTGTAAACTGAGCCAAGGCCATGGCTGTACACAAATACTACCAAACCCTAACTGGAAAACAAAGGAGTCTTTTGCAGTGGAGCCAAGAGGAGTTTGCCCGACAGGGTGATAATGTTTTGAGCAAGCAGGGATCCATGGAGGGGGGTTGGAGCTTGATGATCTTTAAGGTCCCTTCCAACCTAAGCCATTCTATGATTAACCTTCAGAGCTGATGGTGTGCTGTAGGGCTGGCAATGTGGGAAAGCAATCAAAGGCTGGGTAGTGAGAGAGTACATGGGTAGCAACCTTTCTAGCTCACTCTGAGCTGTATATGGTGCTTTAGTGTCCTCAGAGAATCACGAGGGGACTGAAACCATCTGTTCCCCATGGGTTTCATACAGGGTTAGCAAAACCAGTTGAGGGCCTGAGGAGCTTCTATAAACATACAGGCTGGGCTAGAGGTGAGGTTGCAGGGCTGCCTTTTCACTTGTTTGATTTAGCTCAGATAAAACATAATGCAAACTGCTTGAAAATCTTCCCAAGGTGAGGCTGCTCGCTAAGGCTGTGAGACTGTGTAGATGACCCACTAATGCTCTCCTCCATCTGAGTAATGGCTGCCCTTGGGTCTCCTCACAAACCACCAAAGGCTAATGTTATACCATAGTTACAAGGCTGGCAGAGTGTCAGGGACACAAAAACTCAGCCAGTGCCCCACTCAGTCCTATCTCTGAGGAGCAGGTAGCAGGCAGGGAGGCTCCCACTTATCTGAGGGAACAGTGACTCTCCTCAGCAAACTTCTGCCCTCAATTCTGCTGGGCTTCGTCCAGCGGGGCTGTTAGGAGTGCAGAAAGAACAGTGCTTGGAGGGGGGACAGGACTTCGTGTGGAGAACGTATGAAGCTGCTAGGAACAAAGCAGACGCGGTGCTTGAGGGAGGTCAGGCCACAGAAACACGAGGCACCAAACACAACCCTTCCACTCCAGCCGCCATTTTACCACTCCTTGTCCTCCGTGCATCTCGCCTCACCATCTGGCCTCTTTCGGGCCTCAGCCAATGGCGGCTCAGAGTGCACATGAATACCACGCCGCCAGCCAATCAGCGCCGGAGCGCCCTGGCTTTGTTGGCGGGCAGGAGCAGGAGCCCCCCCAAATCCTCCAGCGCTCGCCGGCGGGCGGGAGGAGCGTCCTCAGCTGCTTCATCACGTGACCGCGCTTCTCGGCTGGGAGGTGTCCGCGCGGAGGAACACATATAGTCCCTCTGTCCATCAGCTCACGCTGGGGGGAGGGGGGGGAGAAGGGAAGTTATTGTTGTCAGCTTTTATGGTTAATCCGAGCCAGGTTGGAACGAGAGAAGCCCAGGCCAGAAGTTACAGACCGAAGGGCGCTTACGAGAGGCAGGTGACGAAGAGCGGAAGGACACATCAGGCCGGATCTCGTTCTGCTTAGCGCGGTCACATATAAGGGCGGAGCGCGCGCTGTGCCACCTCATTGTGTGCCTTGAGCTGAGCTGACAGGTTGTGGTAGTGGCCGTGCGCAGCACATCTTCGCGCGGCGCTGACCGGAACACTTCCCCCACCCCAGCCGCCATGGCTCTCTAAGGGCGGCAGGGCCAGCGGCGGCATCGGCCAGTGCAGCGGGCGCAGCAGCAGCGGCGGCGGCCTCGGCACATCCCCGGCATCTGCAACCATGGCGTGAGTAGCGCGTGTGGGGAGCGCACGCTGTGTGACACCTTTCCCTTCGCCCGGTTCCTAAAGTGGGGTTCTGCAGTGAGAAACGAACCCCCAGAGGAGAAGCTGTCTGGGTAATAGGGTGGGGGTGGGGGCTAAAAGCCTACTTGGGAGTGACAGAAACGGCAGGAAGTGACACTTAGGAAAAGCGAGCCGTAATACCCTATATTTTAGAAAAAACCACATCCTGAAAGCTTGGAGCTTTTCTAATTTGTAAGGTTTTTGTGAGTATTAGCTCCCTATGCGGGTGTCCTAGTCGTGCAGGGGAATGTCTTCATAGAGGGGCATTGGGAATAGCAGATGGCGGGGCTTCCAGCGAGCGGGCATTGAGGTATGAGTGGATCCCTAATGCCGCAGCGCTGGAGGGGATGGTGTGAAACCAGCCTGATAGAAGGATGTGAGCCTCTCTCGGCGTTTCTCAACCGAATCCCCCTGCTCCATAAGTCAGCATAGAAAGGTGCCCTGTCCTTCCGTCCTGTCACCCTCCCCCTCCTCCCCGACTTTGATGGCGGTCCCAGCTGCACGAGGTGGAAACGTGGCACGGCACAAAATGGCGGCGGGGCCGGGTGGGGAGCGGGAGGCGGCGGATCGCGAAATGGCTGCGGCGTGGGCGTGAGTCAGGGCGCGGTGGGCGGGGCGTGGGCAGCGCGGAGCTGGTTCTGCTCTGCTGGGGATGGGAATAGAAGAGCCTTTAATAAATAAATAAATAAATAAAAAGTTAAAGGCAAACAGCCTGGAGAATGTCTGATGTACCACCGTGCTCCCTGCATGTGGTGTCTTACTGTGAAGGCTGTTATTCCAGTAGAACAACCACTGATGTGTGTGGAAAAAATGTCTGTCTTACAGGTTTTTCAAGGCACCGCACAGCAGCACTGCTGTAGTCGACAGAAAGACCTTCTCCTTGTCTACATCCTTTGACGTCAAAGCACTAAAACCTGACCAAGATGAGCCTCTTGAACAACGAGATGCTGTTGGGGGAGTCCTCCCCCTTCAGCCAGCCGTGTTCGGTGGCTGAGGAAAGTCTGGGACTCCTCGATGACTACCTGGAGGTGGCCGTGCCCCTCGGTTCGCATGGGTTCTCCAGCGACAAGGCTAAGGCAGTCTCCTCCAATTGGCTCGCTGTGGACAGTTTAGGCAACACCATAGATAGCAGCCAGGGTAAGGCACTAATTCGTGTGGAGAAAATACATCTGTGGTGATGGCACATAATAAACAATGTAACCCTCCTGTTCAAAAATATACTGCGCAAGTTCTCTAAATGTAGAGGTGACATCAGGTGTGTACTCAGGCCTGGAAAGCATCCATACAACACTGATTACACAATAGCAAATGGCTAGTTACTAGACTGGCCTGTGGGAAAATGACACTTGTGTTGCCCTTTTAATAACATGCCAGCTGTTAAAGTAGCCTTCCCTGGAAGAGGTCACAAGAAACAAGTGTGGTCGTGTGTTTCAAATAGCCCTGAGTCCGTACAGAGTTGAGAGTAAGAGGGATGGAATGTCATAACAGCTGACAGCTACATTGTATCATGCAGTACTCCCCCCTCATGGTGGGCTGAAGTTCTGGTAGTTAATCTTTTGTACCATTAAAAAGAGTGGGGGAAGGTGTAACAAGTTAGGGTTTGTTTGTTTTTTTTTAGGTACCTTCTAGAAGATTACTTTATTGGCTCACTGAAAAAATATGCATTTCTTTTCTCCCTTGTTTAGAGGATGCCTTCTCTGGCATGGAGTGGATGGTGGAGAAGATGGATCTGAAGGAATTTGATTTTGATGCCCTGTTAGGAATGGAACATCTGGAAGCCACCGTCTCACCAGACGAGCTGATGGCCACGTTGGAAGACACGTGTGATCTTCTATTTAACCCTACCACCCAGGAATTTCACAACAAAGAACCTCCACTCATACCTGATCTAATCACCAGTCTCCCTGAATCTCCAATTGGAGCAGATCCCATGGCCCCTTTAGCTTCCCTCTGGTCTTTTCCCCTCTCCCCAGAGTCTCTGACTTCTGTTCCAGACCATTCATTTAGTTTAGAACTAGGTAGTGAAGTGGATGTTCTGGAAGGTGAAAGGAAACAGGAGGGCCCCACCTTTCTGGTAGTGATCACCAAGTCAGAGAAAGAGGAGGAGAACCATTCTGATGATAGTGGAATATGCATGAGCCCAGACTCTTATTTGGGAACACCCCAGCATAGTCCTACCAATTCACTTGGATCCCCCAATGACAACCAGTTCCCTGCAGATGCCACCTGTGGCTCTGTGCGGTCCAAACCATATGACCACCCTGCTGAGAAGGTAGTGTCATCAAAGGTGAAAGGAGAAAAGAAAATAGATAAGAAACTAAAAAAGATGGAGCAAAATAAGACAGCTGCCACACGTTACCGGCAAAAAAAGAGGGCAGAACAGGAGGCACTGTCAGGGGAGTGCAGAGATTTGGAACAGAAAAATCAGGCCCTGAAAGAGAAAGCAGATTCCTTGAGTAAGGAAATCCAGTACTTGAAAGATCTGATTGAAGAGGTGAGGAAGGCCAAAGTCAAAAGAGCTAGAGTCCCTGAGTAGGGTAGTCAGTAGTGTTCACGTGCATGTATATATGCTTGCTGCTTAAGCTGTGTATGGTGTCTTAATAAATTATTTTATAGTAAACTTGAATTTTGTGTGGTAATTGGGTCTGTGTAAAATAAGCATTAATTTGCACCACATCATTTGGGGCTTCAACCAGCTAGAGTGTGCTGCTCCACTGCGGAGTGTGCAAATAGCATTTAGTTAATGTGGTTCAAGTGATAGAGCACACATTACAGCTAATGTACAACTGAATTTATACTTTATATATCTAGTAAGATGGAGGGGATCTAATGGGGATACTCTCAGATCTTTCATATCAAAGGCAAAATCATAAAGGTTATGAGCCTCTAGAGGAGCCATTTAAGAGTGCTTATGAATGGGTTTTGGAAAAGGTTCTTGAGGGAGCTTTATGTGCTTGTCAGGCTTCAACACAATTTCTGGTGGAGGTGAATGGTGCAGGGTACAAGAGTTATGAAATTAGATGAGCTGGAAGATACCTCCAGAACATAAGCATGCAGAGGATCAGGTGCTTGGGAGTAGGGGTTTGCAGGCTGCATTGAGGGTAGTGGTTATGATGGGAGCCTGTGCTATGTGAGATAATCTTTATACTGGAGTGCTGGGAGGGAAGGTGCAACTGGGAAAGTGTGCTGTGATGTTATGTGTTACACTGAAGAAGCAAGGTGAAGGTGGCAGGTAGGAGCCTGCATAGCAGGGTGATTTCAGCCCATTAGATTTATTAGCATTCTTTAATTTATGGCAATATTAAGTATTCTTTTTTGTTTGTTTGTTTCTTTTGTGAGATTCAGAAATTCAGTAAGCTCTGTGGTCAGCACAGCTGTACCTGCTAATACCTTCAGGATTTGGGATGTACCCTTTATCATCACGTGTGTGATGATTATTTTCTTTGGCTCACTGATACCCAGATTTAGTGATTCATCACATTCCTTAATCCCTGCTTGTCCTGCCAGGGACAGCTTTTGCATGTAGATGTGTGCATCCTTCCCGGGGCGTTAATTCCTGCTCACTTGCACTGACTTGTCCAAGCATATTGCCCAGCTCAGGCATTCACATGGATGGTCTTTGTGCTCACAGCTTTTCAGATGCAGCCAACGAACTGATCTTATGCGATGCCTCTTGCAATGATGCTGTTTCCATACTTAGTAACTTAGTTAAGACTTTGCACCGGCTGAAGGTTAGGGCTGGCTGTTCCTCTGTATGTTCATTTAGCATTTATAAGATCATTGCATTAAGAGATGGGAAAAAGCATCTGAGCAGCGGACACCCTCCTGACTGATCTCACATGTGCAGGCTTCAGGAACCTCTTCGTTTTCTCACAGGCTCTCAGAAAAAACGTGATTCAACAATCTCAATTGTCAATGCATGGTGACACCATTCCCAGAAATAGACTTTGGTGCATGAAATACAGGCTTTACCAGACCCCAGAGGAAGCCAGTGGAAACAGTGGAATTTTCCCAATCTGCACTCTCTAAAAGCTCAGTATTCATAGCTACCTTCCTCTTCATCCTGCATTTAGGGAGACCCAGGTGCTCGTAGTTCTCTTTGTGAACAAGAAGAGGAAACCGCTGCCACTGAGGACTCCACCACTTGCCCGTGTGAATAACCGAAGGGGCAAAAATAACCTCCATCTGCAGTGCTGGAGAATGAAAGCAGAATGATAGCAAACGCTTCCAAAGAGCCCTGGCAGAAAGCCCAGAACAGCAGCAAGGACAGGGTGTCCTTCAGGAGAGGAGTTTTCCTCAGCACTGTGCTAGTGGCAGGGAATTGCTGGCCATGTATCGTGGTGACAGAACCATCACAGTCACAAGGGATCAGACCTAGGCAGTACTATTTCAGCCACTCAGCTATCCCAGCTTTGCACTTCTTTCAGTGCACTCACGCAGCATCAGAAGCCACTAAATGAGGCTAGCTCTACCCACAAGCTCCAATTTTTGTATTATACAGACACATGTTCTCAAAGTAACGGTTAGCCACCTCTCATTTTTCCTTCAGTTGCCCTTTTTCTCTCTTTCACACCTGTAGTGGAAATGCTAAGTCAGGGCTTGAAACAACGACTGAGCACCTGGTGGGAAGGCAGGTTTAACCCAGGGGAGCTCAGGTGCAAGCAATGCATTGAATGACTGGAAGGAGTGAGGCAAGGGTTCACCCCTTCCCAGACCTCATGTAAGGGTTGGAAGTGGAGGCAACGGTATTTTGCTGGAGATCCCTGTATACCTGAAACTTTCTAAGGGTAAGCAGATATTTTTTTCCTTTATTTCTGTGTCTGCAGCTTCTGCATTTGGGTTTATTGTTACTTGCTGCAGTCTAGGACTTTGCTACCCTGCTATCGTTGCTGTGCTTTCCATCACATTATAGCATTACAACTCCCAGTGGTAGGCAACAAGACGCAAGTGAGCAACCACTTCAACTTTATTTAAGTAGGGCAGAGGATTTCCAAAGCACAAGCTACCTGCTGTGAGCCTGACTCCTCTACATCACCACTGGAGTGCAAGGACAACTAGAGAAGAACATCTACTCTTTCCCTTCCATTAATGACAAGTTAATGGAGGAGATAAATGAGCTTTCTTGCATACAAATGGTGCTGCTCAGCTTGGCTAGGTTGCTGCTCAGCCCTGCCAACAGCTAATTCCTTCAGAACAAGGTGTATGTAACCCTGCAGGCAGAGCAACCTTCATGATTTCCATTTCCCCTGCCCCCAACAGTTAGTCGCTGGCGCTGTTAATCCTCTTTAATGTAACTATGGATAGTCATGCAAACCTTTAATCCGTCTCAAACCTACTAACCGTTCAGCCTGCTTTGGCTGGAGTTCCAGGTTTTGAGCTGTAAGCAAGCATTAGGCAGCTTGCCTTCCTTTACATTCCTCATTTGATTGTTCTTCTTGTTTCAAAGTGAGAAACTTCCATGTGCTTCACCATTACATTTGTGAGCTTTTTAGGGTACTGCTGCTGTGTTCCCCTTTCTGTGGTGACCAACCCCTTACCCAAGGTGTTCAGAGCCCATTAGTTTTGTAGGTGTGGATCCAACATTGTGTGGATCATCAGCAAGATTGAAAGGGAAGTCAGTCCTAAAAAAGTAGCCAAACTAGCCAAGGACTGAGATTCCAAAAGGTTTCTAGGACCCCTCCCAGCTATGGTTTTCCTCTCTCCATACTGCTGTCATTTCAGCATTTTAAGTCTTGTATGCCAAGCTACTTTGGTTCATTTGCAACCGGGCATGTTTTGCTCTGTTATTTCAAAGGGAAGAAATTGTTGAGTGTCCTGGGCAATCATGTTTTATTATATGCAAGTATATTAGTATTATATGCATTAGTATAATAATAATAATATATATTAGTATATTATATGCAACTATAAACATACTTGCAGCCTTCCTGATACACTTCTATGCTGATACTGGCTGTCATTGTTTTCCATGCTGAGGAAGAACACATTTGCTGATACAGCAGAAGCTTTGAGCCACTCATACCTGCTCAAACAAGTTTTCCTGTTTGCTTTCCATTTGCAAACAGAGGAAGACCATTAAATGGCTTTGTGAATCTTACTCACAGGAAACCAGCCCAGCACTGAGCATCTGGGAACTATTCTTCCTTCTCTAAACCACTTCCCTGGAAAGGTTTGACCACATTATTAATGCTCCAGAGCTTATATTTGCATTTATATTAAAGCTGCTCCTTCCCATCTTGATTCCCTGCTGCTTGTGGGTGTAGATGTTCTGGAAGATGGCACCCCTCTCTTTCTCAGCTCGACCACTTCTATTTTTTTTTTTTGCTGTGGGATGCTTGGCTGATGTCGCAGAGCTGGGAAGAGAGCCAGCAGCACGATGAGCTCAGCCTCCCTGGATTGCAGCTGCGCAGGAGAGAAATGCTGTCCAGCAGGTTGGAGGGCTGTGGGATGCAGCATCTTCGCTCCCAGTGTGGGAACCAGTCAGGTCGGAGGCCCAGTAGGAAAAGAAACTATGGGAGCTTCTCCCTCCTTCACCCCTCTTCTCTCTGTTGTGAGGCAGCGAAGCCTGGCTGTGAGCAAGCAACAGAGAGGTGGCACACGAAGTTCAGATAGCCACTGCCTGGATTTCTCAGCTGGGGTGAGGAGCTGGCATGCTCTAAGCATGACTGGTCTGTAATATATAGATGGTTGGGAGTGTGAGAACGCAGTTTTATCTTACCACCAGGCAATGAAGACATTCCTCTCAAAGGCCAGCTCATGTTCTTACACGACAAGCAGGAAGCACTGCCATTCTCTCCTGGAGCTCCAGCTCTGTGAGAAAGGTGAAAAAATCAAGTCTAGGACATACCAGATCTTTGCTGTTTCCAAGGATGGTTTATCTAGAACCACGCTTTTCTTCTTGCTTTTTCTCCCTCCTGCAAGGTAAAATTTAATTTAGTTGGGGATACCGTTGGCTGCAAAAGCAACTTTGATTTCAGCTGGCAAAACCCAGTCTGACAGTTGGCTTTACCTTCTCAAGCAAGCGCCACGCCTCTTGGCATATAGCCACAAGTATGGGGATTACTTGTGTTAGCCCTAATAGTCTTCCCTGCCAGTAATTAGAGCTCCCATCCAACTTTAAAATTCCAGGTATCTGGGTGTTGTTATCCTTGGGGAAGACTGCTTTGGAGTTCACTTTAAAGCTCCTTATTGACTTTGAAAGAGCAACTTCCCTATTTACTTATGTTTGCAAACAAACAAGCTGGGTTTTGTGCAAACAGAATGAACCAGCTTCCCTACCGTTCCTTTCTGCAGCAACAAAGGATGTTTTTGCTTTCCTTAAGGTGTAGAAAGTTGGCTGAACGACCACAGGAACAGGAGTGCGTAGGAGGAGCTCGGAGAGGAGATATGGGGGCTGAGAAGGACTTCTCCAAAGTCAAAGGAACAGCTGAGTGCTGAAGGTGAGGATAGGACACAAAGTAGCACCCCGAAGATTTGCCCCTTTCAAGTCATGCCATAGCAGAACAGGCTTTTCCACGCTTTGAATAGTCTCTATAACAGCTCCACACAGAACTACATGTATTAGAGCAGCTAATGCTCTCAGCAGCCAGCATGGAGTGCATCAGTTTTATAAAGATGTATGCTGCATACACATCATTTTCAACTATTTCTTTACACAGTCATTCTCTCCCCTCCTACACATCTCTCCATTTTAGGAGTAGAGACAAACTGAATAAGAGGGCAACCAGTCCTTGAACTGTTTTATTTACCACTTTTGGCTGCAAACAGTTGAACTGATCTTATTACAAGAAATCCCCTCCCATATGCTGTTAACACAGTTTCCACAACACATACTTTAGTATGTTCACTATTTCCCTGTTTGGACAAAGTACATCTGTGTGACCTTCCCTTCCACGCAGACACAACGGAAAGAACAGAACACAGGTGGTGCAGACTTAACGATGCACTGGGTGGATACCAAATTCCTTCCACTGCTAACATCTGAACCAAGCTACTTAGACTCAGGAGTTAGTTCTAACCAAGGGTTGGTATTATTAGTACTTGTCTCTTTTTTTGTCTAAAGGGAGAACGCTTCCCATTTGTTTAAGGAAGGGGTGGGAAGGGGCAGAGAAAGAGCTTCAAAAAGCGCGTTTACAGTAGTTTACCAAGGAAGATCATCTGGAACAACACTCCCATCTGCTGGGCCATCTACTTATTGCAGCAGGGAATTTAGCAGTATGAAGAAAAAAAAAAAAAACACCAACAAACTACACAAAAACCCCATCTCTTCAATCCAGCACCACAGCCTCTGTTTCAGATGATTAGATAGAGAGCTGACTTTTGGGTCACAAGCATTCTTGCCTACAGGAGCTGGCAGCATCCAGCAGCTGTGCCCTCCTAGGGCAGCTGTAACCTCAGAAGAAAAGCTTGGGCTGAAACATGAGAAAGAACTTTCTCCATTTCAGACATCTTTCTTGGAGAGGGGTGACTGAGCAGGCAGAGCAGGAGTCATCTCAGTTCCAACCTGCACTCTAAAAGCCTGAGCATGTAGGAGAGAAGATTAATACACATGTCAAGAGGAATCAGAGCAGGGACATTCACACAACTGAGTCATCCTAGTGACAGGAACGCCTGGATCAGAACAATGATCTGGTCTGTCTTCTTCAATCACAGCTACTCATAACAATCACTATCACAAAGGCAAAGACAGGCAGCACCTGTAACAACAATTGTTTAATCGTACAATACATACAAAACTTTTTACAATGTCAGAAAAACCTGACAGATGTTATAATGACAGAAACTGCAGGAGTACTAGGATTTCAGTCTTTTGAAGCATCCTTTCCTCTTAATGATTTACTTCTGCTGTCCAAAACATATCTCCATTGAGTTGGAGACTGGCAGCAGATGCCTTACTTACTGAAGAACAAGATTTGTTTTTGGATTAGTCCACCTTTCTATGTCAAGAACGCAAGACATGCTGGCTGAAGGGAGGTAATGATAAGGACAATGTATTGCAAAGACCAAAGAGAACCTCCATGGCCCCAGCAGTGAGTTCTGGACAGGTGCAGTTATTCTGCAAGTCTGATGCTAGTTTATTTGCTGACAAAGTGACAGATCTCCTACGTCCATTCTCAAACACACTGAGGAAGTGGCCAGTCCTGTCTTCCGAGCACTCAACTGCAGATGGACTGGAGCTGCAAGAGTTCCTTTCATGCTGTTTATGGGATTCCAAAGTATTCTCTCTCAAATTTACGGAAGTCTTCCTCAGTAAAGACAGTGCCCTCAGGCTTCTTCTTTTCCTTCTTCTCTACAGGCCGATCTTTTGACTTTCTGCCTCTGTTCTGTGTAAGAACCTTCAGGAAAAACAAAAAGAAAAATAACATTCACTGTCATCTAGACCAAATCACAAAACATTTTTTGAGCTCACTTGCCACACCCTTATTTGCTAGTACCCTGCTACATTCTGGAATGCTTCCAGAGAGGTGTGAGAGGCAAACATTATCTTACCCAAAGCAGGTCACTGGGACAGCAGCAAGCACCCAGGTAGTTTTCAGAGCCAAAAAAGGAAGCTACTTTCTGATAACTCTTATTGAGACTGCAATATTGATTTTAACTCAAACTTTTTCTGAAACTGTAGCCTTCTTTTGTCCTGTCTCTCCATGAGACAACTAGAAAACCCAAGAAATTGGTAGAATTCCCCTGGCATTTTTTAATGTCATCCTTGCCATTTACAACCTTAAACCTGAAAAACAGTGGCCGAAATAACTTAGTTTCTTTAAGTTAAAAGTGTTGTCATAAAAACAGCCTATGAATCTAGTGGTGTTGCTACCTTCAAATCCTGCTCAGAACTATTATTTGGGAAAGACCGTTGGTTAAATTTTGAAGTTATGAGAAACATAATTTCAGATGCTATGAAATTCCTACTGTGGGGGCCAGCAGCATGTCTGGTTCTCTACTAAAACAGCCTCTAGCTACAGAAGAGGAGAGTTCAAAGAACAGAAGGGAAGTCTGAACCAGGGCTTTGCTGTGAAATACCTTTAGTAACCAAGAGAAGTCAACAGTTGCCAGATTATAACGAGTAGCTGTAAGAAATAAGATTCTAACCAGATTCTAACGAGAACACTGTAAGAAATAAGCTATCAACAAAAATTTAAAGCTTAGTAAGGTGTTTTGCTTGAGCACAAAGAAACGCTTCAAGGCCACTACCAGGCAGAAATGTAACTCTTTTGCACAAGGACTAAGCTGGAAGATCTAAAGATAATTCCCATTCATCTATGCTCCTCAGAGGAAGAAAGAAGTGTCATCCTTACTTGCTGGGTTACAGCTCTGTCAGCAACGCATCGTCCGCTTGTCATGTACTGCAAATTCGCTTTGAGGTGATTTACAGCTTTCTTCTTGTGATACTCCTCTAGGTCAGAGCACAGTGAGACAAAACACATCACCTGATTGCCCAGGCAGTACCTGAAAGCTGCTACAAGGAGGATGGGGAGGGATAGCCACAGGTGATCCTGACAGAGGCGGCAGGATACCATGAAAGGACCTGGCCCGAGAGTGTAGAGAGCAATAAGGCCACTTTTCGCTAGAGCTAAGCCAAGACTCACCTATCGCCGACTTCACGACTCTGCCCTTGATCGTAGCCTTGTTCTTCCCAGGCCCCGCCATTACCTTCCTCCGCCGGGCTGCTCCTGCCGGTCTGCCTCCATCTCGCCCCTGCTGGAGTCCCGGCGGGGCCTTCCCCCGGCCTGAAAGACGAGATGAAGAAGGTTACCAGGGCCACACACTGAGACAATCCCCTCCTTCCCCGCCTCCGGCCCCTCGGGCCTACCTGGTGCCTCCAGTAGCTCCAGACCCCGCCGTAGCAACGAAGCAGACATGGCCACACACCCCCGCCTTTCACTCACTTCCGGCTTACCCAATGCACTTCCGCCCTCTCCTGAGACCACTTCCGCCCTTTGAACAGCCATACTGCCGTCTTTCCCCCGGCTGGGTGCGCATGCGTGAGGGAAGCTGGGAGAGGATTTAGGCGGGAAGGAAGGAGCGTGGAGCAGTATTGAGGCTCCGTGCTTTGTGGAGGCTGCCTTGGGCCAGCCCTGAGCTGGCTTTGTGTACAGATGCAACGCTGATGCCTGGCTTTCCTCTCTCCTGCCAGGTCTGCAGGCCCTCTGTAGTGTACCCTTACTGAATTAATGCATAGGGAACAGGCTTTTTGAGGCCCTGCTGTGGTGGTGATCACAGGGGAGGCAATAATTACCGGCTGAGAGGAAGGGGAGCATCCAGCAGCACTGTCACATTTTGTCTCTGCAAGGCCCCCCAAAGCGGGTTTAACTGTGCCCAGCTCCTGAGGTGCAGAGTTTTGCTCCGCCATTAATTGCATCTATTATTCAGTATTACTTTAGCGTGTTTATTTAAAGCTTTCCTCCCCCACTTTTGCCTCTCCAGAGACTTGCTGCTAATGTCTGCTAAATTTAGCTATCATCTGAATAAAGCTTATTCAATTATAGCCAACGCTGGCAGTAACAAGCTGGTGCTGGAGGAGGAGAGAGGTTCATTCTCCCTCAGATAGAGTCCCATAGGGAGAGAGCGGTAAAAGCAGCGCTTGTTGTTTCATATGGCAATGATCTCTAGTGGTGGCTGACAGCAGTTAATCTGTGGCTCATTAACAGGCATCCATTCTCTGCAGGTTGCTCTCCAGTCCCTGCAGATGTCACCTCAGTGCCAATCTTCTCATTCTTAGTTCTCTTTGGAGTCTTGCTGGATGGTTCCTGGCATCCTGTGTCAGTATTTGTCATTGTGATCGTGCAAATGCATCTTTCTGGACAAGACAGGCTCAGTGCTCATTCTTGGGAAATATTAACTGTTTACTTCCTGTTCAGGGTGTCACTTCTCACTTGTGATTTTCCTCTTAAAGAAGTCCAAACCACTTTTTTTTGGCTAATTTGGGTGGGCAGTGGCTGGGTGTGTAGCCTGGTGTGGCTCTGGGCATCCTGGTATAATGGTTGATGACCCTGCACATAGCAGGGGGGTTGAAACTAGATGATCATCGTGGTCCTTCACAATCCAGGCCATTTTATGATTCTATGAATATTTCTCCATTTTCTTGTCTTCTGCTAAACTAGCAAAAATTGAGGCTGCTCAGCTCCTTGTTCTGTGCCGGATTTGTCCCTGCAGTCATGTGAGTTAGCATATTTGTGAGGATGATACTGTGTTATTGAAAAGCAGACACCGAACAAGAAGTGATTTAATAGCCTGTTGCTGAAATAAAAGTGAGCATTCTAGCCTCTGACATGTTTGTCCTTACTTGAACATAGTTCAGCATATATTTTGGTCAGATAAAGGATAGCTGCCAGTGATATGACTGTGGGGAAAGCATTTCCAATTATACCTTATCTGTCAAACATTCTCCTTTAGCCCCTAAAATAGAATTACAGGTTCTTTGTAAGCTGTTCATACACATGTATCACACAGGATAGCTTTTTCTACTAGTTAAACATGGCATTTACATCAATTAACTTTATCAGGCTCACCTGATCACATCATCACATGTGTTTAGTGTCAAAGCAGTGTAACCTTATAAATGTCTTATGAGGCCTCCTGATGCAAAAACATAATTGCCTGCACTGCTAAACATGTTTTGATTTAACAAATTAATGCGTTACAAGCTGCACTGATTTATTGTCTCATTGGAAAACATATGCCCTTTTCTATCTCAAAAGTAAGCCTCTGCAAACAGTATTGCATTTCTATTTCTGTTGCACCAATTAATAACGCTGTCAATTATGTAGGTCTCTGAGAAAATCTGAGTCCCTTCTTATTAAATATCTTCAGTATGAAGAAACCTTAATACAGGCAATGCCTCCTTTGACCAGCAAGGCTGAGTGCAAACCTGCTATGATTTTAGTCTGCAATTACCTGCAGGATAAAATTTAATGAGCGCATGGGGTCACTTTGCTGAAGAGGGAAGGCAAGATATTTTCTTCAAGTGCATTCACAGTCTCCTGCATTGGAGTCTGCTCAGGTTCTTGGAGCTAGTTAGAGCCCTAAGAAGTTAAATAGGCGCATGCTTTTTGGTGAAATGCATTCCCCAGGTTTAGATCTGTTGCTGCCCCAGAACTGCACAAAGATCACCATCCGACATGAGCCATGGATTTTTTAACGCTTTGTGGAACCACATAGCTATTATTAATACATTCTATTTCTTCCACTTCTTTTAACAGGATCTGGCAGCCTTTCTCAGGGGATGATCATTAGTGTTTCTCCTAACTGCATTCTGGCTTCAGCTACGCTTGGTCTTGGCAGACATGGTGCTAACAGCATTTGTCATGTCTCTGGGTGACTTTGGTACAGCTAATACTGCCATACTCCTGCAGATATAGTTGCACATTCTTCCCGTATTCTTTGACTTCAATGGAAAATTATATTTACAATTCTTTTTTCCTGAAATGCTAAACAAGATCAGTTTATTGTCTTGTATTTTACCTGTGTATTGTATGTTCCTTTAAACCTTCACTGATGTAGAATTTAGGCATTTGGATCACATGATCTCATCTCCCACATATCATAAACCATAAAATTTCCTCTGTTGACTTTAGATTAAGTCCACTAACCTGTGTTTGAGCAATCTGCTTTGTGCTGAGCACAGCATATAATACGCTGTATTTTTCTTTGCAGGAGCTTTGCTGGGTTTATCACTCTCACAGTGAGGATGCATTCCTTTCTTCATCACGGTATATACACTTAACTCTCACTTTCTTTTACCTGAATCACCTTTGAGAGCAGATGAGAAGCCCCATAAAATAACTTTTTTTCCTGACTGGTGCATACTTTTAAAAATTTAGTGCCAGGAGATTTTGTGGCTACGTCAGTAATAAGTAAATAAATAAATAAGGAACTAAGTATTTTATTGTACTCTTTAAAGGCTCTGCTCAAATTAAAATTTCATCCGAGAAAACTTCATCACTTTGTAATCTCTCAGAAATCAGTGCAGTTAGCTCTTTGGAACACTTTGGGGACAGAATGAATGTCAAATGGTATTCATTTAAATGTATAACATCCAAATAAATCGCTGTCTTAGAGCCTGAATAATCTAACTTGTGATGGCAAAAACTACAGGCGCTGCCTTTCAGATGGAGAATGTCCTTGCTTCTGAGAGTTAAGCTGTCTTCGAAAGCTTTCTGCTGCTAATGTTCATGTTTTATAGCTTTCTCTAAATTTCATGCCTCAGTGATTACCTGTGAGCTAGCTGGCTTTTCAATTACAAATAACTCAGCATACAGATCAGCTGAAGTTTTAAGTGACTTCCTTGTGTGGCCATTAGAATTTTACTTTCTGCTTTATTTCTTATGACATTGAAAATGGAAAATTTCCCTGTTGGAATAAGTTGATAAAGTTTCTGCTTCGTCTTGGAGAGACTGTTCTTCTCCCTGTTATTCTGGGCTTTGGAAGATGTTTGAGATTATCATACATTTGGTCTGTGCCATCTTGTTATTCTGGTTAATATGATAATAAAATCACATTGCTGTCTGTAGCAGTTCTTAACAGCAGTTTGTGTGTGCTCTTTTTTATGTTCTAGCTCCTGGATTTGTGGGGTTACACAGGAGTCTCAGTTTGAAGGGATATTCTGAAGAAAGTTAGAAAACAGAAGCTGAGAGCTGCAATACAAGTAAGATGCAACAATCACAAGGATTTATTTAGTTTAGGACTGTTTTGAACATTCTTATAGTGTTGGGAAATGGGATCTTGATGTTTAAACACTGCATATTGTTTGTACTGACACACAGACCTGCATTTCTTTTTTCTTTCAAAATGAAACAGACTGATTTTCAGGTTGATTGATAACAGATTTTCACCTTTGCATGCTCCTTCACATGTGGGTCACGTAATGTGCTTTGCTTTAGACAGATATCCAGCTTCACCACATCCAGTGTTCTGTATTTTCTCTCCACAGCAATACATGATGATGCCTTCATCAAAGCTACTGTCATTACTACTTATCTGTGTTTGCTAACCTCTGTTATGGTTTCTGTTGTGGTCATTGTTTCTACAAAGACCCACGGATCACTGCTTGCCCTGTACTTCAAGTACACAGGAATCTTTGTCCTTTAACTGTGTGACATGCCTTTGAAAAGTGATTTGACTTTCTGGCCTGCTGAGTTTGAACAAGTGCTGGACAATGCCTTGATTCATATCCCTGCGTGGGTAAGCTTGTAGTTACTGCAGATGGAAAGAAAGCCTTTTTTTCTGATTTTTTATTATTTTGTCTTAACACAGTGTATATACCTGCCTCTTCAGTGCACTTTTCCAGGTCACTGAGAAGCCATCTCTGCATTACATAGCTTCTGCAAACAATATTGGCTCAAGCTGGGACTAAATCAGCTTCCCACTGGACTAGATGCCATAGTATGAAATGAGCTCTGCCTCCAAACAAGGCAGAGTTGTTATCCTTCCTATATAGATGAGATAAGAAGGCATAAAGATTAAGCAATTCAGAAAATATCTGAGACAGGACGTGTTCATGCTAGCTCTGAATGACAATGTGGGACCTTACCCTTTTTTCTCCCTCTTCTGCTTTTTACTCCAAATGGAAAGATACTGCCTTTGCTGAAGCTCTAAGAGCTGACTTTGTAGGCAGAAGTAATATTTTTAAGAACACAAATGTTGAATTTGGAAAAAAACACATAAATCCTTAGGGCCTTGATTGCCAGAAGAAAACATTTTAATAATAAATCTTGCATGCCAGTGAAGAGTTGGTGTCACAAAGTCCTTTTGTAGTCAGAAAAAACAGAATTTTGCATCCAGAATCACAAAAATTACAAACTTCCAGTACTCTCATACTCCCTACGTAAAGGCAAAAATCTCATCTGAGGGACACGTGCTGCTGTTGCACACCTTCTAGAGTGGAGCAGGCAAACAGGTCTGCAGCTGGAGGGGGACAATTTCCCTCTCTCCGCTGCTATCCTCAATATCAACAAAGGGAAGAAGTAGAAGAAGGATCCTGAACTTCTGTGTCACATTTGGCTTTCAGCTTAACTCTTTATTTCTCCCTTGTGTTGTTTGATTTGCCCTTCCTATCTTTCTCTTCTGCTTCATTCAGAACCACAGATTTTTCATGCCAGCATCTGTGAAATTTGCCCCCAAAACACTTCACTGTGGAGGACAGAGCAAATGGATAGAAACTGAAAAAGGGATTTTGAATCAAAATATGGAGTGTAACACAGATTCTTTAACTAAAGAGATTTGTAAAAAGGCTGTAGCTCTTAATTTAGTGAATATTGTAGCCTTTGGTAACACAAAGTCTAGTTTCCTCTGGGAAGGATGCATTTTATCCACAATTACAATGGAAATAATGATCTCTCATGTAAAGAGTGTGAGATCTGAGCATTCTTAAGCACCCTCATGCTGTGCAGATACGAAACTGGGGTCTGTCAGTCATTGTTGAATGTGGCAGCTTTCAGAGCAGTGACAAAGAGGTGGAAGGCTCTGTGTTTTGTTCCCAGACTCTCTGCTCCAGGGCCATAAAATGTTTACAAGCCCCAGAGCTGGCTCTGGATGCAGTGAAGTTTAGCTAGTTATGCTTGTCACCTACCGTTAAGGGTTTGGAGGCAGACAGGAGATGGGCTGGAGCTGTCACAGGCTTATGCTGCCTTAGGCAGGCCTTGTTAGCTTGATGCTTGATGTAGAATGGGGCTGTTAGAGCATTGCTGGCTGCTGCGGTTTCTGTCTGCTCCATCCTCTGCTGGAGCCCATCTGATCTCCCCATACTGGTTCACTGGCTGAATGATTGTCATGCCCCCTCCTGTTCCCCAGTGTCCCTTCAGACTTGGGAGGGACCATTTGGTAACAGCAGGAAAGAAAAGCTCCCTGTTGTCATTGATGTGGCAATGGACAGCAAGGCAGCATTGTGAATTCAGCTGTGAGCAGCAGGGCAGCTGGCTGCTTGTTGCCACAATGCACACTTTGTGGCTTCTTAGCCCAGGATTTTTGTTTGTTTGTTTGTTTTTCCCATCAGAATTGTTCAAAACCACACAGAACTGTATGTGAGGCTTGTACAGAGCAAGATGATCAGTCCCATGGCTGTGTTTATCAGCACGGTGCCAGGCCCCTTTCTGCCTTCACCCCGCTTTTGTCATTTTTCCTCCTCCATTTTTCCTTCCTTTCCTTCCTTTGCTCTCTCTCTAATAGCTTATTTAGTCGTTCCTGGTGTTAATCCCTGTCTCCTTGACTTCTCTTGCTATCTCTTACCCTCCCCAGCCAGGATCAGCACTTTCTGAGTCTGTGCGAAAGTGACAGTTCAACCTGACCTTTTATCATTTGTTTGTGACTCTTTGCTCTGGAGTCCCTCTAAATAACCTGCTGGCTCTCTCTTCCTTTCCCTCACTCCTTTCTTTCCCTCACCATCCAGCTCTCTTTCACTGAGTGTCACTGTCTTGCAATGGGTGGAACTGCATCCCCAGGAAGGTCCTGGCACCCACAAAACCCTTACTCAATTGGGGTGCAGGGGCAACCCTGGAAGTGCTGGTTACTGGGCACCCTTCATCTCACCACACCATATCCTTTAGGTTGGGCCGCCTTCTCCTCCAGGGCCACATCTGCTTTGCCCTGCCTTATGTCTGGGGGGGGGAGGAGGGACAAAGCAGGGGGAGAGGTGAGCAGACAGGCCAGGCTGCAGTTTGTAAGGCTGGTCCATGGTGCCACGAGGTCTCTCCTCACTAGATGTCACTGTGAGGCTGGGTTTTAGCTGCCTCAGGTGAGATAGGTGCTGAGGTGGGTGCTGAGCTCTAGGAAGGCCCTGCCAGGAACAGGACAAGGGCATAGAAGAAGTTCACAGGGCAAACGCTGTGTTGCTGTTGATTTTCCCCAACCTTGGCAAGATGCAAGAGGGCTTTTTGAAGCACAGCTCCATAATAACTCCTTTGAATGCCCCAGCCTGTACCTGTGTGTGAATCAATGTGAATCAGCCACCGTGACTTTCTCATCTCCTGCTGGTCGTGATATAGGTTTGGCAGCAAGTCCCTAGCTCACACTCAGCCCTGGATCACTGTTCACCGTCTCCATCTGCTGCCAGCCCTCCCTATGCACTTTGTAAGTCCTCCTCCCTGCCCTGGCTACAGCACAATTCCCTGCAGCAAATGGCTGTGCCCAGGCCGAACTGCAAGGAGAGGATATGGCACATGCTTTTATATCTTCTTTTATTTTTTTCTTTTTTCCTCTTTTCATTTTTTTAATTCTTTCTTTCCTTCCTTTTCTCTTGTTTGCCTTTTGTTGCCTTTTTTCTTCTCTTCTTGACTGCTCTCTCTTTGAACTCTTGCTTCTCCAACCGGGATCAATGATTTCTGGGTGGAAGAAAGCTCAGCCTGAGCTTATATGTCTTGTTCTTGACTGCCAGCACCTGAGTTCCTCTACATTATGAGGCCAACTCTTTTGTTGTTGTTGTTGTTGTCTTTCTCTCTACTTTTCTCTTACTCCTTTCCTTCTCCCCCTGGACTCAGCAAAATGTTAGAGTGGAAATACCAACCCTGCCCTTTCCTGCCTAGCATGGTTTAACCTCTCTGTCCCTGTTCCTCTACTATTTGTTGCTTTCCTTAATCTTTGTGTTGAGAACTGGACTTCGCAATGATATCTCTCTTCTCTTGCTATTGTAGGGGAAAGGAATCGGCTGATAAATGCCCCATGAACTGTGCTGTCAAATGGTCTTTAAGAAAATGGTAAGTTTGTTATTTTTAAGTGAATCATCTAAAAGCCAGGAGCATGGGAATGAGTGTTACTTGGAAAACAATCAGTGCCAGCAGAGCATTTTGGTTTGGTCCTGCACAGGAGTACAGCCTCCTGTAGGCACACCTACATTCTCCTAGGGACTCTGTGACTTTGATAGCTGTAATATCAGACTGCATGTATCTGTTTGCACATCCCTATGAATTTCTACCTCTATACATATGTATGGAAATCATGCTCTGATTGCACAGTGCATGAGTTCCCAACCTTGCATCCTCACTGACAGTTTACAGGCAGTTCACTGCAAGGTATTGGACTTGATGATCCTTATGAGTCCCTTCCAACTCAGAAAATTCTATATTCTATGGCTCTGTGCATAGGATTTGGATAGCTATAGGCAAATATGTGCATTTTTGTGTAACTGGGGTGTATACATTTACATAGACACATGAATCAGTGGTGTAGAGAATGTGGAAGAGATTGGTTACAAACTCTCAGAATATACAATCCATTTGGTATGAGCTACGGGGACTTACTTTTAATATCCCAGCACTGCCTTCTTACTTCTCCTAGCTCCATGGGTGCCACAAGCTTGTTGGGGCTTTGCTCTTCAAATGAACCCAAGTCCCCACAGCTTACATGTCTTGGATCCTTTGTCCCTCCCAGGCTCCTTCTAGTGGTTTTGCACCATACAGGGCCAGTTCAGCAGATGCTTTTTTGTACTCCAACCAACACTATTCAGCACTTTCCTGTTGGTGTTTCGGGTTTTGCTTCCACGTTCCAGACAAGTGGATGAGGCTGGGATGAATCCATTCCCTTCCCTTTTTAGCAGAGCTGCCTGCTGTCTCTGAGGGCTGGGCTGTTGCTGTCAGCCTCTCCCAGATGTGACTGCCCCCTCCCAAGCAGACATCATGTCACTTCCCAATTGAAAAACCAAATGAAATTTCCAGGCGGTTTGCAGTTTTTATGATGCACTTGTTTGCTTTTTCTCCCCTTCTTTCCTTTTTTTGTTTTTTAATTTATTTTTTGTTCTTTCTCTCTTCTGTCTCCAATTTACTCCTGCCAGCTGCCTGCTTTGAATTTAGTTTGTATCAAGGGCAGGAGAAATTCATTTTCTGCTTTCCTGTTTGGTGCAGAGTGGATTCTCCTCCCTCCGTTCTCCTTCCCTGCCTGTTTCTGGAGTAAAGGGAGATGCTTGGAAACATTTCCTTTTTTTTTTTTTAATCTCCTTATGCCCTCTCATAAATCCTTGGCCTCTCTGCTGGGACAGGTGCTAACACAGTACTCCTTTCCTGATCCAAGATCTTGGCTATGTTACAGACAACCAAGTGAGATCACATTTAATTACAAAAACACACAAAATATATATGTATTAGATCATTCAAAGTGGGATAGGTTTTGCATCTGCTCTGGGAAAACAGCTCTGCCACTGGGTAGCTGGGAGTTGTGACTCAGAGCATTTCTGGGTTCAGAGGCAGCCTGACCCACTGGGAGCTGGGAAGGAAAGCATGGCACGGCAGAACAGAGGCCAGGAGGTGGTGTGGTCCATTTGAGGTGGGCATCTGGAAAGTCTGTTGTTTCACTCTGGAAATTGTGCTGCGCATAGAAAAGTTCCCAGTTAGGCACAAAGGACCTGAAAGCAACTTCCCAACTCCTATAGTGCAGCAATGTGTATGGGCCTTATATGTGTCTATGTACCTATAATACTTTATGGTATAGCACATTTGTGAGATGTGGTGTTTGTGTTACCTTTTAGCGAGGAAGAATCTTTTATCTCAGCATTCTAATTATGTCCCATTAAAATGCAAATTTGAGTTTATGCATTGAAATTGTCAGTGCCATTGCCATGGCAACTGGAGCTTGAGGGTGGGGAACTGGGAAAGGTAGGACCATGCATCTCTCTTCATATCCCTCTTCATTGCCTCCAGGTGATGGAAATCACAGCGCTGTTCCCCATGCACCACGGCACCTTCCCACTAGTGAGTGTGGGGCATCACTGAGGTTCTCTTTAAGTTGTTATAATGGGGCAAGCTATTACAAGGACAGGCTGCTGGCCAGGTGCCAGGGAAGGGGAAGACCTAGTGTGCAGGTCTTTTTGAAGGAGGTGAAACTTTTTCCTTTTACCTATATCATGCTTCCTGTGACGTGGGAAGGAGGAAAAGAAGGTCCTTAATGACACCCACATACCTCCCCACTGAAAGCCCTTAGATGCTCTCCCACTTACTGGAAGATCTAACAACTGTCTATACTTTCAGAGTCACTGACCTCCAGGCAAACACCTGGTCTAGCTGTCTGTGTGCTCCCCTGGTCAACCATCCTTGGCACAGAGTAGCCTTCCCCACAGCGTATCTTTGGGGCCCTTCTTTTTCCAGTGCTTGTTTTACATATCCAGATGTGACTTAGTGCCTTCCTTCTTGGTTCATTCCTCCTCCCTTCAACAGATATAGCTGGTACTCCTGGAGCAGGTCTTCCTCCTGTTCCAGAGTTGAGTGAAGAGGTTTTAGGATGCAGGGTGGAAGCAGATGCTGAGGGAGATCAGAATGCAGAAAATTTTGCTGGGGAAAAATGTGTGTCTGTTTTGGCCGTTGACTGAAAATGTAACAGTTTTGATGATACATAAAGCATGATAAGTTAATTCCCAAACCATGCTGGCAGCTGGGCAGGGAAGATGGGACTGCAGTCTGTTTTCTGTCTTCCCAGCCCTGTTAAGAGGTTCACAAAATCCTCTGAGTCCTCATTCTGCTACTGCCAGAGGATTGCTAGAGGAGTCATCAGGAAAAGCTACAGGTAGTGAAGCACAGGTCTGGATTGCCCAGACATGAGTTGAGGCCTGAGCCGTTGGTGAAGATCTGCTAACATCAGCAAAAGATGGCTTTTGTCTCATTGATTCAGGGGAGACACAGAGATTCGCTGACCCCGTGCAGTCCCTCAGCATAGTCACATGCTCCTGTGATGCTTGCAAGCATCATCAACCTCACCTGACAGTCTGGCATTGCAGCATCTTGTCCCAGAGCTCACCTTGCCTGGGTGAGGTTGTCTGGTGGTAACTGTGGCAGAGAGGTTGAGTCCTCTAGCAGAGACATCATAGCTTTCTTTCTTCTAAAAATATATATTTTTAAATTGTCAGTGGAATTTCTTTTGCCATTTTCATCGGGTCTAAAAAAAGTACCCTTCACTGAATATTCAGCATGACAGTGCTCCCAGAGCCATGACAGTGGTCAGTGGGGCCGTGGGTACCAACTGGAGTGCATATCTTAGCTTGCTCTCTCCTCTGGCAGAGGCCTGGGATCCCTGATCTAAAACCTCTTGTAGGAATCTCCCCATGGACTTATTGTGTTTTTGCTTCAAGTTCTTTCCTGCTGGCACCTGAGCCAGCCCTGGCTCATTTTCACACAGCCTCCTGTGTTGCTCGGTCATTGAGTAAATTAAATTTCAATTACTTTTTTTTTTTTTTTTTCCTTTTTCTTTTTTAACCAGCAAAAGCAGTGGTGCTCAGCTGGCAGCAATCACTTGTTGCAGAGGGGATGAGTTGTTGCTCACTTTTATCTTTTTTCTCCTACTCTACTGCTCACTACAAATCCCTGGGAAAGGCCACCCTTGCCCTGAGCCTTCACACCTGTTGGCCACACCAGCTGCCAACACCTGGAGCCCTTTTCCTGCCGGTGACATCTTGTGGCACAGGATGACAGGTAGTCAGGACTCATTGTCTGGCCAAGGTACTGGGAAAATAAGCTTGTGCTTGAATCCCAGGTGCAGAGAGAGCCAGACTCTCTGTCTGTCACCACCAATTCAGGCACCGCACTCCCTGGCAATGCTGTTTTCTATTCTAGAGGCTCTCACTCACCTTGCTTTCTTTCCCTTTGGCTTGTGTTCCCTCGAGCTCCTCTCTATCCATCCATCCATCCATCCCTCCCTCCCTCTCTCTCTCTCCCCTCCCCAAGCTACCTCCCAGCAGATTGCCTATTAAGCCAGCTGTGCTGAACCTGTGAGATGCACCTGGGCATTCAGACCACGTGTATGAGAGCGGTGTCAAACACTCTTTGAACTCTGGCAGCTCGAGGCTGCGATTACTGCTCTGGGCAGCCCGTTCCATGCCCACCGCCCTCTGGTGCAGACCCTGTCCCTGACCCCCAGCTGCCCTCTCCTGACGCAGCTCCATGCCGTTCCCTCGGGCTCCGTCGCTGTCACGCAGAGCAGAGCTCAGCGCTGCCCCTCCGCTCCCTGTGAGGAGCTGCAGCCGCCATCAGGCTTCCCTTTAGCTCCTCTGCTCTGCGCTGAGCAAACCAGGGGAGCTCAGCCACTCCTCACAGGTCTTGCCCTCCAGACCCTTCTCTGTCCTTGTAGCCCTCCTTTGGACTCTCTCTAACAGTTTGATGTCCTTTCCTTATGGACGTGGTGTATGAAAGCCTCAGTAGTGTTTGGCTTCATTCAAGCTACCAGAGGAGGGAATTGAGAAGACAGGCAAAGGCTGTTGAAGAACTGGGCTACAGTGGACTGTACGAGTTCATTTTATCAGAATGGAATTAAATGCCTTACCTAGGTAGGTGCCCTGGCCATGCCTGTGCCCCCAAGGCAGGATGCCTGCTTGCAGTCCATCTCTCTTTACATTTTTTCCACTTGCAGACCATTTTCCGCTCATCTTGGCTTGTTTATCTTTTGGAGATTTGCCCAGGAGTGGGTTAAGCTTCTTCATTAATAACCAGATGGATAAAAATCACTGGAAAAGGTAAATGAAATGCTGCTCTGACACATCTGATGCAGTGAGAGAGACAGATCCTCCATACTGGAAAGCTGTTCTCTCCCAGGGGTTTTCAGATATCACAGCCTCAGTGGAAGCAAATGGGACATGCCCAGATCCACAGTAGCATCTGTCAAGGTGTTGTGGAGAGAACTGTGGAACAACTTTTTTTCTGTGTTTCCCCATGTCACATTTGTTTCCTGCCTGTGGTCATTGCTGCTGTCCTCTCACCAGTGGCAAGGATGGGATGGCACCCATGGCATAGCATAGAGTTAAATAAAAGAAGGAAAAAAGAGTAGGGAAGTATTTAGGATGCCTCTGGCTATTGTCAAGGAGGCTTTGCAGCAAGTAGAGGTCGGGCCTCTAGGATGTCTAGGCTGCTTCCAGTCAGGACATCTCAGCAGGAGATCGTACTGAAGGGTCAGGGTTGAAAGCAGAAGTTGCTGCTGTGCCCTTCTGAGCCTTCATCCCCATTCTCACCATGCTGGTGACACCAGGCACTCTGCAGCACATCTCTCCCATTGCTCTGTGCCTCTACTCTAAACCTGTTTGGGAAAAAAAGAAGTGAAGAGAGAAGAGAAGGAGAGAAGAAATGAGGAGAGAAGATGAAAGGAAAAGTAAAAGACAAGGAAAAGAAAAAAGGAACAGAAAAGAAGGGAGCAAGTAGGAAAACTACTTTGGAAAAATAACTCCACTGTAATCAGGAGAAAAGTCTATCTTATTTTGTTGGAGCAGATGCAGTTTAAAAGAAGGAACATTAAGGAAACACTTTGGGGAAATCTTTAATCTGGTAGCAGCATCCAAGAGAAATAGTGTAAGAGAAAAAGACCTGAGGGAGATGAAGGCGCGGTGATGCATTAGCAGATAAATAGCTAGCAGTGGACTCTGGGCACTTCCTCATCACTGTGCCCGGCTCAGGCCAGCTGGGTCTTCTCTTCAGCAAATGGGGAGAGAGGGATGTGCATCTCCTGACTGTGTCCTCAGCTCAGCAAAGGTTTTCCAGTGATCTAGCTTCTAATTGTCATACCCAGAGCTTGTTCCTTTAAGCATTTACACCTCCAATCAGGCCGCCAGTCCCACTACCATGTGGAGCCATAAACAGGGATAAACAGTAATTAGTATGGTAAATAGCTTGGCCTTGCATTTTCTGGTTACAGTATCATGGTAATTATTTCCGGCTCCCTGCCTGCATGCTTCTGCTGCCTGATTTTGTGCTCCATGCATCCCTTGCCAGACTGATTATCACCGGACGCGTTGCATTCGGCGATGGCTCCCTCCTGTCTCCCAGCTGCTTCCCGGGGTTACTGACCCAGGCCCATTACGCTGAGGCGGCTGGGGATGACTGAGAGAGGATGGGCTGATTTCTCTGGGTTTTGTCCTGTGAAGGACAGATGTACTGTGTATGTGTGCATGTGTGGGGTATCCTGAATTCCTGCTCAGCATGGACAGATGCTTGGTCTCTTGGCCAGCATTCCAAGTTCTGCTATTCTCAAATGCAGCATGGATGCTTTGGCTAGGTTAGGGTGCCTGAGACCTTCTTACCAGCTGTGGGATCCACTCTTCACTTTCTGACCCAGGCTTCTCCCTTCTTTCTAAATTATCCCCAATAAAAGTCTCTGTTTTGCAATGCACCATGTTTTCCTTTTGCCCCTGCACTTCCCCAGAGCTCACGACTTACTTTTTCTTTCTGAACATCCCTCCTCCTGCAGACTACAGCAGGTCAGTACGCATCTGTTGCTTTGTTTGCATCCAGCCCTTTTTGATAGGTATGCACACAGGTGGGGGGGCACTGAGGGCAGCCTGTGGATCTGGTGCAATTGCTCATTCACTGCCTCTCTCCTGGTGGCCAGGAAATTAGTGTGAGCAATTTGTTAGGAACCTCTCTCAGGTCCTGTTTTATTCATGGTTTCACGTACGAAATGCCACTAAAATGGTTGTTTTTTTTTTTCCCTAGTTATGTTTGAACGCTGCCTGTGTTCATGGTGAGTTGGACTCCACAGCACTGTAAGGTCCATCGACAAATGCATTGGCTGCTCCCAGTGTATACCAGCATGCGCCACAGCTGACCCAGTTTTTTGTTTTGCTGGAGATATATGAGTGTTATTATTCACAAAGCATTGCAAACACATGCTGGGCTCCAGGAGACTTTCAAGAAGACAAATGGGCTTTGCTGGGGAAGGAGTGGCCAGGGGGTAAGCAGCTGCTGTTTCTCCCCAAAAAGAGCCTCACTAGCAATATTTGGTTGTGGCAGTAGCCACATGCACTTGGGATTAGAGACCCAGAGAAGACAGGGTCCTCAGGAGTTTGTGTCCATCCCATGAGCTCAATGCATGTGTTGTTCCCAAGAGGTTTTGGCTGGCCATGTTTGAGGGCAGGCCTGTAGTGCAGTTTAAGCCCATTACTTCCTCCTCTGCCCACTGTGGACACTGAGATCTGAGGATTCTCCTTTTATGTATGTGAAGATTGTTATTGTGTCCCTTCTCAATCTTCTGCAGTCTAAACAGCTTCATTTTGCTCCATCTTTTCTTGGTAGGTTCTATTTTCTGCATCTCTGATCAAGCTGGCACAATTCTCCTAACTATTTGCAGGAGTGCTTCACTCTCCTCCCCCGTCACTCTCAGTCTGACAGCAGAAAACCTCTTCTCTCACCCCTCCAACCATAAGCCCTGATGGAGACGCACGTTATCCTTCACTCCTCAAATATAACTTTGACGACATGTCATTTTTCCAGACAACTGAAATAATTCATCAGATTTTCCCCACAAGACTTGGACTGGAGTGCATTGTTGTTCTCTCAGGCAATTAATTCTAGCTGAATCTTGGCTTAGATGTGAGCCAAAAAGGTGTCTGAATGAAAACTGATTTTGTGTGTGTCTATGTGTCTCCTTTACAAAGTTGCTGTAGTATAGCTCTAAGGGGTGGAGAACCTTACAGTTTTTGCAGTGTGGTACCCATGCTGCCTGGAAAAATAGCTCTGCAGTGGAAACCAGCTCTTAGAAAGCTAGCCCTGCCATCCCCAGCCTTTCTGGGGAGGTTTACAATCAGCAAACCAATGAGCAGTCTCTGGGAGGCTGCCTTTGAAAGCTGCCTTCAGATCCCCTCTGCCAACACACCTAAGCATTGTAAGTTTATTTCCTCTGTGCCAAGGTACAGAGAGGAGCACAAACAAAAACCAAAGATGTTTTACTGGGATTCTGCTGTGCTGCCCACAGGTTTTACTTCATGAAGGTGGAAGATCAGGAGGCACGTGTCATTGGGACTGGTGGAAGGTCATTCTTCTCCAGCATATCCAGCAAACGAGGCTGGAGCAAATGTAGACTTATGAGCTGCTCTTTGTCTTTATAGTTGGATCATTTTTCTGCCTATCTGCCTTCTGAAACAGCTGAGGGCTTGTCTTGAGGTATCCCTTCCTTAGCTGTGTCCAGAGGAAGCCTTCTTCTCAGCCTTCTGGCCCTCATAGCTTGCCATTCCCATACTCTTTAGGCACCTGGAACAGACACAAAGCACAAATGAAAGAGACCCCTGCACATGCAGCAGTATTGCAATCTTTTTGGGTATCCAATAATGCAATTGCATCCTTCGTCCTGCTTCCCATCTGCCTGGCTTGCAGTGCAGGGTCACTCTCGAATCACTCTGCACATTAAAGACATTCCCTTCCCTGCTTGATTTGCCTTCTACTGCTCTGCTTGCTTGCCATCTCACTGCAGTAGCTGGGAGAACATCAGCATTGCTTTGCTTTGCCTCTCCTCCTGCTGAGCACAGCTGAAATCGCACACGTCTTCTCTCCCCTTGCTCCCATGCCCTCCCTCTGCTGCAAGTTCAGCTGGTGGGCAATGACACATGCAGAAATACCAAGCATGTGCTTAAGATATACAACAAGTACTGAGCTCTTACATGCTGCTCTTCACCCTTGTTCTCCAACACACTCGAGCAGAAGGATGGAAATATCCTTTCTGTGCAGAGGAGCAATGTGACTCACACAGGGCTGCCCAGAGCTGGAAGCAAGATATGGACAACCTAAAACTCTGCATGATACCTTTTGCTTAGTCCTGGCTCTGCCCAGAGCACACTGCCCACTGATGGGCTGCATCTGTGTGTCTCCGTGCAGAGCAGGAGAAGGCAATGTCTCCAGAAGGGTGTGGAGCAGATGCCTTGCATCAGTCTCACATGCTCTGGGCAGCCTGGTCTAGTGTTTGGTGACCCTGCACATAGCAACCAGATGATCATTTTGGTCCCTTTCAACCAAGGCCATTCTATGATTCTATGATTCTGTTCCATTGTGAATGCAGCTGTGCTGTGCAGGGTGCATTGGAATGCCCTTCCCTTGGCAATGCACTCCTTGCAGCCTGAGATTTGGTTGTTGTTTGGTGAGATGTAATCCATCGGGTCACACCGAGTTGGTGCTGAGCTGGTGTGATGTTTGATCCATTGCTTTCATTGCTGGGCCTCGGGTTCTTCATCTCTGAGAGGAGAGCTAATTAGATCTGTTCCCTTCATCAAGTGCTTATATAATGCCTCTCCAGCTGAAAAATGCTGGTGAAGATGCCTTGCTTTGTATCTCAACAATATAAAAGTACATCAGCTACCTCCAGACCTAGAAAATTCCTCGCTGTTAGCATTAAAGATGTGGGAGAGCATGTCCTGCTCAGTGAGGAGGCAAATCAGTGTGTGCCATGCTTCAGAGAGAACAGAAAAGGGGTGGCATAGGGAACAAGGAAAAGGACCCTATCAGTTTATGTCCTGGGGATCTGATCCTGGTTTCATGTTCCTCTGGAATCCAGAACCGGGGTCACTGAGTATTGTCAGTTTTCACCGTAGAGTTGTAGAATTGTTAAGGTTGGAAAAGACCTCCAAGATCACAAGGACCAATCACCACCCACCCCTACCATGCCCACTGACCATGTCCTTAGTGCCACATCCAGACGGTTCTTAAATGCCTCCACCACCTTCCTGAGCAGCCTGTGCCACTGCAGCACTGCTCTTTCTGAGAATAACTTTTTCCTAGTATCCGATCTGAATGTCAACTGAGTCTCAAACCCTTCCTATTGTCCTGGATTATGCTTTTAATCGAGGAGAAAGAAACAGCCATCTTCTGCTCCATAGGCAGTCCTAAAAAGCATGTTCTTTTTTTCTGTATCATCTTGTGCCTTTACTGCACCATCTTTTCTGCTGCAGGACATGATATAAATACAAAAAGTTGTATCCATCAGCATTTGAGGTGTCCCAGTGGAAACTCTATTGTTTGTATTTGGTTACCTGCTTCCTGTGTTGCAATCAGCAATGACAGTATCTGAGCCAAAGTCACATCTTTCTGAGCCTGGCAAACGTGAATGAGCCTCAGTTTGTAGTTCTAATGGCTTATGGGCTCTCACCTTGGTCCTGCTCTGGTTCTTGTGCCTTGGTAGATGATTGCCCTTGGACCCAGGTCTATGCTGCGCAAACGTATCACGAGGTGGCACCACAGGATTGCTTTTGTTGCTCTTTTTTTATAAATCCTCTTTATTTTCCATCCCAGCCCCAAGCCATCCTCTCCCTTTTGAGCCCTTTGCTGCTTTCTGCCACTTGGATGGCTACAGACGCTCATTTGATTTTCCTCCAGAGAAGTGAGGATGCCTGGGAGTGCAGCCCACCATGGGTTTCTGTTCAGCTCTAGCCTCATCCTCTGCTCCCTGGAGGAGCTGCTGAAGGGAGGATGTTCTGCTGGGTGAGACAGCCCCTTAGAGGCTGGGGTTGACCCCACAGGATGTGTTGGGGAAGCGCACGTTCCCCAGATGTATCCCACATACCCACATCTGGAGAAAATTCACCCTGAGCTTTTGAAGGCACTGCTGATCTTCGCAGCAGCTGCTTGGCACATTGCAGTGCTGAGCTTCCTTTTCTAGGCTGAGATGTGCTAAATTGAATTCCATCCCTCAGAGACCTCTCCCTCAAACACACACCCCCTCATTATGCTTTTCCTCTCTGCTGCTGTTTTCCATTACGCATCACCTTTTCACACATGGTCTTTGTCTCCCATCTAGAAAGCCGTCTGCCACTGTACCTCTGGCTGCCCTTTGAGGGACAGAGACTCCTTTTCCCTTGCATTCTCTTTGCTTCTCTCTTCTGCTGGAGGGATTGATATTTTTCCTTTGGCCTCTTTCCAAGCCATTATGATTCCCTTTTCCATGTGTCTCAGCCCATTTGGGGCGAGGAGAGTAGAAGCTTGGGGCTACCACAGGGATTTCTTCTCCAAAACATAAGGTGCTCTTCCTTTATCATCCATCCCAGGTGGACCACCAGGACCAGGAATAGATGTTGGATCTGAATGGTGGCCGCAGGACCAGGAGAGGATGCTCAAATCCAAATGCTGGCCCTGCAGCTGGCATAGAATCATAGAATCATTTAGATTGGAAAAGACCAATAAGATCATCTGGTCCAACCATCAACCCATCAAAGAGCAGTGAGGGAGTGCCAGGCCAGCTGGGGAAAACTCTGGCTGCTCCACGTGAGGAGCTCTGCCTCAGAGCCACAACACTGAATCACTCCCAGAGATCCCCCAGAAGCAATGAGAGTGGAAGGTGGGGAGATGTGTTGCTTCCATCTCCTACAACAAAGCAAGCGTAAGGAGATTAGGAAGGCAGTGGGGGGGGGGGAAGGGAGAGATTTAGAAGGAAAGGGAACATTAAGATTGAGAGGGATAATATGCAGATCGAAGCTGTTGGGCTAGAACAGAACTTTTCAGTCTGTATATTTAGCTCTGTGCGGTATATAAACAGAAACCTACAGCCAGCTCAGCCACTTCTCCCCCAGCAGAGTGAGTCATCAGCTCTTGGATCTAAAGTTAGGTTCACGTCAGAGCTTACACTCTCTCTCCCTCATTTTATTTTTCTCTTTCTATTTTGAAGGCTGTGGGAAAAGCTGAGCACTGTCTCCTGGAAGCAGCAAACACAAAACCATGATGGCAACAGATGCTGGACCTGCTGCCTTACCTGGGAATGCCACGGAGGAGTCTGCTGTCTGCCTGGCTGCTCCTCCTCACTCCTGTGGGTGTGGGATGAACTCAGCCCATGCTGTGGCTGGTTGGTGCCACTGGGACATGGCCACAGGATGCTTCTAAGTCCAGTGTTGCAGGTTCAGCTTCTCCTTGGCACACTGCCAGACCTGGGCTTTGCTGTTCCTCTCAAAAATTGCAGAGGAGACAGGGAGGGACCTTTAGAAATGCTGTGTGTGCTTGTGTAGGTCCAGTGTGTGCCACCCTTATTCCTGATGTCACCCATCTCCAGGCTGCTCCCAGAAGACCTCATATGTATTTGCTGTTGGACTTGGTAATCATTGCAAGACTCTTCCAGTTGAACCATTCTATTCTGTTCTGTTCTGTTCTGTTCTGCTCTGTTCTGTTCTGTTCTGTTCTATTCTATTCTGCTCTGTTCTGTTCTGTCCTGTCCTGTCCTGTTCCGTTCTGTTCTTTTCTGTCCCATTCCAACCCATTCTATTCTGTCCTATTTCATCCTATTTCATCTCATCCTGTTCCATCCCATGCCTCAGAGCAGATGACAGACCTCCTTGAAGAAGCTCTGGTGGTTTGAGATGGAGCCCTTTGACTTCCTGAGCTGCAATATGAGGAGCTGCTTGTCTGCAGGCACTTTTCTTGGGGCTGGGGAGAGGAAGCTCTGTTCAGAGAGGGCAAAGGTGTCTCAGCCTCAGGCTCTATGACAACAATGGGTTTGCCACAGTCCCAGCCCACAGAAGTCCTCCCTGGTGGAAGGAGTATGGGGACAAGAGGCTTTTATCTGGATTTACATCTTTGCAGGAGCATGAGCTGCCCTAGGCTTGCTGTTGTGATTACTGAAATTGTGATGGGCTGCATGGCATGGCTATTTCCCTTCCTGGTCCCTTTCCATCTCCCCTCCTTCCAGGTGTTGCATGGTTTTATGAATCTGTTGGGTTCATTTGAGCAACAGTTCAAATGTTGTCTAATCCTCATGGTGTAAGTATGCTGGAAAACAAACATATGTGGTCCTGGGTTGTGGGCATCAGTGATGACCCACAGGTTGTTCTGCATCTGCATCTATCTCCCTGTCCCCCTCTGTGTGTTCTCTGCATCTTCCTTCATTTCATTTCTCTTGTCTCTCCTTGCTGCTCTGTTTCTTTCTGCCTGTCACACCCTCTCCCTCTTTCTCCTGCCCTCCTCCTCATTCTCTCTTTCTCATTTGATATTCATGCATGAATAAATTCAATTGCATTTTTTCCCTGTTCCCCCTGAAGGGGCTTGTTGGTGAATTGCAGGCATCTGAAATCATATCATGCTCAGATTCATCATTTCGGGGACAGAATTGAAGCCCTTCTTCCCGGGAAGAAAGAGCATCTGTCGTTTTATGAGACGAAGGAATGGCAAATGTCCTGTGACTGGAGGGGGGGAAGACAGAGAGCCAAGGGGATTAACCTCGGCAGCCAGGGTGGGCTTGCTGACATGAGAACACGGGAGGGTGAACCAGCCCCTCCAGTATATGTAGGAATGAGGAAGGCACATGTAAGTGTTTGTAAGTGGGAATGGGAGTGGGCATAACTCATGCCAATTTTGAGCTCTCTGGCTGTAAGTCTGGTCTTGCTTCAGCACTAGTCACTACCTTCGAGCTGTTACCCTGCAGCCTGAAGTAAAGCATAAGTCAAGCATCAGAACAAGCTGCCCAGGGAAGTGGTGGGGTCACTGTCCCTGGAGGTGTTCCAGAACCATGTGGATGTGGCACTGAGGAAATGGTCAGTGGGCATGGTGGGGATGGGCTGACTGGATGATATTAGTGGTGTGACCTTGGTGATTCTGTGATTCTGTGGCCCAGTGGTAAACACAACTGAGTTCTGCTGAAAGCAGGAAGCAATTGCCTCCTCTGCTTCAAAGGAGTATCAGAGCCTCATGAGAGGCTGTGTCAGTGCAAACAGCATGTTGGGGCTCAAAGGACTTATATATTAGAGCCAGCCCTAGGTTCCATGTCTTCTGCTCAGTGCCATGGCAAAGCAAAGCTGTGCTGGGATGGAGGTGCCGTGGGTGTTTTCCACCATAGATTGTGACTTTACCAGAAAGTGGGCTTAGAATCACAGAATCATTAAGGTTGGAAAAGACCTCCAAGATCACAAAGTCCAACAACCAGCCCACTCCTACCATGCCCACTGACCACGTCCTCAGAGCCACATCCACAAATTTCTTGAACACTTCCAGGGATGGTGACTCCACCACCTCTCTGAGCCTGTGCCACTGCAGCACCGCTCCTTCTGAGAAGAAATCTTTCCTCATATCCAAAGTGAACCTCTGCTGGTGCGTCTTGAGGCTGTTCCCTTTCCTCTGATCACTGTTACCTGGGAGAAGAGGCCAACGCTTACTTCTGTACAACCTTCTTTCAGGTTATTGTAAACATCTCTGTGTCCATCCCAAAGAGAGTTAACATAAGAGGGCCTCTTTCACAGTGAGATGGAAATGCTTGCTTTCATGGCCATTTTTGGGTCTGAAGTGTTAATTATCCTGACCCGGCTATTCTAGCTGTAAACGCAAATGCTTTGTCATTGTCTGGAAGGTCTGGAGAAGGATCCATGCAGAAGTGAGAGAGAAAAGAGGAGCTTCTGGGGTGCAGAATCCCTATTGTACTGCACCACAACAGAGAGCTGGGCATCTCTTCGCTGCTTATTTACAGTATAAGCCATCTGGCAAGAATACCTCCATCTCTTCTAACATCTGGGGTTTTGTTGGTCTGAGTAATAAGAATCCATGACCAGCTTTAAGGATTGAAACGACTTGAGATGAACCCCCACAAAGTCTGTCTGTGTACAGCACTTCACCTTGTGTCTCCTTTTCAGGACAGCTTGGGTTCACTCAGTACGCAAATGAATGGCTCCAAGGATGAGGAGGATGTGCTGCCGTGGGGCTGGGCTGCTCAGCCATGGGGCAGGTGGGGACAATGGGGCTACAGCACTCTGTGGTAGCATTGCTGTGTTACCCTTCTGTTACCACGTCGCAAAACACAGCAAAACACATCCATTGCAGGTGTGGGGATAGAATGAAGGCTGATTTTGAACAGGGATTTGAGGTTATTTTGTTAGACATCTCCAGGAGGTGTTTGTGCTCTCTGCTTGCTTTGGGATACTTGCTTTCCAGGACAAGGCCATATGCCAAAGGCAGTGTCTGTCAGGGAAGAGGGCTGAGGGCATGGGGCAAGGAGGTGTCCTGAGACCCCCAGACCTGTGTGCACGAGGAGCTTTCTCCCTTTCCTCTGAAATCTCTACCTTATGTGCCTCTAATTGTAGGTTTCCCCTAAAGACATTTGGTGTCACTGTAAGGACGGCGTTTCTCTCTCCCTCTATGTCTGTACGTTGATTCTCTCCCTCGCTGTGCAGCCGCTCTGTGAGCTGCCGGTGAACGTACCGTAAGACACATATAGAGGCAGACAGACAGACAGACAGCACAGAGCGGCCCTTCCTCCTCGCCTCCCCACTGCGGAGCTTCCGAACTTGCCCCCACCCGCACCTCCATCGCCTCCCAGCACCCCAGCATCGTGCTGACCCTCCGGGCTTTTCAGAAGGAAGCTTCTGTCACTTCTTAACACCACCCGCCTGGAAAACACACTCACACAGCCACACACAGCCCCCCGAGCCCTCCCGCGAAGGAAGAGGTCCTATTTGTGGGGTTTTCTTTTTTTTTTTCTTTTTTTCTTTTTTTTTTTGGACACCGGAGCTTCAGACTCCAGCCTGAGCAGCCACAATTTCTTACCATGTATTCTCCTTTTAAACCATCTCGTTCCTGCACACGCTCAGTCCTCGCAGCCACGGATCTAACACAACTCCCCGGTCCTCGCCTGCAGGTCCTGTGCTCCCCATCACTCAGCTGATCCTCATCTTTGCCTTTTATTTCCCCCCACCCCCTGGGTGCTGAGGTGCGTGTGTGTGTGAGTGTGTCTGTGTGCAAGGGGTGGGGGGGAATGCGGGGGGTGCCTTTTTATTTTTAATTTATTTTAATTTTTTTTTTTTTCCCCGGTGGGGAATTTTTCAAACCGTTTTTGTTAGTAATTTATTTTGCTTCTCCGCCTCGGACACTTCTCCCTTGGAGATTTCTTTTCCATGCAAAGGTAGGTGAGACGCATGCACACCTGGCTGACCCTGTGTCTGTCTCATTCCGCTTGTCTGTGCTTCCCTTCTGCTGGAAAACTTGCATCCACCACTGTACCTGCATCACCCCTCTGCTCTTTCCTACCTGTTTCCTCCCTGGCAGAAGTAAAGCTTGGGGTGGACATGTCTGTCATGTTAGCGATCCCGGCTTTCCGGAGAGGAAAGTTGTTTCCCTGTGCATATGTGTGCTGTGCCCATGTATGTGAGGCTGCCTCTGTTTACCCAACAAGTCTCGAGAATCGGTTCGGTGTGTGCTTTGGGCAGGGGGGGGTGGTGGAAGGGCGATGAATGCCAGTCCAGCAATCCACATCCACGGGTGATTGCAGGAGGGAATGTGTTCATCACACTTCTCTTGATACATGGCTATAAAAGGTACACAGAGTGTGAATAATCCCATGGATTTAGAACCGAGCCATGGCTAGTTTTTCTGCTGTTGTAATGGGGAAGGACAGTGAGGAAGGGGAAGGATTACAAAACCTCCTCCCTGGAGAGATAACAGTCTGAGACTTGGATATATATATAACTTTTCCTAAAAGCATCTTGCTGGTGAGGGGCTCCTTGGGTTTGGGATAATTTTTGCTTCTCTGCCAAGTGAGAGTTGGGTTTCATAAATTGCCTTTCCCTGTTTTGCCTGTGATTATTATTGCATTCCAATTGTGTGTACAACATCCAAAGTGTCTGAAAAGGGACAGGGAATAGCGTGTACTTTAATACAGCAAATGCATCATTTTCTGTACATCACTGTTGGCTGGAGTCGAGGGAAGTGGGGGGGCTGAGGAACGGAGAATTAAAAGGGAAGAGAACCAGAAATAATATCAGACATTGGTGACTGGCCATTATCTGGCATATTTTCTGCCAGTACTGGTGTTTGTCACACTCTTGATGGAGACCTTTTGCTTCTTGGTAACAGCGTCTGGCTGAAAAGTACCAGGGGCTTTGGAAACAACAGAGGGGAAAAAAAGAAAAGCAACATGCATAATTTTCCTGCAAATTGCTACAAAGAAAAATGATAAACCTCAAAAAGCAGAACTTGCTCTGCATTTTCTCCCTGCTAATAGGGAAGGAACATTGATCTGAGGGTTGCTCATGGTTCTGTGTCTCTGTTGCTCCGGTATGTTAATTGTCAGCTGTTTCTGTGTGCTGTGGCAGAGCACAGGTCTGACATTTGGGCTGTCGGTTAAGGGTTTGTGATCCTGGCAGGGGGAAGGGGTCTGCTGATCCTCAGCCGTTGATGCTTTCCCTCCAAGATGTGAACTTCTCTACTAGTGGGCAGGGCTGGATCTAGCCCCTCACTGAGGCTCCCTTTGGGGTTGGCAGGGAGAGCACCTCGGTGGGAGGCTGGCAGGAGCAGATCCCTGCAGATCCCAGTGGGAGGTCACCAGGCAGCAGTGGACATGTCTGGAGCGAGGCCAGCGCTGCCGCAGCCATCGAGGAGAAGCGTTGAGGGAGGGGGATGCTGATTCACCAGGAGCTCACTGCTTGCGTGGTTGTTTCTGGGTAGGCAGGGTGGCCTCAGCTGGAGGCTGCTCATGTGCACCACTAATGCTGGGCAAGCTTTTCGCTGTTCCCATTCTTGTCCCCTCCAAAGCAGTGCCTTCCCCTCTGGTCCAGCCCCAAGCATCCTCCAAGCACTACACCCATGCTGTGGCTGTGGCTATGGCCTCTCCTCTGGTCCCAGATCCTTCCATCCATTCACAAACTCCTTTCATACATAGCTGCATTCCTGCTGTCTGATGCAGGGTTGAAGAACACACGTATCCATGCCCAAAGCGACTCAGCTGTGTCCCACCCAAGGGGACATCCCAAACCAAGGGCGATTCAGCCTGACACGTTTCATCTGCGTAAAATCTTGCAATCCCAAGGTCTGCTGCAAAGAATGCGTGGTCAGCCTTTTTTTCTTTTCTGGGGAAAAGAAGTGTCGAGACCAATTTCTATTCATTTTCCTCAGAGGAAACAAGTATCTGCAGTTGGAAACTCATGGAACGCTCATGCAGTGTTAGGGCCCTTGCAGAGGGCCAGCTGCTGGTTTAAAGTCAATTTGATCTTTTATTAAATCCAAGACCTAATCCTGCAAATTCAATGGAGCAGGGGAACGGCTTCACTTGCACAGAGCTGCACTGAAACTGCCACGTCCACCAATGGGCTCAGAAACCAAGTGGTGCAGGTGGATGTGTGAGAGCAAATATTTCCCTCTCTTAGCTGTGTGGTTTTAATCTGTAAAATGGAATGACACAGGGGTGATTTTAAGATCATTTAAGGTCCACACAACCCCAACCTATTATTGGAAAGCAGAGATTTCTCCCCAGCCATGCAAAGGTGTGCAGTTGTTTATGATGACCTAATGGAGTCAACAGATTGGGTTTATTCATCTGTGTCCGAAATGCGTAGCTTGAAGCTGTTAGAAATCGTGTGGTGATTTGAAAAATGTCTTATGCTGATACCGAATTTATTTAAGCCCTCTAATCATAACTCAGGTTCCATAAATCAACCCACTAACTTGGTAATAAACTCCTTGCTTTCCCGTTACTCATCAGCCCACTGCGTTTGAAGCGCTGCAGTGTGCCCTGAAGAGCAATCAGCCCCGTGCATCAGGGACTAATAGTGATGAGGAGATCTCAGCAAATGCCTGAGTGCTTGCTTGTGATGAGGGATCCTACTGCTGGGGAGTCTGTCCCTTGGCCAGACAGGCTTGGTGGGTCAGAGCCAGCCTGTGGGCAAGCAGATGTGCTGATGGTGGGAGATAACTCCTCGCTGCTTTCCTGCAGCAGTGGGTTCCACAAGATCCCACTCCACCGTTCCCCAACATTGAAGCTTGACAGGGACAGCTAGTGAGTGACATTCCCACGTGAGACACTGGAGCTTGGCTTTGGGATGGGACGGAGAGGAGCTGCTGTGCTGCGGGAAGCTGGAGAAGGTGCAAATGCTGGGGATTTTGTAGCTGCGATGTGGATGTTGAGAGTATTTGCATGGTGAGATCATTGGGAGGGATAGGAGGTATTTTGTTTCTTTGAAGTGTCAGAGTTTGACTGTGGTTAGAAAAAAAATGTACAGGGAGCACAGGTGGCTTTAGTGGTGTTATGCATTTCTCAGGTATTGGGCAAACACACCTTGCTGACAGCCTCAATTATACTTCTTGCTAGCATGCAGCTTAGGAGTGGATTTACCTTCAGGCCTGACTGGCAGGGATGGATCAGACCTTCTGGAACTTCTACTGCAGTGTGTGCTGCCCAGCATCATCTCCAGCTTCATCACAATTGGACTAGATGATCTTAGTTGCCTTTCCCAACCTTAATGATTCTATGATCTCACCTCTCCTCCCAGCGCAGGGACTTGGGATGATGGTGATGCTCATTTTCCTTGAGTGTGTCTATTTTTTCGCTATTTTGCTTCCAGAGCTATTCTAGGTTTGCTAGAGAGGGTGAGAGGAGATGGGGGATGGGGCAATATTGTATGTTTATGGCCTTTTTTTAAACTGATTTTTCTTGCACCATTGTGCATTGTTGCCCATTGTGGTGAGGGGTTGGACTTAGACTTCAGGGATGAGGTATGGAAGTGGCTTGCATTGATATCTTTGTTGTTTTCAATGATTTCTATTCAAGCAGCCATCCATTTTTTTTTTTTTTTCCTGGTGGCAGTGGGGAGAGAAGAGGATTTTCTGGCTTATAACAATGAGTGGCAGAGCTGGTACACAAATTATGTGGGACGCAGGATGCCATTACAAAGTCCAGATCTACCTACTGTCTAGTGGCTAGGTCAGAAAAGGTTGTTTTATGAGAGACTGGAAGAGTGCTTCTTTAGCACTGGCTGCCATCTGTGCTCGCACCAGCCACAACTCTATTCCTCTTGTGTGAGGTTCTCCTTGGAACACAACTAGTTATTCATACACTTTACCTCTCCTGCAAGTGCTTTGTGTTTCAGCTCAAAGGCTGAGGATGTGAGGATGGCTCCAAGGACAACATAGCTGGGAGCCCACAGGAGTGCTTTTTAAAAAAAAATTTCCATCCTCATCAGGCCTGTCTTAGCTGGCATCTTCATTGCTGATATGAACAAGGGAGTAAATAACATGCTAATGACTTTCCCAGATGATGATGAAATGGGTTTGTACCTGCTGGTGAGGACACGGAAAAACAACAAGAAGGGAAGTAGCGAGGTCAGAAACACATGCAGAAAAAGATACAGTGACATTTGCCTTGGGAAAAACACAATCAAATGCATCTGATGGCAACACAGCTTGAAAGAGGTGGTTTGCAGGGCTAGCAATTGCAGAAAAGGGATGATGTGTGCAACTAGATCAAGGTATGACAGCAGATGTCACGTCAGATGTAGGCTTGCAGAATAATTGCAACCTACTGTAGGGAATCTACATTAGCAGCAGGCTGGATTCAATGATCTCCAGAGGTCCCTTCCAACCCTTACGTTTCTGTGATTCTGTGATTGGGACAGCAATGGAGACATCAGGTGGCAGCCCACCTCTGTGGCTGTTGAGGAGCTCACCCCTTGGTGCTTAGCATGTCATTATCAAAGAGCATACGGATGGCTGGGAGGCAATTTCCATTGAGGATCTGCACAGAATGGCTCTAGGGTTTGGGAGTTTAATTTATGAGTGAGGATTAAGGGCTAACGGTGTGCAGCTTGGCTTAAGTGAAAGAATATGATGGGAATCCACTCACGTGGAAAGAGCCAGCGTCCCAGGGGAGGCATTGCTGTGAGCAAGTTGGAAGGGAAAGAGCTTCCTCATGTATCTGCTAGACTGGAGGTTCTTCTCCAAAAGGACATTTTGGGAGTCTGTTTATTTGAGACTGTGCTAATTCTGTGCCTTGTTTTAATTCCATTTCACCAGCAATTCCTTGAGTGATCTCTGCAGTCTTGGCCAAGGCTTCTCAGCAGTTACCAGCAGATGCACACTTTGCTGTGCTGTGATGATAAGAATGGGTGGGAGAAGCCTTGAGATCTAGCCTCACTCTTCCAACGGCCATGGGGTGCTGCCCATGGTACAGGCTGTAGGTGATACGTCTCAGGGAGTGCACCCATTTCTTCTTGGTTTTCTGCTCAATTCTGCCACATTCTTCCTTTGCATGAGGAATTGCTGTGAAGATTGTGATGCAGCAGCTCTTCTTTCAAATCAGAGAGACGTCGGAAGGATATCATTAGCCATACGTGGGCTAACTGCTAGTAAGTCACTCAGTTCCTCAGTGGCATGCACACGGGTTTATCTTTATGTATGTACAGATACACAGATGGCTGTGCACTTAGAAGCACCCTCAAGCAAGGGGAACGTGTGGTGATCAGGGAGTGCCTGGGAGTGCCCCACTGCTTGGGTTTTCCCTCTGCCTCCTATGTCACAGTGTGAGAATCCTGCTTAATGTAGGAAACACACTGTGATCACAGCCTCAGGGCTGGTAGTCTCAAGAAGGAAAGGGGCAACTGTCATTTCAAGGCTGCATTTAGCATCTGGACTCCCAGAGAGATTCACCTGGCCCCATATCCATAGGGCCTCGTATGAGTCATGCTGAGTAGCATGGATTGAAGTGGATAACTGCCTGAGATGCAGCCATAGCTTGATCTGTGTGTGTGCTTGATCTATGATGGTTTGTCAGCCCATGTCAGCCCACCAGGCACCCCTCTTAGATATGAGTACAACTGCTATGGTGCCTTGGACAGATCTGCATCCAAAATCCCAGCTGCATCTGGCAACAGTGGGATAGAATAGTGATGTTTGTTAGGAAGCAAAGTAGGGAAGTGATAAAGGAGATGTTTCCCCCATCCCTTTGTTCAATTGTGTTATTAATCATGAAGCTTTGTATGTCACTTTTTGGAACTGTTGTGCCCTCGTCAGCATGGGTGCTCTGAATACTGTAATAAGTCATTTCTCCTGGCTGTCCCTGCTGACCTTTCTCCTCCATGTTAGTAGGAAAAAAAAAGCTGGGTTCAAACACATTGTGTTAATGACCTGCAATGGAGCTAGTTCAGAGAGCAGGTGATGGGGAGATGGTGGGAATAAGGAGTGGGAAAAGTGGTATGAGGAGTTGCATTAGTCCTTGGGGTTAAAATTCTGGTGAAAGTGAAAAAAGAGATGTTGGGTGATGGGAAAGATGTGCTCCTGATTTTGTCACAGGGAGAGAAAAAACTGTGTCCCCAAACCAGTCAGAAGACACAATGCGTGTTTCTTTCCAATAGCTGCAGGACTTTGGGGTAATGAATTCAAAGAGTCTCAGTGCTATCCCCTAAGGGACAGCATGTCTGCTTGCTAAACCTCTGCACTTGCTACTCTTTGTTCTGACAAATGCTAAGCTTCCAAGAACAAGCAAAGCTTTAGATCAAAGCACCTGTGGGAAGCCGGTGCCGAGGGAATAAGGTGGCAGAGCTTTCAAGATCTTAACCAAGGGTTAATAGGGGAGTGCAGCCCATGGTGGAAAGGTTGGTTGGATCCACGGACAGCACTGACACAAAAGGAAGCTCAGGCCAAAATATCAGGGATGCAGCATGGCAAGGCAGAGCAGCATCAGCAGAGATGCGTGGAGGCTCTGAGTTCCTGAGGTGAAAGGGGCCTGAGACAAGTGTCTGGCAGGAAAACTTATGAAGGCAGAGGGTGGTGAGATCAGCTTCGTACTGTGGGTGTTGGTGATGGACACAGCCTCTCCTGCTGCAGGTCAGCTCCTTCTGCCACATGTTGTCTCTAAGGGCTCTTGTGACCTGTGCTTGTAGCGTGGGTACTCCTTAAAAAGAGTCAAATGTAGAAAAAAACCATCAGGCCACCACTGGACAGTCCTTGGGTGAGCAGTCCCTGAGGTCATCACTAACACTTTTTCAATGGAGGCCCTGGAGTTTATTTAATTTCCCTCATTTTGACAAGCCACTTCTACTATGTTATTTAATAGAAAACATTTGGCTTTGTGTTTTCCCAGAACAAGGCTGCTGTTAAGAGCACCCAACCAGCAAAGCAACATTGTTTAGCACAGGCATGGTGCTATGCAGCATACAGGTGCCACTGAATGAGACCTGTTGTTTTGCTTTTCCTCTACCCACCTTCCTAGTTAGTCAGATGACTTTTGCAACCTACCTACCCATTGCTTCCACTGCTGTAGTATAGAAGAGATCCACAACCTCTAGTAAAGAGATTCATTGAATGCCCTCTTCTAGATTGCTTTATGTCCACCTCTTGGAATCATGGAATCATTAAGGTTGGAAACGACCACTGTGATCATCTATCGAACCATCAATGAGTGCTAGACTGTATGGTTTTGACAGACATTTCCCAATCTTGGTCTTAAGGGGTCTGTTTAACACAAGCTGTGGTGTGATGTCAGCCCGGTTTCCTCAGCTGAGAGGGCCATGTGAAGAGCTGCAAGGGCAGGCTGGCTGTGACGTGTCAGCATGTCCACACCTCTCCAAAGTGAGCAGACATCATCAGCTGAGAAGGTGCAGCACCGTGCTAGGGCATCTCAGCCACTGTGGGGAACATTTAGTTATGGAAAGGCCTAGACAGAAGGTAGAAAAAGGGCATGGCTTGCAGTGCTCTGGCTGCTGGTTTCTCATCTGGGTTTCTTTACTCTTTCTCCCTCCTCTCTAGGGGTTCTCACTTGCAGCGGACATGGCAGAGTGCATCCCCAAGCCTCCTTCCACCTGGCCCATGGGTCCACAGCCCCACAACACCTCTGCTGCCTGCTCACTAGAGCCTGTGAACATGGGGGTCTCAGAGCAGCAAATGCCACTGGAGCAGCCCCCATCTTCTCCAGAGCTGGGCGAAGATGAGGAAGTCACCTCCCCGCCAGATCCTGACGTTCCCTATCCTGACTTGGCCCCGGTCGTCTTCTTTTGCTTGAAGCAGACTACCAGCCCACGGAGCTGGTGCATCAAAATGGTGTGCAACCCATATCCTTTCTGAGCTGCCTCTTCTCCATCCTCACCTCCTGCCCCCTTCCTTCTCTCTCCTTGTCCCCTCAGGGTGCCTTCCAGGTAAGCAATGAACTTTCCTACGTATTTAATGAACCGCTTTGTTCCTTGCTCACTTCTAAAGGGAACCTCAGCTGTTGCAATGTGTGATCAAAAGAAGCTGCTTGTGAAAGAACTTCAGAGATCTGACAGCACAGATCATGGCAGAATGGATTGGAAAGAAGGAAGGATAGGGAGAAATATTGTAATAGTGCTTGTTCTTCTCCTTCCGTACTCCCTGGGACAGAGAGGGGAAGCTTTTGGCCCAGGAGCTTGGTTACCATGAGTGGACGAGATGTCTCCTGCTTCTGAGCACATAGGTTTAGTGAGAGCTACTAGGAAACCACCAGTCCTTGGTTGCAAAGTACCATGGTGATCAATGCTTCTTTCCTACAAGCAAATATCACTCATTTTGCCCAGGGAGGTGGTGGAGTCACCATCCCTGGAGGTGTTTGAAAAATCTGTGTAAGTGCCACTGAGGGACATGGTTTAATGAGCAATGTTGGTGGTAGGTGGACAGTTGGATTAGGTGACCTAGGAGATCTTTTCCAACCTTAATGGTTCTATGGTGAGCTCTCTCGGAGGCATCTTGCTGTGATTTATGTCCAAAAAATACATTACAGGTGCTCTGGTGAGCCTCATATATTCTCTGGGATGCAAGCAAATCCTTTCCATGCAAGGGAGGCCACCAGTCATACACATATGTCCCCATTCACAATTAATGCAAGGAGGATCCTACAGTGCAGTCACACAAACAACTACCACCTGCATGGCTAATTAGCACCAAGGTTAATAGTAATGCTATGTAAAGCAGGCAGAGGGCAGTTGTTGCTTTTTGGATTGTGAGATCCTTCAAGGTAGGAGGAAATGGAGGGTTTGATGAATCGTCAAAGAGGTTGGTTTGAAATTTTGTATAAACATCTTTCTGGTCATAAATCTCATGCAGTGGTGCTTTCTCCCTCGGAATTTTTTAGCTCCTAGTTAGGTGGCTGTTATCTAAATGGATGATTTTTGTGTTTTTGATGTGTTGGCTTCTAACTAAATCTCAGTGGCTGCACAGCAGAGGCTTGGAAAATATCGCCAAGAGACTTTTCAGCTTCAGAATTGAAAACCCAAGTGAAGTCTGGAGGTGCTGTTAGCAGTAGCAGGTGACCTTAGATGCAGATGAATCTGGAGTTTTGTTTCAATTTCAAATGTAGCATTTGAGTTTCAGATCTGAGCTCTTAAAGTTCAGAAGCTCTTGGAAAGGTTTGGCATTCTCAAGCACTAGTTATGGCTGAGAGTTTGTTGGAGATTCAGGGCTTCTGCTTTCCCTTCTATTGGTTGCTTCTTAAAATTTTGGAACTTCATACTGAATTATGCATTGCTTTTCAATCACTGCATGGCTGTTCTAGCTATATGTCCTAGGAATCTCTTCCCAACATGTTGTGGGCTGAGAGCAATGCACGATAGATTTGTGTCTATGAAAAGACTGCATTTAGAAGATGTGAGAAAAGCAACAGGCCAGATTTGGGATCCAGATTTACTCCCGAATGGAGGAAGGAGGCTACTAGGATACCACATCCATGTTTCTGGCTTAACTCGGTCAAAACAATTCCTGCACGGTACAGAGTTTGAGAACCTGTAATTGTGTTCTTCAAGGAGTTTGGTGCTGTATGCTCATGCTTGTGTTTAAGCATACATATATGGCATGGACTACAGAGGAATTTTTCAAAGTAGAGGCTACAGAATGCCCTCTGTGACAATCTGTGGCACATGTGAAGGGCAATGATGGGGCTGCTGGAAGCCTGTTTAAAGAGTTGTTTCAGAGCTGTGATTTCAGCTCAGCTGTGTGTAGTTTGCTTACTTGAAAAGCAGAGTCTGAGGAGGGAGGATTCTGCTCTTCTGGTTTTTTCCTCTTTTAGTCCTTTTTTGGAATAAATCATGTAGCAAGTAGTTGCTTTTTTTTTTTTTAAATGAGAGAATTTTGCTACAGCCTTAAGGTTGCTTACAGGTCATTGCATATTTCTGGCATCACATATGTTTTTGACAGCATCATAGAAGTTGTGTGATTCTATGCCCTGGCTGCAAAGTGCTCACTGTGGTCTTTTCTCCGTAAGGAAATGAGCTCATCTGTAAGGGGTGTTTCTATGAAAGTCAACTTGTGTCTTCTAAGAATTTGCTTGCTTGATTTTTGCATTCTGAAGCTTTTTCATCTTTTTATATTGGGCTATCAACTTCCAGGGCTTTTGTGCCAAGCCAGGAGAAAGCTGAGTCAACACCACAGGGCAACATCTGGCCTCTCCTGAAGATTCAGCAAAAAAGGGAGGTATTAATTAAAAGCCTCTTAATCTTCTCATTGACTTTCTACTAGGGCAGAGCTTCACAATCATTATATTTGGAAGTGCTGTCAATGAGACTTAAAATGGAAGCTCTAATCATTAAGGACTATGTAGTAATTTTTGTAAGCACAAGGTCATTAACCACCAAATTTCCATTTAGGTAATTGCATTCCACCTATTTAAACCCCCCTCCCCTGAAGATTATTTTTTCTTCCATGAGCAGTCCTGCAATTTTATGTGCTATTAAACAACTGCCATAGTCCTTTGCTGCAGTGCAGTAAGAGGAGAGGAAAAAAAGAACAAACTTATGTCTGTGTTTTAAAGTCATTTCTAGATGCATATTAGCACACAGATATGTGATGCTGTTTGTTTTTCAAAACAAAGCAAATGAATTGGAAAAATCCAACGAGAACTGTGAGTGCAACTCAGTGTTAAGACTTTGTTCCAGGTAGAATTTGCGGTGCTTTTCCCCCTATGGAATATTGACTGGGGTGGTTTTAAGGATGGGCTGAATGACTGCTTGAATTGCTGGAATGGATGATCTTTGAGGTGTTTTCCAACCTTGGTGATTGTGTGAAAGCGGGTTACTTTGGTTAATCTCTATTTCTCTTTTGATGACAAGACACAAGGCTGGCTGCTCAGAATTGCAGGTGATGGGACTGCTGCAGCCGAAATGCGAACACAGTCAATATTTGAGATAGGACTATGAGAGAGGCTGTAAGATTTTTTCCTTATATAAAACCTGAATTCCATGTCAAATAAGATTTCAGGCTGAGCTTGAAGCGGAAATAGGGTGGAAAGTATGAAATGTGTTTCCAAAACAACTGTGTAGCGTTCATCTTATGAATTCATAAAATCTTGGGAACTAAATAAAGGCTATGCCACATGGTGCCTTGCACAAAGTGCCCGATGCAGACATCAGGCATCCCTCAGTCTTCTCATAATTTGCAATGTGCATCTCTGCTAGTCTCCTTGGGGTTCCAGGAAGGCTGCTTGCTTCACTCATTTTAGGGTCAAATGCAATAGATTTGGTTTATCCTCTGAGACTTTCCTTAAAAAGCTCTTTGCAGGGGTCTAGACCTCCCTTTGCTGTCCTATCTATAATATTGATGTGACAGCAAGAGTGAGAATGAAGTCTGCCATTTAAAAAATTGATGTACACACTTAATTTTTAGTACTGCTGGCTGTTTTATGGCGTATAAGTCAGGACAGCTACTCAAAACTGGTAGGAATGCTTATGTGGGCAACCCTGTATCTTGTTAAAGATTTCCCAAATAGGGATTTTGCTGCCTTATGTCTCTAAATTTCCCATTGCTAAGCTTCAGGCTGCCCAGGATGTAGTGGAGTCACCGTCCCTGGAGGTGTTCCTGAACTGTGTGGATGTGGCACTGAGGGACGTGGTCAGTGGGCATGGTGGGGATGGGCTGATGATTAGACCGGATGGTCTTAGAGATCTTTTCCGACCTTAACGATTCTGTGGTTCTGGAGCTATCTTTCCTATAAACTGTCGAGGCACTTTTCAGCTTGGGCTGTGTGTGAAGTGCACAAAGAAACAGGACCAGCTTTGGGCACACTGATGGGAGAGCCAGGGAAGCCCAGAGGTCTGCTCCCCACCTCCTCCCTGCCTGGTGCCACAGGCATCGCTTCACACTCGGTTTGCTCATGTGGAAACAGTTGTAGGTTGCAATAGCCGTGCTTCCTGCAGGCACTGCCCAGTGGGAACAGAGTGGAGAATCAAGTGCTGGAGGAGGAGGGAGAGCGCGGTGTGTGTGGATCAGCAGTTGGTACTTCTCTCTGTGACGCTGAGCTGTGGTTCATGAGGATGTGGTGATGCATGCTGCTGAGGGGCCGACAAATCTTTTGCTTGTTAATAAGCTTTTGGTGTCCGGTTGTGTTATATATTACAGTTTGGGCCATTTGTTTTGTGCGAGTGAAATTCCATCTGCAGTTTCTGAAGTGCGTTGTACTTGGTTTTGCCTGAAGCAAGGGCTTATTTTTGCTTTGTGTGCTGTTAAACCCCTGCCTGCAGTCCTTGTGACAACTGGATGTAATTAATTAATAAGCTGTCTGCTTATTAATTAATAAATTTATTGCAATGTTTTAAATATTTGCTGTCTTACAGCCTGAGCTTCTGCACTCTTCTGATTGTTTATTTACTTTTTATGTATCTACTTTTATTATTTATAGACATGTATCATATATATGCACTTAACTATAACTATATCCAATTAAAAATACGCTTTAATTGCTTCTATTTTCCTATCTGCACATGCACAAAAGAAAGGTTCCTACCACTCTAGTAGGTAGAGAAAAACTTGAAACTGTAACCGGAAGGTATTATAATACATCAGAAATAGAGTGGCTTATGAATTTTAAGCAGTATTCATCATTCTTGAGGATGGGAGGGATCGTGGCTTTTCATTCTCGGGGTCAGCAGTGTCAGCATTTCTGTGCATAGCTGGAAGCACTAAAACGTCTGTTATTCCTGCTTCTCCATTTCAGACAGATCTCTCCTGCTTCTCCTTGCAAACTGAGCTCACCAAGCAGGTGAAGAGCCTGGCACTCATTTGAGATCTTGGGTAGATATGTGTTTGTTTTAGGTCAGCAGGAAGGTGCTGCTCTGCCCTTAGGCATGGATTGATTTATGTGGGTTACACTGCTCTGTTCAGACCTTCGTTCAGCCAACAGTCATATCTGTCTGTATACCAGGGAAGCAACAAGCACAAGGTGGTTTTCTGTTTAAAAGATTGTGTAACCTCGACACATTGCAATGTTCTGAACCAATGCTACAGCTGCTCCTGTTGTTTGGGAAACTGAGCTGATCAGAACTCTGTAGAGGATGCGGTTTGGGTGGCATCAGTGCTCTCCTGGGAGTTCACTGAATGCATTCCGAACTTTAAGAGAGGACAAACCTGCCTCATTGTCAGAGTTTTCTGCCGCACTGTCAAGCTCAGTTCTGGGGGGAATTAAGCTTACTGTTAGTGACTAAAGGTAACTTTTAATAAATAGGTTGCCTATTAACTTCATTAACAACAGAAGGCAATGCATGTGGTGGACCAACACAGCCATCATCTCCTAAGGAAATATCATGGTTGGCCTCTTCTCCCAGGTAACAGCAATAGGATGAGAGATAATGGCCTCAAGCTGCACCAGGGAAGGCTCAGGTTGGACATCAGGAGAGATTTATTTCCTGTAAGAGCAGTGCTGCAGTGGCACAGGCTGCCCATGGAGGTGGTGCAGTCACCATCCCTGGAGGTGTTCCAGAGCCGTGTGGATGTGGCACTGAGGACATGGTTGTGGGCATGGTGGTGTTGGCTGACGGTTGGACCAGGTGATCTTAGAGGTCTTTGCCAACCTCAGTGGTTGTATATTCTAATCCATACTCAGCTACTCTCTTCCCCTTATGCTGTCATGTGCTTTAAAGCAGTCGTTTCATACACTTGTGAACTTCCCTGTTAATTCTCCACTTGTGAAGGTAGCTGGTGTTCGTGTCATCTAACTCCACCTATCTGAAAGCCTCACATCCAGGCTTTTGTTATTAGATGGACTGCCATCTATAGAGGAAAATTATACAAGCTTAACTTAACTCTTCAGAGGGTGAAGTTGCTCTCCAGAGTTGTTTGTTTTTTTTTTTTTTTTTTTTTTTTTTCCTAGTTAAAGAGTTTCTGGATAGCAGGTTGCAGAGTTGGCTGGCTGGCATCCTGGGCTGTCTTTGGGGCTAATGCACAGCTCCTTCCAGATTCTATGAAGGTGAGGCAAAGGAGAGTGCAGGCAGCAGGCTTATTTCTGGGAATAGTGTGGGTTAGTATTTCCATAATGAAATATTGGGTGCTCTCCAGGCTTACTTTATAGTGGCAGTGGGGAGATGCATTATCTGCCTGGACTCTGGATTGGAAAGCGATTCTGTGATAAATTTCAGGTTATCTCCTGAGATAGAAACCCCAATGCCCAGCTGCAGTTTGTGGGCAAAAGGCATGATAGTGGCTTAGGACCCCCCAACAATAGCTGGAAAGGAATCTGCCTCTGCAAAGCTAGTGTCAGAGGAGCACCATTAGCGTGGGTCATTTGATATGCACGTTTGCAATGGGAAGTTTAGAGGGATCATTTGCCCAGTCAGACACGGTGTAAATTGAATTTAAACTCCTGCATTGTCATTAGTGGCCCACAAGGGATGGATGTATTTGAAGGGGATTTGAATGCTTATGATCTGTGAGAAATTGACTGGGTTGCACATATGTGAGATGTACGCAGTTCCAGGCAAATGGGCAGATGTGAAGGCATGAGGTCTAAATTTGGCTGGCTTGCAAGCTGACCCTGTATGTCTAAGCAAGAATGCTGAGACAGGATATCTCACTGCCTCCTGTCCCTTTATCTTATTCCCTGGAGGCTCTTACAATGAGACGTCAAAGACCATGGATTGGAAGTGAAACAGAGCAACAGGACAAACTAAACCAGAGCTCTGACTGAAGCTTTAATGTCCTCGTAGGATGGAAAAAGTCTGAATGCATCTCTGCTGTTTTGATGCAAATTCCTGTGCCTTTTCCTCTTTACTGGAGATTAGATTCCCAGTGCTTGGTGGAAGTGCTGACAGCAAAATATTGAGGAGAGATTGCTTTAGAAGAGAAGTGATTTTTGCTATGTGTCTATTCTACTTCTGTGTTTCCCCAACAAGTGCCAAAAGCAATAAAAGGCCAACTAATGCAGCATGCTCTGGTGCTTCAGAAAAGTGGTGCCAGGACTTACTGCAGTAGGTTTTAACAAGGTGGTTGCTGGGCTTGTGGTCAGTGTACATGGACAGTGTGGGGAAGCAGGTAGGAGGGGATGGAAGTCTAATTCTTGTCTAGTGCAAATTGGTGTTATAGAATCATAGAATATCCCAAACTTCAAGGGACCCACGAAGATAGAGTCTAATGCCCGTTACTCTGCTATGCCTAATAGAAACAAACATATTTACACCAGCTGTTGCTCGTCAGGGTACCTTGGAAGGATTGGTTTTGTTGCACTGCACACTGATACCCAGTGCAGATGGCATGGTTGGTGCCAGCCTGGGAGGGAATGTAGTTGTAGTGGAAGAAAGGAGTGATGCTCTTTGCTGAGTGTGGGGATGGTAGCAGCACCTGCTGCTGACTACCTCTCCTTCCCTTTCAAAATGTGCTGCTGAAACAGAACACTGAAAACCCTTCTGGAGATTATTATGTGGATTCACTGGAATATATCCTGCCTTGGAGATAAAAAGCATTTACTCACTGAGAAATGGTCAATTTGCCTTTTTCAACCACTGAACACTGCAGCAGGGTGAGGGAGCTGGATGTGGCTCTTGGTGTAATGCAAAGGGCAATAAAAACACTCATTTTGAGTTTAAGACCTATAAAATATTCTGACCAGACGTCTAATTGCATGTTCCGCCATAACAATTCAAATTAAATAATACAATTAACAGCTAACAAATTGTCCAGCTGCCAATCTGAAGACTTGATGCTGTTCCCACCCTGGATGATGAGAAAGGGCCTGCAATTAGTTGAATTTGCTGTGCATCCTGAATGTAATGCTTGGCTGGAATTACTTTAGGTGTGGAATAGTTAAGAGCATCAGCCCTTCTGCAGCAAATGCCTACATCTGCATCTGGGATAGTTAAGAGGGAAGACTGCATGAAAAACTTGGCCTGGTTCAGGTCTGGAGAGAACACAAGCAAAGTCTGCCAAACATTCAGCCTTTGTTTGGCAGAGGGAAGACCTTTACAGCCCTAGAGAGAAAGCTCTTTGGTAGATGGAAATGTAGGGCCTCCAGCTGCAAGTGTGAGGCCTGACATAGGATGGACCATATCTACTTCATCAACTCAGGCTTACAAAAGAAGAGATGAAATGTGATGATGAAAATGTGAGACCCAAAGTGATGGGGGAGTAGTAAATGGAAGTTGTCTAAGTTGGGAACAACTACTTTGGCACCGTGCTGCAAATCCCTGCTGAGCTTGGCAGGCATCCCTACACATCTGTTATCAAAGGCAGCCGATAGATCTGAGAGAGCCAATGTGAGCACTGGGTGATCTTTATTGATTGCCATCATGGATAGGTGAGGCTGAGCATGGAGGTGGTTGTAACCCCCCAGCTGGCAGGTCTGTGTGGAAGCGGGGTGTGCTGGGGGCTGGAGCCTGATTGTGGCGTTTTGGCTGCTTTCCCCTTCCCAGCCCTATCTGCAAGGTCAGCAGATGGGGATGGAGAGATGCCCATCCCTCTTCCCTCTCCCCCCAGCTCTCTCATCTGTGCTGATCAGGAGTGGGAAGAGGCTCCCTTGGGGTGGAGGATGCACAGAGCTGTAATGTGGGTGACCATCTGTCCCCTGGGACAGTGGTGCCATTTGCACTTATGTGCTGTGGCTCATCCAGGAAGAAAGAGAAATCTGTCGTTGCTCATGATATAAAGCCACATTCTTTACTTATCCTTTCTTTAGTCTTCTTTCTCCTGGTTTCCTCCTGTCATTGCCTACTGTTCAGGAGTCTATAAAAGCTTGCTGTGCCTGTTGCTCCCACTTCTCGAGTGTGACTCGGAGATGCTGTGTCCCTGCAACTCCTCCGGCAGCCCCTCCTGTCAATAGCTGCCCTGTCTCTCCCCTCTCCTTTCTCCATCTGTGTCAGTCTGTCATTTTTTCCCTTTCCTTTTTTCCCTTCATTCACTGTCATTCTCGGCATTTGTTGCTAGCAGTCTCTCTCCATTGACTGCTGATGTCCTTGAATTGGCTCTTTCCATCCAGCCTGGCTAAGAAGGGCACTCTCAGAAAGGTGGTGGTCACTGAAGTGGTGGTGGCCCAAGCTTGGTGGCTGTATGGTGGTGGAGTCTTGGTGGAGCTTGGCTGAGACTTGCTGGAACATCTGTCCCCAGCTCCTACTGAACCCCGCTCCCTGGGGCCCAGCTGTCATGTGCAGATGCAGACAGATGTATGATCAGCATGCTTGCCATGAGCCACGTGGCTGTGGTGTCCTGGCTTTGTGCCCTGGCCTGGGAGCTGGGCAAGGTGTTCAAGGCTTTGTATATGCAAGTTGAGCCAACCCTGTTGTCTCAGAATTGCACATAATCACAGAATGGCCAAGGTTGGAAGGGACCTCAAGGATCATGAATCTCCAACCCCCTGCCACATGCAGGGCCACCAACCTCCCCATTTCATACTAGACCAGGCTGCCCAGAGCCCCATCCAATCTGGCCTTGAACACCTCCAAGGATGGGGCATCCACAACCTCTCTGGGCAGCCTGTTCCAGCACCTCGCCATTCTCTCTGTAAAGAATTTCCCCCTGATATCCAGCCTAAATCTCCCTCAACTTCAAACCATTTCCCCCTGTCCTGCTGTTATCTACCCTTTCAAAGAGTTGATTCCCCTCCTGTTTGTAGGCTCCCTTTAGGTACTGAAAGGCTGCCACGAGGTCACCCTGCAGCCTTCTTTTCTCTAGGCTGAAGAAGCCCAGCCTTGTTCCTGACCCCCAAACCATTGTGGGAGCTGTTTCAGCTTTACTTTAATAACTCAGTTTTGTTTACTGCTGCCTCCCAGAAGAGCATAAATACTGAAATACCACAAGGGCTTCCAGATTGCTTGTAGTTTGAACTAACTGAATGTCTTGAGAGGCAGACTGAACCAAATGCACCTCTTGTGTGATTTCAGCTCTTAAAGAGTCACGGTTGAAAAGGGCTAGCATCAGTACAAATTAATCCAAAAGAAAGCTGCTGAATCCAGTGCTTGTAATGCTAGCTATGAGATTTGTCTCAACAGACAAGGAAAAGTAAAGAATGGGAAGAAAACAATAAAATATTGACCTTTCTATTGTGACAGGCAGCTCATAACGAACAGCAGCTGTTCTGTTTCATGGCACGGAAGAGGCAGCAGTTCAGTATTTGAGGGTGGAGGAGTATTTTCTTCCATGCAGAGGTGGATAGTCTATGAAGTTAGAGATCCAAAATGTTTGCCTTCCATGCTCTGCTTGTTGTTTGGCAGCACACTAAAACACCATGAAAATGTGCTTGGCAAATCTGCATGCCCCATCATTTATACACTCCAAGGGAATGCTCGCCATGTTTACCTATACCTTGCGTCCTGTTTCTCAGCCAAAACCTCAGCACTCAAGTGCAGCAATAAGTCCCCATAAGAATACAAGGTCTTCACTTTCTATAAAATGTTCTATCAGCTTGCTAGCAAGCATTGCTGGAAAACATTGTTATTAATAATTAAGTTAAACCATGTTCAAACAAAATATGCTTTGTGATGTATTACAATCTTTGTTTCTATTCACGCATATTTATTGCCTTATGATGTAATTTTTACATTGAGTCTGTCCCCTGGTTTTGTGGATGGACCTGGCAGGCTCTGCTCTGTGCATGCGTGAGTTTCAGGCCAGGCCTTGAAAGTGTTTGTGTCACAAGTGAATTACATTAAAAAAGGCACGCTCAGAGAAGTGCAGCAGTAATAATACATTGCCTTAGTGGTGCTGCCTGATGCTCAGTGCCGCTGGCCAACTCTGATATTTCTTAATGAAAGATGTTTTTTTTTTTTCTTTCCTTGTAGCACTTGTTTTTGCTTTCTTTTTTTCTTTCCCTGTGGCTCCTTTGATTCATCTCAATTTTGCAAGATCATTCCCTGCTTTGGAGTTTGCACTTTTCCCCATAGTATAGCCCACTGCCTCTCTGCTGGCAACAGCTGTTGTCTTCTTATCTGGAACTCTCTTTGGATATAACATTTTAGTGACTAGAGGCTAGTGACTTTAGTAACTAGACTGTAGTTCACTTCCTTAGCCTGTCATACTACTGCTTCCTAGTTTCTCTTACAGATGGACCCTGTTGTCTTCCCTTGCGTGGAGGACATCTTGACAATATAGTTTCATCCTTGCTGGGTGCACAGGAGTGTTTTCTCCCCTTGTCTTCTGTCCAGTGGGATTTCTGAAGTCATATGATACATGCAAGGGATGTGTGCCCATACCAACATAACCAAAGACATGAAAGACTCCTGTTTTTTTTGTTGTCACATGAGGTGGCAACACAGTTTTCTAAAGATGCTTGACTTTTCCCTGTTAAAGAGGGAAAAGTTACTCCGTTACTTAAAGAAATTCTAGTTTGAGATATGGGAGATGGGGTATTGGAATGGGGAGCCAAGAAGCAATGAGAATAGTAAGCTCAGAGAATCAGGGAGCCAAGGTAGAAGGACTGTGTGTAGGGGAAATGGCAACAGAGGGAAGGAACTGGTGATGGGACTGGGCAAGGCTGATAAAGGGGTGAATAACTGGGAAGAGTGTATATGGGTGGGAAGAAACTGTCTGTGAAAATAAAGGCTGGGGCAATGGGCATGAGTAGAGATTGCCTAAATCTTGACTGAATGCCATCCCTTCCTGTGGATGCAGGGATCCTGTGGCAAAACCATGTCAATATGCAATAAAAGACTGAGGGTTAAATAAATAAGACCTAATAAAACACCAAAAACAAACAAACAAAAAACCCTGCAACAAAACAAGCCTCAGTAATTCTTCTGCAGGGGCAAAAATATTGCTATTTAAAAACTGCTGAAATTGGTTTTTCCACTGGGAAAAAAAAAAAAATAGCCATGCCAGCTATGAAAGTTTCAGCTCAAGCTGCCAATCAGGAAAAGCTTTAAGTGCCTGGGGAGGTTCAAGTTGAATATTAGGAAAGATTTATTCTCCATAAGAGCAGTGCTGCAGTGGCACAGGCTGCTCAGGGAGGTGGTGCAGTCACCGTCCCTGGAGGTGTTCCAGAGCCGTGTGGATGTGGCACTGAGGGACGTGGGCAGTGGGCATGGTGGGGATGGGCTGTTGGACCAGGTGGTCTTAGAGGTCTTTTCCAACCTTAATGAGTCTATGGTTCTGTAAGAGTGACTGCTTGAAGTAGAAAGAGCTTAGAGTGGGATTAATTAATATTAGTGTTATCAATGTAGCTACGTACAACCTTCTGCCATGTAGCTTAGCTCTAACTGAAGAAGCCTTGTCTTTCCCTTACAATACAATAATTAACTATTAAAGTAGGTGCTTAAAACAACAACAACAAAACTCAACGCACGCTCTATCTTTGAGAACAATGACCCAGGACTTTTCTAAGCAGAATTAATTGCATCACTCTACAGTGTGTTTGAGATGCTGTTATTTCTTTAACATGCATTTATAGCATATTGTGATATCTCACACATCCTTTAAATATCCAATAGCTTTTTAACTTAAAAAAAAAAAAAAAAGAAATCTATTTCACACTTAGTGGAATGCCTGTAACACATTTTTCTGGAATGTGTGGCAGATGTCTGGAGGAACTGTGTTTTCTCCCATATGGGGTTATTTTACTGAAAAATGAAATAGGATTGGCACTTCATTTGAATTCCCTGAGCTGTCACACCACGGATTCTCTATCTGGGTGTGAGACGTGAATTGAGATCATAGGTAGACCACAGAAGGCAAAATGTGTTCCCTTCACCATGGGAAGTTCTCCTTCACCCAGAGAAACGTGCTCCTAGGTTCACCTCATCTTTCTTCAAGCACTATAAGGGGAATAGAACAGACTGGGAAGGCCTGCATGGAGATATCCCCTCCATTAGACTGTTCTGCATGATCTAGAGCTTCAGAAGTAGTGCTGTGTACTGGGACCTTCCTTCTTGAGGAGTAGGAAGATGGCAGCTTTGAAGTTTCTCTGTCCTTATATAAATATAAGGAGGAGAATCCTTATTTAAGTGGTCCAAGCTGTTGAGGTGAGAACCAAGCCAACACTTCAGGGTTAGGTACTGCTGAATTTGACTCCTGGATGCAGTCATAAATTGTTATTGTTGTGGCTGTGTCAGGCCATAACTGTATGCAATTGCGTATGGCTTAGAGGCAGATCCAGGTATCGCTGTTCATTAGCTGTACTTTGCTCACCTTTGGTGGGTGTTTGTGTTGACACCTCTTCCTCTCTGCCATGTTTGAATGTGGATTTTTGTCCCCCTGTCCTTGCACTGTGGTAAGTCCTGTCCCTGTGTGTCTTTTCCTCTGTTCCCTATGGACACCCTGGTCTTGTATTAGATATGGACGTTAGTGGCCCCCCTTGTGGCAGGGGGTTGGAGCTTCATGATCCTTAAGTTCCCTTCCAACCCAAATCATTCTGTGATTCTATGACACAGATTGAACACCACACTTGGGACAACCCCCTCTGAACCTAGGACTTGTGTCAACATCTTCCCTTGGAGATAAATGGAGTGGAGATGAATACCACGTGCCTCTGGAGGAGGCAAATGCATGTGCTTTCTCACTGTGGGACAGTTGAGCTCTTTGTCCTGCCTCTCTCCTTGTGTTCAGCTTGAGCTGAGTTTCTGGAAAGTAGAAGTCCCAAGGCTTATTTTGCTGCTGTAGCAGTATGTGCGTGTGAGATGTTTCTGAGCAGTGCTTCCAAGGGACGGAAGAGCATAGCTCCATGCAATGCTGTCAGCAAGGCCTGTATATCACTTGAATTTAGAGTGTATACCATGGGGCTGCTACGCAAGGGTGAAGAAGTTGTGGCCAAACGACGGGGGGCCTTTCACATAGGATAGAGCATGTCTGTGGTCCCATCAGAGGGAAGCAGAGGTGTGTTAAGTGGGGCAGCTCTAGCAGGAGAGAAGTGATTATCTCCTTCCCAGGCCCTTTGATTTCTTTGGGTGCTTGAATATAATTAGGCAGGTTAGTGTCATGCACTTGAGGCTTTGTCTTGTACCTGTGGCATTACAGACTCTTGTGTGCGCTTGGAGGACTTCCTTAGCTGTGGCACCTCTCAACTGGACATAGGATTATTCCTTTCTGAAGCACTTAGCTGCAGGCTTGCATTTGGCAATGATACGGAGGCCTTAAATGCACCATCAAGTACAGTTATGTCTCAGTCTTCTCCCCCTGTACACTACACATGCACACACTGAGATGCGAGCGGGGGTTAACTAACGGGAGATGCAGTGATCAGATGGTCAGAGTGCCCTGATAATTGAACAGAAGAATGTGTGAAATACCACAGTAATGTGTATATATTGCTTGTATGTATTAGCCCTTTGCACTGGTGATACATTCAGAATAAATGTATTTGAATAATGATGCTAACTACTATACAATAAATCTAAATGAACTCTTTATCACTGTAATTTATGGGCATCTATATAAATTGAAGGAGTACTCACCATTCTCCTCTTGCTGTCCCTGAAAGTTACAAGAGAATTAGAAGACATTTGCATTGATGAAGCTTAGGTAAATATTTAACCTACTGGCAAGTTTCTCTCTAATTATCACTAAGAGAGACTCACTGTGCCTTCCCTTGTGTATCAGGCTTGGTGATGTCAGGGGATATAGAGAAAAGAAGGGGGAGAGATTTCCACTACTGCTTAAATTCCTGAGTTATCTCAGTTTTTTTTGTCTGGAAGTTGATAATTTAAACCTGCTTGAGGTGCAGGGGGAAAGTGTGGAGCTACGATGGGAATAGGTCATGGTGGAGGAAGTTTGATGGAGTATGTCATGGTGGAGGACATGCAGTGGTGTGATGAGTTTTGGGCCACCTGAAAGACACCGATGGGGGTGAAAGTGACCAAAATGCATCAGATGGTTAAAAACAGTGGGATCCCAAGTGTTTCTCAGGTGGGAGTCCAGTTCAGATCACCAGTGCAAGGAGCTGTGTTTTGATGGCTGCAGTGTAGCCCTCCCAGTCCTTCCTCAGCACCATGCTGTGGTGTGGTGCATTCAGGCAGCCAGTGAGAGATGCAAAATGTGGTTTGTTTGAAAACTAAGCTACAAGGATTGGGGTTTATACCCGGAGAGTGCTCAGTTGGCCAGTGGTGAGGAGACCCTGCTTTGGCAGAGGTAGGAGTGGGGCTGTGCAAGGTGGGCTGAGCCTCCTTACAAGATATGGAACTCAAGGCAGGTGAGTGCTCAAACAGCATGGATAATAAATTGACACAGCTCCATTAACTTCCAGAGAGTTCTGCTTGTTAACCCCATCTCAGAGACTCTAGAGTTTCTCAAACTGTAGTATAAATCTTACAAAAGGGAATGAACTCTTTCTTGCGTGACTTAGGGACAGTAAGGGACAGTCTTGGTGCTGTTTTCATGCGCTTGTTTGAACCAGGCATTTACTGAAATACAATGAAATCTGAGCTGGAAAGCTGGATTTGAGATTCAGCTCTGCTTGGTTTGTGCTTTATTCACATCAATTTCCTTTCCTCAAAACGCTCCTCTCTCTCACCCTGTCCCCCAGCCAGGGAAGCAGCTGTTGAGCTGCCATTTCTCTGCTTTTATGATGCCCAGGGGGAGGAGGAGACAAAGCAGAACATCTCCTCCTGCCTTCTCCTCTGATTGTGAGTGGGGAGCTGAGTTCCCAGCTGAGCCTGTGCTATGCTTTCTGTGACATGGTGAGACATTGCTCTGGGGATGCTCTGGTAGTGGGACTTGCTGGAGGACAAGGGGAAGGTACAACAGAAAAGGTGACAGCAAGCCCAAGAGTTGTGGAAGTTTTGCTTCGGGTATTTTGCTGGTCCTCTGTGTATCTGTCCATGTAGGGGAGAATTACTGGGCAGGACCTCGTGGTGAAGCCAGGAGAGTTGGAGCATGGAGAAGGCACAAGAGAGGGGACCTGGGGAATAGGACAGAGCAGTGTACTGAGGAGATGTGTGTCTAAACCTGATGTGTTTCCATGGATTGTGGCTGGCAGTGAAAATCCCTTGTTGAGTTTTCAATCCCATTTGGAAGAAGAAGAGTTGTGAGGGAATTCAAAGCAGAGTGAAGCTACACCATTTCCTGATGTAGTTGTACCCCTGGCCCCTGCACCTTCCCCTGCCTGGATGTTTCTATGACTTTTCTGAGTAAAACAACCTCTCTTGTGCTTGAGCTCCAACTCTGGCCCTGGCTCAGCTCCTCAGCTGGGTGAGCCATGCTCTGTCCCATTGCAGAGTGCTGGGGACGAGCTCTATGAGATTTGACTGGCATCCTCACCTCTAGTCCCTCAGCATCTTGCTCATGCTGCTGCTCCGACTGGGGCCCAATGTGTCCCTACTGCATGTCTTTTTTTTGTCGCTGATGGCTGCTGCACGTACAGGAGTCTATACAGCCAAAGTGCCCCTTACTCATCTGTGCCTACAACCACCCCAATTCTCCATTTGAAAATTGCTTCATTTGTTCAGTCTCATGTTTTAGTGGGGAAGCAGTTGAGACTCAGCATTACCTGAGCATCTAACAGAGGAATAATCTGTAAGGAAGGACTGAAGGTGGTTCTGGATCACATCTGGGGATGGTGACTCCACCACCTTCCTGGGCAGCCTGTGCCACTGCAGCACCACTCCTGAGAATTTTCTCCTACCATCCAACCTGAACCTCCCCTGGTGAAGCTTAAAGGCATTACTTCTTGTCCTATTGCTCTTACATGGGAGAAGAGGCCAAACCTGATCTCCTTGGAGAACCTGACACCCTCCTGTCTCAGGCTGCCCTCATTTGTCCCCTATATCTGTAGGTTCCCTGTGCAACTTTGCCAATGGGTTTCTCTCCTGCACATCAGGCTGCTGAGCTCCTTGTGCCCATACTTGATTACTGAGGGATTTAATGGGTGTCTGAAGTGTGGATTATTAATACTGACCTCAGGCAATGGCTCATTAAGAATGAAAATAAAACATAAAATGAATCAAAAAGGAGACGAAGAGGCTGAAGTTTAGAAAGGAACTGGGAGGAAGTGTGAGAGCAAGGATGAAGAAATTGAGTTTGAGAGTTGATTACTCTGGAAGCAGAGTGGAAAAGAAGACAAAATAGGAGGCTTAATAGGGCAGGAGAGCCAAGTGAAGGGAAGTGGACTGAGGGAAAAGAGAGCCCAGGCAGGCTTCCAAGGGCCTTTAGCCTGCTGAGATTTTTGGCAGGGGAAACAGATGGAGAGAGAAACTGTGAGTCTGGAGGCTGCATGAAATATTTAAGATGCTCCATAGAACTAGCTTCTTGGTAGTGGTGAGATTCTGGGCAGGAGGAAGACAAGAAAAGGTTTGGCTGATAATGGGAAGACTGCAAATATTCTGCCAACATGCAGCTCTGCTTTAGATCTTTCCTCTTGCCTCTTATTTAATCTTCTTTGGAGGCGACATATTTTTTCCTTACATCAGACATGAGGAAAATTTTTGGACACTGAAGATTTATTTTGCTTCTCCTTCATTCTTCCCCTTCTTTCCCTTTTCCCCATCCCCTAAACTGAATGCATTTCTCAGACCATCGTTAATAACATCAATGTGAAGTCTTGCTCCCTCCTTCCTACTGCTGAAGTAGGATATGCCTCTATCCTCTTTGGGCAATAAACCCCCCCCCCCCCCTTCTCCCTTCCATGTAATACAGCAAGGGATGCAAAACTGGGAGTTACCTCCTCCAACCCCTTCCTTCCACCCACTGAAGCCTGGAGCTCATTTGTGGTGATCACAGAACTACAGAGAGGTTTGGGTTGGAAGGAACCCTTTGGGTCCATGCGATCCAACCCCTACTTAAGCAAGAACACGCAGAGTGGTGTGCTCAGGAACACACCCAAGTGGCTTCTGAAGATCTTTGAGGAGACTCCGCAGCCTCTCTTGGCAACCTGTGTCAGTACTACAGCACCATAACAGTGAAGATGCTGGAGGAAAATCTGGTTATGAAAATATTCACAATGAACTTTTTGTTGACTTGGAGGCAAAGCTATGGAAGAAGCGGAGGTCATGGAGTCAGGGGGATCCAAGCAATGGCAGAGGCCATTTTCTCTGCTCAGCTCTACAAGAGGATGAGCGTGCTAGCTACAAGTACCATTGCTGCTTTTAAAATAGACAGCTATTCAGGTTTAATTCTGAATCTTTCAGCTCTGGAGGTTCCATTTAGAGGTAACTTACTGCACCTGGCTTTCTGTAATCTTCCTGTGCATGTTGCATCCTACCCACCAATTTGCTGCCTTCCACCTTCATATGAACCACACTTGACTTCTTCTAAGAGGGTGGAACTGTTTTTCCTACTGATTCACTTAAGTTCTGCAGGTGTCAGGTCAGCAAGTGCATGTTCACCCTTTTATTGGTGGCAGGGAGGATCTGAAGTACGCTTGGCATGGTTCACAAAGCAAAAGAGTCTGGATTGTCAATCTTGAGCTTTTGTGATTGCTCTGCCTGGCATCACAAACATCACAAGACACAGTTGAGTAGACAAATATTACTGTATTAAAGGCAAAATGTACTATAGGTCCTTTCAACAGAAGAACAGAATGACACTAGCATGAGTTTAATAAAGGTTAAGGAGTGAGCAAAAAGTAAATGCTATCTTAGATGACAAAATAGCAGGTTTTAATGAACTCACACCCTTCCCTAGGAGTAATGGCTTCCAATAAGCTTGAGCTGGTTTTCCACTCTTTGATAATCACAGCCAGAAAACATTCAGATTTTTTTTTTTTTCCCAGGGGATTTTGTAACAGGATCCAAGGTACTGAAATATCTGGTTAAGGCATTTGATAAAACATCCACGGTGCAAGACAGCAGCACCTCGTTCAATTTCTTCTGAAGGTGAGACATTGCAAGAGCAGTATGGCAGCTCACATAGCTCATTTCTGAGTGGATTACATATGGGAAGCCTTCATGTTGATGCAGTCTCAATTATACTGTATCAAGGTTGGTATCAGTATTGCTTTAGCTTTCCTCTAGTGTCATATTCTCTTTGGCTGCTCCCATTTGCCTCTCATTAGGAGGAACTCAGGAAGGGGGAGTGAATACACACCACCTGATTTGGCTTAGGGTGCTGGTGAGCTGACAGCTGCTGGTGGCTGGAGGAGTGCCTAAGGGAAGCACTGTGCCTTCTCATCTCATTTGTTCACACTTCCCTGGGCAGCCATGTTAATGCTTGGGCTGGGCAGCCCCAGTGTCTCATCAAACAGCAAGAGATGCCCATTTGTTTGACTTACACTCTTCTGACTGCTCCCTGACTTGTGTAGGTTTTTTGGGAGTCTGTTAACACTCATTTCCTTCAGTAAACATCATCTGCTTAATTTTCTCCATCACTTTTCCACTCTTTCACTTTCATGCTGTTTGCCCTTCTTAGTGTTCCCAGTAGAGGGGACAACAGATCTCCAGCTCTGGAAAGAGCAGAAACTGCTCCGGTCTGCTCAATACTTCTTGCTGGGAATAATTTCTGGCTCCTGATCAGTAGCCTTCCCAGAGAGGTAAATACAGGCTCTGACTCCCCACTGCTTTCTAAATAGATGAGCAGCTTGCTTGAGGAGGATGGGACCCCTCAAGCGGGAGATTGCTTCTCTTGGCTGGATATGTTGGCCCTCTCTGGCTCATCAGGGCACACTGCATTCCACGTTATGGCCTGTTTGGGGCTTGTTTTCCATGCCTCTCCACAAGTGCTTACACGCCTTTGGTCTAAAAATCCAAGTAGTGACCTCACCACAAGAAGGATACAGAGCTGTTGACTCAGAGGGCTGGAGCTCCTCTCCTGCAAAGGCAGGCTCAGGGAGCTGGGCTTCTTCAATATAGACAGAAGAAGGCTCTGGGGAGACCACACTGCAGCCTTCCAGTGCTCAAAATCAGGAGGGGGACCAACATTTTATGTGGTCTGATGGTGATAGGACAAGGGGGATTGGCTTGAAACTAAAAGAAGAGAGATTTAAGTTAGATGTTAGGAGGAAATTTTTTAACTCGGGGCAATGAGATACTGGCACAGCTGCCCAGAGAGCTGTGGGTGCCCCATCCCTGGAGGTTCAAGGCCAGGTAGGATGGGGCCCTGGGCAGCCTGAGCTGCTGGGTGGCAGCCCTGCCCACAGCATGGGGTGGGACTGGGTGGGCTTTGAGGTCTCCTCCAACCCAATCATTCTGTGATTCTATGGCCTTTTCTGTTTAGACTGTGATACAGACTATGGTTACAAAGTAAGATCTATCAACCTAACTGGGTGAAGGCTCAGCTGTGTCTTGAAGTTCGTTTGAGGATAAACCTGCTGCACAGAGAGTGAGCACACAGGCAATCCAGCAGCCTGAGGCTGCTTTAGGAACACGCTGCCTGGACAGAAGACTATTTGCACAAAAACCCAGACCTGTTGCATGACTTTTATGTGCCCTGCTTGTGTTTTTGCACAAGACCTGCAGCATTTTCTGTGCTCTCACAACAGCTCAAGCTCCCACAGACTGTGAAGTTCTGATTCAGTTATAGCATCAGTAGTTGTCAGCAGAAGGTGCATGTGCTTCACAGAAAACTGCTTTTTTAAATTTTTTTTCCCTGCTTTTGCTGAGTATCTGTATGAGAAATGTTTCTTAGTTCTTCTATCTTTCCTTGTCAAGTTGTACTCAGAATTAGTTAGGTGTTACTTCCTGCAGACTGCTCCTCCCATCCTCCCAGCCTAAGGCTTCTCTTTTTTGTTTTTTTTTTTTTTAAGCATTTAGTACAGTTCTCATGCCCTCTTCTTTAACTGAGCACTGTTTGTAGTTTCACTAATCAATTTTCTAGAGCCATGCTTCATATCTAGAATTGCATCTAAGCATACTGTAGGAGCCTGGAGCTGGGAGAAGATTGGTGACCTGAAAGGGCGGGAGTGAATAAACACAGACTTTGATGGGCATCTGGAAACAACCCTGTAAAGGTCTGAGAGACATCAGGGGTGGTTATTAAATAACATAAAAAGGGGAGAGGTGACAAAGATGACTAAGAATTCAGGGAGGTCACAAGTGGAATCAATCCACCTTCTTAACAGAAATAGCTTATAGAGGTAGAGAAAGAAAATGGAAGAATGTATGGATTAAGCCAAAGTTAATGTTCTTCGGAGGGAACCTGAGGAGGATGGGGAGATTTCAGGTGGGGTATTAAGACAGATTTCTTCTCAGAAAGAGCAGTGCTGCAGAGGCACAGGCTGCCCAGGGAGGTGGTGAAGTTACCATCCCCAGAAATGTTCCAGAACCGTGTGGATGTGGCACTGAGGAACATGGTTAATATGCATGGTGGGGTTGGGCTGAATGATTTTAGAGGTCTTTTCCAACCTTAATGATTCTGCCATTCTGCATTGATGGGATGAGACACTCAAATGGGAAAAAGGATCTAATTTCCTTAAAAAGGAAATATTAAGTTTAAAAAAGTACTTTCTAGTATTAAGATTAATTTTAGAGGATGGAAATGATTGTTGAATGAGGTAGAGGATGGTACGAACTCAGATGGCTTAAGAGATGGTTCGCTTGCTGGTGGGTTTGCACAGCTTGATGGGCAATAGGGTAGGAACACAGTTGATTTTTAGCATCTGCCTGAGCTTTCCCTGTGTTATTCCTAACTGGGAAGGAGGCAAGATGAGAAGCCCTGATTAGAAGTAGGGATGAATATCATGTTCCTCAGAGAGGGAGGCTTGTAGGCAGAGTGCTATAGTCTATATGCAACTTTGCCTTGAAGCCTCCCTTGTAGTAGAGTATAAACATATTTGTCCTCTCCCAAAATCAATCTCTCCATCTGTTTTATTTTCTAGGACCTTGGTTCTTATCTAGTGTTTTATCACTTTGATAGCTCTTACCTTGTTAAGAACGTCTGTTTTTCTTTCTAATCTCTTCACATCACCTCCCCTGGGTGCTCTCTCCTTTCTCTTACAGTACTCTGTGACTCCTATTTGTTTCTCCCCTCACTGATATCTTTTAGCCTCTGTTGGCATTTCTGCTTTCCCTTGGAGCAGTGGTGAGGAGGTGCTGTATGGTGGGCAGGGGGAAGGGATACAATGTGATACAAAGCAATGCCATAGTGATCTGGTGTCTTCAGGGTTGGGAACTGATACCTTCAAGCTCCCATTGTAACCTAGGCCATTTCTGACTTTTGTGGCTTGGACAAACCAATCCTGAAGGCCTCCACTCTACAGTCATGTGAGAGGGAGATTTATGGGAGATGGCATCTGCCCTCAGGTGATGTTCAAGAGATTGCAGTGGTGGTAGGAGGACCACCACTCTGTCCTGGCCTTCTCTACGTGTCTCCTCTCCTTCAGGTCCTGATGCACAAGGACAGTTTGACTGATAGTGAAGAAGCAGATTACAGCTTGTTAAAGGAAGAGAGGGCTTCACAGTCAAAGTTAAGACAGTCTGGAATGAATCATGGGTCAAGACTGGCCAGGGCATGGGTAGAGATTCCTCTTCCCGAAAAGTAATGGATAATGTTGGTGGTAGGTGGGCAGTTGGATTCGATGATCTTAGAAGTCTTCTCCAATCTTAATGATTCTATGAAATGACAGGGCTGTCTACCTGCAGCCTGTGCAAAGGTCCCCTCTTGTATCAGCCCCACCAGCAGTGCTAGCAAGACATGGGTGCACGGAGAAAGTTTTTTGTTCAGCCATGACCTCAGTGTAGAGAACCTGCAGGCTTGAGAGCGTGGGTGTCCTCAGCACCTTGGTGTCACAGTGGCTCCCCTGAGCTCAGGTGAGTGCTGTTCTGATGGACATAAGTCATTTCAGTAAGCCTGCTTCCCTGGGAGCAATGCATTTGGGTGAGAGTGGATTTCTGAAATTCAGGCAGGCCTGTCACCGTGGAAGAGGTGTGGAGGCAAACTGTCTAGAACAAGTGTCTTCTCTGGTAATGCCCAAGGCAGGTAGACTGGATGGCTCATCGAAGTGCTGGTTTCCCACTAATGAGGAGGAAGGCAGCTTGATTTACTAGCTGAACCTGCATCCCTGTCTTCTCTTGGGCTCTCTGCTTTCTGGCTGGAGCAATGTGAGAGGAATCTGAATTGGTGTGTGCGTGGGAGGTATGTGTCATTATCAGCACTGAATGCGTATCACTTGGTTATTCTCGTGTTGCACAGCAGGCAGCTCTGCTCTTACTGACTGCTAACAGCAACACTGCACCAGTGATGCGTGTGTCGGTGGTGGGCACTCTGTCCTCATCTGCTCTCATAAGGGATAAGAGTGGTGTTTTGTATTGCCAGCAGTTGAGTGCTTTGTTCCCTGGTACTGGTTACAGCAGGTGACAGAACTGTTGGTGGGGCAACCTTCATGTGTGAACATGGGTTTGCTCAGGCATAGAGATGCAAGCAACTTTTTCCGTCTCTTGAGCTCTTCCTGCTGCTGCCTCTTCTCTGCCTTCATTCCCCAGATCCTCTCTGTTATTTTGCCTTGGCAAGAAGAGGTGTTCCAGTGTGCTCGAGGCTTGAAAAAACATAAGCAAAATTGGAAACCTTTCAGCTTTTTTATACATGTTTCAATTTTTCCTTGCAGTTTACAGCGCTAGACGCTCTGGATCTTATTACATAAAGATGTTGTTTCTTGTCATTAATCCAAGGCATGGTGGCTGTTCTTGGCACTTTCCTCCTAATTTGCTGCTCTCCTTGGTGAATAGCTATCTCGTCACACACAGCCACTTTCTATACTTCCTACTTTAGCCCTATTAATAGCATTTTCTCCTTTACACTAAGGTCAGGGAAGCATCTTTTCCCGTCTTATCTCTTACTCCTGCTACAAAGTAAATCTGCCAGCAGAAGAAATGGCAGCCTACTGGGACCTGGCATCCTCTTACTGGGAAGCACAGGTCTGCCTGGGAGCAAGGCTTTCCAGGTAGGCACACTTAGCTTCAGCAAGAGTGACAGAGCTCAATTCTGCATCCATTCAAACAGTGGACCTATGGTCACAGGTATGGGCTGAAGGTTGGACTAGATGATTTTGGTGGTCTTTCCAACCTCAAAGGTTGGAAGGGTTCTATGGGCTTGTCACTCAAAAATGCTGTCAGGATGGCTTTCTCCAGCAACAAAATAATTTTCAGACCTCAGTTGCTCATTCTTCTATGAAAATTACATTAATATGTCAGTGCTAATGTTTCAGTATTGCCTAAATCAGGGATGTGGTGGAGACGCTGGTCCCTGGAAGTGTTCAAGAAATGTGTAGATGTGGTACTATGGGATGTGGGTTAGTGGGCATTATTGATGACAATTGGATGGTTGCAGTAGATGGTCTTTTCCAACCTCAGCGATTCAATGTTTAAAGCTGTCCCATGCACAAGGGTGATCTTTCAACTGGACACTCATTGCTGGATGAGCTGTACCACTGGAAAAAGTTAGGGCCAGAGTTGTCCAAATTCTTCTCTTACACTCATCTGAGGTTAACCTTCTGGTTACCTAGACTCTTTTATATCACACTCATCTAAAAAAGTTCATCATGCTCTGCCACCTGTTGTGATGGTTAATTAAGATGCTCTTGAGCAATTGAAGTAGCTGGGAAAAAGGGGAAGATGGAAAAACAAGGAACCATAGCAAAACCAAGTGCTCCAGCATTCAGAAGTGCTGTTGCCTTTCAGTATGTGCTCACTTAATAAGCAGCCAGATTATACTTTGTTTTCCTGTGTTTGTTCGATGTGTGGCTCTAGGCTTTATTGACAACTATTTAAGCCCTGTGCTGCGCTGAAGACAGGATTATTGATTTCCTCGTGGTCTTTTTTTTTATTTATCATAGTAGTATCTGAGTGCTCATCATTGTAGAACCTAAGCACTTCACAAACATTAATTTATCTTTACAACACTCTTGGGAGGAAAGGGCTGCTCCCAGCTCACTGTTTATACAGAGGGGATGGCAGTGTGCACAGATGAAAATTAAAACCATCCAGTAATTTTAAAATCCTAATTAGAAATACTTGAGTACAGGTTTTTTCAGCACTCTTTATGCTCAAAGTGGGAACCATTCTGGCACAGAAGTGAGTTGTCTGTACTCCCTTGCACTGCACTCAGGACTTCTGTAGAGCATAATGTAAGTAACAGAGCCGGTGACCACAGATTAAAGTGACTTATTTTGTTCAGGAAGGCCTGAACTCCATACTCACTTTCAACTGCAATACACCGATCCTTCCAGCAGTTCACTGTTCTGTGTTTGGTCTTTCTCAATGCTCTGCAAAAAAACCATCTGTTTTTAATGTCTTTTATCTATGTGGTCCTAGTTCATTTCTACCTGTTCCTGTCCTTCATGCTAAACAAAGGAAAAGATAGTAAAGGAGTAGAGCTTGGCACCACTAGCAATACTGTGAGTATATGGATCCAAGTGGGGCTACACAGACAACCTTCAATTCTAGCATTTTCTTACTTGTGTGTAGGGCATCCAGCTCTAACAGTACTCTCAGCATAAGAAGGTATGTGACTGTATATAATTCTGGTAATCCTCTGTGTTTTCTACGTCTAGTGAATAAAACACAGCACCATCCTGGAATGCAAATGTAGTTCCTTGGTTAAATCTTGTGTGTGCCCTCAGTAGACTTCAGTCGTTTAATAAAATGTTGAATTTATACCTTTTACGTGGCTAAGCAGAAAGATGTGCTTGCTGCCTGTTAGGGCTTTTTTGAAGTGTATTGGGAAGGCAGAGAAAGTTATTGCCAGCTGTACCCAGCAGCGTGATGGAGGGAGCACAGGTCTCATGGATTGATTTCTCCTTCAGTCTGTCCTGCTCTGTTCTTTGCTCACCCTTAATTCTCATTCCACTCCTATCTTGCCTGTTCTGTCTGCTCCCTGCAATACTGCTTCTTATTCAGATGGAAGGAAGTCTCAGTATTTTCCTCAGCTTCCATATGTGTTTCCTTTTCATCTCAGCCTCATCAAACTCTCAGGATCATTCTTTCCCCCTCCCTTTGCTTAGATGTTTTCTTCTCTGCACTCAGAATGGAACAGTCCTTCTCTATACTGCTGTCCTGAAGTCTGGAGCCTTGAGGCAGACATTTTTCCATGCTCTGCAGTCTACTGACCCCATGGTGACATCTGGAAGGAAGTCCCTGTTGCCCCCATAGCAATGGGTTATGAGATGGTGCACCATGGACTTGGGAGAGAATAGCACATTCTTTCTGGCTGACCTGGGTCATGTGTGCTGGCACAGGAGAGTGACTGTATGGGAAACTTCTTAATAGGGTTTATTTTACTATCAAAATTTTAAAGTAGAGCAGTGAAATCTGAATACTTTGATTTTAGGCTTCTGGAGCAGACATCCTGCCCTACAGTCCTGTGGCAGTGAGACAGCTTAGCTTACCTGGCTGTTGGGATTTGCTGCTTCTGGTTGCCAACTGTCCTGCTTTACAGAAGGGCTGTCAACAGGGATCATAAAGCAGAGAGAAAGTTTGCTGAGTGACTGTCTAAGAAACCCATGGAGCAGGATTTCAGAATCTAAAAAGTTCATCTAGTTTGCTCCAATAAATATTTTGATTTCAAGCCAGAAATAGTGGATTTCTCTGTGGGGAGGTGAAGAAACATTTTCTGACATGGCTGCACTTTGCAGTACAGAATTGCATTGCTGTTTCAGGGCTAGCAGCTTTACTTTTTGACTTGTTGTCGCTGTTTGATCTCAGCCATATTGGTTGATTGTCTAAATGATGGCTTTATATGTCATAGTAAAATTTTAGTTTATTTTGCCTCTCTTCCAGCTGTATTTGCAACTCTGGTGTTTGCTTGGATTTGGATAACAGATGTCTTGTGGGGAAAAAGTCCTTGTTTATCTACTTGTTGGCATCTGTGAAAGAAAAGCTAATCCTTCCATTGGAGCATTTCTAAGATCCAGCAGAGATAGATGCAGCTCTTTATTGTCAATTTTAACTATGTTTTAGGCATACATATTTGCTGTATGATGGGATGTCTGGTTCTCTGCGTGCATCTTGATGAGGAGGTAAAAGGATGAAATTTGTGTTGTAGGGGGATATCTTAAATTTCCTAGCTGAGAATTGGACTCCTGTGTTTCTATTTGCAGCAAATGATCAAGTCTGCCGTTGGAGCTTTTCTCCTCATTCCAGAATTGAATCAATTGTTACGTGCGTTTTTTCCAAGTCCAGATTGACTGCTATGCATTTGAGTGTTTTTTTTTTTTTTTTTTTTTTTTTCTGGGTGTTGCTGAAGCAATCTGTCTTGCTCCATTTAGCAGAACATCCCCCTCAGATTTCTTCCCTCAATGGCTGATACTATCCCCATTTGCTTCTGCTGCAAGCTACCGTTGGGAAACTGCTAATTGCAGCTTATGCAAAGTCAGGCGTGTCTTTGTCATTCAACTTGAAGTGCTGCGCATTTGGATGTGGGGAGAGACAGCTGCACTGAGGGCCGTATCTGCACACTGTTTGGAGGTAGGCACAGCTCTGCCTGTCTGAACTCTCAACTGGCCCCCTGTGAGCAAAGTCAAAGCCATGCAGCTACACCTGGCGTGAAATGGAGCATTGAGTCACGTTGAGGGCACGGGGCTGAGTGTTGTGCTGGTGTGATAGTACAGTTTCCAGCTGGATCTGAGCACCGGTGTAGTGTGAACATTGCTTGCCAGATACTGTGCAGACATTGCTTTTGGGCAAAACTCAGAGCTGAGCACCAGTGAGGCCATGGAAGGCTTGGTGCTTCCAAAACGGTGAGAAGATGCCCAGGTGCTGCCCGCTCCAAAGCAAAGAGAGACACTGAGGTCTTGGAGCTTGTCTAGTGAAGGGCAGCAGAGCTGTGAGGGATCTGAAGCACAAGATTAATGGGGAGTGGCTGAGGGAACTGCCGTTGTTCCGTCTGGAGATGAAGAGCTCAGAGGAGACCTCATCACTCTCTACAGCAACCTGAAAGGAGATTGTGGTGAGGTGGGAGTTGGCCTCTGCTCCCAGGTAACAGTGATAGGACAAGTAGTAATGGCAGTAAGTTGCATCACGGGAGGAGGGTTAGGCTGCCGAGGGAGATGGTGGAATCACTGTCCTTGGAGGTGTTCCAGAACTGTGAATGTGGCACTGAGGGACGTGGTTCGTGGGCATGGTGGGGATCAGCTGATGGCTGGGCTAGGTGATATTAGAAGTCTTTTCCAACTTTGATTCTGTGATTCTATGACCTCTGTTCTGGCTCTCTGCCCTTAGAAGATCTTGGCCACGTGCAGCTCACTCAGAAATAATGCTGGCATGTCTATGCCATGTTCTTAGCTCTTTTCTCAGTTTCTATTCCATCTGGAAATAAAGGGCATTTTTTGTCGTGTCCCCCCCTCCCGCACCACAACATAGTCATTTTTGGATGTGTAAAGTGGATTTATTGAACTGCAGGTGAAACAAGCTCCATTATCTTTTCAGCTTTGGCATCGTATATTCTGGTCGAGGTGCTGCTCCAAAGCACGCTCTTAAGAGGAGCCTGCAGCAATCTGTTTGATATTTATGAGCTTGTAATTTTATATCAGGGAATTTATTATTCTATATTAAAAGGCAGGCATAAAATAAACCAAGCTAAAGGGCACACAACCTTTCAAAAGGTTTTCAACCACTTAAATCTTTCTCTCTCTCTCTCTCTCTCTCTCCTCTATATAATACTGTGTTTGAAAGCAAGATAACAAAACACCTGGACATGGTTCCTTTTAGCTCTTTGTGGAGACTGACTGCTGTTCTTTATGGAGGAGCAAAAAAATTCAGTTCTTTTTTGGAGGAAAATTGCTGGCAGTGCAGCTGACTTATTTAAGACACATGCTAAGCTGGGCAGTTGGTCAGTGTTGAACTGCCTGGGTACTTTTGACCCCTCTCAAAGCAGTTGCTGGAGGCAAGCCATGTTCCAGTGCTTTCCTGAAGTGGTTTTACTGTTTAATGGTAGATTTGTTGTGGTTTTTAGACCACGCTTTATCACACTCACAAATCCTCATTGATTCAGTTTATGCTCTGATGTGGCTTTTTCCTCCACAGCTTTTATTCTGCTCTTTTATTTTTCTTAAGTCACTTTCAGTCAATGCAAGGGTGGTTGACCAAAGCACAGCTGTTGCTTGAGTCCTAAGTGGACATGGGTGGAGGGATATGCCTGGATTTCATTAGGAAGTTCTGTGCATGTGAAGTCATCCTTACTTGGGAAATGGAGCTGAGGTATGACTTTTGTGCAGAGATAAGTTTGCCCCACAAGCAAGAGTAATTAACAAATGTCCATACAGCTTCTTGCTCTGAGGTACTGCTGGACCTGGGGAGGCACTTGGACTGGATGAATTGGAGAGGCCTTTTCCAATCTTTATGATTCTATGTATACTGTAAAGCATTGCATATAAATTCATGCCTATCCATATTGGGTTACTGTGCACGTGCAACCATATAATGATTGCTTTCATGTATGCATGAATACGCTGTGCACAACTTCATCATGTGAAAGATACATTTCTTCACTGGTTTTGCATGAATGAACACATTAGCCTATAGTTTCTCAAAGAATCATGGAATCATAATAGTTTGAGCTGGAAGGAACCTGTAAGGGCCATCAAAGCCAGCTCCTGGAATCCTAAACTCTTAGACCAGGCTCAGAGCACCCTGTAGGTGTCCCTGTTCGTTGCAGGAGAGGTGGATGAGATGGCCTTTAAGAGTCCCTTCCAGGTGTTAAGGTTATCCAGTTCAACTGCCCTACAGTGAAACAGGGATGGCTATATCTAGATCAGCGTGCACTGAGCCTGGTCCAGGAGTTCAAGATTCCAGGAGTTGGATTCGATGAGCCTTTCAGGTCCTTTCCAACTTGGAATATTCTGTGATTTTGTATGTGGGTTATTTGAACTAGACAAAGTGCAAGATTTAAATCTCTCTATGGGAGCATAAAGCACACAAGCATGTGAGGGAGTTTCTGTGTGTTTGAGGAGATGTGAATGTTGGGTTGTTTTTTCCAAAAAATGAAGTCCCCTCAACCCACTGATGTTTTGACGCCTCTTGGGACCAGAAAGTTCTGCCATCTTGTAGTTTGAACATAAAACGGAGAAGTGAAGCATTATAAGCCAAAGCCAGTTAGATTTCTTACTGTGAGAGAACACCTTAAATTCTGTGGCATCTTAGAAAGTGGGTTTGAGAGATGGCAGAAATTAGTAGACGGTTGTCTTAGAAAACATGTGATGGCAGTGTATGTTGGCCAGTTCTGGGTTGTGGTGTTGTGTGATTTGCTGAAAGCTGCTTCATCTCGGGATTCTTGATAGCAGAGCATAGATACTTTTCTATAATTACAATTTTAATGCATTTACTAGTTAATGCATATATATTCTCAGCAGAGCTTGTCTGCAGAGTGTTCTTAACCACTTGTAATTCCACCTTTGGAAGTTTCTGCCACAAATAAAGTGGAATTACACAGGAGAATCAGACCCTGTTCTCTAATTGTTCCCTTAATGGCTTAGCCTAATTAAAAAAGTGTTATTAAATAATTAAAATGCACTATTTTGTAATTCTGTAACAATCTAAGTAGTTACTCTTCAAGGCCTGAAGAAAAGATCTAAAACTGGGTAGAGAGCATTCTGACGCATGCAGGGTGCATGCACAATCAGTAGTGTTCACAGTTCAATCTTAACCCTTCTTTTATTTGCCAGGATGCTTGTATGTATGATGTATGTACATATAATCTCCTGTCTCTCTTGGGAACTTGATTTTCCTCTTTAGCAGTGGGGTTTCTCAGGCAGTGTTCATACTTGATGGCTTTATGTAAATCCCCTGAATCACTGGATACCCATATTTAAGACTGCCTTCAGTAACTATCAGAGGCTCTGACTTTGTAGAAAGTTTAACTTTTTTCAACTTCCCAGACTTTTTATCTATCTATCTATATATATACCTATTGCATGTTAGGAAAAATTGAGGTTTTTCTCTGTTTCTCCAAGGGAAGTGTGTGTACTATCTACCTCATGAAACCCTTGGACCTCCTTCTGCTCATGCTGATAGAAGAGCAATGTAAAGCACTTGCAAGGAGGCTACGTATCATAGAAAGTTTGGATTGGAAGGGACCTCAAAGCCCACCCAGTCCCACCCCATGCTGTGAGTAGGGCTGCCACCCACCAGCTCAGGCTGCCCAGGGCCCCGTCCAACTTGGCCTTGAACCTCCACAGCTCTCTGGGCAGCCTGTGCCACTGCCTCACCACTCAATGCAGACTTAAAAGACCATAGAAAGGCCCCTGCTGTAGAAATCTGACATCAGGGATTCATGTGCTTTGTTCTGGGACAGGAGAGACCCCACTCTCTGCAGAGCCCTTCTCTGTGTTATCTGGACACATCTGCAGGTCCACAAACCCTGTATGCATTAATGTCAAGTTCCCCTAACAGAAGGGAATTTTCACTCTTTGGCAGTCCATACAGCTTGGAAGATGAGTATTTGGCCACAATGGGGATGAACATCAAATCTGAAGCAATGACTTCTTTTAAAATGTTATTTCCCCTGGTGCTCTGCCTCTGAAGTCACCTCCTCTACCTCCTGCTCGGAGACACTTCCCTATCCCAAGCCGGTGACTCAGCAGTGATTACCTCCATCTTCATGCAGCTCACGAAGGGAGCGTGGCTTGGCAGAGAAGCCCTGCACTCCTCCGCAGGGCCTTGGAGACGGCCGATCTCCCCATGCTTGGCACTGCAGGAAGGCTTCTAGCTGCCATGTGTTAATCAGCATCCACTATATGGGGAGGTGTCATTAAGTGCTACTGCTTTGTGTTTATTTATTTATTTTTTTTGTAGTTTTTGAGCAGGGTGGTAATAACAATTTTCTCTTGTCCTTCAAGTCCAGGATGAGCAGTCAGCTTTGCACTAGATTTCTGTGCATTTTCTTTAGCTGTGCTGTTTATTTTGTAGAACTAATTCTGCCTGGCATAAAAAGATAGAGCTCTGTCTCTATTGTTCTGTTGTAGCTGCCAATCTGGAGCAGTTTGTGCTACGGTTACCACAATTACCAAGAGATATGGATCAGTGCCTTGGTGCTCCCCAGGTGTATGTGAAGCATTGACTATAGCTATGAAAAACTTCCAAAAAGAAAAAAGACATTTATTTCACATAAGTGCTGATGGCGTAACAGGCAAAATGCTGAGAATGCTCTGGTTCCTGGTTCTGTAAGGTCTGATACAGCTGCTGTGAGACACTGGAGGATCTTGGTTGGCTGCTATGGTGGTGAGGTGTGCAATCAGCCCTTTGTGTTCTTGTTTGGAGACCTGATTTTTATGAGTGTTGCACTAATTTTCTGATTTCTTTTTTTTTTCAATTCTGGGGATTTCTTTTCCCCCCTCCTCTTTTCTTTTTTTTTTTTTTTTTTTTTTTTTGGAGAGGGAGGAATGATATCACTTCGAATAGCTGTTTCTGCTGTCTCCTAAATCTACATTTCATATAAATTTTTTTTTTTTTTTTTTTCCAAATTCCAGCTTGGGCTAAGGTTAAATCAACTTCCCACATGAGCGTTTGGCTTGCTTCCTTTGTATTCCACGTATGAACTCAATCTTTTCATTAAATAACTGTATTTCTTCATATTGACATATCTGAGCTGTAAGTCTGTCATGCATCACCTGATTCATCTTTCCACTGAACTAGAATAGAAGGGAGGAAAGTCCCTTTGTGATACCTCACTGCATGAAGAGGCTTGCTGCCTTTGCATCCATCTGTGCTCTCGTTTTCTGTCATTCTTCCCTTCACATGAAAACTCCACATGCCTGCTCTGCTGGAAGCCCACTGCAGGAATGAATTATTACATGCCTGTGGGTACTGCAGAGAGAAGAGACCCCTCCACCATCACTTCATATTGCTGCTTTGCGTGCCATTGCAGCTGTGGTCCCTTTGATGCTCTGTGGTGGATGGAAGAAATCCTGCTGTCTTGTGACAGACATATGGGTCCTGATCAGAGCACATGAGTGCACTGCCATAATGCAAATGATCAGTAGCACTAATTGCATGCTCTCAAGCAGCAGAGGATGCTTCAGTGTGGGCTGACTGGACCGAATGTCCTGACTTTCAGACAAAAGATCTGTACTGTAGGGTTTCCCTTGAGAACAGGGTGGCAGCAGGAGGTCTGCGGGCAGACTCTTGCTCACCTACTGCCAGACAGTTTCCATCCCCATCTCTGTAACCTCTGTTCAGCCTCACTTCTGGTTCATTGCTGGCTGCAGGTCCTTTCCCACATCACCTCCCACCCTTGGTGGCAAACAGTGGCACCAGGGTTGGCATATTCTGCTGTACAATCATGCATTAGAATCATGCATCATTAAGGCTGGAAGACACAACTAGGATCACCCAGTCCAACTGCCAGCCCATTCCCACCATGCCCACTGACCATGTCGCTCAGCACCACATCCACGTGGCTCCTGAACACCTCCAGGGATGGTGACTCCACCATCTCCCTGGGCAGCCTGTGCCACTGCAGCACCACTCTTTCCGAGAAATTTTTCCTAATATTCAACCTGAACCTTCTCTTGTGCATGTGAGGATATTCCTTCTCATCCTATCACTGCTACCTGGAAGAAGGGGTTGACCTTCACCTTGTCACAACCTCCTTTCAGGTCATTATAGAGAGTGATGAGGTCTCCCCTGAGCTCCTCTTCTCCAGACTGAACAACCCCAGTTCCCTCAGCTGCTCCCCATCAGAACTGTGCTCCAGATCTCTTTACAGCTCCACTACTCTTCTCTGGACATGCTTTAGGGCCTCAGTGTCCTTCTGGAGAGACCCCAGAACTTAACACAGCACTCAAGGTATGGCCTCACTAGAGCTGATAACCTCCCTGCTCCTGCTGGCTGCACCATTTCTGATACAAGCCAGGATGCTGTTGGCCTTCTTGACCACCTGGACACACTGCTGACTCATGTTCAGCTGGCTGTCAACCAACACTCCCAGATCTAGGAATCAGACAGGTGTTTAGGGTGTACCTCCCCAAAGAGGACCACAGCAGGGAAGTGGTTGTCTGTATCTGGGTGAGGTCATTTGCTTTCTTACATAAATGGGTGATTTTAGAATCTTTTTTTCTCTCTTCCTTTCTGTCTCTGCCTACTTTGTTCTACTGCTCAGTTGTTTGCATTTTTCCCCTTTCAAGCTATCTTCCCTTTTGAAAGGAGAAAAAATTGCCCCATAAAACCTTTGCTCATAATTGACGGGACTCTCTTGGCACTAGGGCACAGAGAATGAGTGTGATTGAAGGAGAGAGAAAACAAATGGTGTTTCTGTTCCTCTGAGAAACAAAAGAATTACTTTTTTTTTTTTTTTTTTTTAAATTTCTTGTTTTAATAAGTTTATGCACAAAATGAAAAGGGGAAAAAAGATAAAAACAGAAGAGTTTAATTCTGCACCAGGGATGATCACTATGTCTTGCAGTCCCTGTGCATGGCATATAATTAAAACCCAAAATAGAGCAGTGAACTGAGGGAGGGTGCTGGGGTACAGGACCAAGCAGGAGGGGGCAGGGTTGCTCGCTTCAGAAGCACTGTCCAAAAATAAGTCCCTATTTCTTCCTCCTGCTTAGTTTGACAAATGGCCATCGTCTCATTTCTATCCATTTTTCTTGGTTTTTCTCCCTTTTCATCTCCACCTGCCCCCATTCTCTGTGATGTTGCCGTGACTACTGGATGTATTTTGGGGCATCGTGTCCCCAGCTGGGACTGGGGTCAACTCTGTCCCGAGTTGCACTGCAGTGAAGAGGCCAGTGGGCTGTGGGAGCTTGCTTGAAATTTTGTTGTGTCTTTTTCTCTTCCAATCAGCTCGATGTTTTTGCTTTGGGACAGGAGCTTTTATCTATTGATCTAAATATATTTTAATGCTGCTCATACCCCAACCACTGCTCCCCTCACACCTTTCACCAGCCATATATACACATTTTCTTTCATTCTCCTGTCTTACTTAGCTTTGATTTCTCTTTTTTTCTGTTTTTTTTTTTTTTTTTTTTTTTCCTATTTCTTTTCATTTTTCATGTCTTCTCTTCCAATTAATATTCTGCTTATTTTACTCCCATCCTGTATGGAGCTGCAGGGTCTCCCTGGCATGTTGCTGACCCAAGTGCTGTACTTCAATAGGCAATTGCAGAACACGAGATGATTTTCTGTTGCATAATAAGGTACTTGTCCCATGGCTGGAATTACAGGCACATAGAGAGGAGAGGAGGCATGAAACAAATAGTTGTTTTAGCAACTGTATATAAGGGAAGAAAATTATACCCATGATAATTTCCTGTTCTCTTGTCTTTTTTCCTATGCTGGCGTCTTATATTGTTTTTTTTTTGTTTTTTTTTTTTTTCTTCCACACTTCTTTCTTTTTCCTTTGAGTTTTTCTAGGGCATCATACTAATAATATAGCCACAAGGTAAAGGCCAACGGGTTTGTGAAGGAAACTGCTTTGCAAGAAAGTGAGAAATTCAGGTTAATTGGATGCAATCAGGTCAAAATTTAGTTAATCTTTGAGTGGGTGGGTGTGTTAGCACCAGGCTGTGTATGCGTGCCTGGTCTAGGGGCTGATCCAGGCATTTTCATTTCCAACTTTGTGTGAATATGCACATTCCCTTGGAGGCTGAGAATGATGCGCATCTGGGGAGAACGACAGCAATACAAAACTGACACTCTCCATGTCATAGAAGAGAAACTTTTTCTCTGCCCAGCAAGCTAACAAGGCTGCAAAAACCTTAAGCAAAGTTAGTGGCAGAGCCGTAATCTCATAAACAAGATTGAAAGAATAAATGGAGCATCCATCCTTAGGAGAGGACACTGCAGAGGGACATTGCCTGCATGAAGGATGAGGGAAAGGAAGGTTCCAACTGATTTCTCTATTGATTCTTTTGCATTTTGTGATTAAGGAACAGATTTAATTTTTCAAAATCATCCTGTTTTATTTGGTTACTGATGCACCTGCTGTTGTTGAATGCCTGGATGGGAGTGGAAGATGAAGAGAGTGTTGCATTTCTGGAGGGAAAAAAAACTGTCAAATCCTTCAAATTAGGAGCAACCTCCAGTCCAGCTCAGACCAGGTTGTTCAGGGTGTTGGCTGGGTTTTGAAAATCTCTAAGGGTGAAGACTATACTACCTCCCTTGGCAACACTTGTCATATCTTAATTATCTTCGTAGGAAAAAGGTTTTTCCTCTGGTTTTCTTTAATGACCACATTGTACTATGGACAGCAGTAAGGAGATATGTTCCATCTTGTATGTACTAGGAGGCTGTATGTACCAGGGGCAATGGGAAACTTCAATAAAGCTAGCTTGTCTCTTTTAGGGAAAAGGCAACAAAAATAACTTCTCAAAGTCACCCAGTTGGAAATAGTGAAATTTTGGCATCTGTTAACTTTGACACACTGAAAACACAGCACTCTGAGTTTCTACGCATGGCTGAATGTGTTCCACTAGGCACTGCTAAAACACTGGCATCTCACTTGGTTCCATGAGGTCACTTTTATGTCTGTCTCTGACATGTGAGATCAGATTAAATGATTGCCATCCTCCAGTAGCCATAGGTCTTTCTAAACATGGTTAAGAGTAGAAAACATGCCTGCAAAAATGCTACTGAAACAATCTCTTTATTCAGACCCTAGAGGACTTTAAACTCTAAATTTCAGTGTAGCATGACAGACCTTTGCCATTCACAAAGGGTGCTTGTAACTATTCAGTTCTCCTAACCTGCATGGCATGGCATGACTGATGAGGCTATGGGCCTGTGAAAATACAACTTGCAGTAGCTGTTCAAAAGCTGTTTTACTTTCAGTGCTGATTTTGTTCAACAATGGAAGTTAAAAATATTACGGGCTAGAATTACTTCTGTATTTTTGTGTGTAAGTAGCTAAAGCATGATATTAATAAATTACAGGGCATTTCCTAATCAGTTTGAGTACTGAAAAATATAGTGGAAACTCAGCAAGAGGAATTACAGACATATTGTAAGGGGAAGCCATTTAGAATTGCAAGCTGAGTACCCTTTCTTCTGAGTTTGGTTATAAATCACTCATGATTAGGATCTGTGGGAGGATACTAGAAAATGGAGCTGAAGGAAATTCCTAGGAAGCTGGAAAAGCACTGTCTCGGTGACCTAGGTAGCTGAAAGGCTGTCATGGCTTCAGGTAGTGATTTAACACCTGGTAGGAAGGCAGGGTCGACCCAGGGGAGCTCAGCTGCATGCAATGTACCTGAGTGACGGGAAGAAGTAAGGCCAGGATTTGCTGCTTCTCAGACCTCATGTAAGGGTTGGTGCTGGAGGCAGGGGTATCTTGTTGGAGATCCCTGCCTATCCGAGGCCTTCTGAAGGTAAGTAGCTTCTTTCCTTTATTTCTATGCCCATGGCTGTTGCATTTGAGCAAATCCTCACTTGTCACAGTCTAGGACCTTGTTATTCTGCTGTTTTTGCTGCACTTTCCAATGCGTTGCAACCTGAAATGCTTCAAAGCTCAGAGATATGACTTGCTGAAGTTGCTCTTTCTTTATTCATTCCTTGGAGAGTCTCTAATGGAGGCAGGCATCTCATCTACTACCACATCAAGAGGAATGGTTCCACTGATGAGTTAGGTAAACCATCTGGGGGCTGATGAACAGTACGAGTGTACTTGTGCTTCTAATTTTGGAAATCAGAGAGCAGTTTTATTGATGGGAGTTACTGTGAGTCAGGCTTCACCTCATGGTAGGAAGTGGTTGGAGATGAACAGTTCACACTCTGTCAGCAACACGAGGTATGTGGTCCCTCTTGGCTGTGTGGCAGCTGTCTGGTGTAGTTGGTTAAGAGCTTGGAGTTTGTCTGTGCCCATGCTACAAAGCAAACACTTATCAGATACTTCAGTGAATGTAATGGATTTTAGTTTACGTTGTCTCTTAAGGTTGGCTAAGAGAGTGGAGGACTACTGTAGTCAGAGCTGCTTTGGTATTGCCTTCCAGAGCAGAAAGCACCAGTGTTGAGTGCAAGGAGAGGAAGATCTTGGAAGCAGAGCTCGGAGTGCAGGGGATGATGAGGAAGGAGGAAGGGCTGATAGGTGAGGGTGTTCTCTGTCACTGGGGGTGTCCTGCTTTCCACTCTTTTGATACATGGTGTGGAAGTGCTTTTTGAGCCAGGAGTGAGGTGATTTTTTTTTTTTATTATTTTTTTTTTAGGTTGGAAATTGGGCTTTGCTTGAGAAGTGCAGCCCTGGTTCTCTGCCTTCTCATAGGGCTCTGGAACCCCTGAGGAGGATGGCAAGCAGGCTTATGTGATGCTGTACCAGTCTTTGTACCTTTTATCCTGTAGCTATGTCAAGGAAGCACGCAGCCCCTGATAGAAAGATTTTACAACATCTTTATCTGTGGCTTGCTAAATGCTTGTGATTAGTTCTAATTCCAGCTATTTATAGTGATTAGAGCACTGCTTTTCCTGCATGGCCTTGTGCTTTTAATTAGCCAAAGCAAACCCATGTGCTCCAAAATCCTTTCCTTCGTCCAAATGGAGGACAGCTTTATCATTTCTGCCACAGCTTCTCTTGGATACACAGAGCAGGAGCCAGTAGCTGGCAATGCTGAGAGCTGACAGAGCCTGTGCTGCTGCAGGCAGTTTCCAAGGCATGGGAAAGAAGGATTGGAGACCCTTTTTGCTGTATGTGTCTGTGCTGCTCATTGGCAAGCAGTGCCTGGGACGATGGTGACACGAGACCTGTGAGGCATGGGTGCCATACCCACAGGGTCTCTCTGGGTCTCTTGTTCAACCAGCATATGCAGTGCTGCTACCCCCCCACCCCCATATCAATCTGGTCCTGATGCCTTCAGCCCAACCCCTGCTTTCTGTTCCTGTAGATGCTTTCTCCCCTCTTCTCTCTGTAAGCGCCGATTTTCAGATAAGCGATACAATATCAACCTATTTTGTGTGCTATCTGCTGCACTAGCTGTATTCTCTGAACACAATAGCACAAATTACTTTACATAACAGAAGTAGGGAATTCAATAATAGCAGCAGTGGAGGGAAGGGGGAAATCAACCACTGGAAAAACAAGAGATGTTTCCAGCTATGAGTTTTAATATTCATGTGAGCTAAATTCAATGCAAGATTGATTCCTGCAGGCTGGTCCCGAAAAACTTTGCCAAAGAGCGTATGGGGAATCCAGATAACTGGTTTTCCTGAAATGCAGTGGAGAAGGTAGGAAAGTGGGGAATGAACTTAGGCCAGACTGGTATGGTACCAACAAGAGCTGTCATTGCATCTCCTCTGTGTAGTATGCTCGTGCTCATTGTGGCGTATTACCCAACTTCCCTATGTCTGATTTCTTTCCTTTCTGAGATGGTGACCAAATGCTGTACGTGATATTCAGGGTGTGATGCTGACCCTGAAATATGAAGGGCTCAGCACTGTTGTTGTGTCCCTTTATTCTGTTCCTGCTGTGTTCTGACATCGTGGTTGAGTTTTCTAGCACAGCTGTGCAGTGAGCTGAGCTCAGCATTCAGCTGTTCCTTTTGCCATTTCAATTCCTTTCTTTGCCTAACACAGTTATTTCGTAAATCTGAAAGATATGTGAATAATGTGCAGTTTCCTCCTCTTCAGAGGTATTATTTGCATTCACCCACACTGAATGACTTATTATGACATTGTCTATTTACTTAAATTTCACTCAAGCTCCTCCCTGCTCCTTCTGGGCTTGGGTACCTCAGACAACTTGGTGTTGCCTGCAATTTTGTCACTCATTGCATGCGATGTTTTCTGGAGTGTGTGCGTTTAAATAACATGACAACATAGAAATGAAACTGTATCAATCACAAAAATAATTTACTGCCATAGTAAGGATTTTAGCTTTAACAGGTGTATATATTGATCAGTTTCATTCACTAGCTTGTCACGTTTGAAAATACTCTGTGGGTTTGGTAAGTCATGATTTTCTTTAGCGTTTACATATATATTTAAAAAAAAAAATCTATGATTCTATAGTTTGTGAATAGAAACTGTATTTCTATAGTTTATAAAGGAATATTTCTTTTGGGTATCATGGTACTCTGCTTCTAAAGGTCGTTTTATCCCATTTGCTGAGCCTGAATTGAAGACTTCCTTGTCTGGTGCTCTCTGGATTGGAATGTATCTTGAGCCAAATATCCCGTGTGGCCTTTGCTACATGTTAATTCTCAGTCTGGATGTTATTCAGACTAAATTTGTAAGTGATGGAGTTGCCTCATGTCACAAGTCATCTGGAGATCCGTCTATGAAGTATTGGAGTTGGAAGTAAATTATCATTTAGGTCCCTTCCAACCCAACTCATTCTATGTAGAAGTAGCATCTTGGTTGTTTGTTTGTTTGTTTGTTTGTTTGCTTGCTTGTTTTTAAGCAATATGGGTTTGTTCCTGAGCCTCTTCTCTTGGCTCTTTAATCTTCAGCAGCACTGTGTCATTTTGAATGTAGAAAAGATGGAAAAGAAGCTGGGACAGAGACTGTAATGTGGGGAAATGTTTAACTAATTCCTTTTAAATGAGTTGAAGATTAATAGAGCTATTGAAATGCAAGAAACATGGTAGCTTTTCCTTTACAACGTGAACAGTAAGTGATATTGGGGTCATGCTAAAGTGAAGTGGGACTTGAGGCAAAGTAGGGAAATGGGTCAAGATGAGAGGAAATGAAAGTGTGGGTGAAGTCTGTAGCAAAGGGAGACTCAGGGAAACTGTGCCAGTGATTAATAAGGTTCCTCTGCTAAATAACATTTCCCATCTGTACATCTGAAAGCAGCTCAGATATGCAGCATGCATTTAGGGATTCCTACAGGTAATAAAGTAGATGAGACACAAAATTATAAATGGATGCATCAGGGAAGTTCAGCACAATCTTGGGCTGCATTGTTAGTGTTATGCTATTGTTACGTTTTGCTTCCTTTTGCGAAGGGAAGAAGTGGAGGTGATTGATGCCCTTTGGAAGAACTTGTTGGCCAACTTCTATCTCATAACCTGTTCTAGGTGGAGGGAGAAGGATGGGCAAAACCAAGTCCTCATCCATTTTTCTTGGTGCAGTACAGGGGTGGTCATGGTGCTTTCAGCTTGCTGAGCTGGTAGGGCATGGCATGATGAGTGAAGTATACCAAAGGGAGTGGGGAATAGATGTAGACCTTGGAGTGGGTGAAAAGTTGGAGAACATAAGAAGTAAAATGTGTGATACGGTGTGTGGAGCTTCTTGTTCAAATGTAGAACAAGACATCACTCTGTAGACCTGACAAAATGTCATTTATTCCTACGGGACTGGGATCTTTACATTGAGCACTACTCTGAGCTCAGGGATGATTCTGGAGAGGGGGAAGAGAAATGGTGAAAAAGGGAGAAAGTGCTGAAGGGTCTTGAGGGACAGAGGAATTTTCATCAGGAAAAATTGGAAGTACCAACTGTAGGTTGTTTGACTTAGCAACAACTCGGGGGGAACCTGGAAGGAATTGATAAGAACAGGAAGCTTCTTTTCCTGGGGAGTGAGAGTATTTGATTTAAGACTGTAAGAAATGCTGCAGGCTTATGGAAGAAAGGGACAGAATATTTTGAATATTCAAAAAAGCCTTGTGCCTGTGAAGTTGTTAAACTGATGGATGCCCCATGGCTTGTGACACTTGCAACCCATCTCTAAATGCACCAGGAACAGTGTTGCTAGGATCCTTCTGGTAGGAGCCTAGAGAAAATGCCTGATTGCTGAGTGTGCCTCTGTCACTGCTGACTCTTATATTGCCAAGGAGAGAAGCATTAGCTCAAGGACAAAATTAAGGAGTGTGGCAATTATCAGACAGTCAGATTGGAAGTCCTAATATGGATTTTGACTATAGACAGCAAAGAAATACTTTACCACATTGTGGCCTTCTAGTACTTGAAGAGAGCTCATAAGCAGGAGGAGGATAGACTTTTTACACTGCCTGATAGTGATAGGGCAAGAGGGAATGGCTTTAAACTGAAAGAAGGAGATTTAGTTTAGATGTTAGGGAGAAACACTTACTTAGAGGGCAGTGAGGCTCTGGCACAGGCTGGCCAGAGAAATGGTGGGTGCCCCATCCCTGGAGGCATCCAAAAACTGGTTGGGTAGTCTGGGCAGTCAGAGCTGGTGGGTAGCAGCCTTGCTGATGGCACAGGGCTGGAGCTTAATGATCTTGAGGTCCCTTCCAATCCATTCTGTGAGTATCTTGGATTTAACTGGGTGCAAATCATCAGGAGTGTCAGAGTCTGGAATACTCCCACGAGTGATAGCAGCAGTTTCCAGCTGTTGCTGCAATCCAGGAGGGACCACTTACAGTTCCTTTTTAAACAAAGGTGACCAGAAGGCCATGGCAGGCAAGAGCACGTTTGAAAATAGCGCTAGAGAAAGGAGTTGATGTATCACAAACAAGGAGAAGCCAAGCAGGAGCAAGCAGCGCCAATGCTGAATTCCAGGAGGACACAGCAGCTCAATATTTAAGGCTGTGCTAAGGTCAAAGAGAACAAACCAAGAGAAAAGCTCATGGTTTGCAGAAGATGAGATCATTAACTATCCCAAGCAGCTTCAATGCTGTGGCTCTGCCAGAGCCTGGTCTATAACGGGGCCCGGTCCATGCTGTAAAGTGAGAAGTGGATTTTTTCCTTTGCTGTCTTGAGAGGAGGGAAGGTGGCTAAGTGAGAATGTGTCAGGGCAAAGGTGGGGATGTGCAGGATGTGTGAGTAGTGGTATCTTTTAGCAAGGTTTTGGAAGACTGATAGAAGAGGAGAAATTCAGTGTTGCAACAGAAGCGCAGGAGAGCTTGGGGGGGTGGAAGGAATGGGAAGCAGTGCAAAAGGAACAAGAGATGAGGAAGACTATCAGAGATGTGAGAAGAAATAAACAATAACCTGGAAGGAATAAAAGGCAATGGCAAGCAGGGACCAGCATCACTGAGATTTAGAATGATCTCATTTTGAAAGGCAATGACATGTGCTGCTCATAATGCACGTGTGGAAGCTGCAATCCTGCATGCACAAGCTTTTTCAATGATAAGGAAATGAGTAGCAAATTAATTAGGAATTGGGAGCGCTGTTTAGATTGGCTGGCAATCCATAAAGAGAAGATGGTCAAGTGCCATGACTGAAAAGTAGCTTGAAGCTCAGAGAGTGCCTGGGTACTTGGCACGTTGGCAAACTGAGCTAGATAAAACTCTGCAAAAAAATTTGGCTGGCAAAGCAATGTACTTATCCTGAAACTGGCTTGCATCACTGCAGCTTCCCAGAGCAATACAGTTTTGTAGCTGCGTCTTCCCTGGACACCGAGCAAAGCAAATTCTCCTCTACCTGTCTGTACTGAAGAAATGGATGTGAAGAGGATAAGAATATTAGGCATCTCCAGTGAGTCTGAATTGCTGTTCTGACCTCTTTGACAGTGACTGGTGTAGAACGTGACAGCTGTCTGAAATTGTCCTACCATTTTGGGGTATTAACCTAGCATGAATCTAGCTTGGATGAAAGAGAAATGGCTGGGCTGGGGCTGGTTGGTGCATAGATGCTGTTGATGAACTGGCAGGGAGTGCCTCCCAGAAAGGCATCCAGACCCTGCTGCAGGCAACATGGGCTAATCCTAAGGGTGTGCATTAGAAATTGATGTAACTGCTGGGGCTTTGAGTCTCTATAGTGATGATAACTGTGGTTTATGGCTTCATTTCTCTACAGATTTCTTGGTCCCTCATTGCATGTTGTGGGATTCTGGTCTTGCTTCTTTCCAGTGGCAATGAGTTCTGTTGTGGAAATGTACCTTGAAATGGGGAAGAAGAGAGGAGGGAGTATTTTCCATCTGCCAGCTTTGGATTTGTAATCTTCAAAAGCCTCTGTGTATCCACTTGGCCCTGAACTGACAGTGCAGAAGTTCCCCAGTAACCTGTGCCACTTAATACACTTCTGTCCTATTTTCTGTCCAGAGAAGCTCAGGACTGAAAGGGAGGGATGGCTGGACTTGCCTCAACCAGCACCCTGTATTATTAAGACCAGAATGGGCCACTAGAAATGTACTCTTACATCAGAGGTTGTGAAATATTTCTGTGCTCTCTATAGCAGATGTGGGACCTACATAATGGCGGATCAAAATTGTTGATTGGTAACACACTGTGGCAACAGTCTTAGAAGGAATCAAAAGGTACTGTTAATGTAATTGGAGGTCAGGGGAGAGGACTTCCTTAGTAAAAGGGCCCAGAGAGGTTGTGGAGTTTCCTTCCCTGGAGATATTCAAGACCCACGTGGGCGCTTTCTCATGTGACCTACTGTAGGGAACTTCCCTGTGTAGCTTCTGCCAGCGCAGCACCACTCTTTCTGAAAAGAAATCTTACCTAATATCCAACCTGAACATCCCCTGATGCACCTTGGCGCCATTCTCTCTCATTCTATCACCGTTACCTGGGAGAAGAGGCTGACCCCCACCTCACCACAACCTCCTTTCAGTTTGTCTTAAAGAGTGATGAAATCTTCCCTGAGCTCCTCTTCTCCAGACTGAACAACCCCAGTTCCCTCAGCTGCTCCCCATCAGACTTGTACTCCAAGTCTGATGCTCCCAGTTTTGCTCTGCTGCCCTTCTCAGGACACACTCGAAGGCCTCCATGTCTGTCTTTAGGGAGGGGCCCAGAACTGAACACTGCACTCGAGGTGCAGCCTCACCAGAGCTGAGTACAGAAGGATGGTCACCTTCCTGCTCCTGCTGGCTGCACTATTGCTGATACGAGCCAGGATGCCATTGGCCTTCTTGGCCACCTGGACACAATGAGATGACTTAGAATAGCTTCAGTGCAGGCTTTCTGAGATAATCACTGTTTTTATTGAGGTGGTGTCACCACTGTCTTTGCCATCTGCCTTGCTTAGTTAAGTCTCACTCTGATACCCAAGAGCCTTCTCTTGTCTTGAGAGGCTGTTTTGACCTACCCAAAATAACTTGTACCTTCTGCAGATCCTGTGACCCCACAAAGAACTCCCTTCCCACATCACATATATTATTCAAACCATCTGCACGATGCTTGCTTCCTTTGCTCTGTGAACCAGTGTCCTTCTGAATGAGTCTTCTGTGCTGTAAACACTTTCCTAAAATCCAGTGTCACTTGTGTATCTTCTCGCTCACTGCCTCCCCCTCAGATGCTGCACTTAATTACATTGTGAACCCTATTACTTAAAGGCTCAGCTATTGTCACTTCGTGAATTAGTTCCTGCGTGCTACTGAAAATGAAGTCAGGAATAGCTGCTTTTTCTTGTGGGCGCTGGAATTAGTTGTTCCAAGAAGCAATTGCTTAAAGCACTGAGAAGGTGTTGTGCTCCTTGTGCCAACTTACAGGTGGATTCCCCCATTTTCATTTCGTCAAAGTTTGCCACTGCTCCTTGCAAAACTGCACACCCAGTGGTCTTTATCTGGAGCCCTAATGATAGCTCTGCAGAGTGGGATTATAAAGATATTACAGTTCATGAGTTTGTGAATCTGCACAGAGGAGATGATGTCCTCTGCACTAACAGTATTCCCCCTTAAGAGTTCTAAGGTTTCTGAGCTAACTCCACAGAGGTAGTTAAAAGTCTGCATTTTTCCTCCAACCCTTTAGCTTAATCCCAATTCTCTCTATGACTTGCAGCCAGGTATTATAATATCCCATTTGCTTTTTAGCATTCCACCAAGTTTCTGTCATTCATAGTGTATTAGTCATCATCCATCACCAGGATTTCTAGTTCACCTTAAAATCAGCCCATTTTGAAGTGTTTGAAGCCAGGCATGGTGAGAGGAGGAAAAGAAAAAGCTGGTAGTAGAAATGTTAATGCCTGACCTTCCTCCCTGATTTAAGAATCTATGTAAGATGCAGCTTGATGTTTCTTTCCTGCTCCTGTCTCCTCTGAAGCTCTTTGAGTTGCTGAGGGAATGTGATTTCTAGGCTTGCATTTGCTTGCTAACGGGTTTACATTTTTATCTGCTGTAACGAAAGCAAGTGAGCTGGAAGCAGCCGTGTGAGGTGGGACCTATAACAGTTCCCCTTCCTCCTCTCTCCTGCTTGAACCTGGTAGGTTGAAGGGGTGAGAGATTTGCATCCCTATAAGTGTGGGGTGCTCTGTGTGCCACTGCTGTGGCTTCCCACATTGTAACACAAACTTAGCTACCAGGGCAGTCCCCATACTTGGCTGCCCTGCTGTCTCAGCACATGCTGCACATGGATCCCGGTGCACATCAGCCTCACATTTCCCCATTTCCATGGGGAAAGCAAGCTGTGTCCTTGCAGGGCTGCCATAGAGTGCAGGAAATAAAGTGCCTTCTCTTGCCCCATTCCATTATGCCCCTCCGCACCTTCCTGCTGGTCCTTCCTTGGATCTGGGATAACTTCCTCTGTTGGAGTCCTGGGGTTGTCATGGACTGTAGGCTGCAGGACTATACCAGTCCTCTTCCTGTAGGGTTCTGCAGGGAAGGGACCGATGGGGTCTCCTGCTGATTAATCTGGTTAAACCATCCTTCACAGGGCAGATAATCCTGTGTCAGCATTCATGAGCTTAGACCCACTGACGAAAGCTCTTCTGCAGCCAGCTGTGAGCTGAGTAAATAGGGGAGATACTGCCGAATGTAATGGTTTTGAGCACTCTGAAAAACTCTAGGTACCGAAAAGGACCAAGCTTGGTTGTGTGAGTCTGTCCATGTATGCATCAGATGCATGCTAGGAACAGCATCTGAGCTCCTACTGGTGCTTCTGGAGATGTTTGCCCTGGAAAGGGCTTCAGTTAGAAACTGCAGATTTGGTGAAATCAGCATACATTAATTGTTATCCCTTGGAAACGATGTGCTTGTTTTAATCAGCTCAGAGTGTTTCCTTTCGGTTTGGTGTGATAATGTAGAAGTCAACATGGTAATAGGCAATAGTCAAAACCTTTAGGTCAAAACAACATACTTTGCTTTCACTTGTTTGGATTATCTTTGTGTATATATCATTTCAAGCCATTGCAAATTAGGAAGACACAGGCTTATGGCATATGGCATGATGTCTGACTTCTGAGAGCCTACTAGAGGTCCACAGTCTTAATGTAAATGCTCAATACTGTTCAGTTTGTTTCTTCTTTTTAATGGAGTTCAGATCTCGTGACGGCTGCAAGGCTAACAGCTCTGAAGGAGTCTTAATGCATTTGTGCGACTTGCATCCTTAAAGCTTGATATGTCCTGGCAACCTCTCTTCCATTTCTGGAGCTATTTTTCTCTTTCTTTCAAGGCTTGTGGAGTTTTCTAGGTGGGCACGAACAGTGTCCATAAATGCACGCATGACCTGAGCTGTAAGGCTGGACTTAATGATGGTTATGGGTTCCTTCCAATTCAGGGTGTTCTACAATTCTCTAAGGTTGGATAGTGGGGTCTGTCATGCTGCCCATGTTGCTGACTCCACATCTAGACCTCGTAGAGGCACCGGCTTCATTTTGAGCTCAGGCTGCCTGTGACAGCAACTCTAGACTATATACAAGAGAAGGAGCAGAGTGTGGCTGAGGGTGGCTTGGGCAGACACAGCAGCTTTTCATGACTGCCAGGGATGCAAGAGGGGTGAGGATGAAGCCTCAGACTTCTGCTTCTCTGAGATGTTTCCTCTGCTCTCAGTTTATTTGGTGTAGGGATCTGCCTGCAAGCTCTTGATGTCAGAGCAGGCGCAACCTTGCATATGAGGCCTCTCGGTAGTCTTCTTGCTCATCTTCTTGCTCTCGAGTGAATAGGGAAGGTAGCAGGTGAGTGACCTACCCAGGAAAAACTGAACATATGCAAATTCTTTCTTTGACTGCTGTTTCATAGAGAGCAGGTGAATTAGTGAGGCTGTGTAAAGGCCGTGTTTGGGGGCTGGCCACTTCTCCCAGATAACAGTGATGAGATTAAAGGGAATGACCTCAAAATGCACCAGGGAGGTTCAGATTGGATATTTGGAATAATTTTTTCTCAGTAAGACCAGTGCTGCTGTAGCACAGGCTGCCCAGGTAGGTGGTGGAGTCACAGTTGCTGGAGGTGCTCCAGAACTGTGTGGATGGGGCACAGAGGACATGGTTAGTGGGCATGGTGTGGACGGGCTGGTGGTTGGACTGGGTGATCTTGGAGGTCTCTTCCAACCTTAATGATTCTATGACCCAGGCAGGACATGGCACTGCTGCCTTTCCCCATCGCTCTGACCTGATGGAACTAGATGATCTTAAAAGTCCCTTCCAACTCAAAGCATTCTACAAGGGGTTAAGAAACAGGATAAAATGTGCCAATGGCACAAGAAAAGGTGTTGCTGGAGATCTCAGTGGCCAAGGCTTGTTTCCAAAGTGCACCACTTGTTCCACCCCTGCTCCTGCAGCTGTCTTGGTGCTGCATGGTGTAGCTGGGGTGACGTGAGGCACAAGCTCCCTCTCAGGGCTGGAGCAATGTGGGGAGAGGTACGAGTAATGGAAATTGAAATGCAAATTCTTCTACTGAGTGCAGAAAAGGCCCCCATAAATCAGGAGTGACAGGAACACAAAGACACCATCAGGATGCATTTGCACAATCAGGAGATGTTTCATATATCAGAGAGAACCAAGGCACAGCCTCCGCTTCTGAAATAAACCAAATCCATTTTTTTCCTCACCAGTGAAGCAGCTCCTGAAACTTCTTGTTTAAAGAGCAACAGAAAACAGAAAGGAGATTCGTGTTAAATTTTACTCAGAGGTGACATGTTTTCCTAATCCAGACAGGAAAACATTTGTTTAAAAGGATCAGGAAAAAAATAAACAATTTCTCTCTCTCTACACATCCAGCAATGTGATAGGAATCTGCATTTTTTTTTTTCTCTTTTTACTTAGGTTTGGTTATCTACAAATAAAATGGTACTACAGCTGAGAGCTTTCAGAAATAAATGCTTCATAATATAATTATGAATCTAGAAACAGCAACTTCATGGTGAAGACAGCAGAAATGCCTTCTGCAGAGATGCTGCATGCAGGACATCAGCACAAGGGGCCTGGCAGCACAGACAGCTTTTCCTAGGATTGCAACTCTATCCACAACCAAACGTTTTGCCAGTCTGTGCATAGGGTTGAGCCAGCTGGAGGTGCTTTTAGAAAGAGATTAAGTTTTAATCGGAAGTTAGAAGCGACAGAAATGAGTGAATGAATTGGGCCTTGCAAGCCCTACCCTGGATTTTTAGTGTGTTCTCCATCACATTGTCACAAGCACCAAATCCACCCAATTTTTAGTCTCTACAACAGATCACCCTGTCTTGCTGTCTTAGAGTTGAGAAAGGTCTTTCAAACCTACTAGCTGGCTTCCTCTTCCCTACTTCCCTACAGAGCGCATGCTAGATGTTTCTCCATTTAACACTGGGAGCTCCCTTGGGTATGAGATCATTTTCCCATACCTACTACAAGACAGGTTTTTGTGCAGCCATCAGTGTGTATTTGGTGTCAGAACCAGGCTGAGGGACTTTGAAGTTATTTTTGAATTACAGAAAATGTGATTTGTGTATGTTGTCCAGGTGACTTAGTATATGGACTAACAAACTGGAGCTCTTTTGACTGTGGCCTTGCCTATGCTTAGCATATCTAAGAGAGTAGAATGGCATGCACATTCTCCACCTTGGCCCTCTCCTGGGGGCTCTTTGCCATCAAGAAGGGCTGAGCAGGACTTGTCCCTCTACTACAGCAATCTGCAGACTGTGAATTGAGACTCACAAGGTGCTGGAGAGCCCTATTGACTGATGGATTTGTAGGCTATTGTTTCTCAGATGCAACAAGAGTGCCCTTTTTGGAAAAAAGAAACCCTCCATTAACCCTCCTAGAAATGTCTCAGTGGATATTCCTTCAGGCTGAGCCACTGTCCTCTGCTATTCTGGCTGCAGAAAGGGAATTAAGCAGATGAGATTTACTGACATGATTTGGAATGGATTAAAACTTACAATTGAGTTATACAGGTTCTGCGTTAATAAAACCTTTCCATCACACCACCACATGCTCCAATGCACGTTAGAAAGCAGCTGCATGAGGAAGGGTTTGGGGAATTCAGATTTTTCCTGCAGCTGTTTCTTCCATCTCTGCCAGGCAGGGTCAGGTGTGTAATTTGCCATCAGAATCACTTTAATGGGGCTGGAAAGAGCCATCATCTTTTTTATGATGTGATCCATGATGACTTCTCCAATGCTAAACTGCTTTATTATTTCAGTGTTTTGAGCCATTTCAGAGCCATTGGGAAACCAGAAGCACTGCTAGTAAGTGGGAGGCTCCTTTCCATGGGAGGGCAATGCTTATTCCTTGGATCAGATTCCAGACTTGTTGTGTTTCCCTGTGAATGCTTTGTGTCTCATGGGTTCTTGCTCCGTGTCTCACCAATATGGTGGTGAAACCATCTGTGGGGTCACTGACATGAACTGAGACATGAAAACCCAACATACTGGCACGAAGTGGATCTAGAGGTTGGAAGATCGTGCCAGTCTTCCCCAGTGGTATGCTTGCCAAGATTTGATAGGACCTAGAAAGGTGAGCTGGAAATTGTCGTGTAGCCCCACATCAAATTGTGAAAGTCTTCCCTGTGCTTGGAGACATTCAGTGTCTTGGTGCTGTGGTCTAAAAAGGAGTTGTTTTCTCAGAAGCTTGTCTGTGGTGCCTTCAGGGGTTTATTGACTTCAGTGGGTTTATTTCAGACCTTGATGGTGGCTGACATGAGGGAAGATGCTGAAGGATCGCTCACAGCAGTTCTTTCTGCAGGGCATAGGACTTCATTGCAAGGAGGGATAGAGAATAATGAGCTCTTTTATTGCCTTTTTAAAAAGTTAGGATTGATCAGAGAAACTATGGGAATTCTTAAGGAGGGGAAGAGAAAGTCTTCTTAAGAGGAAGACTGTGTCTAATTAGATATGACTAGCTTAAAATAGAGGGCTTCGACCATCTTCAAAAGAAACCAACCCACTTGCACCAAATATGTCATCAAAAAGCCTGGATGTGCTAGGTGAGGAAATAACACTAGACAAACTATCAAAGTGCCTGAGTGTACACACCTCCTCCATGACAGCCCTGTATCAGCCCCGTGCATGTGCTCTGTATCGTTCTGTAAGTTACACAGACATTGGCATGCGTCCTTTGGAAAGCTGTCAAGCAACAGCCCATAACGGGGCCAATGTAAGTCTATCGGTTACTTTTTTTTTTCATACATCTTCAAACCAAACCCTGAAAGGCAGCATCCAGGAAGCTGAAAGGAGGGGTGTGAGATGTGACTGCTGACGGGGGAGGAAGGGATCAGCCATGTGCATGTGGGGAGGCTTTCAAGCTATGGAGAGATAGAGAAACAGAGAGCTTTGACAGCACAGCCCAGTATGGTGATTGTCACTTGGATATCTATGGCTCTGTACGGCTGGAAAGTATGTTTGAAGGGTCACTTAGAGCTAATTACACTGGAGAAATGAAGCTGAGCTGAGGAAAAAAAAAAGAGAAAAAAAAAAATATATAATAAGGGGCACCATGCAGAAATACTGATGAAAATGTGTGTCTTTTCCTCCTTTGTGTTTTATAATGCTTGCCTTGCTCACAACCATGGTGGCAGCTGGTGGGAAGGGCACAGGGCAAGGGAGCAGGAAGGGATGCCTTATCAGCTTGACGCAGCATGCAGGGCTGGGGTGCGTAGTTGATACCCGTGCTGGCACAATGTTGGCTGCTTGCCTGGCCAGGATCCCTCTCCCCACGGGGATATGGGACCTCAGCCACCTGGTCTTTGACTGGCAATTTGTCATCCTCCCCAGCAGCAGAGGGGTGGGAGTGGGTCTGGTGCAGGAACAGGCTGTTCTTTCTGGGAGAATGATGGGAGCTCGTTTGCACTCATTTTTAGAGATTTACAGCAGGTCCATAGTGGCTGGCTCTTCCAGGCATGCTTGTGCTGTCTTTAGTATCCCGACCTAATCTCTGGCTTCTCTTTTTCTTCCTTGCTATTTTAAATCATATGAAAGCTTTTTAAGTACAGTGAACCCAAGTGGGTTCTCAGAACATGGCTGAGAGGAGCTGGGCTGTGCACACATGGAGGGAGAGATGCCTCCAATCAGCTTCCTGCTGATGGGCATGGAAACCTCCTTTCCAAAAAAGGGTGATGCAAAGGGTTTTTCTCTTCTTTATTCTTCTCTGTTTCCCTTGGGAGCAGACATGGGAAGCAAAGCATACTTTCATTGCAAAATGAGTGGATCTGGAGGCTCTGGTCACTGCAATGATTTTCTCATCCTCCAAACCTCTTTCTTAGTTGAGACTTTCCAAGAAGACCAATATTTTCTTCATTCTTCTCATGTCCTTGTTCAAGTCCTGTCACTGCTGACTCATAAGCTGAAGTGGAGCAAGCCAAGGGCTGTGGTCTACCACTCTTGGAGAAACACATGTAGGTAGTCAGCCCAGTATTAGGTGTCCAGTTGGAGGAAGGGACTCTTTCATCTCCTATACCCATTTTTAGATTGAATGTAAGGAGAAAGCTCTTTACAGTAAGTAAGTGTGTGGCAAAGAGCTGGAACAGGTTGCTCAGAGCCTGGTCTAGCCTGGCCTTGAACGTCTCCAGAGATGGGAGCATCCGCCACTACTCTGGGAACCTGGTTCATGTGCCTGCTTGTTGCAAGGGAGTTGGACTAGATGACTCCTTCCAACACAAATGATTCCATGGTCATTTTTTTCTCTCCAGAGTGCCTATCAAGCTGAGCATCACCTTGATGATGATGATGATGAAGATGCACTTAGTACTGTTTTGCATCTGTGGTGCGTTCCCAGCCAGGTGGCATTCTAGGTTTGAGAAGCATCAACTTGTGTAGTAGCACAGACAGCTCCTGGTTTGGGTCTGATACCTATATGTTGATTGCATAAGCTGAAAGCATGTATTGTGTAAAATGGGCTATGGGGAAGGGAGATAATTCCGTTGTCTGCCGTGCAGACAGCTGGATGTGTGATGACTGTGAGGTCTGTGAGATAATTTGCCATCTAGATACAAGGGTGTCATATCCCACAAGGCACGTAAGTGCATTAGAAACAGCTGTGGAGGAGCCTGTGGTCTTGTTGCATTTTGGTATCAGTGATATAAGAATCTGCAGGAACTAGGAGCAGATTACTAGCACTAAAGCCTAAAGCTAAAATTTCTATGGTCCTCTTTTCCAATACACTGCTGGCTTCGTATTTGATCACATCTAGACAAGAAGAATTACTCTCTGATGAATGAAAAGACTGTATAGAAAAGACTTGAGCTTTGTTAGTCAGTGCTAAACCTTTTTGGGAAAGGATATGCTGCATGTAAGAGGTGGGAGAATAAATTTGCAGCAGGTGATGAGTCTGCTAACAGCAGGTATCCTGAGCCTGGTGGTAGCTGGTGTGTTATCTCACAGAGCAGCATATGACGGGCCCTTGGCAGGGCTGCAGTGAGCCTAAAGCATCTGTTCAAATGTGTGAAGAATCTATTTATCACAGGTAGCTGGCCGCTGGCAGCCACCCAGCAGCACTGTTCCTGCTTGCTGATTGGGCCAGGATATCAGTAACCTGGGGTCTCCTGTTAAAGTCGAAGCAATACACTTTTGAGTGGTAATCTTTTGACCCAGTAGATTCCATAGAATCACAGACTGATTGGTTTGGAGGAGACTTCAAAGATCACCGAACCCCATCCCTGCGCCACCCAGCACCTCAGGCTGCCCAGGGCCCCATCCAACCTGGCCTTGAACCTCCAGGGATGGGGCACCACAGCAATCTGGGCAGCCGCGCCAGTGACTCACCACTCTCCGGGTGAAAGATTTCTTCCTAACATCTAACCTAAATCTCCCTCTTTTTTAGTTTAAAGCCATTTCCCCTATCGCTATTATCACCATTTCTGAGGTGAAATAACCACAGCACATAGCAGCCTTGCCTGTGGGCCTCTGCGGGCTGGTCATGACTCACATCAGCCCCATCCTATGGGGCAGGAGATGGATGGGTTTTGTGTTCTGATTACTAGCATTTTTTGCCAGCTAAAGAATCTTTTTTTTTTTTTTTTTTGGTATGCTGTCTTTACAGTATGCCCCTTAATCATTAAAACCAAAAGGGAAATAAATTGCTGGAAATCAGGTAGTTAAGTGGGCACTGTTTAAGCAGTATGTACTGTGGTTGAGGGAGGAATGTGGAGGTAGCTGATGAGTAGAGGAGGCACTGAAACCTGCATGGGAGAAAGGAAACACAAGTGGTCCTTTGGTGCTAGGTAATTAATGTACTAGAAGATGGATGACTTTGAAACAGTGGAAAGTATTTCAATAAAGGAACAGCTCCTGCAGGGTGACAGAAGTGGGAATGGTGTTTAAAAATAAAAACCCAACAACAATAGGCTCATGGGAAGGGCTCTGAAAAGAGAAAGGGAGATACTTGGCACGGCCGGGAAGGATGGGGTAAAGAGTTAGGCTGCAGGCAGAATGTCCAAACTGAAATGAGATTAATGCATGTCCATAGTTTCTGACAGGAAAAATAAGTCAGGCTGTAAATAAAAGGAGGAGGCATATATTTCCAGAGGCTGTCAGAAACTTCTGAGAAAATACTGTGAATATGAATCTATATGAAAGCAAATAGGTCACAGGAATATAAATGTGGTAAAAGTAATGTACTACGAGTCCTAAATCTGAAGAGAAGTGGTGAATACAACGGGCAGAAAGGCATAAGGTAGCTGAAATACACTGTGCTGATGATGGAGGCTCCAGCCAGTCCTTTTGGCATCGTACTGTGTAGGAACCACCTTTTTGAGCTGTTCATTTTGCAGTCAAACGTGTCGATTATTTGTGCTTACACAGCGCATTCCTATTGCAGGAACCTGGAATGTGGTTGGAAGATAGCAAATGTTTTGGCAGATGGGGGATGCAGGAGGGAAGTGAGATGAAAGAGTATTAGACTGGATTTAGTGCTATGTTATTGTAACTATAGGTTAATTTAATCTTGATCCCAACGAATGTACTGGCAGAAGATGGAAGTAGAGAGCACAGGTCTTCTGGCTCCAGTCAGTCTGTGTGCTATGCACCCAGACGGCAAGAGATCTCTCTGAACGGGCAAAGAAGACCTACATTTACAGTAGTTAAAATGCAATGCATTACTTATCTCTGCAAAGTAGAACTTTGAGATTTTTTCCCCTTTTGTTTGCAAGAAAGACTTATGGGAGAATGATTCTGCCTGTGGGTACCACCCTCATCAAATGCAGTTATAGTTGAGATGGAGAATGATCCTAGGTCAAAGACAGTGGAGAACAAATTGGGAGGCTCTTGCTCAGTTCCCAGCTGTGCCCCACATCTCCTATGTGCCCTGGGGTAAATCTGCTTATTTCTCTGTGCTGTGGCTTCTTGTGTGCAAAGCAGAGATTGTAATCATCGTTCGCCTGTCCTGTTTGGTTAGATTAAAAACTCTTTGGAGCAGGCAGCTTGTTTTTCCGCATGTTTATGTAACGTTTTGCATAATTTGTATTTGATCTCAGCTACTGTCATCTAAGACATGTAGAGATACCTCATAAATAATACTAATAATATTTTAATATTGATAATGCTTAGTGCATTCACAGCATTTAACCTCCCCTAAAACAGCACTCAGTACCGTCGGCATCGCGGTGATTGAGCATGAGTCACGTTGGCTCCTTTCCCTGGCATGGTGCGATCTGTCAGCTGGCCAAAGAGCTGAGGCATTCAGTGAATACGTCCTGGGTATCAGGAACACCTGAATTTTAATGCAGTCTGTAGCAGTAACTTAACTGTGTGATCTCTGGGTATTGTTTTTCGAATAGGGACTTCAGGATTTGAAACAGTGTGAGCCTGGTGCTCGGAGCATTGCAGGTGTTGTACTTAAGGATGTGGTTCAGTGGGCTATATTGGCAGTAGGTGTATGGTAGGACCAGATGATCTCAGAGGTCTTTTCCAACGACGTTAATAATTCTGTGATTTCTGTTGGTTGAGTTCCTTCCTCTTACACGAGAAGAAAATTTAATTAGCATCATCCCCACCTCAAAATACCTTTGTCACATGCACCTGTGAGGGTCTACCTTTCCAGGAGGCCATCTATTGATAGATAGATAATATCTATATATATATAGGTAGATAGATGTCTTTATATACAGTCCTTTTTCTTCCTAGAGGAGGTGCCATCAACTGCAGTGAACCTACGTGGTGCAAGCTGGCTGGTGCTCTTGGCCTCCAATTATCTGCTGAGACAGATTGGCTTGGTTGTTTGCAATCAGCCCTTCTTCCAGACACGTGTCCTATAGACTATTGGTGCCAGCTCTCCCAGCATACCCTCGGGAACCACTGCGAAAGGCTCTGGGATGCATCCAGCTACAAGCCTGCAAAAAGAAAAAAAAAAAAAAAAAAAAAAAAGGGAAAACATGAAGGAAAAAAAGAAATGAATTCAAAGTGGAGGGGATAACATCCTGAAAATAATGAATTTTATTTAATTATAACCAATAATTAATGCATTGAAACAAACAACAGCTCATCCACAGCTCTTTCTGTTACTGCTCTGCATTTCACTCAGGCTGCATGCAATTTCTTCGGAGTGACCTTACTGAGCGCTCCTTGCACTTCTGAATTAATCTTTATTTGCTTTGCTGCAGAGCTTTGTGTCACCACATCACTTTCTCTTCTGTGCTGAAGCACTCCTCAGCAAAGCCTGCTAAGCTAAGCACCAACCACATGATTGCATGATGTTCTATCCACTGAAAGCACTGCCTAGCTGGGAGAAGAGAGAAAGGCAAAGAGGCTTTACCCTATCTTACCTCCTCTCTAATTCAGGAATGCCAGCAAAGTCGGAGTATCCTCTAAGATCAATTAGCTGAGGAAACTGGCTTACTTCTGCATCTATCAAGTGATGTGCTGGAGTACAGTGCACTTAACCTGTAGAGACCAGAGACTGTCCTTTAAAGCTGTGAGAAGGTCTGTAATCCATCCTTTGTGCTTTTATTATCTTCTCCATGCTCCTTCTGCAAAGGAGAGGGTTTGTTTTACCAAAGTGCTCTGACTTTTTAGACCTGAGTGTCCGTTTCAGAAGATTCATTGAAATATCCACCTTGTGCTCCACAGAACACTTCCCAAGGCTCCCTGTGTCTAGCACCCATAATTGGGAGGGGAGGACAAACCTCACGCCCATAAAACACTAGGAAGGAAACAGGGAAGAAATCCCTTTGCTGGGCAGACAACAGTGTGCCAGAAATGGAAGGAGTTGACCACCCCTCATCTTTATCCTTAGACTTTACTCAGCACTTTGCAGCTAACTGCTGCTGCCCTTGACATGAATTCTCCTATCATAGAATCGCAAGGTTGGAAATGACCTGTAAGATTATCTAGTCCAATCGTCCTCCCATCACCACTGCTACCACTATGCCTCTAAACCATATCTTGTAGTTTCTCATCCAGGCACCTCTTGAACACTGCCAGGGATGGCGACTCCACCACCTCACCTCCCTGGGCAGCCATTCCAGTGCCTGACCACTCTCTGAGAGAAAAAGTTCTTCCTTATGTCGAACCTAAACCTCCACTGGTTCAACTTGTGGCCATTTCCCCAGCTCCTGTTCATTGCCTGGGAGAAGAAGCCAAACCTCTCCTCATCACAACTTCCCTTCAGGAAGTTGTAGAGTGCAGAAACAAGAGAAACAGTGTAGAGTAGAATCAGAGAAACATTAAGGTTGGGAAATATTACTAAGATCATCTAGACCAGCTGTTCACCTACCACCAATATTGCCCACCTATTAGCCATTTGCTTTTGTGAGCCATCAGACCCCCTGGTAGGCTGGGGGAGCATAACGTAGTATCACAAAAATGAACAGCAGGCAGGGATGGGTATGCTGGAAAAGTCCCACAGAACGTTTTGGTATATCCTTACAGGCCAGGGTCATCTAGAACCTGGCACCATGGTTCTTGAAGAAACAATTATTTCCTCCAGTATGCTTTTTCATTTCAGCATCACTTTCCATTAGTGCAAGTGTAGGGAGAGCTCTGGAAAGCAAAAGAGAACATCCAGGCAAGGCAAACAAACAAAAACTGAAAACACTGGGAGTGGGTAGGGAGCATCAACTCTTCTAAGGTGCCTACCTTTACCACAGGTGCCAGTAGAGAATCAAATCTACAGAGTGAAATCTGAAGATGATGCTTTTTTCCCTTCTTTTCTATTGTTTTCTCCTATATCTATCACTGGTTCCTTTCTTCTCCCTTTCTTGATAGTTAGTTGCATAGATGCTGCTGTTATAATGCCATGTTTATCTGGTGAATGTGTCCAGTGGTCCCACAAAAGGCAAAGACCTCATTTAAACCTATTAACCCATAAACCTATTGTAACCATGGAAGGGACTGTGGTACTGCCAAACGCATCAGGACTGTGACATCTGTTTGAAAAGTGCTGGAAGAAGGCTTCTGTGACTTGGGATGGTGTTTTTGGGAGGTAGATAGACCAACTACAGAAGCAAAGAGAGAGGAGCAGGAGAGATTTGGATTTGTTTCCAATGTATTTCACATTTTTACACTTTGGAAAGAACTTTCTGTCAAATAAGTCTGACCACATCCAGATTAAATCAGATAAAATGTCAGTGGAAGAAACCCACTATGCATCTGTCTTTGGTTTGAGAATGGTGACTCTACCAAACTGTCCAACCTGTCTCCTCACTTCCCAGAGTCAAGCACGATGTGGGCTTGTGTTTTAGAGCATTCCACAGCTCAGTTTAAATTCAAATGGTGTAACTCTGGAGGACATCAATTCTAATTACTCCTGGACTGCAAAAGTCTCCTTGGCTTGGTCTGCCCTGCTCATAAGTTCAAGTCCTCTCCAGCTGAGTGCAAAAATAAAGACTAACTCTTTTAAGGTGTCCACTTAACCACTGATTCCAGTAGAGAATCGACTCTACAGAGTGAAATCTAAAAAGCACTAAGAGCTTTAAGCTTTGGAAGCCAGCTTGAGTTGAGGGAGCTTTCTCTGGTGGCCCTTCCCTGCAATGTTACCCCTGCAGATCCAGCTGCAGTGGGAAGCAGCTGCTGAATCTTCTGTTAGGAGATTTTTAGAGCACAGTTCTTTCAGCTGTCTTGTGTTATAATTATGTTTCAAGCTGCAGTCATATCCCCTCCTGCTGTGACCTTGTTGAAGCTCTGAATGTGAAGCCAGGTCAGGTTTTGGATAGAGATCTCCAGGACAGAGCCAGAATGCTGCGGGAGGCACCATTTGGGGGTCAGCAGGAGGTGCAATTCCTCAAGTCAGTCCTGAACTGATCCCACAGCATGGTGGAGTATTGCTTTGCTGGCAGGAAAGACGTGCAACGGCAGTCCTAGCCATCTGAGGATATTAAAAATCTCTTTCTCCAGGAACAGTCATTACCTCTAATACCCTGCTCAAGTTTAAATTTGGATAATTACTTTCTTCTGACCTAAAAAAAAGATCATTGGGTTTTGTGGTTTTTTTTTTCCCCAGATGCTGTATTTTTTTCACGCTTTCAATAGTAAAGAGCTTTGTAGGAATGTTGTACATTGTTGAACAGATGCTCCGTCGCCTCCTAAGAGTTAGATGCAATTTGGAGTTGGGTAATGAGTTATAAGTGGAGAAGCTCTAGGGTCCAGCAGCTACAGGTGGAATGTAACTGTTGATAGTAGAGCTGTAGCAGCATTGATGAAGATGCATGGTATTTGTGAGGTATTTGAATAAGTAATAATGAATAATGAATCTCATCTGCACACATTTGCTGAAGAAAACAACACGTTGCTTTAGAAGACTGAGATGTTCATCCAATCAGTAGGATCAGCCAGCCAGAATCTTTGGTGTGACTTGCTCTGGCTCTAGGAACGATGGGCTCTCCTGTGTTTGCTGTGTTGAAGAGTATTGTAAACAAGTCTTTCTTTATCTCTACAGCCTTACATTTGATTAGGGGCCCTCAGTGGCCTGTGGCAGCCTTATGCTAGGTAAGAGCTCTCCTTTTGTCATCATGTTCCTAGAGTACCTGAAGATTTGTCTCATTGTGTTAATACCTCTGCATATTTGCTCTTCAGATTCCTTCTTAGCCTCTTAATCTCAGTCGTATGTTTTTCCTGACAGTTTAAATTTCTTTCTATTAGTTTTCATTCTGCAGAACTCAAGTGTTTAATGGACTCAATTATCAGGTCTAAATTAATCATTATGGAAAGAGTTTTACAAAATGAGAAATTTGTTGGTTTGTTTCTGTAATGGAATAAAAAAAAAATCCTTTCCAAAAGCTCTCTTCTCACTGTATATGCTCATTGCATATACAGTGGATATGATATGGTGTATGAGATACATCTGACTTAGGTTTCATTAGTCTCTAAGTCAGCTCCGAATTTGAGTTATGCAGCCAGAAGCCCATGTAGCCTGATACAGGGCCTCCTTTTGAGTGAACCTGGGATGTTAGATTGATCAGAGGTGCTCACCTGTGGTGCTTTCTTTTGTTGGTTTTTATCTCATTTATTCTGGATATGACTTTTTCCTCTTCCAATATATGCGGCTTTGGAGGAAACCCCCTTCCAAAGTACAGCAACATGGGTGCATTTGTCAAGCATTTGAAATCTCTCTTCTCCTCCTCCTTCCATGCTCTGTTGCCCTTCCTCTCAGGATCACCATCCCAGGTTGTGTAAGTCTTCCCTAGTGCCTCTCAAATCAATGTTACAGCCCTGTCTTGTTCTGGCAGTACTGCAGTCCTTTTCTTGGCATCAGTGCTGTGAAAGATTTGAAGACCTCAGCATGCGTATGCCAGTCATCTAAAGTTTAGATGCCCTGCTTTCATGTGAAGAGTGTTTATATGACAGAGTGACGAAAACAAACGTGTACAAGAGATTGCCTGACACAGGAAGACCTAGAGCATGTTGACCTTGAGGGCTTGCAAAAAAAGCCTCTATAACTTGCCCTATATGGCTTGGCTGCAGTGAAATCCCAGCACTGCAACATTCACTTTTGGCATTTAATTTCCAGTTTATTCAGAACTCAAAAAGGGAGAGTTCTAAGTCAGGTCAAAAACCCACAGTCTTTTTTCTGTGATGTTGAAATGTTACGCTGCACTATAAAAAGCTGAAGAAGAAATATTTCAGCCTTTCCAAAAAAAGGATTTTAAGGCTTTTTGTTCTGAGGAATGTTTTGATTGTTTTGATCTATTTGAACACAAATACGTTTTGAGATGCATTTTCCTTTGAATGTAACATCTGATGTTCGCTCAGCTTTTTCTAGTGGGCTAGGTTAGCAGATTGGGGCTGAAGAGAAGGAAGCCTGTTGCTTCTCTAGGCTTGTTTTATAGGAAAAAAAGGCCATGAAATCCTGATGCTTTGAGATGCATTAACATAACAGAAGGGGGAAAAAGTAGTAAGTGCTAAGAAAAAAAGTTGGAGGGAGTTAAAAATGAGACTCACCTCTGAGGGCTTCTGCAAAAGCCAACAGAACTGAGGGAAAGAAAATGAGAACTTCTTTCCCTGCAGCTGCTTGTGTCTCTGCCCTTCAGAACACAAATCACTCCTTCCATTATAAATGAAATATTAACTGTCGTGCAGCAGTTACAGCATCCTACTGGCTTCTTGCTAGGAGGGTCACAAAGCAGTATAGTAAGGAAGAAATGCAGCCCTCATAGAGCTTGTTTCAAAAGCAGGGAAAGAAAATGCAGTCACTGCAAACTGGAATGACAGGGCAGGGCCAGCTACCTGGTGGAAAACACGCTTAGACAAGAAGGAGGTAGAGAGGATCGCAAGTGGCAGGCAGAAAAAGGAGGAATGATGATGCAAACATGGTGTCTCATCTGCAGGATGACTGCAGATATGCCCACCTGGAGCTAATTCAGAAGTGGGAGGCCCTGAGAAGATGTGTACACGGGTGGCCAGTGTTTGTCTGGGAAGCATCACATGTGGCTTCATCATTTCCGCTTATGCAGTTGGGGAGGGTGACACCTGCTGCTGCTGTGTCAGCCACTGAGATTCTTTTCTCCATGAGGCCATGCTCTCTGTTTTGGGATAAGGCTGTGACTGCCTATACTACAGAGTGAGCTGACCTTTCCATCCTGTTGTTATGTCCTTTGGTAGTTAATGCATTTCTACAGTGGGTTAAATGGGCCCAGGGTATTCAGTACCTGAGTTGGCAAGGCTTTACTTTAGGAGTGCATCATCTTGCATTATGCATAGTCATGTTATCAAGCACTGTGGCAACATATCCAGGTCTCAGAGACACCTGTGTATCTCCTTAATTGTCCAGTAACTTGTGGTTTCCATCTCTGACTCCATCTCAGATGGTTTGAGGTGGATGGTAGTTCATCCCTTGTGTACGCTGGTGATGCATTAGTGTGTCCGGAGAAAGGCGGTGAAGCTGGGTGAAGGGTCTGGAGCACAAGTGTTACAGGGAGTGTAAGAGGGAACTGGCATTCAGTTCAGTCTGGAGAAGAGGAGGTTCAGGGGAGACCTTATTTCTCTCTACAGTAACTTGACCTGAAAGGAGGTTGTGGTGAGGTGGGGTTGGCCTCTTCTTCCAGGTAACAATGATAGGATGAGAGAGAATGGCCTCAAGTTGTGCCAGGGCAGGTTCAGGTTGGATATTACAAAAAATTTCTTCTCAGAAAGAGTGGCGCTGCAGCTGCACAGGCTGCCCAGAGAGGTGGTGCAGTCACCGTCCCTGGAGGTGTTCCAGAGCCGTGTGGATGTGGCACTGAGGGACGTGGTCAGTGGGCATGGTGGGGATGGGCTGGTAGTTGGACTGGGTGATCTTGGAGGTCTTTTCCAACCTCGATGATTCTATGCATATTCCCCTTGAGTATCTACCCATCCCTGCCAGAAAACATGGAGGAAGCTCAATGGATAAACAGCAGTTGCCTCTGGCCAGCAGCTGGATGGGTCCCGCTCAAGCTGCATAATTAAATCACTTGAACTTCGAAAGAAGTTAATTAGTAATGAAACTTCTGACTGAATGATGCAGATTGTGAAGACCAGCTTTGTCAGCAGCTGAAATTAATTACAGGCTCAGACACAGGGAGAAGCGGGGTGGGGGGAAGGATGCGGGGAGGGGGAGGCATCACCGAAAGGATGATGACAAACCTGGCTGCAGGCTGTTGCCGTGGTGATGAGAGGCAGTCATGGTATTTGACAGCTGTGACACATCAAAGGCAGCAGGTACTTCAAATTACTCCCTCCACTGACCCAGGTGGGCAGCCATCCCTCCTAGCTTGATGCAGAAGCTTTCATTTACTCTTCATGCTTTGTTTCTCTCTATCACAGGTAGGACCTGCCTTCTTGGGGGGGCCCACCTTCCCAGAAAGAAGGGCACTATGTGGTGGCAGAAGGAAAGCTTTTCCTAATGTCACTTTAATCAGCAGTGTCCTCAAATGCCTGGACAATGCCGGCAAACTCTCAAAGCTGGTATTTGAAAAACAGGGGAGGAAAAACTGTACAGCCAGCCTCTGATTTCTGAGAAAGAAGATTCACGGCTTTGTACCCCTGGTTAAAATTGCAAGGTTTTAGGGTGTGCTTTGGCTGGCTGCCTGGGGGATTGTGAATCTCAGGATCTCACCAGCTGCCTGCAGGTGCCCTGCCACGTCTGTGTGATCCAGGGTGGGCTACTGCAAAGGGAGCATGGGAGCATCTTGGCCACGTAGGCACTGCTGCAGCCAAAGCATATGCACAGAAACATGGATTTGTATAAACATATGAATGTCGAAGTTGACTATTAGGAACATTTTTTTTCCAATAATAGCAGTGCTGCAGTGTCACAGGCTGCCCAGGGAGCTCGTACAATCACCATCCTTTGAGGTGTTCCAGAACTGTGTGGATGTGACACTGAGGAATGTGGTTAGTGGGCATGGTGGGGATGAGTTGGCAGTTGGACTTGGAGGTCTTTTCCAACCTTTGTGATTGTACGAATATAAAGATGTGACTTCAAGCCCTTTTTCCTCAACTCCCTGAATCTGGTCATGGTTGGAGAGTACTCTGTGCCATTAGGTTTCTGGTGTCATATTTTCTAGCTGTCTGCTGAAGAAAACACTCTACATTTTAAAGCAATTTCTGCTTTTTGTTTTGCATGTGTTTATTTCAGCCAGGGCTGCTGTGAGTGTTGATGGGAATAATAGATGCTTGAGGGACTACAGATGACAGAGCTGCACTACAGTCAGTTGTGTCTGGTGATGGGAACAGGCATAAACTGAAACATGGGAAATATTGCTTAAATGTATGAAAACAGTGAGTAAACAGTCAAGCGCTGAAGCAGGCTACCCAGAGATGTTCTAGTGGAGATGCATCTCTGGAGACACTGAAAAATCAACTGGACGTGACACTGAGTAACCTGCTGTGGTTCACCCTATTTTGATAAGATGACCTCAGAGAGTCATAGAATCACCAAGGTTGGAAGAGAGCTCCAAGATCATCCAGTTCAACCATTCACTTATCACCAGTATTTTTCACTAAACCACGTCTCGCAGTACGACACGTAAGCATTTCTTGGACACCACCAGCATTGGTGACTCCACCACCTCCCTGGGCAGCCTGTTCCAAAGCCTGACCACTTGTTCAGAGGTTTTGTAACATCCAACCTGGATCTCCTCTGGGTAATCTGAAGCCATTCCTTCTAGTCCTATTGCTAGTTACATGGGAGGAGAAGCTGACACTCACCTTGCCACAATATTCCTTCAGGCACTGCCCCATGCAGTGCTTCATGTGAGTGTGTCCACAGTCTTGGAAGCTTGTGTACTCTATATTCTCCTACAAGTGGACCTCAAGCTTGTTTGGAGGTTCTAGCAGGGGAGTGCAGCTACCGTATACCTATGAATGATACATCTCTATCAGGGAAGGTCATCTTCAATCAAGCATGCAGCTTCGAAAGGGATACATGTGGAGCAGTGAGAGAGGAAAGAGACACCTGGATCTAGCCACCCAGATCAACCAAATCACCCCTGGTGGTCAGTGGGGTGACAGATGTCATAGCCAGATCACCCTCACATCTATTGCGGAGATCCAGAATCAGCTTTTCTGTGGTTCTGTGAAAGATTAAAACAACAATAAAGTTTGGAAAGTCCAGAAAAGGGCTGTAGTCTTACCTGAAAGTCCTGTGAGAGCTAATGGAAACCTCTTTAAGTGCTTTTGTGGGCTTTGAATTGATTCATAAAAGAAAGATAAAAGAGAGAGAGAAAGGTGGGAAACTGAAGCTGTGCCAAATAGACCTTGGAGGGCAGTCTTTTTATTTGTGCCATTTTGCTCTATCCTTTTCTGACAAGGCCTCTGTTTTTGCAGCCCACAGTGAGGGTGGGCTCCATGTGCTTACATTGTACAGCGCTTGGATTCACTTTGTAAGGGATAGTGATAATGTGTTCTTGAAATCACCTTATAGCATGATTGGCACAGTAGAAACTGGTGTCTTGTTCTTGTCTGATTTTGCAACTGAAGGGAGCTCACTGAAAACCAGGTGGGGGAGAAGAGAAAGAATTAATAATCTTCCAGATCAGATTGTGCAGAGTTAGTCATGAATCACTGTCAGAATGAGCAAGGAAGAATTGCTCAGAACAAACCATGGATTTGAGTGTCTTTCAGAAGTGGCCACCATTTTGGGTTCACTTCTGTGAGGAGTGAAAAGTCGGTTGTATTTTCAATAGGTATTTTCTCAGCTCTCTTAGTTTAAATTAAAAACAACAACTACAACAGAAAGGGAAAAAAGCTTTGTCTGAAAATGGAAACCAGGTAGGGATGTTTGGGAGGCATGTGAAATTACGTGAGCGACGTTTCTGCCAGAGGTTGGAGGTCTGTTCTCATTAGATCTACATCACTGGTTTGCAATGCGAGCACTGGGAAGAAGTCACAGAAACATGTGCCCAGTTTTAGAGCTAAAACACTGTAATTGAATCCTGGGTAAGTGTGGATCAGTCCTAAGCCTCCTTCGTTTGAAAGAGCGGGATGGTAAGGAAGAGGCAGATAGAGGCTGCGAAGGGCACAGAGAGGTTCCTCAAATGCACCGTTTTTACTCTCCTCTGTAACATATAAACGAAGTGGTGCTTGATGAAATTAAAAGGCAACAAATTAAAAATAAATAGGAGGAAATACTTCTTAATGTAAAGTATAATTAGCTAATGTAGCTTACGGCTGCCAGCTATTATTGAGGCAGTTATTTTAGAAAGATTCTCGACAAAGGATTCAAATGAATAAGCAAAGCATCTGCAGGGACACCACTATAGCTGAGAAAACAATTACAAGGGCTATCAATCCTCATGCTCTAGGGCACAAACAGAACAGCAGCTGGGGTCAGAAACACAATTTCCCCCCATGGTTACTGAATTACTTAATTAGGCACATGGTGATGTTCTATCCTGCATGGGTCACTGCTGGAAGCAGAATAATGGATTGGATGACCATTGGCCTGTTCCAATATGGCACGCCTTTATCTCCAAGCTCTTCTCAGAAGGTAAGAAGAAGACTTCTAGCCTTATGCTCTACTGCCTTCTCAGAAGGGTCCTACTCACTGGACTCATGCAGTGATCCAGCTGTCAGTGTCATAGTGTTCAATATAGACTTTCACCAGATCCCAGAGATTTCTGCTGCATACGAGTTTAGGGCACCATGGAAGATTTTTGGTTTGTTTGTTTGTTGTCTGTTTCCTACTGTATTTGTGAGATTTGTAAGCCAACAGGAGAGGAGTCTGAGCCTGCTTGTGTTTAATTATGGCAACAGTCTGATTCGTGTAAGTATTAAGGCTTTCAGCTACCTGTACTTTCCCATTTACAAAATGGTTTTGGCTTTACCAAAGAGTGAAGAAGTGAGGAACTGAAAGAGAAAAACATAACAAATGTTTTGTATATTTGTTATATTTTTTTTATGACAGATGAGCCTATCAGCAGCTACTTCCCTTTATCTTCCTGTTTTGCCATCCCAAGTCTCAAGGAAGCTTATCTCAGCCCTGACACTTTTGCAGCAGTTTTCCTTGACTCTTTTCCACTTGGTTTGAGTGTGTCAGCATGATGGTGATTTTGCTAAACTGTGTCACCCTGGGGATGTACCAACCATGTGAGGATATGGACTGCCTTTCTGACAGGTGTAAAATCTTGCAGGTAAGCAGACTTCCTTCCTATCATGATGGTGCATTAGTACAAGTCACAGAATTTCATGCATGTTTTCTTTCAGTGTGTGGTCAATAACCTTACCAAAAGGTTGGTGAGAACATCCCTGGCAGAAAAGTACCTTTCTATAAAAAAGGGGAGAAATAGCTTTGAGGAGTTGAATGTGGGGTTAGAGAGAGAGAATAAATGAAGTCTACTTGTGACCAGGCCGTACAGACTAGTTGCTAATCCTCTTGATCCTGTGAATAAAACGTGTCTTCCTGACACAGGAAGGACCTGCTGTTGCTGAGCCAACACCTGCTTTCAGGTCCATCCAAAGAGGCTCTGAGTCTACATCAAGTACTTCACGTAGGAGGAATAAATAGAGCCCCTGCTTCCTTGCTTTGACAGCAGGTAGCACTGCGCCAGCACTGCAGAGAAGAAACTTGTCCAGCCTTGTCTTTAAGTCGTTTTCAGAAGTACTGAAATTCATGTTTATTTCGCTATCTGCACTGAAAAGTCTCAAGCTGGGAATGTGTGTCACACTTGTTGTTGGCTCTCTGTTTGGCAGGTATTTGATGATTTCATCTTCATTTTCTTTGCAATGGAAATGGTGTTAAAGATGGTGGCCCTGGGGATCTTTGGCAAGAAGTGCTACCTTGGAGATACCTGGAACCGCCTAGATTTCTTCATTGTCATGGCTGGGTAGGTTGATAGTTTGTATTTGCTTGTTCTCTTTGTTGAAATGACTTCTGAAACTGAGAAGCACTCCCCATCTGAAAGCAAATCAAAGTTTTTGGCAACTGTCCATGTTTTTCCCCAAGTGTACCAAGCCAGGCTAAGCCCCTCAAATCCTGATGCTTCCATCAGGTGAAGGTAAATTCTTGCAAAGCTGGTGAATGCTACTTTTGATTTGCTATGATGCAACTGATAAAAAAAAAGTTTCCAGTCTGCTTCTACCATGGTAAATTTGCAAAACTTGAATGAGGCTCCTCGGGAAGAAACAGTAGGCTAGCTTAGCTGATGTGCAGCTGTCTATCTCCCAACTTCAGTAGAGTGTTAAGTTGTACCAGCTCAAGAGCTAGCCCAGAAGTGATTTTGCTAGTGGAGGAGGAACAACCTTTATCAGAGCTAAGCCAGCTTCTCTGTTTCTAACAGCAGTGTTTCAGTGTAGAAATATATATATGTATATATTTTTACTCTTGTCCTTTTGTCTCTTATTGCGTTGGCCTCAACTGTGGTACTACTGGGACAAGCTGACATTTGAGTGCTTTTTTACAACAAAGTTGCTATAGAGGAGCTCTGATTTCCACTTCACACATGCAGAGGGGAAAATCTACCAGGATTTGGCTATTAAATCACAGCAAAGCTTTCCTCTGTGATATCAGTGGGCATGCATTTTTCTGGAATTTGTCCATTTTCAATCACATTGCCTTGTGGTATAATAAAAGAAGTCAGAAAAATTATGTAATATTAATGTTCTTACAGAAAATGGATGAAAATCTTTTCAGAGCAGCCTCCCCGACTTACCTCTCCCTCTCCCCAAAGCATTACCAGCATTTGCTGTCACCTGCAAGTGCACTGCTGATGGAGCCAACTGTGAGTTCAAGCTCGCTTTGCAGAGCTTTTCCCTGAGGTGCAGAGCAGCACTGTCTTTACATTTGCTTCTGACACAGTTGTTCTACAGAAAGATTTGGAAGTCGTTCCTCTGGAGGGGTGTATAATTGTTCGCTTCTGGGGGGAGCTGAACTCCGTTCAGTTGTGAAAGTGTGAAGGCTGATCCTCAGCTGGCTTGTATGAGAAAGGAGGATGGGCAGATGAAAGCTGCAGCTTTCTGTGAACGTAAGCAATGTGCATGAGATGGGAACCTATCTTGTGGCTGAGTGCTGTGATTAGCATGTGATTTAGAAGAGGACTGCATTATGGGAACTGTTTGGAAAGGAGATTTCAGAACCCATGGTACTCCTCCATTGGGATGTGCTGCACATATGGGGTGAGAGGACAGCTCTGCTCCAGGTGGGTGAAGGACAGCCATCACACTGAAGGAAAGGCTTGGAAACTTAGGGTATTTCTCTGCCTGGCATCCCTGCTAGCATGGTGTGTGAGCAGTGCAGTCTAGAGTGATGAAGAAATTGGTGGGGCAGTGCTAAATGAAAATAAGGAATTGTGCTTACCTCTTTTACTTGTCTCCTTCATGAAGCAAACTGCACCATAGGAGGCTCCATCTAAACATCAGACATTTCTTTACTGGGCAGATGGTGGAGCACTGCCACAGGTTGCCCAGGGGCTGTGGGGTCTCCTCCTTGGAGATCTCCAAAAACCACCTTGAAATTGCCTTAAGCACCCTGCTCCAGGTGTCCCCTGCTGGTGCAGGGTTGGGCCAGGTGGACCCAGAAGTCTCTGCCAAACCTGTGATTCTGTGAAATTCTCTCTACCTAGATCAGAAATGTATATCTTTATACCCATTTATACCTTTCCTTCTGCTATCATTGCTGGATGAAATTTGAGAAGAGAGTCTTTTGCACATCTGATAGCAGTATTAGAAATGAAGCTCATATCTGGACTCCTTTCAATGCTGAGGAGACTTAGAATCAACTCCTTAGGTATAAAATAATCACTGTGGAGGATTTTTTCATTTCAGGTCCAGAACTGAAAGAAATTTGTTTCCTGATTTCTATACAATTGTTCTCATGAGGTGTCAGGCTGAAATGATAGTAATCTCATTAGAATATCTGATCTCAAAAGACTTCATCTGCTAAAGAAAGATTTTTCCATTTAGTTATATAGAACTAATGACTATATAATGTATTTTGCGTTATAAAAGCTTGTGGTTATTAATTCATTATTTTTTGAAATTCATTAAAATTGTCTGCACTGCTTAAATCAAATCCAAGCAGAGTCTCAAATTTGCCCTTATGTACAGAACATAGGCTTTTATTTAACCTCAGATTTAAGCCCCAGGCTTCATCCTGATTGGTCCCACAACTGGATTAGTTTGGACTCAGAGCAAGCTATGCCTTAGCCTTCAAAGCCTCTTGCATAAGGCCTTGCATATTTTCTCTGTGCCGATAAGGTAGATCCCAAAAAGAATCTCATCAACGTTTTTCTGAAAGCCTCCTCCTTTCCATGGTCCTCTGCTCTCGTGGGCTGCAAGAGAGGTCATAAATTCAACTCCCTAAGAAACATCCAGATGATGAAAAGTAATGCACTGCCTAGATGACGTTTGAACATCTCTCAAATTTGAGGATAAGGACTGTACTTCTCAACTCATTCTCCTTTCCCCCTTTCCAAATATATACTCTAGCAGCACCCAAGCAAAGCATCAAAGGTTGGGAGGATGAACTGTAGCTTGGAAAAGCATAGTGCAGGTTAGGAACATTTCTCTTGGGTGGTCCTGGGTGGCTGAGGTATCTCCACTGGCTTTCAGTGTGACAGTGTGTTTTATCAAAGAGTATAATGATTATTTGCTGCTCTTGCCCCAGACGGTGCTTTGGTTACATAAGCCATGTGTTCAGGCATTCATATGTAGTTTCTCCTCACTTCCTTGGAAAGCCAGAAGCTATAGTTTTAGTTAGCTGAATTCCCTTGTGTGCCCCTGCCCTGCTTGCCCCTGCCCCCCACGCAACCCAGCAGCTTGAGGAAGACTCAATTGTCACTAAAAATGCTCAGTTTCCATGGCAATAGGAGCTGACATCACCAGAACTTTCTCCCCTCTCACACACTCCCTCCCCCAACAACCCTCAATACGTTTTTTCAGTAAGGATTAGGAAAAAAAAACGCACAACCCCCCCAAACAAATAAGTCCTATCTCAGCATTCTCCACTGTTGCCCTCAGTGCTCCTAAAACCAAGAGAGGTAATTTGGGTTGAATTCCCATGCTCTTGTGCACTCAAGCAACAGGGGCTCACACGTGGCTTGCAGACACTTTAGTTCCCATTGCTCACTGCTGATGGGAGGTTGCAGGTTCCCTGATATTTCATGCAGGCAGTGTTTGTCACTAGCTCTCTTGGTGGGAGACCCTCTTCCCCTGCATTTGTGTTTAGGTTGTGACTGTCATCATTTGTTTCCCACAGTGATGGGTGCTGTTGGAAGGCTTGCTCTGAAGCAACTTAAAGGGCAGATTCCTAAAGCTGAGACTACTATTTTTTTGAAAGCTGAGATCATCTGGACACCATCGATACTGAAAACTTAGGCCAGCATCTCTATATGTGTGAATTTAGGAGATGTCAATTATTTCTAGGCTGGTGCTCATCAGCTTTTTAAATCAGGCATTTCTCTAGCAACAAAGAGTTTCTCCTGCTTGCTCTACTCTGTGAATCAGAGTTGCGTTTACATGTGGTTGGAGATGATGCCAGTGTCCCTGTGGAAAAGAGACATCCCTTGACATGATTTTGTCCTAAGGGTCCTGCCTGGCCTTGGGATGTCAATTCCACCAGTGAGTGCTTGTTTGGTCTCTCTTGTATTTTGCAGCCAAATGCTTTAATTAGTGATTAGAGGCAGGATATGTCTCTGACTGCTTGTGTAGCATCCCCTTGACATATTCTGGTATGGAATATATTTGTACAAACTGTAGGTAGTTTAAGGGGGAGAAATCTTCACTGCACGGCCAGGGGAATTATTGTGATTACAAGTTTGTATGTAGAATATATCCAAAGTGTTTCTTTAACTAGCTCAGTAGCAAAGAAGAGGCTGGTATATCTTTCACAGAATGTCCCATCTTTGTCTCTTCTCCACCATCACACCACAGCTTTGCATGTAGGTCTTGCAAACTGTGATCAAATCTCATCCCAAACATGCCTTTGGAGAGGAGTGGCATACGCTCCATCCCTGGAGGCATTCAAGGCTAGGCTGGATGTGGCTCTGGGCAGACTGGTCTAGTGGTTGGCAACCCTGCCCGTGGTAGGGGGATGGAAACTAGATGACATTTGAGGTGCTTTTCAACCCAGGCCATTCCATGACTTGTGTAATTTGTAATTTTAAAATAGAGTTGCAGGCTTGTTCAGTAGATTAAAAAAAAGCAAACAACATAGTGGACAGCAGAGTAAGGCACACTACACTGTGTAGTAACTTGAGTGCATTATACAGTGGTAATCCAGCCTATCTATTCCAACCTTAAATTTTCCTTCTCCCACAGCCAAGGATTGTGGCAACCCTTCTTATCACAGCATCTTCCTGTTAATTCATTCAGCTCCTTTCTCCAGTGCTCCAAGTCATGTTGATTGTAGGTTTTTCCCCCTCACAATCTCCTCTTACAAAGAAAGAAAATCCCTTCCTATTAGTAGGGGCAGAAAACTTTGTTCCCAGATGTGTGGTGTTAGGTTTGTTCATACTGGAATACATGTTATTTGCATTTCCAAAGCAGCTCATGCTGTTCTGTATTGCTGACTTATCCTCTTCATTTCTTTTCTGTTTTCTCAAAAATAAGCTTCAACAGCAAAATCCATCAGTAATGTTTTTTTAAAAATTTTCTGTTAGGTTGTGATAAATAAATAAGGAACAGCGTGGCAAGAATTGTGTATTACGGTACAACTGCTCACGAATAAGTCCCCATTTACTGTTGTATGCGAGGCTTATTACTTAGCCTGCTTCTCTCTAATGTATGTCATGATGATTTCATATCATTCCAGTCATATCAACATAATTACTTGTGTGAACCAGACTTGTAATCTCATAAGAAATTATAGCGCGTTAGTTTGATGATGTCTATTTTTCTTTAAACCTGTGTTGATTATGGCTAATTTTATTACCCACTTTTAATCTGTAATCTATCAAAGCCACGTATTGATGATTTCATTGCTGTACCGTGACCAGCATCAGTCCAGTCAGTCTACTGAAATCACTGTGTTTCTCAAAGCACTGGCGCAACATCAGAATTTCACTGGCCCTTGGGTGCTCTCCCAGTTTTCTGAGACTAATCGAAAATCAACAGCACTGGTGCAGGACTTTTCTGTCCATCTCTTTTAAAACTCTTGGATATAAGTTGTCCAGACCTGCTTATCTTAGAATATCCCTACTTTGATGGATACAGCCACAAATACTTGATCACAGCTGCAGTTGAAAACAGCTCATTATCATCCGTAGTACAAATGTACCATCTGACCTTCCCCATAAAACTTTTTTTTTTTTTAACTGAGGTTTCTGCCTTTTTAAACAGTTCATGACAATTATGTTTTCTTGTTTGTTGTACCATTTTGGGTTCATTCCGTTCTCCTACAAATTTTCTACAATGTCATCTCCTAGTTACTATTCATTTTTCCCAACTTCCCCTCTCTTGGTTTCGCTATATTGCTGCTTTTGCTTACTACCTTTTTTAACCAGTTTGGCTTTCTTGACTCTATTTTTTTAAATAATACTTGATTACCACCCAGGGTTCATGACTACAATTTTTTATCCTGTCTTGTTTGATACATGGCTGTTTCCATGTGTCTTCAGCTTCATGCATATGGCCTTTCTAATCCACCAAGTATATCTAGTAGTGCTGATGGCCTTACTTGGTGTGTACATAAGACATGTAATCAAGTAGTCCCAGATTTAATTTTACTGATCACAAAACAAACAAACCCAAACCAACCAATCAACCAACCAAATAAAACAAAAACCACTGCTGTATCTTTGTTCCTTAAATGTGATTTTTGAGTTATACTGTACGTCACTGTAAATGCTGAGAATCCTCAGCACCTTGGCCTAACCTAACCTCTAGCAGGATGGATAAGGGGAGTTTTTTTTTTTTAATGAGTTACAGCCTAATACGAGGAGAGCCGTTTTCTAGTGACATTCATAGGATCAGAGCACAACTCAGGTTGGAAAGTACCTTATGAGGTCTATAGTCCAATCTCTTGCTCAGAGCAGGGTAAACAGTAAATACAAGTTAGGCTGTTCAGAATTGTCCTCCGGTCTTGAAACCCTTCAGATGGAGGCTGAACCACCTCTCTGGGCTCCTGCAGTACCTCTTATTTATCTGTATATCTAGTCTGAGCCCCATTTCTCTGCTGGATTTAAGCCCACTGTGTCCAGCCCCTGGACATCTTGGTGGCCCTCTGCTGAACTTGATCCTATTTGTCACTTTCATCAAGGGAGTCCAAAGTTGAATGTGCTATTCTAGATTCAAGTTGCCCAAAGAAGATGCGGATGCTCCATCCCTGAACAGATTCAAGGCCAGGTTGGATGGGGCTCTTGGTAACCTGATCTAGCAGTTGGCAACCCTTCCCACAACAGGGGGTTTGTAATCAGATGATTTTTAAGGTTCCTTCCTACCCAAGACATTCTATGTTGTTAGCTGCAAGCAGAGCAAAAGGGAATGATCCCTTTCCTCGTCCACTGGCTTTGCTCCTGCTGGTGCAGCCTGGCATGGCATCAGCCTTCCTTGCTACAGGGGTGCACTCTGGGACATGGGTCACCTGCTGTTACCCAGGTCCTTACCAGCAGAGCCACTACGCAGCACTGAGATAGAGGATTTTTCTATCCCAAGTACAGGACCTTTGTCTTTGGTGAACTCCATGAAGTTTCTGTCAGCCCATTCCCTCTAGCCAGGAGGAATTATCTTCTTTATATGACAGAAAATTAATTTACAATTTAACTATTAATTTTAAAATTGTCATTGATTCTGTACTTGAAAATGCCTTTTTTGACAAAGAGCACTACTCCCCCTTCCCTTCTGTCCTTTTCAGCCTTCCTACCTAGGTTAAAATCATTGACTTTAATATTCCTTTCATGCAGATCTTCCCACCAGCCCTTTCTAATGCCATTTAGTCTGTTTATGCTCATAAAATGAACGATTCCTATTCTCTCTATTACTCGGCCCCTGGCACTGCTGTACAGATGATATATATTTTTTTCCCTCCTCTCTACATCTTTCAGTGCCTTCATTAGTTTTGTTCTTGGGATGGAGGCCCTGCAAGAATGAAGTTTTTTTCCTAATTTCATCACTTTTTTCCTGTGGTTTTTCATTTAACAATCTACCAACTGGTATATCTCTCAATTTCCTAAAAATGTATTAATTTCTAATGAAATGCTGGTTAATGTTTTTGCTTCTCCAGTGGTCGCTCAGTGCTTTGGCATGTCTGTCATCCTACCTTGCTGACCCAGCCAGTAGTTGGTTACCAAATTCCTCCATCTTCTGCATTCACTTCTGCTCAGAATGCTTAAGGAGCTCAGCTGGAGCTCCTTAAATTTTTTATCCATCCTCTAGAAATTCTCTATTACCTGTGGCATAGTATAATAAGAAAGACAGTTAATTCCAAGACACATCATGGGTGAAATATTGCCCCACAAGTTTCTAAACCTTCCCAAGATTGCTTTTTTATCTCTCGTTTCATTCACAGTATGGCAGCATAGCTCTCATGGTATCAGAATTTCCTTTCCAGAGCATCCATTCAATTCTGCACAGTTATACAGCCCTTGGAGGAGGTTTTCTGGCATCTCTGTACAGCTGACATTCTATCTTGGTCTTGCCTGGTAGCCCCTTAGATTGAGCAAAACATTTCTCCTTGCTGGCCTCTTAGCCAGTTGCTTCTTCAGAAATGAGTTATGCAGCATCCACGGTGGGGACCTGGAATGCGTTGCTCTGTTATCTGATTAATCTGTGACTGTCATTATTTGAACTTTGTCTTGCTAGTGGTTATCTATAGTCTTAGATTTCTACGTCCTCTAAATCCTTCTTTCATAGACCTGCAGTGATGCTGCTTCCCAAATTGAAATCCACTCTCCTGAGCAATTTTCACCCTTCTTCTTGACCATGCTATGGTAGATCTGAGCAGTGACTCTTTCCTTACTTCAGAACCCCTGATTTACACTTCTGGGACAGCAAGCAGTGAATTACCACAGAATTTCAGCCCAAGTAAGGGGGCTGAAGGACAGGAGGTATCAGTCCCCTTCTTCAAATGCCCACCCAGGCCTAGGAAAAAAAGTTGTCCAATCTGGGAAGATGTTGCTGTGCCTGAGATGCTGATAGGCATTAATCTTGCATTATGGGGAAGTGGGCTATCAATCTTCTGTTTTCTCTTTGCTTTTAATTAACAGTGGTCCTTTGGGGACCTGGCCAGAATTTGCGTAGTTATGACTTTAAAATCTCAGACCATTAAATGCTTATTAGCAGCAGTGTAAACAGAGTGAGTAGTCAGAAAATCTCAGTTAGCTGATCTTCGCTGTCAAATGGAAGTTTGTATAAAATTATGGCAAGTTAAGGAAAACTGTAATAAATACAGCAATTAGGTGTTTCAAGCAGCGATCAGAGAAAGATGGAAACCAGCGAGCAGTAGGATAAATAACATCTTAACCAGAGGCAGAAATATCAGAATTGCAGCCCTTCCCCACCAACACGCACTCACTTTTTCCTCCTTAATGATACTAATTATTCCATTTGCTTTCCCCTAGTAAAACTATCCGTAGAAGTGCAACATATTGAAATGAAAAGAGTCATCAAAACGAAATGAATCACAGCAGAGAGGAATCAAAACAAGGAGGCAACAGTACCCTGTGTGCATTATGTGTAGCTCTCAATTATTACCGCTAATGCTTCGCCTCCCTAAAAAACTGATTCCCTACTGCATGAATCCTTGGTTTTACTAAAGTAAATTAAGTGGGCACAACCAGAAGCTTGTAGGACCAAGCAAGAAATGCTTTTATTTCCTTTTTTTCGTTTATTTTTTGGCTAAGCAATGAAACACAGACCTAGGAGGCTGTGCTCAGAGTCCTTGTCTTCAGAAGCGAGCCCCATCACTCGTCTTCAGTCATCTGAGCCCGCCCGGTCCCTCTGGCTTTCTTATCACAGTGTGAAAACCTGCTTATGTCTTTTCATATCATGTCTCCAAAACTGTTAAGAAACTCTGACGTTTTCTCTTAGTGCTCAGTTTGGAGAGAATTCTGAGTGTTCAGGGGTGTGAAATAATCACATCCTAGGCAGCTAGGGAGCAGTCTCACAGGCTCTGCAAGCTTTCAGCAAGCTTCTGTTGGTAGAAACGCTTAACGTAAAATAAAGTTCTGTACCAAGGAGAACGGTTGCAGGTTGTTGTTTCTTTTTAAAGATTACTAAGCATTGTAGCTCCAGAGCTGTGTAATTAGTAATTTATTACTCCCTGAAGAAATGTCTTTTTGCTAACAGAGTTACAGCCTCGTTAACTTTTTTTAAGGGAGAAAAAAAGAAGATACAATTTTGCAGCCCTCATTTTACTAGCAAGGCATTTTTTCTCTTTGCTTCTAACTTCCAGCTTTTATGTCAGCAGAGAGTTGTCTTTATGCAGCGTGATGAGCTCTAACTTTAACAGAGATAAGCAGGACTACTTAGCTGAATGCCCTGCGATTTGCAGAGCAATTTAAGGTCCTGCTGTGTAATGTCTGGCCACATCCCATGTGATGTTATCCCATAATTTCTGCAGTAGGTAACGAAAGGACTTCAACTCAGCTATTTGAGGGGGGGGGAGGAGGTTCAAGCCGAGCCATAGAGGCACCAAACTGTGCAAAACCCAACTGGGCTCTTTCCTGTACTACCTATTATAGGGAAAATACTTTAGCAGGAGGGTTGGACTTCTAGCACTGCACACGCTTTTTATTTCCCTTCCATCAGAAGGGAATGAGACCAACTTTGCTCCACCTCTGCACTGCAGCCACAGTTACATAGCCAGTGCAGAGGTACTCAGACCTTTCAGAGCTCATTCTGGTGCCTAACACAGCAGTAGGAAGGTTTAGAGGTATATCTGCCTCCCATCATCCCCCCACAAACTATAGTTCTTATAGAACGTACAGAGGTATTGACCTATGGGGTTCTCCACCTCCATGGGCTTGTGCTGGGGGGCACCTGGGTAAAGGGAGAAATTCCATGGTAAATGGAGCAGATTTTGGTGCTGATATCTGTAGTAAAAAATCAGGAAAATTGAGCGTACTTAGCTGGAGGAATTCAGGGAGGAGCAAGCAAGTTGTCTTCTGTCTTCGTTGCCCCAAGTGCTCACAGATGCTAGGAACAAATGGCCAAAGTCCTCAGGCAATGAGAGCTTCCCTTTGCACAAAGACTCACAGTGAGCTGGAGGCTGCAGCTCAGAAGACACAGCCATAAAGATTTTGGCTTCAGTGCCAAACCCGAAGTTATTTGACAAAGAAATATGAATTGATTAGACTGCAGTTAATTAGATTTCAATTGAAAACCCCTATCAGAGAAGGGTAATTAGGCAGGTTTTGAATTTAACAAAAACATATTGGCTTTGTGTCATAAGAAAAATACTGCCTCGGTATTTTTCATGAATGCTTTCAGAATTCATTTTAAATATTAATTTTTGGGTGCTAATTATCAGCAAATAGAAATCCGAGAGCCAAGATTAAGAAAGTTAATAAGTACATAATAAAGGTGTAAGGAGATGTAAATATGAAGAGGTAAATGGTAATGTTTGAACTGTTTTAATCATTGATTTCATTGAAGGTGATTGTGGAAAAGCTGCTAGCAAGGCACTGCATGAGTACATTACCTTTGGTTACTGTACAGCAAGATAAAGTCTAATCTTTTGGAACTCACGCATGGCTTTCATATTCTTTCTATGTCTACTTTAAAATACATTTATTCCTCGGTCCTGCTGGTCAGCCTGTTCTCTTGGCCTGGCCCAGGGCCGCATTGGCTGAGCAATTCTGCTGCTGTTGAGCAACAAACATTGCTCTTCTCTCCTGGGCTTTGTCGCTGCTCAAGAAGCAGAGTCCCAAGGCAGATCCAAACCTGCTGGCATATGCCAAGCTGTGGCTAATGAAGCTTTTCTGCTATGGTCGAGGTCTTGTGAGCAATGTGGGTGCGTGATGCTGTGCTGGGTGCATGCCCTCTTCCTCCCCACATACCATCTGTTTCCTCCACTGCTTGGCATGGAATGGAGGTACTCCAGGCCAGGTGTTTTCTGTACAGGGTCGCTGTGCTAACAAATTGCTAGCTTGTCCCCTTGTGGTAGTTTGGACTCATCTAAGTTAAACTCAAGGTCTCATATGTATTCAGCTAAGCAGAGCTGATTAGATATAGGCTAATGTTTATCAGCAAGACAGAGGCAGAAGGAGGCCCCATTAAGAAGGTCAGTAGGAAAAGGTGCAAAAAGAACAAAGATGGAGACTGGAAAGGAAATAAAGGATTGGCAAGGAAATTGAAGGACATGAGGTAAAGCAGGGAAAAAAAAAAAAAAAAAAAAAAAAAAAGAGGGAAAGTCAGAGAAGCTGGAAGGAGGGCCAGAAGGATTAAAAGATGTGGAAATGTTGGAGGCATGAATGAGTCAGAAATGGGGTAGGGAGGGCGTGGGATGCTTTGAGAATGAGGAGAAGCAGAGTTCAAATAGAGATGTGTTCCCCACCAGACATTCTCCTGTTATGTGGGGTGAATCCCATGTACGCAGCTGGTGCCTCTGTTCTATTCCCCACTATGATAGCATTCTCACCATGCATCAGTCTTGAGCTGTGCAGTGCAGGGACAGTGAGTGTCTCAATCCTCCTTCCTTCCAGAAGAGTTTCTTACAAAAAGTTTTGAAGAAGCAAATCTCTACTGAGCGAAGAAGAATTACTGTATAAATTCAATTATCTTGACAGCTCACTGCTCAAATTCCATCACAGATCAAGAGCTGCTCTCTAATTTAGCATAGTTCCAGCTTCCTAACCTGCCCCTGTGCTCGCCAACCCACGCCAGAGGCCACAAAATACTTTAGTGGTGCTAGAAATGAGCTGCCGTTTCCCTTGAGAGATGCTTTACACTTCTGCCCCATAAGAGGAAAGGACAGCTCACAACCCACACAAGCTATTCTGCATCTAAGACTTTGTCCAGCTACCTCTGAATCAAAAAGAAATGAAGCTTTTTACAAACAGTGTGTACCTAAAGTAGCCAGGGAACAGGGGACAAGAGATGAGGGGCAGTCAGATTGTAGGGTCTGCCCTTGCTCACCATGCGAGAATGCATAAAATCATGAAGTTTGGTAAAAATGAAGTTTGGTAAAGATCATCTAGCCTAACCATCTACCTATCATTAATATTGTCCACTAAACCACAGCTCTAAGTACTATACCCACTCTTTCCTTAAACATATACAGGGACAGTGACTCCATCACCTCCCTTGGCAACCTGTTCCAATGCATCATCACTCCTTCTGCAGAGAAATTCTTCCTAATATCTAATCCAAGTCCCCACAGGTGTGAGGATGAGGAGGCTGGAAATCTCCTTTGATTTAATAAGGTTGCAACTGTTTTGAATGGCCTTTAACACTGCTGTGCTCTTCGTTAGTGAACACTGAGTAAATGCGTGGTTCCCTGAGTTGCTAGACTGATAGAGATTGAAGCACTAAAGTTTGGCGCATGTGAGAATCCAGATAAGCACCATGGGCTTGCAACTTAGGGCAAGAGGTAATGGCCTCAAGTTGCACCATGGGAGGTTCAGGTTGGATATTAGGAAAAATGTCTTCTCAGAAGGAGTGGGGAGGCACTGCAACAGGCTTCCCAGGGTGGTGATGCAGTCACTATCCCTGGAGGTGATCCAGATCTGTGTGGATGTGGCAATCAGGACATGGACTGTGGGTATGGTGGGGATGGGCTGATGGTTGATCTTAGAGGTCTTTTCCAACTTTTTCCAACTCTATGATGCTGTTATCACAAGATCTTGAGACATAAAAATGGGAAAATGTGACCCTTCTGCTCTAAGTCTGCTTTTGGCTGATGCCTTTTTGTGACACCCACTTTTAACTTGCTGTCTATCCATTACCATCTCCCACTTGTGGTATGAGGACATTAGGTACAGCCCAGTCTTACAGAGACTGCATGTACACACTGGGTTTCCAAGCAGCAGAGAGCTGACTGGAGAAAGGCAAGAGCAAATGCAGCTGGGCTGACAATTCCTGAAATGTTGCCCAGGGTTGGAGATCCTATTTCAATAGAGGAAGGAAGTAACATCTGGATTCATAGGCTTTGTCTACAGAGAGAATTCTTTGTTTTGCTGATCACTGGAGCCATCCCAGTCCACTGTTGTACAAGCATGCTACCCTTGTGCAAAGGTAAGCGTAAGCTGACTCATAGGTATCGCTATGAAAAGGCAAGAATGAATGACCCTACTGCAATAATTGCAATGGAGTTGAACTGGAGTTGTTCTGGATGTGATTTACACAGCTATAATAGGCATAACCAATTTGCAGGGATTTAAGCATCTCGGATATCTTTCTATTCTTACAGCCAAGACCAGTAGGCAGAAAAGGTCTGCTGAATGAGCAGAAGTCCTGGGGCCTGCTACGACAGAACTCATTTTTGTTAGCAGTTGCTCACTGAAAAATTTAAGAGTTGCCCTTCTCTGACCCATCCTAGGGAACTGCCTGCCATTTTCATTGCAGAGTGATTGACTATTCCATGCTTTTTCTAGCTAAACTGGAACACAACTGCAGCAAATCTGCAGGCCTCGAGGGATCTGGGAGGTTGGCTCTCCAGTTGTCTGAACTGAACAGTTGCAGCTAGGGCAACATTCATCTTGCTTCAAAAGGATCTGTGTCTATTATTTTGGTGATTATCACTTCTCCAGTAACACATGGGTTGTGTCACATAGGTGGCAAGCTCATTTCATTTGGTAGAGTTAGTACGTGCACATGGTTAAGGGTTCTCCAATAACAATACCAGCGACACAGCTGTAGCCACAAGAGGGCAAACCCCACACAATTTGTAAATGTAGGTTACACCTTTAATTGAACTCTGCATTATTGAGTCTAAGGAAAGATACTACTTCTGTTTACCGATCTTTTCTCAGCATTAGCTGAGTGCTGTTCCTTTGTGCTCCAGTTCTGTACGGGTCATGATGTTCTTCAGGAATTTTAATTTGGTCACTTGCAGTTCAAAGATGACCACTTCTCAAAATTAGACATATTTTGGGGTGATTTGCTAATTTGGTATCTGACAGAAGATGTTCAGATTGTTCTGTTTTCTACTGACCTCAATCTGGTTTCTTGGGGACATGGCTTTCTAGGAGAGGGAAGAATCTTCTGTGAGTCCTCATCAAGTTTGGAGACCTTTATGTTTCTGTGCATGGATCTACCTATTGCCTACCTAAGAGACCACAGCATAGACTCCTTCAGCCATGAAGCTGCCTTAATATATCACATCTCTGTTGCTGTGAAAAGGTGTTAGCAACACCTGGGAGCAATACAAGCACGTCTGTACATTGCTCTCCTTTAAATGTAGTTCCATCCTTCCAGAAGATATGTCTGATTTTGGAGCAACATCTCACTGATGAGGCAACCTTGCGTTATGTTTTTGTAGAGAGGCCTATCAGTGTTCACTCAAGAGCCTTTGTACTGTGCTCATTTGCATCACATCTCCTTTGTGTGATGCCCTGTAGTTGTGTATATGTATGCATAACACTGCATATTCTTTCTCCTTTCATTACTCACTTCCCAGTTTCAGCTGATCATATCCTAGTCTATGTCTACCACTAATTTTTCTGTAGGCTATCTGTGTTTTTCTTCTGGGTTTGGTATCTTTTTGGTTGCATCTTGTGTGTGTGAACATTTTGATTACTTACATGGAATGCTTCCTCTCTGCTTCTGCATTTGGTGTATGTGGAACTGACAGCTCCAGGGAGGTAAATGAATGCCACTGCATTTCAGAGGAAGAATTATTTCATGCAATTACCCTAAAAGTCTATGAGAGAATAGAGTGAAAGGAATGAGAGAAAGAAAAAGAGCATGAGAGAGAATAATCACAACACTTCGACAGGTTTATCCTTTTGTGTTTGAAAATCTATCACTCTGACAAGTCCCTTTTGTGAAAAGTGTAGACAGATAACTTGACACTTGCTCTTCAAGGTCCTTTTGAGTCGAGAGGGTGATCAATGGAGGATCAGTCCATTGTTGCAGTCTGTAGAAACGTAAGAGTCAAGATGTGCAGAAAGACTGTGAGAAAGTCAATCTGTAATTGAAAGAGGAGAGAAGTCAGTACTTGTGAGAAAGAAGAACTGATTGCCCTGGACAGAGGGCTGCATGCACACAATCCAAAAGTTTCACTCAAGTCATCTCCCTGATATTTCTCATGGAGTGACTTTACCCCCATTCTACTCTTGGCATCATTTTAGCTCTTCGTGCAAAATAATTTGAGATCCTCAGGTGGATTCTGCTGGCCAAGGTAAATGGTTATTGGAATCCAGCATCTTCTAGTGCTTTCCCAGAGATAGACAAGTTACCTGGGCATCCGCCATACTGGGCAAGGAGAGGAGCAGTGGGCTAAGGGATGCTGAGCTAGGTCACTTCTGTAACCTGCACCTGCTTCTCATGAAGCAAAGCCAACACATTAGTCATAGTTATTTGCAATGCGAGGTTATTTAGGGAGCATACTGTTGGATTGGAAAAACCGAGGTCTAGCATATGTACTAAAATTAGGATTGTTCTCTTTTGGTTGCTGATAAAAAGGAGTGATTCACAGCTATGGGAGAAGCCGTCCCACCTAGCTGAAAATGTTACCTCTTTAAGTAGAGGATTTTACTTCTATGTGAGGTAAAACAGGTTAATATGAGCCTCCTTCAGGGACCTCATCTTGCACCGTCAGAACATCTACAGAAGAGCTTTACAGAGTGGCAGTGAAATTCAGCACCACACTGACTGTGTGAACAACCCTACCCTGTACATCAAGCCAAGATTTTGGGTTGTTTAAACTCTTTCTCTCTTCTTCTGCAGGATGGTGGAGTACTCTCTGGATCTCCAAAACATTAATTTGTCTGCAATCCGTACTGTCCGCGTCCTGAGACCCCTGAAAGCTATCAACCGTGTGCCTAGTAAGTCATGCTTGCCTCTCATATATGGCCAGCTGGGATTGTACATGGTGAATACATGACCAGTAAGGCTCTGTGAGGTGGTGTTCTCCATGCTGGCTTTAGATGCTAAATGAATGGGGGCTGCTGTGTGGTGTGTGCAGGCTTTTCCTTATCATGGGGGAATCCTGATTCTTCCTTCCTCTGCCTCTCTCTTTTTTCTCAAGTCAGCATTGCTCTCACTGCGATCCCGGATGGAGTAAGCAGGCATTGTCACTGTTATTTAACCACAGGAGGTATCGATGAAGGCTTTGGTTGTATCCAAGTGGGTGGAGGGGAGCCAGTGGGCAGGTTGCATGCTGTTGAGGTCCAGGGACTGTAGGAGCTCTGACCTCAGCCTTCTGTTTCACTCCATGTTCTGGCTCTTCTTTGTTCAAAGACAGCGGCTGTTGTGTGCAGCCATGAGACTTTCGGCATTTCTTCCTTACTTTTTTTTCCATCTCACAGAATGACGGGAAGTTTCTTTACTCTTCCCCATAATCTCCTTAATCAGGCATGCTGCAGTGGCTAAGACCTTGCCAGAGCTCTTCTAATCCTTTTCTTGAGCTCAGACTCTCCCTTTTCTTTCCCTGATCTGGGAAAATTTTGCACAGTTGTCCTGCTAGTTTGTATTATACACCTTTTTTTTTTATGCCAAAGTCACTTTCACAATGACATTTATTTGAAGACAGATGTCTGAATGTGTGGCTCCACATCTTGTCCCTCTTGTTGGGTGTGTTTTTATCTCTTGACAATAGCCAGGGACAGTGACTGTTACAAAGTGTGACTGAGGAGCTGAGGCACAGTCCTGCTCACCTGATGTGGCAGAAAGGGAACAGGTGGAAAAGCAGCTGTTTTGGGCACTAACAACACACTCAGGAATTTAATATGTCCACCATGGGGGTGACAACATGGGACCATTTCTCCTGGAAACTGATGGTGAGGTGAGAGGAATACTGTGGAAGCATGGCTTATTCATCCCTCTGGGATGCACAGCTGGTTGTGTCTAGGCAGCTCCATCCTGCTACTGTGCAGTTCACTTTCCTCCCTGCTTCCTAAGGAGTCCTGTGAATCTATGCTCAGAGATCACTTCAAGGCTGATCCCTATTATCAGGATAGACTTAACCTTTATGATGAGTGTAAACATCTTGAATGATGATGAGTCCAACTGACTCCTGTAGACGTCTGCCAAAAGCATGTCAGTCACTGGGCGCCAGTGGTCAGGAGCAAAGCTCGACTGACAAAAAGCCAAGGGCATGTTTTATCCTTATTCATAGCCTGGAACAGCTGGAGTCAGCCCTCTGTTCACAGGTGTTGTGCCTAGGAGGAGTGGTGTAGGTGAGACCAGAACCAGCCCACCAGAGACCTGTTCTGTAGATGTGAAGGCCCCGGAGAGGCTTTCAATCATCTCAGCTGACCTCCATGGAGTGCAAGCCATTGAATTTCCCTAGTGTCCTGACTGTGAAGCTTTTATCAGTATAAAGCTCCACCTGTATGAAATTGATGCTGTTTTAATTTCCACTCTGTGGTTAAACCTTTATGTATCTTTCTCGCTACATAAATCTGTGGTTATATGGAGAGAAGTTTTTGGAAGAAAGACATCCTGCTATTAATTTAAAAAAAAAAAAGAAAGAAAGAAAGAAAAAAAAAATCAGTCCCTGGGAAAGGAAGCATTTACTTGTGGGTTGAAAACTGGCAAAGAGGCTGTAAACAAAGTCTTATGATAAATGGGAATGTGCTGCATTGGAAAAAGGTGCCCAGCGGGGTACGGCAAACATAATTAATAGGACCTTTGGCCACAAATCTTTTTTTAATGTCTTTTTAAAGTTCTTCATTACTGATCTGAGGAAAGAGCTAAGTTTATTAGTGAGATGTGCTGATGATACCAAACTGGAGGAGTCGCAGGTGTGAGCAAAGAAAGAGGAAATAACACAGCTGGAAGCAGAGTGGGATGGAGGTCCTGGTGGAAGCATTCCACATATTTGGGGAGGAGCAGGAGAAAATCCCAAACACAGATACACAGCCATGTTCATGTGACACAATGGGACAACGTGGTCTAGCATTCCCCAGTGGCTATCTCAAAGGGTTTCATGTTATTTTTTTTACCTAAGAAGAAAATGATATCGAGTGTGTAAAGAAAAAGGTGGCTAATGTAGTCCATTATCGTATAGCACTGTGGCAAACGTCCATTAAGGAAGACGTTCTCCACCCAGTTAATAATTAGACTGTGAAGCTTGCTGCCATGAGAAATCTTTCCAGTCCCAGATTGAGACTCAGTGTGGGCACAGTGAGTAAAAGGGGATTGCCCAAGGATGAGTGTTCACACGGTGACTCTTCTGAATTCCAGACTCCCTTGCTTTAAGGTCAGAGCTGATGTTTAGCTGTCAATTATCAGCAATTAATTGCATTTCTTGTGATTCTCAGTAGGATGTGCTACTGAGCATTTCAGAGTTGTAAAGCAGTTTATTACTCTGACCTGCCTCATCATTCCTACACTCAAAGTATACTTAAAGAGTACTAGAGAAAACATGAGTGCCCTGTTTTTTGTAATATGTCTCATACCTTCATTAGCATTCCAGCTTATCTCTTGCTTTCCTGACTACAGCCCCAGGAGTGCTGCCTTTAGGGGTTTTGCCTGAAAATGCATGAAACAACAAATTATGGATTGCTTCTGGTCCTGCTGCCTCGTGATTCAATTTTGCAGCGGTTAGCTGATGTGACAAGCCACTAAACAAGTGTAAAGAAACAAAACACCCTTCAGGTCTGTGTCAGAGGCTTTTTGCTCTGAGCATGCCTGTGTCCTGAGCTGGGGGTGAAATTCTACCTCCATTTATTGTTGTTGTCCTTTTGCAACAGCGCGGCAGGTTGCTAGGTGAGCCATGGCCTTTCTGCCTGCGTCGGGTTTGGAGGAAGGCTGCTTTTGTTTTATTTCTGCCCTCTTTAGAGCGGGGAGTCTGTAGTCATATCTGATCATTTGAATTTCTTTCACTTCTGCTATTATATTTTTCGACGTCGGAGCAGAAAATGTCTCTTTGGTTTGCTCGTTCTTGTCGCGTTGATCTCATGCAAGGAATAGCCTTTGCATTGTGTTTGATGCCTTCCAGTTCCCACTTGCAATTTAGTAACCGATTCATCATTTGGAAGCAGATTACTTCAGCTGAGCACACTGTGCGGAAGAGAAGGAGTCTGTTGCAGAGTGTTGCGTAGCAACTTTATTGAATAGAAAGTGTATACATGTGCTTAATATTTGGTGTGTTAGCACAGTGATGCTTAAGTGGGGAAGTATAGGCATTAGAAATATGTTATATGCTTATTTCTAGCTGTGCAGGAAGTAGAATTTCAGATTTGTGGGAAGATCTGCTTTATATTTTTTATTTTTTTTTTCTCAGAACAAGAATAAGCATTTACCATTCATTTTAATATGGCTTTATTCTGCCTATTTTTAGGAGGTTTGTTTGGATTTCTGATTGCTTCCTATGTTTAGTTATGACAAAGAAGTTTCAAAACAAACAACATCAACCATTCCATTCTAGAAGTATAGAAATAGAATATTTCAACTTTATCAAAACACTTTCCTCTACTACCCTCCTCCCTCTCCTTCTGTCAGATAAAGGAACCATAGCTGTCACAAAGCACAACCCGAAGTGTTTCCATTTAAATGAAATAGCATTTTTTATCAGCAAAACTGCTATGTACAAAACTCTTGGTCTAGCCCTATTTTTCTTTATTATTATGATTACAGTAGCTCCATGGGTCCAAATAGATGAGATTTCTCTATTTTTCTTCTACGGATCTGAGAAATATAAACCAAGAGTTGTTAGTTTAATCTTCTTCATGCTTCAGAGCGGGTGAGTGAGGCTCAGAGAGTGTCACCAGTGATATCAGGAATCCAGCTGATGCCTCCTTAGCCCTGTGCTCATCCCGCAATATAAAAATAGTCTGAAACAGCTGAATTCTGGAGTGGGAGAGGATGGTGTTTTAAATTTTGTGCTTTGAATCTGTACTGTACAATGAGCTACCCGTGTTCAGTGCTGTGACGGTGCTGGAGATGGAGCAGTCTGGCTCTGAACCCCATACCTGGCTCAGGGGAAAAGTGATGACATTTACTTCTCTAAATGTGTTTTTGAAGAACTAATTTCACTGATGAGCATGTGTGAAATTATCTTCTGATGGAGATATATTAGGCTGTAAAACAGTCTCATTCACAGCTAGATCAGACAAAACGGCAAGAGTATTTGATGGACACAGTCCTGCCCTAGAAGTTGGAAATGCAAAGGGATTATGAGAATCCCCTTCTGAGACCCAGTTCTTTACTTCAGATGTCTCAGTCATTCTGAAAGACGACTGTCACCTGTTCTCCTCCAACACTGATTACCTTGTATTGTTTCATTTAACTATTTTTGAGGCTTTTTTTTCCCTCTCATAACTTCTTTTGTGAAGAGGTAAATGAAACTCAGATGTTACTATATTTCCCAAATATTTAAACCTAACCTATCCTCAATTCATATAAAACACTCTGTTTATAATCACATCCCAGTGACATAGAAACCATAATTACAACGGTGTGCAAATGTGCACATGCAAGTTTATCCACACACAAGCATCATCCTGATTAGGATCAGCCTTGGGACAGGAGTGATGTCGGAGGTGGTGGAGTTACCATCCCTGGAGGTATTCAAGAGACATGTGGATGTGGCACTGAGGACATGATTAGTGGGCACGGTGGTGATGGGCTGGAAGTTGGACTAGATGAACTTAGTAGTCTTTTCCAACCTAAATTATTCTATGCTTCTCTCAGACAATACCTACACAGAAGTTAAGAGGCCACAAAGCCCTCTTCATGCCCTAGTTGGACGTGTGTGATTCAAATGCAGCCAGAGATGAAGCTGCCACTTAGTGTGAGGTGTGCTGATCGGGTCAAGCTCAGCCTATCTCTTTCCTTCCCAACCCAATCTCACAGCCAAGTGGAGCGAAGCACTGAAAAGCGCTATGCAATTTATGCCTGGAGAAGGCCATTAGAGAATGCCTTTCCTCAGAGAGGGGGCAGATTGGTGATAGAAAAGAAGTCAGAACCACACTTCCCCCATGTGTGCTGTTCCTTGAGCAGCACAGCTCTTTATCAAGTCAATCAAGACTTAAATCCGACAGAAACTTTTAGGATAGGGAAAATAGCATGGGAGGGAGCAGAGCAGAGTGAGGACAAAAAAGGAGCTGGGGATATGGGAGAGATGCATGAGATGCAAGCAGCAGGGTTTTGGGGGCATGGCATGAAGGCTTTCTCACCCTAGCGTGGTGTGGTGCACCTCTGTGTGTAGGGCAATGTGGAGAACTTAAGCACAGGGAGAAGACAGGCAATCAAAAGTGAAACAAGGGCAAGCACTATTATGAAGTCTATTGATGAATACACCTGATAAATGGGTAAGTCAGTGCTTGCCTGGGGCTTTCTTAACCAACTGACCAGGTTAGTAGTATTGCTGGAGGAAGTCTTCTAGCCCTGAGAACAGGTTCCAATTTTATCTATTTTTGGTCTGATGTCAACATCATTTTTCATGTGTCTTTCACAGTGTTCAGAATATTGCCATGTTTTTTAATGGATAATCATGGTAAATTTGGGTAAAAGCAAAAAGAAAATTACACCTGTGTTAATTCAGCATCATGGCAGAGACCTGGGGAACACTGAAGTGCACAGAATGTACAACTGGTAATGTCTTGTTCTGTGCCACATGTTCTGCCTCTCTTGTTTGTTTGTTTTTTGTGGTCACAGTTCATGGGAGAAAGTAAATTTTCCTTCTCTGAACCAGTCTGCTCAATTTCACTGTTACTATAAACAAGTATTCAAAAGACACAAATTGTACCCTTTTTAAGTCATCATCTGGGTTTAGAATCAAGAGATCTGAATAAAAGGAATAAGAAAATCACAGATTATTTTTATTTTTCCTGTGGTTTGTAGACCTTTAGACACCCGTGACTCAGATCCTGCATTCCTCTTTCTCCCCACAGAAGTGAGGAATAGAAATCTCTTTTTTAATGTGATCTGAGATTATCAAGTCGTAGCAAGATCTCACACCTGAAGGTTAATGCCACACATCTCAAGGCTCTTGATAAAAAACTCAAGAGTTAGCAACAGCACTTTGGGGTCTACTGGAAGTAAAGCAAGCTTGGAGAAAAAGAAACAAAACCACACACGCTCCAAAACAACAATAACTACAACCAAAAAAAACCCAAACCAGTCTTAAAGAGAGCTTCACTGGAATCTTTGTTTCTCCCTTCTCCTCCAAGGGAATCGGCACAGACAGAATTTAAAAAATGCACAACTCCCTTTGTGCCAATTGTGTTGCCTTTCCAAACAAGCTCAGCCTTCAGTAGACACGGTGCTCTCCAAAGCCCAGCCACGTATTTTGCTGCCTAACTGGGAGCTGAGCTGTTTTGCAAAATCTGTCCCGTGGGACCTATCAAGCGATGGATACCATGGAAATGTGAGCAGTAATGACAGTGTATTATCAGGTAAAAGATAATGTCGCATGCACTAATGCAGACTGCGCTCTGCGTGTGTGGGCAGGGCAATTTACAACCACAGCCCAAAGTTCCTTGATCTTTGTGTACTTAGGGCCTGATTCTCCCCTTCGTACACGTTTCGCCTAATGTCACATCGCTGCCTGCAGTAGAAAGGAACATGATTCACTTTAGTGACAGCAAGAGGAAATTAGTGCCGTTAAATCTTAACCAGGAGTTGCATTACCACTGCTTTACATAATATTTTTGCATTATTCTGTCCTACTTATACAAAGCTGGATACGTGTAAGAACTTAAGGGTATTTATAGGAATGATAAAGAGGCTCGCAGCCACAGCACTAGAGTTCATTTTTGTCCCCAGCGTTGTGTGACCCCTGCAATTCTGAAAGAGAAGGTGGAGCTGTATGTTTCTAATGGAATTTTTGCTGACAATGAATGTAATCATCATTGCATTTATAACTGCAAAAAAAGAGTTGATCGGTGAGTGATCAGCAGTGGCAGGTGGTAGTAGGTGTTGATTATTAGATGTGCAGTGCAGAAAAAGAAACAGAAGAAGAAACAGAATGGCAGCAAACCCCCAGAGCCACCTCTCTTAAGAAATAATCCCACAGCTGGCATCACTCTCCAAAATAAGGAGACCAAACCTTGTACAGGTTAATGAGATGGGGGGGGCAAAAAATGGTCTCCTCAATGCAATGGTCTCATGGCTTAGGTTGAAGGAGACCTTGTGCCATGGGCAGAGCTGCCACCCAGCAGCTTAGGTTGCCCAGGGTCCCATCCAACCTGGACTTGAGCCTCCAAGGATGGGACACCACAGCTCTCTGGTCAGCCTGTGCCTAACCAGAGTCTGTGTAAAGAGTTTCTCTCTAACAACTAACCTAAATCTCTCTTTTAGTTTAAAGCCTTTCCCCCTTGTCCTATCACTATTAGATGGTAAAAAGTTGGTCCCCCTCCTGCTTATGAGCTCCCTTCAAGTACTGGAATGTCTTATGTCACTGGTTGCGTGGCTACCAGCAATGTTATGGTGGCACTTACTGCATGTGAGTATCAGTGGTGGAAGGGCTTTGAGCTGAGCTCACTGCTATCTGCTAACCTTAGCTGGGCTCAGGGCATCCATCGTGGTATGAAGGTGCAGTAGGGTCGTGTTAATAACCACGCTAAAGCAAATTAGCTTTTTCAAGGTTGTTGACACTTCTGCACACTCAGTCTCACTAGGAGGAACCTATTTCCCAGATGTGCCTCTGTCATTTGATGGGTAGGTAGGAAGGGTTCCGGAATATCAAGATTCAGCCCTGGCACCTATGCCCCTTCAGTGTGCTGAGCATTGTAGCTAGGCAGCTTTACTCTCTGTTTTGGCTACTTCAGGCTTAAGCTGAAAAGTACTTTAAAGGTAAGGAGTAATGATACTTAATGCTTGAACTTGATGCAACATCCTTAGGGGAGACAGGGCTTGATGTGCCCATGCTGCTGAGAAAATGAACAGCAGCTTTTTATATCAGCTGAAGCTTTATAAGTTCTGGAAATGTCATGCTTTGATATTTTCTGTGTCTGTGGTCAAGCTGAGGAGGTACAAAGATTTGGATAACTGGAGCTTAGGCCATCAGCAGGCTGAATGGGATGAGGGCTGTAAGCCAGACAGAGGTGCAAGAAAGCTTTGCTTGTTGAACAGGGCATTGGTGAGGGACCTAGTGCTACTCCTAAAGCACGGGTCATGCTGGCAAGTGTTATGGGAAGTTCTGTCTGGATATTAATAATGATTTCTTCTCAGAATGAGTGGTGAGGCATTGGAACAGGCTTCCCACTGAGGTGGTGGAGTCACTGTCCATGGAGGTGTTCCAGAACTGTGAGGATTTGGCACTGAGGGACATGGTTAGTGGGCATGATGGGGATGGGTTGATGGTTGGACACTTCTAAATGCAGATAATGCTTTACATTTGTGCCTGTGGCAGCTGTCTTTTCCTTAGCAGCAAAGCTGGCTAAAAAAACCACACAATACATCGTGCATCATATGCCAATACAGTGTGCATTATCTAGGGTTTGTTTTATCTGGATCAGGGCAGATATCTGGGACTGTCTCCTGCAGCACTGGTACAAAGCAGAGGGTGATGGTCTGCAGTGTTTGTGTACCTTTAACAGCTTGAGAAGAAAATATCAGGCAGCACATTGTGTCTGTGCAGGTGATGGAGCATAGACTGAGGGGTGTCCTCCTTGGAGATCTCCAAAACCCATGTGGGCATGGCACTGGGCACCCTACTGTGGGTGTCCCTGTTGAAACAGAGTTTGGACCAGATGGATAAGACATATCTACTAACCTCAGCCATTCTGTAGTTCTGTGAGAAGTCTGGTGGGGCTGCCCATTGACCATTGTGGCTGAGCTCATCTCACCCACACATGTCTTTGCAGGAGAAGCATCGATTAGGAGCAATGCAGCAAAGGGAGCATTGTCCTGGCTGGCAAGGGAAGCTATGAGTTATGATGATGGTGGAATTGGCAGTGCGCCTATAGCTGATGACTTTCTCTTTGCAGTGATTCAGACCCATGTTTTCACTGATGTAAATGAAAGCAATGTGTTAAACAGCAGTTGAGTGCAGGATCAGCAAGAAGTCAGTGAGGAGGGTCACAAGCTGGAGCGCCAGCTTGCACTGTGTGCACAGAGATTATGCACAGGGAAATCTTGCCAGCCTCATGCTATCTGGGTGGACTGCCATGCATCCTGGGGTGGGGAGGAAGGAAAGGAGGCATGCTTGGGCAAGCTGCCTGGCTGAGGGACAGAGCAATGCTTCAGGCACTCTGCAGAATGTCCTGCCAGTTATGATCATAAGTACTGATGGAAACAGATTTGCTTTTGCTCCAGATAAAATGACAATCGGTGGCTTGGCCCATGATGCAAATGATCATAGAATCACAGAACCATTAAGGTTGGAAAAGACCTCTAAGATCACCTGGTCCAACCGCCAGCCCACCCCCACCATGGCCACTGACCACATCCCTCAGTGCCACATCCACACGGTTCTGGAACACCTCCAGGGATGGTGACTGCACCACCTTCCTGTGCAGCCTGTGCCACTGCAGCACCACTCTTTCAGAGAATGAGTCTTTCCTCATATCCAACCTGAACCTCCCCTGGCACAACTTGAGGCCATTGCTCCTTGTCCTATCAAAATGATACCAGTGCTGAGCATTGTGTTCTTCTCTATCTGGTTTCATCTAAGGAAGGATTGTATCAAACTGTCTAGGGAGGGATCAAAATCCTCAGAGATGGGTGGAGTAAAAGAATTCTGAAAGAGTTGGATTTCTCACCCTATCCTGATCATCATTCAGAGCACCTTCATTTAGTGCTATGGAAAGAAAACTGCAGGTCCTCAGTCCAGCAAAGAGACCAGTGGAGAGAAGGCAAAGTACAGTGAGCTGGGACAGGGACAGTGGGCAATTGGGCACACCTGCACGTGCAGGGCTGGTGGCCCTGCTGGGATCTTGCCTCCTCCCCAGCCCTGCTCTGCCATATGCTGGGTGAGTCTGCCTAGGGAAGCTTCAGCTGTGGCAGCAGAGCTAATCAGAGCTGACAGTGAATGTCTGGAGGGAGTGAGAGTTGCTGTAGCATCTGCAGAATTTGGTAGGAAGAGCCTCTGGATGCCGGCACTCCTCTCCCTTCCTATCTTTTGTCACCCCTGAGACCATCTCTGCTGTGCTTGTAGCCTTGCTGCAAAGGGTGGGGTCACATCACGCTCCTTTCCCCACCCCTCATACTTGATTGTGGGCACGGGACATCAGGGATGGGTTTTTCTGAGGCCCATTTATGTACACCTGGCTGTGAGGATCCTTCCTCAGATGCCTACAGCTGATGTCAGTGTTGTTTCCTACTTTCGACTGGCCTCCTTGTGAGGGTGAGCATGGAGGAGAAAAGGCCTTTCAGAGCCCACACCTGGTACTCATGAATATTTCATGTTTCTAGCTTTTCTTCTCCACGAAGAGCAAAACCTTTTCATATTTGATGCCCTGGGAGCCCTCTTGGTTGCTGAATGTTACTTCATCAATGGAAACCTCCCTGCTTTTCTATTGGACTGCCTGGCCCCCTATTCCTTTCTCTTCTCAAGGAATGTTTCCTTTCTTTCTTTCTTTCTTTCTTTTTTTTCTTTTTTTTTTTTTTTTTTGTAAAGGTTGTTTCAGAAAAGGTCACTGTCCTTTTCATATTCCCTTCTTGCTGTGAGCCAGCATGTATTCTGCTCTGCCAATGGTAAAGGAAAAATGGCAATGTGGGGAAGGGCAGCAGTGGGAGAGGGGAAGGCAGGTGGGGATTGCTGTGCATGGGTGCTGTGGAGTGGTAGAGAGGCAGAGAAGGGATGTATTCACAGCACAGAAAGATAAAGGGGGAGAGGCAGCAGCAGGACTTGGCTGAAAAATTGTGAAGAACTGGCTTTCCAGTGCCTTCTAGAAGCTGTTGCACAGAAAACACTGATGTCGCCATAGATGGGGGCTGTCCAGAACAAGCCCACCGTGGTTCTCCAGGGCAGGATGCTCCCAAAGCTGTGCTGACAAACATGCTGCCATCCCTGCCTTGCCTTCTGTCAATTTCCATGGCTCTGTGGTTGCTTTGGAGACAGTGTCGTCTCAGGCAGGTTCTCCAATAAATCACCATGTTCCATTCTTAGGCTCCTCAACCTTTATCTCTCTTTTCCCCACACACTGTGAGTGCTTGAAGGACCAGAAACCATTTGCAGGGACCCAGGTCAGGTTGTACAGACCCTTCCTGCCTGTGGAAGCACTGAGACACCTGGCAATGGGCCTCTCACTTTGGAGACCCACAGCAGATGGCCCTGTACGGCTGCCAGACCGGTCTACTCCTGTGCAGGGCCAAGGGACTCAAAATGGGTTCCCAGAGCAATTGTTTTGCAGTTTAGACCAAGAAGGGAAAAAACGTTTTGCCCAAAGTGAAGCAATGTAAGTTGTCAAGAGGCTGGTGGTCCACAGGAGAGTTACAATTTCTGCTTGGATGGGTGTAGCTTCAGCGTTCTTTCTTCTACCCACAGTCACTGTCCATGGGCAAGGAAGGATGGGCAAACGAAAACTGGGTTTTGTTTAGATTTAGAAATGAAACCTACCAGTGCTGAAATTCTTTGTGATGTGGAAAAGATGCCAAATGCTGGGGTCACCTGCCTGGTAATTGGGCTGTAGACCCAGGAAAGGGTGCATGAGGGCAATGGCTGTGATTCTGGAGCTGTGGATAACTCAGTCCTGTATCATCATAAGAATCTACGAGAGTCAGAAAGAATATATGGTTAGGCAGGATGCTTTCAAGGAAAAAGCATGCAAGTTTTGCAAGTCATTGACAAACAAAATCAATCTTTGCAAAATCAGCCAATCCTGATACAACTCATGTTTGTCTGTAAGATCCCCGAGGGATGTCTGCTCTGCATTTCAGCTGAAGGGCAATTTCATTCTTCCCACCGCCCCTGCTTGAGATGAGATGGAGCTAGCATCAGCTGCCTTGAAAAACATCGCTGTCTCTTACAGCGTTACTGGCACTGCTTCCTGTGTTACTTGGCTCTCCCTCATGTACTGACCAGGGCAGTTTATGGGAACTAGTGATCTTGTGCTGTGAAGCAGCATTAATTCTGGTAACATGCTGCACTGCAGTGAGGGTGTGTGGCTGTAGAGCTGAAGTGATGCAGAGCATGTTGCTGCAGAGCATGGCAGGTCATGGAGACAAGCAGCAGAGCAACGTGTCTGTGCTGTTGGGCTTTGTATGGTGACAGATCAGAAAGCCATCAGTGACTCATGACATGTCTGCGATCCCCAGCGAGTGGCTGGACTGCTGATGTTACTGATGTACTGTCTAGAAACTGCCATAGCTGGTGACTGGTGATACAGTTGGGCAGCCAGGCAAGGAGGACTTAGCAGCTGCCCCATAGCCTGGCCTTAGCCGTCCCCTGGAGGAACTGATACTGTCACTTCTTCTCCTTCATAATCCGTCCTTAAACATTTTTTCCTCCCTACACATTATGTCCTTGCAAATATCACTCCTGCCTATCCCATCCCCAAACATTCCCTCTTGACCTAAACCAGACTGACATCCCTTTCAAAGCACCTTTTCTTTCCCCTCCCCTCCCCTCCCCTCCCCTCCCCTCCCCTCCCCTTCCTTTCCCTTCCCTTCCCTTTGCAACAAGAGCAGCTGGAGAATGGAGACATCCTAATGCACAGCATCATGTGGCTAATTACTTGATGCTGGGCATACAGAGGGGATTAACTTGTGCCTCAAAGGGCTGTCAGTGAAGCCTAATCTTATCTTCCCCTCCTCTTTCCCCTTCCGCTGCCATCTGAAGTAATGAACTGGTTATAAATACCTAATTAGCTAATTATTGGCTGGCCTACATGAAACATTTTCAGTGAAGGAACTCCCTGGCAACCCCTCTGCGGTGGAGAGCAGAGACAACTGCAGGGGTGAAGGTGGTACAGTGATGCTTGGAAAGATTTCTAGGCTTTTATCATCCCTGGAGAGCAGCAGAAAAGTCATTAGCACCATGGAGAAACAAGTCTTTCTCATCCCTACTTCTAGCTGTATGAACTGAAGAGACGGGGAAGAAGTAAAACCAGAGAAAGAATTCATTAGGTGATTTAACAAAAGAAAAGAGGGGATGATTTTAGAAACATTTGCACCGGCCAGAGGTGGTGTGCTGGCAGACTGTGAGCTGTGCCTACTGCCTGTATGCATCAGCCCTGCTTGGGAAGGATGGTTAGCCAAGAGAGGAAAGCGTTTGATGAGACTGCCACTGAGAAGACCAGTTTATTCCAATCTGTGTGTGCTGTAGAGGTCCATCTCACTGGGCAGGCTGGCCTTGGGCCAGCAAAATTCTCACAGGTTACACAATGCAGTCATCATGCTCTGACGCCAAGCCATCTGAGAATGGGGTCACTGAGCTGCTGTCCACATTTGGGACGGTGTTTTCACTCCATTGCCTTTCTGCAGAGAAAGGGGGAGGGGGAAATATCATTTATGTGGCTGATGGTGCTGAATGTCTCATTCCCTTTTCTTCTCAGTGTTGCAGATGGAGGCCTAGGGTTAAGAGATCACGGCATCTCAGCAGCTCTGCTGGCTGCCTGTCAGCAGGGGTTTCGACAAGAAAGGGCAATGATCATAAATCTAGTCCAACTTGGGCGGTAATTAATTTCCAACACTCTGCTTTTGTTTTTATGTAGCTTTTTTTTTTTGTCTCTTAATTTTTTCCTGGCTTCCCTCTTTCCTTCCTCTTCTCCCTCTCCCTCCGTCCTACACTTGCTCCTTCTGGTTCTTTTCCACCTGCAGGCATGCGCATCCTTGTGAATTTGCTCCTGGACACCTTGCCCATGCTGGGGAACGTCCTCCTGCTCTGCTTCTTTGTCTTCTTCATCTTCGGCATCATCGGGGTGCAGCTGTGGGCTGGGCTGCTCCGCAACCGCTGCTTCATGGAGGAGAACTTCACCATGTGAGTGCCTGAGAGATGATGTCCCTTTTTGTTTCTCCCAAAGGTGTTTCTCTTTCTTCTTCCCTTCTCTCTCTGCTTCTGCTGTCTGGCTCTCTGCAAACTGCTTGCTCCAAACCAGAAGCATCTGGTTTTAGTTCATCTTCACAGTGCATAGATGCCTTGGCACACTGGGATTCGGCTAGGCAAAAGTCAACAAAATTGCCTCTTCCAGCTCCTTATCCCAGAAATAGCTGATATTCAGGAACGCTTCTCTTCATAAGACAAACAGTCTTACAGAAAGCTATACTGCTGTCTGATGCCTGCAGGGACACCTTTGGCACCTCTGGGTTGGAGCTGAGATCACTGTTTGGACATAGTGCTTCACCTCCAGATGCTCTCAAGGGAGGGGGGGAAAATCACTGAAAAAGCAGCAAACTTCCCATATGGAAGAGCCACGAGAGAGGATGGAGATGCTGGGAGAAGTGTCCCTCAGCAGAACACAGCTCCTCCTGTTGACTTGCAGGCTTTAAAATGTTTTCTTAAAACCACATACTAATTCCAGATTCTTGATCATTTTAGACTGCTTTAAAAAAATCTGTAGATCAATTTAAACTGATTAAATAGTTCTGAAGCTTTAGACCATCTCAAATTGGGGAAAAAAAATCAGTGCAAAAACATGATCTGCAGAACAGCAATGGGGCTGGGGAGTAGGAGCTGCTTAAAGCAAGCGTTTACAGTGTTTATATATTCCTTTGGGAGAAAAGGATGTTTAGGATGATTGGCCTTTATGTAAATCAGAGTGGTACCACTTTAATGAGTGTAATTAAATCCAAACAGAGTCGATGTAACTGAGAAGTAGACTGGAGCTATGGGCTGCAAAGTGACAGATACTGAATAATCTTTGGCTGACCATTACTAGAGAAACAAAGACTGCGGGCAGCCAGTTCACAAGTGACGTGGATGTGTAATGACAGAACTTTGTGGTTTAGTACCAGTTAGCTCAGAATGGGAGGCCTCTTCTCTTTTCGTTTTTCTTTTTTCATCAACACCTGTCCCCTTCCAATGACCCGCAGTGAAAAAGTCTGCATTCATGCAATGTGAAGGCTGCATATTGTACCACTGCAAGGAATGCAAGTGCACCACATAGAGTTTAATGGAAAAATTTAAATCTCCATCTTTCATATCCTCATCTTATCTCATCTCCAGCTAGGCAAGCATAGATGATTTTAATTATTCAAGCATTTGGAAGGTGCCTGCATTATTTGGAAAAAAACATGTGAACTTGTCATTAAACATTATACCAATAATGCTAACTGTCAAGGAGGAGTCAAAGTTAAGGTTAAGTCAACTTCATCTCTGCAGTACCTGATTTTAAGGTGTTGCTGTGCAATCTTGATTATGCATGAACTGGATTTTTTATTTAATTTTGCTGGAAATACAGAAGGTTCAGAGCCAAATGTTATAAAACATGTCCATCAGTGGTTACATACACAGGCACACTATGTTAAAGCCCAATGAATGTCCTTAATATCATTGCATCTGATTTAGCTTTGGTGCTAATGGGGAGAGTGATCAGAATGCAAATGCCTGCATTTCAACCTGTATTTATCTCCATGCAAGCAGATTTTGTAATTTGAGGTGGGGTGGTGTGGTGGAGGACAGAACTCTGAAAATGGAGGACTCGCCCCTGGAAAATCACTGATTTCCAGGAGCTCTGTCCTTCTCTTTTCTTGAGGAAATAAACATAGAAATCCTTTACTTGCTACCGTTCCTATGTCAGAATGGCAGCTCCCAGCTCTATCAATATCACTGGTGAGAAAATATCTGCTACATTAAGTTTAGAGACTTTTTTTTTAATCCTTACAGACAAGGTGACATTGTCCTGCCCCCGTATTATCAGCCTGAGGAAGATGATGAGATGCCCTTTATCTGCTCACTGTCAGGAGACAATGGAATCATGGGCTGTCATGAGATCCCGCCCCTGAAGGAACGGGGCCACGAGTGTTGTTTGGACAAAGATGATTATTATTACTACAACTCAGTCCGGCAAGAGTTCAACGTCAGTGGCATGTGTGTCAACTGGAACCAGTACTATAACGTGTGCCGTACCGGCAATGCCAATCCGCACAAGGGTGCCATCAACTTTGACAACATTGGGTATGCCTGGATTGTGATATTTCAGGTAAGATCTTCCTAACAAAGCTCAAGCTGTTTTTTTTTTACAGCCCAGTCTTTCTTTGTTCCCATGATGGTTTCTACAGGGTGTGATGCAGCTGCAGAGAGAAAGGGGCATTGCAACTATTTTGGCAAGTGAGAACAAGTGCTCACCACAAAGTGTTCCTGAAGACAGGTAGGGATGTAGAGTTGTTCCAGGCACTGAAAGGGGCTATGCCTTTCAGGTTGATGTGTTCCTGTTTTCATACAGATCACTATAGCAAAGAAGTCTTTTTTTTTTTTTTTTTTAAACTACCAGCACTCATTGCAGATGGGAGCTAAAATCCTTGCTCTTTTTATTTTCCACCTGCTGTACTCAGTGTCCAGTATGAGGGACACAAAAACTTGCTGTGGGTTTTCCCCTGCTGTGATCCAGGGAAATGAACTATTTTAATGAAATATTCCTGCTGTGGACTAGCATGATCTCACAGGCTTTGACAGTATGCCAGTGTCACCAAGCAGTACCATGCTGATTTCCTGGAATGGAAATTTGGCCTCCTTGAAAGGACTTTTTGTTTCTCACCTTCCTTGGAATACAACAGCCTTGCCAGTATCTGCCTGTGTATACTGAGAAATGAACTCCGGATGCCCATTTCCCTCCTGATTCTCTTTTTGTTTCTTGATTTTGCAGGTGATCACACTGGAAGGGTGGGTGGAGATCATGTACTATGTGATGGATGCCCATTCATTCTACAATTTTATCTACTTTATCTTGCTGATAATTGTAAGTATAATACTTGCTGTGTCTCAGCATTGCAAGCTAAGAGCCTACAAAAGTCAGATATTAGGTCAACACAGAAACTGGCTATCTGGATTTCTTCTTGGAACCTCAGGAATCCAGCTTGAGGTTTCTAACCAAGATTATATGGCAGAATCATGTACTTGTGACCCAGGTTCTTCCTATTCACTCAAAGAAATATGCTCAGGATTGAAAATCAACACCAGTGTAGGATAATGTGCTCATTCAACACATCTCTTAAAACAGTAGCCCCAAAAGTAGAGAAAACCATTTCTTCATCTTTATTCCAATTTCTTCTTTTATGTATTTGAGTCATTCCTCAAGAGCTCATTCCTCATTCCTGTTTTGTGGCTTCTGGCAGCACCTGGATTCTTCAGATTCAGGGTCTCAAATTCAGATTTTGTCAGATTTTTGGTCTGTCATGCTGAATTACTTCCTCACTGTGAACAAGAAGGAGCTGCTGTTCCCAAAGTGACATCAGTCCAACATAAACTAGCTGTGTGAGATCATTTGTGGCTGATGGAGACGGAAGGAGAGCGGTGTATCAGTGATAAGAACTTCATAAGCAGTTTGTGAGCACTGTGGATTTATACATGTTAAGGGTGAAGGTGGCTGTTTTATTGTAAGGAGATTTGTTGTTTGTGCATGGAAGGAGAGCTGACAAATACCATTGCCTTTTCCCTTCCTCAGGCCTCTTCCCATGTGCAAATAGATTTCCTTGGGAGGAATGCCATGTTTCTAACAAGGAAGAATTTCCCATATTTATGAAGACTTGCACTTGATACTTTCAATTTTCCTATATGGGGACCAAAGTCAAAAGTAGAAAGGAAGAACTCAGAATGTATTGTGGGAAGTTTAAAATGTACATAGTAAATGCAATTCAGTTCTAGGTCACTTCACCAGTAAAGACCTCAGTGTGTATCTCCAAAGCCTACATGCTCTTAGACGGACTGTTAAATGGACCTGGCTCAGATTTTTTCTTCGTCTACTATTTGTCCTACATAGTCACGATCTCCTAGAAACAGATATTTATAAGCAGTTGCCAATAACATTAACAGACTTATGTGGCATAGGATCTAGTTTAAATTTGGACTGGTATGTCATTATTTGAGAGCAAACAAACTTTAGAAGTTTCTGGGAGAAATTCTGTAGACTGTATGTATGGGGAGTGAGACAAGAAGAAATCTGCTGGTCCACCGAGGCTGAAGGCCTTACGAAAAAGCTGAATCTTCATGGTATCCCCTGTTTCTCCCCACCTCCTGATCTTCTACTATCACAAGGAAAAGAAGAGAAAAACAGAAAGGTCACCTGTTCCCTTGGGTTGAAGCATGAGCCAGGACAGCAAAGGTGAAATGTGCCTTGCTGCTTTTACTTTGAGTCTGTAGAGTCCCAGTGAGGACAATCTAGAAACATGATTGCGCAGGATGGGTGGGGAGCTCTCCCCAGCTCTATTCCCAGAGCCAAACCAAACATCCACTGCTTTTTGTGAATCCAGAAAACAATTATTTCCCTTATAGTTTCTTCAGATCTCCAACTACACAACCAAGATTTAGGACCTACTTTATTTCTTTTTTGCTTTGAGCAGCATGGCCAGGATACCTATATTTCTGTAACACGTAGTTCAGCGCCGAATTCACTCCCAGCCTCCCATGCCATCTCTCCCAGAGCCAGTGTTTGACCTTTGAGATGGGCATGTCTGTCTCCTGAAGGCCAGTTTCAAAAACTGCGCCCTCTGGCCCCACCTCTAAAGTACATAAATTCTGATGGCATATTTTTGGATTGGAAACAGGAGCATCCTTTAGTGTTGGCTCAGCTCATGTGTATTCCCAGTGACTCAAACTTTGTCTCTGAATTTGCAGGCAGCTGAAAACCCTCAATTAAACACTCCACCTGAGATTTTACTGTGGAGTGTCATTGACATTTCTAGTCACGCCCTCCTCATTTGCAGAAGCCATGTAGGTTTATTTCCATCAAACACTCAGAACATAGGAGCTTTATGCTAGGTAGGATATTTCCTTCGTCTTTGGTGGAGTTACACCAAGAAAAGATTTAGCATTTCTGTTACTTTTATTTCACATATAATGCCATGTTTCCCATATGCTGTTACAGCACTTAGCAAAACCACAATGTGAACTTGCTATCTCCTGGTGTCATTTCTCCTCCAAGCTGTCTTATAGCAATGACATTCCCTCTTTAAGTCTTCTGAAGCACAGTCCTTGTGGCCTTCATCCTGCCCTCCTTCTCCACAGTTGAGAGGCCTGGCTCTCTAAACAGGATTGCTTTGGCAGCCATAGTTCAAGTCTTGACTCTTTCCTTTTCCACATAAGGCTTAGCCTTAGCTCAAACTCATTCTTCTAGAGCCAGATCTCCTCAGCCTTCTCCTTAGAGCTATGTTTTCATTGGTGACTTCTGCCTTCCTCACAGATACACCTTCTAACATCTGCATAAGGGCACTACTTGTTAAGCACATCAGGCAGAAAGAAAGCTCCACCACCAGGGTATATTCACATCATTTTCTAGGACTCCTGCATTGATGTAGTCCCTGAAGAGAAGAGCACCAGCTGACCCTGGCACTCAGAAGGGCCTTGCAGAACAATCTGGTAAATACATTTGTGTATTTGGGAAATAACTTCCTGGTCTTGCTGGATTCCAGGGAGCTGACATCAAGGAAGGCTTACTTTTCTTTCTTGCATCAATTACCCATTTCAGTCTTCATCCTTGAAGACCAGTGTTCTGTGTGTCACTGCTCCATTACTTGCCCACTAGCATTGCTTCTGAACTACAGGCTCTTCTTAGGTTCTCATCCACATAGCGATACTCTGGCCTCCTTGAAGTGCTTACATGTGTGGGCTTCAGAAGACAACCTGATTATTCAGCAGTAAGCAATAAAAATAATGGGCAAGTAAGTTAGCATCTCTAACACCAATCAATTCTTACTAAATACTGCAGAGGCAGAGATCAAGCCTTGGGCTGAACAAAGCCAAGATCAGCTCAATCAACGTATGATTTGGTGTCAGAGCTGAACCAGATGACTGTGTGGGGCTTTGAATCAATGGTCTCCTGGTTCTGTCAGACACTTTGACTCCGTGTCAGACACTAGTGATCTCTTTGCTCAGCCAGCTGAGATGGATCACTCAATTACAATCCATCTGGGACCTTTCCTGCCCTTCTGCTAAATTGGAGGCAGAGTCAAGCTCAGTAGAACATTGGGTTTGTAGACTTGCTTGTCCTCTTAAGGATCAAGCAATCTCTGTTACTTTGTGTCTGATGTTTCTTGCTAGGATGTTCAAGGAATGGGGGCTCTTTGCCATAATCAGTCCTCGCACTCCTCGCCTTTCCTGTTGTCAGTGGGAGATCACAGTAAACAGTTCCTGAGAGGACAGGGCTTGGCGATATAAACCTGAACCCCTCTCAGGTTTCAACCTCAGGCTTACATCATGATCCTGCTGAGGTCATCTTGTTGCACTTGGCTTCTCTGCATGTCGCCTAGAGAGAAGGTGTTGCAAACTTTAATTGGCTGTTCTTTTTCTGGAGGTGCTGGAAGATGCAAAGAAGATGCAAAATTGTGACCAGGAGTGTCACAATTTGCATTTCAGAAATGCATAGAGAGCATCCAACTCCCAAACCAACTCTGCTTTACTCAGAGTAAGCCTGAGGAAATAACAGAAGAGAGAAGCCTGTGAGAGGGTCATGTAGTGCTGAGGGAGAAGAGGGCAGGAGAGCACAATGGAGGAGGATTCACACTCCCAGTTATACCCTCATCAGTGAAAACGTGGAAGAGATCATGGACTACAGGAATCCATGGGGGAAAGAGAAGGGATCAGAATGAGGTGTTGTTTTCCTTTTCAAGGCTATGCTCTGAAGCTGAAGGGAAAATAAGCTTCATTACTGAGAAAGGCTCAGTGATGAAGGGGAACAGAATTAGAACAACTTTGAAAGGTGCTGAGAGGAGGAGAATAAAAAAAAAGACCATTATTTTGAACTGATTTATCGTCCTTATTCTGAATCTGATTATAAGGGCTTCATATTTGAAAGGTTTATTCAGATTCTAGCAGAGATGTCTCCTCTTTGAAATACGAAGAGCCAAGGTATTGAGCCTCCAGCTAGAGTGGCTGGGCACCTGTGTGCAAGAGAAAAAGATGTCCAAAGGCACAGGTTTGTGGGTACAGTGGCAAAGTCTATACACTGAGGGGTAGGCTTCATGGGTTGGTAAAATTTGCTGGGGTGCTTTCAGGAAAAAATAAAACACACCACTTTTTCCATGCTAGAGAGTTGGGATCTTCATATCACCCAACTTTCTTGTCCTCTCCCCTTCACTGTGTTGTATGAAGGAGAGCACATGTCAAAAGATAGAGGCAGGACTGGATCCAGCTCTGAGTCTGAGCTGTCTGCTTGGAAAGGAGAGACATGGAGATGAAGCTGGGTCCTGGGCAAGTCATATAGGAAAAACACAGTGCAAAGATGTCCCTTGGAAGAGACACCCGATCCAGAGAATGCAGAAATCCCAAGGCAGAGGTGCCTCTCCTCCTAGGAGCTGCCCCACAAGGCCCATATCAGAGCAATGCAGGTGTGTGATCTTTGTTCAGAAATCACACCCTACATTTTCTCAATGCCATATTGCTACTTACAGCTCTGCGGGGAGTAGCCACCAATCACAGCATCATCACATTTGAGTGCAGTGGAAAGATTTCCTAGTGGAGATTAATCTGTAATTTCATAATACACAACATGGAGAGAGAGATATTCACTTCCAGATCTCTCAGCACCAAGAACTGTCTCAGTTTTTCAGCTAGGAAAACTGAGGCAAAGAAAGTTAAAGGGGAACTTGCCAGCGTATAAAATAAGCCTAGTAGACTTTTGGCTTTCATGGGGAGAACTAGATCTTGGGCTTTTTATTTCTGAGAAACGGGGGAGTGGGCTGTGGTTGTTTTTGTACATTAAATTGAAAACTGAAAAAGACTGGAAGACAAATAAAATAATAGAAAATACGTGCCTGGTAACAAAAGATTCAGAAGAATAGAAATCGAGGAAGGAAGTATTGTTTTGACAGATTGTTTGGTGTCCTTCTCAAAATCATTAGTTTTTGCAAACTTCTCTGGTTTCAAGAGCTCATTCATTTCAGCAAAGTTAATCTCCCTGTATAGTGAATTAAGGCGTAAATAACAGAAATAAATAAAATTCTCGAGAACACTGGCATGTCTTCCAAGAGCTCAAAGCAATAAATGACAACACATGATTTTTCCAGTACTAAAAAAGTAAGCAGAGGAGAAAGCAAGCCAATACAATCCTCCATCTCCCACCTTCTGTTTAACACAAAGGAGAGGGAAAGAAAAGCCCAATTTTCATCAAATGCATTGTAGGTAAGTTCTAAGCGACTTGCGGAAGTTCCTAAAGCCCATCAGAAGAGCCAAAAATTGGGCTTCTGCTTGCTGAATTTCAGTTCAGAGGTCTAAATTCTGCATGGAAGTGACACTGAGGGATCTCTCAAGACCAAGCTCAGCCAGTCCTGACTCCCTCTGAAATCCCATCTCTATAACAGACTGGTGTTAGCTCTTGTTCCTGTTCTCCTTCCTCGCCTCTCCCTTCTTTCCTCCTCCTACATGTTCTTCTTCACAACAACATTACCTGTCCGTCTTTCTCCATTGCTCCTAGGTGGGCTCCTTCTTCATGATCAATCTGTGTCTGGTGGTCATTGCCACTCAGTTCTCAGAAACCAAGCAGCGGGAGCACCAGCTTATGCAGGAGCAGCGGGCCCGGTACCTCTCCTCCAGCACCGTTGCCAGCTACATGGAGCCCGGAGATTGCTACGAGGAGATCTTCCAGTATGTCTGCCACATCATGCGCAAAGCCAAACGCCGCACGCTTGGGCTGTACAACAGCATACAGAGCCGGCGCCAGGGCCACGTGGAGCCGAGTGATGCCCAACGAGGTGCCAACAGGAAAAAACAGAGGCACTACAGTAAGGATTGCACGGGTAAATCTGAAAATGTCAATAGTGGAAATGGGTGTGTAACTGGGAGCATCTCCATCTGCTGTATTTCCAAAGGACTTTGGTCTACAAAGCATAGAGTTAGAATTAATGCTGATAATTGAGCTTGAGGTCATGGGTAGTGCACCAGGCCAGTAAGATGGGAGTGACCAGCAAGAGTGGGAATGGAAACAGAGATGATCAATCAGAAATGCTGGAAACACAGACCTGAAACCATAATGGACAACATTAAAGGCACCGACTGAGGCTTGGAAAGGGCTCCAGGTCTGGAAGGGCAGCAGAATGATCACAGCCAGGGAGAGAGATGTATTAGGGGAGTATGAAGGAGTGTTACTAAGGATTGTACTGAGTGACACAGCATGTCTCCCAGAGCTCTCCTCCAAAAGTGAGTTTACAGGTGAGAAGTAAAGGCAGTAGAATTGCAGTAGTGTCCCCTGAGCCAAGGGAGAAGAGCATTACTGAAGTCAGTTTGATGCGCTACGGCAATGGAGACAATTTCTCTTGATGGGGGCACATCCTGTTGTGTAAAATTAGACATGAGATACAATTTAAATTGGATTCCTGGCCTGAAAAGTGACTGTAAAAATGGTATTATAGAGTTAGTATTAACTGCCTGCTGATACCTATCGTAAGAAATTCTCTCAGTTAACAAGCGAAAAGATGGATTTTCCTTCAACTAGTCTTGCATGCTCAGTCTTTCATTTTCTTTACCTGCTAGGAAGAAAGTTTCTGCAGTTAATGAATTAATTGATTAATCCCTCCAGTGTCTGTTTGATCTTCCAGGAACAACTGGAGGTTTGAGGAACTTGGTTTTCTCACTGAAGTCAGCAAATTGTTCTCATTCAGAGTGCACTGACTATCAGGAGGAACCGTTCTCATATTGGTTTTTCTGGCTTCTTGAAATACTTTGCTAACATAGTGTCCCTCACTTAGAGAGTTGAGTTCAGCACGTGGACTCTTGGACCCCACTTGCAACTGTTTAGGCCAATTGCAGCCCTCTTGATCATTTTTCCCTCAGTTCCCACTTAATTTAAATGTCTAAATCTCTGGCTATGATTCCTGCATCAGACAAAACAGTTCTTCGTGAACCCCCACTGAGCCTAATCACTGGCAGATGAGCAGTACCATGCCTTCTGGTGACAAAGCCAGTCAGTGTAAAACACCCAGCGGCAGTGGCTTTTATTGCTGCCCTTGAGATGATTTGCCAGTGTTTAGTCATCTTTACAGCTAAAAAAGCCCAGTTACAGAGTCTAAATAACTAGAAGCCAAAAACATACCCAGCTTGGATGCATTTTTTTGGAGGGAACAAAGCTTTCTCCTTTAAGCACAATCATTTATCTCCCCAGGAATTTGCCAACAGCACAACCCTCTTGACTGCCCTCCTCAAGGCTTGGTCCAGCCCATTGCTGTGACAGCAACCTCTGATCTCACCAACTGCCCCCGATGCCATAGGGGGGAACATGACACATCCCGAAGGCTGTCTGTCCTGGACAGCGCTGACTCAGACCAGGAAGATGGAGGAGACAGTGAAGCAGAGGGAGAAGGCTGCAGAGGTGACCAGAGTGCCTCAGTGCTGGAGAAAGAGGAAGAAGAAGTGGAAGAAGGTGGGAGGATGAAGCTCTGTAGTGACATGTGGCGGGAAGTTAGGGTGAAGCTTCGAGGGATCGTGGACAGCAAGTACTTCAACCGTGGGATCATGATCGCGATCCTTGTGAACACTATCAGCATGGGCATCGAGCACCATGAGCAGGTAGGTTGTGCAGAATGGACATTGGGAGACAGAGGGTCATGCTTGGGGTTAAGGTCTGGCCAAGCAGCAGCAAAATCTGCTAGAGATAGAGACTGAGTAATTTGTACCTCAGGACATAGCAGGATCTTTTCCTGCCTATCCCTGCACCTAATCACTTTCACTGTCTCTGAGCATTTTCTTCCCAGTTTCTTTCATTCTCTCTTTTTTTCCTTTTCCCTTCTTACTTCTATCCCTCTATTTTTCTTTTTCTCTCTGTCTTTTCTCTCCATCTGCTTCTCTCTCCTTCACCCTTGCCTCTTCCATCTTCCTCATCTCTCTCTCTCATTTCTCTCTTCATTAGCTTACTGAATCCTTAGTCTATTTGGTTAATTTAATGTGCTCTCTCGGGATGTCACAGGCACTTCACCAGCATCTCAATTCAAATCCATCAGCTTGCTAGCCCTTCCAGCTTAATTAAGGGATGCCTGAGCGCTGTCTAACTGCACAAGAAGGCACCACCTCCCACCTCCAGTCATTTTGGGGGCTCATATGGCTTGATCCTTTACTTTACTCTGACAGCAAGAAGTGATAGATAAGTCAAGGCATAGATAGCACGTGTGATGACAGTTCTGCTTTTCATGCCAATAGTTTGCAGGCATCTCTGAGTCAGCAATGCACTTTATCGTAACGACAGACTTGTGAGATGGAGAAGGATGGTGTGCCCTCATTTTATAGCTGGGAAACAGAAGCTATGTCTATCCTGTGATGTACAGAGCAAGCTTGAGAGGGTATTCAGTGTACCCATGGCCTTGCATCTGCATTGCTGGCTGACAGTTCTATTGCATGTTGAGTTAAAGGACAGATGTACATCTGTCCTTCAAATCCGTGCTGCTGGTCTAAATGTGGCCATGATTGACCCCATTTGTCTGCCAAGATCACAAGAAATAAGAGATTTGTCCACAGCAGAGATGCTAACTGCATCAGGGAATTTTGCAGCCAAGGCAAATTTTAGCCACAAATACAATCTCAGGAAGCAAAGAAACAGACAGTGAGAGTGGTTTAAGCAGGCACTTAGACTTTCCCTGTTCTCTATCAGGGTGGAGATACCATGGAATCATAGAATCATAAAGGTTGGAAAAGACCTCTAAGATCATCTAGTTCAATATCCTGAGCCCCAGAGTATATGAATTTCCCTGTTTGAGGCAACACAGTGGCTGAGCCAGTATTTGAAGCCTCAGATGCCTGGATCCCACCCACACTGCAAGCATTAGACCATTTTAGAAAACTCAGCTGATTTCTGATACGAGGATGGGAAATCTTAATTTGATCACAGACTGCTCAGGATGCCCCAGTACAGAAAAATACTTTTGGAAGCTCAGAGAAGGGGAATGAAGAAGAGACCGGAGAGGCTGATTCATGAAAACAGATAAAAAAGAGCGATGTATTTATCACATAGCAGAGAGATGACTAAGGGTTGAAGCCTAGCACAATGTGAAAACTGCCCACTGATGTTTTGAAGATGCAGGCACCAAGCAGAGAGAGGCACTGTTCATTTAGTGTTATTGGAGATAGCAAGATATAAGAGTTCAGCTGAAGAATATTTGAACCGGAGGTAGAGAATTCACTCTGACTATTGTGTGTGCAGATTTAAGCTCTTCTGGGCCACCTCTGCTGTGTTTGTACAGCCCTCGGCAGAGCAGGATCTGCCTGCAGCCTCAGGGTTTCTGGTAGCAGGTTATTAATGACACATCCTTAAAATTATGCTATCACTTTTTATCTAGAAGTATCTAGGAAGAGCTCACAGTCCTGTGGGCTGCTTCTAGTATTAAAAAAATAGTTGACTGTATTGATCGTAACTGAAAATTGTGGTGCAGCTCTTTATTTAAAATGTGTGCTTTGAGTTCTGTTTACCTAGCACAAGATTATTTAAAAAAGAATATTTAGCTTCTGACATGAATTCCAGGTCTTTTTCTGTCAGAAGTTACCTCAAAACCACAAAAGCATGTACACATTTCCCTTTGCTCTTCTATGTTTCTCAAGCACTGCTGTTGGTATATCTCAATCTGATGCTTCACTGCCTCCTTTTCCTTCCTTCTGTTCTCTTTTTTCCTGTTGTTTTCTTTCATAGAAAAATATATTTTCACAGAAAAATATTCAGCAAAACCCTTCTGCTTATAGAGATCTGTGATTTGCAGCTTGTCACCGTCCTATGACTGAAGTGGTTTTTGTTGCTTCAACTACTTTATCATGTGAATCTCCCCGAGATGAGAGCTAATGGAAATAAAGACCCTTCAAGCTTAGACTTTCTGGTGCATGAGAGATCACAGTCCCAGACTCTTGCTAGGGACACACCTGTCTGGGAAAGAGGATGTGTGAAAGTATTGCAGGTTTGAGTGGTCTGGTTCATCAGCTTTGTGTTGCTCTGGTTGTGCATGGACTATACAGATGAGGTGGCCCAGAGATGAAGAACGTCCTTCCAGTAGCTTGCAAGCAACGTCCTTGCAAGCAGCTCATAAGCAAGGGGGGGGACCAACTTTTTGGACTTCTTGAATGGGCAGATAGTGATAGGACAAGGGGGAATGGCTTTAAACTAAAAGAGGGAGATTTAGGTCAGATGTTAGGAAGAAATTCTCTACTCAGAGGGTGGTGAGGCAGTGGCACAGGCTACCCAGAGAGCTGTGGGTTCCCCATCCCTGGAGGTTCAAGGCCAGGTTGGATGGGGCCCTGGGCAGCCTGAGCTGGTGGGTAGCAGCCACGGGGTGGAACTGGGTGGACACGGAGGTCCCTTCCATCCCAATGATTCTGTGAACCACAAACCACCAGGTTAACGGGGGAGACTGCAGGAGCTGGGCAGAGGGGTCAGGATCAGAAACACAGGTGTCTTGAGGACTGAGCCAATGTGCACATCTAACTTTTGATTCCTGAGCCTTGATCAGCAGAAAGAAGAATGCAAATTGGAATTATCTGTTTGTTTGTTTTGAGTGAGGGATGTTTGAACCAGACGACCTCTAGAAGTGTCTTGCAACTTCCACCATTCTGCAATTCTGTTACAGTTTTTTTATATATATATATTTACAGAGTGCTTTTACTCTGTTTTGTTTTGGCTTGGTCTGGTGGTTGTTTTTGTTTGTTTTGCTTTGTCTGTTTGTTTTATGCCAGGAAACTTAACCTCAGCATCCAAATCACCTTAAAACTGGGCTCATCCATCAAGTCTTTTCCGTCATTCTGCTTGTGTGGCCAAGGCACCTTCCTATCTCCGTATACATTTCTTGTGAGGGAAATCAACAAACTGCATTGCTATGACTCATTCTTAATCCTTAAGCTTATCACAAGTTATCACTTGTAAACAGATTAGTTTATACAAATCCATCAGTGTGCATTATAACATACAATACCCTTAGTATTAGGTCGTCAGATATTGCTGGGACATGGCACAGGCAAAAATCCATCATTTCAAGCATAGTCCTGCTTGAAATACTTTTTGCAGTTCTTCAGATCTGCTTTTGCTCGGAAGAATTGCTTTTTAAAATCCGGTGTAGAAAATCAAGACATTAGCTGCTTGTGACTGTCCAGAAGGATCCTTTAAATAGCCTTAATTTTTGTTGGTATTCTCAGAGGATCTGGTGCAGCTTGCTTTTCTCCTTATTCAGCACAAGGATGAAAGGCTGTTCCCAGCTGTATGTCTCAGGCTCCTTTCTCATATATTTCTTTAAGCCTGTTGGACTTGCACATCTTTGCCATTAGTAGCCATTAAGACAATTACAGAGAAACTTGATTTCCCTCCTGTTGTGTCAACTTCCAGTATTCCTTTGTGCATCAGAGCAATACTTTATGAGGTGTGGATCAGGAAACTATCACTTGTTTTCCAGTTAAACCAGCCTCATGTACAGACACCTTCATATCCTTTAGCCTGCATGATTTCCCTTTATACCAGCATTTATTGGATCCACTACTTCATATTTTACACTTATTGCTTCTCTTTTTGCTATTTGCTGCTTGTCAGAAACATTCAGCAAGTGTCCAAGCCAGCTCATCATGCTGACATTTAGTAAATGACGGAACAGTCTCTCCAGGGTGCTGGATGAAGCCACATCACTTCAGTCTTGTAAAACCAGGGAATAACAAAATATTATGAAATTCTATCTGGTTGTGGGGTGGTGATAGGGAAAGTAAAAGCTAGCCAGTATGTTTCATAGCTGATTTATGTGACTCTTCTGATCATCAGAAATGGACAGAATGGGGAGATCTGTGTATGTATTTTTCTCTCTCATGTTCTCAAAGGCGGTGACATGCAGGTGGAGTTTGGTAGGTCTGGTTTACATGGATCACATCAATTACTCTTTTGTTTTTAGGACAGTTGCCAATTTATTCCTAGGTAGAATAAACTCTTGCAGGGTGGTCTGCATGTTCTCAGCCTTTCCCATAATGTACACCTTTCTGGCTGCTGTCAGATAATGACATTTTTCTCCTGTTTTTTTCCTGTCCACTTGCCCTCTTCATCAAGTTCACATTTCTCTGGCCAGAGTCTCCCACTTCAGCAGCATCCACTGTCATTCTTGACCATGCTGATCTAGATGTGAAAGCATACCTGCGCAGAACGCAGCCCCAGCTCCTAGCTGATGGCTTTTTCACTCTGCCTATTTATCTCTATCTCTAGAAATGGCTGCAGTGCAGGATCTGCCTGTCGCCTGTGTGTGTGTTGCCTTGTGCCTCTCCAGCTGACTCTTCTCACTTTTTCCCTTCTTTTTCCTGAGTGCCTTTCTTTTGTGTTGCTCTTCCCTCCCTAGCTGGTATTTCTTTCCTACTTCGTTTTTAACAGCGTCTTCTTTCCTTCTTTTTGGAGCCCATTATGCTATTTTTTTCCTTCTCATTTTGTAGTTTCTTTTTGCTGCCTGTGTCTCTCTTTCCTTTCTTTTCCTGCCCTGTTCTTCCTGTGCCTCTATCTAGGAAGGATGCTTTTCTGGGTCTGATTGATAGCCCATTAGAAGAAAGATTAACAGGTGGAGACTTGACTAGAGAAACAGATGTCAGGGAGGGAAGGAGAGACGGGAGAACAGGTGACCTTTTCCGTAAGTGAGATGCAAGCATGGCTTTTCAAACATCAATTGCTCCCTACGATAGCACAGGAGAGAAAGCATGGACAGCAGAGAAGGATAATCCACCATTGTAGCCTGTTGCTTTTCCGCATTCCTCATTCTCACCGACATAATCAGGCTGAAATTGGCATCTCTGCTTAGCATATGGGCCTCATGTTCCCAGCTGGTGTCATTACTGCCTGGCTCTCGGTAAAGTGATCTTCATCTCTCCCTTCCCTTGCGCACTTGTTCATTCTTCCTCTCTCATCATTCTTATCTCCCTTCCTCTCTTCTTCATTTTCATGATGGTTTTGTTATTCAAATGTAATTATGGGTATAAATTGAGCTATCTCCTTTTTTTTTTTTCTTTTTTTTTTCTTTTTTTTTTTTTAAAGAAATGGAATATTTCAATTAAATCTGCACTGAAGAGTGCATGAAATTAACAATGGACACAGGGTAGACACAACATCACTGTGAGAAGCACTTTCCAATCTATTTATTCGTATGGGAGAAGAACAGAGAGATTTAGGGTTCTGGGGGGTCCTCCCTGAGCAATCTCCATATTTTGCGGGAGGTTCTGACCCAAAACCAGAAGGTGATGATTAAAACAGTGTCCTGATGTCCAGGCATAGCTCAGACCACTGTGAAGGAGGAGATCAGCCTTTGGCCATGATTTTGGCATGGAGAAGTGTAGATGTTGGACTTAGTGACATGGTCTAAAGCAGTCCCAGGCACAGGTTGATAGAAGGACTAGATGATCTTAATGGTCTTTCCAACCTTAATGATTCTATGATTTTATGATAACAAAACAGAGAGAGACTTCCGTTCGCTACCACAGAGGCATGGATCTTGGGTTCAGTGGCATTGTAGGTTAACATCAAATATGTAACCTTCTATGGGCTGTGAAAGACCTGCCCCAAGGTAAACATGGAAAATTGGACCAGAGGAGCTCTCAGGAAGAGTTCAGACCTCAACTTTTGCTGAGAGGTGCTTTTTCTATCCCAAATTCAGCACGGGGAATGCCTTTATTTCACACAGCAGGACAGCAACAACGTGGCGTCCCTCATGAATGACATCAATGCAGCCTCTGTCTCCTAAAACAGCATTTCACCATTGCTGAGGAAACACTGTAGATCCTTTGCTAAACTTGTCAGGGAAGTTTCCAGGGCTGCACACGGTGAAGAAAAAGTCATTAATTCAGAAAACAAAAGAAGGAGTAATTTAATTTGCTCAGACTTGTTTCACTGATGGAGTCATTAAAACACTTTCTCCCTTATGCACAAACACATCATTCTCTGCTGGAGGAGAATGTTTCACAAGGGCTGAAAGATGTGTCAGAGATCCATCAGAAGAAAATGCCTGGGGCAGGGGTAGGGACAGGTTATGTGGTTTTGTTTTGGTTTGTTTTTTCTTTTCCTTTCTCTTTTTTCAAGACAGTAATTTTGTGTCATCTCTGAAGATTTCCATCATGTACATCTGTTTTTCTCCTCTTACACTCTCTCTTTTCCTCATTTTGTCTTGCCGTTCCTATCCTTTATAGGTAGGTGTTAGCACTGTGGGCCTTGCTGTTACTCATACAGTTTGATATTCACTTAGGTAATTATTGAAACAAGACCAGGAAACTAATACATACCAAGGATTTAATGAGGAGCTAGGGGAGAGAAGATGAGGAAGGAAAAGGAAAAAAAAAGCGGAAAAGGGACAGTGAGGTTTAGAGGAGAATGGGAAACTGTGTTCTGACATTCAACTGTTTTAAAAAAAAATAAAATTGTGCCACATATGCAGAAAGCTTTGATGGAAGAGGCCAACTACAGATCAGCCACTTTTGCCCTGCTTTAAAAATACCAAAGTTCTTTTCACACAGTGACACAGCCTTTAACCAGAGCTTAGAATAGGATGTGGAAGAAGTTGGTTCATGTGAATGGCTGCATAGTTCCCTAACTGCTGCAAACTAATTTGTTAGGGACATAATATCTGTGATGAGGGTAGTAAATGTGGGAAGGAATTGGAACAGAAAGGCGACTCTGCCCAGCCTCACTTCTATCTCACTCATGGTTCTTCACAATTCACTACCGAGCCTGTCCCCTGGGAATGGGAATGGTGGCATTTTATTTACCTCAGTTTCAGGGCTCTTTCAGTTCTGACTCTGAATTTGCCTTCTCCCCAGCCAGAGGAACTGACCAACATCTTGGAGATCAGCAACGTTGTCTTTACGAGCATGTTTGCCCTGGAGATGATCCTGAAACTTGCTGCTTTTGGTCTCTTTGATTACCTTCGCAACCCCTACAATATCTTTGACAGTATCATCGTCATCATCAGGTGATAAGGGGTCTTGGGTATCAACTGAAATACATATAGTAGAGAGCACCACAAAGTTTGCATGTTTTCATGTGCCTTTTCAAAAAAAAGTTAGCAGCTTTAACAGAAAAATAAGGGCATGAACTGATACATAAGGCAAAGGATTGAGAGACTGTATTGCCAATACTTTTGACAATTCTGAGTGCTTCTGTCCCTCACTTTTACTTATGTTGGATGGAAGCCATCATGATTGTCTTGCAAGTCCACAACAAATATTGGTTGCAAAATATTTTTCAGACTACACAAATGAAGGATATTACAGAAGTTTAATGTGTGGTGGAAGGACCTGTCTTACTGGGTCTTAGTTCCGAAATCCTTCCCTCATTCAAGAAAGTAGAAATGCCGCTTTCTACACATAAGTGCAAACCTGTAGTATATGTTTCTAATTATATGTTGTTCAAACAAATTTTCCCTCTGACCTGCATACACATGCTGCCAATGCCGAGCTGATAACTTGGATCAGAATTGTTATTCTCTCCCTGCTGTTTGTTCACTTCTTCTTCATTTTGTTCCTCTTGCTCCCTGGGCCTTTCTTGGCCATAGCATCTGGGAGATCATTGGTCAGTCGGATGGGGGCCTCTCAGTGCTGAGGACATTCCGTCTCCTGCGTGTGCTGAAATTGGTACGTTTCATGCCTGCATTGCGCCGCCAGCTCGTGGTGCTGATGAAGACTATGGACAACGTAGCCACCTTCTGCATGCTTCTCATGCTTTTCATCTTCATTTTCAGGTGAGGAGGCAGTTGCCTTGCAGTGTTTTGAGGAGGCACTGCACAGTTCATTTTGCTGTGAACATCAGTGTGTGAGCACTTGGCTCATCTTGTTTATGGCTCTAGGCTTGGGGAGCATTGGCAGACATTTGCTCAAGAGGTTGAGGCTCTTGCTCTCCTAAATTGGTTTCAGTAGCTGAAGACTTGTCATGGTGAGGTGGAGAAATGCTGCCACCAAATGTGTGTGCTGAATGTAATGTCCCATTGCAGGACAGGTGATGTCTCTTGGCAATCAGTAGTATCTGCAGGAAGACCTCAGCCTGGAAGCTGATTGGCAGAAGGGTTAGAGGAAGCACCCAAGAAAATTTGTCAGTGGACTTTATGGATGCAGTAGTAGGGAGATGAAGACAAATGAAAGCAAATGAGAATGATGGAGAAAGATGGAGAAAGGTCTGAAGGCGTTAAGTGGGCTCTGAGGCGGTGCAGATACGAAGTGAGGTTTTGTGATAAGCTATAGGGTTGCAACACATAGCTTTCTTTATGGATAAATCCCAGTGGTCTGTCTGTGTTGTTCTAACACCTGTGTGCTATGTAAGAAAGAAGGGCCTATAAGAAAGAACGAGATAGACTCTTTAGCAAGGTCTGTTGGGATAGGACAAGGGCAATTGCTTTCAAACTAAAAAATGGCAGATTTAGATTGGATATGAGGAAAAAAGTTTTTCTTATAATGTTGGTGAAGCACTGGAACATGTTGCTTAGAGGGGTGGTGGATGCCCCATCCCTGGAGACATCCAAGGTCAGATTGGAGGGGCTCTGAGCAATCTGATCAGCTGTAGATGTCCCTGTTCATTGCAGGGGATTTGGACTAGATGTCCTTTAAGGGTCTCTTCCATCTCAAGTAATTCTATGATTAATTGCCATGGAGTGTCACTCTGACAAGTTGATTGTGATGGCAGAGATATTTAAATTTGGCACCAATTCCTATTCCTGTCCCAACAGTATCTTGGGAATGCACATCTTTGGTTGCAAGTTCAGCCTGAGGACGGATACAGGTGATACAGTTCCTGATCGGAAAAATTTTGACTCCCTGCTGTGGGCCATTGTCACTGTCTTCCAGGTGAGCTTGCTTTGTTTTTCATGGGTGGAAAAAGCAATCACCGGGATCATGAGTTTTTTTTTCTCATTGTGGATTATTGCTTAATTTCTGATGGCACTGAAGGCTTTAGTATGCAACATCAAAGGAAGGGCAATTGTATACTGTAACTTAGTGACTGGTGTCTCTCAGAGAGGCTCCTTCCTTCCTAATAGGAAGTTTGCAAAGATCACTTCTGTTGGAGCAACAAAGCCTGTGTTTAAAACTCACCCATAACATGGCTGCCCTCATATTTGTTCTTGTTTCTTTTTGCTCAGCTAGCATTACTGGGGCAGTATCAGTATACTGGACAATAGCAATGGGCAGTAGCTGTGTGGTTATGGGGAAGTTAAAAGGCCTAATGTGCTCTAAAGTGTATGCTTCCGGTGTCCTTTTTGGGAATCCTCTTTGTATTCTTCCTTCATGTTTACATAATTTCTGCTCCTGGTTGCAGATATTAACCCAGGAGGACTGGAATGTTGTGCTCTATAATGGCATGGCCTCCACGTCACCATGGGCATCCCTTTACTTTGTGGCTCTTATGACATTTGGCAATTATGTGCTCTTCAATCTGCTGGTGGCCATCCTCGTGGAGGGGTTTCAGGCTGAGGTAAGTCATCAACAATGCTAATCCCATGGAGAGAAGGAAGAGAGGTGCTTAAAAGGGACCTCTGAGATACTTGGCGGGTAGTGGAGCGAAGGACTCCCAAAGTATCACACCTCTGCTGTTCTCCTTCTTAAGTTCAGGGTGGGCTTCTTTAAAAATACAGATGACAGTATTAATACTTGCAGTGAAAGAGACACACTGTCTGGAAGGGAATTCACAATTTTCATCTCATGCTACACCAGCTACAGTGGGTCCTTTCCATCTCCTAAAGCAAGAATGCAGTATCTCAGCCATCACAGGTCATGCTGGACTCCCTGGTGGTCATGGTAATGCATGGCTGCCAAGGAAGATTGGCAACAATGAAATACAAGAAAAAGTGGCCCTTTCTGTTTGAGTTCCTATTTTCTTGATTTGTGTGTTACAGGGTGATGCCAACCGATCATACTCAGAAGAAGATCAGAGTTCGTCAAACATGGAAGAGTTAGATCAGTTCCAAGAGATCCAGGAGGGCTCAGGTATGATAGCTCAAACTATCTCATTTGCCCATATCCCATTGCTGCTTAGTAGGAAGTCTGAAAGCAGATTTGGCAGAAAATTGGCTCCCACCTCCAAGGCAGACCTTACTTTCATTTTGAACTTAATGTTTGTGGTGTTACATGTGGAAATTTTGGAGCTGCACTGGCATCCTGAGAAAAGTGACAGCTAAAGGGAGCAGTTTTTGAGTGCCTAAAAACAGCAAAGAGGAGTGAGAAGATGGCACTCCTGCTCAGCTTTGGGGGCACCATTTCAGGAACACCATGTCCAGATCTGGAGGCCCCATTTGGAGAGGGGATACCAACACATTAAAAAGGATTCAGGCGAATCTGGAAGCCCTACCTCATAGTGTGAGGCTAATGAAGCTTAGAGAAACTGGAGAAGTAACTTGATCATATACTCTGTAAATGCCGGCCATAAGGAGAGATTTTTGATGGTAGATGGCTCTTTAATTGAGCAGAAAAAAGCATAATGAGATTGTAAAGGTTGGAAGCTGAAGCTAGACAAACTCAGACTGCAAAAAGCCACATATTTTTAAGGAAGGATAATTAACTGTTGGAACAGTCTACCCACAAACTGCTGGGTAAGTTTTCCACCCCTTGAATACTGCAGGTCTTTCTGCAAAAGGTATTATACTTCAGGCAGGACTTGGTGGCAGGGAGCAGCAAGAGTATGAATAGTGAGTCAGGAGCTGGGGGAAGCAACCAAGTTGGCAGGACAGGAACCACACCAACAAAGGCATAAGACTTGGACACGTGAGCATGGCAGGTCTGCTGATGGTATCTGGATTCTAATAGTGGTTCACAGTCTGCCGTGCAAGTCAACAGGGAGTCAACAAGCTCAATCAGCAAGACAAGGTCAGCATCCATTAGGTGTAAGGATGGGCAGAAGCATATTCACAGCATAACCCAGGCAAGGATCATAGGCATGGGTCTGAGCTTGAATGTATCTTCTGTGGTGAGGAGGAGCGACTCCAGGCTTGCTTGTCACAGCCTATTCTCACAATTTAGATTTTTTCATAGCAGTATGATCCTGAGTTGCACAGCTACGCTGTGCCAGAGCTTATCTTGAGTGTAGGCAGCTAAACTCCTAAAAGGGCAGAAAGAAGAAAGGTTGCAGAGTCTGTTGGTGTACTCACGACAGTGGCGCTGAGTGCAGGCAATGGTATGTGACCTCCATTATGCAATAGGTCAAACAAAAATGATTGCTCCAGTCCCTTCAGGTGTTAAAAGCCAGCATCCCATCCTTTCCATCCATCTTGACAAATGTCAGTGGTTTTTCACAGCAGCAAACACAGCCCTCAAAGGTGCCCTGAATCTTCATGGTCAATGATCAGTCATTTGAAGAGGCCCAGTGTAGGACAGGCTGTTCTGTTCTGCCTTTCTTCCTGACCAGCACTCTGCTCAACCATCTAGCCTCCAGGAGAGCCACAGCCAGTTTTGGAGACTGAAGAGAACATTTCAAAGTCTTGCTAGATTGCATTATTTTTGCCATTGCACTCTAAATCAAAAGGAATGAATGATGACTGATGCTAAACAGTTAACATGCTGTTAGCTGCTAACATGCTCAACAGTTTGGATGTTGAAACAATCACTGGGTGGTGAGGAACCAACCTCCTTCTTTTTCCCTCTTTTTCCATCTTTCCATCCAGATCCCAAGCTTTGTGCAATTTCTGTGACACCAAATGGCCACTTGGACCCATCCCTGTCCTCTTCCAATGCCCCAGTGGCTGCAGGGGGAGTTTCCAACTCCTCACGCAACTCCCTGCAGCCTGACCAGATCCGTGTTGCTGTTGGCTCCCGGAAGAGCAGTGTGATGTCCCTGGGGAGAATGACTTATGATCAGCGATCTTTGGTGAGTGACTGAGTAGGAACATCTGTCATGCCCTTCTTTTGAAGAGCAAGGGCCTTTCTCTCATCATCTGTTGGATTACTATGAAGAATTGCATTGCTGCTATAAGCTTGTAATACAACCTCATTGCCTGCCCATAGGAAGACAGTTCACATAATTCATCTGTATTTCCAGATTAGATCAGTCAGTCAATCATAGAATGGCTTGGGTTGGAAAGGACCTCAAAGACCATCTAGTTACAAGCCCCTTGCCATGGGCAGGGTTGCCAGCCTCTTGATTAGATTGCCCAGGACCCCATCCAATCTGGCCTTGAACACCTTCAGGGATGAGGCGTCCAGAAGTTCTCTGGGCAGCCTGTGCCACTGCTTCACCAACCTCTGAGTGATCTATTGACCTTATTGACCTATATTTGCAGGTTACTGATCAGTATTCCATTGAGTGTAGGTTACAGCTTTTATATTCTTCTGGTGAGAGATGGGGAACACCATGGGGACAGAGCTTTTCTTTTAGGGAGACCAGGCTCTGGGCAAGCTGATCTAGCTGTGGATGTGTCTAAAGAAGAGCACCAGGAAAGAAGGGAACAGACTCTTTCATAGGGTTTGTTGTGATAGGACAAGGCAAAATGGTTTCAAACTAAAATACAGGAGATTTAGGTTAGATAGAAAGAAAAAGACTTTTACAGTGAGGGTGGTGAGGCACTGGAACAGGTTGCCCAGAGACATGGTGGATGTCCTGTCCCTGGAGACTTTCAAGACTAGGCTAGCCAGGTTGTAGGCAACGTGATCTAGCTATGGATGTCTACATTCTTTGCAAGATACTTGATCTAGATGACCCTTGATCTAGATATCCCTTCCAACTATAAGGATTCCAGAATTCTATGATTCTGTGATTCCATGTTTTGTCCTCTTGCTCAGTACAAAAAGTCACGCCCTGAGTGAGCTGAAAGCATAGAAAGGTCCAGGTGCTGCCAGAACTTCAGAGTCCCATAATGGATGCATTTTCTGGAACCTTTTGTTACAATGAATAGAGAAATCCTGGCTTGGAACTTACTCATGTCAGGTCCTGCTGTCCCCAGTGCTTCTCCAAACACTGCTAACTGTCCAGCCAACACATCTCAAACCTGCCCACCTTGTAACATAAGCTTCTGTGACCCCTACACACTACCACACATGGGTTTTGAAGGAGGTGCGTTGATAGTGAAAGCATTCATGCCCCTGTTATTTCTAAAAAGGGAGAGCTGACAGCCGTGTACTACATGGTAACTTGCTGATGTTGTTGAACTAGACTGTAACCAACAAGCCTGTTTCTCTCATTTCTTCTTTTTATGAAGACTGTGCTTAAAGGTGTTGTGTCAGATTATCCATCTCCCTGTACCTTGTGTTATTCTTTACCCTAGGGCTGTGTAAAATGCTGCCAATCAGATTTTTGGAAATCTTTATTCTTGCTTTGTGCTGATATAAGTAACAACATCAGGCATCTGGCCTTTGGCTTTATTATTTACCTTCCCTTTAAGTGCCTTGCACACAGATGGTGCTATAAAGTGATCACAGCCAACACCCCTGCTAGCTCATTATTAATTTGTTGTTAGATTTATAGCAATTACAGCTACATTCCCACTATGCATCTTCTTTGAGGGGTAAAAAAGGGTGCACATGGCTTAGGATCCCTGGGGGGATATCTGATGTCTGCCACAAAGCAGTGCCTTCCCTCCCTAATTCTGTGTGGCTGAGTCCCAACCCACTCTCTTACAGTCCAGCTCTCGCAGTTTGCACTACGGTGCCTGGGGCCGCAGTGGGGCCTGGGGGAGCCGTCGTTCCAGCTGGAACAGCCTGGCACGAGGACACAGCCTGAAGCACAAACCTCCCTCTGCTGAGCATGAGTCCCTCCTGTCTGGGGAGAGGCACAGGGCAGGAGACAGGGAGCTGGATGGAGCAGAGAGAGTGTTTCACCACCGCCGGACGCTCTCTCTGGACAACAAAGACTCCTGTGACCTACTAGAGTTGGCCTCCATCCCATCTGGCCACAGAGGGACCTGTAGGCCAGGGACAACATCAGGGGGCAGTGAACATCAAGACTGCAACGGCAAAATGCCCAGTATTGCGAAAGAGATCTTCCCAAAAATGAACAACCGCAAGGAACGGGGAGAGGATGATGAAGAGATAGACTACGTAAGTACTTGGTGTGGGGAACCTGGGGTTACAATGCAGTGCTGTGGGAAACCCCAACTCTGTCCTCAAGTTTCAGTCTCCCTGCCATATGGATGGGAGAGCTTGCAGAAGTGCTGTAAGTACAGGTGGAGGATGTCACTGAATGTAGGTGGGTCCAAACAAGCCCACACTGCATTGTCAGGCTGCCCACAAGGCAATCGTGCAGATAGATGGTGGGAAGAGAGTAGAGATGATGCATAGGCATTTGAGGGCTGTTATTTCAGAGTACTGCAGCCAGTGGTTGTCACAGGTTAGAAAAGGTCAGGCTTTATGAAAAGGAAGGGCTTTGCTTTGGAAATAGATGCATAAAAGACAAGGCAAGTGTGTTTTTCTGTGCCAGCCTGGGAGACTGCCATACCCAATCTGTGAGCATATCGAAGGGTGGAAGACAGTGCATATGAAATTAAATCAACTCTGAGTCCAAGTGGCAGCAGAAGACCATTCTGTCCTTGCCTCTTATTCAGCTGAGGTATTGAGGAAACATCATACTCATGTAATAGAGCCAGTGACCCTATTTTGGGCAACATCCACCTGTAAATAGGAGACCAGCAGTTTTTTTTTTTAATGATGCGAGGAGGAAATGTGAAGGTGAGAGGTGAACAGGACCTGGCAAAGAAGTACTACCTCCTCTATAGTGTCTTGTTGTTCTTTGGGTCCATTCCCTCATCCAGGTGCTAAAGAAAGGCAGGTAGCACATGTGGGGAGGAACACCTGATAGTGATACTTGGGGATCACATGAGAAAGTGAGAGTGCCTCTGTTAGGCAACGAGAAGTCAACCAGTGACACTTGCTTCTTCTGCATCCCTCCAGAGCCTGTGTTTTCGCATCCGGAAGATGATGGAAGTCTATAAGCCAGACTGGTGTGAGTTACGGGAAGACTGGTCCATATATCTCTTCTCTCCACAAAACAGGTTTGTGCAGTTTTTTCAGTAAAAGGGTTGAGAAGATGGGACAGATTTTGTTGCTGTGCCATTTGCTTTCCCTGAGCTGGACGTTAGATTGTAACTTTGAACTCGGCATCCGGGAATGCATTTCTTCTTCCTCGTCTCTCCTTCTACAGTCAAACAACATTTCTCTTCCTTGATTCTGCAGATGAGAGAGAGGACAAGAATCCTAAATGCCTATTGTGCTTTTCCTTCCCTTTGGAACATCCTGTTTTTCTTTTGTAACTATAAATATTTATAGCAAAGTGAGGCAGGGAATACTGACATTAAACCAAAAAGGAGAAGGAATATATTATTAATGAGTCCATAACACAGATATTTTCTCCCTTGGTACCAGGACATCCTCTCCATTCCATTTTCAGTCCTACTGCCAACTTATCAGCAATATCACACCCTTTAGGGCAACATTAGAAATCTTTTTGCTGGAAAAGAGAAATAACAGCAGCAACAACATACACACACACATATAAAAACAAAACAAAAAAAACCCACACGTATTTAGAGATATATTCTTCCCACTTAGAGGGTCTTCCCACCAGGAGAAAATGCCCACGTACCCCAGCCAACAGCATTCTTAACAATGTGCCGTCACCTCTTGAGGAGTAGGGAATTTTGTTACAGCCCATGGAGGAGAACTCTTTGCTCCATGTGACACCTGGACACTCTGTCTTTCAGAGCAGGCAGAGTTGTGTTCTCCATAACAGCCAAATTACCTGCCCCTCTTCAGCTTTCAAGATGTGGCCTCATTGTCCGAGTGTGAATCTGGAAAGGTTTGCTACACCAGAAACTCATTATCGAGCACTCAATTTTCCATTCTTCTAGCTTCTAACCTCTCTCTGCCCGAGGTACAGGTACCTACTGGAACTCTTTTGCAGGTTTCGCCTCCTCTGCCAAACCATCATTGCTCACAAACTCTTTGACTATGTTGTGTTGGCCTTCATCTTCCTGAATTGCATCACCATTGCACTGGAGAGACCACAGATTGAACACAGAAGCACGGTGAGCACTGTTTCCTCCCATCTACCTTTTAATACAACGTCTGACAGAGGTGTGTAGGCACTCCTGGTACTATAATGGCCTTTGGACATAACATTAAACATAACTCCATCTATTCAAATGTCCATGCATTAGCTATTTACATCATATATTCTTCCCCTGCAGGGTCTTATAATGTGTCAATCTCCTTTATAATAGGGTAATCCAAGTTTGCTCCCTTCTGGGGAGTGATGGAGTCCCATGGTTAAGAGATGGTTTGCCAAATGGTCAGGGATTGGGAAATAAAAGAAGTACCTTTCACGTGCAGTATATCATCACGTATGTTGCTTTTGAGCTATTTTAGAGATGGCTCAGATTGGAGTGTCAAAAAGGAGACTAAGCAGACAAGTGACTTCTTTTGCATCTCTTCCTTAGTTGACCCCTCAACTCTGTGGCACTTACACACCCTTCAGCAGTCAGTCAGTGTTCAGCAGCTCTTTGGAAAGGAGTCTCAGGGCAGTGCAGTAGATCAGGACTGAGCAGCACGGCAGAGTGAGGCAGCAAGCACCTAGGAACCAGATTTGTATTTTGCATTGCAAATCCTATTCACAAGAGCTGTATGGCATCCTGTGCCAGCTGTGGTGTGGGGTAGAGCTGAGGCTTGCGAGCCCAAAGCTGTCAGTGCTGACCTTTGCCAGGAGTGCTTCTTTTATTCTTCCAACCTTCAGACCCTTCACAGGAAAGAAAAAGATATCAAGTTCACCACAGGGGCCTCATGGAATAACAAGAAGTCAAGATACATTTAAAGCCATTCTCTCTCTCGTTTGTTTTTTTTTTTTTTTCTAGGAGAGAATCTTTCTCACTGTGTCCAACTACATTTTCACAGCAATTTTTGTAGCTGAGATGACACTGAAGGTAAGTTAATGGAAATGAATGGCTCAGAGCCTCTCTCCAGTGTCAGGAATACCATGGCTCATGTTTGCTCGGCACTTTTTACAAAATCTCTCATTTTTTCGATGTCCCAGTCCTTCTCCCTGCTTTGGTAAAGGGGAGTTAAGTCCCCTCTGGTTGTGCGTGGAGGAGATGCTTAACCTGAGCTTTAAAACCAAAGGGATCTAGGTGTCTGGGAGGAATAGCTAGACTTCAGCTAGGGATTCTGTAATAATATCAAAAATCCATTCCCTTCCTCCTGGAGCAAGAGAGGGAGTAATTACAATGATATTAATGAATTGCCATTAGCTGAGATAATTATTCAATAGGTGTCACTGCAGCAATAGAGAAATCTGGCTAATCCACTTGTGGTGAGGAAAGAGACTAAATACTGGGGAAAGTAAGTCTCAAAACTAGAAGCCTGACACAGAACTCCCTAAAATTAATTCCTAAACTACTGATGTGATTTTTAGAGTGTTTCAGGAGCCAGAGTATGGGTTTTAGTTCCTGGTTCTAGCTCTTAAAACAAAATTAATCTCTGTACTGGGAAGTATGTGATATTGGAACATCCTCTACAGAGTTCTGTTGCTCAGGGGCACAAGAAAAGGTGAGAAGACACCATGGCAATCATAGTGAAATGCTACTCCAGAGTTTGGCCTTGTTTTTTCTAGTGTTAGGTGCCACCACTTTGGACGTTTTCCTTCATAACCTTCCATTCAAAAGGAAAAGGTGATGAGACTGATTATAGGATTCAGAATGAGTCCTTGCTGCTCCATTAGGAGCAAGGAGGGGATAAGCATTCAACAGTCTTCCCCTCTTCTGTGGATGTCCTCTATCAAGCAACATGGAGGACCAACTTAGACCCCATCCTCTTCCTTCTCTTGCAGGTGGTCTCTCTAGGCCTGTATTTTGGGGATCAAGCTTATCTCCGCAGCAGCTGGAATGTCCTGGATGGCTTCTTGGTCTTCGTGTCTCTCATCGACATTGTGGTCTCAGTGGCTTCTGCTGGTGGTGCCAAAATCCTAGGGGTGCTGCGGGTTCTCCGGCTACTGCGCACCTTACGGCCACTCCGGTCAGAGTCCTACCACGTTCTGTTCTACTCCTCCTCCTTACTGGTCCCCCCAGGAAGGGTCCTGGATTCAGACTCCACTGTAATGGTCAAAGGGTGGTCTTTGACAATCCACAGACCTTAGTCGTATGGCTCTGACCATGGAGATATTTCATCAGACATCCAACCCATGGGATAAAAGAGGATTTGGAGCCCTGGTAGGAGTGTTTCCCCATGACAGGCCACTGCACAGGGAGAGCAGGGGCCCTCTGCTGCTGAAAATGCTCATCTGTGGCCAAACACTCCTGCTCTGTCTGTCTGTCACTCTTCCCTTTTCTTTCCTTCCAGAGTCATCAGCCGAGCCCCTGGCCTCAAACTGGTGGTGGAGACACTCATTTCTTCCCTCAAGCCCATAGGAAACATTGTCCTCATCTGCTGCGCTTTCTTCATCATCTTTGGCATCCTGGGTGTACAGGTAGGATTCCTATTGCCCTCAAACAGCCCTGGTACTCCCATACCTACCATGGACACCTGTACTCCCAGCTACAACAGGCACAGCAAACTGAACAGGAAGAGCAGGCAAGCTGGGAAACTTCTGCAGCTGCTCAGCCCCATGAGATGTCTCCCTCTGAAGTGTCCCCATGGCCTTTGGCAAGTGCTTCCAGCTCTTCAACGAGTGCAAACATTGCTGAATGTGCAAGACAGGAGTTAATGCTTGTGCATGCCTGGCAGGATCGGGTCAGGGTTTGGGTCAGTGTTACAGGAAGAGCCCAGAGCTGGCTCACTGGACACATCCATGCCACACAGCAAGGACAAGCAGCTCCATTCCTACTTGCAGGAACCCTGCCTCCAGCCAGCTCCATTCCTCCCCCTTGCTATCAACCCTAAGTCCACCCACATCCTCCTTTTATTTTTTTATTTAATTCTCTTTATTTTTGGTGAGAGGAGCGAGGGTGTGGGTGTTACTTACATCTCAGGGAATGCGCTATACTTAGTCTGCTCTTATGCATCTGTACAAATGCACAATCCAGTACCTTCCATATGGAGAAGGGAGCCCTGGGCAGAGAGATAGAGCAGTGCAGCTTTGCGAAAAAAAATAGTATCTGAGAAGCAGGGGATGTATTTTCTGGTTCTTTACCCACACATGATTTTCTTTCCCATCAGCTTTCTTGGTAACTGGGAGACAGGGAGGGCTGATTGCTCTTAGTGTCTGAATAGAAGATTATTAGGCTAATGGCTTTAATTGGATCCCCAGAATACTGTCCTAACAGCTGTCAGATAGCAAGGACTTACAGTCACTTCTGCCTGGAGCAGTACAGTAAGATGAAAAGCCAGATGTGAATTTGCAGGATTGGCCCTATCTCCTTACCAATGTATCAACCAGTGCTGTATAATGCACTGTTGTTCCCTCATACCTCTCCTCGAGGGAACCCTGCAGCCCACCTACTTCCTTGGGAGCTTCTGCACATCCCAGATGCATGGTGAGCCCTGGAGGGAAAGGAACTGATGGAGTTGCTCCCCTTCCACAGCTCTTCAAGGGCAAGTTCTACCACTGCCTAGGGGTTGACATCAGGAACATCACCAACCGGTCTGACTGCATGGCCGCCAACTACAAGTGGGTGCACCACAAGTACAACTTCGACAACCTGGGACAGGTGAGTGTGCCTGCAGCCCACATCTCTGATGGGAACTCAGCTCTCCTCCTATATGTACCTCTCTGAGTGCCTGAAAAGCCTGATCTTAGGGCTAGGAAAAGCAGTTATTTGGTACGTGTATCCATGTAGAGCCTGTTGCTGGTGGTTTAGTAACAGGATGATGTGTACAGGTAGTGGGGAAAGAAAAGGGTGGCAGCAGAGAGCTTGATTTTATTGTTTAGCTCATGCTGTGAAGCAGATGTTCTTCATGACCTCTCCCCCCTGGTTGATCTGGCTTCCTATCCCTTCCCCGCCCCCCTCTTCCTCACTGAAAGGAGCAGGTTTTGATATGTGCAGAGACACGGGCAGAAAGAGTACTTCAACACTGTGTGTGTTAGAGCGTAAAAACTCGCTTATTTTTCCCAGTCTGCCAGATGCACCTGCTCCACATCTGCTTTGCTTTTTTATTGCAGGCCCTGATGTCTCTCTTTGTTCTGGCTTCCAAGGATGGCTGGGTCAATATTATGTATAATGGACTAGATGCTGTGGCTGTTGACCAGCAGGTATGAATACATCCTTGCAAAAAGACCTTTTTCACTTCCTGCAGCTAGTAGCTAGTAAGGTGAGAGTGTACTCTAATATCCTGCTTTGGACACCTCCCTCTAGCCAGGTTCTCCTTTTAGGGTCCTTCTCAATCCCTCGCTCTTCCCATTGCAAGTAGTCCAGGCTGTGCCAAGTCCATGCAGTGAAGTGCAGCTGTGACTGTAATGGCCTCAAGTTGGATGTCAGGAAAAATTTCTTTTCATAAAGACCAGTGCTGCATTGGCACAGGCTGCCCAGGGAGGTGGTGGAATCACTGTTCTTGGAGGTGTTCCAGATCTGTGTGGATGTGGCACTGAGGGACGTGGATTATAGTGGCCACAGGTATGGACTGATGGTTACGCTAGATGATCTTTCCAACCTCAATGATTCTATGGCCATGTAGTGAGTGTCTGTGGTAATTCTCACCCCTCTAACCAGTCTGGATCACATGGTAGGTCTTTATAACAACAGAGCAATAATGCCATATGCGTTTCTGAACATGCTGGCTCCCTTCTGGCCCACAGATGGTTGCTTTAATACCCCATAAGAAGAGACTGTTGGGCTGCTGCCTGCTATAACACCATTCCTCCATTGCTAAGGCTATGACCTTGATAGTGCTGGTTTAGGCACCTACCCTTGGCTGCACAGCCGTGGGCCTGAACTTTGGATTTGATGCTCTATTTACCTCTGAAATTCTGCACAAAATGCACTACTGTCCATAGTTCTTGCTCTTCCCATCCCACTCCTCTCATTTTCATAATCCCACCCCACCTTCTCAGCAGCCAGTCATCATGGCAGTACCCATCCCTATCATTTCTGTACCAGAACCCATCTGATCACAGCCTTTCTGTTCTCCTCCAGCCGGTGACCAACAACAACCCCTGGATGCTCCTCTACTTCATCTCCTTCCTCCTCATTGTCAGCTTCTTCGTGCTCAACATGTTTGTGGGGGTAGTGGTGGAGAACTTCCACAAGTGCCGACAGCACCAGGAGGCTGAGGAGGCCCGCCGGCGAGAGGAGAAGCGCCTGCGGCGACTGGAGAAGAAGCGAAGGAGTAAGGCACAGCCTAAGTGTTTGGTTGGTTCGTAGGCCAAGGTTTTCTGAGAAAAACCTTCTCCTCTTCTTTTTCTTTCTTGATGGGCCGGTCTCTAAAATGCATCGCTTTTGGCCGTGCTCTGAGCCTTCCTCCCTGCGTCACTGCCACCCGGCTATGCACCACACCAGTGGTCTGGGGAAGAGGGGGTGGCTGATGAAGTCTGTTGGGAAGCTATGGTGCTGGGGAAGCCATGAGGTTTTAGCATCCAGCCCCCAGGGAAATAAGGTGCACCAAAAATATACAGGACATACACAGTTCAGTAGACCTCCTGGGCTTCACGAAACCTCAACTAGTGTTAGGGAGAAGACTGAAGTTATACTTTGCGTTTAAACCAAGATTTCAAGAAAAGAGAGAGGAAAAAAAAAAAGAGGAAGACACTTGTATTTTGTTCCTGGCCCTTTCTGTTAGTGTTGCAGTGTCACTTCTTGGGGTCCCAGGCCCTCTAAAGTGAAGTAAGCCCTCTTCCTGGTTTATCTGTTCTCTTCTGTATTACTTTTAAACAAAAATTGCAAAAGCATACTTGCCCCTAGATATCTTCCCTACTACCCCAGACTGATGGTTTTCTTCCATTCACTGCCCATAGGCATGCTTTCCCTTCCTCTGCTCCAGTTTTACCTCTCTCTTGTGACACCCTGGGGCCTCTCCTGGAACCATCTGCTCCCTTTTATCATTTATGATCTTAATTTGTTGAGGCATGAAATGCTGATTTAGCACCATTCCCACAAAACACAGACTGACAGATTTCAAGCATTGATTTTCTTTTCTTTATTCCATTTATTTTTCTCCCCCCTTCTACTTTCCTCTTTTTTTTTGTGATTCATTTTTCTCTTATGCCCTCTTTTACCTATGCTTTTCTGTCCTTTCTCTCTCCCACCTTCATTCCCTTGACTTTAACATTTATCACCACTTTTATGCCTGCTTCTTCCTCAGTGTTTCTTACCCATCTCTCTCTTTCTTCCAATTTCCTCCTAACTCTCCCCATCTCCCTCTTTCCACTGAAGAGGCGCAGCGTTTGCCGTACTATGCTACCTACTGCCCCATACGCCTCCTAATCCATTCGGTCTGCACGAGCCACTATCTGGACATCTTCATCACTTTCATCATCTGCCTCAACGTGGTCACCATGTCCTTGGAGCACTACAACCAACCTGTGGTGAGTGAGATCATGGAGAGTAATTATGCTCTTTTGCTACAGCTCTCTAATGCTCACTGTCTACCAGAAGAGGTAGGATGCTTGTGTCTAAAAATACTGTTGATGTGTTGCAAGAGTTAATACAGTAGGCAAGAGATATGTGAGGAATTTGGTATGTGCTTAGAAAGGCAGCCCCCACTTAGAGATCTGTAATCACCTGAAATGAAGAGAGATTAGGTATATAAGCAAGAGAAGGGTCCCTAGAAAGCTTTGTATAATTAGGTCTCTGTGCTTTACATTATTAGTGAGATAAGTGGGTCACCCAAATTTAGCTGCCTAGTCTACTTGGTATGTTTTCCTGGGACCCTAACAAGAGGTGTGGTGGAAGCAGCAGTGCCCTTGGGAGCTTCAGGCTTTGCATCAGATTTCAAAATGAAATTCCGGTTCTCCTGCCATATGATCTGAGATGCGAGGACTGGATTGGCTGGTTGTGTGGTCACCCAGCCACCTCTTTCCTGTAAGAGGAGCCGAAGGGGTAAAGCCTCTGAAAAGAGCCTCTCTCAGCTTCAGGGGTGTGATTCCCAGCAAAGGACATGGTGATCTAAAGGAGTTTTTCACTTTGGCTGGAGAAGACCAGGAACCACTGAGTGTTGTTGGCAAAACTCTAGATGCTTCTGATAAAATTAAAGCATTCTGCTTATATCAGAGATGCTTTTTGCCTTTATATGTAGACAAAGCATTCATTATGATATTTGCCCAATGGCATTTCAGTTTTCTTTTGAGGAGACTCGTAGTTTAGATGACACTTCTGAACAAATGCTGTCTAAGGTAGGTCAGGAACTGAATCTGTCTGTTATCATTCAGATATGTTGCCTAGTTCCTCTGTTTCTTGCCCACCTTTTGTCTCGCTCCTAGTGATGCCCAGTTTTACTTTACAGGAGCTTCCAGCCCTTATCTGTTTCCATCCTTGTGTCAGACCTTTGCTTGTGTCAGAACAAGTCACTGAACCTTTCTTACTCCTCAACTCCTTCCCCTGTAACACAGTCAGGCTCTGCTTATAAATCCTGTCCAACTGCTTCGAACCATTCCAGTGCGAGGTGCCACCAGTGCTGCCCATTGGTCACACCGGTCCCTGGTGGCGGAGAAACTCACAGCTGAGAGATGACTCGTGTCTGTCCCAGAACAAGGCACGCAGGAGTTTCCCCCCGTTAGAGATGGCATTTATACATGACTGAAGCAACAACCTTCCTGCCTCGCTCCTTGCCCATAGCTAGGCCAATGCCATTAACGTGGTGGCATCCAGATGACGTGGGCTATTGGCTGAAGAGGAGGCTGATGAAACCTCAGTGGAATCTCCTTGCAATAGCCACCTTCTTCCCATTATGCTGAGAAGTGTAGGAGGAAGGAGCAATAACTGATCCCCAGAACAACATTGGGTGGAAGGGCTTGCTGATGGTTGCCTTCAGTAGGAGGCCTCCATGTTCAAGTATAGGGAGCATGGGGCATCTTCCCCATCCTGTAATGAATCACTGGCACTCAAGAGAGACCCCACAGGTTATGAACTTATTGTTGCTTTTGCCTCAATTCTTCCACTCTTTCTTTCTGCTGACAGTCCCTGGAGACCGCTCTTAAATACTGTAACTACCTGTTCACCACTGTGTTTGTGTTGGAGGCAGTTCTCAAGCTGGTGGCCTTTGGTCTACGTCGATTCTTCAAGGACAGGTGAGCAAAGGGTTGTGTAAAACATTTCTGTGGGACAGCTGGGCGTTGGGAGGAGACCTCGAGGATGAATCCCTATCTGGAATATAGTAGCAGTCCCAACTATCTCCTAGTTCTGCACAGGAGAACTGCAGTGCCTGGGCAACAATAAGGTTTGTCCAAGAACTGCCTCTGTGTTGGCATCTGCTAGTTGGGCTAGAAAGCAAAGTAGGTGGGCTTAGAAATAGCCAGTTTTTTCCTGCCCTTGAGGCAAACTGGGAACATGCTGAAGCAGAACGTATATAATGAAGCTGATATGAGGTAGTGAGGCCATAAAAAGCTGAGCCCATTAGTCAAAGCATAGCACCATAGTAACACAGCTCCATGCTTTCAGATCAGCCTGGTTTGCCTCTGGCTGCTCAGGCTGTGTGCAGAGTGAATCTGTTTGTCTGCAAAAGCCCATACAGACTGACTCAGAGTGGGGCCTTGGATTTATACGTTTAGGATAAAGTGAAAACAATTCACATTATTTGTCAGGGAAGTGGAAAACCTCTGTCTTCCTGTATTCTCTTTGATTTTTTCTTCTTAAGGTGGAACCAGCTAGATCTGGCCATTGTGCTGCTGTCTGTCATGGGCATTACATTGGAAGAGATTGAAATCAATGCGGCTCTCCCAATTAACCCCACTATCATCAGGATCATGAGAGTGCTGCGCATCGCCCGTGGTGAGAGAGGCACAGGCAGGAGGCAGGGATGGAGGTGGCCATGGGGTGGGACCCAGAGCAGTGACTCACTGAGCAGTGGTTGTAGAGGCACACATTCCTGCTGTCCTCAGCCCTGGAAGCAGAGAATAGAAAGGAGTAATTGTGATACACATTGCTTGGAGAAAGAGGAATCTTGGCCAGAATGTGTCTGGGTAAAGCAGAAGCCTGATAGGCATGGGTGGCAGAAATAGTGTGTTTAGGAAGGAGTAGATAGACTGGAGGAGAAGGAACTGGGAATGTAAATTGCAAAGATGTGGGAATGTGGGGACAAGGGGTACATTTCAATTTTTCAAGGGCGAAGGAAATCAAGGCTTCTGTCTTGTTCTACTGCCATTAGTAGGTATGCTAAAGGATGAATCTTCTGAGCTGAGTTTGAGTGACATTTCTCATGTGTTTCTTGTGACAGTCCTGAAGCTGTTGAAGATGGCCACTGGAATGCGAGCACTGCTGGATACAGTTGTTCAAGCCTTACCACAGGTAAAATCCACAAGCTTCCCCCAAGACTCTCTTTCTGCACCTTTTTTTTTCTTTCCCAAACGGTCAATTCTCTTGGTTTCTCAAAGGCGATGCCCTTTAGTGGGCAATAATGGTGATAGGTGGACAGTTGGACTAGATGAACTGAGAGGTCTTTGTCAACCTAGGTGATTCTGTGATTCTGGGTTTACTGTGATGTACACGTACCTGCCTGAAAGGGATGCCCAAGTTTTAGTGTTAAGTCATGGGAATACAGCTTACCTCACATCCCAGTTTGCCAGTGGGTGAATGAAATAAATCTTGATCCAGGGAAAGAGCAGGATTCTTCCCACCATGTCTAGCTAGTGTCTGTCCCCAGCTAGTTTGTTGCTAGTCCCCAGCTCTTCTCTCCCTTCTCCATAAGAAAGGGAGAGCAACTGGCAGCCATTTCAGGAGGAACACAGGTCTCTGTCCTTCTCACCCTTCCCTGCATGTTCCCCCTATTCCCTTCTCTCTCTCACGTGCATTCCCATCACTGTTTTTCTTAGCCAGTGCCTCCCCGTTCCTGCTTTCTTTTCTTCCTTTCTCCTCCTGGATCCCTTCACAATTCTGAGCCTCTCATGTATGAGAAGCAGTGACGCGCTCTGTTGTGGCTCACGCAGCCGGCGGTTAAGTGTCTACCACAAGACAGCTAGACAGAAGGATTCCATGAGCTGTGAGCAGCAGCTGTTCCTGAATGAGATGCTGACTTTACATAGGCATTGAGCCTAGTGAGAGGATCCTTTGTGACGGAGAAGTGACCTGGGAGACTATTCCCTTTCCTTGGGGATCCTTGAGAGAGAATTGTTAAGCAAGCAGTAATGGTACCAAATTTCCCTACTGATCACACATCAGATATTTCCCTGGCAGGCCCTGAGCAGGCAGCTATCTTGCATGATATCAAAATGTACGGGGGTTTGTCAGTTGCTTTATCAGCTAATGTGCCAGTCTCCATGAGTGGCAAGGAGCTGAGAATCAATCTGAAAACAGCATGAGTAGTTACACAAGGAGTTTACCTCTGATGTTAGTGGCAGACAGTGATGTCAATCTGAATTAGAGGAAACCCATAGTATGAAAGCCAGGGGAAATTCTGTGATCTTTCCTGAATCCTGAGCACTGTCTGATTTCCAATCTTTTTTATTTTGTAGTAATAATTTGTATTTTTGTATAATGTTAATGATATAAGTCACATGTAGGCTATATAACAGCATCCTTTGTCATCCAGGGTAGTTTGGAACTGAGATACATGGAACAATGTTAAAATTGAAGTGTTCTTGTTGGAGGCAGCTTGGTGCCCCTAAAGTTTATTAGTTCTGTCTACGCTGCCCTATACTGGCTCAATGCAGTTCCTCTTCTCCATTCCAGGAGCCACAACTACTGTTTAGCTCTGGCAAGGATCTGAAATAGAGCAGGTCTCCAGATCCAAAGAAGAATCATAGAACCATTAAGGCTGGAAAGAATCACAGAATCATAGAATGTTTTGGGTTGGAAGGGACCACAAAGATCACCTAGTCCAACCATCAACTCATCCCTGTGACCACTCTAGACAGTGTCACTCATGTGACATCTCCCCTTGCCTTGAATACCTCCAGGGGTGGTGACTTCACCACCTCCCTGGGCAGCCCATGCTACTGCAGCACCACTCTTTCAGGGAAGAAAAAATTTCCCAGTATCCAACATCTGCAGATGTGGTGTGTTTGCTCTGCTCAGATAAATACGCACAGATAGTATGAACTGGCTGAAGTGTGTTCAGCCCTCAGTAAAAGGACTCTGTGGTATATTTGTAGTTAAATGGTGGGACTCAACTTCTACCCTTAAAATATGGTGAATAAACAGGAGAGGGGGAAATGATAGAATCATTGGAGTTGGAAGGGACCCTTAAAGGTCATCCAGTCCAACTCCCATGGGGCTGTTCATACCCCATGGAAATGTTTGTATCCATGTCACACAGAGAAGCAGAGTCATCAGACATTGAAGGATTTTGCTCAGGATGGCAAAGACTGCAGCTGGGACCTCAGTTCAAACCCTGCTCTGAGCCACAAACCACAAGGATATTCTTCCACGCTTTACAGATTCTTGCTTTTCTTCCTCACAGTCACCTCCAGACCCTTTGCTAACCAAGATGATCTGTCTTTTGGAGGTCATTAATATCTGCCATGACCTCCTTCACAAACATATGTCTGAAGGTCTGGCTCTAGGTGTTCCCTGGAAGGTAAAAGTGAATAGTGCTACCTAGTATCAAGCCTATGATCAATCCAGTTCCTGTTGACTGGCTTTTGCTTCCTTCTGTAATGGTTTGCTTTCACTTAATAAAGTTATATAACCAATAGATCAAAAATCACTCCATAGTTAAACCTGTGTCAAAATCTGCACACAAAGCAGGGCTAAAATCCCCCACTTTCACTGTTAAAAATTGCATTTTGTCTCCATATTTTACACACTGAGTCTTCAGGGGACAATTGAATTATCTGTAATATTATTCTCCAAGATTTATTGGCTTTGCCAAGAGAAGCAGTTTAAAATAAGCTGTTCTTTCCCTTGTGCTTTTTCCTCATCTCAGCCTTTCTCTTTGTGTTCCTAAAGCACAGACTCACACCAGGGATTTTGGCTTGCTAATGGCATATAAGGCATCTCCAGTTGTCCTGTTCCAATTCTCTTCCTTTCTCTGTTATACTGCAACAATTCTTAATACTGAATAGAGGTTTAATTTTGGAGCCCTTTGGAAATTTAGTCCTTAGCTAAATTTTATTAGCCTCCTTTCTTTTAATGCCCTATAGACACAGACACAAAGGTGTGTGTTCAGAGCATTTACTATGGTGTCCAATTTAGTCATCAGAAATAATTCCTTCCACCGCATGTGTAGGGAGCCAGAATCTGGCAGCCCACAGGAGTGGGTGTGCTGAATCATTCATTTCTTGCCTGAATTTGGATTTCACAGCAGCTGCAGTGACTAAATTAGGTTCCTGAAGTAGATGATCCTAATAAAGGCCCAGCTACCATATGCACTCACAAGCATTCAGGTCAGATACTACTCAGGTTTCGAAAAACACTGAATACCAGGTCCTTAATTCCCCACCTCCCTTTTCCCCACCAGTGGTGTGCTAACTGTTACTAGCATTTTCAGCCTGCCACTTTTAAAACTGCTTTCCAGATATAATTCATGTGCCACACATGCTGGGATGCAGGAGATTCAGAGGCAGAGCAGTGATTTGGGAAAGTGAGGATGGGGGGGCAGCGCACGCATTGTTGGTGCTACTTCTGTGTACCATGGAGCAGCAATCCTCCCATTGTGGAGTTTATAAAATGTAAATGCTGGAAGCCCAGAAATCAGGCTTTGCCCCATTTTTCACAGGATACAGAAAAAAGCGGTGCTCTTCACTCTTTTGTAGTCTCTTCTCCTTCTCTTCTCTCCACACAATTTAAAAGAGGCTTTTTATCCATCTTCTTCCCCATCTCCCTCCCCAAGCCCTGCTCAGCCCTCCACATATGGAGGGTTGTATCTGTGTCCCCATCTCTCTGGAGCTCTGCTTCAAGCATAACTTTGGGGAATTTAGGCAGCTTGATGGGGCATGTAGCATTGCAGCTCGTCTGTGTGCTGTAATCCATAGTTTTACTCTCACTTAGTCAAAATGGGTTCATTTCTCTGAGCTCCTGCTCTAATATGCCTGCATTCACCTGACCAGCAGTTGTACACTTTAGTCAGTACTGGCTAGAAACAGCATCCTTTGTATGTGCTGGCAGCTGTTGTTCCATGGCTGGCATAGTCACAGGTAGTTGCTGGTGATTTCCAAGGTTACTGAGCAATTGTTTTGTTGCATTTGTACCCTGATAATTTGTTGCTCTACTCTCCTGGCTTTGGAGTACAGAAACTAGTGTGCGTACGATTCACGCTTGCCTGTTCAGATGAGGTAGGCTGACTGTGCTGTTTGCTTTCAGGTGGGGAACCTTGGACTGCTTTTCATGCTCCTCTTTTTCATCTATGCTGCTCTAGGAGTGGAGCTCTTTGGAAAACTGGGTAAGTCTGAAGCAGCCTGTGCTCTGGTGTGAACTACAGATCTGCTGGGAGTTTTTTCAAGCTCAGTACTCGTTCAATAACGGGACTGAATTATTCATTGTCCTTCATTCTCCTTTTTGTGAATTTGACATAAGCAGAATTTCTTTCTAAAATGTGATTGTTCTAACAGCTTAAAAGAACAAAAGTAGTTTCTAGTATTTCTTTCATTCTTAAACCTTCAGTTTTTCTTCACTGTATTCTTTGGTAATGCTGTAAGGCTACAAAAGAAGTCAGGTAAAGCTTACTCATGTCTCTTGCCGTGAAATATTGATCATGGAGAAAGGCAACACAGTGATGTGTTGGGAAGGTCATCCAGAGCAACCCAGAGTTACACCACCGGTAGTGATGTTTTGCACTGCTGTACAGCAGTCAAGTGTTGTTGGGCAACAGCCCACTATTTGGCATGGTGCTGAGGCCATTAACTTAGGCCTCCAGGTTGTGAGGAGCCTGAAGTCCCCTTCCCCAGCTCCTGCTGTTGATCTCAGAGCACGTGGTGTGTCCCCCATTAATAGCTGTGATCCCCGTTCTTACAGTATGCAATGATGAGAACCCCTGCGAGGGCATGAGCCGTCATGCTACCTTTGAGAACTTTGGGATGGCCTTCCTCACACTCTTCCAGGTGTCCACAGGAGACAACTGGAACGGAATCATGAAGGTAACTGGGTCTTAGGGGGGGGTGTGAGAAATTCTGACCAGAGCTCAGATCAGCAGTGCTCTGTGCTTTGGTTGGAAAGGGAGAGGAGCGTAGGAACTGAGTTGCCAGACAGAAGGAAAGTTTTTTGCAAATATATGGTACATTTGAGTATGATGTGAGCAGGCAGAACTGCACAGCATCAGTTCACATACCTGGGGCCACAGGGGCAGAAAAATGCAATGGTCTGAAGATTTAATTCTGTAGACCTTTGGGCATACTTGCTCTGAAGCAGAGAGCACAAGTTGCATCCCATGATCAGATAATGTCCTTGATTCTTTGAGGACTTCATGATTCTAGAGGCTGTGGAGTGATAGAACCATTGCTCTGTTCTTTCCAGTGGCATTGGTGTTTTTTGACAGAAAGATGAGCCAAGCTTGCATTCTTACTTTAGTCCTTCCTTCCTTTCATCATTCCCTCTCAAAACCAACTTCCTCTCAAGGATACCTTACGCGACTGCAGCCACGATGACCGGAGCTGCCTCAGCAACCTGCAGTTCATCTCCCCACTGTACTTTGTCAGCTTTGTGCTCACAGCCCAGTTTGTCCTCATCAATGTGGTGGTAGCTGTTCTCATGAAACATCTGGATGACAGCAACAAGGAAGCCCAGGAGGATGCAGAAATGGATGCTGAGATTGAGCTGGAATTTGCGCATGGACTGTGCTCCCGCAAGTCAGGCTCCTCCAAATCAAGGCAGGGAAAAGGAGCAGGAACAGGAAGCGGTGGTGGGAGAACAGAGCCTGAAGGACGTATGTGCACGAGATGCTACTCTCCTGCCCAGGTGGGTACACCTTTGAGCTTACCAACCAGAGTGCAACAGGCGGCTGCGGGGAGAAGCCAGGGGGCCTAGATGATTGAGGGCTTAGCAGTAGCAGGTAGACTCTTCCACTTCAGGGTGAGAGGCTTGATTTTAGCAGTAGACTTTTGAGTTGGTAGCATTGTGAAGAGGCAAGGATGTAATAGCAGCAGGTCCTGTAGCACTGCTCGGCAGCTCACTGGCGTCATAAGCATAGGATCCTGAGGGCCAGCAGAGGAGGGATGGAGCAGATTAGATGAAGCTGTATTAGGAGCAAATTTGAGAGGGAAGCTCAGGAGAAAAGAGAAGGGGAAATGGCAGATGGAGTGAAGCACATCAGCAGAGCTGGAATGGAGGTGTGAGCAGTGCTGTGCTGTGCTGTGCTGACAGTGAGTGAAGGCAGTCTATCCTTTTTGCATTGGATTTTGGCACCTTTACACACCCTAAGGAGCAAATGCTCCCCCTGTGACCCTGTGCAGGTACCTGCAGAACAAGGTACGGCTCCAGATGAGTCAGGGTGGAGAATCCAGCCCCAAATTCACAAGGAACTTTGAAACAAAAGCTCGGCATTCTTAAAATGATTTCTCCCATCCTCCCCCCCTTCTTGTCCCCTAGGAGAACTTATGGCTGGACAGTGTCTCTTTAATTATTAAGGACTCCTTCGACGGGGAGTTAATGATCATCGATAACCTATCGGGCTCCGTCTTCCATCATTACTCCTCGCCGGCCATGTGCGAGAAGTGTAACCATGACAAGCAAGAGGTAACCTGCGTACGAGGATGCGTGAGGGGACTCTTTCCCCAAGACCTGCACATCCACATTCACATGCCCGCAGGATATCCAGTGTGTGCTCCTGGCTGTAGTTTGTGTAGGCAGAGGGCCTGGCCTGTGTTTGTCATCTATCATGTGCCGCTGAGACTGCCTTTGGTATCAGTCTGCCCTCCTTAGCCATGGGGTATGTTTGAGGTGGTAGAAATCTGAGATGTGCCATGGTGTAGGTCAGGAGGGACCGACTGAGATGCAGATGAAGACAACATTGTATTCAGTTCTGCAAGAACAGAGGTGGAGCTCATGGTGTAGAGAGAACTGGAAGGTTCACAGCCCGGTACTAGCACTTAGAAACAACTCTGGAAGATTCTAGCATGTTGCATCTTCATTTGAAGCATATGTTTGCTTATTCCCTGTTGAGGAGATTGAGCTAAGCACATGCTTACATGCTTTATTGAGTAGAGTTACTGTCTGTGAGCCAGGATTGGTTTGTGATTAAAACTGGTTAATGAGTTTGATATTAAAAAAAAAAAACTAAACAAAAATGAGCCCACTGGGAAAGTTTTAGATCCTCTTTTCTGGTGTAGAACCTGTTAGTTGGCAAATGGGTTGCTGCTAAGAGCAGGACTGTAGATGCTTTGGAGAACCAATTCATAAGCAATTTGACTTTTCAAGTTATAAAACTTCAGAGCAAAGTAGCCTGGGAGATGTTAGGTGAGAAATATAATTATTTTTTTCTCTGAAATCAATTTGTTATATTTAAGTACTCTGGTCGTGATTAGTCTCATATCAGTAGCTGTTCTCATCTGTCAGTATATCACTACATCAACAGCAGCCTACACCATCTCCTTCCCCATAACTAACTTGATACATTGCTCTTGCTTGTAAGGAAACCAGGAAAGTTGAGAAGAGAGCTCTTACTGGTAGATATCCACATTTGAAGATGGTAATATTTCATTTGGCATTGGACCCCTAGTTCTGATGTTTTACATTTTTTCAGTCTTTCAGCTATCTACTTATCCCAGTAGTTTCCATTTGGAGGTATCAAAATGAAAAAATAGCTGTAGTTTCCCAGTACTGCAACACTTTACCCATGGACACTGCATTAATACTGTCAAATAACTGTTTTCAAATCATTCTGCTTTCCAGTGCTTTATATAAGTCCTTATATTCAGCAGTTGATGCTCAGCCTTCTCAGAAAAATAAATATTCTAAAGGTATTCCAGAATGATTGCCCTCAAATCAAGTCATTTGCAGCCAGTTTGCTGCATTTGAAAACCTTCCAGATAGTCTTCAATATTCCTGCTTGGGAATTAAGGCAACATCAATTTTCTTACCATCCCAGCAAGGAAACTGGATGGCAAAATCTCCAAAAGCAACCCACAGCAAAGAGTTTAACAGAAAAATCATTACCAAATAATTATTCTTAGTTCAAATTTTCTAATGGTTATTACAGAGCCATAAATTGATTTTCTAAATTGATATTTCACTGTATCTAAAATGTGGAATTGAAATGAAATTATCTATATCCATAGGAATAATGTCAGTAGTGAAGAGTAGTTATTTTATTTCTCATTATATGAATCAAAGTGAAAGGTGAGGATTTTAAGTCATAGGTTGATCGTGATCTTCTCTTTGTATTTCATAGTGTGAAAACCAGTGAGGAAATTCCAACAGAAAATCACAGCTAGACTTGAGCCCAGCACTAACACCAGCAATACATAGTCATTAATTAATCAGAGGATACTCAGGTGCATCAACATAAGCAGAGTTGTGCATTAGTACCAGTTGTACACTGCCAGAAAGTACACTGTGCACATGGAATTGTACTGTTTTTATGTTGTCTTTTTCAGTACATGTTTTTTAACAAAACAGGATGTTGGCTGCTCACCAAATCACCTTAGCTTCGCCTTTGTGAAAGTGATCACATTATCAATAGAAAGGTGGTTTTTTTTTTCCATTTCATTTGTAGTTTAATCCGAGAAGATGCTGGGCAGAGTGGATGAATACAACACTTCAACATATGCTCAAGATTTTAATATGTGTTAAGCTTTGTATTGTGTGGAGTACAAAGTGCTCAGTGTCTTTCTGAGTTAAACTGCTGGCCTCTTATTTTCAGACCAATTATTTGGACTGTTAAGGATTTTCCTAATCATGGCTCTGTTTAAAAGATAGCTTATACCTGCAATGAGTTATTTTCTAAGGGATATGTGCGCGTGGTTCAGTGCCTGTGGTTGGTGTCCCAGGCAATTCATGCTTCTACTGAACATCCCATTAGCCCTGCACTGCCATTTGTTTCACTTTTTTTTTTTTTTCTCTTCATCTTTAGTTAAGAGTATTTTTCAATATTCTCCAGGAATGGAAGCTACAACAACATAGCAGAATATGACTAACCTCTTCTTCTGTCATTTCTGTCCTTTCACTTTCGGGCTGGTTGACAGTTAGATGTGTGTATCAGTGGCTGATGGCGTATTTAGCCAGTGAGCAGCAGTGAACAGTGTTCCCACACACACAGTTGATCTGCTCATGACTTTGTTGATTGTGCTTTTTGTGTAGATCCCAAAGTGGACATAAATTGTGAGCAAGCAGTTCAGTGAAGAAAAGCCAAATTCTGGCTTTTGTTGAAACCCTTTTTTATGGATGGAGAAGGGAGTCACAGATGTTGTCACATTTCAAATTCACATTTCTACAAGCTGTAGGGCTGTTCTGCTGTAACAAGCACTTGTGCAAGTAATGGATGAGTATGCACCTTAAATGGGACTGGATGAAGATGGTGTTTCTGTACACAATTAATTGCTGACTGGTGGCTGTGTAGTGTGCTTGACATAACATCCTTATGAGTTCTCTGGTGTGTGCATCAAGCATCAAGCATTGGTTACTTTGAGCTTTCTACATGGTTGAGTGACACCACGTTCAAGAGTCAGAATAATATCCCAAATGTGGATGCTGTTTGCGCCCTTTATTTAAATCCAGCTGAGTTTTTCCCTTCTGTTTATTCCCAGTGCCTTATCCAAGAATGGAGACTCTTCCAGTCTCTGGCATCGGCACAAGCCATTAAGCTCCCAGCTCAAAGGAGTCATGTCTACAAATATTCCACCTGCTCTTACGGCATAGAAGCTGTACCCAGTTCTTGCAAACAAAAACACAGGGAAGGACAATATTACTGCCCAGAAAGAAAGCTCTCTTGACTGAGACAACCTGGAATATAGCTGTTCAGTCAGGTGCTGGTGGTGGGAACTGATAGGACTCCAGAGACCAGCTACAGAAAGTCAGAGAATCATTAAGGTTGGAAAAGACCACTAAAACAATCTAGTAAATTGAGCACAGGATGAATAGAGCGGCTACTTAGGCTACTAGAAAAAGGAGAATTGTAAGACAAGGTCTGGCAGAGGGGAATTGTAAGCTTGCAGGAAAGGTGGGAGTGGGGTGTGTGTGGTGTGACACAGGCCAAATGATGGAGAAAGCTCAGGCACAGGGCTAGAGCAAAGATGAGTTTCATGGATTAGAAAGATACAGTAGTCAGACTTGGTTTCAGAAATCAAGAGAGCAATAGTACAGGGTGGGCTGGCGGGGTTCATTTAGGGATGGAGAACAGGAGGGAGGGTGGTGTTAGCTGAGTAGGTTAGAGATGAAATAGAAGATGCAGGGAAGCTGGAGGGAGGTGGGATTTCAGTGATGAAGGTAAGAGAATACAAAAAGCATGATATTGGCATGGACTGCAAGAGGCATGACTATCCCTGGAATGAAAGCATCTTTGTGTTGAAGAGGGCTGTCCTTGGCACCTTCAGAGACGGGTCTATTCCTCATCTCTCTATAGAGCAGACTGCCTTGTCACCAACTTGAGGGAGCCCTGGGACAGATTCAGGACTCCCTTCTACAATACTGGCATTAGGGGAGCATGGACTGGAGATGGGCTGCTTGCAGATTCTGTGTTCTGCTTCCTTAGAAAGTGGATTCTTCTGTCCAGCCCAAATCTGGGTTAGGCAGAACCTGTTGTATCCAAGGAATATAACATAAAATTCATCTTGGGCCTACAGGCTTTTACTTATCCTTCATAAAGAGCGTGACTGCTTGAAATGTGGACTCTAGACATCCAATGACAGCTCCTTCCCTTCCCACAGGTCCAGCTGGCTGAAATGGAAGCATTATCCCTCAATTCAGACAAGTCCTCTTCCATCCTTCTAGGAGATGAATCAGATAATCGCAGCACTTCTCAGCTGAGTCCTAAGGAGACCAAGGTTAGCCTCAGGTGTTCATAGACATGTTGCACTGTATTTCTGTCCCTGCTCCTCTGAAGTGCTCTGTGTTCATACGTATGTCCCTGCTGAGGAATATAAATGTTGGTCACTTTTCAAGAGCTTCTCCATAGAAGAGAAAAAATGGATGTATGTTTTTGAATGTTCTCTTCATCACTATTAATAACTGCCTTTGAATGACCCTAAATTTAAAGGATTTGAGTGTGAAATATGAGCATGTTTAAGCTAAATCATAGGAACCTTAAGAGACATCCGTTTCCTGACAAGTCTGCTCTGTGATTTGCCATTAAATTTCACCAGGTTTTGTCTTTATTATTTTTTTTTTTTCCAGGATGGCCAGGACAGCCCTGACTCCCCTGAGGCAGGAGATCTAGGGGAATGCTTGCTTCCAATATCCACCACAGATGGCTCCACAAACCCAGACAGTTACCTGTGTGAAATAGAGAAAACTCCTTTCAACTCAGTCCAGTCTTGGCTAAAGCATGAAGGTACCAAAGGTGAGAACAGCTAGCATTCCCCAGGTTTGTGTGGATTGGTTCAGCTTATCTGCCTTCCTCCTGCAAGGAATGGAGGTAATGTGAGGCAGGGTTACACTAACAAAGAATTCACTTTCAGTTCACTAGTCCTTGGGAGTGAAGATCATTTCCTTCTTCAGCTGCTGGATCTTATACACTCCTTCAGACTTGCCAGTGTGAAGCATCATGAAAGACTTGCTTCCTATTTGCAGTAGTGCACCTGCTTGTTGTCAGAGCAGAGTGTCAAAGAGATGAAGGGACACAGGTTTCAGTGACTTGCGAGCTGGGTAACCGTTGTTCACTCTGCAGGGTAAATTATTGCTATCCCATGAGACCAAGCTCATTGAATAAAGCCAAAGGGAACATATAAGACATCTGCCCTTTGTGGAAGTCCCACTGTTCCACTCCTGAGCACAGTTTCTTAAGCCACCAGTTTATTTATCTCCCTTCATCCCCTGCTTTGCAGGATCTGGAATGAAAGCCCTCTGGCAATGATATCTGGCTGAATCAAAGCCTTATGGCTCAGCTTTTCTCTCCAAGAGCAGCAACAAGAGAGGCAAGCTGGGCTGTTGCTTTACGGCTCTGAGCTGTGTTGGATCTGTAGGGTCTGGTGCAGGTTTTTGCTATTGTGCAGAAAGTGCTGATTCATTGTGTGAACTCTAGACTGAGGCTTCTTGGCCAGGAGTGTGTGTTGTCAGATATCCTCTATACAATGGACTTGCAGGACCCTTGGTGTAACAGCAGCAAAGGCACCAAATTAAGGTGGAGGACTCCTGAACTTTTTTTTTTTTTTTCTGTTTGTGTTCTCTTCCCTATTTATTTTGGTGTTTTCTCAGTCCCTCCCAGCCCCTTTTCTCCAGGTACATCGTGCCCTCTGTTACCTGTACCAGCAGAATTTTTCCACCCAGCCATCTCTGCTGCCCAGACAGGGCCTGAGAAGGTCTCGTGTGCACATAACCTTCCTAAGATCTCTCTGCAAGGCTCATGGGCATCACTGAGATCTCCGAGCGTGAACTGTTCACTTCTTCACCAGGTGAGGAACCCTACTTACTTCTGCTTGGAAACCTTGATTTCCACATCACATGCAAAAATAGAGGACTGAATAGAGAGGAAGGCAGACAAAGAAGAGAGGCCAGCTGTGGACAGGGGCTGGGTGACTCTGATCTGACGTGGAGGAGCACAGGGAACCACAGTGTGTAGGAGGGGTGGGGAGGAGATAATTTTGTACAGCAAAGAAGGGTTGTATAGCTCTACCCCCTGAAATTACATGCTCTTCTGCTTTGGATCAAAAAGCAGTCTGACAGCTGCAGCTAGCACCATGTAAATATGGAATCACATCACGTGTTAGCTCGCCCCTGGGCCCCATGCACCAAGTGCACTACAGCCACCTGCATGCACAGCAGCCACTGTGTGAGCCAGGGAGATGGCAGCCACACAACCACCTCGGTTTCTCCTGGTGCTGTGGCTGTGGATCACATCCACACTGTCTCTGAGCTCTGTTTTCCCCTTGCCACTTAGCTCTTGCACCTCAGAAAGACACTCTCTCTCTCTGAAAAGGCATCTATTTCTCATTGAGAAGAAGAAAAGCATTGAGGGAAGATCAAGTGTCTCTGAATTGCAGAGGAGACAGAGAACGGAGTCCATCGGTGATCCCTCTTATTGTTCTTGGAACTCACCCCACGAACAATTCCTGTTCCCAGGGACACTCTATTCCAGACGAGCTATACAATAAAATTATGTGTTATCCAGTTCTGTGTGACAGACACTCTTAGCACAATACAAATGTGTATGAATTCACCAGGGATAAATTTAGCCTTGAGCTGAGGCCATTGATTTGTTGTGGTATTGAAACTTCTCATATAAGTTGAGACATGAAGAAAAAGATCTCTGGAGATTGCATGGCACGGAAGGAAAAGTGCTGAGCTGCTGTAAAGGAGAAACTGGTAAACTTCTTATTATGTGAGACAGACTGTATAGAATAGCTATGGTTCAGGAAATCAGATGACACCAATGTGAGCAGTGCAGTCAATATGCTGGGGGGAAGGAATGCCATCCACAAGGACCTGCACAGGCTTGAGAGGTGGGCCCATGCAAATCTCATGATGCAGACCACTTTCCTAAGAATATGATGAAGTGGGGTTAAGTAACTAAGTACTGTCACAAGGACATTGGGGTAATTTTCCCTTTCTCCTGAAAGGAGATTTGAGTTTTCTCCCCTAAATACAGTCACTGCTGCTTGTGCTAGTCAGAAGAATCTCTTTTCTCTCCCAAAATATTTCTGATTCTTTTTAATGAGAGGAGGCTTCCTGAGGTTTCCACAGAAGCCTATCTGCTTTATGGCCAGCTGACGATTTTGATGTGCCTGCAGCCTGTCCATGTGGCAGGTTCACATGGACACCAAAGTGGTCCCGCTGCCTCCTGGACTGACACCAGAGCTCACAGACCCAGCATCTCTTCCCTCTGGTGGAGCATTTTAGGGGAGAGGAGAAGGTTCATCCTGGAGCAGAATGAGAGGGTGGTAGACATGGAACAGGTGGTCATGGCATTGAGTTTGCAGAAGTTCAACAGGCATGAAAAATGCTCTCAGCCATAGGGTCTGGTTTTTTTGGTGGTCCTGTATGGAGCCCGGAGTTGGAATTGGTGATCCTTAGGAGTCCTTTCCAACTCAGGATATTCCATGATTCTGTGATTCTATGGAATCAAAGCTCAAAATATAGAAAGTTTCCTCCCCCAGAAGGGAACATCCTTGGCTTTGGAGCAGGTTTCAGTTGGATTACAGTTGCCATTCCCACCAGAGGAGAGTGAGAGAAGAACTGGAGTTTATTTTCATACCTCAAATCACTTTAAAAAAATAAATTGTCTTGCTACTCTTCCCATCTGAACATGGTATGCTTTCACCCCCCAGGCTCCTGAGAGCGACACATCACTGGACAGTCGGAGCAGCAGCTCGGCGGGCAGCCTGCAGACCACACTGGAGGACAGTCTCAACCTCAGTGATTCTCCCCAGTGTACCCTGGACCTCCCCGTGGCCCTGTGCCCCATGCCGGCTGCTGGCGACCAAAGACCCCTGGCAGCTCCCTTGTCTCCCACCTCCCGTCGCCGCAGCCTACGGGGCCGGGGGCTCTTCACCCTGCGCAGCATCCGTCGGCACCAGCGCAGCCACAGCAGTGGTGGGAGCACCAGCCCTGGTTGCACCCACCATGACTCCATGGACCCTTCGGATGAGGAGGGAGCAGGAAGCAGTTTGCGGGGCGGAGGCAACAACAGCGAGCCCTCGGAGACCCTCAGCAGCCTCTCGCTGACCTCCCTTTTCTCGCCCCCGCCGCCAGGGCTGACGCTGGGGAAGAAGTGCAGCAGCACCAGCAGCCTCCACGCCAGCCCTTCGCTCCGCCGTCCTGCTGCCCACCACACCAAGCCCTTCTACACCGTTGACCCCAAGGGCTTCCTCTCCATGCCCTCCTGGGTGACGGACTTCTGCAAGGACACCCCTCCGCCAGTGCAAGGAGCAGAGCCCGACGGCCCCAGCAGACTGGGGACAGGGGAATGCGGCTCCCTGCTGCCGTCCGAGCTGGGTGATGGGGTCAGCAAGAGGAACAGATGAGGGTCCCTGGGTGTGGGGTGTGCGGAGTCTTTGGCCACCGGCATGGGGAGCACATTTTGGCAGTTGCTTCCCAGCAGCGATTCCAAAGGATTTGGGGGAAAAAGAACCAGGCAAACAAAAAATTATAAATATATATATATACATAAATATATATATATATATATAGAATAAATACTCTGGTACCATACCTCAGAGGCGTGGGAGAATGCAAGCAATACGGGAACAGTCCTGCCCTAGGGCAAGACCTGGACCATCACTGCAGAGACTACAGCAACAAGAAAAGGCCATGGGGCTGGGAGGGATGGGACCCTCCGGCCGGGCAACCACTGCCTGTCAGCCATTTAGTTATATACATATACATATACATATATAGAGAGAGATCGATTTATTTATTTTTTTTACAGAGAGATTATGAATTTCAGAAAGTGCTAAGGAGGACCAAGCGAATGGGAGCTGAAGGAGATGCTATGCAGAACTAAGGAGGGTGGGAGAGTGGGGTGGGATGGAGGGAAGTGGGGTAAGCAGCAAGGGAAGGTTACCTGGGGCTTGCCTCGTCTGTTTCTGGGAACTTTCTTCTTATTCATGCTTCCATTTTAAATTTTAAAAACTGTGGGGCGGGTCTTCAGGTCTAGTATAAATTGGGCAAACAGTGATTGTGCTCTTCTGGTGGTGCAGAGCAGTGGTGCTCTGGCTGGAGGGGGATTCGCTGCTGATTTACAGCAGGTGAAAAACAGCTGTGGAGTACAGGAAACAAACAGAGGTGAAAAGCCTGACTTTGAAGGGAGTGCAAGAGCACAGCAGGCATGTTCATGGGTGGAGAGGATGTGAGCTCCACAGTGTATTTCTGTGGCTGTTTTGTTGGTTTTCTGCTTTTCATTTTGTTCCAAAAGAAAAGAATTGCAAGGGTTACAGGGAAATCTGGAGCAGGAGGGGGGGGGGGGGTGGTAAAAAAAAAAAAAAAGAGGGGAAATTGTACTTTTCCCATTCATTTGCAGTAATTGTGGTATTTTCTTTTAGAAGCCCAAAGGTGCAAAAACCATCTCTAGAGATACCTATTATTTTTGTATCTATAGCTATATATATATACATATATATATATATATATAAAGAAGACAAAAACTAGAATTTTAAAAAGGACAAGTAAAAGCAAAGAGGGCTTCAACATAAATGGTAGTGGGCCCTCTGGCTGGATACCAACCCTGCCCCAAGTCCCAGCAAGAAGACCCTACGAGAGCATCCTTGGCTCAGTGTCAGCTCTGCTTTTTCTCCAGCGTCACCTCCATCCTCTGGCATTTTGCATTGGTGTTGCTGGGACCAGACCCCTGCTCAGCAAACAACTGCAGATGTGAGGAGCAGAGAACACCAGCTGTGTGTATGTGTGTGTGTATGTGGTGTGGCAGATGTGAGGGTGCTCGTGTGTGTTGTGTACTGGCTGGCTCACTGCATGGTGAGAAGGGGAGAGGAAGAAGGAGGGTGCTATGGCTCGCCTTGTCCTACATCACAGGGCGCCATCTGTATGCTGCGGGGTGGCTTGAAGGCAGATCTACTCCTTAAACCAAGTCCTGCCTCAGGACCCAGGATTCAGTCCAACAGATGTGATTCTCTCCCACGTGGCTGCAGAAGGATCTCCGAGGCCACTGCTCCCTTTCCAGCAATGTGACCGCACACATCTCCTCTTTTGCTGGGGCCAGCCTGCATCTCCCCTGGTTTTATACCCTGCCCAGGTTTGTGGGTAGGTAGGAAAGGGCATCAGAAGCCACCTAGGAGGGGGGCATAAAGACTTCCCGTCCCTTTTTTTCCACCAGATAAAGAGGGCTGCTACCGCAAAGCTCTCCTTGCTGGCATTTGAGGCATTGCAGAGAGTGGGTGGCAACACCGCAGACTTTCTGGTTTTATCATTACCTGTCTGATTACTAAGCTGCTGCTGCATCTTACAAACTGGAATTGTAAACAGTATTACATCGAATGGGACAAACAGCAGAAAGGAAAAAGATCATTGCTACATGGACTTGACTTATTATCTGAAAGGAGAATTTGTTGTCTTACAAGCGTGCACACTGACTGCGGGGAGGTCAGACCTGTGGGCAGAAGACAGGAGAGCCCAGGTCCTTCTCCCTGCAGAAAGATTGCTGGTCTAGATTTATTAAAGCAATAATAAGGGTCTTTAAATGCCTTTTTTGCACTCGTCGTTCTTTGGGTGAGTCACCCCTGCCCACTCCCCCAGAGGCAGAGAGGAGAGATGAGGCACACAGAATCATAGAATGGCTTAGATTGGCTTAGATGGTAGGGACCTAAAACGTTACTAAGCTCCAACCCTCCATAATTCATTCCCTGTCTTTGGGAAAGGAGGATGGTCAGTCCCAAAAACTGAACACCCAACTCAGTCTGCATTAGATTTCCAAAACAAATTTTAAAAAAGTCTAAAAAAATAAAACCAACCCAAGCCCTACCCATCAGCATGTAGATTGTTTCCTGTAAGGTGGCCCTACGTCCAGTTGGACAAGGTGATCTATCTTAGCAGTCTCTCCAACCTTAATGATACTATGATTCCACAGTAAGAAGACTTGGAGGTAGGCCTCCATGATGCTAGAAGCTACCCTGCTATACTGTCACGATAGATACATGGCCTGCACTTGAAATAGTTGGGAGGGAAGAGGTGTCACACCCCAGGAAGAGATCACCCCATTGGCTCTCTTCCCTCATTAAAGGGAATAAAGCCCCACTGAAGATGCAGGTGATGCTGAGACACATCTCAGCAAGTCTCTGCAGGCCTTTGTTCACCTGGTTGCTCTCATCACCTCAACAAGAGCAAGCAGCAGGAAGGATAGATGGATGGCCGGGCTGAAGGCTTCAATTCCTCCTCAGAAGAGCTCAAATAATCTGCTTTCTCCGCAGAATCCCTCCATTTGTTTTGCAAAGGTACTTGAGTATCTGCACCACTGTCACTCACTATAATGTGGACCCTGCTACTATTCCAGGGCAACAGCTCCATGCCTTCGTGTCACAGTGGGAAGGATACCCATGAGGTGGTGGCCTCGTGGAGTGACTTACAGCCCTCAGGATGTTATCTCCATTTATTCTCAGTGCCCTCTGGAAGTGACTTGCAAGGGGAAATCTTTGCTTCGCTATTGTTTGGGGACCATGGCAGTCCTGTGCCCCGTGAGGCCTCCCTTTCACCTCCTGTTGGGGTCGTGCCACAGACTGTCTCCCTGCAAGGACTTTCAACCTGAGCCATATGACTTGAGCAGAAGGCTTCTGGCTTTGGGAGGAGGTTGCCATGGAAACAGAAGTCTAGGTTATCTTTAGAGAATATTTTGTCTCTCTCTTTTAATTATTTACCAACTGCTTGAAGAAGAAGGAGGAAACATCCATCCTTCTTAAGGAGGAGGACATAGGATGATAACACCCAGCAAGAGCCTCATGTATCTGCTGGGCTTCCTGTGGTGGGGTGGGCTGCAAGCTTTCTCTCCTGCATTTCCCAGGTCTGCCCAGCTGTCAGCACCTGTGAAAACCTCCATCATTACCTGCCCACATTCCAGACAACACCTGATGGCAGTCTAGGATCTGCCCAGACTCCCATACTCCCACTTCCCAGCAGGGACCACTTTGCAGCAGCTTCTGTTTAGATGCTCACTGCTGTCACCAGCCCAAGATCACTCCTTTTTGTCCTACTGCCACGCCACCTTCATACCCTTCTCTCCCCTCCATTTGCCACCAAAAGCACCTCCTCACTCTGATGCAAGGTTCTTCCTTATGCTCACATACTTCTGCTGTGTCCTTCTTCAGCTTCTGCACTGCCAAACTAGATGCATTTCACTGTTTTTATCTTACTTTGCCATGCAGTTCATCATTTTTGCTAAGCCCTCTGTGTATATTTTGCCTTAGAATCATAGAATCGTTAAGGCTGGAAAAGACATCTAAGGTCATCTAGTCCAACCATCAGCCCATTACCACCATGCCTTTTTTTTGGCCACGTGGGAACACTGCTGCCTCATGTACAGCTGGCTGTCAACTAACACCCCCAGATCCTTTTCCTCTGCTACAGGCTGTAGTGCTGTATGGACTTGTGATCAAAATGCAGGACGTAGCACTTGGTCTTGTTGACGCCCATATAATGTCATCAGCCCACTGATGTAGCCTGTGTAGGTCCCTCTGTAGGGCCATCCTACCCTCAGACAGATGAATACTTCCCCCCAACATGGTGTCATCTGCAAACTTATTGCGGATGCACTCAACCCCCTCACCCAGATCATCAGTATTAAAGAGGGTGGGCCCCACTACCTACCCCTGGAGAACACCTGTCATGAACTTCTTGCCACATCCTTCAGTTCAGCCCAGTGTAGTTCATTGCAGCTGTAAAGCAGCACCCATACAGAGTGGTTCCCACCTCTCCTTTCACCTCAACTCCTCATCTGCTCCAACCTGCTCATGAAAAATGCACCAGCATTCAATATTTTTTCTAAGAGACCCTTTCCCAGAGCTGCTACACGAACAAGGTGTACTGCTGGAGTTACTCCTGGCTCCTCCATCTTCGTCTGTCTTCTTCATCCCAGCCACCATTAGCTTAAAAATATGAGAAGCATTGATCAGTGTGCACAATTACTTTTCGCCAAAAGTCAGCAATGCTGTGTGTTTGGTGAGGTATTGGGACAGGCTGCCCAGGGAGGAGTTACTGTCAAGTACTCCAGGTGGAGGTGTTCAAGAAAGGGGCAGATGTCTCATTGAATGACATGGCTTAGAATGGTCAGGGAGATGGGTTGATTGTTGGACTAGATGATCTTAGAGGTCATTTCCAACCTTAACAATTCTGTGATTCTATGTTTTGACTTCTCTTCCAGTGAGACATCTGTAAGGCATCACAGCAAGTGTCCTCTACACTCACAATGAGAGCAAAAGGTGTAGTTGCAGTGGTTTGAAGCAGAGAGTTATTTTTGGCCAATGTGCTTCCACTTGCCAACAGAAAACTGAAAATTTTATTATGGAGATGTGGTGGTAAAGCAGCTTCACTTTGCTTGTTCTCATCACCAGAACTGCACAGAGCAGAGGCAGATTAAATCCTGCTGATTTTCTGGTAGGCTGCAGTACAAAACGTGCAGCACACCTTGTAGGAGGTATTCAGTGCTTTGCAAAGGCAGGCCCCTGGATGTATGCCATCCAGATCAGTTTGTCTGCATGTGATTTTAATTTCCAAATATTCTTTTTTCTGGTCTTCATGAATACATTTTTTTTTTAATGAGATGTGCCTTACTTCTCAGTTTTTCCATGTTATTTTTGTTCCTTGCTAGGCACTGGTTTGCAGTAGGAGCTCAGTATCTCAGTATCTTTGAATTATTATTCATTTCTTCCCTCTCATTTAGATAAATATATTTCTTCTCTAGCACTTTTCCCTTCTGCATACTTCCAAGGCCCATGTTTATTTCTACTAGAATCCTGACACACTTTGAACAAGAGCTGGCAATGTGATATTCAATATTTATGCCTCCCCGCCACTTCCAGAGCAGATGTGCTCAGTGTACAGGTGAAAAGTTCTCACTCCTATCAAACCCAGCAGCCCAGCCATCACTCTGCAGCATACCTCTTCTCCTCAAGCAACTGTCTCAGCAATCTGGGTTCTTCCCTTTAGCTTGTGCAGGTGGTGGGATCACACAAATGGCAAGGTACATGCCCTGCATCAATGCACTTCCAAGGACATTTAAATAGAATCACAGAATGGATTGGGTTGGAGAGGACTTTAATGCCCACCCATTTCCATCCCCCTGCCTTGGGCAGGGCTGCCACCCATTATCTCCAGCTGCTCAGGACCCCTTCCAACCTGGCCTTGAGCACCTCCAGGGATGGGGCACCCACAGCTTCTTTGGGCAGGCTGTTCCAATTTTCCTAGAGGCCAGCACACACTTCAGCCCACATACAAGGGGAAGCATTATGGAAGAACCTAAAGTACATGATATATGCATTGGGACTTATCTTTATCACCTGCCAGTCCTCACGATAAGCCTTGCCCTTGAACTACCAAAGCTTTAGATATGAAGTGCCAGGTGAGCTTTCCTCTAAAACAACCATTGTCACCTTTAGCAGCTTCTAATGCTTGCTGGGATGATAGCCATGAAAGCAGATGACCCCATTTCTCCTCTCAATTAAGATGTCACAGTTAATTTATGCTCCCATTTACACACTTCTCCCACCTCTGAGCTTTGTGAGGGGGTTTGTTTCAAGATACAATCTGCTAAACACATACTGGATAATAATAGGTATTTCTAAGAAAGAGTCAAGAGGAATGTCAAGGGGTGGCCTGGATAAAAGTTCTGCTTTTGTGTGTGTTTTCTCTACTTACATATTCCCCACGCATGCACACCTACAGGTACACTTATCTTTCTTGCAAATCTTTAAAAATGACCTCCCATCGAGCACAAAGTTAATAACATGTGAAAGACTCTTAATCACAGTTGGCCACTGATTAGTTTCTGCTGTTATATTAAGCTCAGACATAGGAAATAAATTAGAAAATTAAAATAAAATAAAATAGAAGTAACCAACAAGGCTGTATTGCTTGCTGCCTGTTACAGAGCCATTGCCTCCACCTGGGGCTGATGGCTCCATCCCATGCTGCCTGGAAAGCAGCCCTCCCTTTCGTGCTTGGATGGACACAGTGCCGTAATGTTTATTTGTGTCCAGCCAGGCAAAAACACAGCCTGCATAACAAAAAAGATGGAAAGGCCTGAGGGGAATTTGCACTAATGATGGGGAAAGCTAGTTAAGGGTCTGGAGGAGGTGAAGATCTGGCTCCTGGCTTGAGACTGGGCTGATTTGCCCTGAGGGACACCCTGCAGGTACGAGTTTCTTCCCTCCAGCCTCCTGCTGGCTGCTGCTGCATTTTCCTGCTCTGTAAACCCTGCAGGAATCAATGCGGCAGCTAAAGTGGCACTTTTGACATTTGAGGGAGAATTATCTCAGAAGTGAGTATACAAATCTGATTCATTACCAGTCCTGATGGCTCATCAAGTCCCTGGCAGCAGCCCCATGAGTGCAGAACCCCCATGGGTGCAGCACCCATCAGCCTGTGAATGTGTAGGTAGGGTGGGAAGGAGGCAGCCTGTCCAGTTGCGTTGTTTGCTTTGCACTGGTGATGATGCAGTGGTATCATTTTCACACTAAATGCTAATTTTCTGCTTTGCTGGCCTCAGAATCGCCTCCATCCGTCCCCTTCATTGCAGCAATTAAAGGACCAGGTGCTTGATCCGAGACGCTTGCAATGAGTGTGGTTTTAATCAGTGTGTGCAGGAGAGAGAAATGAATGCATGAGAGCGGGTGGTGGGAGAGCCTTTGCTTCAACAACAGGCTGAAATGTCCCCCTGTTGTGGTTTCTTCCCCCAAGAAAAGGAGAGGCCATTTCACATCAGTTCTTGCTGCTCTGCTCTTCTTGGGGCAGCTCGGTACTTATGTCTGAAGGATGAAGACCATCCTGTATGGTCCCCAGCAAAGCTACAGCTTCCTGCCACTGTCACCATCCTGAGAGGATAGGCACTGTGAGAGCCACAGCAAGGTAACAAGACATCCCTGAGATACAGAGCTGCTATCAAAGGTGTGGGAGCTGATGTGAGGGAAAGGGGTTGATTGCAATGCTGGAACAGAGACAAGCTCCCTTGGAACTTTTCTTCAGCCTGCCCATTGAGTTTATCCCAAGTCTTTCCTACATGCCTCTCTCCTTCTGCCACTAACTCTCCTGAGCTTGTGAATGTGGCTCTATGGGTGAACATAAGGGCTGGGAGGGGATCAGTCACGAGTCCCTTTCTTCCTTAATCCCACCATCCACTTCCAGCTTCATTTCTGCTACGTCTGCTGCTGGTGGGACTGATATATGTTACTTTAGAGTCTTGAGAAAGAGACCATGCACTTCCCATGCACCTCTGGGCAGGTCAGAGTTGCGATGTGTACACAGATCAGGTGCAGCACAGTTATGGAAGAGCCGGCTTTGCCAAGTATGGACTACATGGTATATACACATATATTTTTGACACATTTTTGGCACCACAACATAAACAAGACAAAAACTATTAGAAAGTGTCCAAAAAGGGCTACAAATGGAGAAGGGCCTGGAGGGCAAGAACTGTGAGGAGTGGCTGAGCTCTCCTGGTTTGCTCAGCGCAGAGCAGAGAAGCTAAAGGGAAGCCTGATGGCGGCTGCAGCTCCTCAGGGAGCGGGGGGGGGAGCAGTGCTGAGCTCTGCTCTGTGTGACAGCGACGGGGCCCGAGGGAACGGCATGGAGCTGTCAGAGGAGGGGAACTGGGGGTCAAGGACAGGGTCTGCAGCAGAGGGCGGTGGTCATGGAAAGGGCTGCCCAGAGCAGTGGACGCAGCACTGCGCCTGCTGGAATTCAAGGGGTATTTAACCAACACCCTCAGAGAGAAGGTTTGGGTTTGGGGTGGTCCTGTGTGGAGCCAAGGGTGGGACTCGATGGTCCCTGGGGGGTCCCTTTCAACACAGGATAGTCTATGATTCTAATGTCAGGTCTTTGAGAGCACCCTTAGAGCTGTGTGCATGGCTGAAACCTGAGGCGCTTGCTCTAAAGCCCCTGATGCCTCTAGGAACTCAGATCCCTATCTCTTATGGTGGCAGCAAGAAGTAAGAAAGGTGGTATTTATCCAGAACCAAGGATGCCTCGTTAGTCAAGGAACACCCACCTGAAAACTTGGTAATAAAGAGGGGGGAATTGGCTGTCAGGCCAAGGTAGTTCACAGTTAGTGAGAACTGATGGAAGCTGGAGGTAGAAGTAGATTAAAAAAAAAAGGAGAAAAAAAGAGTTTCTTTGTTCTTCAGAATTTCCTTGACTGTTACCTGCATGTTTCCGTCTGAGTAAATAAACAAACCTTCTCCTGTGAATGCTGCTGACAGCCAGACTGGTGCTCAGCCACTTGCAAAGGTATGTTGCTCCTCTGTGTGATGCTGTGGCACTGCTTTCACCAAAAGCACCAACGGGAGAAGCAGAGAGACATCCTCCTTTGGGTTTCAATCCCAGGTATGTTCCAGCATCTACTGACTTCCATACTATCCCTTTCTTGCCTTTGTTTTGTGAAAGCAGCAAACGCTCCTGGTTTGTTTTATATGATGTTCCTACTTGAAAGCTGACTTAATCGTTACATTTTGCTCTCTTCATTAATCTCAGGATTAAGAAACTGCGATGCGAGTGCAACTTGAGCTTTAGGAAATGTTTTCCTCTCACCCCCCTTCTTTTTTTTTTTTTTTTTTTTAATTAAAAAAAAAAAATCTGCAATGAGCAATGCTTTTTATTTAGAACTGAATTCATGAATTTTAACTGAAGATGGGCATGTTGGGCATTAATATATGTATAATTATGCAAAACCACTGTTATGTCTCTAATGGAAATTAGATTCCACCACCAAGGCTGTGTTTGGTGATAGTGTGTATCTTCATTTGTGCTGCGTTTTATTTATTTATTTATTTCCTAGCAGCATGACCTAGGATTACAGTTGCTATGGTGATAAGACAGTTAGTGGAGGAAGGAGTGAAAGGTAAATTTGCTCATCTTCCTGTGTAGCACTCAGGAGGAGGGGGAGTGGGGGGTGGGGGGGTTGAACTGGCAGTCTCATTGCCCAGTGTTGCATCTTAATTTCTCTGTGTCTTAGCTGGGTTTAGGGATGGGTACTCCTGGGCTATAGGCCCAGAGTTAAATCTTGTGGCCATTTTCATGCATTTGATGACCTGCGTTTGTTATTTTGAGTCTTGGGCTTAGTGCTAGAGATATTGAGCACCAATGACTCCATGCCCCTAAAATATGCTGTGATTCCTTCCTGTTTGCTGGGGTTTGTGTGGTAGTGTTCCTTGCAGAAAGGGAGGTAGCATTCCCCCAAAATTCCTCCAAGCAGCAGTGACGTCTCCTGACCTGAGCAGCTGAAGTGCAGAGGTAGTTTCCATGTTTTTGATAGTTGCTCTGAGTGCACCTCTATTGGCAAAGAATTCATATGGTCCTATTTGAGCAACTGCTCAGAAGTCTCTGCATCCCTCCTGCCTTGTACTCTGCAGCCAAAGCTGTCTCTTAGCTTGCCCTACATCTTGTGCAAGTGCTTTCCTGGCATCCTGCCTTACTCCTGTGTTACTGCTCACACTTGTCTGCACACTTGCCTGTTAAAACCATCTTTCCAATTTGCTTGGATCTCCTGGTGGAAATGCTTTTTATGGAACCAGAGGCTGACCAGTCTTACTGATTACAGGACTTCAGGCAGTTCCTTGCAATTGCCCTTGTAGAAATAGCTGATGTATTTCCTTTCTCCCTTTCCTTCTGAAGAGAGTGTAGTGCTACCCCACCAGTTTCACCCCATCCTCCTAGTAGCAATAACTCTGGAGCTTGGGGTTATGTTCTTCTGTCAGGAATATCACAGGCTAACATATTGATGGGCAGTGAGTAAGTCTCTGGTTTTCACCAGTTAGTCCTGTCTAGCTTTCAATATCTCCTTGGACTTACTGAACTTTTTATTAGGTAGGATTTTCCCACCAGAGATCTTATTACTGTGATTACCAAAAGACAAGTGTGTTTTAAAAGGGTCTCAGCTGCCCTGCTGCACTTTATGCTTTTCCCAAAGTGAACTCCTTGCTGGCATGCAGTTCGTCAACAGTGCAGCCACTTCAATGCAAGCAGACAGCTCTCTCCCACTCACTTGGATGGAGGTAAGGGATATGAACTGGCTAACAGGTACAATCCTGTGTTTGTACCACTCTCTTGTACACTTTGTCAAGGAAAATGCTTCTAAGCTACTGACCTCTGAGAAGGGGTCATCATCATGCTCAGACATCCTCCCACCCACAGCCATCAGCATCCATCAGTGGCTGCACACAACACTCACAAGATGACTCCAGACCTGGAGGAGATGGTGGAAAAAATGACGCGTGATGTCCAGGGCTGACTAGGGAACAAAGGGATTTGCTTGCTAGCTTTAAGGACGGGAGCTTAAAGCAGCTGTAATCTTCTGAGCCTGCTGGAGAGTTACTGATGCCCTCTGATGGGAGAGAAGATAACCCTGGGAGTAAGGCTCTTCAAACCCAGAAGTTGGTGAAAAACTAAAATAGCAGAGCAGCTGCTTCATCTGCTCCTCCCAAACCCCAAATATAGACTCACAGAATGGCTTGGGTTAGAAGGGACATAAACATCATCCAGTACCAACCTTCCCCTGAGAACAGAACAAACCTGCAGGTTGCTACAGCCCAATGAGATTGCTCAACAAAGCAAGCTTGCCTGTTTTCTCCAAACAATGGCACTCAACAGTACAGGCTGTTTGACTTCCCCCTTGAGGCCTGTTCCAAAGCATTGGCAAACATAGGCTGGGGACTAGGGCATGATTCTGTGTGATCTAAGCAAGCGAGGAAGAATAAAGAGCTTTATGAGGGGAGGAGCAAAGTGAATTTTATTTATTTATTTATTTATTGCTCTTCTTCCCAAGGTGAAGAAAGCAGCAAGGTAGGAAATGTCTTTTTCTCCTGAGAATCCCATCTGGCCAAGTTCTGTTTCAGCTGTGCCGCATCTCAGTGTCAATGAGATGAGGCTGGTGAAGCTGTGGTTCCTTCTCGTAGCCAAAGCCAGGTGTAAGCATGAAATCAAGGCAGACTTATTGCTCAGCCTTTGGGAATTTTGGTTAACAGTTTGGTTTGCCTGGTGGTGATGAAGTGTCAGATAGCAGCTGCCTGCCTCTTGGTCTTAAGTATGCTGCAGGTCAGTCCAGATCAGCTGCACACTGAGTCATAAACACTGTGTTGAGGTTTGGGAGCAGTCTAACAGTGCTTCATTTGGCATCTGCCAGTGATAGGTCACCAAAACTGATACAGCATTCATCAGGATCTTCATCAGTCTTTGACATAGCAGCATAGAATCATAGAATCGTTTGAGTTTGAAGGGACCCTTAAGGGCCAACTGGTCCAACTCCCCTGCAATGAACAGGGACATTTATAGGTAAATCATGGTGCTCAGAGCCCCTCCAGCCTGACTTCAATCTCTCCAGGGATGGCACATCCACTTCTCTGGACAACCTGTTCCCATGCCTCCCATCTGCCTTCTTAGCCTTCTTCACATCAGTACTGAGATGGAAAAGTGCGTGCGTGTGTGTGTGTGTGTGTGTGTGTGTACAAACTCAGTGATTCTGGCAGTTGGGTGTAAAGAGAGGGCTGGAGGCACTCTGGGTGGCTGTCACAGGCCTCTCCTCTGGAAGAGAGCATGCTGGAAAAAAAAAAAAAGAAGAAAAAAAAAAAAACCAAACAGATAATTTCATTATTCTCCTTCTGTAAATAGTCATCATAAGCAGTTAAATGGGAGCAGCTGCGAACAGTGAATCCTGGCTTGTCATTGTCCTTCACCAGGAGGACAGCCCAGTCAGCACTCAGATATCATTCCCCTCTCTGTCCCCTTCATTGCCTCCGTGTGCTGCATCCTCATGCTCCTTGGGCTTTGTAAAGAGCGCAGAGAGGCATGGCTACCGCAAGCATATGCTGTGTCTGTGATTGTAATCTCAAATGAATTAGCCAGCTGCTTAAGGACAGAAGCTATCTCTAGGGGAGAAGTTAGATACCGGATGGCTGTCACAGGTTAGGTTTCCCCAATGAGGTGAGGGTAATAGGGTCAGAAGAGGTTGCAGCCTTGCTTTCACATCTTCAGATCTTAATGCAGCAATGTGATTTCATCAACTGACCCCTTGTGACCTGTCCATCAGATACAGATTTGTCATGTGCAGAGCCAACAGGTAGCCAGAAGCAATGCGGATAGAGCAGCAAGGTTCCTGTGTACTTGGCAGAAAAGAGCGGGGGGTGATGAATTCTTCTGGTTGTAGGACAGAAGGAAATGTTGGTATGTAGAAAGGATGCAAAATTGCCCACCTGCTTTAGGATCCTTTGTATCTGCAGGGTTTATATGCAGATTGTCGGTCACTGCATAACAAATAGACAACAGTTTGGGGCAAGGAGCATTCTTTTATTTAGCAAGAGCCACAAGATGTGGTGAGGTCCCTTCTTAGCAGGTGTCTGCACTCCAGAGTTTATTCCGATCACTAAGATTCCTCCTGGAGCCAATGCTGGGCCATCAGGGATATGTCATGTCCTTATCCTGCTGACACATTCCCTGTGAACCCCCTCATGGGAGGAGGACAGGAGTTGGTTGGGAGTGGTGCTGCATCCTCAGTAAAGACAGGCAGACAATGCTGTGTCTTCCTCAGCTCTCCTTAGGATTCTCCTCACCTTAAGATTTTTTCTTTCTCCCATAGAAATGAATGAAGAAGGATGCATGTGTGTGCTTGGTTTGCCCTTTGGGTCAGGGTAAGGTCTGGTGCAGGGAGTTTTGTGCCCAGCAGCTGGGCTCCCTCCAGAATCGGGTGCTTGTGACCACTAATGGGTGGCAATGAAAAACCTCACTGTGCAATGGAGGCTTTTAGATGGGGTTTTATTATTAGCATTTATATTATACATAGATATGATGTGGCTTTAGATATTTCATGCATCTTTGAGGCAATCCTGCTGCTTAAGAACTTCTGTGCTTTTGCTTTTCTATTCCCTCTTACAGGGGAAGAAGCAACAGAAGCACTCCAAACTGTAAGCACTCGGAGTGCAACCATTTTCCTTGGTATGTGGAGACTAGGGAGGATGAAAGGGAGGCAGTAGGAACAGATATTGGTCAGATACTGGATTGAAAATGAAGATCGTAGTCAGCCTTTTAATCCTCTTTAAATAGCAATTCCACAGTTAAGGACACTACTGCAGCTCCACTGTTCTCCATGAATCTGGATGTAATAAGAAACAGCTCTTTTCAAGTGCTGCTTTGTCTTAGAAATTGGAGTAAAGAAGTCCACTTCCCTTGCTCCATTTTTACCTGTAGCTCTCAGTGATGTGTACAGGAAGATCAAGTAAACCTGAATGTCTGATGATTGTGGTATGACTTACGGCTTCTCATTCCAAATGAGCAAACTCCTGGCAGTCTAAATGTAGTCTGTCATGTTGTAACCAGGGCCTCTCACCAGCTCATTTGTATATATACCATTCTGTACCATTCAGTGGGTCTGGGCAACTGAGGAGGAGGCACTGGGAATGGTTTAGAGACAAACTCAATTCCAAAACAAAAATCCAGAGACGTACCCTGTGCTTAGGGATAGCAGCCACTCAGGAGGCAAGGTGCAAGTAACAATATGAACAGATGAGAATGGTCCGAAAAGTAGGTCCAGTCTTGCACCAGTGAGGAGAGAGTGAGGTAGGGGAAAGGGGAGATTGAGGGTGGCAAGAGCTGATCTAGCCAGGAGCAGCGATGGGCTGAGCAGGGGAAATGGAGCCTGAGGATCAGCAGAGGATTACTGTTTTATTAGCCTCTGGATTAGTGTCTCAGGGTCAGACTCTGTAGAATAGACTGTATTGAATTATTTCTTATCAGCTGGTGCTGTCTGACTGGTGAGGGTCTGTCCCAGTAATCTCTCTGGTTTGGCAAAGTATTGCCTGTGTTCAGGCTGGTGTGTTGCACTAAATAGCTTGGAAGGAGATGGCTTTTAGGAATACAGAAGCCATGTGGAGATGAGAAATTAAGAGGAATAGGAGTTGAAAGAGGCATGCAGTAGTTGGTTAATACTATTTTTTTCTCAAATTGCAAGGGCTCTCATCTCCAGATCAGCTCTCTCTAGACAAAGCTGAGATGTTGAGTCTTTGATTGCAATAGCTTTGATTCCAAAGCCTTCCTGTGTTCCTATTTATTCTTCAAAGGTGAATTCATACTAGTCAGATCTGCTTTGGCTACAGGTTAAAACAATATCCCCAGATATTTTAGACCACAGAAAACAGATATATGTGCGAATAAGAAAGAAAAACAGACTGCAAAGATAAGAAGGCACGTCTGCCTGCAACCTTCTTCTAACTGCTGTGGGTTTGGAAGAGGCAACGACAGATGAAGGAGACAGAAGGTGATATTGCTTCAGCAGGAGGTGCACCTACAGCCAGGCTGGCTCTCATCAGCTGTAGGTGTGGTGATACTGTAGTTGCTTGGTCATTTGTCTGGGGAGCAGAGGGTGGGGTGATGAAGAGAAAGAATGATGGTACCCCTTTTTCTTCTCACCATTACAGATTTCTGTGCAGTTCTCTCTGGCAGCAGGACACAAACTGTTCTGTTTGACCATCATCTAATAGGGGCAAAAGGCAGATCACGCTTGGCAGTCCTATGAACCACGCCAGGCTACAAATACCTTCTCTTTGGATCCTAGGCTGCCTTCTGGTCCAGAAAGCCATGTGTTTTGTAGCCGGACTCAGTACAGAAAGCTGAATCCTGTTTGTTACCATACTTTATAGTGATAGTTGGTATGAGATTAACAGAGACCAGTGCTTATCTTGGACCTATATTACCTCTTGGTAATTCTTCCTGAATGCAGCTGTTGCCAAGAGGAGCAGTGGGTAGTAGCTAGTCAGAGCACCTGAAGTTGAGTGGAAAAGGGTTTAAATTGGTGGCTTTTCTCCTGCTACTTTCTAAGCTTTCTGGAGGTATAGAGAGGCACGGGACTACCTATGAGAGAAGCTGTGGTTCCAGTGCTGTGAAGGATTATTCATAGAGTCATAAAACTGAGTTGGAAGGGACCTTCTAAAGGCCGTCTCGTCCAACTCCTCTCTCTGCTGACCATATGCTTTGGATGCAGCCCAGGACACAGTTGGCTCTCTGGGCTGTGAAAGCAAATTGCTGGCTCATGTCCAGTTGTCATCCACCAGTGCCCCTAAGTCCTTTTCAGCAGGGCTGTGCTCCATCTTTACATCCCCCAACCTTACTAGTAGTGCAAGTTGCCACAGTCCTGGTGCCAGACCATGCACTTGGCTTTGTTGCACTTCATGAGATTCTCTTAAGCTACTGCTCAAGTATCTCTGGCTGTGTCTGGATGGCATCCCACCTCTCAGGTGTGCTGACAGCAACACAAAATGCTGTGATCTGCAAATTTGTTGAGGGTGCACACTATCTCACTGTTGATGTAAATTAAGTTATTAAAGAGCATTAGTTCCAGTACTGACCTTTGAGGGATACTACTTGCCCCTGATCTCCATTCAGACATTGATCCACTGACCACTGTCTCTGGATACAATCTCACAGTCAGCTTCTTGTCTGTCAAACAGTCAGCATGTCAAATCTGTATTTTTCCAGTTTGGAGAGGAGGATGTTACATAGTACAGTGTCTATGACCTTACTGAATTCCAGATAGATGACATCAGAAGCTCTTTCCTTATCCCCTGACACAGTCATGCCATCATAGGCCATTAGGTTGGTGAGGCAGGACTTGACCTTGGTGAAGCCTTTGAGCAAAACTGATTTCCCCTAATAATCTATCACCAGAAATTTCTGGCCATTCAAAAGTTTTTTTTCAGAGGTTTGCTATGATGCAAACAAATGAGAACTAGGTACTTACAAGCAATGTGAGTACACTTAGCAGCAAGGGTCCTGCCTCACATGCATTTTGAGTGTAGGATGTGGCAGTAGGCATCTATACAAATAATTGACAATTAGATCTGTTTTTTGGATGCAGGCCTCCCAACTACTTCTGCACAAGTTTTGATGCTCCAGCTGATGGGGGGGATTTTGTGTCCTAACTGGTTAGTGTGGTTTACAGACAGAAATACAGTCTCTCCCTTCTCTGTGCAATCCCACTGACATATGAGGGACTTAATTTCCATCAGTCCTTAGTGTAAACATGAGAACATCCTGTGGCCTGACTGACCTACCTCAGAAACAACACTGAGTGCTCCTGGCCTAAGAGAAGTGTGAGAATGAGGCTAGTGCCTGGTCTACGATCAGTGAGAAATATTCAGCTTTACTATGTGTCACTGACTGGTGCTCAGCTGGGAGACTTTTGAGGAAGTACACGTAATTCAAGAATGAAAGCTGATGGCTCACTAGGTAATACTTGAGCCCTCTCACACTGTGGCAGAGATATTTTGTTACCAAAGGTACTGGATTTTCATTTAGCCATAAACCCAGGGGCTTAATCATTAGCAATACTGTAATGTCTTCCACATGAGTTTGAAAGCAGTGCTGAATGTTCCACTAAATCTCACCTAGAGAAAGTAGTATTCTGCTGACTTAGCACTTGCTGGGTGATTCAACTAGAACAGTTACTCTTCATTTTCCTCTCTCTTACTCTGCTATACTTATTATGTGCTGTTATATATCTTAGTTCTGATGTTAAAGTAGCTATATTTCAGTGTTGGATGAATGATCCCTATATGACACGCATATGTTTGAAAAGTACTTTGGATAAAAGATCCTAAAAAATGAAGATTATTTTTAATTTTCCATGGGTGTAGCTTTGTTGCATGCTATTTAGCAGCTTTTGCTGTTATTCTGTCTCAATGCTTTGTTGAAGGAAGCGTTGTGAACAGTTTTGAGAGTGCTGGCATATATTATTATTAATTGCCTCTTGTAGGTTGTTTTTCTCTTTTGAAACTCCACACGTTACAGGCATAACGATAAAGCAACGTAGCAACAAGGAGTTAGGGAGGAAAAAGCTCAGCAAAGTATTTGTCCTGTTCTAAGCTAAGCTTTGGGGCTGGCAAAATATCAGAGACTTCTCTCAGGGTCTTAAGGTACAATTAAAAATAAATAAATAAATCGGTAATAACAGGAAAGGGGTGAAAGGTGGATGCACAATGTTCCAGGCAGGATAAAATCAGCAACCCATCTGGGTCTCTGACAACTTCTCAAAGTAGGGCTTTGTACTCTGAGATCTATTCTGACAGCACAGTGTTTTGGAAATGTTCAGGACTCTTGCCATCACATTTCTTTTAAAGTCTGATTACCTTATGTGACATATCTTCGGCTGTTGTAAATTGATAGCGCTTCATCAGCCTCAATGGCATCTTGTCAGTTTGTGTCGGCAGAGGATTAGCCCTCTGCATCCAGACACGTTGCCTTGAGCTTGGCTGGGATTTCATCCGAAGTCATTATGAGCCTGATGAGAGAGTGCTGGAGGAAAGACATAGGTTATGGTAGGTCATGGTGAGGACTGACCCCGTAAGTGGAACTCATTTCTTTTTGATTTGCAACTAATTCCAGTTTTTCCAGTTTCTTGTTATGATTTTGGCTCTAGGGCATACCATCTTCTGAGATACAAAAACCTCTATCTATTGAGCCTTCTGTGCCATCCCTCCTAAGAATGGGGAAGATGCTGGATTTTTTGTTCCAGCCAGAACCAATGTGAGAAACCCCACCAGAAGTCTCCATGCAACTACCTTTGATACTCATCTTTGCTTGTCATGAAGCTACCATGTGATACTTCTGTGACGCAGTGTTTTATCATAAAACAGGCATAGGAATTTCTCTGCAAAGAATAGTTTAAAGTCTCCTTTCACATCCATTAGTCTGAAATGTGCTATGGAAGTGTAAATAATGTCACTGGTTGTCAGGAAGCACCTAGCCTTCAGTGTCCTGCTGCATTACTGAGGGAGGGAGAAGGCCAGCAGGGCAAGGAAAAAAAAAAAGTTGATTTTTTAAAAATGATTTTTCACTTCATTTAGAGTATAAGCATTCAGTTTTATTCTTCATCTTGCCCTGAGACTGGAGGTCCTGATGTGAGAGTCACGTGGACATGAAGGGTAACAGCATTGCCCTTGCTCCTGGTACTGCACAGGCAGTTCTGTTGTCTGGGGTTCAAATTGATTTTCCTGTGGGCAAACCTTCCCATAATACAGAAATGTTTTACTTTCTGGATTTAAGCAGGCACTGCCTTTTCCTGTGACTGGAAGTCTCAAGAGGAAGGGCTTCCTCAGCCTTGTAGCATCAGGGAGTGCAGCTGGGTCTTCTAGTCTGGCTTGGTGCTACTGGGCTCAGATTCATACACCACCCTAATGATTTTTTTTTTTTTTTTTCCCCTGTCTTACTTCAGCTCTGAGTAAGTTCACCTGACTGCATGTGATAGTATGTTTCTTCCAACGTGGTGGTGTGGTTTAACCCAGCAAGCAGCTTAACACCAAGCAGTCTTATTTCTCTTCCCCCTCCCAGTGGGAGGCCATCCCAGTTAATTGTCCATGGAGTTAATTTAGTCCATGACTTTCGACACCATTCTGTTATTCAGTCCTTCAGTGTGAAAGGGATGATGCATGGTGGTGGATTACAGCTTGCTGAAATTAGTTCTGCTTCCATCAGAACTCTTTCTTCTTTAGTCTGGGTGATTCTTACCGTAATACCATTGACAAGGCATATAACAACCATAGTAATGATGACATGTATTATTGTCCAGCAATTAACCTCAAACAATTCAAATAATTACCTGTTCTCACCCAGCAGTTGTAGGTGGATGGTTGGACTAGAGGATCCTGGTGGTCTTTTCCAACCTTTGTGATTCTATCTAATGTCTCTCTGATTCTCTGTGGCAGATGTTTGTACAGAGTTTATTATCATTAAGTGCCAACTCGCTGGCAGTAATGACCTGGAGAGATGAAAAGGTTATAAAAACAACGTAGCTTGTTGTTGTGTGTTACATACATGTTCTTGCATGTCATAAAACAGTGTGGCATTTCTTGTAGCAAAGTGCTGTGTACTGTCATGTGTTTCTGTGTGTCACAAAAACAGTGTCACATGTCACTGTATGTTACATGCATGCAGTGGAAAAGTATTAAGATGACACGAGATCCCATTGGCAGTAGCAAGTTCTTGACGACTGAGGCAGTACTGGATGGACCACCTTCACTTGTGACATCCCTACTGTGGAAGATCTGAGTCAAAGCCATCCAGAGTCCACATGGGCTTCTCTGTCTGCCTCCATAAACTCTCCTGCAATGATGAACAGGGACACCTAAGCTAGATTAAGATGCTCACAGTCTAGCCTGACCCTGAATGGATTCAAGGACAGAGCATCCACCACATCTTGGGACAATCTGTTCCAGTGCCTTGCTACCTTTTTCCTTATATCCAGTCTAAATCTCTTCTAGTTTGAAACTACTTCTCCTTTTCCTATCCCAACAGACCCCACTAAAGAGTCTATCCCCTTCTTACTTACAGACCACCTTCAGATACTGAAAGGCCACTCTCAGGTCTCCCCAGAACCTTCTCTTCTCCAGCAGCCCCAGCTTTCTCAGCCTGTTTTCGTAGGCAGGAGTTGCACCTCTTCAATCATTTTTGTGGCTTCTTGCACTTATCCCTTCAGCTCCTCTCTCTGTATCTACAATGAGATATTGTTCCCACTTGCGAGTGTTTTGTTAGACTAAATTCAATAATAGCAATGAAAAGTTTGGGCACAACAGCTAGGGAGGACCTTAAAAGGATCCAGGTGGAATTCATAACATTTGTGTAGCACAGGAGAGTCAAGGAAAATACACTCAAAAATCTCCCTGTCACACTTCTCTCATGGGTCTGAATCACATTGAGGAGTATTTTCCTGTGGTACAATGGCATGTTTGTGTGTGTACATAATTTATATATCTCAGTGGAGCTAATTAATATGTACGTAAATAAAAGCAAGTTCTTCCATTTGGAAAAAGAAAAGATGTAGCTGAATGCATCGAGTACCTGTTACAGATTTCTGCATCTTTATTGAAGTGAGGACATTTGATTTCTTTTTTCCCCAGAATGTCGTTGGTGGTAATCTTCCTCTTGTCGTATAATCGCAAATAAATCTCCTGTTTTGTTTGGTAATTGAAATTGGCATTTTTCAGACTGCTGCTCCAAGGCACTACAGGAATCAATACAATATGTGACGGTATCAATTGATTTGTGAGCAGTGGCAGCTACACTGAGGATTTTGGGCCTTGGGGATGAAATACCTGGAAAGAACAGAAAAATCACTCCAAATTGGGAGTGACTGTGAAGGAAGGGAGATGATCCCCAAGCTGGATCCCAAAGTACAACGACCAGAACCATTCCTTGTTTTGTTAGGGACTTTGTGTGTGATTATATATAAGCACTGAAAATTATCACATGTAATTTATCTGGATTGTAGATTTCGTACTGCCTAAAGTGGAATTGTACCAGACTTGCAAATGCTTTGATTCCTTCCTCCTTTGTCCAGATGGCGATAGCATGTATGGCAAAACATTCCATACATGGCTGTTCCTTAATTTTGGAATTCTGGTTTCAGAGGGAGTAGAGAAAATCATATTGTTTAGTAGATTGGATATAAGGAAGAATTTCTCCTCATAAAGAGTGGTAATGCGCTGGCACAGGCTGTCCAGGGAGATGGTGGAGTCCCTGGATATATTCAAGAAAGGGAAGATGTAGGATTTAAGAACATGGTTTAGTGGGCAATATTGGTGGTAGGTGATTGGTGGGACTAGATGGTCTTAAAGGTCTTTTCCAACCTTAATGATTCTATGATATCCTGGGCTATTTTAAAAGGAGGGAATAAATGGAAGGTGGAGAGTCTACAAAATGCCTCTGTATATGTTTAGATAAATTTCAGGCCATTCTTCTGCTGTTCTCAGCCCTTCCAGCCTGAGATATTCCTGGCAAGCTTTTTTTTATTATTATTTTTCTTCACATTCATTGGTCCTATGAAGCAGTGTGTCTTAAAATGAAGAGCTGGGGATTAATGAGCCACATGGAAATACTAATTTGTCTGAGTTAGAGGAGATTAGCTTGCCTAGATCATTAACGTAATTAATCTAGAGACTAGAAATGCACATTCAGTATTGCAGACTTGCTGAGTTTTTAAGAAGTTTGTAGCTCAATGTATTAAAAGAGAACTTCAAAATGCATTTAAAAAAAATTAATGAAACCATAGAATATCTTGAGTTGGAATGGTCTCACAAGGATCACTGAGTCCAACTCTTCTGCTCTTAGAAGATATATATATAAAGAATTTGTCTCCCTGCTGTAATAATTTACCTCTTTATAGTGACCTGGGGGATCTTCAGGAAGTCAGCTCCTCTGGGAGCTTCAGCTCAAGGTCTGCACGTGAACTGTGTGCTATGCTGAGAAGCGAAAGGGAAATGATACCTCAAAATAAGTTGCAGAGGTGAAATTCCTGCCTGTGCCCTTCTGTCCCATCACAGTGGAGAGATGTTTGCCTTTTGCTTTTTCTCTTTTCCCTGTTGCTGTCTTTTTTCATTTCTCACATAAAAAAAGGCCACATGAACTTTTCACAAGCATCAGAAGAGAGCTGCTATGGAGGTCAGGGTGTGCTCATACTGGGAAAACTATGCTGCCTATAAGGGTACAAGCAGTCAAGTTGGCTTTGTCAAACTGGGAAGAGCAATGAATGGCTTGCAGAGGTGGACAAAGATAATTCCTGATGCTGGGAGAAGAAACTGAAAAAGAAAAAAGCGGGGCAATGAGAAAGAGTTCAACCCTGCCCTATCGGATTCCTAAGAGTATGTGTGAAGTTGCACGTTCAACTACTAAATTGTTTCCTTTCCCAGGCCTTGGGTTTGGGGTCAGCGTGATACGGTTCAGCTTGCCTTTAAAAGCTCTGTTTTAAGACTTCTACGGTTACAAATCTGTCTGAAAAAGTACAAAGCATGAGGACTGGTGCTAAAATGAGCGTGCAGGCTGCTATGCAGCTGCTATGGGAAAAGCATCTGAAAAAAAAAAATGATATTGGGATATAGCTTGTGCTGTTTTTTGAATTGGTTTCAGGGAATTCAGTAATTCTTCTGGAAACGTTTGTAATGTGGAGCTGCTGAATGAACTTGTTTTACCAATGTTCTGAAGTGAAGCGTTGAGCTTTATAACCTTAGACGTTGGATTTTATTTCCAGCTCTTTGAGAGCGATGGGAAGAGCAGCTTTCCTTTCTGACATTATGTTAATTCATAAAAATTACAGGTATCTGCCAAAATACCCCAAATTGTGGGGGAGGTGGAAATTGGGTCACAGGGAAAGATTAACATTGAACAAAAATATTTGCCAGGAGTTTAAGATCAGAGTGAAAACCTCACAGTGGGAGAAAAGGCTGCCTGTGCTTCTTGCAGAGCAACCGTTGGCTCATTATCTTAACTGAGGATGAAGGGCCAGCATTGGGCTAATTTTCTTTGTGCTTGTTTGCTCATCAGCTTTGTTTATAACTTTGTTACCCTGTCAGTTCTTTTTATGCTACCCTTTTGATGGGGGTTACTTGGATTGATTTTGGATACCTTTCTGGTTAGGGAATGCAAAGCCATATTCTCAGCAGACAAACCTTCCATAGGGAGGGGCGTATCTTGTCAATGCAAAAATTTGCAGACAACTTGTGAGCAGCAATCGCAGTGGAAGCTTTCAGCTGCTCCTCTGGGTGGACAGAGGGGAAAAGGACGTGTGCCCACAGTGGACTGTAATATATTCATCACATCCAGACAGATTCTGATTAACAGTAGTTGTCTCTTTCATTGAAGCATGACGATCAGGGCCAATCCATCCTCTCTCTCTGTGTGTTGCCTTCCAAACAACCCTCACCAGTCACTTATTCTCCCATTAGTCCATTATCAGACAGTGCTTAAACTGCCACTTGAAATCAGCCGCATCAAGACTATTATTGGCATATCCCCTTATATTTCCAGTTCTCAGCTTCTCCAGTCAAACTTCTGTTATCACTGTGTATTCTTCAGTGCCATTAAACCCATCAGCCTGTTCTTTCCACACTGACACATACTTGTATTAACCTTTTGTTGTTCTCCTTTCCCTTCTTGGTATATGGAGCATCCTTTAGCAAGGAAGGTTGTATATTGAGTATGGAATATTGTATAATAGACCCAGAGATTATATAAAATAATGTCGTGCTGTTTTAAGTGTGGCTGGCACCTCTTGATATTAAATGTTATTTGAAAAGGACGCTTTGGGATTGAAATTGCTACCAATTTTTGAGGGGATGGGAGGTGCCACATTTTTGTATTATTACATACAGACTTATCTTCTCCAAATAGATCTTAAATTACTTAAACAGCTATACAAATTATATTTGAACCGTAGCTAGAACTTTGCTGTTTCTAAGGCTAAATTCATCTAGCTCTCAGCAATATTATGTGACAGTTATGACAGGGAATTAAATATACTTTCAACAGAACTGCAGGGAGGACTTCTATGTTAAATAAAATATTCTAGAGTTGTGGTTAAAGTGCAGGAGGGCTTCATACTTGTAAAGACTTGCCACAGACAAATGTACCACAGAAGAAGTCAGGAAGTCTTCAGAATTTCTCTTGTGCTGTCTCTGCTAGGTGGTGCACATGAGCCCTTAATTCCTCTACATCTTGCTGATCAGTTAAATATTAGCTTAAATTGAAAGATGCCATGTAAACTGCAGTCTCTGTTTTCTTCAGTGCACTAGTATTTTTAGGGATATGAGTCAACCATTCATCTCAGTCCAACCTGTCTGAATCATAATCAGATTGGACCTCTATGCTGGAGGGATCAAATTCTTTTCTTTGCTGCTCTCTGCTTGACTCCATTTTTCAAATGCCGTGTGCTAAGAAGGAGATGGGTTTGGGTGGTCTGGCATGCCGTGGATGCATTCTGCTTTACTGAAAGTCAGTTTGCTTGTATTTAGGAACCTATCTAAGGAGAAGTCTTAAATTCCAACTGAGACTCTACACAGACCACGTCATAAATGTGTGCTCAGAAGATATTCTAAAAGTGAGAACATCCTGGGAACTTCAGGGAGATTTCTTTCCGTTATTCATAGGATTGCTAAGATGAATTTATGAGTGCATCTGGACTTTGCTAGTAGGATTAAGTTGAATCATATATTTTAGTTGCTACCTAGTTCTAGTTCATCATCTCTGTGATAGGGGAGCAAAATGGGGTTGGGTCTGTTGCAGGGCTTCATTAGGCGCTGGACAGTTCCTAAGAGTGGTTGGAAATCACCACATCTGTGCTTTGCCCTTGCAACAGGACCCTTCTGAGCATAATGGAAAAATTGTCTATTCTGTATTGGTCTGACAGCCAGGGAAGAAACTGCTAGCTGTTTTATGGAGGTATGCAGAACATATACTGGCAAGCTGCCAAGAGGAAAATTTCTGATTGCTGTAGAAGGACGGTAGATTGTAGAGGCTGCAGGCTGTTAAACAGGCTGCTCTGGACTGTGTTTAGTCTGTGGTATGAGAAGCAAATTGTAAAATAATGTTTTAAGAAGTCTATCGCTTAGAAAAGTGGGCACTTGTTTAGAATTGTTATAAATCAGATTTTGTATTGCATAGAACATTCCCTGGTTTACGGCAGTGTTTTTTGTTTTCTCTCTGCAATATAATATGATGTGATTAAAAAATATGTAGATATTTCAATTTATTCTTTTTCAGGACTTGATCATAAATTTTCCACTTCTTGCTTACTATTTCCTATAGCTGCTCGTGGGCTATCTTCATACCATCCCTTTATGGATTTCCCTATTATTACCCTAATGTTTTCTTGATAAGACATATTTATTTTCCTATTTATGAGAAAATGAGAAGATTGGGACATGCAGGGACAGCCCACAGATGCAAATGCAGATGAAAATGCAGACTCCTTAGCAATACTCAGGCAACAGGACAGCATAAGTGCTTTATTTTGTATATGTGGTGAGTTCTTAAGGATTACACTCTTGAACAGTGGGTCATGCTGAGTTTAAATAGTAAGAAAACATTAAGATGCAGAAAATGTATTTTCAAGAAAGGAACTGAAAACTTGGTGTTAGATTATAGTAACTTGAACATCATAAATGAAATCTGATGGCTTGTGTGACATGGATTTAAGGAAGGTTCCAAGGTTCCTTAGATATAAAGCAAAAGACTTTTCCCATGACAATGGTGGGGCACTGGAACAGGTTGCCCAGGGAGATGGTGGATGCCCCATCCCTGGAAGTTTTCATGGCCAGGCTGGACCTCTGAGCATTCTAATCTAGCTATGGATGTTCCTGTTCATTGCAGGGGAGTTGGACTAGATGACCTTCAAAGGTCCCTTCCAACTCTAAGCATTCTCTGATATAGATTAGAAGAGAATAAAATTGTAAACAAAGGCTCATGTAGTCATCCTGAAAACTGCAAGTGAATAGAAGTATGCTTGAATGAATTTGCCTGGAATCTGATTATGACCTTCTATTTGAGCTCTTAGAATGAAATGAAAGAGGAGAACTGAGCTGAACATAAATGTGAAGAATGTATAGCAGGAGTAATGAAGGGATGATCAGTCTGCTGGGACAACTGAATCAGGAGAGGAGACAAGTAAAGAGAAGCTGATGTCATGGGAGTGGTTGAATCTAAAATCTAAAAGTGGTTGAATCATGAAAAAGACAGAAATCAGCATTTTTACCAAGACTTCATAAAACAAAAGTTTAAGGTGAGTCCTTGTTTTAGCAGTGAGTACAGAGCAAATTTGCCTCATTAAAATAGCTTTTCAAGACATACTCAATGTACCTGTACTTCACAGAAGGCCAGATAGATGGAAAAGTGCTGAATCCTTTCTGTGCTGGCTTCATTTAAGAATTACTGAAGAGTTTATGGAAAACAGCATGAACATAGTTAAATATCTTTGTCCAAAATCAAATGTCTGAAACTATGCATGTTTTAAACAGTAAATATTCAGCCAGAAATAATTGCTCTGAAATGAGAGGAAAAATTATTTACAGCAGGTATTTGCTAGTGGGTATGCTAATAGGTATCTGATACAGATCCTTGTTGACCTGATTCCTACCTAAATTGAGCAAATTTTAGAAGTTTGACCAATCTACATAGGTAATAGTGGGGGTAGGGGATGTGGGAACAAAAATAAGGAAATAATGAGGCTTCATGATGCTTTTCTGGGAAGTCTTTGTATGCTCTGGCAAAGGTCAGTGTAAAAGCTTAATTTAAAATGAGTAAGGACTCATATCCAACTGTATATGCTGGGGTATGTACCAAACTTCAAGACTCCAGGCAGTGCTGTAGTATAAAGCTGTCATGCATTCCGGTATGTATGGGACTGAACATTACTGTTTATTTTAAACTAAGATCTTTTAAAAATGATAAGCTTTCCCCTGCAAGTACCACTCACTTATCTGTAGTGTTGTTCTATGACTATAAGTGGAAAATGTGTTTAAATTGCGTACTAGAAGCTTGTCTAAACTAAAGCTGAGGTTTTGACATGAAGAATAAATTTAAGATGTTGAGCTTTAACTTAAAATCATTTTATATTGCAAAAAGTGGTAACAGAGTGGTAGCAGCAGAGAAAACACAGAGAAGACTGTGGTGCCAGTCAAGCCAGAGCCCTGGGATAAGGAAAGGGGGAAAACGCTGGCCTGAAGCAAAGAGCAACATTTGGGTACCTCTTCTGGAAAGGTGAAGCCTAACCTGGCTCTGTGCTTTGCAGGCTCCTGTGAAAGTTTTGTGATTCAAACTGATTTTAACAACCTGACAGGACACATGTAGAGTGGCAGTGTATTACTTGAGAAAGGAAGACCTGCTCCTTGAATGGTGACAGCTGTGGGCCTGAGGAACTGTCACTGGAGAGTGGTGCAATATCCATCTCTAAGGAGGGAAGCCTGGGGGTATCCTAGCAGGGAAGGAGAGATGAGAGAGAAAAAAGATGCTGTCAGCAGAGCTGCCTACAGCTTTACTGAGGATTTGGGTTCTGTTTCCCAGAACAGCCACACACCTGCAGATAAATACATCCTCAGAAATCTGAGTGCAATGTGACCCTACCTGTCATAGTGCTGTGCTGCTCCAGGTGTGATCTGTGTACCAGAAAGCACATACCTAACCACTGCAAGATAAACAGCAACATATCTAGGCACAGATTCATAGTAAGCAATATTGGTGGTAGGTGTATGGTTGGACTTAGATGATCTTAGAGGTCTTTTCCAACCTTAATGATCCTATGATACAGCCAGAGCACCTACCAGCTGCAAAATTCACATGTGTTCTTCCCTCCCCCTCTTCCTCCAAGTTCCATCCATGCCACTCCTGTGAGCACTGCCTCCAACCCAATGATAAGATCACACTGAGGACTAACTGCACAAATGGGAATGTCAGCTTCATATTCTTCCTCTGCTTCCTAGGGCCGGGAGGGGATTTCTCAGTCTCTGAGCTCATTCATTATGCTGGTTTGAAATAACCCTGCAGCCATTTATTATAGTTCAATATATTCCTCCTTTGGAATGCAGGAGTGTGTCTGGAACTGGCATAATTCCCTGTCTGTGGAGGAATGTGCTGATGTCTTCTTTAGAAAAGTTTTATGGCTCCTCCTTCCCAGCAGAGAGTCTTTATGAGCAGTGATCTGCCGCTTGTGTGTCACATGGTGATGTGGGATAGCCGTGTATAAGAAGCACAGTTCCAACTCACATGAGAATGCAGATAAAATGCAGTTATTTTTGTTGTATTGTTTTAAAATTATAGTATTGTTACAACAACAACACTATTTTAACTGCTTTTGTTTGAGGCAGTGGCTTCTCAGGTCAGTACTTCCATGGTAGTGCCTTCTCTTTTATTCTCAAAAAGTTTAGTATTTTCTTTTTTACTCTCAGTTGGGATGAGGTGCATCTTCCAGCAGAGTATAGAGTATTTATTCACTCTAGGATGCTCTGAAACTCTTTTCTACACACTGTAGAACACCTGTGGACAGAATGCAGAAACTTACCCCACAGCAACATCTTTCAGCAGAGTGGCTGTTCTGAATGCCACCCCCATTTCCCAGTAGTGAACAATGCAACGATGCAGCAAAGGTGAAAGTGAGAGTCACTTCTTCAGCTCAGCTACCGAAACAATCAGTTTTCATCTCGGCATAAATGCAGCTCTCTGACTATGGTACTACCTGAAGGAGTAAATCACAAATGGCAGTTTTGTAAGCTAAGACCCATTTATTGTCTAGAAATAAGTTTAAGTTTGAATGGAAAGGAGAAACAGAGGAGGCTGCATCAAGGAAAAGCTTGTTGTGTCCCTGATTAAATTAGTCCAGTTTTATGGGTAACTGGAGAGTTTGGGGTGTTGTAATCAGTTAAAGCCTCTGGCTAAGTCTGAAACCAGTGTAAGTGGATATGTACAGATGTGTTGCCTGATCTTGAAAAGTCCATTTCAGGATGATGGTTACTTGTTTTCATTATTAGATTTCTAGCCTTTGTTGTTAAAATGCACCGTTGAATACAATGACTTAAATTACAACAAACTGGAGGATCTGAACCCTGAAGCAGCTGGACATATTCATATTGCTCTCACCTGGAGAGTAGGAATTGTCGGCAGCACAAAGTTATGCTGATATTCCTTCAGTTTGATGTGCACTGATGTGCCTACCTGAGCTACGCAAGACTCATGTTCAGTAAGCATTTGGCAGCCTGCTTGGGGCTGAATACACATTGCATGGAGAATGTAAACTCATTTCTCTTTGGAGAACGAGAGAGATCTGCTATCACAAGTGGAAGAGGTCAGCTTCAAAATTTCATTGCTTAGGTGTTTTCCAAGGGCTGAAAGGCACTGATTGTAGGTATGAGGTAGATGGCCTTCACAGAAGCTTCACATCTTGGTGGATGAAGCTCTGACTTTGATGTTTGAATGCTGCTAGTAACTGAGGATCAAGCAAGATGACTTGTGGCTTTTGGTGTGCTCGCACCTGATAATTTTGTGGACGGAAGTGTCAGGGTACTGCAGGAAGCAGGGTTTGAGGCAGTATCATCTCCTTTCCTGTTTAAGCCCCCAGTTTTGTGAAGTAGTTTGGCTTGCATCTGAAAGGCAGGAAGCAGCACCTGCAAGGCAGCAAACGAAAATAATGTCTCAGAAAGGGGATATATCTCAGATGGAGGTGGGGAAATATGTCATAATTGTAGTGATCGACATATAAATTGATGGTCGGGTGTTTCAGTGCGCTGTACCAACTAGGATTGTGCCACCAGAACATCAGAACTGACAAACCAGATAGACTTGCCTGCATGATTCCTACTCAGGGCTTTCTTTGGCTGTAATGATGCTCTTACGTATGATGATACTGCATAGATACTATGTCAGTTCAGTCACTTTTTGCTTCTGGCCTTTGTAATATCCTCTGGCACAAGGCTCCACAGTTCAGTTACACTTTGGTTAATCTTATTTACTTTTATCTGCCAGTCCACTTGTTTCTTTGCTCTTGTATTCAAGTCATATGCATTCCTATCATTTTATCTATGATTTTTGGGGCAGTCTGATGCTTCTCTCCACTTATACTCATTCAGTTATATGGTTCTGGGGAATGGGGTCAGGGAGACATAGAATCACAGAATCATTAAGCTTGGAAAAGGCCTCTAAGATCACCTAGTCCAAATATCAGCCCATGCCCACTAAACATAGCCCCAGTATCACACCCACATAGTTCTGGAACACCTGCAGGGATGCTGACTGCACCACCTCCCTAGGCAGCCTGTGCCACTGCAGCACTTCTTTTTCTGAGTTGTTTTCCATAACATCCAACCTGAACCTCCCCTGGTGCAACTTGAGGCTATTCCCTATTGTCTTATTGCTGTTACCTGGGAGAAGTGGCCAACCCCCACCTTGCCACAACCTTCCTTTATGTCATTGTAGAAAGCGATGAGTTCTTCCCTGAGACCCCTGTTTTCCAGACTGAACAATCCTGGTTCCCTCAGCTGCTCCCCGTGAGACTCATGCTCCAGACCCTTCACCACAACATGATGCAGTGCTTGAAATGTGTGCACACCATAAATATATACAGTTGCATAATGATCTACATTGGTGCCTACTTCTTTTCCTAATTGGAAGGCCATTCCACATGTTTTTTGACGACTGAGCTGATACTCTCACAGATCTGTTGCAATGCCTTATTCCCAAGTGTTCATTGCCATCTCAAAAATAATGGTTTGGAGGTAAAGTTGTTGTTTTTCCCTGTGGGTGACCTATACTGCCTATAATGGTTTTCTTCAGTTTTTCAGAAAATGCGTGTGGTCATCTTTTAATATGATTCCTGTAGGATCCTCAGCAAAGTTTGTCATCTCATGGCATGTTCTTTTTCTAGAGTATGTTAAGCATGTCCCCAAACAGATTTCCTAAGGGATGTTATTAGTGACATCCTACTGAGGAGAAAAACAAAACAAACAAAAAAAACAAAACAAAATAAAAAACACCTTTAATTCCTATCTCTTACTGTTACATGCTCACTTGAGGACATTTGTCCTGTGGCAGGTTAGTTTCTTTAAGAATCTTAAATAGTGATCTTGTTGAACAGCTTTGCATTTATAGAGAAGGAAGAGTTGAGGCTCCCAGAGTGACTGCTGCAGCTGTGCTATGCCACAAGTGGGGGAAAACTGACTGATATCAAGTAGTTCTTTGGAATAATTTAAGGAAACTGCAATGAATAGCAAATTGCAATCACTATAGCAAATTGCACATAAGTATAAGTTGCTAAATCTAAATTTCTTTTCTATTAATAGAACATCAACAATCAGAAAGTTACAATCTTCTTACTCTGGTACTGAATCAGCCACAGAAGATTATTTGGTAACAAAATTTATAGGGCAGTCATTCTGATCTACTTAAATGGAGTGAAGGGGTTGCTTTTCTGTAAACTTTAACTATTAAGCTACTTTAATCAGGAATATGATCTTAACTGTATGCTTATTTTATGCATTTAAGAATAGTCTCTGTATTCTCAGATCTTAAATTTGGAGGAGTGTCATCCCCTCATTTGATATGACCACTTTGTAATTTAATGTTGTGGAATTATGAATGTGATGATCAGAGCATGAAGCTTGACCTGCTGATAAACCATATGGTACTGTTCTAGTGATGTCACTCCCTCCCTGCTATGCACACAGTATCTGTTAAGCACTCGTTTCTTAAAACTAAGTGAATGCAGGTGGCATTGAGTTCTCTGCTGACACGTGCTTGGATCGCTTAGGTGTTTATGTGGTGTGAAATGTGTGACTGGAACAAAGCTACAAAACAGACTGCCAGCCTGAGACACGGGTCCCATGTGGGAAGAGCCAAATATAATGCATGAGATGAAGATAAAAAATATCACCCAATATATTACTCCTTTAGTCCTGACTTGATCCAATGCCAATATCATTAATAGAGTTTTGTGAGAATTTGCTGGTAAATGGGTACAGTAACTACCAGAATAGGATATTGAATTAAAATTTCATATGGTTAATAATTTAAGGCATTGCATCTTCGGGCTCGGGTAGGTAAAGCACATGAAGACTATCTCCTTGCCTAGTGAAGCCATATAAATCAAGTCTCATCAGCTATGGGACAACTCAGTGAGGTTAGAAAGGCTCAAAATGGGATGCCATATGGGCTAAGGAAGAGCTCTGCTTCCAGAAAGTTACCTACAAGTAGTGATATTGATGAAAGCATAAACTGAAAAATAGGAAATAGTGCAGCAGAGAACACACCACTTTCAAACCTGCTCATACCAACATGGGAAACATTGTGCTCAGGTAATTGTTACAGTTCCTCAATATAAATCAATGAGACAAAATTAAGTGCTGGTGACATGAGCTCAATAGGAGCAGTTTGTCATGTCAGCCCTCGCAGTTCACTCTGAAACGAGGTGCTACAGCAAAAAATAAAAAGCATTCTCCATGAATTCTGGTGGAATCGAGACTTAGCGTTCCCAGAGATTTTCTTTGATTACTGAATAAAAAAATACGATTAAACATCTCTATTTAAGATAATGAAATTCTCATTGATTAGAATGTCTAATTCTATTGTTACACGGACTGTATTTATAGAGAATGGAGACTTCTCTTCTTGTAACTGAGTTACTCCATTCCATCTGAGACAGGACAGCAGTGTGCGAAGCTCACATCCATGATGATAATGAGCATCTGTGCCATGACCAAGCTGTAAATACAGCTTAGAAGATATAGCTAAGTGAATCCTGTTTAACTCTCAGTAGCTCAGTAAGAACAGCAATAAATTGATCAAACAGCTATGAAATATGAGTGGTGGAACATATCTGAAAAACAAGTTTTAAATTTTGACTGCTGTTTTTTTTTTTTTTTTAATACTTTATAAATATTGAAATCTGTCTTTAAAATCCAGTATCAGCACGCCACTGTCAATATGAGAAAAATGCTTTACCCACTTATGCTGGATGAGGATGCTCCCAGGCGATCCTTTTGATAGAATCTATGTGTCTTTTATGCCAAAAGTAGCTAAACCACAAAACAATGGATAAAGTTTATTTACCATACCAGCTGGCAAAAAAAAAAAAAAGAGGAAAAAAATAACTGAGTTCAGCAATAGGACAGGTGCCATCTGTAGGACAATTAAGTATCCTGGGATAAAAGTCTTTTGTGAATCACATTGCCCTTTTTATCCTGGGAGAAGAGAAGGCTTTGGGAAGATCTCATTGTAGCCTCTCAGTACTTAAAGGGAGTTTGTAAATAGAAGGTAGACTGATTTTTATTTTTTTTTAATATATTTTTTTAAACATGGTCTGATAGTGATAGGACAAGGGGGAGTGGTTTAAAACTAAACAAGAGGAGATTTAAGGTTAAATGTTTGGAGTTAGATGTTGGGAAGAAATTCTTTATGCAGAGTGTGGTAACGCACAGGCACAGGCTGCCCAGAAAGCTGTGAGTGCCCCATCCCTGGAGATATTCAAGGCCAGGTTGGATGGGGCCCTGGGCAACTGAGCTGGTGGATGGCAGCCCTGCCCATAGTATGGGCAGGTGGAACTGGATGATTTTTAGGATCCCTTCCAATCCAAGCCATACTATGATTTTTTAAAAATTTATTTAGCTGCTAAAACAATACTGTCTTCATAGTGTTCTAATATAGTGTATGATTTGCCCAAAAAGGATTTTCTCATGTATGTCTGTAGGAGATCTAATCAGCAGAGACATGCATGTCATTGGCTAGGGTATTTTGATTGATGTCCTAGGAAGTGAACTCAAGTGACCAAATTGCTGAAAATTAATCTGCAGCTCTTAAACGTAGGCCTCATATCTTATTGTGATTCATCATCTTGTGATCTTGTGAAACAAACAAGTCTTGATCAGACAACAGAGATGACAGCCGATTCAATTCTATTTTGTATCAGAGAAAAAGAGCAATGAACCTGCCCAGGAACTTTAAGAAGTGTAACTTTGCTATAATCCTTACTGGCACCTATGCTACTTGTTGGTACCTGGCTGAATGACTGTAGGTCAGCTGAAGAATATGCCAGCTGCATCCCAGCAGAAAGTCAAACTCATTGAGAGCTAATTTTTCCCCTGAGCGAGTTCATGTCATGATTTATATGTGCCAATGGGCTGAGAGAATATGCTTTATACAATTTCTGGAAGGCAATATTTTCTGCTGCCCCCTTGGACAGTAGCCTTAACATTTGCAAGGAAAATATTTTAGTGAATTACAACACAATAGGAAGATTTCATCTTTTTGTCTTATTTTTGTCCCTTTAGAAGATAATTCCAAGGTTCTTGCTGACAGTATTTGTAAATTTGTGGCACATTTCTTCTTCCATCCACAGCTAGCCCTGAGGATTGGCTGTATATGGGGGCTAGCAGGTGCCTGGAGACACAGTATCCAGGATTAACTCAAAATCTTTCTTATAGGCTTCATCATTCCAACATTACTTGTTTAAAAAAAAAAAAAAAAAAAAAAAAAGGTGGAAAAAGAAAGAAATGTACCACAGTCTTCTTGCTAATTAGCGTGCTGTGGAGTAGAATGGAAACTTGTTTATCTGGCTGCTTTTACCACTGACTATCAAATTAAAATGCTTTAATACATCATAATACAGGTGATTTATAGAAGCATTTGGCATGAAAACAAATGCCCATCATAGCCTGAAAATAATGAGCTAAAATCAGCCAGTAAAATTGATTTTACATAGCCTCTTGCAAAGAAGTAATTCTGATGATGGTACTGTTGTTCTTAATGGAGCAACTCTCATTAGCACACTAGGTCCCAGTTAGAGTATTGACGATTATGCATTAGCAAAGAGTTAAAATGTCAAGATTTGGGATCCTGTTTGTTTATAAACTGAACCACAACCATCGAAGCTTGAAGTCAAAGACAGTGTGTGTATGTGTGTATATATATCTAATCCTAAACTGTTGACAGTACCACAGATGCACAGAATGTAGTTGAAGTGTGTATGCTATGAAATCTAACGAGCAGTCTTGCTGTTGCTGATGAAGATCTTGTCAAGACTGAATTTATTCTTTATCGCTGCGGCCATACCCGTGACAGCACAACTGTTAATATCACCAGATTAGTTCTATTTTCTCATGAAAAAGTAAAACAGTAGAAAACACTCCACCCTCTCATCCCACATCAATTCAGCATGTTCACTGAGCAGTGCTAAAAGTCAGCTGCTGGCACCAAATGGTCTTAAGTGTGATTGTTTGGAAAATGAGAGCCATGGAAAGGTAGAGAGAGGTTTCCACCATGCGTGGAAATCTTGGAGTAAGAATCTTTGTAAACAGCCTGAATAAAAAGAATGAAGGGTTGTGTTTGTCTCCAGAAGGTGCCCCCACAACATCCTGCTGTCTCTCTCTGGTGAGTGTAAAACATTGTGCAGCAGGGAGCTATACAGAGAAAGTATAGTAAATTGAGAAGAGTAAGTGTGCCAGCATGGATTACACAGAAAGTGTGCAAAAACTGTAGGTCCCATGTAAGAATTGAGTAAAACCCATTTTTCCTTCAATTACACAACAGAAGGTAAATACCATCTGTAGAAATTCAGGAACTGCATAGCATATGGTAATATTTTTCCTTGCTTTCTGTAAGTGATAGTGAAAGTCTGTTAATGTGGCTCCCCTCCTTCTTAGTTTCTTTCGGTCAATTTTCCATGGCAGGTTTCTGACAAGGCAGCAACCCCAATACATGAAAGTTTTCCATCATTACCAGTGTGCAGAAGATCCAAACACAAGGAGTTTCTTGGATTTTCCTTTGGCAGCTCCCCACCTGGGATGTACCATTTCACTGCATACACCACTGCAGTATCGAATGGCATCTTCTGCTGGACAGTTTGGGTGTGTGCATGGGATTCTTGTGCTACTGAAGAACAACATGCAGAATTGCACGTGACTTACGGCTACATCCAAATTAAGGGCACCTTAATTTGTACTACTGTACAAGAAGGGGCTCTGTATGGGGCTGTAGCATTATTTGCTGTGTGAGAAATTGCTCTAGGTGATCCAGAGGTGCAGTTTCTTCCAATAACCGTAATACAATTCTGAGCAGAATGAGCTGATGCTACCTAAGCAACAGGGACTGCGGCTTAGATAGATCTGTCCTACCTTTTTCTTCTTGACTACTGATGTTCTTGAGCTTCTTGTAAGCATATACTGCATTGTTCTTTGTGCACTGCTAAATGGAGCTTTCTTAGAGAAAGCTAGGGATTTTTTTTTTTTTTGAGATTTTCTGTATAAGCAACTTCTTCTGTAGCCTGATATGCCATATCCCATTAAAGATTACTAAACAGAGTCAGCAAGCATGACAAGGGATTTCAAAAAGTTTAAATTTATCTCTTGATTTGAAAATGTGCAAATGAAAAAAAGATTAGCCATAACTAACTATGTTGCTCGAAGAAATAGAGCTCAGAGATAATAGAAAGTCCAGTGTAGTAACTGCTTGTAGTACTGAACAGTTGATACAGTGGAGAGATTTGAACTGCTTAATGAACTGAGGTAAAGGCAGATAGGTTGTGTTCTTGGACAGTGACTGCATTTGTTCTTCCAGATACCCCATTTAAGAGAGATATCTTTATTTCTTCCCTCTTCCTTTTTCTTCCACCACCTACAGAAAGATGAGGCAATAATACTCTGCCAGTAATGGAAAAATGAAATGTCTGTGTAGATCTATGGATCTTGAAAAACCTTACATTTGGGGAAGCATCTTCACTCAGGATTCTCATGCTACAGCTTCAGTAAAAAACACGTTTAAAGGTCAGCCAATTAGATAAAAACATGTATTCTTTAGGTAGTATCCTCTGGCTTTCACACATTGGAACCTGATGTGAAGCTGATGAGTTTAACTCCTATAAAGCAGATCTCTGTCAAGAAATGTCATAGGTGTTTTGGGCGACTCATTCTTCACTGGACTTCTGTTCTCATGCTAGTGATAAAATAATTACTGCTGTAATGTACATACTGATTTACTCACTTAAACTTCTCCCATATACATCATACCATGAAATATCGCTTCTATCCTTCACTTCACTTATCTCCTTCCCCTCTCTTCCACATTTCTCTCTCTGAACACTCATTCCCTTTAATATCAGAGGACACAGGAGAGTTAAGCAGGCAAATATGATATCAGCCAAATTTCTGTTGCTCCAAGAAGCTCTTCAAACCTTCTGAAAGTAAAACAGATTGTGCATGAGGAGCTGGCTGCAGATTCTGTACAGGAGCTCCACCACCCTCCTGAACTTTGGCACCTAGAAGGGTATGGGGGCTGTTGCCATGCATTCCATACATAGGCCAGCAAGTCTGATGTGAAAATATTAAGAAATATTGTAGTTTGTAATCTTGTCTCTTCTGTCCCTACCCCCTTCTCAGTTGTGTACTGGGATAAGAGCCAATGTGCCTGGTCTTTTTGCATGGCCAGGCTTGAGGAAGGATGCAGAGTGGTCCGTGATCTTGAGGGTCCGGACTGCACCATCGTCAATGGGATATAGCCTGATCCTGTCCCAGAGACCAGCACTGCAGAGAGTAATGTAGCATGCAGCCTTGTAAGAGTGAGTTGCTGATTGCAGACTGTTGTTGAAAAATAATAATAATAATAAAAAAATAGGATCCATTTATTCCCTCTTTTTAATGGTTTAAAAATGAAAGGAAGAAAGAAAGAAAATAAAATACTTATACAACTGGTTTTAAAATACTGGAGTTGGAGATCGGTGAGGGAGGAGTTTATTGCTCATTTTGTCTTTTAAGTCTTTGAAGAAAGAATAAAAGCTGTGTTTCAATATGTGCATGAAGCTGGAGGTATTGGCGCTCAATGTGTTTGAGTTGAGTGATTGAAACTTGTGGTGAGAGTTTGAGGATGGGCAAGGTACTCTATCACTTTTCTTGATGCCTTTTGACCCCAATTTTCTTGCAAGTTAAGCTCTGACCTAACCACCGGAAACAATTAGCTTGCTTTTCTTGTGCAGCAGCTCAGCATATGCAGCTCTAATCAGAGATTGAGGAACAGACCTCTGTCAGGCAAGCAGACTCTGAATGATTGCTGAGCAACAATAGTACTGAAGTTCTGAGTTAAATGAAAATTTAAAATAGCCTATATGGAAAAAAAAATTGTAGTTAAAAGCCTCTTCAGATATATATATTTCTTTATTTCTTTCTTTCTGTACTGAAGGAAGAGCGTTAGAAAAGATTTAAACAGAAACTTTCTGCTGTTAGGAGTGGATGCCAGAAAATGGAAGGCAATGAGAATAGACCTTTATTTTCAGACAGAGTCTGGGTATGAAGTATGAGATGTGCAAAATATTTTTCAGTTAACAGTAAAACTCAGTCATGCAACCATGTAACAGAGTCTTGAAAGGTATTATGTTCAACAAGGACAGAATGTATGAGGGATCTTAGAATAGATTGCAAGTGGTTCGATGAGAAAAACCATGTTTTTATTTCATACTCTCTCCTGATGACCTTCGTGAAGAATCAGGTGGTGATATAGCTTCACCACGAAAAAGAGATGGCCATAAGAGAAGCCAAATGGTTAGAAAGAGAATTATTTGTTGGGCGGATGTTTTGCAACCCATAAAACAGCTTATGCATGATATGCTCAACTTGTCATTTTATGTGGTTTGAGAGAGCAACCTTGAGTATACATCTATGGAACACTGGAGTAGTAACTGCTCTGTTACAGTCTTTATGCATGCAGTGGGTAGTCATGAAGTTAATGTTTCATTGCTCAGAAAAGGTTGGTACTGATCTAGAAAATTCAGTTCTACAAAAAGATATCAGAAGAATGTAAAAAAAACAATCTGGCATTTTGGCTTTGAAAAAAAAAAACAAACAACCCACAAATAAACCAACATATTCCTTTGCACTTAGAAGAATGGTCATGATTCTTACAAGTTCCATCATTTTGTGGGAGTTTGATTTTGGCAAAGTGTACTCAGTGTAAGTATTAAAATGAGAGAAGAGCTTTTATCTCCCTGGGACTTGTTAGACAGTGCTGCAGCAGATGATTAGTGGACAATCCAATCGGATTGTATTTGGTTCAGTTAGATGCAGGTGCACAAAGCCAGAAACATAAAGTGTTTGAAAATGACCATAGGCAGTAAAAGGAAAAAAAATAAGTATAGTGGTGAGCATATCCTTTGTAACAGAATGTGGGGGTATATAGAATCTGTAAGAGGTGGGTTTTGCAGTTGCTGGAAAAAAATAATCTAATGATCTGAACATGTTCAACTTCTCCAAGCAATACCCTCCCCTGTGTGCAAGAACCAAGTAAATGAGAATATGAAGTTGTTCTGATGGGATGCAAGAGCTCTTGATAAATTAGAGGGCATCTTCTTCTGCTAGCTTAGGAAAGACCACCTCTGAAGGCAGAGGCTGAGGAGGAGCAGAGTGGACTCACTGCTATGATGTGTGCAGTGCTCAGAAGTGAGAGCAGAGCAGTTGATATCAGAGTCCTACCAAGTGCTGGCAGCTGTCTGCATGCAGTGCAGACCTTGTCGGCTCCCAGCCACACGTGAAGCCTCAGATGCTATTTTAAAGTACGTTCACATGTACCTTGCTTGTAAGAAACATAGGTTCATTTGTTTATCGCAAGCCAGGAGTGTGAAAGTGCTTGCAAAAAGAACTCCGCCATCTCACCCACACGGTGCCCTCACTTCCCCGGCTGAGGACTTCAGCAATGTTGCCTCCATCCCTCGGGCTGCTATGTTGCCATCACCTCTTCCGTTAGCTTTATTCCTGGCATGGTCCCAACTGCTAGCACAACACTCAGCCCTGTAATCACTGCAGAGACCAAGCAGAGCTTCAGCAGAGACCCCTCACAACTCCTTCAGAGCTGCCTGCCTGGGCCTCAACAAAAAGCTCCTTGCAATGCTAAAATAAGGAACTGCTGCCCAAAGTAAATCACTGCTTCAGCACCCCAACTGTGAAAAGCTATCTACTGGGCACAGGGATGGGTACCATCATAAAGAGGTTCTTATTACCATGGTATCTGAGAACTGGAACAAGTCAGATTGTTCACACCCTGGAAGCCAACCACTTGTGCACTCTTTGAAAGGCTAAACACTAAATCATGGTGATCTGATGATTCTAAGCTATGATGCCAACTGAGAAGACCTAAATCTACTCTTCCTGACTACCAAGCTAAGGGAAAGCCCTGTGGACAAAGGGAAAGGCTCTGTGAGGTTGAGGTTGGCACACCGACTTACTTCCAGACTTCCTGTTGTACCTTTTCTTCTTGGCATGGGAAAATTAAAATATTCATCAAACCAAAGACTGGGGACTAATTGCTAGGTGCTCATTTGGGAAATAGAATACCTGTATTGTCATGAACAGTTAAACTTTTAGTTCAAAGTGAGAAGTATTTATAGTGATAGTCACATCTTGATCTCCTCTAAACATTCCCTTAAGAAGTAGGTACCTTTAGGCAACAGATTTTAAAAACTGCTGCTCCTGCATTTTTGGTCATCTGCTGCTTTATTCTGGTTTTGGTCAGGTTCATAGTCCTTTGTTTCTTTTTCTTTTTTTTTGGCTGAGGATGCAGGAAACAAGGAAAATAAGTGTTTTGGGTTGTACAGACTTTCTAAAAATTGGAGGAAAAAAAATCAAACTTGGTTTGGATCAGACAAAGGAAATGCTTTTGTTCTGCTTACTGAAACAGCTGTTCACACAAACCTAATGTCAGCCCATTTCAGGGGGGATGAGAATGGGATTTAGTCACATTCAATAATTTAAAGCTGCTGTGACAGTAAGAACCTTAGCTAGTGGTGACTTGGCATTTGGTGTCAAATATATTTTAGGAGCTGGGCCTGCCCTGATGGCTTGTTTGTGTCGCAAAGTTCTCTGAGATAAAGATCAGAGGCAAATCTCACTGGTACTTATATTTGGGTTTATTTGCTGCTTTTGATCGCTTTCTTGACAAGCTCTGATCCTGAAGAGGTATAGCTATGCATTGCCAGGTGAGCCAAGTTGTAGCTTTCTACTTCTGGATGGTGCAGCATCACACCCTGTGCATGCTCCCAGCATCGCGCCCCACTGCAGACACCGAACCCTCACAGGAAGTCAGTAGGACAAATGAATGCTTGCTGCAACCCAGATCTGTGTGCTCAACACATCAGTTGAGCCTGTTAGCACTAAGCGAAGGCTTGGCTCAGTCTTTGTGCTGTGAAGCATTCCCCAGCAGTCGTTTCTGTGGCTTTTTTTTTTTTTTTTTTTTTTTTTTTAAGACAAACAGGGTTACTAAAAGAGCATCTGAGGAGAGGCTTTGTCAGAGCACCAGGGTGCTGCAGATGGGATCCAAAACCCTCTTTGGGCCCTGGCTCTGAGGATGGGATGCTTGGCTGTTATGCTGCCAGGCGGTTAATGATTAAAAATCACTTATTTTCTGTTTTTGTTGCTGCATCTCTGAAGAAATACATTCTGTTTTATCTCAACAGAAATAGATCTGACTACTTTGCTTGCAAAAACTGCCTGTAATGTAGCTGAAGGGTTTACTTGCCTTTCTTCATTTCCAAAATGAAGTAAAAAAAAAAAATTTAATTGCTCATCTGCTGCTTTGACATCAAGGAAAGCTAAACCATAGAAATCATTCTGATATAGCTCAAAAATAAGCTGGATGCCTGTGAGGGAGCACAGAAGGCTAAAAGCAAAATAATCTTGCTTTATGCCATCCTGTTATTGCTGCGTTACTGCAGTACAGTGTGCTAGTTATGTTCTGAGTGTCTGAAACTTGTTTCTTGCTCCCAAAGTGATGAGCAGCTTTGGCACTAATAGACAAGAAACTTGGTACCCACCATCTGAAGAGACTTCACCACTTTAATGTCTCATAAGCTAGGAAAAGTAATTTAAAAAATTATAGGGATAGGGGACATACTCAAATGCCACACATAGTCGCAATAAAGCAAAAGCTTTTATTAAATCCCTGCCTAGTTCTTTTAAAAGAAGAACAGAAAACCAGAGCATAACCACGTAAAAGAACGTGGTCAAATAAGTAAGTACATTTAGATTATTAGATTACTAAATCTGTAGAGGAGAAAGTAGCAGACTGGCTTGAAGCAGAGAGGTCAGGTTGCTCTAGATACGTATCCCAGAGATGAAAAACATCATGTTGTTCAAAATAGTCTTTTGTAGGATTGTAAAAGCTTTTATTCAGCTTGGTGAACTCCCAGGGGAACATGTAGCAATCCCAGGAACCTCTAAGCCCTGTGCCAAACATACACAGCTACTGAATTGTCTGATTCATGCACATCAGCATGCAGTCTCTCAGGTGCATCTTGATCAGGCAACACTTAGGCATTGACTTTTCTGCTATTGCAGAAAGCTTGGAAGACCAGACCAGTGTTCTACCATAATTCACTCATATTTGTCTGAGCAGGATACAAGGATGGAGAAGGGCCTAGAGAGGAAGAGGTATGAGCTGTGGCTGAGCTCTCCTGGTTTGCTCAGCGCAGAGCAGAGGAGCTGAGGGGAGGCCTGATGGTGGCTGCAGCTCCTCACAGGGAGCGGAGGGCAGCGCTGAGCTCTGCTCTGTGTGACAGCTACAGGGCCCGAGGGAACGGCATGGAGCTGTCAGGGGAGGGCAGCTGGGGGTCAGGGACAGGGTCTGCAGCAGAGGGACCAAGCTGCTGGAGTTCAGGGAGCATCTGGACAACACTCAGAAATATGGTCCTGTGTAGAGCCAGGAGATGGACTTGATGGTCCTTATGGGTCTCTTCTAACTTGGGATATTCTATGATCTGTTGCAGATCTGACTGCTCTGGCCTGACTTACTCTTACCTGCAGTGGATGGAAATACTATATTTAAACAGAGAATCGCTTCTTTAGTGTACCAATGTATGAAAAAATCACAGCTATAAATGTAGATGAGAGAATGACTTCTCACTGCATCTCCATAGGTCTCTGTTCCAAGGCCTGTGGTTTATGTCTGTTCATTCAGAGATGCCTACTGGCAAACTCAGGGCTATTTTGACAGAGCGGTGACTGAAGATGCTGAAAAAAAATTTAGAGGCAGAGAAGTCTCCTCTTTAACCACAAACAGTGAAAAGATACAAACCCTCTGCCATGCCTCTGGGCTGATCCTGGTGCCTGCAGCCTCTTTTAGTGACAGGGCAGTTTAAAAGAAGTAACATCCAGGTGCTCTGTTATAGCTCTGCAGGTATTAAGACAAAGTAACCTGCATGTAGGAATGCTTTTGGACTGTGCCTGCTGCTAGAGAAAAGCCAGAAATACACTGAGGACCACAAATATGATCCAAGAGATGGAGCACCTCCCTGTGAGGACAGGCTGGGAGAGCTGGGGCTGTTCAACGTGGGGAAGAGAAGGCTCTGGTGAGACCTGAGAGCAGCCTTTCAGTGTCTAAAAGGGAAGGGGATCATCCCTCTAGCAGGGTCTGTTGGGATAGGACAAGGGGAAATGGTTTCAAACTAAAAGAGGGGAGATTTTGATTGTATATATATATATATGTATATATATATATATATATATATATATAAGGAAAAGTTTTTTACAGTAAGAGTTAGTAATGCACTGGCACAGTTTGTCCAGAGAGGTGGTGGATTCCCAACTTGAGACATCCAAGTTCAGGCTGGAGGGACTCTGAGCGCCCTGATTGAGATGTAGGTGCCCCTCTTCACTGCAGGGAAGTTGGACCTGATGGCCTTTAACGGTCCTTTCCAACTCAAAGGATTCTGTGAAGTTTCTTCATCTGTTTCTAGTGTTACCACATGGAAATAAGATGGCTTCAGTCAAAAACTATCTTCAGCTGTCCTCCAGTTTTACTGCAAAGCACTGCAGGCAGCCACATCTTCAGCATGAGGAACTGAACAACAGCATTATCTTTGTTTTCAAAGAAAAAAAGAGAGCGAGGAATCAAGATGAACATTTCTTTGGTTGCATATGACATACCTTGCTTACAGTATATATCATGAGAGACAAATGCAGCAGGATTTTGGATGCACTCCCAATTCTCTGTCATTCTCTCTTTAGGGGTTTAACTGTGGTTTAAATGCTGTTGCTTTATCTAGAGCTAAGCAGCTTGCACCGATTTCAGGTTGCTGCTGCTTATTAAAAATTGAAGTATACCTTTTCTCTGTTGTTAAGGGATATAGGTGAGGTGCTGAGAAGCGCTGAAATTGGGTTTGCAAGTAGAAAACACATGGTGTTTGCTAGACTGCACAAATAAGGTTGGGGTGGGGAGTGCTGCTTCTGCAGAGCTGAGATGGCCTTAACTGAGAGCACAGTTTGTGTTCCACCATTTTGTCAGCAGGAAAAGTCTGGATGAAAAAGTAGTCTTGTTTGTAGTGTTCTTGTTTCTAAAACTGAAGTACTTGCTGCTAAGCTGCAATTCAGGCAAGTGCAGCTGAGGCAGCTGCAGGCAATTCTGCTGCTTATTAAGCTAATCAGGGCTGTATCACTTGCTCCCTTCCACCACGTCTGATTTACCTGTTGTCTTCTCACAAAACAAAATTAAGCTCTTCCAAAGACTGCTTTTAAATCATAGCTCACAGCAAAATGAAGACCTCAGAGGAGGCTCTAAGTGCTACTACAAGTGATTATTTTTAAAAATGCATTTCCTTGTCACTGGCCCTTTTCCTATTGCTCTTGCTTTACTAATGTGATGGTAAAAATGTATATCTTTTTTCCATGTATCCTGTTCTAAAGTATGGGATATAAAATCAAGAACAATAACCTAGTTATAACAGCATTTTAAAATGCAAGTTTTTACGTTAAGAAATCTCGCTCTTGCCAGGAACTTAAAAATACCACTTTACATTCCAAGTGTGGACAATTATAACTCAACTAAGTTGCTTCAAAGCACCTTCATCGTGTGCTTAAATGAACAAGCTGGTTTCACACTGAAGAATGTAAAGAGCATTCGTATGTTTTACCTTACAGGGTGCAAATGAACAGGCACTAATGCTCACCTAAAAGGAGGTAACAAGCATTTGAGAGAAGACGATGTCTTGAATGATTCCAGATTATTGCCAAGTGAATCTTACTTAGCAGTTAGATAGGAGTTGTTTGCTGTCTAGATGCTGATTGTATAACTAGTAAGGCATGACTGATGATATGTGGTTCAGTTGATACAAAGATACCAACATGTGGAGGTGTAATTAATGCAGATCATCCAAAATTGCTTATGTAGTATACATTAAATATAAACATATTTCATAGATTGTTGATGTTCAATTCCTTCTTCTGACTAGACTCTATGCTATACTTTTCTTACATGTTTTGAGAGTAAAAACAGGCACGTAATATATCCAAATTAACAGTAACTGAGACAGGTAACAATCTAGAAAACAGACAATTCACCACATTAAATTCACTGCAGTTTGATGTAGTTGTTTGCTAAGGCCGTGTTAGAAGGTTTCTGTTGTCACCCCAGGGGTCATGGAATAGACCCTGCATTTGTAGGTGTGCCAGCCTCAAGCTTATTAGAGGCTTTTGGAAAGGATACAATTATTTCTATCATCAGGAAAAATGCAAAGGGACTGCAGTCTTGTATCTATAGTTAAGCCTTTCTGTTCTTTTGGTTCTTTAATTGACTTTTACTGCAGCAGATTCTGTGGAGGCATATTGCATTAACAGGAGTAAAAATGAACCTTCTCACCAATGTAGCATTGCCACCACACCTAGGGCTTTTTAAAGGCTTTTAGAAAGAAATTTATAGTCTGTTTTATATGCACAATTAATAGTAACACATTCCCTAATGTTTTTGTAATCAAATGCAAGGAATAAAATTCAACAGGAATATTCTTCTGTATGCATTTCTTATATGCATACCTAAATACAATTTTACAGTCAGACTAAATCTTCAATTTCACGTCTTCAGTTCCATGTCTTCATTATGAATGTAAAGAGTTGCTGAAATCTCACTGAATACATTAAAAAAAAAAAATCAGAAAACCAATTCACTTTTTAATCACTCAGATTTCCTTCATCTGACTCCTCCTCATTTTTCATCTCTAAGGAGACAGGCATTGCCTTGAAAATAGTCTCTTGGTTTCTTGCTAGTTCACTTGTTCCCATTCTAATTCTGTTACCTCATGCCTTTTATTTACGGCCTTAGCCCTCTGCTAATGACATCAGAGGTGACGTTAGAGAGGGCTCTCTCTGGAGGTGTGGGAGACAACGCAGCAGGAGGAAGAGGTGGACTGTCCTCAAGAAGCTGATTTTAGTCCCAGTGAGATAGAAGGAAGGAAAGCACAGAACATATTGGGGGGAAGCTGAACTTCTCCTACATAAAAAGATATTTTAAGCTCATGTCAGCTGCTAGAAATCAATATACAGAAAACTCAGTTTCAAGGATTGCCTTCATTATGCAAAATGCATCTGAAAAATACTAGCAAGAGTTTTGTTTTCAGGTTTCCTGGTCTGTACTCTCCTCTCACATCACTTGTATCTGATCCTCATTTCTATTTTTCCACCCTGTCTTCCTCTCTTCCTACTCCCGTCTGCTTCCTAAAATGTTCCCCTGCTACATACCCTTCCTAACCTGCTTTCAGGATCTAATGAAATTGTGCCTCCCCCTTATAGTACTGAATGTCTGTAGAGGCTGAATTCGGTAATCCACTATATTTTCTCTATTTTCGTTAGTAATTAGATGGTAAAATAAAGGATGCCTATGAACAACCTAAGGGAGCAATAATCTGTACGCAGCAGAGCTGTTGTGGGATTTAAGTACCATGAGTTAGAAGAAAAAGGGGGTTCAATAGGAAGGATTTAACATCTACAGATGGATAGTATATCTGAACTTGTGAATCGTTGCCTGAATCAAACCAAACCTCTTCTAGAATCTCTGCTTATGATAGTTCTTCCTGGTGGACTTCACTTTTAAATGCATATCTTAGTATATACAGTAGGGCCTGTTTTGCTTTATGTACTAATATTTATTATGCAATAACTTTCAAATGAGATTTATTTTGATAAACTTCAAGAAGGCAAAGGTCCTGTGTTAACCAGGATGTATGCTGTGCTCAAACTGTGCACATTTTAAACATCATACTTCAGCTCCAGACATGGCCGACAGCATTCTTATCCACCGGTGGCCATTCATCTGCAGACTTTATGGCAAAACAGGGTGATGATGAAGTGGTGATGGCGGGGAGCAGCTCATCTTCACTTCAAGTCCTGATGAAAAAGAAACATAGAAATGATAAATGAGGGACTGAATATTCATTTATGAGCCGCTCTGATCGTTAAGATGTTGGATTTTTTTTTCCCCATTTGATTTAAGTTGGAGGAAGAAGGACCAGGTGGTTATAAATTGCAACCTTTTTGATTGATATTGGTGCATAATGGACCTGCTGGCCCAAGCCCCAGTATTTTTTAAAATGCTTAATATCACAGGTAACTGCTTGTGTGACCGTGAGAAATCGAGGTGATTAGAAGCAGATATTCAATAACAAACACAAATGAATGTTTTTTTCCCTTATTTGCTACAGGACGAAGGGAAGACTACAACATTTCCTCTGCTGCAGGCTGTAATACCACTAGGGCTTATACTGCAACTACTGCAGCTGCTGCTCTGTGCTTTTCCTGCAAGACAACAGAACCCTGTAAGGAGCTCTTGCATAATTCTTTGATTGTTACTGAAACATAATGGACCTCTTTAGTGGACCTGGTCTACTAAAGAGCAACTGTCACTCTTAGACCAAATTTTGCTCATAGAACAGGACAACAACAAAAAAACCTTGCACTGCATTTCCATCGCTGTTACTGAAAACTTATTCTAAGAAGGGATATCTTTTATCCAGTTATCACTTTTATTTCTCTTGACTGTGCTTCTAACATTTTGTATTTTATCATATCTTTCATGTTAAGATACTTCAGAATTAAATCAAATGAGCTATGTGGCACTATTGTGTAATAAGTGACAAAAGGGCCAAATGCATCTAGACCTGAGAAGAAGCAGTATGCAGCCACAAACAAAACATCCTAAGGAGAGGAGTGGAGACTCTTGTACACAACCTTTACTAGGAAATTCATAACTTATGTGCCTTTCAGTGCCTTTCCAGGTATGGAAACTTTGGCATAGATCAATGATCCACACCTGGGGACACATGGGATACGTCCTGTATCTCTCCACTCTTCCAAATGTAGCCAGTTCTTTGCATGAATTGAGTCGGTATTGCCCAGTGACATCTGTCTCTCTATACTGACTTTTGTAAAGTGAAATTTTAGCCAGCTTCCCCTTAAAGTTGGCTAGATACTCAGGGAGAAACCAGAAACTGATAGATGGCTTCTCTGCTTGCATGCTGCTGATAGCACACAAAGCTAGTATCCAAGCATGTAATGTTTGAGATGCTTATCTCCCTTTTGCAGAAAACCTTTAAAATTACAGCAGGATGCTGGTTTTTCAAATGGTTTACGTTTATCAGTGCACTGAGAAAAGCCGTTGAACAGAGAACTAAGGCTTTTTGCTACACCACAATAACAGTAACTTTCTTAGAGGAGGATGATAGAAAGAAATACAGTTGAAATACAATGCTGAATAACATCCAAGCATGTCAGGACAAGCTTAATTGCATCTCCTGCTAACACCTGTTATTAGCAAAGGATATTTCTGTACTGCAGTCATGATGAAAGACACAAATTCTCAGAACCCTTGAAGAGATTCTGCCCTGATAACAGATTGACAGCCACCCAGGGTAGATAGGGAGGAACTGTGATTGACATACGGCTGGTAGCACTAACTGTGAGTGACATAAATGTGTATGATCTTATAGGATTGCTATGTGGGTGGGTTAACAGCAACAGACATGTAGAAGTTGGAAGCAGTTCCTTGATGAAGCACAGGATGAAAGTTTAAACACAGATCTTCAGGAAATGCCACAAAATTCATGCTTCTCTCTTCTTTGTTTATCTTTCTTCAAGATAATTATGACAACAATAAGAAAACTAGACAGACAAAGAATTACTCATATCTGTGTCTGTTCCTTTTTGTCTCCCAACAAAGAGCATATTACAGAAGTCCAATTGCTCTTGGGCTGCCCAGAGCTGGCCCAACTTTAAAGTCTTGGTCATTAAATTCATGTAAGCATCCGAGAGTTTGCTTGATGTTTGTTTACCCCCTTCCTCTCAGATTCCAAAAAATAGGCCAGAATTACTTGGAGATCCTTTCAGCGTTTCTCTGTTTCATTTCACATAGAAAATACAGAACTTCGACATAAAAAATGACTGGAAAAAAAAAACAACTGACAGACAATTCTCGGGTTTCTAGAACTATTTGTTTAGGTCCAACTCCAGACTGAGACAATGGCTGGCTTTTTTGTTTTGTTTCTAAATGAGAATCAGGCTCTAGTCAGTACCCGTCATTCTAATAGCCATGCCTAGTGATCGTATCAGGATTAGTTGGAAGAAGACAAGCTGAAGCAGACTGCAGTTTTATGAAAGATTGAAAAAGGTAAAGTAACAACGTTTGGGATTGAAACAGCGTTGTGTTTAAGATCTGCCTTAGGGCAAAGCTTTTGTACGTAGCCAATCAAAAGAAATGATGTTGTAACAATATGAACAGTAGAAATTATTAACTGATACTTTGCCCAATGTCTACATTTTTCCTCTACTGTATCTTCATAGTTGCTAGGTGCTCCAGGTCTTAATTCAAAAACTTCTGACTCTTTCTCTTGAAGTGATAATTTCTTAGGGCCAGCAAAATGATTCTCAGAGCTTTTTAATGGTGCAGAAAAAACAAAGCTGCAAAGCCAGGTGCAAAAGTAAACAATGAAGATCAATAGCAATGTTATCTCCCTTGTTCAGCACATCTTGCTGCAATTTCAGTTCTTCTTTCCAAGATCTTGTCAAGAAGTGAAGCTGTTGTCAAGAGTTGTGAAGTACACTGCGGTCTATTAAGTAGCATTGCCTTCACTTAGACTGATGCGTCTGGCAGCAGTTGAACTGTTAGAACTTAATGTTGTAGTTTGTTCTGCTTAATCTTGTATATGTCTGCTGGAAGTCTCTTTTCAGATCTACCTGAACAGTGTTTGCATTTCTCTATTGTACCAAAACTTTCCTTGCATTATTTCTGTTCTCCTCACTGAAGCCTTTCTAGTTGCCCACTAAGGCTGATCTCATTCTCTTCAGGCTTGAGGAGACAAACCAACTCTAACCTCATGTTTCTGCACATAGCTCTGTTCCCCCTGCCCTTCTTCCTTTTTATAGGCTATTGAATTGTTGCTGTCGTTTTAAATCTAGGCAGAATGCACATCCTTAATCACTTAAAAAAAACAAACAACAACAACCCTACTATACTATTACTATGTAAAATGAAGTATTAATTACAGTGGAAATAGCTTGTCTTCTGAGACCTGCTTTATGGAGTGAAATGGGAGATTACATGCTAAATCAATGAGCATCTCCAAATACTTAAAAATATATGTTTCATGGCTTGCTGTGGCAGCTTAGGCAGCATTATGATTTTGTTCACTTATGCTCTGTATTTTTTGGGCATTACTTTTCCGATAAAATATGCTTTAGGCTTCTGTTTGTGCATTAAGTATCAAGAAATGTTTAAATCTTGTTACAGAGCAGCTAATTAGGCATCCTACCTGCATATATTTAATGTTATAATGCATATTTGGAATATCATATTAACAATTTGTCCAAAAGATCTTCATCATCATATGCTGGTATAACAGTCTCTTCCTGAAACCTTTTCCACCCTGATTTCTTTTTCTTGTCTAATCTTCCCCCTCTGCCCTTGTTCATCATTTTCAACCCAGCCATAAAGGAACATCAGTTTGTGATGGACAATTACAATACAAAACTGTATGACTACCAGTAAAAGAGTTCTTTTCAACGAGGTTTGCAAGTTTCTACCTTTAAAACTGATGAAGATATGATTTCCCACTCTGTCCTTAGATCCTGAACTCCTAGAGACAGATTCAAAATTACTTAGCTGAATACACGTGTGTCTGATTCATCTGATCCTGACCCAATGCTCACCTATCCCATGACTGCTATATCACAGTACAAGAAATTTCAGTGATGCAACAAAGGCTCTGTAGAAAGATGACTTAAGGAAATCAATTCAGTTTACTGGAAAAGTAATGCATTGGTGTTGTGAATTAACCTGCTAGAATTCTCACAGTCCTTCTTTCAGACCTTAAGTAACTTCATCTTTCCTGTGTCCTCTGGCATTCCATGGTGGATTTTGTTAGACATTAGTGCTTGCAAAAGACATCTTGTGATTGTCTCATACAAATGAAAACATCAGCTCGTTGTTGCACAGAGGTGAAAAAGGCAAAGGGAATGCTAAGAGTTACACAAGTCAGAAAATGATGTTGTACTACTATATAAATTCATGGTGCGTTTTCACCTTGACTACTGCAAAGAACTAGAAAGATTATGGAGAAGGACAGCAAGTGTGTCTTAAGGTATGGAATCACTCACAAGTACAAAATGGTTTCTTTAGCTTGGAAAAAAAGCAGGAACTATTATGCAGATCTATAAAAGATGTGTAGTGCAGAGAAAGTGAATAGGAAATGACTACTTGTTATTTCTGACTGCACAGGAGCTAAAGGGCACCCACTGAATTTATAAGCTATGATAAATTAGTTTTAATGCAAACTGAAAGCAATTCTTTTCTGCGCAACATATAATTGTGAAACTTAGTGCCACAGCATTTTGATGAAGCCAGGAATAGACAGGGATTCAAAAGCAGACCAAGTTTTCATGGGATAAATACATGTGTGGCTGCTGAACGTGGCCTACGCACACCCTTTGTGTCATATTCTTGTAAGTGTAACACGTCATGAATCTAGAAGGTTGTATCAAAAGATCACCCATAACTTTTTTCACTTCTTGTAGCCTTTCATAAAGCGGTACTTCTGTTCTTCTGTTACTGAACAGAGGATAGTGAACTAGTGGAACCTTCTGTCTAACTCTGTACAATTATTCTCATGTTCTCTGAATGATGGAATTCTGACAGTAACCTCAGACACCTGTTCCTATATTGAATTGTAGTGAATGATTTATCTCACGTAGACTTGGATTTCATCTCCCTTAACACACCAGACCAGACACGTTGGTCTCAAACAAAGTAGGAGCGTGTTCCTACAGTGACAGTATTTGATATATCAGAGGCAGAATCAGAATGAAAATGTGGAAGATGTTAGAAGATAATGTTCAGTTAACCCTGTGGTTAGCACCTTGCTTCTTGTATTGCTGATTGCTAAGGGAGCTTACTATGAAAAATTGGCTATAAAAATCCTCAGTACTGCGACAATCACCATGAGCTTTTGGGCTTTGTGCAATTTGTTTCTGCAGTCTTGAGAAGCATTCCAGAATTTATCAAGGTCTGATGTTTGGGAGTTTTTTACTTCTTTAACTATAACCTCTGGTTAGACACAGGTATCTGTGGGAGAGAAAGAAATGATAAACCACTTACAGTCAGAATAAAGCCACTTCGGCCACGCACTTGGGAAGACTTCAGGGTACTTATCTGCTGTGATACAAGTGGTGAGGCAGATGAATTAGGTCTTGATTGTTCTGGCTGATCTGGAGCTGGAAAGCTACTGCCAGAGATTACACTGGCTCCTCCCAGTAAAAAGATGCTTCTGTGGAAGTGAGCTCAAATGAAGAATGGTGCCCCAAGGGCTTCCATACCTCCATCTGCTGGACTTCTTCCTGGGCTATCTCCAGTAATTTCAACTGACATTACACTCCAGCAGGCAATAACTGCAGATGTGACTGGAGACAAGTAGTAGAGGCCAGGGATGGCCCACTTGCTACAGGGCAAACCTAAAACTATGAAAGACAACTGGGCACTGGCATTGCAATCTGTGCCTCTCCTTGTGATCTGTGCCTCTCCACAAGTCCCTCATGGAAAATGTTGGAGCAGGTATTACAAACAAACCTGAGGTTCCATTTTAGAAGAGGCTCTCATCTCTGTATCAAACCTAAACTTCTCAGCTTTTGCTTCAGTATCTGGAGTTTGCCAAGTGTGTGGTAGCAGACGGCATTCATTCTCACTGTGATGACATGAAGGATAGCTGAACATCTTTCTCTTCCTGTAGTACGGTTACACAGTAAGCCTGCTATGGTCCAAACCTCCTTGATCTAGGGAGCTTCAGAATGTGGCCAGGCCATATATTTCTAGAATAGGACAAAGGGGAAGACAAGCATTAGCAGATGTGTGGCTTGAACAGGACAAGATGCAAAGAAGAATGAGTGAGTAGAGAGGTATCAAAAGCCACTGCTTTATCATACAATGTTACAGAAATGCAAGCATCTGATATTTTTTTGTCTATAGTTGCTTTCATTAAGAATTCTTGTTCTCTAAAATGTTTGGCACTGTTTAAAGGAAGGTCAGGTAATCTCTTCTGTGATGGGGAAGGAGATGTCTGCATATCACGTTGGCATCCCTGTGCCTATCAGATTCAGTTTTGTGAGAAGATGCTCATATATTGGTATTTGCCTATGAACCAAGCTGCAAAGAGCTTGGATATTAAGCAGCACTTAAATTTTTTAAATAAAGCTAGGTGATCATATAATATCAAGGCCAATACTCAATTTGCCAGAATTTTTATAGTTTTTATAGTTGTTGCTGAAAGTACTTCATATGTACTGTAGGCCATACCATGAAGGACCATCAGGATTGCCACATCCCTGGAGGTGTTCAAGGCCAGGCTGAATAGAGCCCTGGGCAAAGTGATCTAGTACCTGCTTTACTGGTTGGCAACCCTGCCCATGGCAGGGGATTGGAACTGGATGATCTTTGAGTTCCTTTTCAATCTAACCCCTTCTATGATGATTCTGTGATGTGTTAGAATGGGCTGCTCTAAACATGGTCCACAGCCACATCTGAAGTGTGCTCAGACTTCCTTAAAAAGGAAAACTTGTGGTTTTGGCTCCAGATGGAGCCCAGGTTGGACAACTGGGGAACGCAAAACAGGAAGCAAAACTGGGAATTAAACAATGCAGTGGTGTCCAAACACTTAAAAACCTCCTTATGTTGCCTTAAAGTAATGCTACCATCAATAAGATTCAGGCCCTTAGCTTCCGAAAGAATGCAGATTAATGCTCTTGTAACTAAGAAGTCAGCTGTTCTCCTGCTGCCATCATATTATGAGAAAGTACAGCAGTTCCCTATTTTTAGAACAGTGCAAAATGTCATAACATTGTGCAGTATTGTGCCTGAGTAACTACTGCAGTTTCAGAGGAGTTAGTATCTTGCAGTGGTATTTAATTAGACAGTGAGTTGAAACAGTTCAAGTGCCTTCTTAATGCTAACTATTAGTATTATAAAGCAAGAAAAAGTAGATAAAGGGGAGAACTGCAATGAGTTGGAAAGCCCTACTTTCCTAAATTCCTGTGGAATATGCATGGAAATCAGAATGGACGAAAGCAGGTTTTTTCTCAAACCATTTAAAAAAAAAAAATGTGCAAGCTTTGCCTATGCTGACTGAGCAACCGTAGAGATGAACCTTTTACAAAATCCTCTTTTGTAATCAGATTGCATGTCTTCCTTCAATGCTATAGATCATATACAAGCCCTTGCACAGCACGTGTGGACATTGCTAATAAGATTTACTCTTTATCCATGCTAGGTTTCATCAACCACTGAGAATGCAGCTTGCTGAGCAGAGGGAAGAGTTGGGTTGTTGTGGATGCTGCTGATACTAATAAGAGAAGAAATTTGGCAAGAATATGGCAGAATATTACCGTAACACAAAAATGTTCTTAAATCAATATATTTGCGTGTGTAATTTCCAAACTTCTTTGAAAAACAGGGACACAATTTATAGGAGAAGATTTGGATTCAAGGAGGCAAACCAGTTACAGCAGCTCTTCGCAGAGCCCACTGAAATAATCATCACAGGAAGGTAGGAATAAGAGATGAGGCTGCACTCCATTTCCCCCCAAGATATCATAAAATGTCTGGGGGCACATTGCTCCCCTCGTGGGTGCACAAAGAATTAGTTGCCTTGACTGGAAAATATGTCCTCGGAATCATGCAGTGTGGAGTCATAACTGGTTACATTTTGTTTAAGAAGTACTCCTCTGAGGACAGATGCAGATTTTCTTCTTCTTCTTTTTATTTTTCTCTTCTCCCGTTGTGCTGAAATTCAATTGCTAGAGATCTCATTTACCCAACAGCTGAATGCAGATCCAGCCATGGTCTGTCTTCTCTACTGTAAACTCTAAGGAATAGGTTGTTGCTTGATAATTTCATGGATTTTTTTTTTTTTTTTTTTTGATTCTCAGTTTCAGTATAGTCATATCAGCGTCCTTCCTCTCTGTCCTAATGGAAGAGCTATGTTGTAGTCACCTTACCTTAAAGACTGTAGGTTCCATAATACTCTGCAATCTTTCAGCACATAGTAAATATGAGCATATCTTGAGAAATATGTATGGTATTATATTTATGTATAAATCAGTTTCCAAATTAAACATTTTAACTAGCTAGATGAAATATTTAATACACTTGACAGATAAAAAACACTGATGATTCACATACCAATTAACTTGTTCTAAAATAGTCTCTTTTGTGCACAGCCAGGCATCCAGCATAACTTTAGGGTAGTACAGAGTTTTACACTGGAATAGCCACACAGTTTTATGATATTTTATGCATTTAGTCACTACTGATAAAAGTAATTCTGCATATCACACAGCATTTTACAAAAGATGCTTTCTCAGGGTTTCATTTCTGCTGACTGGTAGTCAGATGTCAGAACCAATTTAGCCAAGTAGCCTAATCTCCTGTGTATGTTGCTAAGTCAAATTGCGATATATTTATTCATGCTAGGTAGCATCTGGTTGATTTAAACAGGATTACTGATGATGTAAGAGTATTAAATGTGAATGCACGGCACAATTCAAAAGGGGTGTCTCACTGGGACCTGGGATCAGTGCAGTCTTACAACATGAGATAAAATGAGCTCCACCTCAGTGTACTAAAATGTCCCTGTGAGAGCTGTCCTGAAGTAGTCTGAGCTGCATGTCACGCTTTACAGATCATGTGGAGGACCCAGAAAAAGCTTTAGTGTTCAGATGGCACAGTTTTACCTCTAAAGTAATTTTTAAATGTCAGTTTGTGTGTTTGCTTTGATAGAATTCTGATTCCTGTCAGTGGATGCCAGGCAAGAAACAGAATCACAGAACCTTAAGGTCTGGAAGAGGCTGCTGGAAGTCATCTACTCCAACCTCCTCCTAAAGCAAGTTCCCTACAATAAGCTACATAGGAAAACTTCCAGGCAGGTTATATCTCCAAAGAAGGAGACAGTGTCAAAAACTTTGCTGAAGTCAGGGTAAGCAACATCTACTGCTATCTCCTCATCTAGACAATCAGTGATGACATAGAAGGCTACCAGGCTGGCCAACCATGATTTCCCCTTGGTGAATCCACACTGACTACTCCTGATAACTTTCTTTTCTTCCACTTGCTTAGAGATGACATCTGGAATAAACTACCATGACCCCTTGTACTTAGAAAAATGACAGAAATTTGGCAAGTCATGGTGAAGTCCAAATTTTGGCAGCATTTAAACCAGAAGAATGAGATGGCAGACAAAATTGCTATGTTTATTTCAGATATTTGGGCCCAAAAATCTGCCCCTGAGAGCACATTTGGAGCATTTCATTGCTAGCACCAGCTGCTCGCTATTTGTTAGTTACTGTGAAGGTGGGGAAATTGAATGATGATGAAAATAAATCTGTTAGATATCCATCAACTCTTCCGTTATAAATACAGCACTGTTATCCATAAAATTTACCCTTGGTGATTTCAGAGCGGTGCTGTCAAGAACTTGTCTTGAGTCAAGGCTGCTCACCCAGATGCTGGGAAAAGCAGGTTTCAGTGCAGCATGGATGCTGCCTTGGAAAAATGTTCTGCTGAGAAATATATTTTTTTAATTATTTGGGGTGGTGTCTTTTTACACAGGTGTTAAATTTCCTGGAGTTAATCGGGTAGAAAATGCCTCTGTGGCATCATTCAGTCCATTAACTGCAATGCCAACTGCCAATGTCTGGAGTTGAATGCTAACAGATTTTATAACTCTTCACGATAATTGACAAAGCCAGACAGATTCACAGTTCAGCGTAGCCCTCCTGTTTTTTTACCTGCTGCCTTCTGTGTTTATATTCCCAATGTCTGAAACTTGCTTCCGTTTTTAACAGGGGAGATGTGAATATGAGAAGCTGGGTTGTTTTGCTCATTTATGTGAAAATTATACAGACGAGTGAACACCCAGCAAGCCAGGATCAGCATCCCTTCCCCCACATCTGCTTATTACTTTAAGGGGAGCATTATTGCTACATTACATCTGACACTTGCTCTATAAAGCAGGGAGAAAAGCAGGAGAGTAGGGAATAGCCGAAAAACTAATCACAGATTTTTAAGATTGTGATTTCCTGAGAGAAATTTACATTCTTAAGAAAAACATTAAAGAAAAAAAGGGAAGAAAATGACAAGATGCTGCTGTTATTTGGTGTGTATGTGTTTTTTTGTTGGCTACTTCAAACTGTGCTCTTTGGAAGTGATCTTTTTCCATATACACCATCAGTGTCCTGAATCGCAAGGTCTTTCCTGCAGAAGGCAGCAAGCCCTCGTAGAATTCCTCACTGCAGAGTCCAGTTCAGCAGAAAGCTGTACAACAGAGCAGAGCATTCCCAAAATTACGTGAGGTTATGTGAGCACCCATTTTGGGTTCTTGCTTTGCAGGAACAGGGACCAAGACAATTTGCTCTGCAGAATACACCTCTGAATATGTATTATGCCAACACACCATAAAAGATACTCACTTCGACATGCAAAACCCACAGTCCTCATTAGTTGAAATGGTTAATTATCCCAAATGCGCTTAAAAGACTAGAAAGTTAATTTTAGTGTTCTGATTGTTTTAGTTTATACGCAATAAAAGCTCCTCTCTGCAGTTTCTATGGAATATATGGTATTTCTGCTGTAAGTTCCATTGTGGGTGTTCCAATATGATCATGAAAGGACAATATAGCTAACTATTTTATAGCCTTTTTATCTATTTGCTCTGTAGGTCCCTGCAGCACTCTTTGTTCTTTGAAGTTTTTTGAATATGTGTATTTATAAAGGCACTTGAGAACATGAGGATAAAAAGCAGTAAATAAATATGTTTGGAAAAGATGCGTTGTACTAAATCAGCAAAGGGCGAAGAGCTTTGAAAAAGAGAAGGGAAGAAAACTGGTTCCACCTTAGAAAACTAATAGGAGAGCTGCTGAGTGAAAAACACAATCATCCAGCTGCAATTTATTAACTGGAAAAAAAGCTGAGGAAGATCAGAAATCAAAGATTGCTGTATGTTTACTGGCTTTTTGAAGCATCTGTTCTCTAATATCAGAGTATCGCACAAAGACTAATCAACTGATCTTCAGAATATCCTAGTGAGTTTCAGATATGTCAGCCTCATTTTACCAGCAGAGGCATAAAGAGTTTATTGGTCCAAGACTGCGCAGGAGATCTGTGACAGAAATAGTAATGTAGGCCTGTTTCCAGTGCAGTGACACCACCATGAAACCATCCAATCTTCTATCAGGGTAAGAAGGCAATAATGCAGGGCTGCTGGTATAACACGTAGCCACAGGAGAGATGCTGATGAGAGAACCTCACAGCATAGAATCACAGAATGGTTAAGATTGGAAAAGACCACTAAGATCATCTAGTCCAGCTATCAGCTAGACAGTGCTATGTTGCTGTGGTCATGGTGGAGAAAGTCTGCCTTTCAGTCTTGACTTCTGGTTAAATGTACATTGAATGGTAGAAATATATCTTCAGGTAACCCTTTATTGCTCCAAGCATCATTTAAATTGGAATTTCTAATATTTAAAAAGAACAAGCAGCAAAAAGTCGTGTTACATAGAATGTTTACAGTTTGTGTCTTCATTCAGCTTTAGATGATACAATTTTTAAGACTGTATAACTAAAATCATTATTTTTACAAAAAGTTTTACTCACTGGGCTTGCTGGGTGAGCTGGCCTCATTTTTTTTTCATTGCTCCTAAGGGGACAGATGTCACACAGTATTAGCTAAGCATGTTTCATTATTTATGTTTCTGCCAGTATGTCTTGTTAACCATATTCAATCTGGTTAAGTGAGCTTTTTGGTATGTGTTCAGGCTTGCACATCTATATTGTGATGGCTGCAGAACATTGAAGAAAGATGATGCAATTTTTATTAGCTATATTAACCTATTTGTAGTAAAGGGTTCTCAGGCTTTCAGCCAAATACTCAAGGTATATTCACCAATTCCATGATGTGCTTTTAAGTCATCTGAGAGCTCAGAAAAAAAAAGACTACCATCATTATGCCTACTTTTTCTGTTCAGTAGTCTTCAACTTAACTGTACAATCTTTAGGGCTGATCAAAAAGGTTGAAATCCACTGCCTTCTAGGACTTCTCTGTAAATAGAAAGAGATTGCCTTATCCAGTACATTTTCCATGGGGACAGCTGATCAAAAGGAGGATACCGGTAGCAGAATTCAGCAGTGTATATATGTGATCTACTTTTTATTTGCACTACAGTTTTTTTTTACATCATTCTGGTAATGTAAAGTGTTTTTTGAGTGGATGCAAATGCAGCATAATTTGCATGCGCTTTCAAATTTCTGATCGTTGCCAAAGCTGTGTAAAAGGGTGTGATTTTGTAATACAGCTAAATGCACGCAACGGTTGGCAGTAGTTTAAATGGGCAGCCTCATGCTTTCCTTCTTTTCTGCTCTCTTCCAATACCTGAAAGGTGATTGCAGTGAGAGCAGAGCTGGTCTCTCCTCACTGGTGACAGGATGAGGGGAAATGGCCTCAAGTTGCACCAGGGGAGGTTTAGGTTGGATATCAGGAAAAACTTCTTTACAAAAAGGGTGGTTAAGCACTGAAATAGGCTCCCCAAGGAGGTGGCTGAGTCACCATCCCTGAATATGTTTAAAAACCATTTGGATGTGGTGCTCAGGGACACTATTTAGCAGAGGATTGTTAGAGTTAGGGTAGTATGGTTAAACTGTGTTTGGATTTGATGATCTTTAAGGTCTTCTGCAACCTGAGCAATTCTATGATTCTATGACTCTCCTGCCCACTTTCCCCCAGAACTTCAACTAGAGGTTAAGCAATCTGCATTGAAAAAAAGTTACTTCTCAAAAATATTTTAGGTTCTCCAGTAGGATGAGCTGAGTACAGTTTTGTGCACAAGCACGTAGGTGGAGCTTAAACTGAGAGGAAGGAATGGGATGATTTCCTATGGAAATGACTGCTTTGGAATTGAATGTTCCTTTGGAAATTCAAATACAATATAGCACATAGTCATAAGAATCATAATGGAAAAAAAAATTAATTCTCATTGTGTCGTGAGGGTTTTATGTAGATGTGTCTTTCAGCATTGTTTTGCTTTGAAAAGGAAAAGTTATGGGTCTGTGAGTGAGTGAGAAGTATTCTGCAAGGTATTGCAAAGCACTCACTGGAGGCACCTTAATTCTTCAGTTTCTTATCTTTGATGTGATTATTATTTTTCCCTGGCTAACTGTAAACAGAATTTAATATGGAAAAATATGATTATTTCATAGACGCTGGTGATTCACATTCAAGCTTGTCTGCAGCTAACATTGCATTGTGGAACTGGGGAACTGCAAGGGGAAAAGTACGTGAGCTGTTAGGAATTTCTTTTATATCAAGAGTGATTTAATCACTCTATAAAATGAGCTCTGAAAGAACTCTGAAGTTCTTTCTGTTGGGAACTATGTAGTCTTCCCAAGATTTGATAAATACATCAGGTGAAATTAATTGCTTGGAAAATTGAAACTTTTCTGGAAGATGGAGAAGGCAAAGGCTGCTGTCTGGTGAGAAGAAAAAAGCAAGCTTGGGAGGCAGAAAGGAGAAAGACCTGCAGAAGAAAGTGTTTGTCTCAGTTAAAATTTATTCAAAAGTGACATTGAAAGAATGGCATTCAGCGTGCTAGCTGGTTTGTTATCAGCCAACAAATAAACTGAGCTGAGACTCTAGTCTCTAGTCCCATGGTGATCAGGTATTACAGTACATATGGTATGGAAACATTAAGCTGTGTTTGACGACCTCACAGCACCTAAACACAGCGTGCCTGCCGACTGGTGACCATATACTACAGCTGCCATACACGTGCCTGCTGCTGCTATCCTGCACGTGGATTGCCACACGTATAAATCATAGTTGTTATTGCAGAGGAAGGCCTAGCAAAGGATTTCACGTACTGCCTCTCCATGGGAGCCTCTGCAAACAGACCATGCATCCCAACTGATAAAAACAGATGTAATCTTCTGTCTATTTTAAATTACTTTGTCATATCACGCAACATTTCTTGCCACCCTGTCCAAAAATTGCGGCTGTTCTGTTTTTCTCCTGGTGAAACTAGAACAATATGACATCCTTTGTGTTTTACTGGCTGCCTCTAAGCTGCAGAAAGTATTTAAGAATGATGGGTCAGGGTGAAAGGTGCAGCAACAGACTAAATGCTGTATGCAGTGCCTTTGGTTGGTTTGGGCTGTATGTCAACTTGAATAGTCATGTTCTGTAACTTTGCATTCAATATCTGGCATTTAAGACTTTGAAAAACAAGCCAAAAATTCTGAGTAAATTCTTTCTGATATTAAACATTGGCTGCTTTAGTTAAGCTTCCTTGTGCAACTTCAGCTCGAATGTAATTCACTGCATTTTAGAAGATTATCTGAACAAAATTAACTCCTGGCAATATTAATTATTCAGAAGTTTCCTCGCCTTTTACTTTATAGTTTAAATGTTATGTAGAATTATTTACTCATGAATAAATAGCCCTGATGTTTTCTAGACCTTAGTGATATCTGATGTATGTAAAAGCTGTACAAAAATAATGCTACCAGTGGGCAATTTTTCTTTGTTTTGTGGCGTATTGCCATACTGATTTAGTTAACACTAGGGTACAGTCATCTTATTCCCATGTTATTTCACAGTGAATATCATCTGACAATTTATTCTGAAAGTGGAGATCTGCTTGGAAATTGGAGGACATTTTTGAACGCTACATAAAAAGGAATTAATTTCCTCTTTTACCTATATATTTTACATGGTTTGTGTGAATATCAGTGATCTCTAAATTATGCAAGACATCTGTAGCTGAGAAGAAACATAAAGTTACAAAGATCCTATAACCATTCTGTTGATCTCTACCCATCTCCATGGTGCACTTCATCTGCAGCATCGCTGCTCTGATATTGGTCTCTGCACATTTCATTCCCAATGCTGTTGCGTAGCTCTAACAAGAGTCCATTATGCTGATTACTGTTACTCTCCTGCTGACATTTTCCTCCCCGCTCTGCCCAGGCACCTCAATCTTGACCCATTCATGCTTTCCTGGTTATGGGATCCCAGTGTACTTTCATCAAACTATTTTAAGAGTAGCCATCAATACACATTGCTATTTCCAGTTTTGTAGATTTGTAGATGGACCAGTTTTGAATGAAGTCTTTTGATCTAGCCAAGTTCTACCAAACAGTGAACAGACTGAATATCTGCCAGATTTAAACACCAACAACATGACTCTATTTGTGACTGCACAAGAGAGTACTATAATAAACCCATTATCTATTGCTAAATGCTTTCATTTTCTCCTTTTCCTAAAATCATTGAAGTACAGATTTTAGTAATACAGTACATTTTTTATTTGATTTTTATTTTTATTGGATATAATTTTTTTATTCACCTAGAGTTTAGACACGCCTATTCTTATAATTTAAGCTTGAGATGCTTAGGTTGAAGTTTGTTTGAACCAGGAAATTCTGAAGGGGTTGAAAGGGATATGATGCTGGTGAGCAGCCTTTGATAGTAGGCTTCTTGGGGACAGCACAGCATGGGAGGTACACCTTGCTTTGTTTCAGCTTCCTTGCTGCCTGTTTGCTATATAAATTTTGATGCTGTGAGGAACCACAAGAAAGGGAAAAGAAGGCAGATTTTTTCTTGCTTTGGGCATGCTGAACAGAGTCTTTAACACATGTTACATAATGCCTCAAGAGACAGGTTACAGGCAATGAAAGACCTCTGGCTTCCACCCCCTTTAGAATTATAAGCCTGAAAATTCTGTACTGTATGGTACACTAGCTTTCCTCTTTCTTCCCTTCTTTCTACTGTCAATAATTTTTCTAGCACTGAATGTGACAATGCCTTTAGCCTCACCATAGTATCACACTGAAGAAATGTTGGACTGGGATACCCTGTGCAGACTGACCTGATGGACAAATTAATGGCAGCTTGCAGGTCAAATGGATGCTTCTGGTTATGAAGGAGTACAGGGCTGTCAAACTGCTCTTCTGAAGGCTGTTTAAATTATGACATTTTACTACACAGATGGGATGGAGTAAGACTGTGCATAATGTCTGTTTTCAAAACCTGGGGGAAAGGCAATAGCTAATTAAGATGGTGACACACCACTTAGAACTGAGTGACCAAGTCTTGCTTTTCCTAGCTTGTACTGAACCTAGCATTAAGCCACATATTCCTTTGAAATTAAGCAGTGAGATGGTGGAAGCATATGCCACCATTTGCTGAGACAGGAATAAAGGGCATTGAAATGCAAATTCTCATGGTACAGTTCCAGTTTTGCTTAGTCTAATCTCATAGCCTCCAGATTATTGTACAATCAATAAACAGTCTTGAATTTATCTCATCTACCAATATAAAATCGAGCAACATCATTATGCACAGCTGTATGATAGCAGTTTCACAACAGAGTTATTTTGTTGCACAGAACAGATGCATGCTGTTGGCATCTCAGAGCCAGGAGGAGCTGCATGCAGCTTGTATCAGCTGGAATTCACTTTCACATACATCACTTGGGGACATGAATGCTCAATGTGACAGGCCCATCACTACCAATAATTCATCTAATTTACTATGGCAAGGTGGATACAGGGTTGTGTCTGAAAGCCAACAAGTCAGCGACTTCATCTAACAGCTCACGCTGTTCCCAGCAGTGCTACGATCCTACTAATAATTTAATCTTGTATTTGAAGTTCGGTTCTCAACAGTTTGTCTCCTCTTTCTCATTTTCTTTCACTTCTACTTATAAATATAATGGTCCATTTCAGCAAAATTAACTGCAATTTCATGGTTCGCTACAGCAGGAGTAAGTTTTATACATAATACTGTAACCCATATATTTGTTCTCCAGAATGCAAATTGAATCGATGAGCAGTACTGCGTCCTGTAGAAATAACTGAAAAAGGAGGAGAGGAACGGGGGTTGTTTCTCTGGCTTTGACTTTCTGATAATTTTTCCAGGATCTTTAAATAACAGTACATATATTTAATGATACAGTAACCGTTACCTTTATTTCTTTTTGAAGGCAAACTCCAGTGCTCAGCTTATGCTTCATTCTTTCCTTTTCTTAGAAAATGTAGTTTGCAGAATTTGCATTCTCATATAACGTGTCAGTTGGCAATGCCTACAATACAGAATTCATTTGTCTAGTAGATGCCAATTATCACAAGGGCAAGGATAGAACGTGGCTCTTGCTCTTTCATAAGTGTGTCAACAATGGGCAAGAAGAAAAGCTTTACAGTAGGCTGGACAATAAGAAGTTCATTTTCCACAGCCTCTCTGACATTCAGATTCTCTGTAGGGATTACCAGCAGGTGGAATAATTGATATGAACTGAGTTTTTGTCTTTGCAGTATGGACACCTTACTACTGTGATGTGATTGGCATTTCCATTTCTTTTCACTGGACAGATCTTAGGCAGTAATTATTAAAAATTTCTTGCAGGTTAAGAGCTAAGAACAATATCTGAAGATGATAAAGATAACAGCTTTCATGTGCTGCTACAGGTTTCCTAAATTACTGAGTTTCTTAACTGATTCATTAAATGATCGGATTCATTCTGAAAAAGTTAGTTACATTTCAATGGTAAAGGTGATTAAGTGGTCAGTGTCATGTCTTTCCTTTAAATGTAAACTTTTGGACTACCGTCCATTAAGTTAGCATGACCTACCTTCTCCTTCTGCTGAAATTACTAAATAGTAGGTTTGGAACAAAAAGAAGGAAGTATTTTTCCATACTGCACATTAAGTAAGCTGTTAAATTTACTGTCAAGAGGTGTAATGAAGGGCAGAAACATAAAAAGGTAGATTTACAGTGAAAAATGTGGTTCTTCAGTCTGATTTTTGTAAATAATCTCTAGTTCAACAAGTCCCTGGTTGCTATAAGTAGTGACTCCTGGAAGGAATGTTAAGAAAAGGCTCACTGTTTCTTTTGTTCCTGCCCACTTTTTGTAGATGGACCTTATTGGTGCTATTAGCTAGAGGTCATTGGGCCAAACGGGCCTTTTGCCTGACCCTGCACATTACTGTAGTTTTCTTACACTTGTAGTGCATTATAGTACCTTCAGTATGATTTCTTGGCAAAAACCATTTGCTTCAAAACCAAGCTGTTTCAGTCACTGGCATCTGTCAAAACTGAGGAATGAGCAAACCTACTGACTGAAACTGCTTCAGCACTTGCTTCCTAATTGACACACCTGGGAAGCTGCTTAGTAACTTGAGTTGTCTGGACTATCCTAGCACCAAGCAGCCACGTTAATTACCCTATTCTCATATAACAAATTTTTATACACAAATCCTGTCTAACTGTCGTCTCCAGCGCAATTCCCTTCATTGATCTATGAAAATATGGGTATGAAAGCTCGATATAAATCCCAATCTACTTCAATGCGTATTTTATATCCAGGAAATATTCGTTCTTGCTTATTTTCAAGCAGTAATTTTCAGCCATGCCAAGTGATTGCTAATTTATTTTCAATTTTCTGCATTTCAGCTCATCTGTCTTTATATTAAAGAAAATTTCCAGTGACCTGTAAGCCTAAATCATCAGTGATTATGTAGTTTTTCCTAAGTTCTTACCTATACATGCAATAACACATGTTTTTTATGAATTTTCTTCTGAAAATATGGAATAGTTGTTTTCCCTACTACTCTCTCTTATTTCTTTGTGCAGCTACAGCTATTTACTACTTTTCCTTGAGCAATTAATTTAATAACTCCCCCCTTCCCAATTTTAGTTGACAGGCCTTCTTAAGTCCTCTTTACCTTGATTCCTCCCAGCGTTACCTGTAAAACCAAATCTTTTCTGTGTCCCAATGTTGAAGAAACTCTTGATGATGGTGTGTGACTTTTGTTCATCCTCTATTGATGAGACAATCCAATAGCATGAGGTACTCAGACACGTGCCTCCAGTTCTTTCCACTCATCCTGTGACTTATCGCATCCATAATCTCAGCAAGAGAAGCTGCACAACATGTTTGTTCACTGATCTTTCGCTTGGAAGCCCTTGAGGGTTTATAGAGTTTGCTTACCTGACTATTAAAAGTCTACCAAGAACACAGAGAGCGCTAGCAAGTGAAAGAAGAAATGGATCATTTTCCAGTAAGCTTGTTCAAAAGTAGTGTAACACCTTCTGCTATTAAACCACAGCTTCAGATGACTTTTTTGGTGTTACTGTAGTTAACATTTTGATCACACTTCTAACAAGATCCAAATGCAAATGTCAGATTCAGTGAAAGTTACGTTGCACCAAAAGTACAATATCTGCAGCTGGGGAGAAGGGAAGGAAATGCCTCGTGTCAACCTGCAGCATCCCTTCTGTTTAAGGAATTGCTGATGGGCTCTAAACAGGAGCAGAGAGGTGAAAGAATTAAACTAAGAGCTTCCATTTGTCTATGAATTGCTCTGCTAAACTGTAACAACAGTGTTTCTAGAGTGATCGCTTGGATCTGTCAGCTTTCACAGCTGGAATGCTCAATAGGAAGTGCATTTTAGCCAATGCAGTAATAGATAAAAGGGGAATGCAGCCTCCAAATGATTTAAATGATGCTTGCGAATTGTCATTTCACAGCTTTATGAGATGTTCCTGTTTCCCTCCTTTCTTTTTATTAGTTCACATCAGGCTGGGTAAATTTCTGAGCAATTCCCAGCTGAGTCACCAGAGAGGGGCCCGCCTTCATCATGGATCAATCAGATTTCAAGCCCTGACAAACACCCAGCCTCTAGAAGGGAGACAGTCTATAATGTGCTTTATGAGAACATGAGGCAAAAAATATTAAAATTCATAACAAATGTTTGTTTTCTGTCACAGTCTCCTCCCCCTCGCCCTGCTCACCAGTGTGCTTTTGCCTGCTAGCTACCACAGTCCAGGCTGAGAGATATTTTTGATGCAAGAACAGGCATGAATTTCAAGCAAAAGATCAAAATGGTACCTTTTTAATGTTTTAAAGAATACAGCTAATTAACCTTTTTATCAAACTATGCACATCTTCAAGTGACTTAGATGGGAAATATATTGGTTTAATTAAGATTTCACGGGGAGAGACAGTTGCAAACACTTGGAACTGAGAGAAAGTGGGATCTTTATGAAGAGGGTGCTGCATGTTTGACAACTCCCCGTGTCTCTTTGTTGTCTGCACTTCAAATGGAGCCCATTTTTATCTGCCTCTCCCACTGAGAGAAACTGAATTTGTCGTGTGTTTCAATGAAGCTATTAAAAACTTCAATCGCGAGACTCCTCTTTTGCTTTTGTATGTTTCTCTCTCTCTTCCCCTGTCAGAGTTGCACTGTGACATTGGCTATATGGCAGCATACTTTGATGTTGGGTTCTTTTTTTGTTTTTGTGTTTATGAGTTGATTAGATAATCCTGCTGCAATCATAACTTGCTTGGATGGAAAACTTATTACCGTGTTCTTCTTATCTGGGTCCCCACTCAGTTTGATTTTTGTACACATAGGATTTTGATGAGATGCGTTCTCAACAAGCAGGGCATGCTATGCTTCTTTCTGTTTCTTTGTTTTTAGGAAATGGTGAAAAGTTCAAGAGTGACAGCTTGAAGTTCTGTATGCATACAAAAAGGACAACATGAATAATGTCAGCATGCACTTCCCCTTCCCTTCAGGAGCTCCAGAATATTTTAGACGTGTAAAAAGAGTGTACTACTGTGACCTGACATTACAACTTAAGTGTTTGAGGGGCAAAACCACAGCATTTCTATATCGATGGATCACATATTCTTAATGCTGGGATATATTTATCTATCTAGTACCCTAGGACACTGAAGGGGTAGGATGTGCTTGAGATAAAGATATGTCGGTACTGTTGAATCATAACAAAAACAAGTCATTAACTTAAAAGACATTCCTCTGACAAAAACAGCAACAACAAAACTGAAACATAAAATATGGTAGATTTTCGTATTGAAATAATATTTGAATTGAGCCATTCTGACTATAAAGGCTTGAAGCCTGGATACAGCCCCGAACTAATTTCCTGCCTTTTGCTTTTGTTTGTCAGTTAATGTCATACAGATCATGTCATATAAATGAAGCTGAACACTGCTTAGGTCTTTGTGTTAGCAAACAAGAAATCATGATTTGATTCTTGCATTCTGTGCCTCTGTCCTTGAGCCAACTGTGTGCTTTGTGCTAGTGCTACAGTGCTGCATATATAACTGATTTGTAGTAATACTTAAAACAATATACATATTGAAATGCTTGCAAGACTGAAGTTTTCAACATAAAATAATGAATACTTTGGTTTGGGATTTCTTTGTTTTTTTTGTGTTTTTTGTGTGTTTTTTGTTTTTGTTTTTGTTTTTGTTTTGCTGAAGAGTTGAGAGCATTTTCTTTTTGGCCAACTGGAAAGTTACATTTCATTTCCTTCTCCCCCCCAAAATTGTTTGTTTAAAGTTTTTACTTTTTTATACAAGTCAAATTAAATTTTGGATAAAGAGCTGTTTTAAACTGAAAATCAGAATATTTCATACGGGAAATGCCTTTAAAAAGAGCAAAAGAGTAATCTACTAGAAATTCACAAAACAGCTTAATCCTTCTCTGTAATTTTGGAGGGCAGACTACATTATTAAGAACACATTTTTTTCTAATATTAGATATTTTAATATCATAGAATCACAGAATGGTTGGGTTGGAAAGGACCTCAGAGCCCACCCAGTCCCACCTTGTGCCATGGGCCCAGCTCAGGCTGCCCAGAGCCCCATCCAACCTGGCCTGGAGTCTCCAGGGATGGGTCACCACATCTCTCTCGACAGCTGTGTCAGCACCTCACTGCCCTCTGAGTAAAGATTTTTTTCCAACACCTACCCTAAATTTCCACTCTTTTAGTTTAAAGCCACTACTCGTTGTCCTATTGCTATCAGACGTCTTAAAAAGTTGGTCCTCCTCCTGCACTATATTATCAATAATACACGGTCAATAACTTTTTACCCACTTCTAGTTGTTACATCTATTCTATGCTGAAAGACATACATTCAACCTGACCAGCCTGGCTGCTTGTTCTTCAAAACCAATGATAGTGAGGAGTTACAACGTTTTCTGTTTCTGCTTTTGAGCATGAAGGATGGAAAAGGCACCAAGCTCTGAACTGTGCTCAATGGAACAGAATCCCATCCGGATCCTTAGTCTGATACAAAGTCAAAAAAAGTGGCTTCAGGAAACTAGGAACTTTGAATATCACTGACTCAAGAACTTGATAATTTCTAAATCTATTTCAGTTCCAGCCAATGGCCCTTTCCTTGTTAACAGCTTGCAAAGCAAAATTAACCTTTTATGCTATGATTTCAAATGGCCTCAGAGTGATGGTTGCAGGAGACAACCTTTCTCTTGATGTTGAGTCCTTTCTACTTCCCTGTGGGAAGCCGGGTGCCATGTTCTGCAGGCACAGTACTTTGGGCCAGGGCTGTGTTTCCTAATGGAGCTCATACTCTACAGTAAAGAGCATTTTTCTAGTCGCCGATTTCTCTTCTTCCATGGGCCTGCTGGCCACTGGCAGGCCTCAGGAGGAGTGGGGATGAAAAGGAAAACAGGATTCTCCTGAGTAGAAATCTTAATTGTGATGTTTTCCCCTTGCATTTATGTGGTCTACAGCTACTTTGCCATCTTAAAGAGCCATGACACAGATGCCGTCCTCTCAAATCTTCAGTGCTGCGTGTAGACAGCCCTGGTTGCTTTCTCCAGGCCCATGGTGCACTCCTGTTGGTGTCTGAACAATTGCAGTGACTCGAAAAGCAAAACACCTTTTCTGTGTTCTTATGGGAATCAGATTTTCACATCTCTTCTCTCACCAATTAAACACAGCCACCCAGTTGATGTAATCATGGAGGCTGCTGAAATCCTGAATGCTTTCTTAAATTGTCTCTCCTGTGCCTACGCTGCTTGAGGTGACCCCTGTGTGTGCTTGTGTTTTTCTACAAAGATACAACACATCTTCTCACATGTCATAGAATCATAGAATAATGTGAGACAGAAGAGGCCCTTAAAGGCCGTCTAGCCCAACTCCCCTGCAATGAACACGGACACCTACAGCTCAATCAGGGTGCTCAGTGCCCCTCCATCCTGATCTTGGGTGTCTCCAGGGATGGAGCATCCACCACTTTTCTGAGCAGCCTGTGCCAGTGCCTCACAGCTCTTACTGTGAAAAATTTTTTCTCGTATCCGATCTAAATCTCCCCTCTTTCAGTTTGAAACCATTGTCACTTCTCCTATTGTAACAGACCCTGCTAAACTGTGAGCACACTGTATATGTGCAACCATGGACTCTGTCACATCAGAAGACATGCACAGCAGGAGAAGTGCCCCTGAAGTTCAAACGCAAATGTATGACCACCAGTCACCCCATGTTAGAAAAGAAGGCATCTTTCAGGACATGCTTGACAGCTTGCTTCTGCAGACCCCTACTTGCATGTAACAGACTGGTATTTTCCAGACAGATGCATCAAATACCCGAATGTTGAGCAAGTTATGGGGTGCCCCAGTGCTTGAAATGCAGCTGGAGCAGAGAACAGCTGTAGCACTCTGAGAAACTGTTCTCAAGCGCCTGTCACCGTGAGAGTAGAAGAATAAAACCACACAAAACTGAGCCCCACACCCATCTCTGTAAGCAGCCGAGCCTGTGAGTTCCTGCGTGGTTTGTGGTTTACACGCTGCTGGCTTGATTGGCTGTGCTTGGCAAGGGAAAAGCAAAGATGCCATGGTGAAGCCCTTTAGTCCCAAATGGCTCCATGGGCTTTCAGCCAATGCTGAGCATTGGTGCTGAAGGCAGGAGGCAAGTTGGTTGCTGCGTTATGAAACTCCCCATCGCTTTATCTCAACACAGATTCTGAAACAGCAGAGTGCAACCACCAGCCCTACAAAGGTACAGACCTACTCTGCTTCTTTTTCTCTGAAGTTTTAAGAGTAGTATTGGTTAAATAAGTGTGATATTTTCTGTTTGTAGAATTTAACAAGGAAAGTCTTAGCTGCAAGGCTCTGGATTTAGTAAATTTTCAGTCGTGCCGCCACTGCATCAAGTTGTTCTGCTTGTCTGTGGGGGATCAGGAATGTGCTCAGAAGCACGGTAGTTTTGGGAAGAAAATAATGGGGAGTTTTTTCTTCTCTTTTTTTTTTCTCAGCCAGAAGCACAATGTAAAGAGATATCCAGATTTCCCAGAAACGTTAAGGTTCCCCTGAGACAGATCAGGCTATTGTGTCTCCAAGACATCCAGTGTGATCACACTGACTGGGGCAAGATGCCTAGGGAAAAAAAAAAAAGAAAAGTTCTGGCAGCTGTAGATCTGGCATCACCAACCCTCCATTTGATGGCTCCTGGGAAATGTGCTGGTGTCTCTGGGGGCAGGGCCTGAATGTGATTTCTCCTTAATTGCTTTGTAACGTTCTTATAAAGCTTTTCGGTACGTTGTAAGTGCAATATACAGCATTGGTACCAGACATTTCTTTAGGATAGAGCACTATGCAGCTCCATGGCAAGGACTGTGTGTGCTTCACACATGTTTTTGTTCAAGGAGAAAGCTCACGTTGCTTGACTTGCCTTGCAGATAACTTAGGATTAAAAGGACATCAGTCTCCAAGACATTATTTAGTACTGCCTGTTTGTACAAAATTTTCTTAGAAAAGATAATAATCTCTTCATCAGCAGTAGGAAAAGCTGTCACATATTTGTCTGGAGAAGAAAGGTTTTGTATTGATCAGGTTTCTAGTAAATGAGCGTGGCAGGAAGAAGATTTGGGTTTTGGGTTGAGAATCCTTGAAAAGCTGTCCACTGGTTCTGATTGTGTGGAAAAGTCTAGCCAATTCAGCCACCAGCAAGAGTCCTCCACTTGGAAGGAGAGAGGGTTCCATTCTTCAGTTTTTGCTCACGGGTCTCTGAATCTGACATAAACCCATGCTATCATGTGATGGTGAAATGAGTGGAAACGTGGAGAAAAGACATATGGAGAAAAAGTATGCCATGGAGGCATTTTCTCTTATTTTTCTATCTCGTGATATGTACTTCTGTTTTATTTATTTATTTTTTTAATCCAAATTCAATGGTCCCTTAGATAAGAGTTTAAATGCAAAAAAAGCCCTATACATTGTTCCCGTATGTCTGTAGGAAGCAGAGTAACATGGAGAGGGGTAGATAGGCAATGCAAAACGTACCCACATAATTTGGCTTAGTTCTGCTGTCTGGATTTTGAAGTTAGCTTCACCTCTCATTGCTCTCCACACAGATCTTCCAAAATTGTTAAGAGTGTGGCACCTTCCAGGGCTGAACAAAAATTGGCTTATTCACAAGACAGAAGTTTTTACAACCCCTAGAGTACTCAGCTGTCAGTCTTGATCTCTTGTGTGTTCTTACATTGGCTTGCAGAAGGCATAGAGTGTCTGGATGTCTGTCTGGTTTTTGTAAGCTATAGCTATTACTCTAGTAAAAGACATCATTTCTCTCTCCAAACCTTGTCTTTCTTTATCTAGTCAAACTATTTCTTTTTTTTTTTTTTTTCCCCCACTCTCCTTACCTTCCACTCTTGGAACCACATGCCAATGCCCTCCATTTTTGCTGATTGAAGAGCAACAGCAGTGAGAAGCAATACCCTCTGTACAATGTTACACTTTGCCTTCCCCATCAATTTCCAGCTTGACAGCAGCTCTCTGTGGCCACCAGCAATATCTGAAAGTTTGGCAGGCAAGAGGTTGCTGTTAAGCCACAGGTCTGGAACCACTGCTGTAGGCAGTCTCTTCTGGTTTGTTTTTACTGCCTGACATAATGAAAATGTTCTTTACTCCCTTCGTTATGCTTCTTCCCTTAACAGTAAAATACTTGAAATTCTCCTCTTAGTGGAGCTGTTAGTTATATGCCATAAAATATTCTCACTGCCAAGTTTAGTCTCTGATATAAGTAGTCAGAAGGGCCCAACCACTGTGGCTGAGAAAATGCCATATGTTTCACCATGAAGTACTTCTATCAACACTTGCTACCCCTTTGTGTTTGGGGCTCATTTCAGTTCCTTTGGTTTTTACAATATAATAAGGCCTTGTCATCCTCTACCTTTTTCTCTCTCTCCTGAGTCTGGTTTTTGTTTAAGAGGAATGTAACCGTATTGTCCTCTTGCAGGTCCTCAAAATGCTATACTGAATATGATGGCTGTCACGCACTTGACTTAAGGCTTAGGGCTGGCTGCAAGCCATATTCCCGTCAGCACGAACAGCATCCATAAATTCTATGATATATTTCAAAAAACTTTATTTTGCAGCTCCCTCAAGGGAAAATTTCTAGTGCTTGCAGCTCAGTTTTCCACCATTCTTCATATTTTGCGGCAGCAGAAAATGAAGTATGTTACCAACAAGGGTTTTATGGCAGTAACTTTGCTTTTCCTCTATAAACTTTTTGTCTTAATGACTTCACAAATTGTTGGCTATTGAAGGGAATTTTGTCTGTTTGCACTTAAGGTGAGTCAGTGTGAGCACTCTCAATTTATAGTTATAATAATGCATATATACATATAAATATGTATAAATAAAAGCAGTGTCACTGTGAGGACAGAAGCCCTTAAAGCCGTACTGGCACAATTAATTTCTCAATGTGAAAAAATGAACAGGTCTTCCCAGAATCAAGCTTTATGGCTTTCAGTGCCCCAACACATTTAAATATCTCCAGTACAGCTACCCTGCATTTCACAGGTCTCTCCAATAGTATGGAGAGTTGATGGGACTTGCCTGGAGATGCACATCAAATCTTTAGCTGAGATGGGTTTGGAAACTAAATTCTTGATCTTGTTTCTTACTCTCTAGACAAAGCTGCCTTATTGCTGCATGTTGTAGTGTTGCCTACATTTTAAATATGTTTTCAAATGAGCAGTTTTTAAAGAGAGTGGAAAAAGAAAACCTGCCCAAATATGAAAAAATTTGGTATGGTATGAGCTAGATACCATCACCTTCATGTTTTGAGGTGGAGACAAATTCCCTGTGATAGAACATTCAATGCTTCACTCGTATGCTTTTGAAGTCTGGCCACTACTGAGCCACAGATATTGGTCTTCTCCAAATGGGTCATCTGAGAGGAAGATGAGAGGAAGGGCATCTTTTCTTTTTCTGGCTTTAGCTCAGAATGCTGTCTCTGAAGCCAAGTTGTTGTAAATACTGTCACTAGAAGAATTCCAGACAGGTGAGAATGAAAAATGTGATCTTGAAAAGGCCTGAGCTCTGCCTTGCAGACTTACATTTTTTAAAATTTTTCTGCTGATTAGAGAACCATACCAAGGTACCGTTTAAATAACATCTAAGCAGGGGAGAGGAACCTTTGAGGAATAAGGTTGCTAGAAATGGCCACATTATGCTGGCATTGAGTTCACAGGTCAGTACTGCAAAATATTATGAGAGAAAGAAAATGACTGGAATACCTAAATGAACAGTATGCACTGATACATGATTAAATCCTTTTTTCCCCCTCTTTTGGAGTTCCAAGATCCATCTTTCCTCCCTTTCCCTGAGCCTATAACCTTTTTACATGCAGCTTTATCTTTTCAGAGCAGCGTGCGGTTATAATTACATGCCATTCTTTTCCCTGAGGCACTGTATGCCTCGCGTTCTCTATACTTCTCTTTTTAGTTCCCCAATTCTTTTTTTATTGTCTCATCATGACAAATTCACCAGTAACCCTTAGAGTAAAATCTTCAACCCTCAGAGCTCTGACATCTCTTCTTTTTAAATTTTATTTTTAAAAAATCCAGCTACGTAAGTAGCAACATTGTGTTTCCAGGTCACAGCCCTTTCAAGCTCCAGCTGAGTTCTGGCATGGGAAACACACTCCTTAACCTTGCAGTTGATGCAGGGATTATCTTAAGATGTAGACAAACTTTTAAAACTGTCTCAGTGCATGAATGTGCCCCAATAATTGCTTTTCATGCACCTAAGGGTAAGATACTGGAGACATTCTATCTAACTGTTTGTACATGGGATTGGCTGTATTGGACCAGACATCTATCACATGCCATACACTGCCCAAACAATAGTCAAAACTTAATGATTCAGAGAAAGGTGACCCAACCCACTGTTGGGTCTCTACACGTGGATGGAACAAATACTTTCTGAGAGGGTTATTAGTTTACAGTTTGAAGTTTCAAGTTGTATGTTCGTTATGCAAGCATACAAACAGTGCCTTTGTGGAACCTGAATGTGTTTGGCTTCTCCTTTTTTTTCATTATCCTAATGGTGTAGAAAGTCTCTGAGATTAAATCCATCAAACTAAACAAAAATTCTGCTGATTTTCTCTGTTCTGATGTTCTCTGTAAAGAAGTGGATCTAGTCTTAAAATATTTTCCTGATCTGAACAGAAGGAGAATCTTAATTTATTGAAGTAATTAAATTCTTTGAGATTCTTAGTAGAAAGAGGATGAATAGAATTGCAGTATTACATTGCTGAAGATTATATAGGCATTATCACAATCATTGTATTACCTTCAGCAGGGGCTGCGTACAACAGCTGCATCCTTTTCCTACTGATTTGACAAAGCATATATTGCTATCTCCTGTATCCCAAGTAATTACATCTGTACTACATGCCTAATTGTTTAATGCTGTCTTCTCCTTTTACTGCAGTGATCTCATGCAATAATCAAAGCCTCTGAACGTTTGTGATGTCAGGTTAGCCTTAAATGATGTTAAGCATAACATTTTTTCTCTCCCACGACAACGCAACAAGGCAGTTCTCAGTGGGACTGATCCGTCTGCACACAGTTAGGAGATTCATCACTCAGAGCAGCGCCTGCTTCCCTCTGTTTACAGAAGAACTGCAGCGAATTGTCCCTCCTGGTGGGAAGTGAAAGGGCCGTTCTAGCTGGGGGCTTCTCAGGTATCTTCAGATGTTCCTCATAGCATCCTCTGAAGGAAAAAATTTAACATGAGTTGTTTTTTTAAGAGGGAATTTTTGATAAGAAGTATGATAGAGGGAAAAAAAAGGAAAGAAAGAAAGAAAAGAAAAGGCCACCAATCTTGGAAAAACCTTCAGATGTTGTCAGTGCAGATCCTTGCAGTCTCTGAATACGATGAAGGTTTGGATTAATCCACTACCAAGGCTGCAGAAACAAATAAACAAAAGGTCAAACCCAAAGCATCAATTTTCTTAATGGATCCATATTTTAAACTAATTTTACTTTGTAAATTAGTTAATGAACGTACTTGTAAATTCTCAGGAAATTCACTGTGTGCTCTTATAGTTGTGCTGTAAGTCTTCGTGAAAACCGTGCCTCTTCTACGTTAAAAAAAAAACAATAGCAAATGCCATTGGATTGTTATTTTGAATGCAAGACTCAGCTCAGCTGTATGTGCACAGACATGACAAGTACCTTGATAGGCTATACTAATTAATTTTATTTTGGTTTTATTTTGATTTTTCAATACTCTTCTGATTTGCTTCCCTTTGCTGCTGAGGTCACTGTGAGAAACAGAGTGGAAGCAACCACAGGATGATGTCTGTGATGATCAACCATTTGTTAATAACTGCAGCTCCAGAATGGGTTTAAAAATACTTTCTTCAGTCTCCATAGATTCAGCTTCTTAAGCACCCTGAGCTCTGTTATTAATTAGCTCTTTTACAACAAGTTTTTTCACTGACTTTCAGACACTTTTGACACCAGATCCACCACTGGGATAGAGCATTTATGTAATAGAGCTTACATCTCTAATGCAAAAAAAAAAATAGGGAAATTCCTTGCTAATCAAATGGTTTTCTCCAGATCTGATCCTCAGTGTGGAATTTCAGGAATGAGAAAACAAAAGGGATCTTATGGCAGGGTGGCTGCTTATGGTCAATAGAATACACCTGCTGGGAATGAACCTCTAACAGTTACATTAAGGTAATAATTCCAGGGAATTAAATGTAATAGCTGTCCTCATTAAAAATTAATAAATAGATAAAAATCAGTTCTTTAAGTGAAGGTGAAGTCATAAAAGTCATAGCAGAAGAAAACTCAGCTTTTACCAAGCTCTCAGTCTGAAGTGAAAGGTAAATGAAGAGTAAGAGGTAGAGGGGAGGAAAGGTGAAGGACTTATTTGAAAGAGGTGTTCCCTTGCTGTCTTATCAGAGTAGTGGTTTGGGTACAGCTCTTTGCATGGCCCCTGGAACTCCAGAATAAGAGTTCTTTTTTTTTTTCTTGTTTTATTTATATCTCTTTGGTAGTACCATAAAGTTCCCCATGCATGCTTTTGCCTGTATTGTTACTAAATCATTCTAGTAAATGATCAGGGGATGATTTTGAGTGGTATGTTTTTCTTCCCCACAGTCAGCTAAAGGGTTTTACCATTCCTTGTATGCAACAGCTTACAGAGGCACTGGGAACACTAGCACACCTGTAGCTACTCTTTCAAGTCTTTCAAGCACCTGGTGATTTCATCTGGTAATTAAGGAAGATTTTGAAGGAAACCCACTGCACTTCAGGAGATGGTGTTATTGATTCAGTGGAGCCCTTTTCTCTGAGTCAATACTGAATGATATGCCCTAGTATGTTTCTTGCATGAGACCCCCAACCACAGCTTGATTGCTTGTGGTCATCAATTATCCTGAGGTTAATTGCATAAGCCTGAAGGTGTTTGCCCTGATAGCTCAGGCAGATTTCAGTTTGCCTACTGCACATCAGACACCTTGATTTTAATTGGGCAGTTGTTTCTCCTGCTCCTAACCTGCTGTGTGCTGTTGAAAAGCACTGGAGGATGGATTTCATTGTTAGATGAAGGGATAGGTAAAGAAGCAGAGAATTTGGCTGCCAAACCAGAGGTACCCTCCAAGGCAAAGCTGGGGTCAAAGGACACAGCTGACATGGTTTAATATCCAGGCTTACTAACTCAACTACCAGAAGCGTCCAGGGAAGTGTGATTCTCCATAAGGCTGCAGTAAGAAAAGAGATGTTAATAGAGTTGCTTAATTAAGCTGCTGGATAGTTCTCACAAGAGAAGCCAAAGGAGCAGCTGTAATCCTTTAAAACCTACCAAGGAGAAATAGCAACAGTGTGCGGCTGCTACACTCTGCCCAGCACCACTGCATCTCTCTTTAATGGAACCAATCAGGTAACAGAAATACAAAATGAGCCTGTATTTAATTCCTCAGTTGTAAAATGCAGTGGGAGTCTCTGGGGGGGGGGGGGGGGGGATGAACAGCAGTTATTTTCTTAAGGAATTACTACTGTTTGAAAAGATGTCTGATCAGAATGGTTAGCTTTGCTTTTCTGCAAAGTGTTCAGCTTTTGAGAAAAAATATACTTTTGAAATGTTGTTGTTCTGTTCAGTTTAAATGACCCTGGCATGGCATTTCCTATGGGGAAGGGCTGAGCACCTACTTCTTTCCTTGACCAACTGTAGAGATAAGCAAAGTCCAATCAGTTTCAGACCAGGAGACAATATGCCAAAACTTAGCTACTGCTTTTGGAATATTTGGAGATTCATTTTTGTTATGAAGAAAAGATAACCACTGTTTTAATTTTTGACAAGCTGCAGGCTAGAAAGCAAAGCTCATTTTCAGGACTAAAGTGACAGCATACTGTAATCAAATACGGGCAAGATATGGAGTAGTAATGAAACTGATACTTATAGTTTCTTAAATCTGATAGCAGGTGAAACAAATATGAGAAGAAACTGGTACAGAACAGAAAATGGAAATGCAGTGAAGAGAGGGCTTGTTTTTTCATGCAGAAGTGCAGTGTTGCAAGTGTTTTCAATGGTATTAAATTTGAATAAAATTCACCCTGTTCATCAAGTAAGCAATCATGCTAATTGTTTTTCTGAGGTGTTAAATCCTGTAGAAGTTCGTGCTTACATCTCATGATGAGTGATTCTCGCCATTGGTAGTTTCCCAGTGCAGAGCCCTTTCTACACTCATATGGTTCCTATGCTTTGCAGCTCTTGAAGCTGTATTCTGCAGACTTTCAAAGGTATGGTGAAGAGGAGCACATTCCTTAAGCTAAGGTACATAACATAGATACTCTTTCAGCGTCTTGCCTGGCGATTTTAACCAAGTTGTTTTATTTTCTGTCCTGAAATTTCCTTATTTCCTTTTATCTTTTTTTCATAATTCTATCTACAAACAATGATTTTGGTTTTTTAATTATACAGTGAGGATATAAACCATACAAAACTCAGGAAATGATTGTAAAGGTAGCTACACTTTACTGCGTGTTTTGACAATACGCAACTGTATAACTGGAGCCCAGCGCTGAAATCAATATCACCTTTTTAATTATTCTTTTTTTTTTTTTTTCCCCACAATCTTTTAAGGTGACTTATAGTGAAAGGAGAACTCAAACCATTTAATGAAGATGTTGTACCTAAATAATTTTCAGTACACCTTTGATCTACGCAAATACCTGATTTATATTATTGCTTCCATAAGACTGGTATTCTGCCAGAGTAGTCACTGTAAAAATGTTGAATTGTACCCTGATCATATGGGATTCCAAAGTTAGCACTGCCATGAGCAGGGGCTTGATGTGGATGATCTCCACAGATCCATTTTAACCCAGCTGTTCATAGAATGGCTTGGATTGGAAGGGACCTCAAGGATCATCAAGCTCCAACCCCTCTGCTGCATGCAGGGTTGCCAACCTCCGTATCTAATACTAAACCATATAGACTTAGAGACTACACTAAATATTCCTTTAGAGCTTGAGATAATGGAAAGCCACTTGAAAACTGGGATCAAATGGGGAAGTTGCACTTGCGCAGTGTGCAGCGCGTACGTGCTAAAAATTGGTCAAGACAAATACTGTTGTATGATGCTAACCCATTGGTTTTTGTTAACTTGCCCCATGTGGAAGAATGCCATTTGTGAAAGCAAACTACTGCTGCTCCCAGTAGTTTGCATTACAAATAGGGAAAACAATCCAAAGGTTAAAAAAGAAGAGATGTAATATAGAAACACAAAGAGCAACGCAAAAGACTGGCAATATCATATCAATTCCCTCATTTGTTTTCAGTGAGGTAATTCTCATGACAACACTGCCATCAGCACAGTGTATACAGGAGGATAATCGTAGAAACAACTGTGCATGGTGCTTTATTGTATTATGGAGGAAATAATACTTTGTTCTCTCCTCATAAACCATAGTATAATGATGAAAAGCTGGCTTCTTAAAATGTGTGCACAACCAGTTCTCAGCTTGAGAGCAAGGACAAGGTGAAACAGTTACGCTCTCTCATTTACGTGTGCTGGTGCAACCAGAGTTGGGTCTCAGGTGCGTGAGAACTGGTTTGTAGCTGTTGTGGATCATGCTATGCTTCTGTCCTGATACCTGTGAGTTCCTTTGTGTGGAGCCTCTCTGTAATTCATTGCCACTCCCAATAGCTTTTGGACTTTTATGTACCTCAATAAGTGTTCTTTGGACTGGACTCGCTAATAGAAATTGGATTGCCGGCTCATTCCATTTTCTCTTCTCTACAAAAGCCAATACAAGCATAGTACATAGGTTGGAATTGCAGTCATATGCCTTCAGTTGTCACCCAAAGAAATAGGAAAATACATTTTTGTAAACTTTTTGAATCGTAATTGCATTTGCTTCTTTATTTAATAGGACAGAATCTGCATAGATTTTGCCCAATGTTCAGGTTTTCAGATAAATAAATGTGAGGCTTAGTACGAATACAAATATGAATACAAATGTCATGTATGTACATTTTTGCTTCCATTAAGGCAATTTTACTTGGAGATTTAAGTGCTGCCATTCAGTGGTTTGTATGCAAACTGTGGCTTTGAGCAAGAATGACTGAATCTGTGAGGCAGCATCCAGCCTACAGTCACTTACCAAGGTTAATTGAGTGCAGTATCAATAACTTACAGAATAGATGTGCAGGGGAGGGGTGGCCTGAAATGTGTTTAGTAGTTACTAAATTTTAACAATTTAAAGGTTAAAATAACTTGGACTTAAAGAAAAAGGAAATAATAATGCAGATTTTTGGTAAAATGCCCTTTACCTATGTGACATGCTGCAAGCCTTGTTTTAAGGCAGACACATTGTTAGCTCTGTGCAAAACCAGATCTCACTGTTTTTTTAGCTTGAGGTGAGAGTGCTTTCCTTGCCCCACCTTTTACCTTCTTCAGCATTAGCTATTGTGTAGGCTTGCTTTTATATCCACAGCCAGATTCTCCATCTTCAGTCTCCTTGCGAGTTGCCCTTTGAGCAGCCTCATGAAGTATCTTTTATGCTCACCTCCATCACCTTCAGAAAATATCTTCTGTGCAGTATTTTGTCAGGATCTTCATCTCCACAATGATTGCTTTTTCTTCTTCTAAAATTAGAGCTAAAAAAATATTTGTCCAGAATTTCAAATCCGAGGGCTTGAACTGAGGTGCCAAAGACTCACAGGTGTGCATGCTTTAAAAATGGCTTCGCACCTAACGTTGCTAAATACACATGTATCTGACTTCAGTGGGAGCTGTAAGCAGTCAGAAGCTGTAAATTTCTGCTTTTATCTAGAATTGGAGCCAGAAGTGAAGGAGCTTCATGTGAGGTCTGATTGCATTTACGAGGTTGCTATGTAGTCTTTCCATGAAAATCTTTAAATGATTTGAACGCTACTGCTGATGTTTGAGAAATGCCAGAAGTGCCTCAGTTCAGCTTGAGCTGATACTTGCTCATGGCTGCTCCTGGTCACAGAGGTGCACACGCAGCACGTGCCTACCCTCCGAGTGTATGCGGGCCAGTGCATTCACAGCTGCTCAGATTTGTATTTGCTCAGGAAAACACAACATATGCATCACCTGAAATACGCTTGTGGGACCTCTGCTCCTCCATTCAGGCATACTGCAAATGAACATCTTTCATTTATAATCAGGTCCCTGGAGACACAAACACTCAAACACGCTCTTGCTTGGATTTGCTCAGGCTTGCATGCAGTGCCTGCTCATGTCCAAGTGTAGCAAAGGCAGCTCGCAGCCTGCTGCCTTCACCCCAACATGCATATAATCCCATTTGTTAACACACAGAGATCCATTAAGGTTGGAGAAGACCTCTAAGGTCACCCAGTCCAACCTCCAGCCTATCCCCATGCCTACTGACCATGTCCTTCAGTGCCACATCCACACAGTCCTTAAACACCTTCTACCCTTTTCTTGAACACCTCAATACATTCTTGAACACATGCAGTCCGCTGCATAGCAAATATTTAAATCCTTCTTCCCATTCTGCTCAAAATGCAAATGCGGATAGCACATCAAGATTAGAAGTAAATGTAGCGGAATGACTTCAGTCAACCTCAAATGTCGGATGACTCATTCACACCCTTTGCGCAGTGTTCCCTGTTCGCCACATGCGATCTACTGAGCAGGCTGGCAGCTGCGTGGTTCCCTACTGCAGAGCAGCATCGATCGCTCGTTCGCTGGAGGAGTGGGGCTGCAACTGCTTCACAGAGTGTGCAAGGGCTGTGCAGTGAGTCCCCATCGGCCTCAGTGCTGTGAAAGCTCCCAGGCTGAAAGAATGGGAAACGTAGAATGTCAGCCCTATAGGAGCTATCAACCTATAGGAACGTGGTGTTTAATGAAGCCTTGGTCTGCACATTAATTCCGTATGAGATATTGCTACATCAGGATAAAGCTTGGGTATTTTTGTTCCAGATGATGAGAACCTATTCTGATTTGGTAGAACTTACATTTGGATTAACAAACAAGTTGCTTCTACTTGAGAGTAAAAGTGTCTAACACACTAAATCATTCACAAACTGCGGCTGCACTTTAATTTCAAAGGTATCATAATCCAAGTGAACAAAAAAATGCATAGACAAGCGTGAAATATGTTCTGCATTTCTCCCTAAAATCATACGATTTCTGTGCAGAGACAAACCCCAGGAGTAGTAACAAGCTGGCATTAACATTTACCTTATAATCAGAAGAAAAATTGGATTGACTGTTGGAGTTGCATCTTTAAATGTACAAATTATTGTAATTGATTGCTTTTAAAACCCTTTCAAAAGCATTCCCAAGCGCAGATGCACACAGGCTGACTTTAATTTATAGACAGGCTGTTTTGTAGCACTTAGGTCTTGTAAAAGAGGTGCTGTGTTTAAATGGAAGTTGAGCCATGAAGATCCATTAAGCAGAAAAAAAACCCAGCTAATGCAGCACTGAGACTCAGAATGTAAATATGCCGTAGTGATGTTATGCAATGAGCATACCATGGGAGTATTAATTGGACCACATGGCTGATACCTCTCAAAGCATTTCAATTTCTCCACCCTTACTTCAATGTGAAACTTTTAATAGAAAGTTTATCAGCAAATTTTCCTCAGAACAAATGTGGCTATGAACTGAAATTATGTGTAGCGTGGCCAAGATAAGTGGGCTCTTGGAACCCAATGATCAGATTTCCAGTTTGTTTTTAGATTATCATAGATAAATGTATGTTCAACTCAATAACATATTCCTTTTTGTTTTTTTGTTTTTTGTTTTTAAGCACAAGAAGACAAGTATGTATTAAAAAGAAGTGAAATTTTCTATAGAAAACAACTTTCACAGTCATGTTCAATTTTGTACAAATGTAGATCTATGGTTAAAAGGACAAAGTGATGCTACTTTTTTGTATTGATTTAACTTTCATGCCAAAACACTATTGGCACATAATGTAATTTTAGTAGCAGTGTTGCAAATTCTGCACAGTTGCCTGTGCTGCCAGTAGGAATCTTACACGCACGCACACACACGCACACACACTCAACACCTCACTGATCTCACTCTTCTTCCATCCCATTTTATGCAAAATTCCATCAGTTGGCATGAGCAGAAAAACATAGAGCAGCTGATTGGAAATGTAGTTCTATTTTTTATTATTATTGCTAGATTTTCATACTGTCTTGTTCTCATATCCCACTCAAATGGGATATCAAACCCAATATAAGAATAAAAACTAATTTTTTTTTTTTTTTTACCAGATTGGATTAATGTCTCAATGCCATGAAATCTCTTTGTGTGCTATGCTCAAGAAGAAGGACCTGATGGCCTTCTGTTGTGTCCTTCATCACTTATACATGCAGAGCGGAGTTTGTTGTTTGTTGTGGAAAAGATCCAGAGACACAGGGTGAACTTACTCCTATCTTGGCATTTACAGACTTTTTTTCTGCATTTCCATTTCACGTTGTGAAATATTTGATCCAAAGGGATATACATCAGTGTGCACTCATATGTAAGAATATCAGCAGAGATGAGCTTTTAACTGAAGTACAGGAGCCAGACTTACAGAGCAGTAATTGGATGCTGCCATGTATTTTGGAAATCTCTCTCTGACTGTCAAAGCTGGAGCTAATTAATCTTAAGTATCCTTTACCCATATTTAGATATTCAAATGCAAGGAAAGCACCTCTGAATATCTGAGTTGAAGTGTAGGTGGTTTTACTATCCGTGGGGGTTGTTTGGTTTTAAACTATACTCATTGTGGCAGATTCTTGATTTTGTTCTGACTCTTTTGCTCTGGGTGTATCTTATGGAAAGTCCTTCCTGATGGGAAATGTGTCTGAAATGCAGTGTCTGTCCTCATCCTGGTCTGATATGATCTATTTGAGCAAACTCACTGTTGGCATGCACTGCTTTGCAGACCTCTGACACCAACAGCAGTAAGATGGTGTGAGCACTGAGAAGAAGCAGTCTGTAGCCAACTGGTAGCTGCTCACAGCCAGTGTGAATCAGAGCAGCTTTGATAGTACTTATAATTACTCCAAAGACCAGTTTTCTGATGAGTAGTCCCAGAATTTCACAGGGCCCAACCATGGTCTGATGCCCTCTTGATTCCTCTCTCTTGCATTCTTTTAATAAGAATAGATATTCATGGAAGGTGAAGATTGAAGTGGGATATACAAAAGCAGATGTCCATACATATATATGGCCTGCAGAACAAATTCAGAAGTGTGTTTGCTTGCACTTGTGATCTGTATGCATTCATCCTGGGAGGTGTTAGTTGACAGCCAGCTAAACATGTAGTAGTGTGGCCAGGAAGGCCAATGGCATCCTGGCTTGTATCAGAAATAGTGCAGCCAGCAGGAGCAGGAAGGTGATTGGATGTAGTGAGGCTGCACCTCGAGTGCTGTGTTCAGTTGGGGCCCCTCACTACAGGAAAAACATGGAGGCCCTGGAGTGTGTCCAGAGAAGGGCAGCAGAGCTGTGAGGGATGTGGCACTGAGGGACATGGGCATGGCGGGGATGGGCTGACGACTGTACTGGATGATCTTTGAGGTCTTTTCCAGCCTTAACAATTCTACATCATCCTGCAGTTCACCTCCAATAGTAGTGTAAAGGCACTAAACACACCACATAAAACTACTGATACATATATATATAGTTGTCTTAAATTCTGTGAGTCCGCAAAGTGCAAGCTCTACCCGTACCCAAAAGCAGATCCCTCCCATGCGTATGTGCACAGCAGGAGCGCGATTGTTATTCTGATAACCACCCTTCTGCAGTAAAGTATGTATCAGCCAGTACCAACGCTTACCCAGAAAAGATGAGAAAAATTGAGAGGCAGTTAGCTAGATAAGGTATGAGGAGGTTTTAAAAAAAAATAGCATAGGAGGAAGTGACTACATTTTTCATACTTCAGGTGTTTGTCTGGAAGGCTTAAGGAGCTGCTCAACAATTGTGCCAAAAGAGTCCGTTCGAAGCAGTTTCCCATCAGGTGGCATTCCTCAAGTGTCTGCTCTTTAGGAGCAGGTAGGGAGAATTCATTCTGTGGGAAGCAGTTAATGGAGCTGCATTACCTACTCCTTATCACTCTGTCTGATAGAGAGACAGCGGGTTCACTTTGGCAGCTCCAGAGCCCTGATCAGTTCAGATTAGGGGCACATTGTCTGTCTAGCTTAATCAAGCGTGTTTAGGTATATTTATCATGATTAAAGGGTGTAGCACAGGGAGGGGGGAGAAATAAATAGTGAATGTACTGTTCTCTAGCTTCAAATGGAGGCTTAGCAAAAATCCCACTGAATCACTAGGTGCTCATCAAAGGGAGAATTTAAATCCTGGGAAGGAATGTTTTGTTGAGCGCTCCAATGCTGGGTTCAAATCACCAAAGAAGAGTTATTTCTTTCTGTCTTTTTCTCTCCTTTCTTTCTTCCTCTTTCTGCTTGCATGCAGCAAAGAAGCAAATCAGCAGCTCATGCGGCTTGTGTTGATTTTGCTTGATACACATGCAGCCCCCGCTTAGCTTACCTGTAGCTGGAATTCTAATGTGATAACAAAATTAACTTGTCAAAAAGACCTAGGTGCCTGGCTCCCCTAGTTTTGTCAGATTTATATTTCAGGGAAGCACAGGAAACGGCTCCAATAGCCTGTAGGGCTTTGCTAATTGTTACTGTTCAGAAAGCAAGATGGTAAGTTGTAGTCTGGAAAGAGGCTCCTTCTATCAGTAGCAGTGCTTCTCTCTGTCTTCACTTGACAGTTGTTTGGATTTGAACGCATAAAAAGAACAGTTCCATGTATTATAAATTCGGACAAGCCGAATGTGCTGCCGGTGTAATTTGGTACAGTTTGTAGATGATGATGGAAACCAGCTGCTTAACTCAAGATGAAGCTGAAAGAGGTGGTGTTGGCTCCCAAGAGAGCACTAAGAAGGAGAAAGCTTTCTTAGATGTCTTGATGCTGAGGATGATTAGAGAACAAGTCCTGACAGGGAAGAGCTCCAGAGCAGAGCTCAGGCTGCATGGTGCACGGGTTCTGGACTGCTGGCCTTCTATAGCTCTTAGCTGAGATCAGTGTAGCAGGCTTGGGAAACATGTTGTTATGAAGAGTGTATTTCTGCTCATCTTTTCCTGTGGTCTCCAAACTTCTTCAGGCTTGCAGATTTATCCATATTTCCCAGTGAAGGTGCAAACTGACATGAGGTGAACAGAGGCTTCCTTGATATCTTCATTGGCCTGATGTGTAGAAACTTAGTGGGCATGGCAGCTATGAGTCACTAGCTGAACTAGATGATCTCAGTGGTCTTTTCCAACCTTTATGATTCTATTTCAAGGTAGATCATGGCCTCCAGGTTGAAAACCTCTGAGGCAGAACACTGCACAGCACAGTGGGCACGCTGTGTCCTCAAAGCAGGTGTCAGCAAAGCATCTGTAAGGCAGTTGCCTCTGCCTCAACCCTTGCACAGCTAGCAGTTAAAAGAAATCTATGGAAATCCAGGAGAATTGTTTGACAGTAAAGAAAAGAGGTCAGAACTTCCATTTCTCTATCGTAATCTGCTGCTTTCTCCTCTGCTAATCCAGTCACTTCTGCGAAGGTTCAGTGCTTGAGATGTTGTAATTGCTGTCAAGATGATGATCTGAGGTGTCATGAGCATGGTTCAGTGTAATCACTCTACAAATACAGAAGGTGGAGAACCTATCTGATTCTGCAAAAAGCTACTGGTGAGACTCAAAGAATTCAGTAATCGGGAGGTACGGGTTGGGGAAAACAGAAGATAAAGTGAGCGCATTTGGAGGGATTTTGAAGAAAATATTTAATCTCATCAAGTTTGACAGTGCTCGTTTAGAACATAAATGTAGCGGATCATAGCAATATATTCCTAACAAAAAAAATCTCTCGGAAGTGCAGAGATGCTCATCCTCCAGAATGGTAGGAGGTCTTTGGGGATGAATTAACAGGATGATAGGAAGGCTTGCTTGAATCTGCTAGCAAAACAGCACCGCTGTTCAGGATGAAAGCCGCATCTCTATGCAGTGAGTGGTGCGATGTTAATGGTACCAGGCAGTTAAGGTTGTACACTCTCCCAGCATGTGTAGAACAGAGAGAGCTGTCTGAAACTCCTGTGATGTGAACAAACCAGTGCAGTTTGAGCAACAAGGTTTCAGGAAAATCTTTATTAACAGGAGAGAAAGCAAACTGGGACGGAGCGCTGCCCAGATCAGTTTGTGGAGCTCTGCAGAAAAGCTTTTATAGCCCTGCCACTCCTGTGCACTCAGTCCTGGAAAAAATAACTGCCCGCTAATGACCTGTCACTGCGGACAGCCGGAGCAGCTGTTTGCAGAAAGCAAAGCGGTGAGAGAGGATGGATTGTTGTGTGAAGAGCACATCTGAGTGTGGGACAAGAATAGATGGGAGATCGGGTAAGAACAGACAGCTTCCATTCATAACATTCAGCTTTATGTGGATTTACAGCCCTGATGCTCCTGAATCCACAGATGCTGAGTTATTACTTAAAACAAAATATAGCAATTGAAATTTCCCTTGTTTCCACAGTCCAACTTCAGTTTCCCTTGCTGGTAATGATACTTTCTAGAGGAAAACTCATTAGGAACATGGAGAAATAGTGTACTTTGAGGACAAATAAAACACAGTCACTTCATCTTTCTTCTATTATCAACACAAACAATTTGGAATGGGCAAAATGTTTGACTCATACCTTTTTGTTGGAATAATTTCCTTCTCTCTTTTATCTTCCAATTGTTTGTTTTTGTTTTTGTTTTTCTGGCAGTCCCCATCCTTTCCAGATAGAAATTAAAGTGAACAAAATGCCTTGGAAAAAGTTGTTTTTTTTTTTCTTGAAATCTCCAGCTCAAAATGAAATGGCTAAAATTTTTGTAAGAGTTTATTCATGGGCAGGTTTCAGGCATGTTTGCAGACACGACTGAGTCATTTGCTTAAGGATAAATACAGGTGTAAGTTTATTGGAAACTTTTTAAAATCACAGAATCAGTAAGGTTGGAAAAGACCTCTAAGATCACCCAGTCCAGTCGTCAGCCCATCCCCACCATGCCCACTGACTGTGTCCCTCAGTGCCACATCCACACTGGAACACCTCCAGGGATGGTGATCCCACCACCTCCCTGGGCAGCCTGTGCCACTAACATCCAACCTGATTCTCTGCTGGTGTAATTTGAGGCCATTCCTTCTCATCCTACGTCTGTTACCTGGGAGCAGAGGCTGATCCCCACCTCACCACATCTTTTCAGGTTACTGCAGAGAGTAATAAGGTCTCCCATGAGCATCTTCTTCTTCAGTCTATCAGTCTATCTATAGGTTTGGGAAACCTTAGTTCACCTGTCCCATCTCTCTGATGGTAGAAGATGTTCCTGAGGATGATGTAAGCAGTCTGCAGCAAGTGTTTGCAGAATAACCTGTGTGCTTGGATAGGACTTTATTCAGTTGCCTAAGAGAGCTTGGCTAAAACGTGGAAACATGGGGCCTACAACCTTTTCTGTGGCTTTTGTTACCGTTCATTGTGCCTGGGATACCTGTGTGGTGCTTTGCAGTTTTTGACACATCTGTGCTGCTTGGTGAAGAGTTGTTATAACAGTGAGAAGAGAGGAATGTATAGAAGTAAAAAAGAAAGAAAAGAGAGTTAGCTCTTACCCTGTCTTATTCCCTATCCTTTCTCATTGCTAAGGGCCTGCTGCCATTCAGTCTTTCATTTGTTGTAAGGAAAACCATGTCTTGTAGGGTTTGACTTGAAATATGTTCAGTATTTTCACGTAACCATTCTGGATGCCTTGCAGGAAGGCAGGCAGTGCATGCTGGCAGTGCCAGGCAGCAGGCATGAGTGACAGCTCACAGCAGCTCTCTTTCTGGGGGGCCTGTTAGATCACATCATGGTAAAAACAGAGGAAATAGGTCGTTATAATGTGCAATGTAATGAAATCTGTCAGGCCATTCATGGAGCATGAAAATAAATACAGCTTGAATCCAAGAGGACAGTAGGGATTGGTGTCCCACCCGATGTGTACAGTGATAGCCACATGTAAAACTTTTCGGCATGTGATGAGAGCTAGCTGCTAAACAGTTCTCATGGTGCCTCAGTTTCCTCACCTGTATACTTCCTTCAGCAAAATATACTGGAGTTTATCCTCTTCAGAGGATATCACTATCAGCTCTTCCAGGAATGTTATTCCCTACCAAAGGGTGGAGGGACAGCCTCATCTGTTGCTGGACTGATCGCCTTAGGCCAGCCCAGCATGGTGATTGGTCATCCTTAGTGACTTTCTCTATTTCTACCTACTACTGCCTCTGTTGTTGAGGTGGAGAGTAGAAAACTGCCAAATTTGAGTTACAAATATTCATACAGGTGCCCCATGGATTTAGACATAACGTTGTTTTGTGTTTTGTTCTCTGTTCCTTTGCTGACATTTCCAAACCCACCTTTCTGACTTTTACTCAGCTAAAGCTTTGACAGAATTATCAACAGGAGCTTATAGGTATCTTTCCTGAGTAGTAGTTGCTAACTTTAAGTTTCTCAATGTCTTCATTGTAGTGAAGGCAGTTTATTTGCATGTCCATTACTTTCCAGCCGTGAGCGCAGAGATTCATCTTCCATTTTAGCAGTATTTTGAAAGCCATCTGCAAGTCTTTGTGATCGGGTTTAATTTGTATTACCATGAATTTTTTTTGTCTCGTCAGTAAGCTTTGTCACTTCATTTTTTTCCATAGCATTTATGAATATGTTGAACTGTTAATTCATTCCCTATTATTTATTCAGCTGTTAATCCTCTGTAGGATCTTTCTTCTTCTTGGAGAGCTTAGGAGGGAGGCTTTTAAAGACTCTTCAGTAAGAGACTTCATCAAAAAGGGTTTAGAAATGAATGTATGTTACATCAAATGATCACCTGCACCCACATGCTCAGCATCTCCTTCACAGAACTGTATCAGATTTGTACAGTAGTACTTCCTTCTGCAAAACCTACAAGGTGCAACCGCTATGTCATTTCTCTCTTCCCGGTAATTTTTTCCTTCATTATGGTTTCTGTGTATTAATTTCAGGCATGCAGAAGTTAGACCTCCTGCTCTTTGCATCCCCTCAAAGCACTTTGAAAATGGTTGACGTTGTGTTTGCTGCTTTTTGCCCTAATATGGAGACTGAGTTAAGTCCTACATTATATGCCACAGCTTAATTGCTCAACCTTTACTATGTCATGCTCCGTTTAATTTTCAATCAAGATTTCTAAAATATTGAATTATTGGATTTACTTCTGTTCATTTGCTGATTTGTCCTAAAATCACTTCTTCCACTTTCCCTGGCTTTTCTCCACAAAGAAAACCCCAATGTGGGAAACAGCTTACATCCCTTTGGAAGACACGCGGATGCTGAGAATTCACTTAGCTTTTATGCTTCATCCTTATCTTCTTTGAGCACTCTTTTTACATCTCAATCATCTGTCAGCCTTACAGACACTCTGGCAGGCTTCCTGCTTCTGTTGTCTTTGAAAATAATTTTATTACATGTTTTTATGTCTTCAGCTACTTGTTCCTCAAGATATGCTTTTCAATGGACTTATTATGGTTTCTCATTTAACTCGCCAGATCTGTGCTCTTTTCTGTTTTCTATATTTGGGTAGAACTCACACTTTTTGAGGGATCATACCCTCCATTATTTGGCTGTTAAACAAGGATGGGCTGAGGCAGCAGCAGCAAACTGACAGCACCATTAAAAGCATGTATCGTACCGAGTATCTCCAACTTTAGAGACTGAAAATGGCCTGTGATGGACTGTTTCAGTGCCTCCACCTCTGTCCTCCATGCCAATTCCTGACCGTCCTTGTCCAAGCACGTGGACCCATTACCACTGTGGCACTGTCACTGCAGGGAGGAGCCTGTATGGGCTGAGCTCTCCTTTCCTTCCTTTCCCCTAGACAGCAATACACCTCCTGCTTTCTAGAAAAGTGCCAGAGGAGAGGAGAGCTACTGAAAAAGGTATGGGGCAAGCGTGGCTCTGAGACCTGGGGGGCCAAGCTGTGTGGGAAAAGCTGTACAGAGGGAGGTGGGATCTTGGAGGGAGAGGTAAAGCACTGCAGGGCAGGGGAAAAGCATGGGATCCCTGTCATCTTGTTGGGCGGCTTCCACACCAGAGCAGTGCTTGTGCGGGACAAATCCCTGCACTGCGGTCACATCCAACCAGCTGAGAGCTGCAGGAGGAGGTGGGGCAGAATGCTTTCCCCAGCCCGGGTCCTCAGCACCAGCAAACATTCATGATGTTATGCGCTCACAGCATTGTTCAGAGTTGTGGTACTCTTCGGTGCTGCCTGTTCACGGCGTCTCATGGTGCTGCCCTGCTCTGCTCTGCGTGCTTGGAGCAGCACAAGAGGCCCCGGTCTTCCCAGGGTGATCAAGAGCTGTCCTCACTTGGGTTAATGACTGCTGTTGGTCGTAGAGCCCTAAAAGTGTTTTCCTTCTATGGATCCTATTCTTTGGAGGTTCATTTTGTCAGAGCATTGTACAAGGGCTCAGTCCGGAGCCCTGCATTCCTTTGGATGGCAGTGCAGCCAAGACTGAAACATACAATGCTGAGTGCTTTTGTAGCTTGTTCTCCCTTATAAATTTTACCCTCTTATCACTGACAGTCAGCGGAGCTGCGCCGTTAACTCAGTAGCAAGAGGTTTGTGTTTTTGGAACGAAATATTCCCATGCCACTTGTATGTGGCTTAGCTGGTGACAACAAAGCCTTTATCTATCACAGCTCTTCTAGATAACGGGTCCCTCCGCCATTGTTTCTGCTGAAATGTCATCAGGAATTTCTGTACAGATGTTCAGGGTTGAATCCTGTCCCTGGTTGCTCATCAGTCTGATAGGTTGTTCTTGCAGAGAGGAACAAAGATGCAGCAGCTCGCACTGTGTCTGTCAGCACGACACCTTGCTGGATGGAGCTGCCTGCTGGAGATATGCGTGCTGCAGGCAGGGAGATCAGGATTCTGTTCATAGGGCTGCTTTAAGCAGCCACTTTGTAGGCCACTGTGCTTTCTTCTGTGATGTTAATATGTGAGATTGAGTAGGGGTGAACCTGAGCCATCCCAGAGTGATAAACTTCATAGGAGGTAACCTTCCCTGGCATTGTTATTACTGAATTTTGATCCAACTTGGTGTAGTGGAACAATGTTAAACTCTTTGGGATGTTGCTGTCAGATTATGCTGCGTGCTGACATGATTTAGGTCTCAGCTCTTTTGATCAACAGAGAGAGGCTGATGTTCTTGCTCAGGGAATGGCATTCTGCCAAACTGAAAGACCTGCCTCATGCTCTCAAAGCTGGACTGCTTTTCTCTTCTCCATCAGTGAACCTTCTGCAGTTTCAGTCCCACAGAATGGCAGTAGCCCTGTGCCCCTTGGATCTGCCTCGTTGCAGTGGGGAACCACAGAGAAAATTCACCTCCATGCAGAGAACCAGCACAAAATGGAGGTACTTGTCAGCCTATACTCGGAACTGACAAATCCTCCTTTAAACGTCGCAGAGGCTTCATGCTAAACCCTGCACAAAGGTGATTTTTTTTTTTCCCTTAGAACATTATGCACAGTCTAAAATTGTCTTTGGTTACTTGAAAGCTTAAAGGAGTTGCACCAGGCAGTTAAAAGCAGAATCTGACTGCCTGCAAACTGCAGTGCTGTCCTTTGGGATAAAAGGCTCTTGAGAAATGGAAGTTCTGACAATTGCCCCCAAAAAATCCCATCTCGGTGTGTCATGGGGCGGTGCTCAAAGTCACACACATGCAGAGAGGGATGTTTTCACATCCCCTTTGGAGGGGAGTTTTCACAAGGGCCCAGCACTGACCCGCACATCCTCAAGTTACAGATGGAGGGAGGAATGGGATCAGAAAAACAGAGCTGGTTTGAAGTTCAGGTGATGAAAAGTGGTAGGCTGCCCTTCAAAGACAGGATTACCGGCTAGTGCTGCTTTAGTAGTTGGTGGGGGAAGAGCTTAAGGCCACAGCATTGCTGATTTATCAACACAGCCAACACTGTGCATGGTATTTGAGTCGCTTCTAAATCCAGCCGCTGGCAATGAAAAGCACATTTAATCCATGTGTTAGATTGTTTGAAGAGGTATCTGTCTCCTGGTCTCTCCCCATGGTTGTGATTGCTGAAATTGAAAATGAGGTGAGAGAGGAGATTTTAACCGTTTCACAAACACTTCCCCTCTCGAGAGGGTCACGTCTCCAGTGGCATCTTTAGCACCTGGGAGACTGTGAAATGAAAGGCTCTTCCCCTTCCTGCTCCCTGCGGAGAGAAGCCCTGCTGCCTATCCTGTGATTGAGGAGCAAAAATCAAAGACGGGATTTGTATTTATACAGTTTATTGTTTTGAACTGGTTTGGGGTTGGGGTTTTTTCCATTTGTTCTCTTTGATTTCTTTTTTTGTGTGTTTTGTTGTTGTTTTTTCCTTTTCTTCTCTTTTTTTTTTTTTTTTTTTCCTTGAGATGGGATTAATGTTCTGCATTAGGAGTTCCAGGATTCATTTGCACTATCGGCTCTGATCCCCACCACAATAAGATAAAATACAGAAATACATCCCTTACTAAAGTAATTTTCCTTGGTCTTTTTTCTTTGGTTCTCTACCGTGAAAGGGTATTATTGTTTATCTAGTTCTCCCAATGGTTAATTCCTCTCTTATTTGATACCCTTACTCTCTATCAGCAAGCATGGCTGTGGGAAGATACAAACAGGAGTGCAAAGAATGTCAGTGCAAGAACAGAGGGTAGTCTTCAGATCAAGTCTGAGTTGTACTCACAGAGTTGCACTTGGAATAAAAGAGGGACAGTTAGACAGCAAGCTTAAGCTATATTTGCAGCTCTGACACACACAGAGCAAATGAGTAAGAATTAAAGAGCGTCAGTAAGTGGATGGAGAGAAAACTCAGTGAAAAGGGCTAGAAGCTGCTCGAGAATGAGAATAAGGTACATTGGTAAAACATAGTCTGTTACAGGTAGGTATGGATGTATTGGGCAAAACCTCGGGGCTCTGGGTTGGAATAGCAGGTGTGTGGCAAGTCACAAGGGCTATGTGTCATGCTACCCGTGAGTCCCAGCACATAACAAGTCCCACTGCTGTAGGACAAGTTGATGGATGCTCAACAGGCAGAGCTGCCTGTGGACTGCTGATCAATCTGCCCTGGTGCTGCATAGCTCACCTCAGTCCTATGAATACCAATTCAACTACAATATGCAGCATGAAACGAGAGTGTGAACAGAATCCAAGAGAAAGCAAGTGAAGATCTTCCTTGTAGTTAGAAATGAGATGTAGGACGGGTTTTTTGCTGGCAAGGCAGACGTTGCTCAGGTGAAGAGCTGCTCCCAGTTGCTCCCTGGGACCAAACCTTGGTGTTGTTCCATTGCCACCTACCAACAGCTCAGTCGGCAGCGGTGGCACTGACAATTCAGTGACCTCAAAGACTTGTGGCTGGTCCCCAATTGGACTGACTGTCCTGACCAAATCTCCCATTGTTGTTTTTCCTGTGAAATTGTCTTTCCAGAATGATGTTTTTCCTTTTGAATCCTTGAACTATTTACTGTTGGTGCCATCTCCATGGCTCTATCTGCAGTTTTTACCCTATTTTTTTTTTTCTAAGTATTTTCTCCTAGATCTTATTAAGTAGTTTGAGTCAGTTACACAGTTGTGCCTGGATTACTGGTACACAGGCAGTTAAATCCCTGGATTGTGTGTCAAAGGCAAGCTTACAGCAGGGGTTACAGTAGCCCATTAATTTAAAAGTGACAGAATTTTGGAGCTCACTCATCACATTGTTTTGGGGGGATCTCATCTCAGTTGTAACAGGACACTCAAGAAATAGTTCCCTAACTTGAGTTGTTGGTACTGTTTCTTTTTTGGGTTTTCTGGTTAAAAATATTTTGGATCAGGCAAGTTGGCACTTCTCTAGTCTTACAGTCTGGGAGATTCTGTGGGAAGTGAAGCTAGGTGAAGCCTTTGACTTCAGGATCATAGTTTCCAGATGAACCTAGTTTAGTAACCACTGAAGTTACTTCTGTACTGGAGCTGTGTGATGGTCTTCACAAGCTGGGCTGTTGGAACATCTCACAGCAGTGCCTTTGCTTAATGTGGCACTGCCTCACTCTTTGTCTTGACACTGGCAGCCTCGCTGCTGGGCTGCAGGGAGCACGAGCCAGCCATGGGAAACGAGTAACTCCCTTGATCATAGAAGTGGTCCTGCTGGGGTACATCTGAGTTGCATGTGCAGGAAGTGGTGAAGAAGCGAAGTTCATGCTGTGACTTCCCGTGCCACATGTGCTCTGCTGATGAAAAGCAGGCTTTGGTTTGCAGGCTGTCTGGTATGTTTCAGGCTCCTGAGTTATGAACACAGAGGAAGGGTAAGTGCGTGCCTTAAATTTGTCAGTGCTACAGTTTCACACTCCGCCAGCTTCAAAACAGGGATGGCAATCTTTCTGCAAACAGTTTTTCCTAGCTATATGCTGTGGTTACCCATGCAAAGCCATCACAGAGGAAAGTCTCTTTCAACCTTCAGAGTTGTGGCCCCTGTCCAAGAAAAAAAAATATTTATTGCAAGCTCTTCTTTTTGTCCACAATTTGCCTCCCTCTTGAGATAAAGAGTAAGTGATCGCAGAGGGCAACTACATTATTCTATTGCATGACAGAATCATTTGATTAACTGAGAACTGCGTCAGGTCCTTGGTCTACACAGAAGAAGGTTTTTTTCCTGCTACCAGCTTCTTTGGGGATGTGTGCAAACTTTTCCATGAAATTGCTGCAGAGAAAAAGATTTGTTGGAATGAGCTGATACACTGGATTTTTTTAATTTCTTGAGAGACTTATAGCTTCTTGGCCATGCTATCTCTTCTGCCTGCTAATGTCCTTCAGTATCTAGTAACTAACGTCAACTAATGGTAGGTGCATGCTCATCTATGTGCAAATCACAGCACTGCTTATAAGCTTTCTGCAAGCTAGACTCAGCAGTCTCAGCACCGTTTAGATACTGACCTGCATACACTTCTTTCAGCTCTGCTCTGCCACCAATACAGTATGGAAGCCATCGCCAAGTTTGATTTCACTGCTTCTGGAGAGGATGAGCTGAGTTTCCAAGCTGGGGATATCCTGAAGGTAAGTGTGGCTCTAAGAATGACTAAAGATCAGTGCTGATGTTCTGCCAAGGCTTTCTGCCTTGACAAAGCATATGAATGCTAATGTCTATGAACTGGGATAGGAATGCAGGATATTAGATTCCCATAGTCAACCAGCAACCTCCACTGGGTCCACTCTACGTGACTCTACTTGGTCCCTAAATTATGCATGTAGTTGTCCTGTAGTCCTCTAGCAATCAATGGGGAAGTATAATCATCTTTGCAGTGGAAGAGATCCAGTTCTTTGTTAGAACAGTTTTTGAAGATCCTGTCTGTTTTCATCGAATATGGAGGTAGTCTAGAGTGACTGTTTTTAGGATGACTGTGTCTGAAGGCAAGCAGGATGAATACAAGCCAGAGAGTTTGCTGTATTCCTCGTTTCCAACTCTTAAACTGTTAAAATGATGGCTAACATGCATTGTAGAACTTACATCTAACTTTTCACCATAAGTAATTACTGTTAGTTGCCTCAGGGGCTTTAGGCAGTTGCAAATGGAAGAGGAAATGTCCATGAAACAGTCTGTTACACACATAATAGAAAAATTTAAGAGGTCCTCAGCTAGTAATGTTACACAAACTCCCGCAGGAACTGAGCAGTGGAAGAATAGCAAAATGGCAGAAGTTATCATAAGAAATACAGAGTATAAGAGAGTCTCTTGAACGTTGATGTGCATGTGTTACAGTAAAACAGTTTGTTAACGCTACTGAAGTGTCAAAGATGAAGCCACACTTGCTCCACCCAAATTATTTGCCCACTTTTCAACCCACAACATAGTTGTTCTGCTTCAGTTGAAAATGACTGGGCAAAACATTTCTCTAAGGCCTTAACTCCTCCACTAGCCAAAGGGATATTGCAAAATAATGAGATATAAAATCTTGTTCTACCAAGAAACCTTCACCACCTCCCTGTACAGACCCAGCTGTTCCATTTAATGACCAGATATTATGGCTTGGCTCTGCCTCTTCCATCAGCACCATTTCTTATTTTATTGCCCTTTTAATCCTTAAAGCTTAAACAAAGCTAATGGCATCCAGAATTCATTAAGATCAAAGACTTTTTTTTTTCCCCTAGTGATATGTGAAGGATTGATGAACACTCCCATTCCTAATTCTTCCTTAATTTCGAGTAGTCCTCACACCCCTACCATCCCCTGATCTTTACCTGATATCTGCTTCCTCAGGAGACTGTGGTTTCATTAAAGCCCTGGCTACAGTGATGGCATTGGCCTGGTCACCTTTCCTTCTGTTAGTTTCCCTTCCTGTACAATCATTAGAAACTAGAGCTTCCTTTCAAATTACATCGAAAGCTGCTGATGAAAAAGGGTCAAATATATCAGTATTAATATTAGTAGTCACTAAGACTTCACTATCAGAAGTCAGACAGCCTATTGCTTTAAGGTCCTTCAGGTGAACAAACTGGCACTGCCCAAGACCTAGCAGCAGTAAAATAACCTGAGCAGTGCCTCTCCATCTGGCAAACACACACATACATTCATACCCCATCCCGAGCCCCCTTCTGCTGCCTGCTCAACCCGCTGGCTGTCTGCTCTGATTTATGAAGAAGATAAAATGAACAGTATTGATGCAGAGACTAGAAAACAGGAAACACGAGGCCCTCAACCACCAGTGACAGGAGGAAATCTGCCCTCTCTCACACACACATCCCACATCCTTCTCTGAGAGGATGACACACAGAAACCTGACAGTCGTGCGCTAAGGACCAGGAGGTATGTCGTCCTAGAAACATTGCTGCCAATAGGACTTGAGCAGGGTGTGGTGTGTGGCTGTCATTCCCTTTGGTTGGCCACAGCAGCGAAAAAAGAGAACCTTAATCCTGAACCCAGGGGTGGGAAAGCAGTAACAGGACAAGAAGGGATCTCCATGGCTTTCTATTCTCAACCTTTCTTTATCCAAATGCATGGAAGAGACATATGTGGCAGGCAAGGCAATGGAGAATCAGCCCCAAAGACAGCAGCATCCTGTTGCCAGCACCAAGCAGTTAGAATGTTAGCCTCCCAGAAACATGGGATTGGCTTATAGAACAAGTATTATTATTGTTAAACAATAGATTTCAAATAAAGTCTTTTCCACTTGTTTTCTCCTTTTAAAACTGTCAGGATACATCCTCTCAGGCTCCCCTCCAAAACCAGAATGAGCAGAAACACATTCTACTTTATAAAAAGGAATTCTGTCCCATGAATTGGAATGTCAAACAGAACACCAAAGACCTCAATGTTTGCAGGAAAGCCACGAACTTGCTGTGTCTCTGTCCTCTTCCTGCTAGCTGAGGTCTGCACCAGAGACCATCCACAAGGGAGCAGTGAATTTGGGCAGTCTGTGGTCAGCAGTGCACTCCCTATGGTCAGCATTAATGTGAACAGTCTTGAAGCTGCTCCATGTGCTCTGTAGGCTGGCTTCCTGCTGCCCTAAATATTGGAATTGTGGGTGTTGCTTTACAATGCTTTCTGCCTCCTTTTATCTACCCTGGCAAAGCTCACGGCCGCTGAAAACTTAGCCCACTAAATAGCCCACTAAATAGTTAGGCTACTAAATAGCCCACTAAATAGTCCAGAGAGTTGATGGATGCATCTGGTGATATTCAAGGTTAAGCTGAACCAGGCTCTGAACTGCTCTAGCTGTAAGTGTCCCTGTTCATTGCAGAGGAGTTGGACCAGATGGTCTTTAAGGGTTCCTTTCAATTCAAATGATTCTATTAAGTACGCTCGTGCAGAATGGTGTGTTGAGAGAATAGGATGACTTCTGTGCAGCCATAACACACACACACAGGTGCAGCTTTATATCCCTCCATACATGTCAGAGAAGTTTTCACTGATTTTTCTTTTCCCTGTGAATCTGAGATGATCCAGCACTACTAAAAGCAGCACAGAGAACTCCTTAAACCCCCATTAAGTCCCTCCAAGCTGGTTTCTCTCATCTCACAGACATCAGAGATATGCAGACTGCATCCCCTGCCACCTGGAGAGGCATTCAGAGGAAGGGATAAAGTTAACAAGCAATCAGTCTAATGCCACTTGGCCTTCTTCACTGTTTTCTTTGCACTGAAGTGGCCATCAGCCAGTAATTCTGCTTTAAGGTGGGTAAGAAGTAAAGTATATGAGGAATTCTCTTTCATTTTTACACAAAATTCTGGTTTTCAGTCAGTGTCTTAGTTTTGCCTTTCTCAGGAGACATGTTTATTCAATCTGTCTCTCCATTGCAGGTTTTGAGCTCCCAGGAAGAGTGGTACAAAGCTGAACTCCGAAGCCAAGAGGGCTATGTTCCTAAGAACTTCATTGATTTCCAAGTTCCCCCGTAAGTGTCATGGGAAATGCATGCACCAGCATTGCACATTTCTAAAGGATAGTCAAGGCAGGCATGACAGAGGAAGCACTGGTTATAACACACAATCATAGAAGCATTCAGGTTGGAAAAGACCACTAAGATCATCTGGTCCAGCCATCAGCCCATCACAGTTTGAGGCTGGCATGAAGCCACGCACAGTTCTGCCAGCGCACCTTCGTCCTACCCTGGAGCATCCTCTGTTCTTTCAGAACCGAACAGTTCTCTTTATCGCTCTCGAGTGACTCCTTTGTTACTGCTGCTCGTAGAGATGCCACTGGGATGCGACAGGAGCTGCATGGAGCTCTCCTTGGACAGAACGAGAATAGTCACGATGTGAAGTCTTGGCGACCGAGACAGAGGCTGGGCACAAAAGGAAGAGCAAGAACTCTCTGTAAATGAACTATAAAAGCCTAATTCCCTCCTCCCAACTCTTTCACCGCATTCTCTCTCGTTTCCCCACCCTGTCATCCGCATTCCCTCCCCCTGCGACGTGTGCGAGCTCCTCTCGGTACACTAGAGGTCAGTGCAACGCCGCACCAAGTGTGACAGCTCGTGGATTGACAGAGATGATAGACCAGCCGTGCCACTCGGCTCCCACACGCGTGCAGACACAAACACACATCCCTCTCCACGCTTTGTGTCTGCGCACCCAAACATAGATCTGTCACAGGGCAGGCGTGCCTCACGTCTGTCTCCCTACTGGGAAGATGGCACTGTGAGAAAGGACTGAGAGGTGTTGAAATGCTTGCTAAGCATGCTGCCCAGACCTGTGCCATAAAAATGCCAATAGACTGCAGTTTGATAGCCTTTCTCCTTGCAGTTGGCAGAAATACTCCCTGAAGCCCCTCAAAGAACTGCGCAGATGTGGCACTGAGGGATATGGTCAGTGGGATGGGCTGATGGTTGGACTGGGTGATCTTAGAGGTCTTTTCCAACCTCACTGATTCTGATTCTATTCTACGATCCTAAAATTGTCCTCTTTCAAAATAAGCACGGCAGCATTTCAGAGGACGTGGGCAGAGCACATCTCAAGCCCAATTCTGTTGGCTCTGACGTGCCGGTGCCCTCAACAGGCAAATACCATTGTGCCCTACATGTAAGCACCGCTGTTCCCTTTGGAGGTGGGATTGCTGGTTTCTTTGGACGTGAGCCCGCCTGCTCAGCTGAGCCAAAGAACTTACCTTGCTCTGCAAAGATGGGCTGTTGCATTGAGGCCTCAATGGGCCAGGATCTTCCAGTGCATTGTGCTTGTTCACACTTTAGCAGGGCTGTGGCATCCCACAGGGAAATGTGGGCAGCTTCTTATTTTCACACACATTTTCCTTGTGATGTTTTCTCCGTGCGAGAGGAGCTGTGAAGAAACATTTCTACTTTGACACTTCTCTAAGAGCGGGACATCTGCACTTGGAAACAGCTCGTGGCAGGTGCTAGAGCCAGATATAGGGAGGAAAGTCATTTCTTTTTTTTTTGGTGGACCATTTTTTCCAACTGTGTATTGTCAGTAAGCAGCGAAGCTTCGTATCAATGCTGATTAAATTCTGATTTCCCATTGACTGTTGATGATTCATAGGTAAACCACGACGGTGGTGACGAGAAGAATAACAGAACTGAAAAGATGAAGCTATAGAGCTTGCAAAACTATCAGTCCTTGATTTTAATGCAAAACAGCTAATGAAGCTGCAGATTTCAGATCTTATTACCTGCAGACGTAAGAAGTATACACTATGTTTTTTCTCTCTACTTAAAAATTCCTATGGACACAGTATTATTTTACTATTTTATGGTGACTTTTGTCATTATTTGTCCAGTGCCTTATACTACTGGCTACATTTACATGAGTGTAGTTATGAATTCTGTGGTTCTGAGATTTTGTGGTGTTATAAGTCTTGCAGAAGCCAATTTATTAGCACTGAAACTTTCATGCCTTGCTTCTGTTAAAAATTTATGTTTGTTCCTCACAATATATCCATCACACTCCAGTAATTTTCAATCAGTTTTCCAAGAGCAATTTGATGTATGTCTGAGAATTGTGCGTGCATATGTACGTGCATATGTATGTGCATATATATATATATATATACCTTTCTAATTTAAAATCTCTTTGAGTAACACCTTACTGCACTGTGCCTGTAATTAAACTTTTAGCTGAGTGTTGCTTAGCAGGCCAAAGCTTACTTTGGCCTCTTTGCATCTAAGTGCTTTTACTGCTCAAAGCAAATGGTTCACACCCATCAAGACCTTGTATCTTAGCGTGTCTGTGGGATGTGGGATCCTCTGATTCCTTTCTTTTGTCTTTGCGCCATCCTATTTATTCATAGTCTCCTTACCCTGAACTTTTCTGTTCCTTATCTTCATTCACACCTTTATTCACGTTTCCATGACTTCTCCCACTTGACAGCTGGTTTGATGAGAAGATATCCCGCCACGAAGCTGAGAGCATCCTCATGAGCAAAGGAGTTGGTTCTTTCATTGTCCGAGCCAGTCAGAACTCTCACGGTGACTTCTCCATCTCTGTCAGGTATCTGCTTCTCACAACACTTTTCTGCGTCTTTTTCTGGTTAATGATCTCCCTAGCTCCTTCTTGACAGGAATCCTAATGGGACCTTGCCTCTCAAGAAGTTTGAATGCCTCCAGCCAGGCAGTGCCTCTGCGTCACATGAATGAGAATGAGTTAGGCACCCGATTCCCCAATGTTTCAGTCTCCTTTCTAGTGATACAGCGAACGTCCCATTCCAAAGCTGCATTCCCTGGAGATCTGCTCCTCTGAAAGAACTGCAGCAAAGCGGAGTGGTACATGGGACATCTCCCGCAGTGCAAAACATGTGCCTTCCATTTGTATTATTTGGCAGCTTCAGTTACTATATCCAAGAATTCCATACTACCCATTAAGACAAGACTGTTACATTATTAACTTATTTCCCACCGGTCGATTGGATAGAATTGGCTTTTAGTTGCTAGTAGCCCAGCTGCTTTACATCCACTTATTGTACCTCTGCCCTTCTCATTGCTTCAAAGCAGAGCTGTTAAATGCTGGTCAGTTTCCAGATTTTCAATTAATCAATATTCAGTCAATAATCAGTTATAAACTAAAGTACGGATTAGCACTGCCTTTCCCAAGCATAGTGAACTTTCTGCTTCAAGAAGCTCAAAAAGTATCTGGGGGGGATGCAGGAAAACATGTTGCCAGGATCATTTAGTTCACTGTGGACCCCTCTTTCTGTGTCCCAGTTCAAGTGACCATGGCTACCTGTGCATCAATGATCTGAGCACTGTCAGGCACTTTCTCTGGCCCAAAAGTCAAACAGTGCAGCAGAGTTGAGACCCACATGGCTAAATTCTCTTCACCTCACAGGACAGAATAGCTGTATTCAAGAAGTTCACTGGCAATGGTTCCTGGCCCATGCTGCACCCATAGCCACCACGCTGCACTATCTGGGAGACTTTTTTGGTTTAGGCCAAAACCATGCAATAACATCAGCAGTCATGTAACTGTAGCACTACAAGATAGACTCCAGTCTCTGTCTAGCCCCTGTTTAGATTATTTGTATAGATGTAGCCTTTGAAACCAGTGCCTTGAGTTTTTGGAGTTGCACAAAGGAAGTGAGAACCAAAACCAGATCACCAGATCACATGTGGTCCAAAGAGGAATTGTCCAAATCAGTTAAGAGGTAAGGGAAGGAGAGCTGCATGGCAGAGCAGGGCAGGAGGTGAGACTGGTAATTTTTTCTTGTAATAGCAACTAATAATTTTTTGTTTTCTTTCTTTTTGGTAGGGAGACAGACCAGTAGACATGATATTACACTAGATATTGTGCAGTTATAATGTGTGACTACGTCTTGTGATTATGTCTTCACAAAGTGGTGATGTCCATGGTGCAGAAGGGTATAATACATCTCATAGTCAATTCAGTCTGGTGTTAACATGAACCTGAAGAGGTCAGGGGGTAAATCACAACTGCACGTTTGGGTATTATACAAAGTACATAATAGCTATTGGATATTTTGGGCTCTGAAAGCCTTTCCTTCAGAGGACAGGCTTTACAGCCCCATGCCTCGCTCCGACAGTACTCTGTGACTGAGCAGCCCTTCAGCGTTCTATGTTTGTCAGTTAATATGTCTTTTGAAATACAAAACCACCTCTAGGTCCAGTGGTGACATTGCTTTACTTTCCAGAAGTCTCAGTTTGGCCAAGTGGCAGAAAGATCTATTCTGATTCCCTTCTTTTTCAAGGAAGATGACGGTGCAGTCCAGTTAATCTCTTACTCTCTAAATTGGATTCAGGCATGAAGATGATGTACAACACTTCAAAGTGATGAGGGACTCAAAGGGAAACTATTACTTGTGGACAGAGAAATTCTACTCACTGAACAAGCTGGTAGACTACTACAGGACAAGTACTATCTCCAGGCAGAAGCAGATTCTCCTGAGGGACGACAGCCGAGAAGAGAAGGTAAGCACAAGCTGTCCTCAAGAGTTACTGAGTAAGAAACCCTTCTATTGAAGGAATTTGGCCCACAGGAATGTCTTGCAGAAAGTGTGAGAGAGGGTCTGCCCTTGGAAAACTAACCACAACACTGTGCTGGTGGGTGCTGCAACACAGATTTTTAGTTGATTCAGTAGTGCATGTGGTTATGTAATTGAGCAGAATTTTCAGATTTTGTTTTGGATATTAACAGAAAGGGCTCAAATCCACATAGAGGAGTTCTGCTAAAGTTGTTCTGAGGCTCTGGAGATGAAATTCTAAGATGCCTTGCACAAGCAAGGGAGGCAGGTTCTACCATATGAAATGCCTAGCTCTTTTCATAAGGGCTCGTACAAAGTTTACTGTTAGGTTGTCTGAGGAGAATTTGAATCTGATGTCCTTTTGTCCTTGAATACACTCAGATTGCAGCTGTTATTACAGTGCAAAGTTTGTTCAGAAGAATCATGTATTTTCTGTTAGTGAACACAATTAAGGGTGTGGAGGCTAGTGGCTAGTAAGGGCTGAAAAGCACTGCTGAGGAGAGCACAGCAGATGTGGGAACAAGGTATGTACTCAGGGAAGATGTAGTAGATGAGAAGATAAGAAAGCAGGGAAATCCCAGCCCAATGAATGCCTGGTTTTGTGCCAGGAGGACAAGCAAAGGCCATAGCAGCGGTTGCTCTGCACTGCACACACAATACTGGGAGTGATCATGCCTGGTCACTGCAATAACCAAGGTCCAACCCTACTGGGAAACGGATTCTGGTGTTAAATTACCAGGATGTGCAGACAGAGGTGAGCAGGAAGTACAGGACCTGCTCACCACAGCAGTGAAGTTTTATAGGCTGCACGTGGGTCTTTCTTGCTGGCTCTGAAAAAGAGAGGATTTATATTTTAGTCTGAAGAGGGGACTTGTGTTGTTGTCTCCTTTTAGTTCACTTATTCAGCACTTTAAAAATGCATTAGTGGGATATAAAATAGAGACTCTGGAGCCTGTGAGAGAGAGAGCACAGCAAAGAATAGTCTGGAGAAGGAGAAAGGAAGACTTGTATGCAAGATTACCAATAAAATAACCTGTTTGAGCTGACTGTGAGCAGGAAGGGAAAGGCATTTGCTACAAGATGCAGACAGGCAAATAAAAAACAGGAGTCAAGTTTGCTTTGGCAAAGGCTCTGTGCATTTGTTATGGTGATGGGCTCAGCAGGGTATGTTTAGCACTCAGCACAGTAGGGTTTCAGTTCACAGTTAGAATTTTTAGCTGCTACAGCCATATGATAAAATGATAGCAATATATGGATTTCAGTGCAGAGACAAATGAAGTCTGAGGGCATTATTTCTAAAAAGTTTGCTTCCTTTGCCAAACCTCATGTAAGGGACCACATTTTCAGGCCAGCATCACCCATTACCACCCACTTTTCAAATGGTAACAGCTATGACAAAGATCTACAATCCAGGAGTCTTGATTTGTCCTTCCGTTCAGAGGAGCCTATCTCTGGAAGATCCTCCAACATAAAGGGTAGTGATAATAATCCATGGGTAATGATTGCTAAGCTTCAGTCAGGATCGTGGTGGGAAGCAAAACCTGACCTCACTTTTGGAATCTTTCTTCCCTCAGGAAAGGCGTGGTGGGAGCCTGGAACGAATGAGCCGGGATGGACTCCATGTAGGTGGAGCAGCTGGAGAAGCTCATTCTTCTATCTCCAAGAGATATGTGGACCATCCTGTCCCCATGTTGTACCAGCAACAGGTAAAGTATTTGGACAACGCTCTCAGACATATGGTTTGATTTCTGGGTGGTCCTTTGTGGAGCCAGGAGTTGGACTTGATGATCCTTGTGGGTCTTTTCCAATACAGGTTATTCTGTGATTCTACCAGGAAAGAGAGCACATGAAGCCTGGGCACACAAAGCATTTGCCTTGATTGCTTGATAGCAAGTGAACAGCCACTTTATCAAAATCTGCCACCCTGAATCTGTGTTAGGAGGCAGTCAATCAGTTCTTCCTATGGGAACAGCAGCAATGATGGATGGTATCAGCCTGGGGAGCTCTTTTGGATTGAAATAAATGTCAGCTTTGTTTAGTTCTGTGATCCTTGGGACTGATTGACAAACAAACAAAAAATAGAAAATGGTTCTCCATGGTCCTTCCCACTGGAAACCTGAGAGTACTGGGTTCCATCCCAAAAAATGGAAGACCAGGGTTAGTGCCTTGTGAATGTACAGAAACACTTTCCAGTCTTGTACACAGTTTCAGGAACTCCTCTCAAGTCTGAGGGACAAATGAGACCTCACTGCCTATTCTTTTTTTCTATGTGATGCTGCTGACGGTGACACAAAACACATCAGGAATAAGAAATGATTATGGTAGCACTGGGAGATTTTGACTTCCTCCAGAACGTTCTTCCTCATTTTCCTCTCCATTCAGGGCCCTCTCTGCGCTCTTTCATCATGATGTACCCCTGGTGTGTGATGCCTCTTTGCTCCCTTGTTAGCACAGGAATGGAGAAGACAACAGCAGTATCTGGTGATGTCTTCAAGGTTCTTGATTAATCTGGGAGGAAATCATTTTCACAAAAATCCTGTGCATACCATAACACGAGCCTCTGTGAAAAAATTAACTGTCCCAGCTAAAACCATAGTGGTAAGGATGGCTTGTGTCTCTTGATGGAGACAAGGTGATATCAGCTAAGGAGAGGACTTGTCCTGCTGAAGGGAAGAAATCCAAACCTGTGTCCCCTAAGGCACGAGAGCTCCTTTGGCCAGAGACAATCGTGAAAGAGCTGATCTCTCACCAGATAGCCTGTCAGAGGACTGCTGATGGAACAAAACGGCCTATGATAAAGCCTAGGGCCTGCACTTGTTGGTGCACAGTCTACTTCTGAGTCACATTTGTTACGAAGCAGAAACACTCAGGAGTGAAGCACCCATATAGTAAATCCTGAAAAGCCAGACTGAAGTCACTCACCTCCAGGCAAGGACAGCTGAGGTGCAAATTGTGTTCCAGTCTCAGATACATTTCATGCTGACAAAGTAAGACCAAGGGAGCATGTAGAAGACTAAGTCCAATAAAAGAAGCAAGAGCCAGATAGCTTTTTTCAGAAAGCACAAGTTGTTGTTCTTTTCCCCTCTGTTGATACAAGCGCTCAGATCCTGTGACTCTGAAGCACTGCTGCAACCTGAGCTAACATGATAACAGATGCTGTCACATCGTTATCATAAGAAACCCTCAGTGCACATACAGCCTGTAGAGATGAAGACACTCAGCACCTCTTGACTGTGCAGACAGAAGAGAACTTGCTTCCTCAAAGCTTTCCACTGGTAGGATTTCAGACGTGCAGCCATTTGGCATCTTTTCTTTGAATGTTTTTTTTCCTCTTTTTGATTTTTTTTTTTTTTTCCTCTTTCATTAATTGGGCTACTGGGTTCTTAGGCCTGTTCTCTGTTCTGTATAGCATGGAGTAGGAAAAGGGAAGTAGAGAGACTGAGTCTCAGTAACTGCAGATAGGCAAAGTATCCCCTTGGCAAGCTGGCTTTTCACCTGTGACTCAGAACAGGCTAAGCTTTTTTCCAAAGTTTCCAGAGGCCAAAAAAAGACACTGAAGCTTCTTTCCAGCAGATGTGGAACGTAGCTGAGGGCAGCCAAATTTCAACTTCTATGGAGAAAAATCCAAAATAGAAGAACCTAAGGTGACCTCTTCCATGACAGGAATTGCTTCCAGGACTACAGCCCAGCGACTGTACTGGAAGCAGACATCTAAGATCATTTACAGGAGGGTTGGACCCTGACTCCTTGACCACCAATGACTCTTAAAACCCCTCACTCATAATCGTTTAAATGTTTGTGACATTTCTCTTGCTGTTTTCCTTCTAGGATAGGTACGGGGGGAGCCTGGACAGGAAGGATGCACTGCATGGACTAAGATATCATAGCCAAGGAAGTGCAGCAGCTATGCAACGGAGACACACGGACCCACTGCACCAGCAGACACCGGTGGGTAACGTACTTGCAGGGCTACACCTACCCAACTTAATGGTTCCCTTAGTGATGGCCAAGCAGTTTGGGCAATGCCATCTGCACAGAGGTCGCACTTGAAACAGTGTATTGAACGTGTTGGGACGTATCTTAGAAGACATTTCTGAGTCTCAAGGCTCTACTGTGGCCACTTGAATCTCATCCTGTGGCTCTTTGAAGGTAGGACTAGAGTGTTACATTAGCATAGTTCTACAACTGTACTCAAAATCATTCTTAGTTAACCGACCTATCAGAAGAAGGAGCTTAGCATCAGCTCACCACAGTAGGGATCTGGGGCATTGTGAGAAGGCATGAGCTCACCGAAGGATCTGGATCAAGCATGTAACTCATGGTTTCCTGCTCATCTCTGTTTCCTTCTCAGCGAATACTATGGGTCCGTGCCTTGTACGACTTTGATGCTGTGGAACATGATGAGCTAGGCTTTCGCAGTGGAGACATCGTAGAAGTCCTAGACAGCTCCAACCCATCATGGTGGAAGGGACGTCTGCGTGGGGAACTGGGTCTCTTCCCTGCCAACTACGTCACACCGGTGCTACTGTGAGGCTGCATTTGTGCCCCAGAGGTTCATATCTGAGCTGCTCGTTTGACATGACAGGGACAGAGAAGGAGTGCATCTTCCTTTGTCCCCAGGACATTTGGTGGTTTGGGTTTTGTCTTAATTTATTGGCAATTGAGCTTCCGAGACGCTGGTAAGAAAGAGAACCCTCTGAAGGATTTTGTTTCCCTGTTTTGCATGTTCATGACTGAGAGGGGAGCAAGAATCCTGGACTGTTGATTGAAATCTTGCTGGATCCTCCCTGCCCATCATTCGTTTGTTTAAGTATTGATAACTTCCTGCAGTTGGGTTCGTTCAGTGGAAATGGCACCTCAGAGAAATCAGGCTTTGGTATCTGGGTAGAACCTACCCCTTTTATTTTGGATCTGGTTGCATTTATAGTCCATTCAAGCTCTGTTCCACCTTTCTTTCAGAGGTAGGACAAGTGCCCAGGTGAATAAAATGATGACTGGTAATCACATTTCTTTTAGATAGGGACGAAAAGTCCTTAGGCTGAGGCACAAGGCAACCATGACTTTTCTAAATATTTTTTGGCTTCCACCTCTAGCACTTTCTGTGGGTTTAGACTCTGTGGATACCAGGTGAAGGGGCGAAATCCTGTTTTTGTACAAACAACCTGGTAATGAAGATATGGGAGGTTGAGAAGCTAATTTCAGTGCTTCTACAGACAGTAGAAGACAGTCTGTGGAAGCGCTACAGACAGTCCTGCTGTCCTGCACTTCTGTCTGCACCCTATTGCAACAATCTGTCTCATTTTCAAGCTGCTTTCCAAGGTACCTGTGCATCCTTGTAGATGTCCTGGTTATAGAGCAGATCAAGCCCTTCAGCTAAATGAATATCCTCTGGATTGAATAACAGTGGGCAAGCCTTACTGGTTCCTTTCTAAAACTGCACTGGGGAGGGGCTGGGAAGAAGAGGTTTTTCAGGTTTGGTGCCAGAAGTTCTGTCCCTGAGAAGGTGGGGTGTTCTGGATCACTGAGTACACGGCTCTGACTTGCCAGTGGAATGCCTCATGCAAATCATTGAGCTGTTACTTTACAGTATGCAGAGAATAAAGTTGCGGCCATTGAATAGTCTGTTCTCTGTTCCAGTTTCTTTTAGATGAATTAAGGTAAATGAATAGGATTTCAAATCATGGCTGAGTGAATGCCAAGATGTGATACAAATGTATTGCAAACGAATGTTAAAAATGATCCAAACCATGACAAAGAGACACTGCCACATAACCACTGCTCACGCAAGTTTATATTAAACAAGCTGCCTGATTTTTTCACAACATGTGGGACCTCAGCAGTCAGCAAGGAAGTGGTGATTTATCATTCTTGGGAAAGAAATAAAAGGCAAGTGAAAAATTCTAAAAACAAATCAGACTCGGCAAGAAAAATGTTCTTATCTTTTGTTAGTCCCAGTGGGAGAAAAAAAAAATCCAGGAAACAGGTTTCTGGTGCCCAATTCAATGTTGCTGGCCTAAATTAAGCTGCCGCTAGGCAGGGTATTAGCAGAAAGGACCTATTGTCAAAGGTTTGAGAGAGCTCTACCAAAAGCAGCTTATTAATGGCTGAAGCAAAATGAGAATAATTAACATAGCATATAAGCTCTCAAGAGAATAGAAATCTTTGAAAGGCACATTAAGAGCTAATCTCCTTTGACTACCAGAGTGGTTCAGGAAATGGAGAGAGAGCACACGACTCCCTGGGCTGGACGTGGCCCTGTTCTGATGCAGGGGCTCTGTTCCAGGCCGTTAGCATCTTGCCTTTAAAGTGATGTCCATGTGGCTTGGTTTGGAACAAGCTACCTCACTAATGGGTGTGTAACTTCAGTGACTCCACAGGTTGAAGTGTTTTCTTTTGATCCGCTCTTTTTATTTTTTCCTTTTTTCTTTTTAACTAAACTAATGTCAAATATGGAAGACAGGGAGTTAACATTTGATGAGAGAGGGTCAAAACCCAAAGCAAAGATGGAAGCAAAGAGGATTTTAAAAAAACAACTGTCAAAACAGAAGAGGGATAAGAATGATTATTATTTCATACTCAGGTCTGGCTGAAACAGAAAAATTGTATGTTCATCCCTATCCCCACAGCGTCAGATCATCTTTCAATTAGTTCTTTCTGACCAGTTACTTTCAAAATTGGAAGTAGTGTCTCCTTTTCCTTTCCTTGGCACTCTAAAGACACTCTTGGTAGTGAAGATGTAGCTGCACAAAATTAATTGAAGATAACGCACATAGCAGTTCGATGGCTCTTTCACACGTTTGAAAGCCCTTTACAGAGATTGACTAATTAAGCAAGTCTAAGTAGTATGTTGTAAGTACCCCCATGTTAAGTCATAACTCTTTTGAGGAAGAGGTAAATTTGCACGTGATTTTTTAATTGACGTTTAAGGAATTAATACTTCAAGTAACTAGCATTAAAGGACTCTGTGCTAATTACGACAGCACATAAGGACCGCAGTAAAATCATGGTTTCCCATTATACAGGCAGCACCTAATAACACCAAAATTACTAGGCAGCAAAGGTTTCATGGCATCCATGATAACTAGACTGGTGCCATGTTATGCAAACTGCCTTGTGAGCTGGGATCTGCAAGACCCAGTGTCATTTTGTTCTGGGGAACAGAGGCAGTGCTACTTGCAGGTACCTGTTCCTACCAGCAGCTGGAAGGCACAGGAGTCAGACTGCATTTTTGTACCCTCCCACAGTGGAATTTGTTTTCTTCCCAGTAAAACAACAGCACAGAGAACGGTGGCCCTTCCCACATTGATGGAATCCTTGGATACAAGGAGGGTAGTTTTGCTGAGGTAGAAGATGTGTCCTTGGAGACACTCGAGGTCAGGCTGGAACAGCTCTGAGCACCCTGATCTAGCTGAAGGTGTCCCCATTCACTGCTAGGGAAATAGACCAGATGGTGTTTAAGGATCCCTTCCAACTCAAAGGATTCTATGATTCCATGCTGTGCCCACAGGACAGATGAGTTCTCCATGCCCTGTCTTCTGCTGTAGCCTACCCATGAAATCTCAAGTAGAGTAATAACAAAAAGGAGAGAGAAATACAGTCCCCTCCTCCACCCGTGTCTCTCACCAGCCTTCCTGCTTCATCTTCCCACTGGTTTTAACATCAACAGAATCCTTATTGATGTTGTAGTGCTGTGAAAGCTTCTGATTCTGTGCAACGAGCACATGTTAGCACCTTAGGACAGGTGCTTTAAAATGACAGTGTGGTGCACTGAATTTCCTGGGTGTTTGTCAATGTTTGATAAAGGATTAACCCTTCAGAACACATCCTGAGAGCCAGTGTAAAACCAAAAAGGGGAGGAATGAAGAGGAACCCAGGGAAGCGTTTTGTTTGGTATTTCTCTTAGGCAAGAAAGAGAGAAGAGATTGTAAACAAAGATAAAACTGGGAAAAGTATGTGGGAAGGCAAACATTGTTATAACAAATGCAACAGAGGAAGCTGGACGGCACATGGAAAAATAACAGTTTGATGAGCACAGCTGAGCTGTGCTTTCTACTGTCAGAATGAACTTTTCGCCTACATTCTGCTGCAGATCCATATTTTGTTTATAAATGTCTCTGTGATTAATAAGGCTGAGAGAAAAACAGTACATGGAAATCTCCTTTCATGAGAAAGCTATCCAGACAGTTTTCTATGCCACAGAACAGAGATGCCTCTGTTTTGGTCTATATGCTTATTATGACGGCTGCACTCAGTGGAGCATGCTGCAGGAATAACTGGAACAGAAGAGCACTGTGGAGATGATCCTCAGTGTTGGCACTGAGGATCCCCTGTACTGCAGATACAAAGGCCTGAGAACAAGTTTCTTGATTGTTGACTTTGATTGTTTTTTTTATTCAAAGTAATTTGCAGTTTATCATAGAATTGTTTGAGTTGGAAGGGCCCCTTAAAGGCCATCTGGTCCAACTCCCCTGCAATGAACAGGGACACCCACAGCTTGATCAGGGTTCTCAGAGCCCCTCCAGCCTGACCTTGGATGTCTCCAGGGATGGGGCACCCACCACCTCTCTGGGTAACCTGTTCCATCACCTCTCTACCCTTGCTGTAAAAGACTTCTTCCTTATATCCAATCTAAATCTTCCCTCTTTCAGTTTGAAACCATCTCATAGAATCACAGAATCCTTACAGTTGGAAGGGACCTCTGAAGGTCATCTAGTCCAACTCTCCTGCAATGAGCAGGGACATCCACAGCTAGATCAGGTTGCTCAGGGCCTTATCCAGCCTGGCTTTGAAAGTCTCCAGGGATGGGGCAACAACCATATCACTGGGCAATGTATCCTAGCACCTCGCTGCTCACATCTTAAAAGATTTTTCCTCATATCTAACCTAAATCTCTTAAAGTTTGAAACCATTTCCCCTTGTTCAATCACCACAGACCCCACAAAAGAATTTCTACCCTTCTTTCCTGTAGCTCTCCTAGATACTGAAAGGCCATTATCAGGTCACCTTGGAGCCTTCCCTTCTACAGGGTGAAAAGCCCCAGTTCTCTCAGCCTGTCCTTGTAAGAGAGGTGTTCCACTCCGTGGATTAGATTCGTGACCCTTCTCTGGATGCACTCCAACAGGTCTATCCCTCTCCTGTACTGAGGACTCCACATCTGGATGCAGTACTCCAGGTGAGACCTCACTAGTGTGGAGTAGAGGGGCAGGATCACTTGCCTCAACCTGCTGGCCACGATCCTTTCGATTTCCCCTTGTCTTTTTACAACACACCAGGCTAAAGAATCTCTCCCCTTCTTTCATAGAGCCCCCCACTAGATACTGAAATTTCAATGGGCTGTGCAGGAAGTGCAGAGCTTTTTACAAACAGATACCTGTAATGCAAAATGCCCCAGCAGCTGTAATCCAGAAGTAAGGTGAGGGATGAACTCTGCACAGAGCAGGAAGTGATAGGTCTTTAATTATATCAACATTACATCTCATGTGATGACAACAAGGATGTTGGTCTAGAGATATGGCTGTCTGGGTTTGGGCTGTGCTCAGAGTCTTGCTATGCTGCTTTCTGTTAAAGAGCCTGAGTTGCACTAAACGAAGTGTGAGAAGTTTTTGGCAATGCTGTTCCCTCTAAGGTATACCAGGGCTTCTGCTTGTCTGTGCCTCTCATGGCCAAGAATCATAGAATCATAAAATCAGAGAATCACAGACTGGTTGGGTTTGAAGGGACCTCAAAGCCCACTCAACCCCACCACCTACCGTGGGCAGAGCTGCCACCCACCAGCTCAGGCTGTCCAGGGCGCCATCCAACCTGGCCTTGAGCCTCCAGGGATGGAGTACCCGCAGTCTCTCTGGGCAGCCTGTGCCAGTGCCTCACACTCCTCTCAGTGAAAAAAAGACTCCCTGAAACCTGACTGCAGCTGCACACTGCAGCTGCACCCTGTTGCCCCTTGATACACTCAAAAGCTCATCGCCCAGTTTGTGCCTCTGTGCTGACATAAGAAATCCCTCTGTAGACACCTCATTTCAAACACCTATTCAAAGCAATTGGCATAGCTGCTCTTAAATGCAACCCTGCAGAGATCAACTGAAACCATTAGTGTACTCTGGATGATCCAGAGAGTAACATTCACTCCTTCCAACACTCATGTTGACTAAAGAGCTCCTGACACCCAGGCACTCCTCAGTGCTGAGAGTTTCGCATTTCAGTGGGGAAGCATGAAGTGAGCATGTGATGAGAGAGCTTTAATGGCTCTGAGGGAGAGGGCAGAGCATCACCAGTACTTCCAGTGTTTAGCGGCAGCTTTTGTGTGACAATTCAGATGCCTTAATTTACATCAAATGTAGAAGTAGTTTCTTATATCAGCAGAACTGTCAGTAGAAAACAGCCAAGGACTTATCTGTGAGGTGCAGGATAGTGAGAAAATGGGCAAGTGAAGTGGGCAAGCTCACTGACCTCTGTGCAGAAAGAAAATTGAAAGCACATTATCTGCTGTCATTGTGCGACTGGATGCTACTTGGCGGATATCCTGCCTGCTAACTTCAGAATTCAAAGTTTGCCAAATGGCAGGCATGCAGAGATCCTGGTAGACACACAGAAGTAAAATTAGCTCAGGCAACAAAGGGAGGAAGGAGAAACAAACAAATTAACTGATCTCTAGATATCTTGTGGCTTTTCCTCACTAGCCCGAGCAGGTTCGTTTCCACTGGGATTTATGGAAGATATTGCCACAGCAAATTTGTTTGTCACAAATAAAGAGGAGAATTTTCAGTGCAGAAAAAATGCAGTTTAGGACATGAGTCCACTATTGTGCACTTAAAGCTATAAAACGGCGGCAGTGCCCTGATAGCGCAACTAAAGTTCAATTCCCCACACAAGAGGCTGTTCCGAGAAACCATCCCATAAAATCCAGCCAGAGAAAATACAAGGAGAAAAAGAGGCACCTCCTCTGCTGCTCTAGAAGTCATTTACAGATCACATTACACTGCAGGGATCCATCGGGGCTGATCTTCATTGCTTACAGGTGTGGCATGCCAACAGTTTGGTTGATAGGATGGGAGGGAATGGCCTCAAGTTGCACCAGAGAAGGATTGGTTGGACATGAGGAAAAATTTCTTCTCTGAATGAGTGGCACAGGCAGCCCAGGGAGGTGGTGGAGTCACCGTCCCTGGAGGTGTTCCAGAACTGCATGGATGTGCCACTGAGGCACATGGTAGTGGGCACAGTGGGAATGGGCTGATGGCTGGACCAGGTGATCTTAGAGGCCTTTTCCAACCGTAATTATTCTGTGATTCTTAAATGGTGAATGAGAAGAAGACTGAATTGGTGTCTTTCTTTTGAAGGTCTTTTCAAAATTTGAAGAAAAAATAATATCAAGTGAGGGTTTGCTACCAGCGTGACTGCTATATGTTCTGCACGTTCATCAGAGTGAGTGTGTGCAACACCACAGCTCATCCTGAATCGCAGAATCTTAGGGGTTGGAAGGGACTTCTGGGGCTCATCAAGTCCAACCCCCTGCCAAAGAACATTCTGTACAGTAGGTTGCACAGGAACTTGAAGCCTTTTGCCACTGCTTGGCAGAGATACAAATTCAAGGCATGTGTGGCAGCAGTCAGCTATCTGGCATTGCATGGCTCTACCACTCACCACTGTGATGGCAGCTATTTGCCTCTTACTGGATGGAGATGGCCTGCAGAAAAGTGGCTGTGATTTCATCAGAGCTGGTGAGTCATTCTATCAGCTTGCTGCTGCCCTGCAGTTAGCCATACCCTCGCTTTCTGATGAGTGAATGCACTGAGTGAGCTCAGCATGGACAACCTAGGCAGGCCCAGAGCCAGTGCAGGGTGAGTGGTGGGAATGCACAACCAGAAGGGAAAAGAGGAAGCCGGGGCCTCTGCTGCTGGCAGCCAGTGTGATTAAATCACCTTATCCGAGGCTGCAGACTCAGCAAAACAACTCACTTGGCATAATACCTTTGCATGAATAGGGAATCTTCCTTTCAAAGGTTCTTCAGGAGATATGGGTGGGAAGGAAAGGGGAGAAAGATCTCAGATCTGCAGCAAATGGTGCATCCTACACCTCCTTCATGGAAGCTCTCCTACTGGCTTCTCATTCAAACAGCAAAGCAATGACAGTTTGCTATTTCTTGGACTGTAAATTAAAGCAGAAAAAAGAATCCTAACATGTTCATGCTAGTACGAGTCTCAATCATTCATGCTATTATCATTGTTAGCTCTGTTAGGGAACAGAATAATAGCAAGAGGCATCTTGTTACCCTGTGAAATAGCTAAAGTAGTGCCACTTGCTGCTGATGCTTCTCTCTCCAGGCGGGGTGCAGCTATCAGTCGTGTTTATCAGGTTGGAGAGTAGCACAGCAGTGTTACGAGCTTAACTCCCCAGCATCAGCTGACCAAAATGATAGTTGTGTGTTCTCATTTTAGCTGTGTGCGCCTTGGAGAGCACAGGTATTTCACAAGCACTTACACAGCAGAATATGTGCTGGAGCAGCAGTGGTAAACATCTTGAATTTAGGACTCTGAAAGAAAACCAGGTTAGGCTTCAAGACACATACATGGGTGCTTTGCACTGACTTTAGAGAAATTCTGATGAAAATAAAGCATGTCTATTTAAAAGAGAAGGCACATAACCACCTGAACAGTGTAGCAAGCTTCCTGGGGCTCTCCACTGTGCTGTCTCCAACTCTTGAAGTGTTTCAAATCAGCAGTGAAAGGGCTTGCTGCAAGGTGTGCTGAGTGAAACATGCTGGCCTTGGAAACCTAGAGCGTGGTGATGGGTGTCCCTTCAATCCTCTGAAGCCTTCAGATCCATCAGAGAATTGAAGGCCAGCCACTAGGACAAAAGGTGCCATAACTGACAAAAGGCTGGGGCTGGTTATGAAGCCTATTTTTCTCAAATGCTGGCTTCCTCAGGTCTAGGGGAAGCCATCTCTGAACACCAGCCTGTTTTTGTGTGAGCATGCGGCTGTGATGCACACAGTTCTCAGTGTGATGCTGGGAGGAGGAGGAGGACATTGAGGCAGGCAGTGGGACTGAGCTCTGGCTGAGTCAGTCACTGCTATGTAAGTCCGTGATGCTGTTCTGATTTTTACTGGCTGAGATTCTACCTCGTTATTCCAGAAAGAAATCATAATTTAATTTGATAAGATCTTCAGGTAGGGAGGCAAAGGGTGTGGGTAGTGATTTACTCCTCTTTGAAATTATAATTATCATCTTTCATCTATTTAAAGACTCTTCATATTTACCTATGTAAGGCAGTCTAATATGGTCAAAGCCTTGTGGTTTTCATTTCTCATGACTCAGACAAAGCTGACCACAGCTCTAAAACCCTTCTCAACATACTCATCATATTACATTTTATTGTTCCTACCTTCCCTATTTTTGCAGCCTCCAGCTTGTTGAAAAAGCTTGTTGCAGCAGTGGATTCTTTTCCCCCACCTTGTCTGCACAGGGAAAATGCGTCATTTTGGAAAAACAGCCAGCTTACTTAGAGCTAGTTCAGCCACGCTGTTGACTGTGACATGAGTGTTTTTCAGTAAGGAGTCAAGCCAAGCATCCTGTGCAGATGCAGGGAGCCCATGCAGTGGGAACTGAGGACAATACTTGGAGGTCTCATATAGGGTAAGAAACCTCCCAATGGAGTCAGTGAAGAGCAACTGTGTTGTACACACACAGAAATGATGATCTCATGTAAAGAAGAGCTAACTCATTAAGGAATACAGTGCCCAAAGAGGCTGAAGCCTAGCATACACAAGACACGTGTTCAAAAAGCATTAACCAAGACTGACTAGCTCATTTTTAACGCAGTGTCTTTCGTTCACGCAAACTTCCAATTTATGTTGAGCATCGTGTTACTTAGAGCGTGGGTGCAAAACTTTCTAATATGACATGTGCTGCTAACAGACAGAGCTTGGCTGGCTCAGCACTGCAATCACAACAGACTCCTATTTGCATCCTGCCACCATCTCCTTTTGCACTCCTGCATTAGCTGGAAGCTCTTGTCTTCATTGTGGCCACTTCTAATTCCTTTGTCCTGCATTCCCAGCTCAAATGCTCCACTATAATCCTTAAATTCATTCTGTATTCTTCCTAAACTTCCTCATCCCTATCACCTTCTTCCATGTCAGTGGATATGTCTGCTTTCCATGATGTGTATTATACTTATCATGACCATTAGCTTTTTAAGTTTTGCTTGTTAGTATTAAGTTTTGTTTGTTAGTATTATTACCAAGTTGCCATAAGCACTTGAGAATGCTAAATCCAGATCAAGACCCCACGAGGCTGGACTATAGCCAGGCCCCAGATCTCTTGCAGCTTCCAGCTTGAGATAAGAGGTGGACACAGGCAAGTAGACAGGAGTAGTGCAAGAAAGCAATGAGATAGGAATAAACATTTGCATAGAATCATTACAGTTGGAAAAGACCACTAAGATCATCTTGTCCAGCCATTATTTTGCCTCACCTTTTCAAGTTCTTGTTTGTAAGACAGGGCTAGTCTTCCCTCCCTGTTGGCACAGTGCATGGATGCTCAGGTCAGGAACTGGTCCAGAAGTTTGGCTCACTCCTGTGATATGACTGATTGCAATTAAGAAGGATGGAGCTGCGAGTGCCCCTGTAATGAGGGTATGCAGTATTAGTAGGCAGAATGCAGTGAAGTTTCAACCTTTGCACCAGTGTCTGTATCTGAGGAAGCAGCAGCCTGTTCTGGATCGGTGGTAGAGCTCAGGCAGCATTAAGGAATTTAATAAGAATAGATTTAATAAGAAATTAAAAAATAAATAATGTGTGCCAGCTAGGGGAAAGAAAAGCAACAACCAAAAAGTTGCAATTGTTCTAAAGCACAGATTATGAAGTGTAGAAAACTGACAGGCAAAACTGAATACATCAGGGGCACAAACTTGAAAAAGCTATAAAGAGATTTTAAGAAAATCTGGTATAGAAAAAAAATGCTTGATGTCTTTGCTGATATAAAGACATGGGGCCTTCTTTTAGTTCTTACAGAACAAGCATGTTTATTGAACTTGGTGAGCCCTGTCCTACCTATAGCTTTGTCCCCAGTCCACCCCAAAAGGAGCGAAAGGAAGAGGACACTGAAATAATTTGCCTGGAAGTAGCTATGCTGAGAAAGGATGTGATAGCTTCTGAAAATAAGACAGCTGAAGAGGGAAGATGATGGTGTTCACTGAATCATGATTCCCGAGTCTACGAGAGCCTCAGTGTCACGCTGAATGGAGGACAGTGAAATAATAGGGAGTCATAGTTATAGCGTTAGTTATGGTGGACCTCCCCTGCCTAAGTGGGAAATCCAATGTCTAAATATGCTCAAGGATCTGAACCTCTGAAGCAGAGCTCTCTGAACACAGCAAGTCATTGGAGCTTCTTCTGTTTGAGGAGTGTGTGAGGAGTAGTGTGTGGGGCTGCAGCAGAGCAGCCTGTTCCCATGGCAGAGGGGAGATCATAGAATCATTAAGATTGGAAAGACCACTAAGATAATTGAGTCCAACCATCAGCCTGTGCCTGTGACCGCTCTAGCCTACGTCACCCAGTGCAACATCTCTTTTCTTGAACACCTCCAGGGATGGTGACTCCAGGTCATGCAGGATGTGCTGGCACCGAGTGTTGATGCTCTGGAGCAAAGTTAATTGCTCATGTCATCATTTTAGTTCTCTGACCTTCCCACTAATGTTTCCTCTGTATTTGGTTTTGTGTGTGTGGCTTCCTCTGGTCCAGGTCTCTTATCTTCCCATCATGACATTTTGATAGGCAGTAGGCCAAGTAGGGCTCAGCACTAAGAAGTAGTTAGCATCCAGATAGGTCAGGAGGGGGTTGTGCATGGCTGGGTTTTCCCAACTTCTTCTCAGAAACAAGTGTCGATAGAGCGAGGGCAGTGAAACTGCAAACACGAAATCAAACCACAGTGATGCTTCAGAATTATGTGAGGGAAAGGAGGAGCTCACCTTGCACATTTGCTCATTTGCTGGAAAGGGAAGTCATCAAATGCTACCTAGGAACTGCAGAGCGCGCTGCAGAGAGCTCAGCGTTTGCTTCCTGCACTTCTCCTGTGCTGCACAAGGCCGATCTCATGGTCTGAAAAGTTTCCTTCTTGTGGATGCAGTTGTGTTCAGTGTCTTTCTCCCTTCCTACAGCAAACTTGCTGGTTCCTTATTTTCATTGTGGATTAATGGATAGGTAGACTACTGCGTGTATGCGTGTGTTTGTAGAAGTTGCAGTTAGTACCTGTTTAGATTTGCGGGTATGCGATCTTGTTAGGAGTTTCATAATTTCTCCTGGAGTTTCCTTATGTGTGAAATGGAGATAATAATACGTAATTACCTACCTTGCAGGGATGTTGTAAGGACAAATTAACCAATGCATGTGTGGGTGTTTGCAGATGAAAAGCACGATATTATGACTAAATATAATGATTGAATGTTGTAGAACAGAGTTTGTGTTTGTTATGCTGATTGAATAGGAGACGAAAGTGCCTTATATGTGTTTATTTGTAGTGAAGTACCAAGTATTTGTGGAAGGTGGGAAACAGGAAGCTGAGTTTGGAGCAAGTGTCAAAGAGATGGTTAAATATAATCCTTACATGTTACTGACCTTCTTCTCTTCACTGAGGCTGATGCTGACAAGAGAGAAGGCAACAGAAAAACAAAAACAGGGCCAAGCTATAGAAGAAGGGAATTAAAATAAAATACAATTAAAGATCATGATCTCAAAGAACAACAATGCATAAACTCAATAGGAAAATAAAAGCTAGGGTAAATGAGGACAAGGGAGAGAAAAGAAACCTCAGGGATTCATGATGTGGGATTATCTCAGTACATAAAGTTATGAAAAGTAAACACCAATTTAAGAGACATCACAAACACTTGATGGAAAGCATATGCAGGAAAAGAAAAAGAGTGGAGTGGAAAGGAAGAAAGAAGATGTGCTTAATTATTTCTTGTTTTCGTTTCATTAAATGTAATGTCATCATTCTTCTATTTCTTATGCTTTGTTGAGAAGCACTTCTTTAGAAACCTTAAAGGTGGTGTCAAGTATTTCTGGCACTTTTTCCATGTGTCCCAGAAGCAGGTTGGTGAGGGTTAAGGTCTGGATGCTTTTGTCAGACTAAGAATGGCCCTGTCTGGTTTCATTTGGCTTCCATGACTTCTCTGGAAATTAATGGAACAAATTCATTTCCATCGACTCCAGTGAAGCTGTACCAGGAGTGAATCAGATCCATTCTCCCTGCTAAATGCATCTGTCTCTGCTGCCTTGTAAAGCTCTGATTCAAAATCTATTTCAGGTTAAACCCGGAAAACTTTGTGATTAAGCACATGGAAATAAAACCAAAGATTTTATGATCTCTCACTGAGCATGTGGTGGGTGTGTGAGCTACCTGGAGGACTGGTGAGGGCAGGTGGAACACAAGAAGGACAAAGGGGTAAAAAAACCACCATACTGCAAAGCTCAAGGAACAGGCTGACATTCTTTGCGAACTGACCTGAGTTGGAATGGGAATCCAGAGTTGGAATGAGAATCATTGGCCAACATCTCTGTGGGGTCCTGTGGCCGGTTTCCCTTTGCTGCCTCTTTTTTTCCCTCTCATCCCTGCTCTCCAAATCCAGGATAGCTCCTTTTCCTCACCTGGTCCCTGTTTCACATCTCTTCCTCGCATCCCAACACTTATTTTCGGTTGACTCAACCTCACCTCAACATTCTGACCCAAATTAATCTTTTGTGTAATTCAACTGACTGAAATTGACGTAAATGAAGTTACATCAGAGCTGAAATTAGCCCAGTGTGACTAAAATAGCACCTGCCTTGTCTACCAAACCATTGCCTGTTCCTTCTCCACCTCCACCCGCATACCATGGTGTTAGTATTTCTTTCTTTCTCTTCCCCGTTCTCATTTTTCTGCCAAGAACAGGCTGTGCTATTGGTGGTCCTCTTCAACATCTGCTTTTGTTTCACCTCCACCTCAGAAGCTGTCAGGCTGTGTTAGAAGAGGTGCCTTGTCTGTGTCCTAGTCTTCTTCCAAGACCAATTGTTTTCCACCTTCCATTAGATTTTGCTGTCTTTCATGTTACAGATTAGCCTGGTTGCAGTGGGCGCCTTCACGTGCCTGTCGTGCTGTCAGTCTTACTCCAAAAAAAATACAAGTCAATGAGCTGAGACTTGCAAAGGCAGCATAGCAGGATGGTGGAAGAGCTATGGATGTTAAACATCAAGCTTCCCTTTCTCTTCTATGATTACATTTCTGCCAACATAGCATTTCTTATCCTCTCTTACAGGCCTTGTCTTTGGGCCCTTAACCTCATGCATGTTTTAACTTTCTCCTTCATTGTCTTTCTCATACGCTCTGATTTCTCTCAGCTTCCTCTTGCAAGGGGAGGCTTTCTCCTTTCCTCTTGGAAAAACCCTGGCTGCTTCTCTCTGGCTGATCCACGTTTTGTTTGGCAGTGTGCTCCGCCATTCCCAACTGGGTATCTCTCTGGGGCAAAGATTTATTCCATAATTGCACTAGCTTATTTATTACCATGGCATACACATTTGCAGTGTTACACAAACTGTAAAGGCTTCTAGTTCTAAAGGTCACCATTGGCATACCTTGTATTTACTTTCCCAACACAGCTGAGCTCAGAACAAAAGGGACTGGCAAGCCATTGAGAAGATGAAGGCAGGGAATCATCCTGATCTAACTAATTTACTAGGTCAGCATTCAGAGTGCTGCAAACAAACAACCCAATGCAAACTCAGCCTGCTCCAGACAACTTAATTAATTCCTCTGCACTGCTGTGGATTCCCATGACAGTATATGGCTGCATATATACTGAAGCCTAGAGGGCATTTTTGTGCTGAACACCCAGAGCAGGAGCTATTTACCATTCTCAGTGTCAGGCTGGCCCAGTCTCATACGGGTACTTGTGTACAGCCCTTCTCATTCCTCTGCAGGTGTCAGAGCTGCTTCTAGTCTGGCACACTGAGTGTCAGCTGAAGCTTCCTGGGTGTGATGGACACAGGCTGTGACACTGCTCTGTCCTGATAGATAAGGCCAAAAGCTCCCAAGAGGTTTTCTGCAACTTATGCTCTTGGATAGAAAGGCCCTGTGCCACCCGGCTACCAAGGCCGCCAGCACATCCCTCCTATTGCCTGCCACAGCATTACCCCAAGCATTGGCAAGAGTGATACTTGAGCTGTAATTTGCCATTCATGTTGCTCTGCAGTGTTGAAAGAGGATCACAGGGCTTACATGAGAGGATTAAATGACTCCACTACATCCCATATGCAACTTGCAGGAAGAGAATAAATTAAATGTTTGTGAAAAATGCAAAATGCTAAGCCATTAGTTGCAGCCCTTCCCAAGATCATCCGCTGTCTAATTGCATTTCCTGCCTTACTGTGGTCAATTTTCAGCATGGTGGGGGGGAAAAATCCAATCAGTGCTTCCTCTACTAATTGGCATCCTCAACACAGTGGATGTACAGCCATGAAGGCTGGGCTCTGTCATCCTGCCTGTCAGAGCAGAAATATTCCAAGAGGGGCTGGGATCTGCCACAGGCTGTGTGCTTCCCCAGGGACGCAGCTGCCTCTCCAGCAGAAGGAAATAAAGACAGAAAGATGGGGAAGGAGAAGGTGTGGGGGTCTGAAAAGCAGAAACATGTTACTGAGCCAGCGTTGCTGGAAAAGTAAAAGGAAAAATGTCCACAGTCATTCTCGAGGTGAGATTTGTGAAAGATGCCACAAAAGGATGACAGGGCAAATATGAAAGAGCACTTGAGGGAGATAGGTTAAACAAATGAATAAAGATCTGTGGATTCTCCATCCTCAGAAGAAAAGCGAGAAAAAAACACCACAGGCAAGCTCAGAGCTGTGGTTTATTTCTACTACAGCTCCTTCTCTACCTCCCCTCCTCCTATGAGTTTTGCATGAGTGCCAATATGGTTACATTCTGCAGCCTCAAAGCAGGGTGTGACTTGGGGCAATCTGTCTGAGAACTGCTCCTTTGAAGAAAGGAATCTTAAATGTGATGACCAAAGTGTTGAGATATGAACAATGAGAATAGTTCATGAATCTGGATTCAATCAGAATCCATTTGATTATTTTTAAACCTGTAAGCCTGAAAGTAATAAGCTTTCTTAAGAAAGATGCCGCTTATTTTAAAATGAGCAGTGAGTTTTGATTAATTGAGTTGCAAAAGAAATGGATCTAAAAACAGTCACTGGAGGAACATAAGTGCATTAAGTGCATTTGGGTTTTGCTCTGGGAAGAATTCAAAACCAGATTCTTCTGTTGCTGCTGATCTGAAAAGACTGAAATTAGTGTGACTTCACTTGCACTCACGCAAGTCATAGCCCCGCCATGACTTTGCTGGATGGAAACACTGAGGAGAGAACAGGAGGGAAGCATCCTGTGGATCTGCTGGCGCTTCTGGAGACTTTTAAGTTAAATAAGCATCAGAGGCCAACATGTTCTGACTACAAAAGGACAACTTCCAAACACACATCTTGATACCTAGCTTTTAATGAATAAGAAATCTGTTCATTCCGCCAACATCTCTGAGCCCACACTTCAGCCTTCTGCATCTCCTTTTGGAGTGGTCCGTTTTTTCTTTCCTGTGCTGCTCCCTTCATGCTGTTTTGCTTTTATTGTGAGGTTCAATTTGCTTCCTACTTGTTTATTATTGTAGTTTAAGGATCACACATTTATTTCAATGTATTCTCGTAATGATTAGCTGTCTAACAAATAATCTAATTGACAAGCCTAACAGTTTTATTCTTTCCTTCTCCTTACACAAAGCAGGATTTTTTTTGTTTGGTTTGCTTTATCTTGCTCTTTAAGCTTCCAGGACGACACTGTGGACTCCTAGGCCTCATCTCAGCTACCTATATGTCATACTGTGCTATCCTCTACTGACTGTACAGATTTTTACTGAATTTGTTCATTCTTAGACAAATTATTTCTCTCTCGCATTCCTTCCAGTGACTCTCTTATCCACCATACTGTACCCGAACATCTCCTTGCTATCAGCATGTAACTCCATCTAGCCAATATCTTCTACCCCACTGAATCAGAGAATATCCCAAGCTGACCTGCAAGGACCACCAAGACCAACTCCTGGCTCTACACAGGACCACTCCGAATCCATCTGAGAGTACTGTCCAGACACTTCTCAAACTCTTGGGGCTCTGACAATGGCTGTGGGGAGCCTGTTCCGTGCCCAACCACTCTCTGGTACAGAACCGTTTCCTAACACCCTACCTGGTCCCCCCCGACAGCTCTACGCCATTCCCTCAGGTCCTGTTATTTGTGTTCCATTGTCTATAAAGTACACTGTGCTGTGAGAGTTGCATCATTATAGCTGCATTAAGCATCCTGTTCTGACACTGTGCCATTTATTCTCCACTATTTTCTTTCTTGAGATCTTCTCTTCAGAGCTTAACTCATCTGTGAAGGGACTTTACTGCTATCTGGCTCTTCCATCTCCTCCTCTTCTGCTTTGGCTTTGCAGAAGCCAAAGCAAATGTAAGAGACACTGCTGTTTTTTTTTTTTTTTTTTTTCTGGTTGGTTGGTTGTGGGGGGTTTTAAGCTCTTCTTTGTAGCATTTCTGTGAAACACAGCAATATTATCTTCATTTTACAGACAGGGATCTGAGGCATAACAGATGACCTGGCCGAAGCCCCTCTGTAGCTCAGCTGTGTTCTGAACTGAAACAAGGCATTGGGGTATTGGCTTTTGCTTCTATAGCAGTTGAAAGATGAAGCAAGAGGCCTGGGCCAGCGTGATTTCTTATAGGAAACTGCCTCTAAGTGTCGCCTGGTAAATAGGAGCAGCCAGGGAAAACAGCTACAGGCCTTTCTGTGTGCTCAGTCAGCTAATACCTCGCTTCAAGAAATGAGCCCGCAAACACAGTTGCTCCTTTCTGCTCTCTTCAGAGGACTCTATACCTATTTACTTTCACATGGAAACAACAGCTGAAAGACTGAGTGGGAGGCCAGAAGCACTTGACTCAGTTGCGGCAGTTCTCCAATTCAGCAGCTACGTTTTTCTCCCTGAGGCAGTGTAATATGACAGAAAGGAAGCATCTGAAAGCATTTCTTCATCGTTTAGATTGCAGCCCTGTCACTGCTGCAGAGGTGACACACCTACCCTCCACTGCCTGCAGCTCTCCAGCTCGCTGGAGGGAGAACAGTGAAGGCAAATGCTTTTTCCTATTCACCCTGAAATCACCTTGTTTCAGATTTTTTAGCTCTGCCAGCACTAGGATGTGACTAACACACCCATTCTTGGCCCAGATTGGCAGCCCTTGCAAATGGAATTTCAGGCCTGGGACAGGCTTAGCGTGGCTGGCTGTGTGTGTAACGTCCTTCCCACAAACTCCTGGATGCTGCCTGCAAGATAACAGATCAGGAAGATGCAATCTGCACCAAGCCTTTGCAACTCTTGCTTTGGTGCCAGGCAGCACAGGTAAGGAGTGGTGTTTTAGCACAACCTATTTACTTACTATTCCTTTTTGAGACTGCAAAGTCATGTATCCCACATCCATTGTATCCAACATTGAGCCTCTTCTATTTGCAAAACTCATTTTTAACCAGTTGCCACTTTTAAAAAGCTAAAAGGCAGTAGGGTTAACTAGGCATATCTTGGTAAATCATGTTGTTTTGTTTTGAAGGATCCCCTCTAACCCAAGCCATTCTATGATTCTGCACTCCCTTCAGAAAACTCATAGAATTATTTTTTCTTTTTAATATTGGCCCATGTTTTTACTCCTATTTTGCATGTTGACTACTCTTGGGAGAAAGAAGAAGTAAAGAGGGGGTGAGGGGAAAGGCATTGAGTTTTATTCCCTAAGAACTGAGTACCCAAAGTTGTATAACAAGAGCCTGTAGCATTTTGTCACAAGCAAAACACCGCTGGGAGGTTTATCGACGACTATCTCATGAGATGGGCTATTTAAGGACTGAAATTACACAGGAAGGATGGGTAAGAGAGATGTATGGACGAGCACAGTTACAATTAATGCTAAATATAAGGTGTCATATCTTTATCTAAAGCACAACCTGCATTTTCTTGCAAAGGAAAGCAAAGCAATTAGGCCCAAGTAAGCAGAATATGCGTGGGAGGTGTTTGAAGGCAGTAGATTTAGAGCACTGTAATGGGGTTGGAGAGGGTTACAGTGAGAGGTAATATTTCCTGATAGGTTAGTTTACTTCCTTTGGAAAACGTTTTGGAACTCAACCAGAAAAGTCAGGTAGACCTTAACCGGGACTTGGCTGGGACAACACCCAAGCAGAGGTCAAATGATAGACCCAACTCTGCCCAATCATAGGCACCCCCTTCAGTAAGTAATTCCCAGGAAAAAATAATAATAATAATAATAAATTAAAGTTCTAATATCTAATCAAAGGTCTGCTTGGATTCGCAGCAGCCTCAGCTGAATCCTAAAGCAGGCTTCCCCTCTTTCCCTTCTCTTGAGCCAATGCTAAGGTCAGAGTGGAAAACCTGAGCTGAAACAGTAATGAATCTCATCTAGAGTGGAAACTGGAATTCACTTGTCAGCCCCAGCCAGGCACAGTTCCCCCTCCCTGTTTGCTATGTTTAGTCTCCAGTCCTGAAGGGCTGGGTTGTCTCTGGGACAGCGAGGGCAGTTTGTTTCCATGGTTGTTTTTGCCTGTCTTTTAGGTGAGGCTGTCAGCCAGAGGGTCAGGGTATATCAAAAGAGATTGAATCATCAGATTTTTTAAAACCTCATATGGAAAATACTCGTGTTTGGAATGTTTAGCTGGAAGAGCAGGTGGCGAGGGGGGACAACGACACCATGCGTGCATAGGAGAAGTGTCTCTCTCAGCTTTTGCACAGCTCCATGCCCCTATTTCTCATATCAACATAGAGACAACACTTTGTCTTGTAGAGTGAGAGATGGGGGCTAAACATGTCATCACAGCAAGCTGAAAATCGCTGTTGCTTTCACTTGGATGTGGGAAACATTCACTTGCTTTTAACATAAAACTAAGCACGCATTTGTGAACCCACTGTTGCTTTCATGTGGCAGCCTTAGCTGAACAGAAAATCTTACATTGTGCAGCTACAATTGAATAGAGCATCCCGGATTAAAGAGATTTTACTTAGCTCCACATGAAATTGCAGAGCTGACGGCAGCCTCTGGTGCAGAAGGAAAAAGTAGTTCAGTGAGTACTGACACTAACAAAGCAGAATCTCCTGTGTATTTGTATATTGTGGTTGATTGACTGGGGTGTCTAACATGGCATAAACTTCATTTGAAGCTTTTCATACAGTTCAGGAACTTACTAGTGTTCCAACTTTTATGGAATCTTTGAAGTCTAATAAGGCGTGAACCCTTAATGCAACTTTCCCTGCCAAGGGACTGTGATAGGGTTTATTTTTGCTATCAGGCTCTTTATTTTCACAAAACCTGTAGGGGTATAATTATGCCTCTGCCACCTTTATTTGAAATCAGCCAGTGGGTTCAGAAGTTAATAGAGATGGACAGACAAGCAGACAAATAGAGACGCCACTGCCACATAAGCCCTGTTTCCACAATAATCAATCTAAAGGAGCATATATTGAAATTGTATTTTTTAAGAGATTTGAAAGGCACAGGAGTAGGTTCCACGAAGTGCATTTTCAAATTTTAAGTGAATTTCATGACAGGAAAAGCTATCGATGACAGTCTGGAATGCTAAAACTCTCCCTTCCATTTTAAGGGAGAAAATCAGGGAAGAGCTACAGTGCTTCACCTCCTCCATGGATTTTTTATAACAAACTGAGCACAGGTGATCATTTACAGGGAGGAGACAAAGAGCAGATCCTCCAGCTCTATTCCTTCAGTTTGTGCATTTTGTGTATGTGAGCAATTAGGGCTAATCACATATGAAAAGCCCTGCAAATGCTTCTGAATGTTTGTATATCACCACTGCCTTGCCTTTATACCCATTTCCTTGCACATCTCTGTCTGTGCTGTCCTTGGGCTACAATGGGGAAAGAAGTGCTTTTTATCCTTTGTGTATGCACTGCAAACCTCAATGAGGCCTGCATCTTGATTAGGGCCCCTAGCAACTATCACATACCACGCAAAATTAATCATTTAACATAACAGCCCCCAGTCTTTCAGCTGGGACACGTGTAGGGCTACTTATTCACACTCCCAGCCAGAGTCTTGGAGATGCTCAGTTTTATTCTCAGCTCTGACACCAGCCTGCTGGGCAGCCTTGGGCAAATCGCTCTGTCATCCTACTGCTTGTAAACACGGCATCCACCTCCTGCTTTTTGGGCTTTCTGGGAGTCACTGAGCTGCTCTTTTGGTGGGTTGGGAGGGGGCTGGCTAGCAGCCAGCAGGGCCCAGTGGCCACTGTCATGGTCTGCCTGCATTGCCTCATTCCTGATGAATGCAGTCACCTTCAAAAAGAAAAGGAAAAAAAAGAAAAAAAAAAAACAAAACCCTTTTAAATAGATTTTTGAATTCACACACCTGCACACTATAGGACAAGAGGGGATGGCTTTAAACTAAAAGAGAGGAGATTTAGGTTAGATGTTAGGGGAAAATGCTCTACTCAGAATGCATCAAGGCACTGGCACAGCTGTGCAGAGAGCTGTGGGTGCCCCACCCCTAGAGGCAGTCAAGGGCAGGTTGGACGGGGCCCTGGGCAGCCTGAGCTGGTGGGTGGCAGCCCTGCCCACAGCACGGGGTGGGACTGGGTGGGCTGTGAGGTCCCCTAAACCTAACCTAAGCTATTCAATGATTCTCCTGCAAGACACAGCAGCAGCTCAAGCCTGGCTCTCCCCAGGCACAGCAGTCAGGGACAGCCAGCCTGGCATGCTGTGGGAGCACCACCCCCGTCCCCCAATGGTCAGAGCTGCAGGCAGACAGGCCTGGGAGGGGGCCAAAATGAAGAGGATAGCCATATTCCCATTGAACCAGAGAAGCGTGAGGGGCCGGCACGGGGCGGTGCGGCTGCTCCACCTGTCGGGGCGGGCTCGGGCAGGCCAGGTGAGGCGGTGCCGGCCCTGCCTTTCCCTCCTTCCACAGCCTCCCGGCATTGCGGATGCCGGCAGCATGGCGGACTCCCAGGTGTTCCTGCTGGACGAGTCGCACGTCAACGAGAAGGTGACAGAGGCGCAGGCCTGCTTCTATTATAGCGAGGAGCAACGTCGAGCCCTGGAGACGCTGGTGACCCGAGGCGAGGCCGCATACAGGGAGACCCTGCGAAAGGAGCATCTCCAGGACTTCCTCTCCAGCCAGGAGCTGCAGGCCCTGCGGGGCAGCTGGCGGGCATATGAAGACCCGCGGGAGAGTGCCAAGGTGATGCGGGGCCCCGGCGGCAAGGCCGTCTCGCTGGCCTACTGGCCTGAGCTCTCGGACACGGAGGTCCCGCCGCTGGACCTGGGCTGGACCGACAAGACCTTCTACCGGGGCATCAGCCGTGTGGCCCTCTTCACGCACCCTCGCAAGGAGGAGAACGTGCCCCATCTGAAGGAGGTGGTGAGGGAGATGATCCAACAGGCACAGAAGGTAAGGAGCGGCCTCTGTGCATTTGTGCCTGGGCTGTGACCACGTGTTGGTCACCCAGGCAGAAGGGCCGGGCTGGGGACACGCGGGGTGGCAGGAGCCAACCACCACACCAGCTATTCTTCGCTCTCCTGGTTGCCACCAGGCTGGGTTTTCCATGCGGTTCATCACCCATCACACTGCAGTTTGCCAAAGCTGACGTCTGGAATGGGTTCACCCCCAGACCCCCGTTACGATTTTGTGGCCGTGGTTTGTTTTTTTCCTGCCCAATTGCAGTGTATGATCCAGAGGGCAGGCAGGACGTGGTGCTGCTCCAGCTGCCTCTCCTGTACGTGCAGGTAACCCCAGTTAAACACAGGGCAGCTGGTTTGTTTTGGATTGTTTTCTGTGTTTGCAATCCAGTACAGCTCTGACTGCGAGGCAGCCAGAGTCCAGACAATATGAGTCTGTTCCTCCTGTTTATCTTGGACTGGAAAAGACTGTTAGTGGTGACAGTGCACCTCTGGCAAGAAAACAAGCCAGCCGTGATGCTCCAAGAGTTTGCATGAAAGAGTTAGGGGGCAGTGACAAGGTTTTTCTAGGTCTGGGTGAAATCTCCAGGAAAGACTGTCTGTGAAATTGCCCTTTTTGTAGCTGGTATCTCCCCTCTGGAGAGGAGACAGCAGCATAAGCCGCCTCACTCCTTCTCTGTGTTTTGCTGCTTTCTGTTTTTTCTGCTTTCTGATTCAGCACTCTCCCTCACCGCCACTCTTCAAGCGCACCCTCTGCATGCACAGCCTTTGCAGAGGCTTGTTTAAAGCAAATCTGCTGGGAAACACAGAAAATTTTCCAGAGAGACGTTTAACCAGAGGGTGTTCTCCACTCCCTGCTTGCAGCACTACATGCACACCCTGTTATCCTATTCCACTGCTGGCACAATCAGTCACACAGAAGAACCAGAAGCTATAAAATGCTTAAGCTCTGACTTGCATCCTCTTGCTTTGCTGCAAATGCCTCTACAAATTGTATGGTAACTGGCAAACTTTGCTCTTTTCAATACCTGTGCCTGGAACACAGGTAATTAATTTCTTTGTAGATATATTTTTCACTGGCCGGATGAGCTGTCCCCCTCCCAGCCCAAAGGTGGTTTTAGGTTTAACAGCCATTTTAGTGTTTAATGGTCTTTTTCTTAAGTAAGTACCTATTGTTTTCCATCAAGCCTGACTTGGAGAGTAAAATCTCCAGGTAGGAGCTTTTCATTCAGCTCCTAGAGTGGGGGTTTTGTTTGTTTGTTTTGGTGTTTAGCTTTGTTTTGGTTTTTGGGAGGGAGTGGCCCTAAAGAGATAGTAGTAATATTTGGCACATGTCCAGGGGTGGCTTATCATTAGTGTTTTACGTACATTAATTGAGCTATCTTGCCGCAATGATTTTGGCAAGTTAATGCTTGTCAATCTGTAAATACCCATGAAGAGCAAGGCATACCTATAGATCCTACAGGTAAGTAGCACTATTATCCATAGGGCAGAGAGGGGAATGGAGAAAAGAAAAACTCCTACGTGGGGTAGGTGCTCATGCTCTGACTTGCTGTGTTTGAGAATGCTCCTAGGTTATCTTGACAGATCATCTGTAGTGTCAGGGGTTTGGAAAGACTAACATCAACAGCGCAGTTGCCCCTTTCACATTTTGAGACTTGAAAGAACCATCTGTAAGGCAGTTCATCAGCTTTTTCTATGGACTTAGTTTCCATATTTGTGGGTTAAGTCCATAGTCTTGCAAACAAGCCTGAACTGACCTAGAGCTGCCAAGCCAGCAGGCAACTGTCCCTTCATATTACAGTGCCAGTACTAATAATCAGTGGTATGTCCAGGGTGTGCTTCAGTTTTTACAGTTGTTGGTCATCTTGTGGATGGAGGGGATGGAAAGGAAATACATTCCTACTTCTTTTGTCTATTTTTCATCAATTCTCTATGCTAATGTTCTTATTTTAAATGAATTTTATTTGGTGTTCTTGCTGCTGAGTAATGACGTCCAGACCAGTGTGTGTGAAAGGTTAAGAAAGCACAGCATGCCTCAATTAATACCTGAAAACTTAAGTCATAATGTGCCTGCATGTGAAGTTGTTGAAGAGTGAAGTGATGGAATTTCAATGTATTTTTCAGAATTCCTTGCCTCTTGCTGCATTTAGTTAGAAAGTAAGGACCAAGGTGGGAGCTGAAATCCAGTTCTTCTAACCTAAGAGAAGTTGTTGAAGGACTTAAAATTAGCTTGTAATGTACCTCCTCCATAGTTCACCTGTATCAGGAATGTACATGTTAATGATGGACATAAACACAATGTCAGCTCTTGTTTTTTCTTTTTCTAATAAGGAACAGCTTGTGTAAGCACTGCTGACAGAAGGAGCGTGACAGAGCAGAGCTGTTGGTTATTGTTGGCCATACAGAGAGACTCAACAAAAACAGAGGACGTTTACTGTGCTATCACTTTCCCACATCCATTTTGCTCAAGGGCATTTTCAAAGGAAAGAAGTGCCTGGTGAGAATTATCCCCCCTTCCACAGGGAGCTACTGCAACTGGAGCTGCACCTTTTCCAAACATCACCTGAAGAAAATTGTACTGTTAGGTGTAGTCTTCAGCTCCATTCACACGTTATATGTGCTGTCTGCAGCACAGCACAGCACAGCTCAGCTCGTTGCTGTGACCCTGGCACCTGGGAAGCTAGAATTTAGGCAGCTCTACTCCCAGCCTACCATCAGCGTGAGAGCTCTGACCTGCCAAGCTGGTGGTTCCTAGGGATGGGGAGAACTGCAGTTTCCTTCATTCATAGCTTTCAGGATGCTGTGAAGCATAACTCCTTCAGCAGAAAAAGTGAATTGATTCTTCTAATAGTGTTAAAGACACAGAAGGGGAGAGGAAGACAAAACATGTAAGGTCAGCATAAAAGTTGCCCACAGTCATCTTGTTTTTGTTGTTACTCATCCTATGAATGTTCAGGCTTGTCTGTCATGTTAGTGCAACCTTTTGCTTTCTTGCTTTTATATAAAAAGATCTGTGTCTGGAAAGAGGAATTAAGTTTCATACCAGGAAAAAACATACATGTGAAGAGAGCAAATGATCATTTTGCCTCCAAATCTTGAATGTGTGCTCCAGTCTCTTTCTTACAATTATGAGATGTTTATGTTTGACATTCCTCATGAAGCCAGCCCTGAGAGCAGAGTTCTTTTTGTCTGCTTTGTGCACTATAGCTGAGGACTCATGCTCTGATTCCTCTGCACGTTCATTCTTCCATTACTCACCTTCTGAGAAGTGTTATGGCTGAGTTTTTCACTTTTCTTTTTTAGACTTTTATCAGTGTTTCTCTTTGTTTAAGTGCATCCTAATGGAGGCAAAGAGAGTTTCGCAACACTGGATTAAAAATGGGTATTTCGCTTTGGCATTTTTCAGGCTGCTGAAATAGCCATCTTCCCTTAGAGGAAGACCCCTCAAAGACAGTCAGTTATTGCATTCTTTTTAAAATGCAGCAGGAGCCGTGCCAGAAAATTACAAGGTTATTGGAAATGCGTGGGCACATACATCCCTGTACTCCTGTCTCACCTGTGTACTCTTCCATATTCTGTTATCAGTGCTCTCCTTTATTTTGTACCATTAAAATGGGCTTTCCTCTCAGTTCCTAATATTTTATTTAGTTGCTTGTCTGCTGTCTTCCTGTTTCTAGATTATTGCAGTGGTCATGGATGTATTTACAGACCAGGATATCTTCCGAGATATTGTTAATGCAGCTTACAAACGCTGGATCCCAGTCTATATAATCCTAGATGAGGACGGTGTGAAGCTCTTCCTGGAAATGTGCAGATGCCTTGAGCTCAGTGACTTGCAGATTCGGGTAAGATATTCAAGACTGAATCATCATTTTTTGCAGTTAAGTGGCCTTCCTGAGTTGTAACAAACCTTGTAACTCATTTGGAGAGATCATTTGCCTTTCACCTGGAACAGAGATCTGTGTAGTTTTTTGGCTTTTGTGGCCTGTATATTTCTTTTAGGAAGAAATTTGCTTGAGGAAATTCCTGTAGGTCTCCTATGCAAGTCCCAGATTTCTAGAGTAGTTATCTTAGTAACTGGACTCCACACAAACAATAACAGCACACATATACATACTTTGTGAAATCAAGACTTTCCTGTCTATCAGTTGTCATCTAGGACTGAACAAGCTTATATTCCTTTGCCTGAGAACATTTGGGACTGTAGGGCACAACTGCTCTCCAGTTCCATATTGGAGTACGTCTTCACACAGCACATGAACCACAGCAGAGTAGGCAGCTTAGCTTGGCATGCAGAAGCAACTTCAGTAGAATCTCTTTCCATTGCATACAAACTGAAATCCTTTTGTGTGTTTATAGCTGCTATTGTGTTGCTCACTGTTTCAGTCACTGTCACTACTGCAGATTTGTTCCAAATACTGGAAAAGTCACTAGATTGGAAACAATCTACAGGGTGCAAGACTCACCACTCTTGTGATCCAACTGCTTTGCAGAGCAGTTTTAAAAAAAAAAAAAAAAAAAAAAAAAAAAAAAAAAAAGTCCCATTTTGTCTGGAGGAAGGGCAGATCTTCCACAAACACTCAATAGTGAAAAACAAACAAACAAAAAGCTCTGAAGGTAAGAGAGGCTCGTATTAACCATTCAAGCAGTACCATCTTACATGTGGGTGAAAATGAATTGCATATTTCTGAACAGTGCTCCTATGAACTATCACTGCTCGTAGTTTCTGGACTTCTTCATGAGAAAAGACATCCAGCTGAGCAGCTTTCTCATCTTTCCTCTAGTGTATTTGAAAGCAAGACACAGGCATTGTTATAATAGACCTGTTTCAAGCTCCAGAGGTGTTCTGTGGTCTGGGCTCAGGTCGCTTTGGTAGAAAACTGTACAAGTAGTTCCATTTGCTCTGGTACCTGTTTTCCAGTACCTTTCTCACCATGTCATTGTGTACGAGAACGACGACTTCAATATTGATGCCATCAAAAGCACTAGAAAACTCCTAAGTCTCTTCTGTGCTTCCCTTCTCTCACAGCAGCACTTGCTGTGTTTTTCTTTAGACTCATACTGAGTTGAAGGAGTTCCACCAAGGAAGAACCTTTTAACATCTTTCTTTAATTAAGTTCCTCACTCTTCTGCGAATTTTCAACCCACAGACTGTTGTCCTTTAAGTTTTTTTTTGTTTGTTTGTTTTCCCAGCTGTGTCATCCTGTGTCATAAATTCCCCTCCTAGAGATATTATATTCCTTTTCCAGTTCAGCTAAGGAGGCTTTAGTTAATTTTGTTAAGGTCAGTGCAGTTTATTCCGTTCTATGGTGGTATGGAAAGACTGGGAAGAGCCTTTCTGTAAGGAAAAGCAGGTCACTTGTTTCTCAAGAATAATGGCTTCTTACCATCCTGCCCAAGTTCCCATTGCCAGTGTGACTATAAGGGTCAAGAAGATGAGCAGCAGCTTGTTGGTCGTGCTTTCCTGCAAGGCTTTATTGGATGTATCAGTGCTGCTGTTTGGGTGAGAAATCATCATAATTTGACACCAAGTTTTGGATAACTAAGGAATGTCAAGCAAGTTGTAATCTCTCACTTGAGGACTTACCCCATCTCACTGAGCTAACGTGTCTGGGGTTGTTTTGCATTTTTAGTGCTGGCTTTTCCACAGAAAGTTGCAGCAATGTGGGAGATAACTTTAAGGTTTAATGTCAGATTCTCATGTGAGGAAAAAAAGAGATGACACATCACTATCGGTTGGCATTGCTGCAGCTTCAGGGTGCTTATTCTGACTTCTGTCATCACCAGATGCTCAGACTGCTGTGATTCTTGTTCTTGTCCTCCATTGATCCCTTCACCCGATGCAGAGTGAACAGTTAACAGTTCCCAGTACAGGGAGGCTTACTGCTAACACTGGATTTTGCCCTTTGTCTACATGTAATGCAGGGCATTTTCACAAAATTCTTGACTATTTTTTTAAGATGGCAAGGTATCACCATCCTCCCACAGTCTCACAGCAAGGAAAATGCTGTAGGAAGACTGTATCACACTCTACAAAGACTATTCACTGACTTCACATTTGAAATGAGAAAATCTCATATTTTGCATGAAGGCCAGAGTTCGTTAAAAATGCATTTAACTTCAATCATCTGTGCATTCATCCTGAGATGTTAATGTGAGCATGTCTTATTTGTATGAGTCATGTGGCTTCTTGAGCCTGCAGGACGTGGTTTGCCAGACTTTTGTTATGTTTGACATAAGGGTGTTCTTTTGAGATCAGAATGAATCAAAGTTCTCATAGATACAAAATTCATAGCCCCACAAAATGTCCTCTTGTTGACCTGAAGGTGAGGGTTGTCAGTAGTTTTTAGAGGTGTTTTCTTCCCTGTGCTTCTGCTATTCAAGTCTTCAATGAAAAACAGTTTTGATTAAAGACATGGAGTTCACCTAGAGCTCTGAGGAAATGCAGAGAATGTGGTATCTGCAGGAAGTTCGCTTTGATATTAATTTTTACATTCATGTTCCTAACATGCAAAGATTTCTTTTCCTCTCTCTAGGTAGTCTTAAAGGCTTCTGCCTAAAAGATTTTTTTCAATTTTGTTTCAGTTTTTCTTGTCTTACCTTCCGGATTTCCTCATTCAATTCTAACTCAATGGAGAAGCTGAACGTGATGTGTTGCAGTGCTGTTTTGTTTTAATTATCTGTTAGAAAATTTTACTAGACTGCTCGTGACCTTTCAAAAACAGTAATTTACAGGTGTCTCTTTTTAGAAAGACACAAAAAAACCCTCAGTCAGTATAAGGGACTTTCGAGCTACTGTCACGTAACATCTACTGCTATGGTCTGTTGCCTGTCCTTTATCTGATTTAAATCTTTCTTGCCATTCATCCCAAAGGAAACACAGGTTTCTGCTTCCTTTGCAACATTTATATCAATTGCTAGAAGTTCTAAGAGCAAAGGGACATAGAGGATTCCCTGGTGAAAATACTTGCAGCACCCACCTTTAGAGTCCATCCCACGTACCTCATGATATCCAACCCCGTGCTTGTGGGCACTCCTGCTTGGATCTGCTAGTGGTCAACTACGTGTCAGTAACAGTGTACTACTGACTTTCTCAGTTGAGTCTAATTTAACTTTGTGTGGATGCAGCACAAGGTTTAAAAATGTGTCACAATAAATCAAGAAAGACTGATTCCTTTACTGTGTGAATTAATTAGGCTGGTGTGTTACCAGTCTGTATTAAGTTGCTGCCAGAGAGTTGTTAGTCACTGCTTGCAATGAGGAGTGGTGTAAGTCTGTGTAAAGGAAATGTGGAAACCTAACAAAGACTGCTGCCTACATGAGGCAGGATATAACCAAACTTAAGCAAGTAGCTGCAAGAGTACAGGTTTGTAAAGGTCTCTTCTGCCTGGAAACGAACTGATCCTTTACCCCAAATACTTGTTCATACAATAATGTTAGTGCCCAAAGAAAATGGCTGAAATCTCACCTCATTTATATTTGTCTTTCCACTTCTGTTGTGTAATCTTCAGTATGTGAATCCAGGCTTGTTCTTTCTCTGTACAGTCGATATATTAGTCTTCAAGTGCTCCAAGATCCTTCAAGTAGGAAACATTATACAAATAACCTATTAAGTGACTCGGTGTTTTATATGACTTAGTGCTTGTTTTCTGCATTTCAAGATGCATTTATACACTCCTGTGCCTACTTTGTTCGAGGAGGTTTATGTGTTCAGCTGTTTGGTTCTATCCCCTTTTTCAGTGTTAAACGTAGCTCAGTTACTGCAAAAATTTGAATGTGCTTTCTCTCTTTCTAAAGAAGGTGATATAACATACAAACACAATAAAATCCACACTTGTTTCATGCTAAGAAGCAGTCTGCTTACACAGGCTGGTACTACTCAATTCAGAAAGGAATAAGACATTTCAGAGCTGTCAGCTGATTCGAAGGACAGATGTCCTCATTGACACCTCCAGTCAAGATTCCATGATGTGGCAAATTCCAAATCCAGCTTTATTCAGCAAGGAAAAAAGACAATTATTTTTAGTCGACCAGTCAGTCTACAAATGTTATTCTAAATACTGGAAAGGGCAGCCTTTCTCTTGTGCTCTACCCAACCTGCATTCAGCATCCCACACAAATGACTCACTGCTAGCTAGGCCTTGGGCAAGTCACTTCATCTTTTTTGTCTCTCAAGTTTCTTGTCTTTAAAACAGGGCGATAATACTGTCGTTGGTGTTGGGAGGATTAATTAGCTAATGCCCACACAGGACTGCAGACAGATCAAGCAGTAGATGAATGCAAAACAGTAGTATCATCAGTTACTGTTAGTCAGAATTTGTACTGCCACCACTGTATTTTACTGAAGCAAATAGGAGCCGATTCAAAAGGTAAGAGTTATATTCAGAAAACTGTTTTTTTGACAAAAATCCACATTCTTCTAATCACTCATTCCTGCATGCTGATTTTTACAGCCTATTGATATTTAAGCTGTCAATTAGGTTCACAGTAATAGTACTTAGCTCTTTGTGGGATCTGAGGCTGTGCTAGTGTTAGCCAAATCTTCATGATTCTCCTGTTCTGCAGATGGGGGAAGAATGACGCAAAGGTGAATTGGCTTTCACAGAACATAGCAGGGAATACTGCCAGAACTGTGATTACACGAGACTGTCTGACTCCTAACCCTATATTTATTACTCCAGATCACAATACCTTTTAGCTTTTCATTGTTAAAGAATTCTTAAGAGAAACAGATGGTATGAAGAAAATGGTCTAAATTTGTATGTCAGAGTGACAAGATAATTTGCTCCAAACTTTGCTGGCAACGAGTGCTTTTAACCATTGGGGTTTTTATTTTTTTTTTATTGTTTTTTTAATGTTAGGCAATATGTATGTACACCTGTCTGGCAATTCATCCTCGAGCAGCCAGGACCCATGGACTTCAGCATTGGTCTGTGCAGAATAGCTCACAGTCTAACATGCAAATATGTTTTTATACTATGTGTATGCATGTCTATTGTAGAAAATCAGGTAACCTGAAATCAGGTTTTTTTTTCCTCTGTCTCTTGTACTGCTTTGTGTTATAATTTGTAGATTCAGTGGCTAAAAGGGTGTGAGACAGGAGGTTTGAGGAGAGATAATACCTTCTTCCAACTACTTCAGTATTTTTCATGAGAAGTTTTGCCTTCCCTATCTGCAGAGATACTTTGCTGATTTGTTTGGGACACTTATCCTACATCTTTTATTCAGAATAAAATTCTGTGTTTTTCACTCTCCATTGAACAGAGATGAATGTAGGTAGACATTGTAACTGGTGTTCTTAGCAAAATGATGTCAGGGTTCCTTTGTTGTAACAGGCAGGAAACATCTATATATGTTTTGAATGGTACAACTGTTTCCTCACCCCTTCTGTAATAATTAAATAGCCTAGTCCTATAATTTGCCCAGTTCTATCAAACTATATGTTGTTGGGATCAGAACACAAGCCTAAAATAACCTAATTTAAGCCTCATACATTCTGAGTCTTTTTGATTGCATAGGCATTGCAAAGTTCCTTGGTTTTGTGATTCTGCTAACATTGTCTGGAGAAGACCTCACTGATGCTATGGAATGGGGATTGGGATTCGGAGACTACAGATGTGACTCAGAGCTTCATTTCCCTGAACTGGGCTGGGCCTTCTGATGTACAGCACAGGACTAGAGATGGTGGATTATCTCATTTGGAAAGCATTGTCTTGTCAGTGGGCTAAGATGAATAGCTGAAGACAGCAGACGGTTACAGAGATGCTGACTTACTGGACAGGATTATAAACTGATGCATAGGAGTAAGTTGTACTGAAAGATGACAACAACAGACTTCTCAACACTGCTTTCCTTTCTGTAGCCCTTCTGATTTCTGGTGTCTAATGATGAGCTGTAGTCCCAGAAGTTATGAGATAATGTGAGTGATGTGTTAAGACTTGGAGTTGGCAATTATCTAATTCTCTGCCCTATTTATTGTGAAATTTTGTTTTTCTTTACTTCCTGGTTAGAACATCCGCATCCGTTCTGTGACAGGAGTTGGGTTCTACATGAAAACAGGGAAGATCAGAGGTACACTGGCATCTCGATTCTTGATGGTAGATGGTGAAAAGGTGGCCACTGGATCATACAGGTGGGTTGCTCTTGCATAAGGCAGAGCTACATTCTTATATACATAATGGCGTGTGTGTCTTGTTCTCATGTCGATCATTTTTTTATCCTCCTCTTTGTAATCTGTTTGGCATCTGTAGAAATTGGAGTAAGATAAGAGAGAAGGTAGCGTAGAGCACAAACTGCTCCCAGGAGCAAGTCCCTGACAGTGGATTTTTTCATTGTGCTAGAGATGGTGCTACACTGCATGGGCCACTGTACTCAGTTCTTTTCAGAGAGGTCTCCAATCTGGAGACTCTTGCAGTTGCTTTTCTAAAAGGAGGATATGCTGTTAAAAAGTACCAGTTTTCAGGTATTTTCTTCCAGATCTTGTTTGCATGCCTAATGAAGAACAATAATACTCCACCTATCTATCCTGACCCATATTGGCAAATAGCACAATGCTATGTATTCTCACGGTGCTTCACATATTGTTGGGTGGGCTGGGTCAAATATGCAAGAATCTTACGGTTCTGTTTCCTATTCTTAGCTTCACATGGAGTTCATCCCATATTGACAGAAACATCCTACTAGTCTTGACAGGACAGCATGTGGAGATGTTTGACATTGAGTTTCGTGAGCTCTACGCTATCTCAGAGGAAGTAAATTTCTGCAAGGAATTGGGTATTGCTAATCCAAACCATCATGGAATTGGGAAATCAGGCTTTCATTCCTCCACCGTGGCTCGGAAGATCATTAATCCCAAGTATGGCTTAGTGGCAGGGGCAACTCGTGGTGATATGTTGCTCTGGGCTTCACGACACAGGGAGGATAATCAGGATAATATGGAAAGGGAAGAAACAAGCGAGTCTAAGAAACGATTAAATCAGTTTCTGAATGACTTAATCACATTAGAGCAAGAACTCCCAGAGATTGAACCACCTCTGGAGAACTTCAGCAGGCAGAATCGGAGCCCTCAGAAACTGTTGTCCCGGTTCCACATGGACCTGAAAAACAGATCCAAGTCCAGAGAGTCCATTCGTGATGTGAAGAAAGAAGATGCACAGGCCAACTCAAAGCAAGGCAAGCGGTTTGCCAGTGGGATTTTTGGTCGCAAGGCCAAACGATCTCCAGATTCAAGCATTGAAGCAAATTCTTTTGCCAGTGAAGGACACTCAGGGGAAGACCTCGGGAATATGAAACTGGAATATGAGCAGCTCAGCACAAGCCATGCCAGCGTTCGGAGCGCTGAAGGCATCTCAGGTAAAACCTCTCCTATTAGCACGTTCTGCTTCTGTGGTTTTAAGCTGCCTCTGAGTTTGGTTGATTGGTGCAGATGTATTCAACACAGGCTCCTGAGTAGATCCTGTTATTTCCTCTGTACTAACATGAGCAGGATCAAAGAAGAGCAGAAGTTGCATCAAACTAAGCATAATTCCAAAGGCAATTTAATGGCATTCTTACTGTAATATTGCTACTTCTCATGTATATGCTTTCTGATGCTTCCCACTGAGCAGCTGTGGGATAGAAAGATGAATGTCTCCTTGTGAAAACCTGGTTGCATGTACAGTTAAGCAGCAACAATGTGCTTGGTGTTGTAGTGGTTAGTGTGCAGACAGACTTCCAGTGTAACCCCCCCAACATAATTTGGCTTTTGTCAAGTGTGTTTACAGTGCCAGGGCTTCTGGTGAGGAAGGAAACAAGTTTCTGCTGAGGTAAGAGAGCAGAAAGTGAGAAGATGGAAGTTTTTAAAACTTGCTCCCTTATCTTTGAAATGGAAAAGAGGGTCATGAAAATAGGAGCTATGGAGAAGCGCTAGATCTGAACCTTCCCTTCTTTGCTAAGGAGCTGTTGATATATTTGCTGAGCTCTTCCAAGTCTTCATTTGGTTGAATAAACAAATGATAACAATTTCTCCTAATTTATGTGTTCATTGCTAACATCTCAACATTCCAGGTGCTTTGTCAGTTTGAAGTAAAACTAAGGACTAAGCCTGGTTGTCTTTCTCTCCCATTGAGGTGTGCTGGATGTCATTTCATCTTGCAATAGCAGGAAAATGAACTAGTTAAGGGAGGAACATTTCTTCCCAACTTGTCTGGCCATGCTGTGCTCTGATAAATTCAAAATGTGGGAGTAAAAACATGAATTCCCTTAAGTCTGCCATGATGTGATGTGGAAAGATATTCCCTGGAGAGCAAAAAGGAAAGCAAAGTACTAGAAAGGTTCCAGGTTTTGATTGATTGAATTCTTAGAAGTATTTCTGGCTAAATAAGGACAGACTCAAAAATGCCAAATGAACACAAGAGAGGAAAAATATAAGAAGGCATAAATTGATTATTTGAGATTATAGTAGACCCATTTTGGGATGTGTTTGGCATTTGGGGAGGCAAAAGTAAACCTTGGTCTTTACCCTCTCATCACATCACTTTATTTTATGAGCAAGACAGCGTGTGCTGCTGGGCCCCATTCCTCGAGACCAGGAAAAAGAAAATTCGTAGACCTATAGGGAGATGTATGGGCATTTCTTTTCAGAGGATCGGAGCTGAGGACTTGCACTACCCTCTAGTGACAGAAATGGAGAATTGTGGAAGTTCTGATTCGTCAGCTCTTCTTAATATCAGACTTTCCCCAAGTTTCTTGTTGTCGACTGCTTTAGAGCAGACAGCCCTCCATTCCCACCATATGGCAACGTGGCAAAATTATGTACATATTAAGGCAAGAGAGAGACTGATCTCTCTAGTTGGACACTGGGGTGCTGAGCCCTTCTGGGCATTGCACAGGTCAGGGCAGCAGGGACGTCTCCTTTTTAACAGAGTGAATCTATGCCAGCTTGGTCTGGATTATTTCCATAAGGACAAAATCATGCTATTATATTCAGGTTTTATTAATTGTCACTGCAACTTCCTGAGAGCTGGCAATAAAGGAGAACGTAAAACACTGACCTTGGGAGACCTAGGCTGGTTCCAGGCAAGCCACTTTGAAAATACAGGGAAGCAGCAGAGGTTCCATTCTCCTACCTTCCTGCTGTGTTCTTCCTGACAAGTCTTTCCAAGAAGTCAATGCAAATGTTTCCTGCTTTGCTTTATGCTAAATGAGATTTCCTGCTCCAGTGACACTGGGAGACTCCACAGCTTTTGAAGTGTGGTGAAAGTAGGCTTAGGTCATCCCATGTAAATGGCTGAGGGAAGATCACTCTGTGTTACATTTGACTCACTACTTGGGAAAGAAAGCTTCACTAGCCCGGTGGTTCCAAAGTGAACGGAGATGGCAGAGGGCACATTAGAGAGATGAGACTCAGGAGAAAGGAAGGAAAAATTGAGTTACCACTGAAGATACTGCAGCTACTTGATTAGCAGCATGTGCTTCATTAGGATTTAATAGCATCCTGAACATGGATATGGAATAAAGTTCCATCTTAAAGATAAAAACAGGAAACCTTTTGTTCTGAGGAAACTGTATGACCAGTAATGTTTTAAAACCTGAAGTTGTCCTTGAGCAGACCTAGTCAGAACTGATGCTGCAATACCCTGAGTGACAGAAGGGAGGAAAGAAGTGGAAATGAAGGAGGGAGATGGTGCTAGATACACAGTCAGGTTAGGATGCAATTATTCAAAGCTTCACAGTTTGAAATAGTTACCCCTACCTTTTGTGAAGATTAAACAGCACACTTAAGCCCTTTGGGCCTGCCTATGCACACATCCTCCAAAGTCACCATTAATTCTGTGATTCTGTTGTACCACAGAGACACATCACACCTTGCAAATGCACCAAAAGACCAGATCTACACCCAAGTAGCTTGCAGAGTAAGCTCAGAGTAAGACATTATTCAAGCAGACTGAATGTCCAGTTCAGTCTTGTAAGAGCAAATGGTGTTGAAAAGAGTACAAGCTGGGGTGGGGTGAAACTACTTTGAACAGTCTCTGAAAATCTGGCAGGGTATTTACATGCTAGAAAATGATAACTACAAGTTAGAATGGGGAGCCTGGAAAACATAAGGGCAAAAGAAGGGAAAACACAAGGAAAATACAGACAGTAATGTTCTGAATTACATGCTTTAATTAACTTCCTGGGGTGTTGTTCTACCACAGTGCAGGGAGATTTTGTTTTGTCTTACAAGGTTTGCTTAAACCACACCATCAAATCAACACAATTCTTGAATTTCACTATTGCCTGCTTCGAAGCACAACAACAACAGCTCTGAACCTGACCAGAATTTGTTAATTTTATGCTGCTGCTGGGCAGGCTGTGATCAGCAAAGACTGTGTGCAGTTTCTTGGAAATACTGCAAGGGTTTCAAAGCAGTGTGCCTTTGGAAGGCACTGGCTTTTTGTTTTGTTTCTTCCCTGCAAGTAGCAGTCTAGGTGGGCAGAAAAAGCAGTTTAGTTATCACCAGTGCTTTTCAGCCCAAGTGGGATCATAGACTGGTGGTAACCGGACATTTTAGCTCCTGTTGTAAAGAGAGAGAGGGAAATGATGTTGGGTACATACAAGGACTGTGTTTGCTCCAACTGTAGCAGGATCTGTAGAAAAGGCCAGAAGACAAGAGTAGGAAGAGTGAGAAGAATAAAGGAGCTGGGAGCTGAGACTGAGCTGAGAAGGAGCATTGATGCTTTTGAAGGTAAATGTGAAGGTCTTGAACATGATACAGACAGGAAGGGGAATGGGGGTGGCAAGGAGATAGGGGCAATGGTAAGATTAGTAGTAACGTACAGAATGGGTCTAAGGGGTACAACAGTTAGTATGAAATGCCACGTGTTGTTGTGGGAAGGAGGCTGTAGCATATAGAAAAACCAAAAAAGGGAGAGCAGGCTGCAGTGCAGCCTCTCACATGGATATGCAGAAATTGCAGTGCAGAAGGGGAGAGGGAGGTCTTCTCTTTACCATTACGTACAAGTGAGGAAAATGTTGGTCAAATACCCACAAGCAAAAGAGTGACATGGATGGCTGGACAACATGAACTCAGAGATATTTTCTAACCTTAATGATTCCATGATTTTATGAAAATAATTCACTTGAAGCCCAGTTCAAGGGCAGTGCTTGTGGTTGAGACTTCTCAGTAACGTCAGGCAGTTTTCCTGTACTGATCATTGGCTCCAACTGCACGAGAGATGTACATATCCCTTCCCTCTGTAGAAATAAGTAAGTGGGGTCTGCCCTTGTTCAGAGTGGCTGCAAGCCATGCAGCTGCCCCCCTCAGTACATACAGCCTCAGAGTATATGTGATATATGTTGTGTGAGCCTAGCTGAGCCCTGAGTGCAGCAGAGCTCACTTACTTGCAAGAGCTTATGCAAACATGCTTAAGTGCAGCGCTTGAAAAAAGTCTGCTGAGGCATCCGGTTCAGAATCTGGCTGCAATGAAGTGCAAGTGTTAAAAAGTACAGATATTTGGAGAAGAAGAAAATATGTAGAGTGAGCAATGGAATAAACCTTAAGAAGATAAAAATTTGGGCAGCGTTATATGCTGCTTAACTGAAGGACCCTGAGGTCTCTGGATTTCTCTTGCAAAGGAAATGGTGGAAATATCACCACTTGAGATGTTTAATACTGAACATGGGAAAAGCTCAGTGAGAATGTGTGTTGGGATCTGATGGATGAGATGACCTGACCTTTCTTTTTTGTTTTCATCCTTTACTGCTTGGAAAGCCTTCCACTCAAGTCATGGCCAGACTGCTTTACGGCACCATCTGGGATCTGAGAATTCCACTGACATTAGCCTGGGTACAGGCCAAAGCCTGGAATTACTTCTCCAGTGGCTTATAGCAAGTAGTATTTGCTATTATTTTAGTATGTCTTCATTTCACAGAATGAGGAAATAATACCTCAAGAGAATGTGGAGTGATGTTGGTCTAACACGAGGCGTATCATAAATAACAAGTATTAAAGCTTGAGTCCAAACTTCATCTGGATCTTATTTACTTAATAGTAACATTTTTTGGTCTTCTTTTCATTCCAGGTAACCTGGGTCCAAACTCCACTGCAAGCGATAAAAGCAAACAATCTACCTGTGTGTTATCTTGATTGCATGGGAAACTGAAGACTGAACAAGCTGGCTTAGTAACATGTTTATCGATTTGTCCTTACACAGTGGTCTGTCAAGCCACTGTGTGATCCTGGATGCAGCTGGCACCCCCAGTTAAATCTTATTTACTGGGTGAAGCATAGACTTTGGATGGTCTGTCCCTTAAATGAGGGTTAATGATGAATGTATTAGTCCATACGTGTGTGTGCATATAGATTTTATACATAAAAACAACTGTGATGACTGGTCTCAGAGCTTGCTCTGTGTCCAGGTAAATGCAGATTTTCAGACTTACTTATGCTGCTACTTCAGTCTGTTTAGTTACAGACTCAGAATCACTGTGTTGCATTGTTTACTCGGCTGCATTGCAGAAATGTATTGGCCCGATCGGCTGGAAGTCAGAGTCCAATCAGTGGCAAATTCTGGGTGAAACAGTGATGTTTACAGACAGCATAGCAATGCTTTGTCCTCAAGGAGTCTTCCTGTAGATTCTTATTGTCACTTATCCACACAGAAACTAGTGGTTGGGGGAGAAGGGTTTAGCCAGAAGAGGCCAATGGATTAGTATCTTAACTGTTTATTTCGTGTCGTAAATGTCGTAGTCAAACAAAGCGATTTGGCAGTAATCTGTTAAAAAGAAGCACTGGAGTATTAGGGGAGTGTTTAACCTTCAGCTGAGACTGGGTCAGAGAAATGCCTTACATGGGAGAGTGGGCAGATCTGGGAGCAGTCACACAGCTTTCGATGGCTGCTATAAAATCCTGTTTGTTGCTAAGTGAGCGGTACTTTACCCTTCATGGAAACTGTATGATTAAGGAGCACATCTCTGAGGCTGAAAAGAAGCAAAGCAGGCAGACGAGCTTTTCAAATGCTCCCTTCTTTTTCTTTTTTTCCCCTCAGGTTAACATTTCCAAGCTCTAAAAAATGCCTAAATCATGGGCTTTGATCCATAAGAGACGCTGCATGCAATCAGGCCAAAGGCCATCTAATCTGCTATCCTCTCTCTAGGGCACCAAGTAACAGGTGATCACAGAAGCGTAAAAAATAAAGCTTGGGTACAAAAGTCTTTCTCTGACACTGTTCCAGCAGTCTGTGGACTTTCTGAACTGGCAGTTCCTTCTGGACCTGGCCTTAATGAATGCACTTAGTCCTTTTTTTAAAATCCTTTTATACATTTGGCCTCCACAGTGTTCTGTGGCAGTGGACCCTGAGTTCATTGTGCAGTATTAAAAAGAACAGTCTTCAGGCAATTTTAATGGTTTACTTGATGATTTCATCGGGTGACCCTAATTATTCCACTGTCAGATGTAGTAATGACCACTCCTATTCCTCATCTCCTTGCCACTTTTTACAGACCTGTATCATACATGTCCTCAGCGATCATTTTCCAAGCTCCAGGTTCACGGTATGTGAAGCTATTCATTACTGGGGATGTGCTCGACACCACTGCCCTCAGGTTCGCTGGCTCTTTTCCAGTTCTGCCACTAACAAAGTGGAGAAGCAGGTTGTTTTTGTTTCCTCAGTATGCAGATTGATGTTTCACTCTGCTTTCTTGCCATCTAAATTATACACTCTCCAGTCATAAATAAGCCCTCTTGTGATATCTAAGAAAAATAAATCCTAATCATAGTAGACAACGGAAAGGTAACATACTTGTTTGCCAGAAAGCTATACAGACATCTGAAGCAATGGGTTTAGGTTTTTTTTGTGTTGAAACACTGTTGAGTTTATCTCAGTGCACAACAACGACAACTGCTGCACTACGAGCACAGAACAAGCTGCTCTAAAGGCTCTTCCACGTGCTGGACTGCAATGTTGATTCTTACATTAAAACAGCTGCCTGTAGTTGATGATGAAATGCAATGGATTGATTGACTGATTAACTGCCTTTCCTGGAAGTGAATTTAACTTGAACAGCAACAAGGTTTGTTTTACTCTGGTTTTAACCTGTAGAATATCTTGAGACCCTAAAATACCAAAGGTATTATGCTCTCTGTTAAATACACTTTCACTCAGTGGGTTAAATGCTTGTGACTCTATATAGTTATTCTATATAGCCTTCTGGGAACAGGCTGTAGTTTTACTGCTAGGTCTGTCATCTCCTATTATCAGCAGTGTTTTATAAAATTGTTCCTGGTAATGGAAGAGAAGAGGTGTTGGAAATTACACCATCACTTGGACACAGAAGTAAGTTAATACATGAGATATCCTGTTGGCTGCGGTGCAGCGTTTATGTGCCAAAAGCTATTTGCTATATATATGTATGTACTATCTAAAATGGCTTGATTTTGCCATGCTTCCATTATTCTCCAAATGATTGGAACCTTTTTTTTTCTCTCTCCTGGTATTTATTTCACTTTGTTAGCAGAGATTCAAGAGAAATTTATAAAGCCAATGTGGTTCCAGTTCTTTGTTCTGATAGGAATGTTGTCACCTGGTACTTCCTTGTTCTCCCGGACTTTTAAGATATTTATTTATTTTTTAAATTGTGCAATAGGCTAATTTACTAATTAGTACTGTGTTAATATATCTGGTCAGGTTTTCCAGGAAGTCCTCTGCCTCTTTAGGCTTTTTTCTTTGTTGCTTCATCTTGGGTGGAGTAACTTAAATCACCCGAGAAGCTGATTTCACTATTTCTTCTATTCTATGCTTGCTGATTAACACGCTTTACTTTCTTTTTCCTATGGCAGATGCGAAAGCACTTTCTTTAGCCTTGTCAACTAACAGGATCTCCTTTCTAGTGAGAATCTCTCATCAATTTGTCTTATGTTTTGATGCCACACCAGTTTCTAAACTGTAGTGTTTGCTCATTCGTTTTTAATTCCCTTCTCTACTTTTATTGTTCGAAAGTCATAGAAGTCTAATCTCATGCCTTGACTCCAGAGTCTAGTAGAATTCCTCAGGCTTATTACACATTATTAATCTACTGAATTGAAGAGAGCAAACTTGCTTTCTTGCATGATGTGAATCTGCTTCTTAAACTCAGCGTGACTCTTAAGGGATGCACGCAACCTTGCTGATCCAGAGTGGATGTTTCAGACTCTGGTGGAACTTGTTCTTCCCTGCAGACAAGATCAGCTGAACTTGGACATTCGGCTGCTTCTATGGCAACAGGTCTGAGTGCTGGTGAGGTGACTACATTTATTTTGCTAATTGTGGTTCTTCCTAAGTACTAGGATCCTACCTGTAAAATGGACCTCTGTCACTTTCCACATAAAATGTTGATGGTGCTACGGGCAGAGAGGTGAGAAGCAGTGGTCGTCAGTTCTCTTAGAAGTCTCTTAATGGAAGCAGATGGTGTAGCAGTGCCTATAGCAGTGCCTATAGTCTTCAAATAAGATGTCATTTTGTCCTAGCACAAGAAGCCAGCTCTTGGAACAAACATAACCACGTCATTAGCCTTCCAAGGGAGTGGGAAAGACGGAAGATACTTGATTGTTGCTATTGGGAAGAACAAGGTCAGCTCTCTTTGGAGTCTGTTTCCTGAGCCTGGACAATCCCAAGAGGTTGTCTGTTCTCTGGATCTTGTTCACTGTTGGTCATTCAGCCCAGGTTTGCTGACCATGTGGTGTACCATGGGACTACACTGGCCAGTCTTGGTTTTGGAAAAAGAGTAATGAAACTGGGGCTTGCAGCTCGCTATTTCTGATGTGAAATGGAGAGTGGTTCTGAAAGAGCATCATGGCTGAATGCATACCTTCTATGCTTCCTTTGGGATGCACTTGTATACTTAACGTACATGTGTCCAGTGACTTTATGCCAAAGATATTTTCTAAGTGAAACAAATAAACTCTTTGCTGTGTTACGTTCAGGTAATTCATTCATTGGTGTTATTTTTAACTTCTCAACTGCACTTCCTAGATTGTTGCGATTTTTTTATTTGTTTCTGAAGAACCTGTACTTTCTAGATTAGAGAAGGTTTTCATGTAACACATGAACATCTTTGGCCAATGCTGTGTTTCTTAACAGATGTGGGGAATTCAGCTGCCCACACAAGTACACTGTCCTCTGGTACTGCTTTGAGAGAGGCTCTACATCACTGGAGCAGGCTGGAGCAGATGTCCACTTCAATTTCTCTTTGGTGTTATTTTTCATTACCACTCTCTTTGCAGCTGAACTATGTCTTGCTGCAGCTGTAAATGCATATGATGAAGTACTACCTCTGTTTTCCTTTCCGTCTTTCCTGTATAATTTGTACCCATCAGTAATGACATTTCACTTATGAAACAGAATCCCTCTGCTACATTTCAGGTTTACCTGGTACAGTACAATCCTTGACATTTAAGTAACTCCACAGCTTGTTTCCCACGCTCCCTTTGTTTGGGTGTACAAAAGCATTTTAAAACTCCTGACCATGTTTCAGAATAAATCCAGTCTCTTATTTTACTACTGGGCATTATGGTACATGAAAATGTGTTTATAGAAAACATAATCTTTTTCTTTCTTCCTGTGTTTAAAGTCCATGTAGCAATTGCATCCTTACTGTTTAAGAAGAATCTGTCTAAATCCAAGCTCATTTCACAGGTTATGTCAGGGCTCCAGTATTAACAATACCATCACTTTGTGTCTTTTCCTTTACCTTATGGAGGTTTCCCAAGAAACGAAGATAAATGTACTTCATCTTTAATATTACTATTTATTATTTACTTCTTTCTTGTTTCCTGACTCTTTCGCTCATGCTCTTTCAAAATCAGGGTACAGTTCAGGAATTAGCGCCCTCTTTGTGTCACCTAGACCTTGTGTCCCCTGTCCTTGGGGGAAATTTGGGAAATTTGCAGATTTGGGAATCCTCGTAAACAAGAAAAGCTTATGAAAAGCACAAGCAACAGTAGAAACCCTCTCAGAAGAGAAACCTACGGATGTAGCATGTAGCAGAAGTGACAGATGTTTACCTAACTCTTGTCACAACACTTATTGATTTCTGCTGCAAGTCTGGACGTGTATACCTGGGGAGCGAGGATGTAGAAAACCACACCTTAATATGTAATGTTTCAGCTTCTCCAGTCTCACTCACAACGTGGACAAACTTGCCATGCTTTTCAACACAACATGAGGAAGAGTAAGGAAGAGTAAGGAGGAATAGCTGAGATGCATCTGCATAGGAACTTAGGGCAGAATTGCTGGTGTGTCCTAAATTCCTAATGTGATCTGCCAATGTCAAAAGTTTTTGAGATGTTCCTAACTCTGTTTCTCTCTCCATTTTCAGTCTGCCTAGCTGCAATACCAGCTCCTGCCTTTTCATCTGCCTTGTCAGGTTTTGTTTTCTTTTTCTAAAATATTAGATATGTCACCTTCTAGGAGAACTGTGAGCATGAAACAGCTCTTCTCTTGCTTTTTACCTGAGACAGGCAACTTCCAGGTGATGGGGTGCGCTGAAGGACAAGACTTAATGACAGAGGATGTGTGAAATCGTTGCTTGTATTTTCCTGGTTATGTGTGGAATTTGTGCAGGAAAGCTGATGGAGCATAGCACCAAACGAAAACATGAATAACGAGGAACGTAGCCCTTACAGAGGGCCTGAAACATAGAATATAAAAATGAGAGCTTATTTTAATGCAAATACATATGGTATCATAGGCAAGCAACAGGGAAGTCAGGTCAAGGATACTTTCTAAGTACTGTCTGTATTCAAGGGTCTTTTGCCTTTTTGATTTCTTTGAAGAAAAAAAAAAAAAAAAAAAGCTTCTGCTGAATAGTGAATTTTATTTCAATTGTGCAAGTGAAAAAAGTACGTTGTGCCAGTGGGCTGTGGCCAGATCAGCATTTTGTATGAGTTTGGGGGTGGATTTGGCACATGCCCACTGTGGGCTGAATAAACACCACGTTTCTTCAGCTTTTTGATTTACCAATCTGGAGTGGCTGTTACAGAAAGAACATTGCTTTCTGCAATCTGACCAATACACAGGATTGAGCACTAATATCAAGGCTCTCTAGCCTCTGCCTATGGCAGGCGTAGTGCCTATTTATTGTATCCAAAACAGTACTCCCAAACCAGAGCCTGAGATGTAGATTAAATAAATATGGCAAGATGGGGTGACAAAGGAATAGGAATGCTTCAGCAAGATGTGCATCTATTGCTCTGACATAGCTGGTGGAACACATCAGTTTGAGCTTCCCCTGCATTAGCTACACAATGATGTAAGATGGAGTATGGGGGAAAAAATTAACACATGAAAACAGATTGCTTACTCTAGAGCTGGATCCCATACCATGAAAACAAAAGCTACGTGTTGCATGCCGACAGAGTGTGTGGGATAGGAATGTCAGCTGTATTCTGCTATGCAGAGTGACAGCAGCCCAGGTCCGGCTATTTGCACAGTTGGGACTGTGAAGAAAATGAATTGTATACTTGAATACTTACACAGGCAGATCCTTGTGTCCGAGGTTCCTTGGATGTAAGAAAACATACATATAAGTGCTGCTGCTTGTTTATGAGGAACAGAATCGTACTTGCCTCATCTTGCATTGTTTGTGACCACGGTGCTTAAGAGATGCAGGGGCTACTTTACTATTGTGCTCTGGCTTCTCTGAAACTTCAGTAGTAGAGGAAGTAATAAGGCACTTTGAGGTAATTGGGCTCCAGCTTCTCTGAAGAGGACACTTCCACAAACGAAAATGATTAAAAGGAATAGCTATCTCTCTGAGAAATTACAATGTATTTGGTGAAACTGAGTAAAATCCCTGGGCACAGATGCTAGACAACCTTGGGAAAAGGGCATTTACTTCAAGTGTTTGAAAAGAAAAGCTATTTAAACTTTGAAAGAGCTATTGGTTTTATTGTTGCAATATTTATGATCCTCTCTTTATAGGTCATGCAACCATTTCCTTAGTTATCCTTAATCTCCTACCAGAAATTCTTTCCCTTGGCTGGCAGGCCCCTTGAGCGGAGCACTCGCACTACAGAAATGGAAAATAGCAAATATAAACCAAGTGGGATCATTTATAGCTGTCTTGCTAAGTGTGTAACACATCTGCAGAAGGATAAGTTCTTCTGATTTAGCGTGGCCATTAGTGACATTTTACTGCTTCTGAAAGGAAGAAAATGGCTCTGTTTAGTGTCCTCAGGTATAACTGTGGTAATCATGGATGTTAGAAATGGAAAAGGCTGCTAGGTCATCTGGGTCATCGCCCAAGTGCAATGCAAGACAATTCACCAGCGTATCTTTCTAGGATTTTGTTATTCTACCATTTGTTTGAAATTCTCCTTCACAGCCTAATAAATCTCATAGAAAGGTAGTTAAAATAACTTCTCGGAGAGGTCTGAGAGATAGAAATCCTTGCAGGCATTGCGCTGAAATAAAGACCTGTTTCCTGGTTTATCCAAGCATCTGCCATTGCCCTTTCACAGTGAAGACACTGTAGTCTATTCACTTCCTTTGTTTGGTATTTATGACTACAGCATTTCAATAAATCAAAACTTTTCTGGAAGGAAAAGTTAAAGCGGTCTCCACTGGTTTCTCACCAATTTCCAAACCGCTTTTAAACATGTTAATTAACTTACAGAACCAAAGTTATACTTCAGCAAATCTGGATTAATTTCGCTGCACCCACTGGGGTTATGCTGGATGAATGCTGGAGATCCTGACAGCGCAGTATGACCAACAGCTTCCCTTTTGCATCCAAGGAGACAAACTCACAAGAACAAAGACAGAGACAGACAAGCACAGGCGCCAGACACAGATGCTGTACCCTGCAGCCAAAAGGAGGATGTTGTTTCAGGCAGGCTCCATCTCGTTTCAAAGTCTCCCATGTAAGCAGCGCTTGGTATAAGTAATTGGGAATTCACTTGTGCACAGCAGTGTTGCTAACGTGAGGAAACCCTTGAAAACGCTGTAGGGTCTTTGCATTGAATTCTGCTTCAAAAGAAATGGCTGCAATAGAAGGATTTTGGAGTTGGACTCTCTTGATAAACACAAACATCTTTTTGAACACAGCCCTGGTCTGGAACACCTTGTTAAGAGTAGCTTTAATGTGTATTTTCATTGTTCTCTGTGCTATGGTTAGCCTGTGGAAGCAAGACCGTAAGGAAGAATTGCTGCCAGGGCTGGTTTAAGCTCTGCAAGGTTCTCAAGTGACAGGAAGTAAGCCAGCAGCAGCAATCAAGTGCGGTTCAAGCAGCAGAAACAAACAGTAGAACTGAGCTGCTCAGGGCTCTTGAGAGGGAACATGCTTTCTTTAGCACAGTCAGTGAATCCAGAACAGCAACCACAGAACATCTTGCTCTCTTCAGGGGAAGGAAAGAAAGAAAGAAAAACCCAACAAACTTCTGGCTTTCTTCTAGTTGTCCTGAGGTTTAGTGCAGGATTAAAAGGAAAGTCCTGGGGTTTTTGCTTGCTTTTTCACGTGTGGGGAGAACATGCTGTTCGGCAAATGGTTGTCAGCGCATGATGAAATCCACTAGAATCCTCATCATCATTCCTTTCCTGTGCAAAAAGAAAATAGCCCAGTGGGCCAAATGCATGTTAGCCCCTGAGCAATTGAGTCTTCCTCCATTTCTGCTTGTGTGTGATTAATTGGTGGCTTTGAAGAGATCGTCTGCTACCAAGAGGTGCTGTGATTGCTCTCAGGAGTCAGCCTGTGGGCTTTACCCATGCAGCCCCATCCCAAGATCCCAGCAGCAGCTCAGCCACAGGGAAGCTGCTGGCAGGCTTCCATCAAGGGGGTGACACAAAGCTGTGCTTGTGAACCTGGATTTAACTTTGCTGCCAACCATTGCAGAAGACAAGCTGGGACAGTGAGTGAGTCACAGGGTTTGTAAGCAGTCAGATTTGAGTATTAAAGAACAAACAGCCTGGCCCACCCAGCTTCACTGTTCTCTGTTCCAGAAGCCGCTGGAGGCCAAGTCATGGAAACGGCTGCTGCTGGTCCATTTCCCTGTGCAGCTCTTCCTGCTGTCACCACTGTCATCAACCCCCCATTCTCTGTCCAGCTCTTTCTTTGGGATCCTTGCTAGGGCCTCCCTGCAGCTGATGCAGAGTAAGGAGGAGGTTGTGGCCAGGAAAGGTGAGAGCCAGGAAAGGCCATGTGCACTCGTGTGCCCATATATCTGTGCAGGAGAGATGAAATACACCTTCTGTGTGCAACCCTGGATCCAAGAAACCTTCCATGCAGCTTCCCACTTTTTAGCACTCCTTTCTTAATCTTTTTTTACTAGTCCTAAGGTTGTGCAGTCTTGCAGTTGTTTTGCTCCTCTAGCTTTCTTTCTTATGGTGCTCCCTTCCTGCATTATTCTCACTTTCTGTCCTCAGGTTCTACTGTAATTGACTCTGGTTCCTCTGCAGGTGGCAATAAGCAGTTTTGTTACGTACTGTTTTAAAAATAAAAATGCAGACGTTGTGCTTCCCCATCAAACACCACTTTAGAGAAGTTGTGGGCGAAAAGAAGCCTGTGAAAGGAGCAATAGTGAAACCACCATCCAACATGAGGGAGAGTTTAAGCAGTCCAACGGTAGCTCTGACTCCCTGATTATGGCAATTTTTGTGGGTTCTCTCTCCTTCTCTCTCCTCAGTCTGCCTGAAGGAGGCACGATTTTCCACACCACCAAAGGAGACAGATGTTTCCACCTCCAGATTTTCTGCCCTTCAGTTTGAACTCTTTTACCCCATTCTGCAGTTAGACTTCACCCTGTTTGCCATACTCCACTCATGTCTTCTCACACATTCTTCTTGCAGAGTATCACTGCTGCTTGCAGTCTGTGCCCAGCTCACCAGACCAAAGACGCACTGCTACTCCACCTGAGTACTGCTTTCAGTCCTTCTGACGGGTGTGGACAGCAGTGCACCTTTTCAACACACAACAGTGTTGCTTCTGCAGACAAAGGCAAAATGGCAGCCATTCTGCTTGCGTTGATCTCCTTCATAATAAAGGATAATGGGAAACCTTTTGAATATGAGGGAAAAAGCCCAAGTTAAAATAAAAATTAAACAACGTATCCAATTAATTAGAATCACCGCAAAGCCTTGGAAAGCTGCCATCTTAAATTACTACACGGCTACAACTCCCAGGAGGAAAAAAAAAAAGTAGTAATTGGGAGGAAAAAATGACATACTCCTGTTATCTTAGTAGGAGTTTGAAATAGACAAGACAGGTGGGAGCTTTTCCAGCAACAGCATTAGTCCTGCATGTATGGTATTAACCGTTATGCACAGCTTCCTGATTCCCTGCTTGCAAGGGCACATATATATTCACAGTTCCTGAGGATGGAGGGGATGGGAGGTTTGTGTCCCAGCCTCTTTTTTTTCCCCCAAGCCTGATTATTCTATTGCAATGGGGCTGGGTGACAAAAAAGTACACAAATGAGTGCTGCATGTAAAAGTGTGGCTGCCCTGGAAGCAGTGGAAACTCCAGTGTACACTTAAACTTTGGAAAGTGGAAGGAGAGAGCGCCTTTAGCTGTTACCCTATGTCTCAATGTAAAATTCTAACGCTGTCCTGATGATGAAGGTGGAGCTGTGACAATAAAATGCTGTAATTGCTTTCACATACTTATGTTTAGGTTCAGCTAAAGGTGACTCAAACTGTTGTGTATAAGTTCCTGCTGCTGTTGAGTATCATCTCTGACCAAGTTGGTGAAACGGGGAGGTGAAAAGGTAAATAAAATCTTACCTGAAGAGCTGCATGACCTCTGGCCTCAACACAGCTGCCAATAACTTTTATGTGCACACTGCTTCCTTTTCAGAACTGGAAGCACGAAGCAGACATCTTCCTCTGCCAGCATAGCAGGAAAAAAAAAGAAGAAGAAAAAAAAAAAAAAAGTGGGTAGAAAAAAGGCTGGGTAAAGAAATACAATATTATTCAAAACATTTTCCTAATTGCTTTTTTTCTATTAAAAAACTCCACATGTTAATATTGTTTTGCTGGAAATTGCGATATTTAAATAGCTTCAAATAGCGCTAACGAAGCATTGTTTTAGTTTTGCCTCCAGGAAAAAAAGACAAAACAAAATACTGTAATAAACTGTTCTCTGTTTAAGAACAGCTGCCATCAAATTGGTAATATTTTCCCTTTAGCTGTGGGCTGACAAACTTCTCTTTTTTCCCCTTTTCCTTTCAACAGAATTATGTGAGCATGGCAGCACAAGTTGAAAATTCTGCTAAGCATTTCACTTCGGACATTCATAAACTGTTCTTCAAACTGTCGCAACTGCGTGTCTTTCATGGCTATGGCACACGAGAATAAGTCGTGTCAAAATAAGCTTATTGTGTTGAGTACAGTGACGGATGTAGACATGCCTGAGACTTAAAGCTCAGATCCTTGAATATTAGGGGTTTTAACGATTTTGTTTTGGGTGGGGAGGGTTTGCAAAGCAGGAATGTTAGCATTAATCACCTGGCCAGCTTACAAGTTCAAAAATTACATTTGATGTATCTCCCTCATTTTCTCCTGCTTTCATTTAATTCTAGTATTCATTATATTCATTACCTCTGTTTTTTCTTTAAGTTGCTCATCTGTGCTTCTTCTCTGCTGTTATAGAAGACCTAGGAAAGAAAAAAATCTTCTCTATTTTAAATATAAATCTTTTCTTCCTATCCCCATTTTTATAGCTCCCAGGCACATGAAGTCTTACTTCCTCTGTCTCTTGCTTTCTCCCTGGAAATCTATGAAAAGGATGCATAAGAATAGTTGGGAAATCTCACCAGTCAGCTCATGGAACAGGAAACGCTGAATCCTTAGAAAACGTGTTTTCTGAAAGTAGTAATTAGGATAAATACTTTTAAATAAGGATAATGGGTATTTTTTTAAAGTACCCCAGTGTTTCCAAATATTAATGTTTTTTTCCTTTGATACTTTGATGCCATGTGCCTGCTGAATCTTCACCTGAGCTTTCTAGGAAAAGGATACGACAAAACGCAGCTACCAATAGAAAGAAGTAAGCAAGAGAATAACCTAATCAGCCTGTCTTCATATGTAACAAGAAACATAAATTCTTTTATTACTTTTCCACAGATCATCATTTTAACAACAGCCATCTTTTTTTCCCATTGCTGACTGCTATTCAGTTGTTGATAAAGCACAGCATTAGATCATGTTTGCAATGCCACATTTCATACCAAAACACCTAAAAATAATGCTCAGTAAAGATCACCAACGTATGCTTTACTGCGGCTTCCTAAAAGGCAACCTGTCTCTACTTGCAGCACAAGTAACCACTCAGGTACTTTCTATGCCCACTACACAGCTGCAGGTTAAATGATCTGAAGCAGGAAAAGGACAGGCTCAGCAATAACTGTTTTTCAAGGCCAACAGCTTCTGGTGATTGTAACCAGAGTTCGTTCAGATACACTAATTTAAAAAAGCTAGCAAATTTCTAAAAGGGAGGTTATAGCACTGTTGGAAATAACAAACCACTGTCAGGTCTAAGAAAACCTAACTTCCAACTCCAGATTTCAAAGCTGCTTGTAGTGTTTTATCCCCACTCTGTTAGATGCAGCATTATTTGTCCCTGGTATAATGAGTAAATTTGATTTTTAAAGAGATGAGGCAATGTATTTATTTTCACAGTGTAAGAAGCAAAGGTGGAATTGACCTCAGTACTGAAGCACGTGTCTCCCTCAGGGCTCAGTCACCGTGAGGTTTTATTCTTTATGAGCCTTGTGAGTAGGATCCCAAAGGCAGCAGCATGTCCACACTCTATCAAACCTGTTCCCCTGTGCTTCCCTAGCGTCGCACACCAACCACAGGAGAAAGCTCTTCCTGAATCCCTCATCCCAAAGCAGCCAAAGTTCTCCCAGCACCTGGCAATGCACCACAGCAGTAGCGTAACACTGACATCCAGTGGATGAAAAAATGCAGTCTCACTCGCTTCTGGACAGAAATGCAAATGGGAGAAGCATGAAAAGATAGCAAGGACAATTTTCTTTTTACACATTAGGACTTTTTGAGCGCCAGGAACTAGCCCAGGAGCTGAGATTCCCTCAATCCATACGTGAACCTGCGTGAGACCTGGCAAACCATCCATCCAACAAAACCTGCTTGCTTTCTACCATGTGAAACGACAGGGGCAATTGCAGCATGGCACCTCTTGCTCTACTCACATGAATGTTTCTGGTTTCCTAGGCTTATACAAAATGTACCACGTATGTTGTTTCCTTTTACACACACCAAAAAAAAAAAAAAAAACCAAAAAACAACCAAAAAACAACCAAAAAAACACAAACAAAAAACCCACCACAAAAACTGGCTTTTTCCTCAGTATCCTCATGACCAGGTCGGTGTCATTGCATCTCTCGTTTGCTTTTTTGGCACCAAAACTCCATTTTCAGCTGCTGCAGTGTTGCAACAGGATTCTCCCGAGGAGACCCAGTGGAAACATGGCACTGGCACACAGGCCTGGGTGAGGTCGGGAGGTGACAGCCACTGTGCTAACAGCAGTCCTCAGCAATACTGAAGAACCAAAAGAGCATGGAAACGGGGTGCACACCTCCATTTTCTCTCCCTCTCAAATGCCTCTGTGATCACAGAAGTCCGAGCTAGAAGGGACCCACGTCATCCAACACCGACCCCCACGTCTGAGCGTTGATGACCCCACAGGTCCCCTCAGAGCGCTCCTTCCCCTGCTTCTGCTCATCTCCTCCTCAACTCTTCTTGACCCCACAGCCCCCGTTTCCCTCCAGCCCACTGCCGTGTGCAGCGGCAGTGCCGCCAAACCACGCTCTCAGGGAGCGCCTCACACAACCCTTCCCCCACACCAACGGCCGCCAGCCCCGTCACGTGCGCAACTGCGGGAGCCACGTGACGCCCCCGCCGCATCACGCAGCCCGTCACAGCCTTCCCCCCGGCCGCCGCGAGACAGCGCGGGGACTGATAGCTAACTCAACCAACCATAGGGAGGGGAACGCCCCCTCGCGCCCACGCCTGCGCGTAATCCGGTGAGTGACACCGGGAGCGGCTGCCAATTGGCTGCGGAGGAGTCGCCGCGCACCAATGGACTGGCGAGTAGTGCGACTGACATCCGCCCCGCCGAATCGCTGTGTGGGAAGGGCGGGGCAAGAAGCAAATGTCGTTGCAGACGGCAGGAATGTGGCGTTGTTGCCGCCTGGCATCACGAGGCAGCGGTGGCGGCGGTCCTCCTTATTGCTGCGTGTGCCCGTCTCCTCCATTGGGCAGAGGAAGGACGCACGCTGGTGCAGCCTCCCCTCCGACCTCGTTTCCAGCGCCGCCGCCGAGGGCCGCGGCTCGATGGGCGGGCCTCTTCGTGTTTCAGTGTGACGAGCACATCTCTTCGCCAATGGCGTGCGAGGGCGCAACCCACCGGCCAATCCGTAGCGTGGAGGGGGCGGGGCAAACAGGGGCGGGCGTCTCATTTACTGGGCCAACCTCCCAGCCAACGGGAGGAGTGGGAGGAGGGTCGGGCAGCCAGCGAGGGAGGCGACGTCAATACGTGACAGTCAGCCGGGGCAGCCAATCATTGAGGGGGCACTGGCGAGACTGTCCAATTAGAGGAGCTGGAAGGCGGATGTTTCTCTTTGATGGACGTGGGCCGTGGCTAATGGGCGGGGAGATCCATATAGCTCTCCCCAATAGACAACATTCAGGGGCGGAGAGAGATGAGACGAGCAGACGAGTCAGCCAATCAGCTTGGGGGTCGTCGGGGCGCAATCCAATGGGCGGTGCGAGGGGCGGTGCGGGGGCGTGTCTTAGTGTGTTTGGGTTCGTGCTCCTCGGGGGAGGGAGACGGCGGCGAGGAAAGTTTTTTTTTTTTTTTTTTTTTTTTAAACTGTTTTCTGTCTTTTTTTTTTTTTTTTTTCTTTTTTTTTTCTTTTTTTTTTTTTAATTTCTGTTGGCGGTGAAAGGAGGCCGCGCTCCGCAGCCTTTTGGCGTTCGTTGTTCCCCGGGCGGAGCCGCCCCCCCGGCACTGAGGAGAAGGGGGCTCAGCGTGGCGGCGCCTCAGCGGTGAGTGTGCGCTGCCCCCTCTCCCCCCCTCCCTCCGCCTTTCCCCTCACGGCCTCCCTCAGGGCCATTCCCGCCCGCGGGCCGCGCGCGCCGCCCGTGAGGGGCCATTGGCGCTAACAGCGCGCGCGCCCCCCACCCCCCCACCCTCCCGTAAGCCGCGGACAGGCTGAGGGGGGCTCACACAACGCGGCGGCGGCGGGAGGAGAAGCTGCGTCTCTCCGGTTCCACAGACGGGGCCCGGGGTGGAGGAGGAGGAGGAGGAGGAGGAGGGGGGGGGGGTGTATCGGGCTGAGGCCCCGCCGTGCGCGGCTCCCGGCTCCCGGGGAGAGGGCCGAAACGGGAGAGAGCCGCGTTGTGGGGACGGCGCTGAGGTGACGGCGGTCCTCCGGGCGGCCCGCGGTGGTTGTGTGGAACGTCGATGCGAGGATGTGGGTGGGAGGAGGGACGGTGCCGAGAGGTGTGTCCCAGCGGCGCGGGGAGGGGGGTAGAAAACTTTCCCGGTGTGTTGGTAGCGATAGAAGCCCGTGGTTGGGTGTGGAGAGGCGGCGGTGGGCAGCGCGGTGTTCCGAGGGTTGTCGGCGGCTGCCGCGAGGCACGGCTGTGGCGTTGGTGGGCTCAATGCAGCGCTGTCCCGGCCGTAGCAGATGGGCTTAACGCTGTATGCGCCGCTTTATCCTCCCCGCGGTTCGTTTGCCATCTTTTGCCACCCCGATCGGTTACTTTGATATCTCTACGCCGAGTCTGCAGAGCGCCTTTAGAGTTAACTTTTCCTGCCTTTTTTTTTTTTTTTTTGCACTCCATAATCATATTTAGCCACAGCTTGTCAGATTCCAGTCCTGCTTTCATCTACAAAACTTTTCTGAGTAGCAGTAGGTAAACCCTTGCATTTTGTGTAGCTCTGTATGAAAGTTTTGTGTACTGCTTTCCAGTAACATTGCTATTCAGATAAACTGAACTTCAGTTTTTGGTGTGATTGTATAAAGAACAGCTTTGCTTCTTCAAGCAGCTTTCTATTAAGCTCATCTGTACTGAAGTTGCTTAGCAATCCCACCTTTCCTATGGTTGCTGTGACAGTGCAGGTGCCTGGGAACACGTGTGCTGCTGAGGAGCTCAGCAAATGCTCTGATCTGCGGCACCCGAGGTCCTGAACTCAAAGATAAGGTCAAGGCTTTTCTGCGTGATCCACTGTCAGTGCTGGGGTTTCCGTGCTGATGGACCTTGGGAGTGCTTGGTGAAGGTGGCTCCTCGCCCATGCGTTGCTAACTCTGCTACCAGGCAGGTAAAGCTTGGCAGTTCTGTGGTGAAGATATAAATGGCCTGGCAAAAACAAAGTTGAGGGGAGTTGTGGAACCCTGTTTGGCAGCAAGCGTGCATTAGCTTTTCTGCTGTGAAGTTGTGGTGGCAGTGAGGTGCAGGCAGATATTATGTTGTAGAACTTGGTGAGATGATCATTATATCTTTTACTTTCATCTTGGCTAGCTATATTGTATGTAAACATTTTGTGAATATACAGTTTCATGTAAAACTATGCACGTCTACATGCAATTAACTCAGAATTGGCAGTGCTAATTGGTAAAATTCTAATGTGCGTAATTCTCTCGTCAACTTAGTCTTCGTTTGTTTCCTTATGATGTTATCGGGCTGCTTAGTAAAAAAGATTCTCTTAATTCCAGTAATGTGAAAGTACTGGGAAAAACAGTGACCCTGGTTTATAAAACAGTGTAGGAATTGGAATGTTTCTGCAGTGTTTGCATAGCTGCACATTCAGCTGGAAATCTGAGCAGGAAATCTTAAAAAATAAGGTTTGGTCCGCCCTGATGTTGGGGAAGAAAAATCTTGAAACTGTGAATCAGAAAAAGTATCGCCTGCTGGCAACTGTGTGACTGAATATTGCAATCAAACTCTGCAGTTAGAAAATTGTCTGGTGGCTTTGTGTGGTGATGAGTGTTTGATCCTTACAACTTGATGTGGAATAACCACTTCCCAGGGTTGGGGAATGACTTGAAGAGGAGGGAGCTTCGGAGACAACAAACTAATGTAGTTCTGAAACAGTATGTTTAGCCTGAGGTTTGCCTCCAATGGTAAGTAGCAGTGAAACAGAAATCAATTGTTCTGCAAAAGTAATGCCTGATATGTAGATGTAGCTGCAACTGGAACAGTGGGGTGTGTAGTTGCATCCAGAATGGTGGAATGAGTTTGAAGAGTGCTGCAGAGCTCATCATTTGAGAAGAAGTTCAAATGGATTTTGTTCTCTTGGTTCTTGACTTTGTTTTATGGTAAAAATGGTGTGTTTCTGCTCATGGAAGGCTGCATTTACAATTATTAAGAATTACAAACTGGAGATCATAGAAAAAACATCTAGGAGCTTAGTTATTGATTAGAATGGGTTTATTAATAGTCTCCCAAATAGTTTGGTTACTTTATTCTCTGTCTTCCACAGGATACTTGGATGCAAAATCTTCTGTCCTTACTGCTTATTGCCATTATCTTATTTTCCTTCTTTTCTTTTTTTTTTCCCCCTCTCAGAATGTCTTTTTATACATGGATAGTCTGGCTTGTGCAGTAATGATGATCAGCAGTCATTGTGCAGCTTCTTTGCGATGATCTTCTTCAGTAATTGCTCTGATGCTGTCATTATCTTCACTAGTTTTGTCTGCACCAACAACTTATAAATTATACAATGCTTACGATGCCCCTTACACCTGACTTCAGTTATTAGTATGAGATTTTATTTTTCATGCAGCCTTCTTCTGAGTTTTATGTCTGGATCAGTAAGTCTGTCATTGTGAAGAATTGGCATTTGTTTTCATATGATAAATTAAGTGTATTTAATGCATAGGTAAGGGAGGACGTATCTGAAACTCTCAAATAGGTACCGGTGGGTCTTGTTCAGCATACGTTTTGCCACCTCAGCCCTTACAGTGTGTGTGTCTGAGCTGCCTTTGGAAATACTTTGAATGGTCTTTCTGATGTATTTTGGAAAAAAATAATTGTAAAATCTTACATTGTCTTGGGGAAAGGATAGGAAGTTATCTGCCTTGTGTTCTAATAGCAAGAACTTAGTGATGGGTATGTAGAGCAATTAATACTGTGTCTTTCTAATTTAACCGGATGTGGTATAGCAGGATTCCTGGATTCTTGCTGATAATGTTCCATACCTTAATAATAACTTTTTCCTTTTTCAGATAAAAGTACACACTAGAATTTGTTGTTCTTCCAACACACAGCGTGTGATGTAGACTCTGAAGAATTGCTCTCGATTTCTTGTTAATCCAAACTAAACTTTCTGCTACCGTCTGCTAATAGAAGCAGGGACGTGTTCTGGTACTGGAGCCAGCTGTCACTGTCAGACAAGGAGCTGCCAGTTGGCATTTCTGCTTGTGAGTTGATGAGGGTAATAGCTGGTAGGGTATTCTGGTTCCTCTTCCCTGTCACTTTCAGCAGACAGTAAAACTCTTATGCTTCTTCACATTTCTCTGCTTTACTTTCCATATTTTCTTTGCTATGTGCAAAAATAATGAAAACTTTTTTTTCTTTTTTCCCAAGGGAAGTAAGCACACTTTGCTTCAAAGAATGGATGTTTTGTTGTTTTCTTTTTTCTTCCATGGAACAGGAGGCAATAAGTCTATCGAGTACATTTTCCTTCTCGTGGTGGTAAGAAGAAGAGGGCGTTTTTTGCACTTAAAGATTGCATGTTGTAGGGGAAGTTCTGAGGTTTTTAAGTTCTCATCAGCGTAAGGTTTGTGGTTGGAGTTTGGATGTTCCCCGTGTTTACCATGCAGTGAGCTATGGAGATGACCTTTTCCAGTTTCAGCTACTCAGTACGGATTGCGTTTCTGGGCCTCGCCAGCTTTAGAAGTTCTGAAATCAGATATCTCGCATGTATTTCCTGAGGTAATGTGTGCAGATTAGGAAAAGCACAATGGACCCTCCGCGAAAAATCTGAAAATAAGTGTTTGACTGGGGGGAAAAAAGACATCTATTTATAAGGGTAAGTAAAATACATCTAAAGGTAGCTCTTAGTTTAGCTCTTGGGTTTTTTGAGAAATCCGCTGTTTGACTGGAGAAATGGGAGCTACTGTAGGACAGTGTTCCTGCTGCGGGCCGTGGGGCGCTGCTCAAAATAAATGTGTCAAGTATAAACTGAGAGGCAGCGTATTTTGACCCTGTCGGGCAGAAGATTGAAGGCTTAAAACCTAATTAGAGGATGAGAGGATAAGAAGCGAAGTTGCAAAACAAAGGGTTGATAATTTTAAATAGCCTGACAGAGGATTAGGCAAAAGGTGATACAATAGTAGGGTGTTCTGTGAGGAAGAGCCCTCTAAACCATCTCAGTGAGCAGCGAAGGAAATAGCTCAGTAATGGTTTTAGTTGATCTAATTTCTGTGATTTCATTTTAGCTGTTGAGAGTGCAGTGAAATGAACTATAGTGATAACAACCTGACCGAAGTTTTTTCACTAGTATCTTGAGCTTTTGGCAGCGAAGGCTTCTACCATAGGAGAAGTTTGTTCTTTTGTGCTGTTGGATTTAGTAGTGGTCCACAAAGAACATTAGTTGTGCCTACGCTGATAACTTCCTGAATTTGGACATTTTCAGATTCTAGCTTTTCTTTTCATAGTTACAAATGTTTTCTTTTCCTGTTCTTCCTTCCTGATCTTCTATACTGAAACTGCATTTTTTCCTATCTTAGTCTTGCTTTTCTTATAACATTCATTGTGCTTTGCAGGTCCTTAGTGCGTTTGTCATGTGGCGAAAGCAGACAAGTTTCATAAGTGAAATTTTAAGTCTGATTTTAAATGAAGACGCGATACGTTTGCAAAGCCTTAGGCCAGCATTCTTCTTTTAAGTTTGAATTATTAGGTTGGCATGTCATCAGAACAGACAAATCCCTGGGCTGCTCTGAGGCTCCTTGCTGACCTCCAGGGCCCCGTGACCCCTGTGAGAGCCTCATCCCTGAATCACGCTCATGGTAGGAAATGGGCTCATCTCGGGAGACAACAGGAACCCTCTGGGGCTGCGGCGTGCTGTGCGTTAAACATGCTTTGGCCCTGAGGCGATTCCCGTGTTAACAGCAGTCCCTCTTGACTTCTGCTTCCTACAGCCAAGAGATATAAATTACCCGGGCACCCTGCGTCAGCATGGGCTGTAGCTGCAGGTGCAGACATCTTAGTCACTGTCTGTGGCTCAGGAGACGTGAGTTACCCAGATCTTCACTTGTGCACTTGAAAACGTATTACTTCTTCCCTGGAATGGTTTTGGTTCCTTAGAAATAATCTGATTTCCTTTTCTGGAGACAGTTGAAGTACTTGATGTACATTTGATTTTCTTGCTACAGCCAACAGTAGAATCTGCTTTTTCACACGGTCGTATCATAACTTCATGATTCCTAAGTGTTTCCAGAAGTACAAGATGAAGTTGCATCGTACATTTGCTTCCTTCACTCATACAGTGATACATTGCTTCAAATAACCCAGCTTGCTGGGTTTTGCACACTGACTGCAGATACTCTGAATTAAGATTAGTAGGTGGAAGATCTCACTGGAAGGCTGATGTCTTGAATACAAACTTAGGATCAAGTAGTTGAGTGAAATGTTTTGTCCCTGAGGTAAAGGAATGCAGTGTGATCCCTTGCCCCAGCTTCTTGTAGAAAACAGCGCTTCATGGCCGAATGAATTATGGGCCATCCTTGATCTGAAGCAGCTGGAAATCACTTGAAGAAAGAAGGCCATAACGTTGCATCAAATAGTTGCTCTAGGATGTTGTCAGCTACTTCCAACTTTGTGGGTTTGTTTTTGGTTTTTATTTTTTTATTTATTTATTTTTGCGACCCTCTTGAGGAATTTTCTGGGGTAAGTTTGTCATGATTATCACAATATCGTTCCATTGCTCTAAATGTGGTAGTTTAATTGCTATTAGAACAGGCACGCTCTGAAATTTGTGTTGAATTTCTTGTGTTTTTTTTTTGTTTTTTTTTTTAAGCTGAACTTAAACAGCTCCTAAGAAGAAATTAAATAAAGAGCACTTTGGCACCACCAGCACTTCCACAGAGGAAGTTTTACTCTTACAGCCGTTGTAATTTAAATTCATATCCTTCCATATGTAAGTGGGTTCTCAGGGGAACTTTGTTTCCAAGCCAGCTTTCTAACTCTTTCTATTTGTCAAATGATTCAGCCTTATTGGGTTTTAATTGCTGTGTACACTTGCAATTACAAACGTGACTGTTGTGAGAGGGTGAGGAATACAGACAGACTTCAGTTATTTTTCAGAGTTTTTAAAATTGTATTTAACAAAAGGTTAGAGGAACATTATCTGCATTTCTGCTTGCACTCAATCTGCTGAATGAGGCTTGAAAGGGGAAATACGTTCTTTGCTGCACAGCTCAGCTTTTTCACTCACTTTTGAAACAATTTGTTTCCAGTAAAATAGCTCCAAATTTTTAAAGTACGCAGAGAAACAATTAAGATCGACCGATCACCTTCACTCTTGTTGGAAGTGAACTTCTCTGTTGAAGAGAACGCATTCAAATCAAGAAGTCTTCCTCTGATGAGAAAGGTGAATTAGCGCGGGGAGAAACGTTTCAGACCAAAGATGTAAATCCCATTGTATCAAATGCTTGTGACCTTGCCTAATAAGCCATGGAAAATCCTCCTGACCACATACGGTAGCAGTGGCCTCAGGGCGGGCAGGAACACAAAGACGTAATTGGTCTGGTTGTCTGCAGTTGTAACGCCGTGCTTAGGCTGCGTTGGATGATGTTGCTTTCACCAGTTTGGGTAACTAGATAAACTAGTAGTTCTGCGTGGATACTCTGTATCAGCTGCATTTGGCCCTGCCTCAGCTGTGGAAGGAGACTGACTACCTCAATGTTATCTCAGTTTTACAAAGCTGCAACTCAAAAAAACAGCTGGGAATTCATATTGGTTCATTTTCAAATTTAACAATGAACAACCCCCCCCATTTAAATGTGGAAAAATGTTCAAACCCAGGAGCAAAGTTAAAGAGTTTGGTTTTTAGGTATGATGGAGGTGTGAAAATCAGTTATCGTGTATTGCCAAAAGGTAAACTTGAGTATTTATTACTGTATTTCAGTTTAATAAATGCTGGCTACCTACCTTTTAAGTACAATGCCACTTCTAGAATATTGGAGAGCTGCTTTGTGCCACCCACAAATGACAAAATATTTGGTGCCCTGGCACTTGCTTCAGCGGGCCCCAATCTTCTCTTACAAGTAGTTGCACGCTCAGTAGTCCTGAGTGTGTTTAGCAGAGTTCGCACTGTTGAAGGCTGGACTTGTATCACTAATAACTTCATATTCTTTTTAAATTAAAAAAAAAAAAAAGCCATAAAAATGAAATGCATTGCCTCATTTCTTTGAAGAGCATTGAAGTAACATTGTTAAATATAGAACACATTTTTGAAAATTGGCTTCCTGTCCTTTTCTTAGGCACCTAAATAGCTGAGAAGTCCAATTCAGACTGATGTCAAGCTATAAATATTGATGAAGCTGAACTTGGCAGCTGGTTACACTGGAAGTTGATGTTTGCATTTGTAGTTCAAATTATTTGCTTAACAACTTCATATTCCTTTTTTTTCCTTTAACTTCTATACTGTTAAGATCTGAACTTCTCTGCATATGTAATCATGTTAGCAGGAAGCCAAAGAAAATGTCTTTGCTTAAAACCAAGAAGTCAGTTGTTTATGACTAGAAATGTGATGTGTGGAGCATCCATTCAGAATATTTCAGGATGTAAAGCAGCAGAGACTAAACTGAAATGTAAATTGTGACTGAAGCTTCGTTCTCAACAGGATCCCCTGATCCCCATCATCCTCACTGCTCTGTCTCAGCCCAATTTGATGGGGTGTCCCCCCCAAGCTGCATTGCAGGCTGTAAGATCTAGAGCTTCTCTGTGTGACAAAGATTCTTTTTCCCTTGTTTGTGTATTGCGCCCATTGGAGTTAGCAGCAGTACTGATGTGTTCTAAGAAAGAAGATTTTGATATTCTTCTAATTATAATAGATGCAGATAATAAGAACTGAAGAGTTTGAAAGGGGCATTACCTCCCAGTCCTGTGATGTATTAGAAGGATTTTAATGGTGCTGTCTTAAATCATCCCTGGAAGTTCCCATTTAAAAGTGTCAATGGTCGGATAAGCCGCCATTCTTTCCAGGGCAGGTGCCTGTTGCCTACTTTATCAGTTTTTAGTTTGTTTCTGCTGCTGTTTGATTAACATATTGTTACATAGGTCTTCGTAACTGTTACTTGTAGATGAAAAGGGAAACTTCGATCCTGAGTGGTCTCCCTTTCATGGTATAAATAACCTGATGTGATGATTTGGATGGAATTATTAGCAGTAAAGTTATTTGTAGCTTTCAGGTTCAAAGTCAAGCTGTTGAGAAGTTGTTTTCTCTCTCGTGCTAACATTTTAAGATGGACAAAAATGCTTCAAGTCTGGTCTAGTTACCACCCCTCTCGTTCTCCTTCCCACTCTGAAACTCAAGTCCTCTGTTTTCTAAAGGCTTTCCCTCGTTTTGCAAATATCCTGAAATAAAGCCTTGTTATTGTTCTACTTGTTTTTCTTCAGCAGCGCTGAAGCTTTGGGAGTGTGTAAGTGGATTGCTCTCACTTTGTCCATCTTGACTGCATCCTCGTTTTTTGCCACCAGAGCACCATTAAATTACACCCCAGTTGTAATGCTGGTGGTAATGACTGCTTGTGTGCCATTAAGATTCCAGCACTGTTGCTATTATCGTGAGAGAAGCCGTGTTAGCAGTGTGAAATAGCTCTCATTTGTGCCTGTAAAGCATTCAAGTGAGCATAAGATGAACAATTGAAAGAAATGAGTTGTTTGTTTGTTTTTAAATTTTCTTTCATTGCATTAGCTGAGTAAAACTTTGGTGTAGAGCTGAAAAAGTAGCCGGTATTCTCAGCTCCTCACATTTTAGTTCCCAGCTGCTTCAGTCATCACCAAAACCTGCCTGTCAAATGAGGTTGGATGGGGAGAGCACAGGGGGAGCGTCCTCTGCTCTGGAGAGCTCACCAAGAGATAAATGAACATAGGGTGTGATTCAAGAAGATGCAGTTGGTCAGGTAAGATAAAGGGTACTCCCAGCACCCTCGATTTTGGTAGTTCTCACAAACTTTAGGATGAAGTGTTGAAGGGCTTGAGATGAAGTAGAAGCAGTTTTGGGGATGCACATACACGCACACATGATTTCATATATATGAAGTATAGATATGCTTCAGCCACACTGAATAAAGGGGACAGAGCACAAAGGAGCCAGCGAGTGGCCTTGGGCTGGCTGCAGTTGGGATTTAACCTTGATTGCAGCAGAGAAGTGATCTGTAGCGTAGGGTAGGCTGCTGCTGCAGACTAGAGACAAAAATACATCCTGTGTTCACTGTAACTTTTCATGGATTCTTTAGCAAACCCAGTATGAACAGGAAATAAGAGAACTTTTCTGCTTCTTTATGCGTTGGGAGGCAGCAAAATGGTGCAAGCAAAACAGTCTTAAACAACACACTTAGCAGTTTCTTTTTTCCTTTAGTGAGAGGAGGAACACTTGGACCTTCAGTGTTTGTGTAAATGTTTTGGAACACTGGGAAGGTGGCAGTGCAATGTTCTGTCTTCAGTTCATTTTTCAAGGTTGTCTTCAGACTCATGAGCTAGAGACAGGATTTTCTGCATGGGGAGTCTGACTGCACCATTTTTGTGTCGTACAGAGCTGCCATTCTTAACTATTATTTTGCAAGTGATGGATGACCCAGTATCCACGTGATCAAGTGATCACAAATTTGGCTTTAAAAAGAAATGACAGACATTAGTTAAGAAGTATTATTAGTTGCTTAGATAAAGCCATGTAACTAGGATTTTAAAAGAAGTCTTGTTTTGCTCTTTTCTCATTTCCTCTTTAACATTGATTCAACGGGGGATAAATTCTTTAATGGAAAAAACTGCTTTTCTGAATGACTCGTGTTATGCAGTTGTCCATTTAGCAAATCACAGAATCACAGAATGGCCTGGGTTGAAAAGGACCACAGTGATCATCTAGTTTCAACCCCCCTGCCATGAGCAGGGTCACCAACCACCAGACCAGGCTTCAGCAGTGTTCTACGTCATGAAGTGGTTTTGCTAATTTATACTTGGGCTCTTGGTGCAGTGCTATGGTTCAAGGCTCGCGTTCTGTACCTGTAGGTTAATGACAGAACGTTTGTACAGGCCTTCTGTTCTTACAGTCCCTTAGAAGAACAGGGCACACAGGGTATCTATTCCATGTTACAGTTATTTGTATTGTTGAAAGTGGCTGTGTCAGATCAGTGGTAACAGTTGAGTCATTTTCCATCTAGAGCAGACGGCTTCAGTGCAGATAAGTTAATATTGAACAAAAGTATGAAGTTGTGCAGCCAACACTGAATTAAACATGATGGATGTTTTGTCTCATGTCATGTTTTGTAGAACACTGGTGATTTTTTGTGCAGCACTCAACTATCATTGCTGAATGCTGGTTTCCTCTGTTTCTTCCTTTAAAAAAATAAAAATAATAAAAGATTTCTGCTTTTTCCCTTTCTTCCTGTATGCTTTGTTTAGAATTGTATCTGTAGTTATTTTTTTCCTTCAGGTGTGTCTTCTGGATTTCCTTCCACCTAATTAGGACAAATAAGTTTTTCTAAATACTGCAAAAGAGTGATCAGTTCTTTCTCAGACACCAGTGGGATCTCTCCTCCTACTTCACTGTTCCTAAATGATTACAAATGACATTTCCCTGTTTAGTCTTGGGAAGTGAAATGCAGTAAAGGACTACTGTGGTGAAATGTGGATTGTCCTGAACAATTTTTATAGTAAATGACGGCCTTTGCAGTGCAGGTGTGCTGTAGATGGGGAGCGGGTGAAGGGAGGGGTGAAAAGCAAGAAATATTTCTGTGCTGTTTTGAAGTTGTGAATTGCTTCGGGCCATCTTCTCTATTTCCTAATTGGATATGTCATGTTTTTGTGTAGTTACGTCAGCTGGCTTTTGTGAGGTGATGATTTTAGACAGCTTGAGGCCTTTGGGGTGCAGTGCACGCGCGTGTTGTTGCTTTATCAGAAGCACTGCGGTGTGGAAGTTGGAACTGAGTTTAAAATTAACCTCTGTCAAACATTTTGGAATACTTAAATGGCAGTGGCAAGGACCCCCTTTTTGTCTCCAAGTGTACTGTTGCTAGTCAGAAATGGAATGAATGGAAATCACACTCAAAAAGCTCTTAGTGCCAGAAGCTCAGAAAAAAAATATATTTTGGTTTATGCCAGCTGTTCCAATGGGAGGAACAGTTTGTCACTACATGATGCTGTACACCTTCAGAGCGAGCAGTCGCCAGCAGGATGATGCAGTGAATCCAGAAAAATGCCACCTGTTGATTAACTAAATGCTAAACTTCTTTTTTTTAATAGTACCTATAATAGCCACTGCAATAATTTAGATTTTTTTTGTGCACTGCTAACTTGGGTATGTGGTGGTAAACCAGTGGTTTTGGATCCCTCTTTGTTCCTGGAAGTCAGTTATGTCTTGCAAAACTAAAACCGAAGTATTTTTTAGCTTAGCTGTTGTTAAGACAGGGTAGTGAGTTCTGAATTAATTGAAATGTGCTTAAGTGTTGGCCAGTTTGGTGATGTTCGTATGTCATCATTCTTTCAAAATAGGATTACATACCCAACAATTATTAATGAGATTAATTTTTACATGTAATCAATACTCAGGAGTTCTCAGAATAACATAAGCACTTTCCTTGAGTGCACCTGTGTGCGTTATCTCAGTTCTTAATCAAGTTTCCACCCCATTCTTCCTCTCAGCTGCAAACATTTGTACAATTTCCTACTGTTCTGTGATATTTCTCAGTCAATAGGAAATTCTGTCACACGTGTTACTGGTGTTATCCAGATTTGAATGGGAGACTGTAGGGAGAGTTTGAAGAAGACATTGTACTGATTGTGACCTGTTCCTTTCTGTGCACCTGCGGTACCGTGGTGTTCCTACAGAGGCAGCTTATGTGATGTGAGCAGAAAGGAGGTACTTGCTGTAAGTCATGAACTTGGTGAGCTCCCTAAAAAATACTTAGGGAAAAAAGCTAGCCTGGAAGTCCTGACTCTGTAGACGGTATTGTGCAGCTTCAGAGATATCTCACCTCAGCTAAATGAATTGCTGCAGTTGGCTGTATTAGAACCAGAACTACATAAAGAATGTTGTGGAGACTACAGTGTACGTACATGTGGGACTGGCGTGACAGAGGATGACAATTTATGTACCCTAGCAGTGTGTAGATATACTGAATTGTTTCCGTAATTGCAGAGTAACTCATTGAGTCTGATCTTGCAGTGCACCTGGATATTAAATCAGTATGTGTAATTAACTGGTTAGTACTTAGGACATGTCAGACTTTTTTTGGGAGGGGGGGGAAGGTAGGTTCCCTCCCAACTTTGTTCTTTCAGAGGTGCCTAAGTTGTGGCTGGGGTTTCTTTGCTTTCATTTTTGCTTTCGCTCCCCTCTTCCTTCCCTTGGGCAGTTGGTGGCTATGTAATTGAACTGTGTCTGCTTTTCTTAATAATTTTTTCTTTGCAATGCAGACGAGCATGCTGACACATCCCAAAAGCTAGCTGTTGACAGAATTAGATAATTTGAGGATCTGAGTTCAGAGATGTATCCATGATATTTACATTCTCTTCTGACTGCTGCAAAGGCTGGGATTCTCCTTGCTGTACCATCTTTGCAGTGTTACTCATCTGCATGTCATGTTCTGCCTTGAACCCAGTCTGGTTTTGCTGGATTCGAGTTTTTTGAGCCAGTTTGCTAATTAACATTGTTATTGTGCTAGAAACATAGCTTTATATTTTTTACAGTAACGGTAGGAAAATGATCAGTCTTCTAAATAGATACTCATTACAGGCCTTCTATTAGAGATAGGAATCCATACTCCAGAGCCCTCTCCAAGCTAAACAAGCCCAGTTCCCTCAACCTTTCTTCATAGGAGAGCTGCTCCAGCCCTCTGATCATCTTAGAGGGCCATTCTAAGATGAGGTCCTCCTCTGGACCCACTCCAACATCTTCACATTCTTCCAGTACTGGGGGGGCCACGGACTTGGATGCAGTGCTCCAGCTGGGGATTTGAAGGGCAGAGTATTGGGGCAGAGAGTCACCTCCCTCTCCCTGCTGCCACCCCTCTCTTAAATGCAGCCCATAAAATGATAGCCCAGAAAGCCAACCACCTTCAGATCTTTTTCAGTCTGAAGCAGCACAGATGTTAGTCTTGCTTTTTGGCTGATATTCTCATCGGATGGGGGTAGATGTCACATACGTGTTTTAAGCTGACAAAAGTCTTTTACTTCACCTGTAAAGTGTTGTGTGGTTAAATAATACTGTTCTAAATGGCTTGCTGGATATTTCTGAGATGTTTCGGGGAGGTGAATGACAAATAATCGTTTAGTTGAACAATTCAATTTTCATTTCTTTTCTATAGCATTTAGAAATCAATAGGGAAAAATAGAGCATTTACAAACAATGGTGTGGGTGTGCATTCACTTATTGCAAAATAGATTGGGAGTTGAGAGTTTTATTAGACTTCTTTCTCCAGAACCTCAGTTTGTAGCAACAATTTAAAAATGCCTTGTTTGTTTTTTTGCTTTGTTTTAAAAAAAGCATCCTCACTTTAGGTACGAAGCTGCTACTGCCTTTGGGACATCGAGTCATTAAGGTGGTAGTGCTCACTTGGAAAACTATTTCAAAGTGATTGAGCAGATCGCGTGCTGTGCCTGTGAGTCAGTACTGCTTCGCGTGTTCGTTTCTGGATGGAAGGCTGTTTCAGTCCTGTACCTGCAGATAAGTAACGGTTCAAAATAGATCAAGCAGTTCAAAACTGTTGTGAAAGGGGTAATATGATAGTAATGAGAAAACGCTAACGTGTGTGTATGTGTATGTAGTGTTAGTAGTGTGCCACTGCACTGCTTGCTGCTGCATGATGGTGCTCACCTGGCGCCTGGCCAGGCGGCTCGCTGGCAAGAGCCGCTGCCTTTATGGTGTGGCGGCAGAGGGCAGGGTGGAGCCAGGACTGCTGGCCTGAATTGGGCAAGGAGTATTCTGTACCTCCTGACATCATACAGGAGGCTGTAAAACTGAGGGGGACTTACCCAGGGGCAGTTGCTGCTCTGGGGTTGCTGGTTTTTAGTTGATGGCGGATGGTGGGCAGTAGTGGTATTGGCAGGATGCTGGCTGGCAGGCAGTTGTATTGTTAGCTGGGTTTCAGTCAGCATGTGGCGAGTAATTGCATTGTGGCTGAATCTATATAGTTACCATTGCATATTTGTTTCCATTTTCCTCTTCTGTCTTATTGAATAGGTTTTATCGCAATCCATGAATTGTATTTAGTTTCCAGTTCTCTCTCTCATCCCGTTTGCGGTGGGGACTGAATGAATGTCTGTGTGATGTTTAACTGCTTGCTGAGTTAAACTACAAAAAGGTTTTCTTCTTCTTTTTTTTTTTCCTTTCCCTCCTCCCAACAGTGGCAAAGTTTCTACAGGCTTTGATAATGACAGTAAAATCTCAGAAGAGAAATATCCTGTTCTGTATCAGGTTGATGTTTCTGTCATGCAAGATGTGTTTTTAGGCGGAATTTAATGTCAGGCTGCAGCATTCTGGTGGCTGGTTAGCTTACTGTCAGTCTTCATCAAATGGTTTTCTTGCCTCTTAAATGGCTTCGCGGGTAGGATAAGCTTTTTTTTTTTTTTTTTTTTTCTCAGTACTGGTTGTTGGCCTAATTGTTTGGGGATGGGTGAGTAATAATTATCTTGAATTAATAAACTGTGTTGTGGTTTTAGGGTTTTCTTGGAGGTAGCTTAAAATGCATTTCCAGGAGTGGTGCAACTTTATTCTGTAGAAGTCTAAGTTTGCTGAAACTTAAATCCAAAAATTTGATCCTACGGATCAGCAAATAAATCATTTTGCAACATGTGAATTTCTTGTGTTTAGAGAATAATTTCCTAGATTAGGGTGGCAGTTGAGGTAGAATACTGAAGAGAGAGGGTTAGGTAACAGTGTGTGTAACCATAGCTCTTTTTCTTCCCCATCTCCACAATACTGCATACATTACATTGAGGGAGAGGAGAGGAACCTGTATTGCTCTTTTGCAATTAGAAGTTTTTGTTTACTCCACATTGTCTGACAAGATAACTATAACATTTTCTAAATACTTTGTAAGCGTTGCTGAGCTTCAGAGGCAATTGTCTTTCATTTCTATGTGGTTTTTATCTAGAAAAGACCATGTTGGATGTCTGATTTATTTATATATATACATATTTATTTATTTATTTATTTATTTAATTTATTTATTTATTTATTGTCTTCTAGGGTTTCGTTTTTGCACTGAATGTAGCCAGGACGGATCCTTGTGGGCTTTGGCAGCCCTTGGAAACTGTCAAAGGTAAAAATTGACTAAAGTTCAATGTTGCATTCTTGAAAATTGAAGGTGAGATGAACATTTACCCATACTAATTTTTAATCATTTGTACAATACGTTGCTGCCATCAGATATATGTTCTAATGTGTTATTTCTGGTGGGTTTGGGTATGAAAGATTTCTTCATGTAACTGCCTGTATGGGAACTGCTGAGTCACGGCCTGAACCTCTGATGGATCACCTGAGGCGAGCCATGAGTCAGCCAGAGGAGCACAGCTGAAGGCAATTCACCTGTGCTGCCGGAAGGGGTGGAGCCAGGCTCCACTCCTCCTAGACCTATTTAAGAGCTGGCTGCCAGTGGGGAAGGGTCTCTTCTGGAGATCACCTCTCTTGGTGTTTTGTGGTGAGCCCAGCCGAAGGGTAAGCTCTTCCACTTATTTTCTTTTTGTTATGGTTGTCTACTTTGCCTAACTCTCTTGATTATATTGTGATTATAACATCTTGATATCTATTGATTATACACTGCCTGATGGGATTTGTGAATATCAGCTACAGTTGATTTGTACGGTAGCTTTCTTTAAAATCTCATCGTAAATTAACTTCTTTTTAAAGTCATTGATATCTGCAAGTTTTTGGTTCCTGTAAACAATTAATTTAAATTTAAGCTTTATTTTTCTTCTGGATGCTCTTTTCTTGTATCTCGTAACTCTCATTTAAAATGACAAAAACTCTTCTTTTTCCATATGTTAAATTCTTGTTGCTTATGTACAATGAGAAAAACTCTGTTTAATGTGAAACTGTGGCAATTTCATATGCTATAGCTAGATAATCTGTAGAAAAAAAAACACACAGTTTTGTCTGAACGCGTACATAAAGGCAGTGATTGCAGTGATCAGTCAAAACCGTTGTGTTAGTAAAATGAACAGGTTCATTTGAGACATAGTTCTGTATAGTACTACCTTCATTTGAACTCCTGTTTTCAAGTATAGCATGTATACAAGTTTGCTGTGTTCTGAAGGGCATTTGTGAGTTTGTTTTGCTTGGTGCTCATGAGAGAACCTTCAGGTTTTGCTCACCATCTGTAATGGTAACAGCCTTGCTGTCCTTTGAGGGTTTTCCTGTGGGCCATATCTGATTCAGACTTCACAGTGCGTAGGAACCACAACTGATTTTACATTATAAAGCACTTCTTTATATCATATGAAAGATGCTATTTTCCTCTTTATTCTGTGATTTCTACTGGCAATCCGAAGTAGTGCTGAAAGACCCATTTCTTAGATGAGGTGCTTAGTTCTGATGGTGACTGTTTGACACCCAGCAAAATTCAGTACATTTGGATTCCAACACCCTTGCTGATGAGGTTGTTATGTTTCTGAATAATCGACCTTTCTATGTGAGGGAAAGTCAGGCTGAGGAAGTACCTTGTTCATTGGAATTACTCTTGAGGGATTTGTGAGCGTATGGAAGTTTGGCTAGGTTTTAGTTGCCAAAATTTTCTAGAATACAGTAGTGAGAAGACAGCTGCTCTCCACTGTTGTGCTTACCCTGTATTTACAACTGGTAGCTGTGTCCATCATCCTGTTACCGCTGAATAAATTCTGTACATCTTTGTTTCAGAAAGTGGTGGAACACAGAACTAAACATTAAGCTGATTTGGCCAGAAAGTAATAACTTTATGATAGGATAATGTTATCTTAGGCATTAAGGCTTGTGAGAATGATAGCAAGTTCACATTAGTGAGTGTCTCTACCTCTTCTAATCGCTGTATTATGGTTTAGAGTTAAAAGCTGTTACTAACTTTAGATATGCATCTGCTAGGTAGGTGAATATGCTGACATACCTGTATGCCATTTGTCAGACTTTCCCTGGGGTGCTTTTCACTCATGCTGAAGTTGGTAAGTATTTCCAGAAGACTTCAGATGAATAAAAAGGCTGAGGGACTTCAGTTCCCATGTGAAGTAGTTTTGGTGCGTATATGCAAGAATGGAAGAAGGGGATTATCGTGCTTTGATCTTTTCCAAGAGTGGCTCTGTTCATAGGTTTCAGATCTGAAACCTTAAATGGACTGTCTGTAAACTTTATGTAACTTTATCCCCAGGGAACATGGTGCATCACATTACTCGTTTTGTTGGCCTGCTTTTCAATCTTCCAGGACCATAATACCACCTGCCTCTCTATCCTCTGTGTACAAAGTAAGAAAGCTACCCCAAGTGTGATCTTTCACCCTCTGCTCAGAAGCCTAAGAGATTTGACACTGCCAACAGCATGGAATAACTGTGTTGATTCTTTATATACTGGCACCAGGCAGTTGCTTCCTTGGCTGAGAAGTCATGTTTAATTGTAATGACTACTAAAAAAAAAAGTAGAAATGCTTTCTCAGGGATTTGGGAATCCCCAGATGTCTGCTTTTGGCAATGAGGAAGCTTGAAATGCAGCATTCTTATGCTAGTGGCTATGTGAATCCTTCCTTTTGTGGGGAGTCCAGGAAAGTAGGTAAAAATGAGAGAATTGAACTGGACGTGTAGTTTGTTACTCGATAGTTTGTAGCCTGAAAAAAGCCAAAAACCACAGGGAAAAATACAATTACAGGATAGTACTCAGCAAAACTTCCTCCTGCAGTCTGTGGCTTCAGGTTCTTAAGCTCTTCCTGTACCAGCTGCTGGATTATTTTTGTGCATTTTTGTTTTCCCCCAAATTAGAGCCTTTTAACTTCCAGCTTCTTGCCATCCCATGTGAATGAGTTCATGCTAGCTGAATGTTGTTTGAATAGTAAAATCAATCATGTTTTGAACATTACAGCTGATAAAACATGAATTGTGGATGAACTGTGAGGCAAGTGAAAAGTGTCATATATATATATATATATTTATATTATATATAAAATATATATATATATATTCCTTCTCCATTGCAGTTGCTTCTGCTTCTCATTTGCTCTCTGAACTATGGATTGTTCTCGTGTATTTAGGCTCTCCACTATGAGGGAACTTGCTTACTGTTATTCTTGTAACCTTTCTATTTTTTTTTTCTAATTTTATTTCATAGTTCTCCTTTTTTTTCCTCTCTTTTTCCTTGATTTTTAAGATTCTTGTTTTTGTTTTTGTTTTTTAATCTTCTCTGAAAATAAACATAGGAGTTCTGAGGTTCATAATACTCCTAATGAACAGTGACAAGTCCTCGCAGTGGTCTGTCTTTGACCTGATTGATCTTGCTTTATTTTATGAACTTTCTTTGGCGCTTCTGCATCTCGAGTTCCATCTTTCCTGTAATTCCGATCTGAAGTCAGTTGGGTGCCCCACCAGTCCTTCTGGCCAAAGCCATTCTGGCTCTTGTGCTGCTCGCTGTCTGTCCAGCAATCTGTGGAGCTTCCCAATTGCTTGAACGCGATGTGGCCAAGCGAGGTGAGGAAGCCTGTGCCCCAGCACATCTGGGTCGGGCTGGGAAATGCAGTGTGGCAAAGTACCATGGACAGGGCCCAGGCCTTGGCTGCCGGAGCCCTTGCCGTGCTCAGGGCGCTTGCCTCGCTGGAGATCTTGGACACGTGTGTGACACGCATCTTCCTACCGTTTGGTACTTCTGACTTCTGAGTACTGGCAGAATAACTTCTCTCTATCAGCCTCACAGTTGTAATTTCCCCACTGTCTGTCCTTATCAGCCTTCATTTGTTAGAAGGGAAGTTACTCCAGCAGACATATCTTGTGCTTAGGGATTTCACTGCTAATAGAGCCTAACTCCAAATTCCTTTAGGAGCATTTCTTACAGTATTTCACTTGAGATGTTCCTGCCTTTGTTTACTTAATCTCCTTGTTAAAGTGACAAACCCGCATTCATTAATGTTGCTCAGAGACATGCTGCAGACAGGGCTGAAATTTAGATTAATCTGCTGTTGATCCTGTATGAATTGATTATTCCCCTTTCATAATTTACAGTAGAATTTCTGGAAGGGGATGAAAGCTGAAGATGTTTCCAGAGCACTGGTTTATGTTGTGTTAGAAAGAACTGTTTTGTCACACTGCATTCGTAGTTAACTTGCGTCCAATGGATTGGGGCACCAAAGGAATAAAATAATGCATCTTCTTATACTGCTAGCTGATATAATACTTTCAGCATCTGTTGGATCTCAATTAGCTTATTTCATGCACTTCAAAAAGTCCCATCTGAATATTTGGAGGTGGTTTTGGACAAACACAGCGTGCTTGATTTGTTAAGTTAAATCTTAGGTTTAAGAATGATCAATATATTCTCTCAGCAGTGGCACTGATTGTACAACCTGCCCATTTCAAGTTCATGGGTTGTTCAGAAAGCATTTTCATAATTTTGAAAGGTTGTACCTGTTATGCCTTGTGCTAGCATGTGGAAATACAGGGTAAGATGGAGCATCACATTTGTAGTGACAGTGCTAGTTCAAAGGTTTAGCATTCATTGAAAAGGGGAAATAAAGTTGTTTGTAACTGAACCTACCATAGAAGTAGGGTGAAATTCTTCTGAGATCTCACACACCCTGTGAAAAGAAGGAGGGAGGCAGTTTTGGTGAGAGTTCTGCTTTATCCCCATCTTTACCCAGGTAAGGACATTACTATTCTGCAAGTCTGTGAAAAATGCTGCTGCTTTGCCTGAGACTATGTAATATTAATGAACATAACAGTTTGTTGGTTGCAAGGCTTGATAAGCTGTATGCAGCATTTTGTAGTTCCAGACCCTTTGTTTGCAGAATGTATTCTTCAATTCTTGTGTCAACTTCATAGCCGTGAAAGATATTTTCTACCTGCACAAAATACAGAAGGCAGTACGGCCTTAGTTTATGAACAGCCTCTAACTTTGACAGAAGAGGTGTATCTGTGACAGATTTTTAAGCTTTCTCTTCATTACAGTTTGTATTCTTGAGTTTTTCAGTTCTTAGGCTTGAAATTACTGCAGCGAAGGCGATATTGAAGTCAGCACCTGTGTAGTTTGAGGAGCAGATATGGCATGCAGACTTTTAGTGGCACGTAAATGCTGGTGCAGTTGGGGAGTTAAGCGTCTTGAGAGGGACAATTATTAAAGGCTAACCAGCTCCTTGCTTTAGAGTTTTAAACAGCGTGAGCCCTTACTTTCCACAGAACTGGAATGTCATGGATTTGCTAATAGCAGATATCTTGCCTTTTTGAATTAGCGATTCCTGCTGAATTGCACCTAAAACACTGCTTATGCTCTGAAGTGAAAGGTTGCCTGAACTTTTTAATTAAAGTCTTTCTAACTGCATTGCGTTTGTCAGTAAGTTAAAATTTTAAGGTAGGAATTTGGAATGTAGAATTTATTCAGATAAAAATGCACGGACACTGTCAGACAAATTAAAGTTACCAAGTAGTGCTGAACAGTGAAAATGCTGGGAGCTGTTGGCCTTGGTTAGATTGGAAATAGCAACGTAAAGATGACTGACTTTATCTGCTTCCTGAACCGTTTAGAGCTTAGACTGTATTTATTTCTAAAACGAAGTCAAAGAAAAGTTCCCTGAAATAAGAATTCAGAGTTACTCCTAGGATGACTGCTAGTCTTGACAATTTTTCAGACTGATAACCTTTAGACTGTAAGCTGAATCTGTGAATCTTGTATTTGCACAAAAGCTGTTTTCCAGTAAGAAAAATGTGCTCGCCTCTACTCTCTGTAATTATTCTGTATTGACTGTAGCTTTAATCACAAACACAATGAATGCAACAAATACTCAACAATGACATATTTTAGCATGGAAAAGACACCAGTTTCCTGCTAGGTGCTTTCTTCTCATTAAGTAGAATTGTGTCTTTATCCTGAACAGCAGATGCCTTACTGTTTGCACAAAACAGAAATTCAGGGAATATATGCAGAATGTGAGCGGAAGATCGTAGCCTGGAGTTACTATTCATGTGTACCACTGTTAAAGGCAGCAAATAATTCTTTTTAAAAATACATATTTCTTTTTCTCTTTTAGGCAGTATTTTGCATTTCTGCAGAGCTTTGCACAGATCCTGTTCCCATGCAAACTGATGAGGGAGAAATACTGGAGGAAGGCAGCCCCAAGGTCAGTGAGGTGAACAGTGCGGTATTTTGGCGGATCAAGAACTTGCTTGGCTGATATGGGAAATATGTGGAGTGAATGCTGATTACTGATGATATTTTTAATAAATAACTGCATGCAATAAATAATACTTATGATGCTGGAGACATTAAAAATAACATTTTTAAAAGCTTTTAGGAACACGAGCTTGTTTGGTTGACTGCTAAGGATTGAAAGTGTCTACACTAGGCTACTACCAGGAAGATATGTGGGAACTCTTGGAAAGAACTACTAACTTTGCTTGTGTTCTGTTTGTTAGAACTGGAGGGGTTTGTCAAGGTTTCTGTCCCACACACACACCCTGTCAGCTAACTAACTTGAAGAATTAGGCATGTGAGTGCAGGTATCAGTGTTTATATTACTGACTGATTGATGGCTTCATTTCCTTGCGCGTGTCGGCATGTGCTTTGATGTTGTGAGGCTGGATGGACTGTTACCTATAAAGGTATCTCTGATACTAGACATGCATTGTTGAGACCAGGTTGTTAAGTTTGCTGTTGAATATAACATTGGTTGTGTCCTGTTTTTTGCTATTGAGACCAACTTCCTGAAGGTGCAGGTGTTGAGTCGCGAATGACTTTGGTTTACATAATGTTATGGTCATTATCATATTCTTCAGTAGGTTTGTAAGTGTATTCTACAGTCCTTTCTCAACCAATTTGCATTAACTTTGAAATTAATGCATTTTAAAATACGACTTCTAAAGTTCATGAAGATCCAAATCATTGTTAGCTTGTAGCTTTTCTGTAATGTACTTCATTTGCAGCTGAAAAAGGGAATTGTTGCAGGACCTGAAATTCGTCATTATCAGGCTGCAGGTTCCTGAGACATCATCTCATATTTATATGCTCTAATAGAACAAAACATTGTTTAAGCTCTAGTCATCATGCTAGAAGGTAACTAATTGTTACAGAAATGACTTGACGGTTGTCCCATACGTACTTAGGGAACTGTGTAAATTTTAAATGGATTTGAAAGAAGACTCAATAGATTTGGAACTGACAGATGAAAACATATCTGGATGCACCTGCACCCACTCAGATGGTTGAAAGCTTCTCTTAACACAAATGTGGTTACAAGTACCAGTGGAGGATACTGACGAGAGAAAACATTGTGGTGTGATTAATTACTGTGTTCAACAGCATGGTCATCGGTGCTTTATTTTCATCAGGCAGAGTCTGTGTGTGTGTTTGTGTCCATGTGCTTGTATATGGATATATACACACATAAAGCCATATGTATGTATATATGTGTGTATACATATGTCTGTATATATATATACTTATATATGAAAAAAACACAAAGCTCTTAGGTGTGTGTATATATATGTAAGAGCTTTATAAGTTTTATATATGAGTGTGGTGTGTGTGTGTGTGTGTATGTATATGTATACCTATAAGAGCTTTGTGGTTGTTTTCTTTTGTCTGCGTGGCAGGAAGTAGACTGAAGCAACACTTTTGTGAAATTTACTCTTTTTCTCTAGTAAAAAGCAGGCTTTATTTTCATGGATTTATTTTGGATGGATTTTAATTTTAATTGGAATGGTGAAGATCATAAGCTTCATCCCACGTAAGGTGCTCAAAAAAGTACAGAGCTTAAATTCCAAATAAAGCCTTTTAAAGTGACTTTAGATACCTAAGTGCATATTGTTGTATAGCAGGTGTTACACGGAATCAGTGTATGTTAAGCAAAACATTCTCAGGACTGCTTCCTTCTCATCCTGTGATACACAGGACTACACACTGGAGTGCATGCCCCAGTGTTTCTTTTGACTGTAAATGAGTCTCAGGACTCAGGGTCTGTCCTAGAAAAACAATGTCTATTTCACTGTATTGTTTTGCACTTCATTTAAAAGCGTTCACGTGATCTAGTGAGCCATTTTCTTAGAGATTTTTTCCCTAAGAAATATTTTTTTAAGACTTCAGTAATGTAGTTCAGTTTTTCTTCTTGCATCAAGGCTGTTTGTTTCTCTTCTCTGCAAAGAAGACAACATGATTTTTTTTGGAAGGAACAGTTTTGTTCCTCAAATACATTAATGTAACTACCTATTAATTCATATTTTCTTTGTTTCTTTCATTTCTCCCCCTTTATCCATTCAAAAATATTATGCTGTAAATAAAACCCAGATAAAGAATTATTGCTACGCTTATTGTTCAGATCAGTGGATCTTCTGTGAGGTTTTTTTTTCTAGGTGTTTATACCCACATTCAAATCCTTGTGATCCTTTTGGACTCCTCCCCAGCTTACACTCTGTAATTCCCACAACTTACCTGTTCTCTGGCCTTCAATAGAAAAAGATTTTTCAGCCTGTAAATTGTATCTACATCTTCTAGAGTTTTATTTCCTGCGTGCATTCAAGAAGGATGTTTGGTCTATTAGCAGCTCCTTTGAAGCTCTTCTCTAAAACATTGTAGAAATTGAACCCAGAGCTCTTAGGGTTCTTAGGAGTTCACTTGCTGCTGATTAAGTACGTTCAAGGTACTTGAGTGACAATAAGTTTGATTATATCTGATCATGTTAAGGCACCGTCCGTAGCCTTTGTTCTGGATAATTCATGTCAAGCCAAAAAGAGATTGTGCAAGGGATACGGAGAGAGAAATTACCATTTGTGTGGTCATTCCTAGCATCTTTTATTGGCTTCACCACAATAATTATGAAAGTAAAGCATGCAAGGTTTCTTTTATGAAATTATTTCTTTACTTTGCAGCCAACTAAGGCTGTTCTTGGGAAAGATGGAGGAAAAAAATGTTGAACTTGGTTTTTATGTTTTTGTTTATATTTTGTTACTGAAGGTGATTGTGGGTTTTTCTGTTGTTCTTGTTTTTTTTTTTTACATAAGGTCAAAGTTAAAAGCCACTTTATGTCCATATGAAAAAGGCCCAGGCCTATGTGTTGGAATGCCTTGGTATCAGCTACGTTGAAGAATTTCTACTAAGTAGTAAATGGCCTTGCTGTGATTGCGCTCCATACTTTTTTTTCTTTTCAAAATGCAAAAAGTGCTCAAGGGTCTGGTGGGTATTTCTCCACTGTTCAGAATTTCTCTCCTATTGTAGGTAGAGGTTGGCTTTAATGAAAAATTGAGGGGTTTCAGGGATGATACCAAAATTATCCTTCGCTGAGATGTGATCAACATCTGAATATGGAGACTTGGGTACTGCAAGAATTAACATTTTTATGGTGCCAGTCTTAAAATAGCTTTAAACATTTGTGGCCACTCATTGTCATAGGGTTGGGACAGAAGAATAGGCTGTGCTTTATTTGTTCATTTACTTATTTATTTTTGTCATTCATTCTTTCCAGGGTTGCTTTCCAGCAAAGACTGGGCTTCCCTCTCTCCACAAAGCACCGTAGGCTGGACTTGGGGAGCCTTACTGTCTTGGCAGCTTCCTTGCCAGGGCTTTTCATCTAAACTGGCTCCATTGTTACATCTCAGTTTCTTCCTTGTTGCCAGGCTGTCAGAAAACACACTTTCTGTTAGCATAACATCAACAGAGTAAAGACAGCAGGCAGCTGTCAATAGCGTGCTTTTGATTCCAATAATTAGATGATAATCACTCCACTAAGAGGGAAAGGAGCACACACACAAAAGTAACCTTTTTAAATGTTTGTTGTGTTTTTTGTTTTTTTTAAGGTAGTTATTTTTGACAGATGTGGAAGCCTTATTAGGCAGCCAATATTGGATCTGTTTTATCTACGTGATCAGCCTGGATACCACGCAGCAATGTATCTTCCACTTTGTAGAAGTAATTCAGTGGGTGGGGGATGTCTGTTTTTTGTCTTCTCAGCATTTTTGTTTTTCTTCCCTTCCTTCTTTTTAAGAAATTCTTCCTTCAAACCCAACGACCTCTCCTGCTCCTTGGATTATGATTTCTTTTTTTCTACTTATGCTTTATGTGAGTTGAATTGCTATATACAATTACTGAGCTTTTTCCATCAACAGCCTCAAAACTTTGAAAATATCAGCAAGCACTGAGCTGCTTTTTTGTGGCTCGTTTCTTTTCAGCTGTTTTTATCCATCTGTTAAGGATTGTTGCCCAGACAACACTTCTACTTTGTTTCTCAGTTGTTCCTTTACTGTAAAATATTGCAAGGGGGAGCTAAAAGTTTATGCCTGATTTGGAATATTTTTTTAATTATTTCAATATTGGCAGAGATTTTAGCTTAAGTTGCAAATATCTTTCCCAAAAAATGCAATTAAAATTTTCATATCAAGTGTTGTAATATTTCTTCCTTCCTGCCCTGATGATCTTTTATCATTGACACTAAAACCCTATAAATTTGCAGAGAAGAAGGATAATGACCTGCATAGTGTACAGAAAGATGTTTATGAATTGTGGTTTTGGTTCCATGGTGTAGGAGAGAAAGGAGGAAAACAGCTTCTGCCTGTTTCACATACGGCTGTTTCAAAACCAGCAATGCAAAAATTGGAACTCATGCTGTTGTTCAGTCTCACTGTTCAGTGCTGCTCATCAAACTGTCTTGAGAAAGTTACCTGTTAATCATTGTTTTATTTTGAGTTGCCCACCTGTTCTTATCTGTTAGTGAGAATCTTCTCCTTCTGTTGCTGCCTTCTTGTTCTCATTTTTCTTGCCTCCTGGTATCTAATTGTGAAGTAGCATTTTTCCTTCTGTTTAAATCACTTCAGAGCTATTGATAATGGCTGTGGTTGTTTTATCTGGAGGCATTTACACTGAGATAATGAAAAGGTTAAAAAGTACAGAATGCTTACTCAAAGACTTTAGCTGTTGAAACTAAGGAAACTTAAGCTTGCCAGATTAGCATTTGTATTTGATTTGATAAATTACATGTTTTGATATTTACAAACACAAACTAGAAGCATTGTTGGAAGGGGAGTGTTGCCAGTTGGGAGATACCTGTTACTTAAACATAAGGAATGGCTCACTCACTCTTTCTATGGGTAAGCTGTGCTTGGTTTTTGGTAGTCGATGTTAACTGCACTGAGATTGTCAGCAGTTAGGCTGGTGTTGTTGTTTGGGATTTACAGTTAACAACAGTAAGAAGAAAATCATATTTGGGTTATTGGTTAACAGTAAGTCCAAAACCTTGACACCTCTTAGTGCTACAGAAATGGGTTTCTATTCAGGTGGTGCTAGGTAACTTAAGACATTCAGGCTGAAGGCCCCCACACAGTGATGAACCCAACAAATTACTTTGTCTCTGGAGTTGGAGTGGCTCGTTGTTGTTTTCTTTAAAAGGCAGCCGTTTTCCAGTCTAGTATTGGCTTCTGGTGCCTGGTGCCTACAGGCTTGATGGATTCTCTTGCGCTATGAATCCCTGCTGCACTTGACAATTTTGGCTTATTATGATGAGCTGGTATTAAATGGGGAGGCTGGTGGCCCCGTCTGTGGCGGGGGGTTTTGGAGATTCATGATCCTTGAGGTCCCTTCTGACCCAGGCCATTCTGTGAAGAGCTGAACTTTCAACCTTGTAAGTACCTGACAAGTCAGAGTTTTCAAGGCTTTCAACTTAGGTTGCCATTAGCTCTCCTTTGGGTCCAGAAGAGTCCTATTTTTTTTTTGCTTTTTATAAATCATTCACCATATGTTTGGAACACATTATCAGTTTTTTAACTCTGCTAGGAGGTCATAGAGCCTCCAGCATTTGTTCCCTGATGTATAAGGGTACGTTTCCATCATTTGGAATGTGAGTTGTAGGAGTCTTTGTATAAAATACCCTGAAAAGTCTCTTGGAAGCAGAGTGCTGTTGTGTCCAGCAGGCACCTTATGCTTCCCTCTAAGCATAAGTTCAGCTCTGAACACACAGAGAACTTTTTAACAAAAAATCAGAAGTAAAATTCTGTCCGTCCCTCAGCAAAGAGTGCAGTTGGTTTAAATCTTATGTTAATAAAGTTGTCCTTGCTTTTAATGATGCATGCTTATTAAAACATGTAAAAATGTTACATCAGACTTCTCATCTTTTAAAGACAAATTAACAGAATCCATTAAGGGAAGCATTTTATTTTCATTTTTTCTCTTTACCACGTGGCCAACAAAAATGAATGGCCTAAATACAGAAGCTCTACTTATCTGAACCTTCCTACAGCAGGAAGAATGCCATTTGTCAGTTTACAACTGATTTTCCAAATTTCCAGACATTGTAGCAAAGAGCTGTAAATTCCTCTATGTTATCGGGGTCCACTGGCCTTGTGAAACAGAGCTTTCAAAGGTAAAGTAATGGAAGAATTTGTGACAGAGGACGTGGAATTAAAGAGACAGGGCTGTGTGAGCCACTGTTAAGGAATGCCATTGGTAGCTTAGATTTTTGGATAGTCTTACAGAAATTCACTGAGCATGAAGGACGAGACTTTGCTGTTTGATTGTGTTGTGAAACCTCCGTACGCACAGTGAACGCTGAAATCTTTAAAACACAGATTACAAAACTGGAAGATGACTCTCTCATTTTCTGTCCTCTGTACGCTCTGAAGTGCTCATATGACACTGAAAAAGAAAGTTAATAAAACCGTGTATTTTTTTTCCCCTTGGGAAATACCGTCATCTACCAAATTGACTTTAAGGAAGGATTGCTGTCAGACTGTCCTTTGATTCAGCCCTTTCATGTGTACAGTCCATGTGGAGAATATAGAATAGAATGGAATCATTCCAGTGAACAGGTGTGCGTCTGGTTTCTAGAGGGGGAAAAAATACGTCAGTCTCAAAATTCAGTTTAGACTTCGCTTTTCCATTCTTTCTAAAGTTATTTTTCACAAATACTTTCTTCAGTAATGTTTTCCTGGCTGGTAGCATCTCTGCTTCAACTGAATACAGCAAATGATAAGGTGGTGTAAAAGAGGAAAAACAAACCGCCAAACGAAGCAAATAATATTTACTTAAAAGATGGTTCTGCATTTTGGAACTGACATTGTATAGCCCCTTTATAATTTTTTTTGGTCAGAGACAGGGGCATTGCTGTATAGGTTAGCTTAGGAAGCATCTCTTTTCAAGCCAGTGCTGTATTGGTTCACAATTTGAGACCTTTCCACCACCTTTTCAGAAGGTGCTCTTTGATCTCTTTCCGTTCAGCGCTGGCATTTCACAGGTTTTGGAACAGGTTGTAGTCTGTGTCAATGTGATATGTTAGAGCTCTATGTCATCAGCTACTTAAAATCTTGCTGATGGGGAAAGCATTGATAAATATTCTTAATCTTACATCTCTCCCTTGGTTTTCCAGAAGACAATGTCTGGGGGAGACCTTGAGCCACGGACAGTAAAAGCTTCTCTTAGGCTTGGTGTTCATATCATCTGTAGTCTGATCAGTTGGGTTGGATCATTTAAAAGTGTAATAGTGAGTGATCTCATTGACTTCATACATTGCATGATTCTAACAGGACGATTGCATTTTCACTCAGTGATCTAGGAGGGAATGAATTTGTTTCAGTTCCTCAAACCTTTTTCTCCCCTCCTCTCATTCCACATGGAAGAAATGGAGATGATGTTTGTGAAGAAGACTTCCTAACACTAAAAATAGTAGTGATGATCTTCATCATTATAGTAGATTGGAGAGCGTGCGGACAGCTAAGGACAAGTGAACTCTGGAAAAGACATTTTGCAATGTCAGTTTCCCTGAGGGTAAAAGCAACATTAAAACCACATCAACGTTTCCTGCCACTTGTTTTAAGTCAGTTCACTCAGGCATTTGGTTAGTAGACAAGATGTACATTATGGAGAAGTTACTGTGAAGAAAGGAGAATGTGATAGCTGTCTGCAGATGCAGTAAGCCTGTGTGGAATGAGGTTGCTAAGAAATATTGTGGAAGTGCTCTGAATTCACATTTATAGGTTTCCCCAGATACACAGCTTTCGTTTGTGATTGCTGGAGAAATAACTTACTCTATTGACGTTTGAGTTTTTGTTTGAGAACAAGCTTGTGATGTACAAAAGAATGGCTCGCATGCCCCCAGGGATGTGCAGATGCTGCAGTGGCTTGGCTGTCTGTTGGATATCTCACAGATTCTAATAAGCCTGAGAAATTTGGAAAACAATATAGAAGTCAGCCATCAGCACTGTCAGTGTTTCTGTTGTAGCTGAAGTGAACTTGGATGTGCATTCTGATAACTGCAGCTTTTTTGTTTGCCCTTGACAGTGGTCAAAAGCGAATGCCTAAGTAAGAGGCTAAAAGGGGGGTTAATGCATACTTGCTGAAGGCTCGCAGCCTCGGGCTATTTGTTGGCCAGGGACTTTCTGGGCCAACAGTAGTTCCTGTATTTATAGTCCACACAGTAATTTGTCTCTTGTAAGCACAGAAAGAAAATGAGTTCTGTCATGTCAGATCAGATCTCTTAGGGACAAATAATTTCAGCACTTCTTTGCCTGGCTTATATCGTTTCAGCCAGTCCTAACAAAGAATATTTATGGCCCAGTGAAGGTGATTCAGTGCATAGTGCAGAAGTGTGATTTAGTTTTCAGTAATATAATTATCATCTGCTTTCTCAATCCATTGAAAAATCTTCATTGTCTGTGCCACTTGCTCTTCTGTGGCAACGCAGCACCAAGCTTTCCAAATCTAAGGGGAAGGGAGCATTTAACTTGCTTTCTTTCTTCTCTGTCAGGGTGGTTAACAATGTGTCTGTTACGATATTGGCCGCTTACAGATGTCAGTTTAAACTGCTATAACATGTTCAATTGTGTCTGTACCATAAACTGTCAACTGAATTGGCCAAATAGCCATTGGGAAGCATACAAGTGGCTGCTAGAACTAATAGTCAAGGGCTTTCAAGTCAGATTTTTCACCTAAATATTTGGGAAACATAACAGTTTTTTCTGTTGCGTTTTTTTTTTTTTCTCCTCAGAGTTGTACCTGCTAGCTGGAATTCATGCCTTGTGAAATGCTGATGGCATTTACCAAAAGAATAGTACAGAAAATAATTTAAATAGAAGTTGCTCATTTCTTATTAAATCCAGATCCTGCTGAGATCCCTTCTATATACGTACAGAACAGCTAACAGAAGGATGGGCTCCATTATCAGCTTTGGCAGGATATGCAGAGCACTTGTATTCTGAATACTTCATATATTTTGAGCCTGAATTTGCTGAACTACTATTCAAAACTGTCTTAGCTTCAAAGTTGAAGATTTCAAATGGCTTTTCAGATACCTTGTCATGCCTTAACTTCAGTGACTTGAAGAAACCTCTTTGGTGGTTGAAGGTGTTACTAGAAAAAGTTTTGTGCTGCAAACAGCTGAGTATCTCAGAGTGCTTCCAGACCAAGATTGAGATAAATCATTGTATATATTGTTGAGTTGTTGCATTTGAAATATTTTACAGCTAAGACATAAATAAAAAATATATATTTTTAATCTTTTCTATCTATATGGTAGAAAAGAGAAATGTGGCTGGAGTCCAGACCTTCTTAGCATTTCCAGTGTGTGACTCCTGTCATTAACATTCATACATCTATTTGTTTCAAGCTTAGCAGGGAGTTCATGTTAAGCTGCTGCAAATTTCATAGAATATTAGATAGCATGAGCATCTCAGAAGTTAGCAGAGAAGATGGGGCGTGGTTTATTTCTGCAAGTGCAGGTGATGAGTTTGAGTTGGTGGTAGAAGACGCCTGCTAGAGTTGTGAAGCAACGTGCAGCAGCGGTTAAGTGAAACCCAAATGATGCGTTGTGAGTTACGCAAACTCTGAATGTTTAACTGAGCTGTCATTTGTCATCTGTCCCCTTGCTCTGTTACGGTGATGCACGTGTGGTGTATGGCTCTATGTTGGCACTTACAGTTAGTGTTGAGTCAGGAATCGAGCTACCATTGGGCTGCATATGCCAAACACAGAGAGCAGATTAATGGTTTCAAATAGGAATCGTGTGAGTTATAAGTGTGTTCGTATTCAGAAGAGTAGTCAATGATTAGTGAGGAGATACTGAACGTGATTGTGATTTATCAACAGGATTACATCAGTAAGCTTTCACTTCTCTTTTTACTGACAGGAAAACCAGTTAAGACTGCATAATGGTAATAACATTGAAATGCACAATCTGGATGCTGATGTGAAACCTGAAGAAATAGTGAGTAGGCTGGGAGCTGGGTTGCATCTTGTGCTGCTCTTTTGTTGTGTGTTGAGGCTGTGCTTTCGTGAGGGGAAGAAAAGGCAGAAATAGGTTCAAGTGAAAATTCAGCAACACTGCAATGCTGTGCGATACAGCAAAAACCTGAAAGGGTCCAAAAATTCAGATAACTTCTCTGTGTATCTTGTCTCCAGGATTTTCCTGTGCATAGTTCAGGAACACACTTTATTTTCTCGCTTTAGAAAAAAGAAAGGTAAGGACTTCAGGTTATAAATTTTTTTCCCTTTAAATTTAGAAATGGCTATTTAAACTTTTTTTGTATATTTTAATCTGTGTACTGAAATAAAGGTAGAATCTCCAAAAGTGCACACTGGCACGAATTTGTGCTAACTAATCTGTGCTACTCCACGCACATTTTGAGATACCAGCTCGCTGAACGGGAACTTATTCCTAAGAAAATCATTCAGGTGTTTGCAGCTAAGTTGCACTGGTTTTATTTAAGGACGTTGAAGTTTAATTAAACAGTTTTATCTGTTGCTAACAAGTAAAATTTACCCTTAGTTCAATTTTTCTAAAATGCTTATATTAAGTCAGGCAGAACGGTGACTCAGCTCTCCTTTCAGCTGTGGTAGTGATTACATTTCTGTTAGACCTCAAACTGTCTGATATTTCCGACAAGTCCTTCTAGCAGCTTGGCATTTATAGTTTCCACAACTGCTAACAACAGTGACTGGTGACTAATTGCTTGGATTGTAACGATTAGGTTGTGAAATTCTAATAAAAGCAAGTATTAGCGAGACAAAAGAAATGCTGATGGCATGTTTACTGTAGCTCTGTTGCTACTGAGGGCTAGGAAGGTGTGCTGCTCTTAAAGCAGTAGTCGTGGTGAAACACCAAATCTATCAGTCTTAAGCTGGACCTGCAACAGGCTGTGCTAAATTAAGTTTAAGCATGGGAAGTAAATGGCTGCAGGCAGCAGCTTTTGACCTTGACTGTTCCTCAGTGAAGGAAGCGTAGTGACAAGCTAGATAAGGCTTTCGGCTCATGCGTTGGAGATGCTAATAAATGAAAACTGTTTTGAAAGTTCATCTCATGTTCGCTCAGGCAGCTGGTTACTGTCTTGTTGTTATTTAAAAGGTAAAATTAAGGGGAAAAAAAAAAAAAAAGAAGGATCTGTTGAATGGGAAAAGGTAGCAATAGTAACTTTCTGGTGAAGCTGCATTAGTGCGTTTCTGTGACTGGTGCAGGGGGGAAAAAACCCAAACATTGCTTAAAATGAAGTGTAGGATTTCTTACAAGGCTTTGTCCTGTGCCTGAGAAGGTATTTGGTTTCTCTTATTCTCAGTTCAATTTTGTAGGGGCTGGGATATTTAATGGAGATGTTGAATTCTGTTAGGGACGTGCAGTTTCTGACATTGGTGTTCAGGACAGATGAGGGTTTTGCCGTGGAAATTTCCTAATCCTTCAAAATATGTCAAACAGGACTTTATCTAGGAACTCCAGACTAGGTACACTTCCTAATCACATCCATTAGGGTTTCATTGAAAGTATTTTTAGAAAGAGTATTATAAAACTGTGGTAACAGCTGTTGGACTTCTGGAGAGGAAAAAAAGTACTGATTTGTTATGTCTAAGACACTTTTGGTATACCTCATTCTTTAGAAACCAAGTATTGAAGTGTCTAATTGTGAATATCTTTGGAAGTGTATATAAAACTGTCTTTTTGTATTTAGATCACTCAGTATATAAGCTTTTATAGAAAATTGAATGTTCAGATGCTTGGAAAGAAAGATTAAAATAATAGAATACAGAATTTGACAACTTGCAGTTCCTCTTTTAATAAAAGCAGGTTTTCTATCAACTTCCCTCCTCTGCTGTTTAAGGGTCTATTTCTGGCTCCTGCTTCCAGCTGCCAGAATGTTGAAGCCTTCACCATCTCTTGCCAGGAGAATCAGGTGCAGAGTGCACTTTCTTTGATTCTTGGAACCCGTGGCTCCCCCTGCAGTCCTTTCAAGAAACTAAAGTGCCTCAGACCTTTGGCCATTCCAGCTTTTCTTCCTTTGGCAGAAAGGCAATCGGTAAAATAGCGTTCTCTTACCTCCACCTTCCAGTCTATTTCTGTGTATTCAGGAAAACTGTTTTTTGTCTGTTTATATCGAGGCTTAAATGATGCCTTTGTTTACAGACCCAGTTAACCGCACACATTATGTAGCTGAAACAGTAGGGAATTTGGGCTCTTGCTTCCTTAAAAAGAATAGAAGAGTGCTGGACATGATACTGTGATAAGAGGATGAAGAGAGGTTGAGAGACTGTTTGGGGGAAGAACGTCCATAAGCATTTTGTAGAGAACTGTGTCTGGAGGAGAAAAAGAATAATTTTTCCACTTTTTTGCTGTTGACTGGTGTTCCTCTGTTCAGTTCATCCTCTGGTAGCCACTTAATCAAAACTTTAAATATTATGTCCTTATCCTTTCTGCGTTGTCAGTGGGAGAATAAGTCCTAAATATTTTATTTTTCATGTACTTGTTTGATTTCAAAAGTTCAAAAACTCTAATGAATCAATTAAGGCCGTAAGAACGAATTTTAGAAAATATAAATAACATCTATGGAATTTTCCTTGGGTGGTTTGTTCATTAATTTTGTTTTCAGAGGCATCACTCTAAATTAAGGTAGACTACCCAGTAAAATACTTTTGACGTTCCAATGTCAAGCAAAGCTGGGTATGGATTATTCCATATTTTATAAGCTTATTCTAGACTTCTTAGGATGACAAATAAACTGCACAGTTTTTTTCTGACAAAAAGCCCAGTGCCCCTCACCTCAGTAATTCCAGTTTGAAAGTGAAAAATACAGATAACTGATTGTGAAATGATATTACTATATGCAGGCACACAAGAGTCATAGAATGGTTTGGGTTAGAAGGGTCCTTTAAGGTCATCCAGTTCCAACCCCTGCTATAGGCAGGGACACCTCTCTAGACCAGGTTGCTGAAAGCCCCATCCAGCCTGGCCTTAATTGATTGCAGGGAGGGGGCGTCCCCAATCTCGCTGGGCAACCTGTTCTAGTGTCTGACAGTAAAGAATTTTGTTCTAATACCTAGTCTAAATCTGCCCTCTTCCAGTTTAAAGCCATTTCCCCCCATCCTGTTGCTACCTGTCCTTATAAAAGTTCCTCCCCAACTTTCCTGTAGGCCCTAGTCAGGTACTGAAAGGCTGCGATGAGTTCCCTCCAGAGCCTTCTCTTATCCAGGCTGAAGTGCCCCAGCCCTCTCAGCCTGTCCTCTTAGGGGAGGTGCTCCAACCCTCTGATCATCTTCGTGGCCCTCCTCTGGACCCACTCCAATAGCTCCATGTCCAGTTCTGAAGCCCCCAACTCAAGAAGGACGGAGTACTACAGGTGGGGTACATGAGAAAAGAGTAGAGGGGCAGTCACCTCCCTCTACCTGCTGGTCACACTTCTCTTGATGCAACCCAAGATACAGTTGGCCTTCTGTGCTACAAGTGCACATGGCCAGCTCATGTTGATTCTTTCATCAACTGGCACTCCCAAATCCTTTTCCTCAGGGCTGCTCTCAAGATGTTCTCTGCCCAACCTGTAACTGTGCTTGGGATTACCCCAACCCAGGAGCAGGACCTTGCACTTGGCCTTGCTGAACTTCATGAGGTTGGCGTGGGCCCACCTCTCAAACCTGTTCGTATCCCTCTGGTAGCATCCCTTCCCTTCAGTGTGTCAACTGCACCACAGCCTGGTGTTGACTGCAAACTTGCTGAGGATCTCACTGTCCATGTTGTCTACAAAGGTTAAATAACACTGGTTCCAGCACTGTTCCCTGAGGAACACCTCTCATCTACGGGCTTCTCTCGGACACTGAGCTGTTGACCACAACTCTCTGAGCATGAGCATCCAGCCAATTCTTTATCCAGAAAATGGTCCGTCCATCAAATCTATTTTTCTCCAATTTGGTGACCAGGTTGTCATGCAAGACAGTGTCAAATGCTTTGCTCAAGTCCAGGTAGATGAAGTCATTGCTCTTTTATCTGCAGATGCTTTACAGAATCACAGAATGGCAAGGGTTGGAAGGGACCTCAAGGATCCTGAATCTCCAACCCCCTGCCACATGCAGGGCCACCAACCTCCCCATTTCATACTAGACCAGGCTGCCCAGAGCCCCATCTAACCTGGCCTTTAACTCCATCATAAAAGGCCACCCAGTTTATCAGGCCCGACTTGCTCTTGGTGAAGCAGGTTCAAGAAGCAGTCAGGTTCTGTGAAAAGAGGCTAAGCTGGGTCAGACCTATGGAATAGCCTGATGCATAGAATCACAGAATGGTTTTTGTTGAAGGGGGCCTTTAGAGGTGATCTAGTTCTACAGCCTTGCTGCGGGCAGGGACACTTTTCATTAAATTATGTTTCTCAGAGCCCTGTCCCTTTCACTGCACAAAGATGATCTTGTCAGAAACAGAAGAGCTTGGACTGTTTATGTTTTGTCATCCTCCAGTACACAAATAAATCTTCATATTTATATGGACAGGTAAAAATGTACAGTCAACAAGGACTTCAAAAATTCAGCGTTGCAAGTTATGTTTGTACAAATTGCTTATTAATTACTATAGGTTACAAATGACTATATCCTTTTATGTTGCTTCTGTGAGAATGTTTTGTTTAAGTTGGAGTGAAGAAGTGCTGTTTATTACAACACTGTCAAACTGTGTCTGCATTGGTCATACGTTGCTTTGTGTTAATGCAGATCTGGGCTTTATTCACATACAATCTTTCCTCTGACTCAGACATTACTTCGGCCAGAGCTCCTGTTCTTAGAGTTGTTTGAACCTGCGCTCCTTGTTTCACCCACCATTCCCCACTGCGGTGAGCCTGGCTCCTTGCTGACCTCCTTGTAGGCAGGCACCCCAAAACCATCTCCAAGCTCAGAGCCCTCAGTCTTTCCTCGCAGGGCAGGTGCTGCAGGACCAAGCATCTCAGCGGTCTCTACTGTAAAAGCCAGCCAGCCCACTTTGTGGGAATGTTTTCTTGTGGGGCCCCAAAGTTGGCGTACTGTTCCAGATATGGTCTGTTGAGTGCTGAGTAGAGGGAATAATCAATTCCCATCTACTGGCAAGGCTTGTATTAATACAGCCTGGGGTACGGTTGGCCTTTCCAGCCTGGGCACGCTGCTGGCTAATGATCTGTTTGCTGCCTGCCAAGACCTTTTCCACAAAGCTGCTTCCTAGCCTGTCATTCTTCAGCTGTTGTCCTTGCCACGGTCTCTCAGGTGTGCTGTTTGCAGCTGTCCTGTCTAAATTTACTGCTCCTGTTGCTCTGTTTCTCCAGGCTGCCCCTCTGAATGGCAGCCCTGCCCCTGAGCCATGTTGACTGAGCCTGACCACCTCAGAGTTGACCACGTTGGCTCTTCAAGTCACTGGTAAAGATGTAAAGATCATTCCTAGGACAAACCTCTGCAGCATCCCACCTTTTGCCAGCCTCCAGATAGCCTATCTCCAGCTGTGCTCCTCTGACCATCCAACTGTGTTTTTAACAGTCATCCATTCTATCAGTTTTCCAGTTCCCTGGTATTCAATTTCTCAAAGTTCCCATGTCCTCTTCTAGTGTCCTGAGGCGTTTCATTGTTAGCTTATTTTTGTTAGCTACCAATTAATCTTTATTTCATGCATTCAACAATTCCTATGTTCGTGACTACTTTCTTGCTCTGTGGTTTTCTTGGTGAAGTTCTTGTAAGACTTTGCCATTGCCTTTCTTTAGGAAGCCTAGTGCTAGCCTTTTTTTTAATAATGCAGATTATTTCAGATAATTCTACCTAGCATATGAAGTAAAGCTACTGATTCACATTCAAAGTAGATTTGTTTTTTTTTTTTTCCAATTGCTTTAAAACAGGTTGGATCTGGACCTACAAGAATGTTGTCTGTAGCCCAGGTGATTTGTAGTTCTTAATTATTTGCCTGCTCTTCTCTTTGAAATGGTAATTTTGATAGATATGCGTGCTAGATAAAAATGTTCTCAAATAGCTCTGCTAGCAGCATAATTTACTTTACATTTGTAGTAAAGCAGCAGTTTTATTGGCAATACTTTGGCAATTGCTTTGTTTTGATGGTGATCTAATGTTTGAGTTCTCATTCAGATTTCTTCTTTATGATCTAATAAAATAAGTTCACATCCCATTCTAAATTTCTGTTGGTTTTAAAGGCTTTCTATTTTTATGCCTGAATTTTTACAAATTCTTCTTTTCTACAGCTTGGTTAAGCTGAATTTCTATTTTGTGTGGGAGCCTTCTCAGTTTGGCGTTAGACGTTGCGTATCTCATTCTCTTTTACTCCCAAACATTACATTTCATCCTTCCTCCTGGCATTGCCCACAAACCATTCCCTTGCTTACCGCTCATGTGAACTGTACTCATTTCACACCAAGAGGCATTAATCAACTCAGCTGAACATAGAATATGCTGAACAGAGTAATTCACGTGAGAATACCTCCTGATTTCAGGTTGTGTAAGAGTAACTTACCAACCACTTTACCCTCACTGCAGAACCATCCTGTTTTGGCGTGCACAAATCTGTTATCCCATCTTTTTTATTTTTAAATTTGCAACAGTTCAACTGGTGGCATACCTTTCACATGACAGTTTGAGAGCAGATGTTAGAATTCTTGAGAAGCAAGAGTAGGCTGAGGTACAGCCGGATTTGAATGTGTTTGTTGTGGTGGGAATACGTGCATAAAAGTGCAAGTTGTTCACTAAATTGTTTGCAAGTTGTTTGCACGTTTCTTTTCTGCTTTCAAACTATACTTTAAAACAAAATTACTGTTTTGACTCCGGGTTGCATAGGTACGTGTTTACAAATGTGAAACTACCTTATGCTTACTTGATCGGCTGTCTTCTGGATGTTGTTACCAGCATATTGTTCTCAGTTTCTCAGTTCAGTTGGTGTTTACTTAGGACTGTGTTTGTGCAGGAGAAAAACGTAATTTCTGTTATCCTTGTTAGATGATACTGTGCAGATAATGGGTTTTTTGTCAGCACTGTTCACTTGTCAATGTGATTAAGACAGAAATGAGTAGAAGTTGTCTCTTCTTAGGGAAGGGGCACAAGGGAAAGGCTAGGGTAGTGGCTGTTGGTTGATTTGTGGGTTTGTGTGTGTGTGTGTGTGTTTGTTTGTTGATGTTTTTATCCTTAAAGGAGTAACTAAATTATGTTATCTTTACAGACAGAATAGTGCCCTCCTTTCCTTTCCATTCCTAGTGTAACGTGGTGGATCATGGATTCGTGTGTGATCAGGATTTATTTGCTTTATTTCCATACAGCTTGTTGAACACTGCACTGTGGCTGCTTGCTGACTTCATATAAAGTAGAGCACTGCTAACCATGCCTGGATGTTTCTATAAAATACTAAGTGCATGCGTCAAATTTCTGTAGAAAGAGAAGAATATTCTGCTACCTTTGCAAGAGCTTCTGGCTGAATGAAGTAATTAAATGAAGTGTGCATAATTAACGAACAAATACAATGCAGTTCATCTTTTTCGATGAAGAAATTACTGAAAATGTGGGCTAAAATTGTATTTAAAGAGCAAACAATTAAACAGAAAACTTCCTTAGTGCCCTTGGAATCTTTTATCATGTGAGCCAAAGGAAATGCCTACCTTATGTTGTCATTGGAACAGCATTTATTTGAGGTTCCTTCAGGCCTCTGTTTTTACCCTGCTAACTAAGCTAGATATGTGCAGTGAAAGTCTTTTTTGTATAAAAATGTATTTTTACAACAAGTAGTCTGTTTTTACAGCAGTTTCTATCTGTAGTTAATTAGGTTTTTTTTACAAGAAAAAGCAAACTTTGTTGAGGGATCGTGTTTAGACGAATGTGGGTTTGTTTTGCTTTTTTTTGATTCTTATGTTACACACGAGAAATGACAGAAGCCCTCCTTACTCAGAATAATGAAGGGTGTCTGTAAAATGACTGATAAGTCTTCTGCTGTAGCCATTAAATCATTCTTCTTCCCTTGCAAGATTTTCTGAGAGTTGTGCAAGCAAATGATACCATAGCAATGGGGATGGAGATGAACGTGTGTTGCTAAGAAACTACGTGGTCTGTTCTGGACCAGTTGCTCTGATAAAGTGGCTGCCTTAAGTTGTTGCATATGGACAAGAGCCACTTTAGGTGATGTGCGTTTTGCTCCACCAATTCTGACCTGCAATGCTTGCCTTTGCAGATGGAACATGAGGATTTTGTAATGGAGGGGCATGGCAAGACTCCACCTCCTGGTGAAGAAAACAAACAGTGAGTCACGCGTTTATTTAAAAAGGGCCTTACCATGGTAGTAAATGGTGTGAAGCACTCTTGTCTAAATGTGCTGAGAGCATTGGTTGCTTGTTTGATGCTCGCCCTTTTGGTTCTTTAAATGCGGGTATTTAACAGTGGACAGTGGCTGAAAAAAACAAATCAGGATGTTGACTTGCCTTAAATTTAAAAGCATAGAGATATGCTTTGCAATTTCAGAAGGTAAATCAGAATTTGTTGTGAAAGAGAATCATTCTGGAAGCTTAGTGCTCAGGTAGTAAATTCCACTTTTTATTTTTAAAGTGAAAATTTGTACATTAAACATTTATATATTTCTTCTTTGGATAAATAATTTGAAATATGCTAGAACCAGGACCTCTCTCTTGTTGTGCAAATGGTAGAGTGGTTGTCTTTGAAATACTTAATTCACTAAAGTGTGCTGTATTAAAGGAACTGAAATGGTAAACAAAATGGTTTTTTAAGGATAGACAATTTAAGATCCCGGTTCTTAGCAGTTTAAGGAAAAAAGCTTGAAGGGAGGAAAAAATGACAGATTTCTATTTGCAAAACACATGGAGAAAATGGTGTTTCCAATGACTTCAGACTGAAAGCCGGTAGCAGAAGAGCAGAGCTTGGCCCTAAACGTGTATTGCAGTCATGGCTGTGTTCTGTATTCTTTCCTTTGGCTATACAGTGGTAATTTCATGTTGGTATCACAACTAAATGTTTTCCCTGACGGACCTTTTGGAACAAGCAAGATTATCTCTAGGAAATCCACCGCACAAACCTTTCATCAACAGCCCCCGCTCCCAGTGCACCCGGTTGGATGTCACCTCATGAACAGGAATTCTGTTGTCTCTTTCTTCAGCTGTATACTTGTTGCAGAAAGGTTGGGATTTGTCTCAAGTTGAAGGTCTTCCTTACCTTTCAGAGCAGCTACTGACTGAGTTGACTGCCTCTGCAACAGTGAGAAAATCTTTCTGAGGTAGCCAAGATGAGCTTGGGGAAGTTCTAGTGCTGAGCATGCACATTCTTTCCATCATGGAAACGAGCCAAACTTCTCAAAGTAATTGCTGCTATTTCTTTCTATTCAGACTGCCCAACTTACTGTGGTACCAAGAGATACAAAGCTTATTGAAGTAGAAAAGTAGAAACTTTCAGAAAGTTCCAGAAACAAATGAGTGCAGGAATAACATTTAAAGGGCAGGAGTTCCATTTCTGCTCTTGCGAATTACTTATTTAGTTAGACAATAGTGCATGTTGTTGTAGTGAGTATAGGAGAGATGTTGTACTGGATTTATTGTAGCCTTTTGTTTGCTGTCTTATTTTAGGTGCAAGTGGAAGCTGTGGTTATTTTACAGTTGACCTGATTTCTAATTAGAGCTTTCCCAAGTGCCTTACAATCCCTCTATTCTCCAAAACTATACCTACTGGAAAGGGAATGACATCACTGGTAGACAGGAGTGATTTTTTTTTTTTCTCTAACTAATAAATTTATGTTTTTTGTGTATGAAATAACAAGATGATAGAAGTCTTAAAGTGCAGTTTCAGTGATATAGCTAAGAGATGAAAATAATTTTGTGTAGTTGTAGCATAATGCTAGCAATATTATGTTGTGGGCATTGCTCTTAAATTTAAACTGATCACTTGAATCTTTTTCTGAGAACAATCTCAAATTTTCATCTACCTGACAAAAGTTGCCCACCGAGATGGAACTTAGTGCTTGTAAGTGACATTGATCTGGCATCCAGGATAAGTGGATGAATATCACACAAAGGTCCAGTAATTTATATCTTTAATTTACTTCAGAACAACTGTGTTCAGAGCTTCTTGAACAGATCTCAAAAGGAGGAGGGAAAAAACATTTAAAAATTACTTTCATTAAGTATTAGTTGAACATCCTGGAGTGGCTCTATGATGGGCCACAGGAGGGCTTTTAGGGCATCTGAAAATGAGGAAAAGTTGAGATCTGGTACTTCTTAATTTAGAGATTAGAAGGTTTGGAGTCAGGCAAACTTTTCTGGGAAAAGAAAGGAAGAAGAATCCCAAACACTATGGCAGTAGTCAAGCAATGGAATAGGCTGCCCAGAGAAGTTGTGCTGCAAGATACTGGAAACCCAGCTGGATGCAACCATAAGCAACCTGCTGTAGTTAGCCCTACTTTGAGTAAAGGATGGGATTAATCATCTCCAGACATCCCTTCCATCCTAAAAGTCTGTGTATTTCACTGTGTTAGTATATCAGTGGTGTCTTTCTGCTTGGTTCGAATTAAAATCAGAGCTTATTAGTGAGAAGAAATAGATCATAAGTTTGAATGTGAGTTAGATCTTTGCTACAAGCGTAGATATGCTAGATGAAGACTTGTCTTTCCAGCTTTCCAGACGTAGTTTACTCCTTCTACAGCTGTGCAGATGGAATTTTTATTTTGAGTGCTTTTAATTTGCTTTCCTGAAAAGTTGAGCACGTTAATTGAATTGCCTTTCATCTGGGTAGCTCTACTGGCATTGTATTCAGAAGATACAGTTTCAGCAACTGACCTGTGAGGGAATTAACTTGCATCAGCGTGCTCGAGGAGTCAGCAAGTGTTAACCTTAGGCAAACCCAGATATTTTTTTAATATTTAACTGCATTCCAATGGATTCAAATAAGATTTGAATTGGCAATGAAAAAAACAGAAATAAAAAGACACTTCTGAGAAATGTTCAATGTAAGCAGTAGTTTTCAACTAGCTGCGGTTTAGTTTGAAATTTCCTTTGCAAAATTACAGCTGTATAGTGGGCTGCAAGGAGCTGACATCTCTGGGTGAGTTCAAGCACTTTATTTCTGAAATGCAGTAGGCTATTTCAGTGCAGTTTGATTCAGGGATAAAAACTTGACATTGTAAGAGTACCTTCTAGTATTAAAAAAAGAAGAAATGGCGTATTCTCACTCTTTGCTATATTGAATGTTCTTGTATTTGCTGTATTGAAGTACAAAGACCAGGTAACACTATTTCACAGAGCAAATTCTCAGTTACAAAATGCTATTTTTTAACATACCACCGTTAGCTGTGTGTTTTTGCTAGCAGTGAACAAGAGCCTGTATGCCATGCTCATAAAAATCTGCACCAGCAGAGATGACCTGCTGCTTCACAGCTGCCATGACGGCGTAACTGCTGTCTGCTATGCAGTCCTCCTTTCCTTGGCCTGAACGGGTAGAAGTCAGAAGGCACCAAATCCAGACTATAAGGGAGGTATGGTAGGATGGTCCAGCCAAGATTGGCAGTGTGCTCTGTGGTCTTCAAACTGGTTATGGGGCCTGCTGTTGTCTTCTTTTCTGACCATACTATGCGAGGTTGCGCTTTCCTGCTTACAGTGGTCAGAGTTTATAGTTTCTTCAGATTCCAGGAAATCCAGAAGGACCACCCCTTTTGTATCCTAAAAGAAAGTGCACACCCTCTGAGGTCTGTATCTGGAACTATTCTTCCATGGGGAATTCATGGGTTGTTTTCACTCCTGCTCATAGTGGTGATACCATGTCTTGTCACTGGTAATGATGTGCTCTGGAAAGCTATCACCTTCAGCCTTGTATTGGTTCAATAAGTCCTGAGAAACTTGCATACAAATGTCCTTTCTGTTCCTGTGTGAGCCTTTGTGAGACCTATCTGGTGCAAATCTTGCAGTATTTGAACATTGCCATCACCGTTCCCAGAGCACTGAAGCCAATATTCAGCTCTGTACACCATTCTCTGGTAATAATCCACTGATTTGCACTTACGAGCTGATTGAGAGGCTCTTCATTTCATGGTGTAACAGCTGTTCATGGACATCCAGAACGTGGCTTGTCTTTCACATGGCCGTCACCACTGCTGAAACGCATCACCTGCTGCCTTACTGTGCTTACGTCCACTCTTTGGTCTCCATCAACATTCAGCAAGTGTCAACGAATACTGGTGGGTGTAATTTTTTCCACACAGAGGAATTCAGTGACACACCTTTGCTTCATTTGCACTTCCATGTCAGACACCAATTGGTCAGACTGTCCCTCTGCAGCCCTGTGTCACGTGGCAGCAAAAAGGAATGGAATATTGGTGAAAAGGCCACATCACCATCATCCATCTCTGATGTCACAGGCCAACATAATAAAATAGGAGGTATTACTTTTAGAGCAGCCTTCACAGGTTATATACAGGGCTTTTGGACTAGCTATTTACAACATGAGTATAACTCATTTAGATTGGACCCAACTTTCTTGTAACACTATTCATTCAAAATCCTTAGTAGAAGTGAAATCTGGAACGGGCAGTACCATCTCCAGTCCTGTGAATGATGTGAAGTTTCTGCACAGTGCCACTGTTTTATGACTATGGCTGTGCTGCAGGGAGGGCTGCTGCTAATGCTGAAATCCATGCTTCCATGAGTCTACATGGGCTGTTGAGGCTGGAAACAGCTACCTTGAAGTGTGCTTCTCCTCAGGCACTGGAGCAGTCGACTTCTCAAAAAATTTGTAGACAGCAACAAATTGCACCAGCAAAAACATTTTGAGGATCATACTTGGAATTTCAAAATAACCTCCAAATCCTAATTCAGATTATCAACTCAATTTTGTGTACGTAATTTGTGTGTCACCTCAACTTCTCTTGAAATTCGTGGCAGACAGTGCCCTTCCTTGGAAACATCAACAGTTATGTTTAGAAGTAAAGCTCATAGCTGACTTTTCTGCATGTGGAATAAGCTCATAAGGTAAACGTAGCCTAAACCTGTGCCCCCCTTTCCCCTTCCCTCCCTAAAACATCCTTTGACATCCTAACATGCCACTGCTGAGATGTGTGCTATGTATGTAGCAACCAAACAGAGTGCTGCAGTTCTCTCAACATGCTTAAGTTCTAGTGATAATTCAGACTAGCTCTTGTATTGACATCCGAGTAGGAGACTTCTGCCTTTTTTTTATTGCTTATTTTACTTCATTCGTAATTTGGAAGATATGGGAGGGCAGGAGACCACAGGACAAAAGCTCAGGGTAAAAACTGAATACAGCTGATCCAACTGAAACTCAGGAATACTTTCATCAGCTTCACATTATGGAAGTCCTTTTTCACTCCTTGCGATGGAGTGGCAGGACAAGTTTGCATCTCTACCTGTGTGTGTAGGGAGGAGAGCCTGAGGCTCGGAAAAACAATGCCCTTTGTTGTGCAATTGAGTGGGCAGCAGGGGATGAGACAGCAGTGAATTCTGGAGCTGTAGAGCAGCTATGTTTTACTTGTAAGACCGGCAAGTCAATAATGTTGAAAAAGCTGGCAAGAATACTGAAGTATTTTAACTGCCAAAGGATTCATCAATTCTGTTCCACATTTTATTAGTTTAATGTTCTGATTTTTTTTTTCTTTTTTTTGTACCTAAAGTTAGAGGTATTCATCCCCAAGAAAACTCTTGTCTGAATATTCTGTGCAAAAATCATTTAAATGAAGTATTTACTTCTGCAAGCTAGTCTTAAAAATGTTTGAAAATGTTTTCAGATATCATTTAATGTTTTTAAGATACCTTGTTTCACCTACTCGCTCATTTTTCTTTCAAATCTCCTACTAGGAGGTAGCAAAACATTTAGCATAGCGTGTTTTATTTTGTCATGAAGAGATACCAGCTTTCCATGTACCTCATCTATAACCTCCACCATTAGCATAATGTCATTCTGCAAGCATTTTCTGAGTATGTGGAAAATTGGAAGCTACATGACTGAGGAAAAAGAAACAATTGAGATCTGGACAGAAAAATATTAAATCCAAAGGTAAAGTTTCCACTTAGTATTCACATGTGTTTATCCTGCACTGCTGCTAGCACTGAGAGAGGAAAAGATTTGTGGACAGTATGCATTCTGCATTTGAACTGTATGATGCTGCTTTTCCTGGGATTTCATAGCGCTTTCTTCCAGATGTCTTCTGGTAAGAACAGCCTGGTTTGTTGTTTTTTCCAAGATCTGTATTTGCCCTGCGTAGGAAGCACACAAAACCTGCTTCTGAACTTACAAAAAGTCTCTTGGTCAGACAAGACTGCATGTGTAGTCTTTCCAAAAGAAGAAAAAAGTGCATTTCTGTTCCAATTTTCTGATTTATAAGTATGGTATCACAGATTTCCCAGTCAATATCACATTGACACCAACAACGCTATTGATTTCTGTAAGCTTCAGTTCCAGTTGTTATTTCTAGCAAAAAGAAGGGGAATTGTATTCTGATTTACCACCATCTTAAACAGCCGATTGTACTTTGAAGCAGAGAGCATTTCTGTACTGACCAAATTCCTGAAATCCCAGAGCCTCTTTATTCAGACATCACCTCCACCCCCTGTTCTCTCGTCCTTTCTAAGGACTGCCTATGGGACGCCCCATTAACACGAAGTTCATTGTTCAGGCAGTCTTTCTGGTTTGGTTGCAGTGGCTGTTGCCCCTCCCTCTCCTAAGCAGACACTTCTCAGAAAGCTGCCCGAGGTAACTGCCTTCTGATGCATCATTTATATGGATGGCTGGAAATTGCTCTCTTTTCAGCTGTACATTGCTCTGAGATAGGAACTGATGAGTGGCATCTTGCACAAGAGTGAGATAAGTTGCTTCCAGGTTGATCTGTGATCCTTCTTTGTTTCAATCTCCAGCTAAAATGTGTCTCAGTAGGTTTGGCTTTTTTTTCTTATTCTTAAACCGCTCTTCTCAGACAACTGCTTGTGGTGCACAAACTTGAAGCGTGTGATGTCTGTGTTAAATACCACATGGAAAAACAGATCCAAAAATAATTGCTAAACGCTCCATTTGTGATTTCTCTCCTACCTTTATATGGAAGACCATTTACTATGAAGTAGCTTGCTTGAGATGGGCGAGAAAAATGGTTTAAAGAAACTTGAGGACAATTTGATTTCTTGCTCATTCTCCCTACCACTGTTCCTCTTAATGTAACTGTCATAAAGAATAATAAAAATAAAACATATCCTGTAAGTGTTTAGACCAGGAAATCCCTGGAATGCATGCATAGAAGTTCATTAAACAAAACCGGTATTTTCCATTAGTAAATTGAATGTATTATTTCTGGTTAGTGTAATTTAACACTTTCTGAAAAAGAAGATACTGTCTTCTAAATTGTTTGTAAAATAGAAGCGGTGGGGGGGTGGTGGTGGAAGGAATTCTGCCTTTCGGTTCCCTGTTGATGCATTGACTTATTTCATTGTTTATAGTTTGTTGTTGAACTGAACTACATGAAAGTAATAAGGCGAAAGTCTTTCTGCTTGTGGAGGCATTTATTGCTGAGGAAAAAGTGGCTTAGTATGTAAACAAGCACTGGTTTTAGCTAAAAAATTGGTGATCAGGCAAGTTGCTTGGCTTTCAAATCGGTGGTAAAGATGTAAAACGTGAACATTACCTCACATGATTGCATTTGATTTTTGATGATAACTTTATTAATGACAACTTACTGGAAATGGTCTTGGTTTAAAAAGAATGAAATAATTATTGTTTTCAGTAGGAAAATAATTTTATGTTCATAAAATAAAAGTTGGAATAATTTTGTATTCATTCTTTAAAATGTAGTGTAACCTGCTACAAATGCTGAATACTCAAATAATAGCAACAGACTTCAGTAATTTTCCTTGCTGTTCTTTAAGCATTGAGAATAATTCTGAGGTCTGTCTCTATGTTCTGTGTATCACTGGCATGATGCTGTTCATGACTAGTGAAATTGTGTAGTTGGGGAAAAAAGATGAGGTAGCTACACCAAGCTGCTGCCACCCATTTTCAATAAAGAGTTCACATCCTGGCCTCTTAGAGCAAGCCATTGGCATTGTAAATGTTTGTGAATTACAGTCCTGAAATGTGCTTTCACACTGGATGATTGGATCTTCTGTATTTTTGTATCTACACCCAGATGAATGACTGAATATTCATTTCAAGCATATGGAGAGAAAAAAAAAAAAAAAAGGCTAATGGATCTGTGTTACATTAGACTTTTGTATTCTCCTGTTGTTTCCTGTGGTCAGCAAATAGAGATTTTAGTGACTGTCCACTGTACTTTAGAGATGATAAGCAGGATAAAAAAAATATAAACAATCTTTGCATGAACTTGGTTGCAAGTTGCTGAACCTATGTAGACTGTTCAGGAAGTGACCATCCACTACTGTAAAATGCAGTGCTCCTCACAGGAGTAACGCAGATGTGGAAGATAGGGACTCACTGTACAAATGAAAGTACTGTTCCCTGTGGTCAAGATGGTGTGAACTGAACGCTTGTTTACAGAGGTGTTTTGGAACTCTTCAACTGCATCACACTGCTGTCGTGCTGTGATCTGCTGAGCTGGTATGATTTTTCTTGCTGCTACCTTGATAGATTTGCTGAACTCTTTGCACTTAATCAACTTAGTCATGTTTAGGGCTCGTGCTGGTTTGCGTTGGGTTGGTGCATGTATCTGAGTATCTGACAGCAGTAAAGCTTGTAGGATTTTCTTCAGAGGTAGCCAGCTGTTACTTCTGACATCTCAAACCAGAGGGCTGTACGTGAAGGCTGGAAAGGTATTCAGCTTGCTTGGAAAGATCAGTTTACAGATTTTTACTGAAATAAATGATTCTTTTCACTAGAAAAATGAATCAGATTGAGGAAAGCTTTTCCTATAGCAATCCCCCGAGTACACATTTGTTTTGAATTATTATGAATATTTTTTAAAAATATACTCTTTTCTTATCGTATTGTGGTTCCTTTAATGCGAACAAAGGAAAATGGGTTGGTGCCAGTTCGAACCAAGATGCCAGAAATTCCTTTGCTCAGAGGTTTCCGGGCCAGTGACTGAACTCCCCACACAAAAACTCAAAACAAGTCGGAACAATTCGTGGAGAAGTACTGATCTGTCTCACCATAAGTAAAAAAAAGTGTCTACAAAACTCAAAGTGTAGCACACCTTCCTTATAGGTATAGAAGGAAAAAAAGGAGCAGATCTGGAGTAAGACTAATGCTTTCAATTCAGGAATCTTTTGTGAGACATCCCTTAAACATTTGTGAGAAATCTGCTCTGCACTGATAGACTAGACTGAAGTGAATAGGATGTATTGAGTTTCAGTAGAGGTATGTGTAAAGGATCCATACAAAGAGGAGGTCTTGTTGTGGTGATGTGTTTATAGATGTGGAAGTTAGATTTCTCTTTAAATATTCTGACTTTAATGCTTGCTGCTGTAACATTTAAGGCTTCTGGCCTTAAACAGAGGGGAGGGAAGCGTTTAACCAGTGAGTTTATTGCTGCTTTTGAGGTGCACACTAACAGCTATTGTTGATGGAAGGTCAGTTGAATCAATCCTCTAACTGGCATGGTAATTCCCATGTTGTAAACAACAATTAGAAAGCAACAGCTTGCTGTGTATATGGGCATAGTGATAGTCTATAGTATTTCCCTCAACATCTGTTCATACTAGGGGAAAAAAAAGTATCATCTTTTCACTAGCGTAGATAGAATTGGATAAAACTGATAAACTTTTAATATTTCACAGATATCTTGACAGTCTATATGATTTCAGCAACTGAGGGTGGAAACCCATTAGCTGAGGCTTACAATCTCCAAAATTGAGGAGCTGCCAAGATGACAGTACAGGAGCAGGTTAATGAATTGCTAAAGTCTCAGAATGCTCATCTGTGCAGGTGTCCTTGCACTCTGTGGTAGTGGGGAGTACTAGCAAGGATACTTGTGTAAGTGATTCTTGCAACCCCCAAAAAAACCCAGTTGGCATTTGGAAGAGACCTGACTGAAGATTTTGAGAGCTTCTTTTGATTTGCAGTTTGCTTTCTGTGTATATAGCTTTCCAAGTAAGTTTGGAGTCTCTTGTCTAGTTTTGCTCAAGGGAGCAGGAGGAAAAAGAAACGACAATATATTTACTATTACCAGTATGGTAAACATCAGTGATTGCCTAGAAAAGAGATGGAAGTTAATTTCCTGCTAAAAGGAGGGCTTCAGAACAAAGCAAGAGATTGTATTTTCTGGCTGTCTGTTGATAGCTGATCACTGTCATCATAATATGTGTTTTGAGATTAAGTGCAGCAGATGCCTGGGTTGGGGGTGCTGCAGGAGGTGCAGAACAATTATGGGAAGAGTCTGCATAGACTCGTGTAGTGCTGAGGCCTTGGCATCAAAGAAGTGGATGAGCAGGAAGCTGGGATTAGCGTGGTGGAGATTCAGCCATGTGTGACAGAGACTGGTAGGAAATGAGTTTTTACTTCCATTGTTCACGGAACAACTTTGTTAAAAGGAAGATAGAAGGCTTTATGCTTCTGCACTTTGGAAAGGGCATTTGAGGAGATTGAACAAGTGGAGGCATAGCGATGGATTATTCATAGGCTGAACAGCAAGGGAAAGTATTGTGGCAGATTAAGGAAAAATTAGGTGGAAAAGTGAGTGTTTGCAAAATTCTCTGAATGAAGTTTTCCTTGTAAGTTATCCTTCTGTGAACACTTCATTAATGTATAGATTCAAAACTTTGTCTTGGCCTTGAAGTAATGAATAGCTCTTAGACATAATGTGCTGTGAACTTTTCGGGTCTTTCACTCTTCTTTTGTCCCTGCCAAGAAAAGAGATCTGACTTCTACTGTGATTCCAAACCACTGCTGCAATATAAACTCTGCATACTAAAGTTGGTTACTGCGTTCCTAAAGTGTGTTGATAAGTGCCTTTGTGTATGGGGTGCAACAAGCAGTTGTAAACTTCTCAGAAACTGTGCAAGCTTTTCCTACATTGGTCACGGTATTTTTCTACATAAAAAGAAGCTGCATTATACTTTGGCTACAATTGTTTATAAAAAAAAAAAAAAAAGTAAAACACCTGCCAACTCTATTTTCACAATTCTGCAGCATCAAATATCTCACTGCTCCCTGAAGTTGGGGGAGGAGAAGAATATATAGTTTTCCTTAGGAATGAGTATTTTGTCCTTGAAGAATGCTCGGACACTTCAAAGTCTGAACTCCTACAGAGGGAGGCCATCTCTTGAACAATGGCTTGTATGCAATTGCTCTGAAGACTTCAAAAAGAAAAGAAAAAAAGTTGATGGTTGATACAGCCAGATTTAACTATTGTCTTTGCTTTGAAAACTGGTAGGTATTTGGTACCTCTGTGTGGAGAAAATAATTAAAAAGTGATCCGAACTATTCAATATCCAGGACAGAGCAACTGGGAACTTGACACTGACATCTACAAAACTTACGAAGCAATATGCTTTGGAATCCTGATTTTTAACCTAATGTTTTCACTTGTTCTCTTGAAATAAATAATGTGGCATATGTTAGAGCACACAAGGAATAGTTAAGAGTTGTAATTCTGTTTCTTAAATTAAGTGGTTTTCTGCTTGCTTTTTTTGTTATTAGACATACTGCAACTACGTGCATATGTATCCCTACCCTCAGAGTTGCAATGTTTTTAACTACTTAGGAAAGACAACGTGACCTCTGTAAATCCCATTAACTTGAGGAGGTGAACAAGCTGCAGTTGGTGCTTGTAAGCACGGTAATCCAGGTCAGTTGATCTTTGGTGACCATCCTTCCTGCCTCTGTCACAACACCTACTTTCTGGGGTTGGTCTGGGGAAATCGAGCTGATGAGCTGCAGTAGGATGGAGGGCATGCAGGCCTCAGTTTACTTTGGACTTTGCCTATGGTACTCCAGGAAACAAATTGTGCACTAACAGAAAAGAGGAAAGTTGGTGAGAAGGCATTTGTGCTATGAGAAACTTGTTAATTCCTCAGTAGAAACCTCAAACATTATGTCCTCAGCTGACTTGACGTTTTCACTTCCATTACATCAGCTATGAAGAACTTAGTAGGGGAATAAATAAGTTTTAAGTTTGTCACCATGGGTAGTGTGGGCAACGCGGATTGCCCGGTGGGATGAGAGATGTAGGATGGTAAGGGTGCAGCCTTCAGAATAAGCAAGGTCGCATCAACCTGTAGGACTTTGAGCAAAAACGAAATGGCAGCCCTGCAGACAGGGAGGTTTGCATAAGAGCAGAATGATGCTGACTCCTTTTAAAACAGTGTGAAGATCTGCAGATCAGCCAGGACCTGCCCTCCTTGAGGTGACCACTAGAGAGTATAGGTGGTGTCCCAGTTCATCTGCTGGACAGTGGAGCATCCCTGTACACATCAAGTTGAGGCCAATTTACTGTTTGGTACCCAAAGATCACCTAGAAGGTTTGTCTATATCTAGAACCAAAATGCAGTTTGATGTGAATTAAAAAAACACTCAACCACTCTCCTCCTATCTTGGCTGTAAGAGCACAGAGAATCCTTGGCTGTAAGCATTCAGCACGCATGTCTGCTCACAGTGGGTGCTGTCCTCAGAGGAGCACTGTGAAGCTTCATTCAAATTTTTAAGATGCTTTATGATCCTCAGATAGAAGGTGCTTCGAAATGAAGTGTTTGTGATCAGGCAAGTTAGTATATAACAAGAATATAACTTTTTAACACTCGCTATTAACAGAGCTGTCAGCATCAGAAAGCTTAATGGTTAGGTTTTCAAGTGCAGTTGCCATCTGAAGGGATGTGCAGGTCTCATATATCCTTTTTTAAATTGATTTTTATTTTATTTTTGCCATAGTCAACTTTCTGACTGTCATGCTGCTGCTTCTCCTACCACAGTTTCGGTTTGAGGAACACTGCATTTAAGAAACAAACAAAAAAGAAGCACCTTCTCTTCTGTGCTGTGAGTAGACAAGACTTAACCAGTGAGCCAATGGGAACAGATACAGAGAGATGTGCGTAGAAGTTGCTGGCTTGGTTGAATTTTTATATTAAAAAAGGAACTTAGAAGTTGTTTCCTATGGAAACAAAACATGGGTGGTTTTCACCTCATCAGTGGAACCTCCCAGCTCTTCATGAAGACAAACAAGGCAAGGTAAAACAGGCCCAGAGCCCGTTCATTTTTGACAGAACGGTAAATTGGGCAGTTTTATCCATCCTACAAAATGCTCTATAAAATAGTTTTTGTTTCCTGATTGCTTGCTTCTTCCTCTCACAAAGTTTTCTATTTTTAAAAGCTCTCTCTACTGAACAACAAACTTCAGAGCAATGAAGGAGAACGGCTGCTCCAAAAGTAATGCCTGCTATTTTATTTTGTTGGCCCATGACATCAGAGATGGAAGTTGGTGGTACGACAGCAGGGGCTGAACCTTTCCTCCAAAATTCCATTACATTTTGTTGCCGTGTGACAGAGAGCAACGGAGGGACAGTCTGACACAATGGTGTCTGACATGGAAGTGCAGATGAAGCAAAGGCGTGTCACAGCCTTCCACCATGTGGAAAAAATGGCACCCAGTGTTATTTACTGACACTTGCTGAATGTTGGAGACCACACAGTGAGGCAGTGGGTGGTGAGTTTCAGCGGTGGTGGCAGCCGTGTGAAAGACAAGCTATGTGGTACCCATGAAAAGCTGTTACACCATGAAATGAAGAGCCTCTCGATCGGCTCATTTGTACAAATCAGTGGATTACCACCAGAGAACTGTGTACAGAGCTGAATATTGGCTTCAGTGTATTCAAGGTTTGAACTTGTAGACTCAGGCCAGAGAAGACAACCACCTTTCTCTGACAACCCTTCTCTTGCCCTGCACACCCTCAGCCTTGACCTGACTGCCCTACCACACCCACAGCGTAGTCCTAATTTGGAGCCTTCTGCCTTCAGTCTGTTCAGGCTGAGGAAAGTGGGTCTGCGTGGGGAAACGTTTCCTAGTAATGACTGTCATAGCAGCTGTTAGGCAGTGGGTCAGCTCTGCTGGTGCAGATTTAAGAGTATGGTATGCAGGCTCTCGTTTGTTGCTGGTGAAAATGCACAGCTAATAGGTGGTATGTTGAGAAATAATGAATAGCTGAGAATTTTCTCTAGGAAAATAGTGTCATTGTGCTCTTTGTATTTGTTCTAATTTTCAAGGAAGTAAATAGGAGGCATTACTTTCAGAACAAAGTATGTACTTAACTTGATAGTAGCAACTTGGCTGAGCGCTGATTGCTTGACGACTTCCCGGCACCATCAGCTCCTGAACGGAGAGCTTCCATGCCTTGAGAACAAGGAGCTGCCGTACCACGGTGAGCTTGAGAAGATTTCTATGTCCCAGTAGCACAACTTGGTTTTGAGGGGAAGTGAAATTACCCGTAGCTTAGTACGTGCTCCCGTCCACACCGTGCCCACACACACGTAGCACGTGCGGCTGCAGCGCTTGATGCAGTTTTCCAGAAGGCAGCAACAGCGGAGCGCTTCCCGAGCCGCCGTCAGCCGCCTCCCCGGTCGAGGCTCCAGCGCGGGGCCGACTCAGGCGCGCGTTAGCTGTCGGGCGCGCTCTGTGCGCGGCCCCTTTAAGGCGGCGCGGGGTCGGGCCCCGCCGCGTGATTGACAGGTCGGCGGCATCACGTGACCGGGCTCTATTTGAAGGTCACAAAAAGCTGCTTCCTTTAGAGAGAGGGAGAGCGAGGGAGGGAGCGGGAGAGCGAGCGAGGGAGGGAGCTCACGCCAAAATGGCCGACGGAGTCTCTGCTGGCTTCTGAACATTTGAAATTGAAAAAAAAACAAACGCGAAATCGTTTCGGGATTTTTTTTTTTTGTTTCATTTCCATTTCTACCTTGTATGCCTCAACTCGCTGGATTTAAGCACTGCTGCACTTTATGAGGTTAGTGGCGCCCTTATATTTTATTACTACGATGATTTTTAAAAATTTTTTTATTATTTTTTTTTAATTACCCATTCGTCGGTTTTAAAGAGCCCGACCCGGCCGTGCCCGGCGCTGCTCCGCGGGTGTCTCGGCGCGGTGCGGGGCTCCGGCAGCGCCCGCGGAGCGCTTCGGAAAGATGGCTCTGTGCGAGTGCGGCTTTGGGGGCGATTCGTCACGTAAAGCACCTGGGCGGATGGCTGCGGCTCCTCCGCCTTCCCCGAGCCGCCCGGCTACCGGATCGTACAGAAAATCTCGTTCTATTTAAATGGAGGCTCCCGAAACAGCCGTTTCTTCCCCGCAGCACCCCGAGCTCTTCAATCTGCTGCAAAAATTTGCATACACGGAGTCGGGTTTGCATTCTTCCTGCCGCCGGCTCCGGCGGGGACGGATGGGGAAACGCTCGCCGCACGCCTGCCCTCCTCGGGAGGGGACGCGGGGAGAAGCGCCGCGGCGTGTGCTGTCCTATCGGGGCTCGGCGCGGCCCCGGGCTGCCCTGCCGTCCATTCCCTCCCTTCCCCTCCCCTCCCCCGCGCCGGGTGAAGCGCGGTGCTGAGCGGAGCGGCGCTGCCCGGCGGCTCCAGGGCCCCCTCCGCGGGCTCGGAGCGGGGCGGGCGCGCTGGCGGCTGCAGGGCGCTGCTGATGTCTGCCGCTCTTCGGAGTGTAAGCGTTCCATGTTCTGTTGGTAAATACAGGGGAAAAGCGGCGTTTTCTCGCCTTCCCCCCGCCCGCTCTCGTACTAGCGATTTAAAGGCAAGTTATTTTTGCATCTCCCTCCAGAAGCGAGCAGAAAATTAAAGGGAAATAGCTGAAGCTCGCTGTGCACAGGCACCTCCCCCTGCATTGTAGGAGTGTGATGTAATGCTCCTTCTGCGAGGTTAAATGAAAAAATCTCTCGGTGGCGGTGTGCGTTCTTCATCTCCTCCTGGTAGGTCCTCTAGTGCTTTTTGCATTGGATGTTGAAGCAGCAAACGATGATGATAATAAAAGAATCTACTCTCAGATTTTCTGTGTGCATCGATTGTGATTGGCAGGTCAACTTTATAGATCCACAAGATGGATTGTTTAACGTTTCTTTGTGGCCTTATATCCGCACGGCTGAATCCAAATGGTGGAAACACATTTGTCTTCATTGTAGTCTCGTAGAATATATCAGATTTCCCCCTCCTCCTTGGCTAGAAGATATTTTAAATAATCCTACAGTATATCAATTTTTTTTCTTGGAAATTAAAAGGTGTTTTCTTTTCAGTTAAGGTGAGCCTATTGAAAAGAACACTCAAATTTTGGCCTTAAAAAGTTTAGAGGTAACATATTACCTAGTTCCTATATAAGATAACGTGCTTTCTTCCTGTTTAGGATTAATTATCTTAATGGAATCTACTCTCACGTTGGTAGCTTGTAGCTGAGTGGGAGAACGCTGTAGACACCCTGTGTCTTTGGCCTGGTGCAGCCTGGTGGCTGAACCTGCTTTTGTTATTCAGGGCTGCCCTGGGCTTAGTGGAGCCCTCATGTAGCCAGAACGTGCTGACTGTACCTGTTGCTTGGCAAACTTCAGGTGTACAGTTCCCAAACACAATGTTACAGATAGGATTCCCAGGTTTGTCACTCAGTTGACCAAATCATCAGATATGTAGTTCCAGTGGTACTGGCCATAGCTTAGAATGGTTGAACTGTGAGGCAGGTGAGCTTTATCCTGGACCAGCAGCGCTGTGGGATGCAGCCTTCTCAGGATCTCTGCTTGGGGAAAGTCCTCACCTTTTTTTGGCCGTCCTGCATTACTCTCTGCAGTCAGATCATGTAAATGCTAATGTATCTCAAAGGTATGGAAATGGGTTATGGGATATTCTCTAATACCTGCAGCTGTTCATAACTATAGAAGCCGTCATGGATGCTTAATATAATATTGTAAAGCAGTCACTGAAAATAGTAGAAGCAATTCCAGTATGTAGTCTCTGTCTTTTGAGTAGTTTTCTGAGATGATCTTTCCTATTCAGAATTACCAATTAAAATAGTTTGTCATCCGAGTATCTTTGAGTTAGCGTAAGTTCATGAGGGGTGTATGAGGACTCTGCAGCCCATAGAACGATGGGGTTTTAAAAAAGTGAGTCTGACCATTCTCAGTGCTGTGCGTTCTGTATGCCCCTGTGGTACGAAGGGAACAAAACACGGGTTTGGTCCATTTTGAAGGACAAGTTACAATTCCTAGATCAGAATTTGAGCGTTACAGTGGCGTTGTGTCGGGGAGCACGAGCCCTTCTGCTTCGTTCAGGTTACAGCAACGGCAGTAGCTTTGGAAGTGTATTTTATTGTTCTGTTTGCATTTCTCTGACAATTGTTATTGGTGTCTGCAGGAATCGTTCTGTTTCCCCAGACAGGCTGTTTCAGTAGACTAAAAATTGTTGCAGTTCCGTAGTCAGCAGAGACCCTGGAGTTTTGTGCTCTACGTTTTGGAGATAATTGATGAGAAAGGCCTTATTGTCATTGAGCATCAATATACAGGAGTCTGCAGCTGGAATTTAAAAAAAAATAAAATCAAGGAAAACAAGTGTCTGAAAAATGTGTGCTTGCTTTTTTCAGCAGCTTTCTTTTTCTTTTTTTTTTTTATAATCCTTTTTACCTCCACTGGGAAAGAGGGAAAAGAAAATCTCTTTTATTTTCTCTTGCAAGTTTCTCTTTTAAACTTCAGAAGGTCGTGCAGTCTGTGCTGCTGGTCTCAGCTAAAAACCTTTTGAGACTTTTGTCTTTGATTTATTAATAGATGGCTTTGTAGAGTAGAAAGCATCCATGTTTACAAGTGAAGAAAAAATTTGCTGTGTGAGTTCGTATACTGTTGAAAGAATATTTGTCCCTTTCCCATTCCCTTGGAAGATTTTGTTGTCGCTTGCACCTTGAAGCAGAACTCCTTAGTTTTGGTCATCATAGAACTACTTTGCTTTTGCTGACGTGGATGGAAGGCATTGCCTTGGTGTTGTCTTTGCTTTGGCTAGTAGGTGTGTTGTGACTGAGAAGCACGAGGGTCTTTTTGTTTTGGTGTGGTTGTGTTTGTTTGCGGGAACTGATTAAGAAGAAACGTGCCTCTTTCTGAAGGGCTGCTTCAGCAGAAGTCCTGGGCTCCTATTTAAAGAGCTCAAAATGTGAGACAGGGGAATAAGACATGGGAAGTTCAGCTCTGACAAGCTGTGTTTCAGTTTTCTACCAAGGGGATCAGGTGTGGATATCTGAGTTCCAGTTCTGTAACCTTTCAGAAAGTCTGATAGAGGGTGATGTGTAACAACAGGGCAGCAGTAAGTTGGGTGGTCACTTAGGAGAAGTTTGCTGAGGAAGGTGGTTAGGTTGTAAGTGGCTAAACTTTAAATATTTGGCTGTAATTGTTGCTGCAGAATTAATTTGTTACACAGATCTGAACTTTAGGTGAATATGAAGACATTGATTCTCAAAGCACGGCAACTTCAGTATTGACTTCAGGAAAGAGCAAGTCTCGTTACTAACACATCACTGGAATTTAGTTGATATGATTACAGACCCATTTCAAATCACAGATTGGCCCATATTGGAAGAGACCTCAAGGATCCTGAATCTCCAGCCCCCTGCCACATGCAGGGCCACCAACCTCCCCATTTCATACTAGACCAGGCTGCCCAGGGCCCCATCCGGTCTGGCCTTGAACACCTCCAGGGACGGGGCATCCACAGCCTCTCTGGGCAGCCTGTTCACATCAGTGTCAGACTGTCTTAAGTGAGGTGTCAAGGTAAGACTTGGCCAGTTCAGCATCAAGGGTGAATGTGGAGGTGTCACAGAGATGAAAAATGCTGTATGACCAAGGTATTTCCATGTTGTAGTGGTGGTACCGTAAGTGCTTTGAAGGGCACATGAGAAATGGTGCCTTCCTCTGTCTGTGGTGAGCACCAGCTCTGGAGCTGTGCATCCAGCACGTCTCACTGCTGAAATTCTTTCACGTTTGTGAATCTGTTTCTAAGCCAAGGCAGCAAGGTTTGTTTTTTGTAGAGACAAAGCATTATATTTTTGGAGCACTGCGCATGCAAAGTGTGGGTTTTTTATAGACAGTGCCATCCACACACTTGTGAAGTGAGTTCCTGAAGCTTTATGGGTATTGTCAATTTAACGGATGTTTTCCTTTTTTTTTTGTATATTGTGTGCTGGGTTTTAGTTTAGGGCTGAAATGCTGTGGTGCTACGGTAGTTATGTACTTGTTATTTCAGAGAAGTCATGGAAGAGCTGGCTGATCTGGTATTGGGATGTTACGTTATGGGCAAACCTCGATTCTCCTTCAGAGTGTTTTAGTTTCAGAGCCACGTTTATTTAGGCAGTTTGGTCGTGTAGGAAAACATAAAACAAGATATAAACCCTGGTGTTACCTCAGGGATGCAAGAGAAGATGCATTAGTAGAACAGGTGATATTTGGAGGCAGAGCAATGCAAGACGTAACACAATATGGAAAAATGTGTGCTGATACACCTGTAGAAAAAGTATGGAGGGGAGCCCTGTTAATGGCCATAGCTGAGTACTGTTTTAGTGCTACAACTTGTATGAGTTTAATGAAATGAATGTTTGTTTATGTACAGGAAAGAGAATGATGTAAAAGTGCTTAGCTGTCTCCAGGTGGAAAAATGCCACTGAAGTATAAGCCTGTGTATCCATTCAAATTTATGTTAAATGGGACTTCTGTAGTAACATCTAGGTTTGGAGCTTAGAGCAGCAACAAAACCAAAACAAGGCATCAAGATACAACTATTTTATTTCATGCCAGCAAGAGGAGGATTCTTGTTAGGGTGGTACCTTTGCAAGGCTTCACAGCAGCATGAACAGTAGCTGAGGTTCGGTGCATGTTCAGGTAGTTCAAGTAAGAGCAGCACAGCATGGCAGAAGAAGGTAGTCTAGAAAATGCAAAAAGAGCTCAAGTATTTTCTGTTATTTTTCCACTGACGTATTCATGCCTTGAGGATGAAACAGCAGAATCTGAAAACCAAATGGAGATTGAGGAGAAGATTGTCTTCATTTCTGAACCAGAGAAGGGTGGTTGTTTTGTGTTTGTTTTTTTTTAACAGAACAATGGAAAAATCACTTCTAGCATTCTCACTTTTTTTTTTCTTTCTTTAAACACAGCATTTGTTAGTGCAGAACGATCATAAGCTACTGTCCATCTGTGATTTCACAGTGGTGGTTTGCCCACAGCCTCTGTATGCACAAGTGTCTGCGTGACCAGCTGCAAGGAGGCTGCTGGAGGGGTCCTGGGCAACCTGATCTGAATGTGGATGTTTGGTGGCCCTGCTAGGCAGGGGGGTTGGAACTACATGATCCTTGAGGTCCCTTCCAACCCAGGTGATTCTGTGATTCTGTGATTCTGTGTGATTCTGTGAGTCCTTAAAGCATATTCACACAGTAGCCTTTGTAGATACTGAACTTTTTAGGCTAGCTGACCTATATAAAAGCAGGAATGGTTAGATATGTATTCTCTTAATGCCACTTAACCAATAATTAGGCTTCAGTTCACTTGTCCCATTTTATATGTGTGGCAGATACACACAAGTGTGTCGTCATCATCATTCAATCTGTATTTGGGAACTTAACTATGCCTGAGCCATCCAGTTCTTCAGGACGTGGTGTTGTACATCACTTAAACCTCCCTTAAAGTCTCTCTTCTGGGTTTCCTCCCTTTTACTGGTTTGAATTTTACTATTTGTAGTAAAAGACATTGCAGCATTCAAGCGTAGCTGTGTTAGTGTTCTTGCTGGAGCTTCATTATTAGCACTTAAAAAAACACATAACTTCAGTTACATAATCATTCTGATTTGGGGCCCACTGTAGAACACGTTACATTCTGAATTTATACCCTAGACATATTTGTCTACAAAACAGCTTGCTTTGGCAAGAGGAAGAACTACTAGTGAGAACTTAATCAAAGAAAGTGAGACTGATGTATTTTCATGCATTGCTTTGCCAGCTAGATAAACAGTGGGCTTATGCTCAGTTTTCTGCTCTGAACAATTCACAGGGATAATAGTTCATCTAATCACAACACAGAGACGAATGTTGGTATTTTATTGTGTGGAAATTCTGATCTGGTTGTTCTTGCTGGATTGTTTCCAGGCTTTTCTGCCTCTTGCTGAAGAGAGTTTGAGGACCGTAAATGTGACATGGGGGGGGGGAGGGAGAGAGGGAGGGAAGCAGGGGGGAAGGAGCAAAAGGAGTCAGAATGTAACTGTCATCCTTGGCTGACACTTTCATGTGTGCTTCAAGGATTGGTCATCCCATGAAGCAGAGGGGGTCGTTAGGCTCTTTGATCCTCATACGAATTTTGAGATGGTACGAATCTTTTCTTGCCTATACTTGTGTGTCGTTAGTTGCCCATTGCTTTATTAAAAGATTTTACAGTAAATATTTAATAAATAAAGCTAGTTAAACACAGTGGCAGTAGATAGAGGATCTTCTATTTAGGTTACATATATGTCATGGTTCTCTTTTTCTTTGTGGGTATGATGACAAGTTGATGAGGATTGGTTGGAATCTAAATGCTGACCAAGTTCAAACTGTTTTTGAGCATAGTTGGTTAACCTGAATTAAAACCCCAAAAGCTTCTTTTAAAGAACTTCTGTATCTCCAGCTGGTGCATTCTTATTATAGAAGTCGACTGAAGCAACTAATGTTAATTGTGAATTAAATATACTTATGTTACAAAGTCACATTTTCCATTCTTTTTCAGGTTATATTCAGGTAGCATCATGATACATCTTAACCAGACCAAATGATGCAGACGGACAATGTGGACAAGGCATTAGGGTTATTTCTGTTTGGTTTGGTTTTTACCTGTGTCTTGTAATCCTATTCAGGGCAGATCTAGATTACCCTGGCAACAGTGCTTGTTAACCAGTGTAAAAGGCTTGCTGTTGTATTCGTGTTTGCTCCATCTGATGGAAACAGGTGGATGGTAGTGTGGTGGAGGAAGCAGAAAACAAAATCTTATTTGGGTAAAGATTTAATCTTGCTAATAATTGTGCATCCGTGCTACTTCAAGATGGTATTTCTTCAATTTTCCAGGCTCTAATCGGCAAATGTATTTTGAAAGGCACTGTGATAGAGCAGTAAAATGTTAGTAAATGACCTGGAACAGAAGAATTGTAAATTCTGTAGCGGGTAATGTTTCACAGCTTTGAACCATTTTTGTCCTCCTTGAACACATGCTGTCTGAATTTGCATTTTACCCCCTCCTTTTTGCATGGGAGCTATTCTGGAACGGTTGTTTTTGATGAAGTCTCTGTTTTTGTCTCAAAATAAAGCAGTATTCTGAATTCATTTATGCTGCTGTTGTGTTATTAGTTGGGAGACAGCCTGAAATTTGTCACTGCCCCAAATAAATTCTGTATCCTGATACAGGAAAAAACAATGGGAGGTGCATTCTTACCAGATTTTAAGTAGAACAAGATGCAGAAGGAGATAGTAGGTGGAGGCTGCACTAAATCCTAGGCTTTAAGCTGAAGGCAAAGACTTGCATTGTTAACTAACATACCATAAAAGTGAGTTGCTTTGTTCTTAGTCTAAGCATGCCTGTATGGTTTGGCTGAACTGGCCAGTCTCTGGAAAGTCAGCCTGCCTCGATAAGGTTCTGAGGTCAGCTCTTCTCCCAGGGTGTGGATTTAAAAGCACTGCAGACTGTTCTAAAGGTGACCGGCTGTGTTTGCGTGACTGATTCATTGGAGCTCAGGAGAAGCTGAGGCTCGCTGCTGTCAGTCTCCATGGCATTCTGCTTCATCAGATAATGAGAAGTGAAACTTCTACAGCAGGCATGCAAGATATTGTACGCTTTCACTTTTTGTAATTTCTCTTGATCTTTTTTCTTGAGAAAGCTTATATTTGAAATGATAGTTTAGTTAGTGCTACATATTGCAGTTAAGGTTGAATGGTTTTTCTACTGCACATTCCTAGGCCGTTTTTTGTTGTTAACTAAGATTCTTAAAATATTAGTTGTTGTAATTGCTGGAGCTGAAGCATTGCATGCCTTGTGTATGCTTAATATAAGCTGTTAAAAACAGATTTCATCACTGGCTCAGTAGGTTAATAAGAACAAGGTCGTAGGTTGTTCAGTACTGTCAGTTAAAATTGCTTTTAGAGCAGATTTCATTTCATCTTGTTTTGTGTTTTTTTTTGTGTGTGTTGTTTTTTTTTAACAAAAATCTGAACGACTCCTTTCTGATCATTTGTTTTCCACATTACTATTTATTTCTTTTGATATTTGTGAGAATATCATACATGTTTATGTAGTGCATGTTAGCAGTTAATGCATTTAAAAACTACTGAGTGTCAGCTGACGCATGGAGACTTCTTAGCAGACCTTACCTACAGCCACAGTGGAAAAATTGCTCTCAGTTTGTATTTTGTTTGTGGAAAAGTCTGCAAAAACAAAGCGAATGCCATTCTGTAAGGTAAGCGTATGGATGGAAGAGGAGCAGCAGAGAAACATAGAGGCTCTCTGAAGGCCACACAGCAAGGCAGTGGCAGAGCCAGACTTGAACTCAGAAGTTCCTGGCTTGTGGCCTGAGGCCCCAGCCAGTTGTGCACAGCTGTATTGAATTGTGTACAGGAAGATGCTTTCTTTTTCCTAATGCTTTATGGGAACAGAGCTGATTTAAATAACACGATAATATGGATTAAAAGCTGGAATAGTATATTTCACCTTTCTCAAAATCTCAAATGCTAAAGGTTCAGTGTCTTAAGCTTGCATTTAATGATTGTGGATTTCCATTCTGCTGAGGAGTGTGGTTGATGCAGCTGGATGGTACACCGTAATGAAGCATAGTGCAGGGTCTCGAGGTCAGACTGAGGGCTTCTGCAGCCAGTAGAAATATTCAGGGCTTAAAAGCTGCTCTGCATGCTACCTTGAGAAATCCTAGCATTAAAAATGTGCATAAATAAATCCCTGAAAAGCAGACAATTTCCTTTGATGTTTCAAAGTACAAGTTAAAGTCTAGTTCAGACACGGTCCTCCTGAAGTATTTATGAAATTCACTTTCTATATATAACGCTCACCAAGTTTTTAATGAGGTTTTACGTATTGTTATCCTTCAGTGAATTATGAAAGGCTTTCATCATGTGAATCCTACAGAGAAGAGGAAACCTCTGTAGATTTTCTATGGATTCACTGATGGTTGTTCATTCCTCGAGTAGAAATTTTGATAGCTTTTATTGAACGACAATTTTGGTTATTTGAGGTGTTTCCTTCAGGTAGGAGGCCTTGATTTAGAGCTTCATTCTGTAGAGTGACTACAAGTTCTTTTTCTGTACTGTTGAAACTGCAAGGATTAGCAAATCTGTTTTGGTGGTAAAAGGGACTTTTCCATGCAGTTTTGTTAGTTCCAAGCTGTAGCAGCAAAAGAGAGCTTGGGTTGTATTTTCTCGGCTGCACTGTTTACGTATCAAGCATTTCTTGCAATCTATGGCCCTATGCAAATATATAGTAAGGATGTTGTCCTGAATTATTCAAGTGACATTTGGTTGGGGAAATGAATGAAGCCAAAGCAAACAAAAACAACCGAAATCAACTCATCGTGCTGCCCTGACACCCGTGTGTGTGTTGCACCTGCCTGCAGGTTTGCTTTTGCCTGTGGAATATAAGAAAAGTCTTGAATAGATCTTAACAACAACAATAAAAAGGTTCAGGTACTGTAAACTTTCAAGCAGAGTATTTGACACTTGTGATGGATGGAGCACTTGAGCCTTCCTTGCTCAGCATGGCAGTGTGACTGTCCCTCTATCCAGAAAGAACTGTTACTGGATGCTGGTGCACTTTGAGGCTGCATTTAAGACTTTTCATTGGTAGTGACAAAAGTTGCAGTAAGCAAGCAGTGTTTGTGGTTTGTTTCTTGGTTGTTTTTTTTTCCTCCGAACTCACTGGCCTCTTGTATGCATCCTGCTAACTGAGCCAGATAAGAAATGCTCTCTGCAGTAGTTTCCCTTTCAGTTTCAGCTCTTTTGGTGTTCACAAGTCCTTCTGGCTGTGGCTTGAGGAGGTGTTCAGACTGGATGACTGTCAGGTCTGTTGCGCAGTCCTGGGCCGCTTTTGGGATGGACGTTGCTTTGGCAGTTCTTGCTTTACTCACCTCTTACAGCTGGTGATACGTTAGAGTTAAACCATGTAGTTCTTCCCAATAGGCCTTCTGGAAATATCAAACTGAATAACTAAACTCGGCTGCTCATCAGTATGCAGAGTACGGTACTATCTTGTTACCACCCCAGGAATGTGCAATGGGCTGGGTTCTAGGGATGGTGACAGAGACCTGACTGACTGAGATTATTCATTCTGAGCTGTGTGGACTTTGATTTAGATGGGTAGGTTAATCACTAGCAGATGAAAGTTCTTGCTGTTTTTTAAAGTAACACGTTAGCAAGAGCAAGCTTATCAAAGGCCTTTTTAATTCAGGATGTTTTTTCCAGCAGATGATCTCGATTAAAGCAGGTCTGATCCCTTCCTGAAATTTGGAATTTCAAACACATATGTGAGTGAATTCCCTGCCATTTGACTGTGTGGTCATGCTCACCTCTTTGTTCAGTTGCACAGTCCATTTTCTCAGTACAGTGGTTTCATAGAGAGTTAGAAGCTTTGTGCTGGCAGTATGCACAGAAGCATCAATAAGCCAACAAATTAGATTTGAGGTTCTAGTGTTTAAAGGGCTTTTCTTTCAGCAGGAAATAGTCTCCCACACCAGCTTATGCATTTTTAACCTTCAACTTTATATAGCAGCAAAGAGTTGACCTGTCTATGCAGAGCCACCTTCCTTAAAGAGGATAGAGAGATAGTTTGACTTAGCAGGAGAGCAGTTTTTGTGGAGTGTCTTACGTTCCTGTTAGGTGTCATACAATGTTTTGCCATCACATCTAAATAAAATTGAACTGCTCTGTTCCACACTTTTCACAAATTCTATCAGTGCTAGATAGGAAGATGCAGCTATTACAGAGTGGAGAAGTCTTCACATTCGCTGTCAGCAGACAGGAATTAATTTGAGCTGGAAATGTGAAACTGTTAAATGAATCTTTACACTGAATGCCTTAAATGGTTTTGATCTGGCTGCCTTCTCTGTTCAAAGATGAGATGTTCAAAAAGAATGGATATTTTTGACTGCTCAGAAGTTAAAAAAAAAAAAAAAGTTTATTATTAATTAGAAATAAGATGCCTATCTTAATGCAACGAGGTAAAAATTATTTGAAAGTAGTATGTGCTGCTTGAATTGAGAATTTAACAAGGCAAATCAGTTTAATGTTAAGACCATAAATGTGAATAGTAAATATCATTTCCCTGTATTTTTCACCTCAGGTTTCCAGTTGTGCCTTTATGTACATAGGTACTGTCTGTACACCATGGCCAGTGCTGTTCTGTAATTTCTGCCTTCTAGGTGGCAGTTCAGGGGCTTCCTCGTTTTAGGTTATTTTCTGAATTACCTCTTCCTTTGTGATTTGTTTCCCTTTTCTTTAGGAAAAAGGAGTGGTGCATACCTGGGAGATGACCCATAGCCATGTTGAATATATGGTTTGCAAGTTCCATTCATCTTAGATGTTTTCTGTGCCAAAAGAACTTTCTTAAGCAAGTTTCCATGTTGTGAATGAATGTAAACTCTTTGGCATACAAGTAATACTGAGCCAATTTAGCTTACAAGAGAACCTTCTTTTTTGGTGGTGATGTATGGTTAAATTTTAATACATTTCCCTCTTACTTTTTGAGTATGAATGAACAACAGATTTTTTCAGTTGCGAGGTAGATCCACTCCTCTTACAGGCATTTCATATTTCTAAAAATGCTGAGGTTATTTTAAACCATTGCATTAGAAAGCAACAGATTAAGTGGTAGTAATGGATCTGGTAGTGTATCTGTGAATGACTTGAGCAGCACCGTTCAAGCTGCAAATTATCACTTCTGGAAAGAGATGCGAGGAATGACAATCTTCAGTCAAGGTTTCTGAAGCCTCATCTTCGACCCTCAGCACCAATAGCAGTGATTCTCAGGTGAGGGACTGCTAAAACTGGGCAGACGTGAGCTTCACAGAAATAACAGCGTGGTTAAAAGAAGTTCTTTTCCTCGATTGGAGTCTGTCCTTAGTTTAGAGAAATGCCTGAGGATACAGTGAACACTTTTCACTTCAACTTTTTACAGTCTTTGCTTAAGAAATAAGGAAATGATTGTTTACTCAGCAATTAGCGAGTTTCATGTCTAGACGAGGTGGTTTAATCTGTGCTTTATTTCCAGAAGGCATGGAACAAAATTGACTTTTTAAAATCTGCAGCTAGGGAACGGTGTGCACGGTAAGTCCATAAAAATGGAAGAAGGAGAACAGATTGTCAGAACATGAGAGGTGATGATGCTCTGCCTGCAAATGGATTATTTTCTGGAGTTTGTTTCTACCTCCTAACTGTTGTGGTTAGCTAACTTGAAGTAGCTGTGTTAAAGCAGTACGAGGGTATGGCCTGCAGAATGCAGTTTTCTGCAAGAAGAGACGCTCCACATTTTTTATAAGGTAGCACTGAATGGGTGTCGCTTTTCAGGTTATCTGTGCAGATCAGTGGTAGGATCCTACGTAACACAGCTATGTTCAGGATAGCTTTGTATTTTCCCATTTAAATTGGGCAGATGTGTGATTGAGGGAGGTGTGCTTTATTGTGAGGCAGTGCCTGCTATTCATGACTGTCTTGCTCCGTGGGTTGCAGTAACTGTTGATTTTTCTTTTTAAGCAAAGGCGTTCAAGCAGACAGCAGTATTTCTGGTGTTGGCTGTGCTGCTGGCTCTTGAACTTCTCCTTGGAGTGATCTTTAAAAATAATAATAATAAAATGCATTTGTAATTGGACAGTTGCAGTTTTCTGTGACCTTACAAAGCTCGTGGCTTAACTTCTGTTAATGTCTCCAGTCATGCTTCCTATGGAGAACGTTCTTTGTATGCTTCCAAACGTAGCTTGGGCGAAACAAACAAACAAAAAGGTTAAGAAGACTTGCACTTTTTCTTCCTTTTTAAATTAAAAATTATTCTTCTATATTACAGTAGCAGTTAATGCAGTCAATCCATTCAAACAAGTGAAGAAAATAGAAATTAAAAGGTTTTAGATGCTGCAAACTTTTGCATTTCTGTACCACCAATACGTATCAATACGTTGTGCTTTTAGAAGTGAGTTTCTTTCTTTGCTATATGTGAAAATTGATTTCTCATGGACTTTGTGAAGTAGATCATGTGTGTTTTTCTATGAGGTTCATTCTGTGGGATTCCTAAAAGTAGGATTTTTCCTTGATAGATACTCAGTGACATTGCACGTAGGCCTCCAATGCTTAAAAGCTTAGTATTGGCCTTCAGAATTAATTTTTCTCTAAGGATTTACAAGGAAGGAGGCGTACATGGCTAACATTCAGTGGACTTGATCTTCATCAAGCGTTCTACAGCCGTTCCTCAAAAGCGCATCAATTTTCAGTCTTGAAAATTTAGGAAAGATGATGGCAACTTCTGCTTCCCGTTTTGTGCTGCTTCCCCGCGTTCCCCATGGTTGGAGACACTGTGTGCTTTGATGTGGCTATGTGTGTTTTTGCTGATCGTAGGCCATCATGTACTTGCAATGCCAGATCAAAATGATCACACCTTTCTTATGTCAAGTAATGATATAGAAAGACAAGTTTAAAGAGGCTTTGAGTTTTTTGGCTGCTTAAATATCTTCATGAGGAAGGATGATTGGCTTCCTGTTGTTCAAAACAAGTCCTGTCTTGTGCTGGTGCCGTGCTGTATTTGTGTTTGTTTGGGTTCAGGCACAGTTTCTTTAAAGTGGACCAGTTTTCATTCTGTGAGCCAGTGAACAATTTCACCTGGTGTCTTTAGAACTTGTATGAATCAAGTTGAAAAATAAGGAGTTGTGATATTTTGAGTAATAATTCATTGAAGAATGACTGCAAAGCGTGGTCAGCTGGTTGCAATAAGAAGGCTGAGAAGCACGCATCTTATAAGCAAATGCTTCCGTACCAGGTTTTGTGTGCTTAATGCATTTCAGGGTTCCTAAAGAGTTCTTTCAGAGTTGAACACAGTTGTTTTTTGGCGCTCTGAAGTCTTGCTGCTTGAAAAGTAATTACTAAGTCAGATGGCTCTCTTTATTGGGAGCAAACCGTACTGTAGTTCACTTTTCCTCATTGATTGAAAGCATATAGAGTTTCATAGTAAAAGCCTCATTTTTCATTTATTGACTTGCATTTTATGACCTTTGGTGTTGTTACACAATTCACGTCCTGTTTTGGACTTCAGAATGTCTGTAGGAATGCATCAAGGAAAGCTCTTAGTGCACTTCTGATTCACTGAGTTCCTTGAGCGGGGCCTGCTGTCTCTCGTCCTCATGGAGGCTTTAATGAGAGCTGATCCCTGCCTGCCTTTACCACAAGTGCAAGCTGCAGAGCAGGAGGTTGTGGCCTGTTAGCAGAATTGCTCCCTTCAGTGCTACCTTTACATCTTAGGAGTTTCACTCCATGGTATGAATGGTTATGTGTGTTTGCTTCTACAAGCTGCTTTAAGGGGGCAGCTGATTAATTTCTTTTATCAAGGTGACATTTGTTGGCTTATAAGTCTTCATGTGCACACAAAAGGGAAAGAAGTTTGTTAGTTTGTATATTCTAAAAAGTGTATCTTAAAATGCATACTAAAAGTTTGTCTGACAAGACAATTTGCTTTAATTATACACTTAAAGAGGCAAATACATTTAAGCTTTTCTGTTGTGAAACACCTGGCTTAAAACTTAGTATGGCTGTTCCACTGGATTTTAGGTTTTCATCATCTGTAAATAACCTATGAACAACAAATACTGAACAGTAGCTTTACAAAAGAGGTTTTTCAGTGCTTGAGTATTTTCTGTACCTGTAGTGCTAGCACACCAAGGCCTGACTGGATTGTAAAATAGAATCTGGATGGTGGTACTTGATACAACCATTATTTGTGGTTTGTTGTTTCTTTAAGGGGAGATGGTTCTCATTACTTCATTAATGTACACGTGGGAGTTCCCTGACTGCGGAGTGTCTGTTAAATGAATGAGAATGTGCTGAGACACATTTTGCACTGGATGTCCATTATAAATAATTCTAGATAAAAGGTAAGGATCAGCAGCTTTGCAAGTTTAACAAAACTCAACTGAGAACTGGGTAGGAAGGAGTATTGCAAAAAGTGGATTTGAGTGATATTAGAGCCAAAGCAGGAACTTGACAAGACTGGATTGGGATAAAAAGGCGTATCTCTGCTTTTCCAGACTCAGAGAGTTACTCAGCTGAAGGCTGTGTTTGTGGAAGGCTGGAGAGCAGACACTGCCAGTTTTCACATAAAGCTCCCCTGGCTACAGGCTGGAAGGTTGGATGTGCTTCAGTACACCTGGACCTCAAACTTAGCTGTGCTTTTAAGTGACAGCGAGTTGATCAGGATCTTGTAAGACCTTTTTGATGAAGATTGGGTGATAGATGTAACCTGGGAAAGCTCAGCATCTTGTCAGCTGTTTCTGTTTGGTTTTTGGAGCTGCTAACATGCTGAAATATTGATTACACAATTTGTCAGTTTCTTGAAAAACAGCAACAACTGAGATGCTCTGTGAAATCCCCCCTTTTCTATCCAGGTCTGCGTGTTGTTCAAATCACACTTGGAATATTAGCTTTGTCCCTGTTTCTCATGAAGTATTCCTTAGCGGCAAGAACTGTTTATTCTCCATGCTGCTGACTTGTCCTGTGTCTTTGAACGTAGGTTATTTATTCTCTGCTTGGGTTTACTCATGCAGAATTAAGTTTTACATACTTCTTAGTGTTGTTGCAATGCTTAATTAATATTTATAAAGACCTCTGACATCCTGTGATGAAAGGAACTGTGTAAGTGTTCACTAGTGGTATTTATTAGTGAAAATGCAGGCGGAGTCAGGAGGACACCAGTTTTTAATTCGGAGTGAGCAATGGAGTCATACCTTGTAACCTTGAGCAGGTCATGCAGCCTCTTGTTTTGTAACATATCCTGGGAAAGATCTGCATTGTTGCAGCGTGTGATATTAAATGTCATCCATCCCCCAAGTCGACTCAAAATGAGAAAATACAAATATAAACTGGCATACAACTTGAGTGAGCCCTAAAAGTGATCTGTGTTTTGTAAGGGCAAGCATCAGTAGAAGTGGCAGAGGGTGAGAAGGTGCTGCATTTAACAGTTGGTTTTAGAGCCAGAAGTGGAACGTGTCGTACCTAGGTATAGAACTGCCTCAATTTTGAGTAACTGAACTTGAATGAGAGAGATTGTATGCATTGTGCTTAACTGGAAGTGCACAATGAGTGAATGAAGTGTGTATAATCTTTCTTGCATTCTAAGAACTCGCTTGCTAATCCATGGTATTGAGCTGGTAAGCAGGTTCTTACTGCAGACAGAATACTGTGTGTATTTGACTGTGTCTGTGTTTGTGATTGCCAAGATTGATAATCAGCTCTTAGAGCATCTAGTATTAGGCTATTTCATAACAATAAACATATCAATCTCTTGTGTGGTTTTCTTTCCTCCATCTGACAGAGGAATGTTACGAGTGCAGACTCTCATTACAACTGTGAAGTACCTCTGAACTTTTTGGATGGTATACAGCTGTTTAAAATATTGCCAGCTGACAATTTGTCAAATTACGTAAGGCACAATAGCACTAAGTGAAATGATCTGCCAAGCTTCATGCATGCAAATGCAGGGTTTCAGGCTTTTTTTCTCATCTCTATTTTACTCACTGCACAAAGAACATGGGGCTTCAGAACTGTTCCTTAGAGTGCCTTCCAAGGAACTTACTAAACAAGTGAAGTGTAAGACGTAGCTGAATACAAGTGCTGGTTGTGGTGGGCTGTGACTGAGCACGCCCATGTCTTTCCTGTTTCTCTGCAGTCTGACTGTTAAATTCTGGGGACTTTTTTCTTGCTTTCAGTCCTAGATCAGCTCTAAACTCAGCTGGTATTAAGGGGGAAAAGGAGGCCAGGTTGGATGGTGCTCTGATGGTGGCAGCCCTGTCCATGCAGGGGTCAGCACTGGGTGCCCTTTGAGGTCCCTTCCAATTGCAGCCATTCTGTGAAACAGCATGACTGCCTTTACTGGGGGAGAAGGGATGTCTGGAAAGGTTCTTCATATAAGCCTACTTAAAAGTCTGAACTAGGATATGGAGAACTTACACTACACTGAGTTTACACAGATTAGTTTGAAGAAGTTGTAATTTGGCAAGATCAATAGAGCATTAAACAGACCTGTAAAATATGTTGCTTACTTTCCCTTCCCACTTCTAACTTAGATTTCCTGATAGGAGTAGTAACAGTCCTGAGCATTTGGAAACTGTGTACTTGCAGGAAGAGAATGAATAAACATTCTTACCTGTCAAAAATAAATATGGCCTCTGGCGATAATTGCAATGGAAAATATAAACTCTGAATGTCTTTGCCAAAAAACAAAACAAAGAAAAAAAAGAAAAAAAAAACCTGAGCAAATTGTGGCTTTTTTCGTCTTTTTTTTTTTTAATATCAGAAGTTCAAACAACTTCGACTTGCAGCTTCTTCCAGCTTGACCTGCAGCAGCAGAATAGTAACTCTGTGCAGAAAACCTTGCTCTTCCCTCTGATACAATTAAATACATTCTTGCTTTAGTATATTGATTTAGTACGATTAAAATAATGACTTAGAATTTGATAAATGCTATTTTTATTACCGTAGTGCCCTGAAGCACCATATATGCAAAATTGTATTATATTTTACAGAACTGGAGATCTGTAATGTGCTTGTCAGGATGTTACCTTACTTGCTTAAATTATTTTCACTGTTACAGCAAGTGAATTTCAAGTGTGTATTTGGAAATGAAATAATTAAAATAAAATCCCTTATCAATTAAATAGGGAGTTTTACACTTCTTAAAAGTGGGAGTGATGTTTTCCTGTCACTGGGGATTTTACCTGACAGCCATGACTTCAGATATTACAGAGTGGCTTGGCAACTACATGGGTAGTTATGTACTGGCATAAGCTCACTGACAGCCTTAAGTTCCAGTGAGAGGAAGAAGTTAAGGTAGCTCATAGTGCAGAGGAGACTAAAATAACACACAGGATGAGGAAGACGAGACCTTTGTCTCTTCTCGGAGCAGGAGGAAGAATCTTCACCTTGCTCCCAAAGTGCCCCCAGTGCAGAGGATACAAGGCTCTGAGACTGGAAGAATGATTATTGGACATGAATAAAGGTTACAACCTAAAAAGGGACAACTGCATGAAGTTGGTCTAACCAATCATCAGTATTAGAAACAGTGCCACCAAAACAATGATGTGAAGTATTTAGTAACTGAGGCCCTCTTGATGCACTGAAACACCTATTTGCCACCTGGGCAACCTCTCTGAAGAGGTTTCCTGTCTGTTAGGAGCCTGAATTTTCTATGTCAAGAATATATTCTGGTGCCTCATAAAGTCAGAGAACTACATCCCATTCCTGCTCTTTGAAGTTGGTTTGCATGAAGCTGCAATGAAGAGAGTATGAAAATATTTTTAAGAGACATAAATTCTTTTTTTGATATGTTGAAGGAATTGGGAATGCAGCTGGTATGGTATTCTCCTTTATTTCTTTGGTTGAAGGGTGGGACACAGGAAGAAGGAAGAAAACAGATGATGTGAAGCATGGCCTGTGTGGATAATGCCACGCTGAGCTTTCAGTTCTTTAATCTCAGCCACATCTTTGAGAGACTGAGCATGATGTACGATGAGATGCAGCTGACCAGGTGGAACAGTGGTGCTGTGGGCAGTAAGCAGGCTGGAAAACAACACAGTGAGCTTTAGCATAGTTACCCATTGCAGTGCAGTTTTAACCTTCCTGCCAGAATTCGTTATATTTTGTTGCCGTGTGACAAATGGCAGCAAAGGAGCAGGCTGTCAAAATGCTGTCTGACATGGCTGGGTAAATGAGGCAGTGGTGTGTCACTGAATTCCTCCGTGCAGAAAGAATTGCACACATTGGCATTCATTAATGCTTGTTGAACGTTTTTGGAGACCAAACCGTGGATGTGAGCACAGACAGTGGGTGGTACGTTTCTGCAGTGACAACAGAGATGTGAAAGACAAGCTGTATTGCTATGCACTGCTGTCACACCACAAAATGGGATTGTCAACTAATGGTGGTAACCGTTAAAAAGCTGTGTTTTGGAGGTAAGGATTTCTTCTATCAAATAGTGTTACTCTGCTCTTTCTGTCTGTTGTAGCCTCCATGGAAAGTGTTACTGCTGGAGTGACCTATGTAGAAGTCAATGGGGCCTGATGGAACTGGCTGACCATAGAATTACAACCCTCTGCCTCGAACACCTCCAGGGATGGGGCAGCCCCAACCTTTCTGGGCAGTCAGTGTCAGCGCCTCATCACCTTCTGAGTAAAGGGTTTCCTCCTAGTGTTTAACTTACATTTCTCCTCCTTTATTTTAAAACCTTTCTACCTTGTCATAATGTTATCAAACTGCATAGAAAGTCAGTCACCTTCCTGTTTATAAGCTTCTCTCAACTACTGGAAGGCCGCACTGAGGTCTTCCCCAGAGTCTTCTGCAGGCTGAACAAGTGCAGTTCCCTTCACCTCTCTACAAAAGAGAGGTGCTCCAGCCCTCTGATAATCTTTGTGGCTTCCTCTGGGTGTGCTCCAAGAGCTCCACATCGTTCTTGTACTGGGGCTCCAGACCTGGATGCAGTACTCCAAGTGAGGCCTCGTGAAAACAGAGCAGAAGGGGACAATCACCTCACTCACCCTGCTGGCCACCCCTCTTCTGATGCAGCCCAGGATGCTGTTGGCCTTCTGGGCTGCAAGTGCACACTGCTGGCTCACATTAAGTTTTTATCTGCCAGAACCATTAAGTCCTTCTCAATGGAGCTGCACTCAAGGAGTTCTCTCTGTACACATATTTGGGTCTACCCCAACCCAAGTGCTAAACCTAGCACTTCGCTTTATTGAACCTCATCAGGCTCACATTGGGCCCGCCTTTTGAGTTTATTCCTTCTGCCTTATCATCTGCACCTCTCAACTCGCTGAGGATGCACTTGATCCCATCATCTTATCACCAGTCTCCACCTGGACGTAGAACCACTGATCACAACCCTCTGGCTGCAACCTTTCAGGATCTTCAAAAGCCATCTGGAAGTGAGCACACTGCGGTGGGTGTCCCTTGCTGTGGGTATCCCTGCTGGTGCAAGGGTTGGAGTAGATGAACCCAGTGGTCCCTTGCAATCCAAACCATCATGTGATTCTGTGTAAATGTAGCTACTTCTGTTACCAGAGATTTTCTGTGATCCAGTTTTTTGAGCTCTGGGTGACCTGTGTTGGTACCATAATGACCCTATAGCAGAAAATGCATAGTTTAATTGAGCTGCTTTACACGTTTTCAGTGTTTATGTTATAAATGGTATGAATGCATTGCTGCAATTGCCACAACAAATAGCATACTTCCTTGGGATTTTTGTGCATGTGTGCCTTAAAGAATAATTTTGTTCTTGGCATTTAATGCAGATGTCTATAAGAAATTACAGAGCTGCTTTTGTTAGAATTCAGTTATGCCATTGTCAGGAGAGTTACCTTTTCCTAACTGCTGTTAGGTTAAGTTTAAAATAGTTCCATTATTTAATAAAGCTTCTCAGCCATACACGTAAAAATATATTATTAAGATGGAAGTAATGCTCATCAACTTCACTTTCCTCGCTATCTGGAACAAGTTTGAGACGTTGGTAAAGCTGCCTGTAGAGCTTTGAGCTTGCCTTGCACAGCGTGTCTAGGCTGCAGAGTGCAAGCCAAAGTGCATGGGCAGACAGCCGATACAGATGGATAGCTGGTACTGCTCTCCTGCTGCAGATCTGCAGAAAACATCTGGCATAAGTATCCAGCTCACTCAGCCACTAAGTACAGAAATAGTGTGGTTTTCTTTTTTTTAAAGAGAAAAAGATTAGAACAAAGAAAGGGTTCCTGAACTGGATGGCCAGAGTCGGTGATACAGTATTGGTTGTGGTCAGTGATGTAAGTCCTGTGGGCAGCTGGACAGTAGGGTGTCCTGGGCAAGTCATCCCTGGGTCCAATACAGTTCCATGTCTGTGAGCGACCTGGTCAGTGGGGTGGAACATAGCCTCGCTGAGTTTGCAGGTAGTCCAAAACTGGGCTGAGTGCTGGACACCTTTAAAGTGTATGATTGCTATTCAGGGGAATAGCAAGAGGGAACAGGCTGGAAGAAAGGGTCTGGTAGAAGCCTCTGGACATTCAGTCAATGTGAGTGGGAAGTCCTGCATCTTGGGCAAAATAATGCCATGCACAGGTTAGGCATCTACAAACTAGAAAGTAGCTCTGCAGAGAAAGCACCTGAAGTCCTGGAGGAGTGAAACCAGAATGTGAATCAGGAAGGTGTCCTTGCTGTTAAGAAACCAAGCACATGTTGGGCTGCATTAGCAAGAGTGGGGCGCCAGAAATCTTTCTTCTCTATTCAGTACCTACAAGACTGCCTTTAATGTGCTGTGACCAGTTTTGGCACCCATACAGGAAAGGCAGTGGCACGTTAAATGGCCACCAAGATACTTAGCAGACTGGAGTATGTCTTGCACAAGGAGAAGCTGAGAGAACTGGATTTGTTCAGACTTAGAAAGCTAAGGAGGTAATGTTACTGACTGCTGTCGTCAGCCGCCTAATGAGCAGGTATGGAGAGCCAGGCTATTAGTGGAAATGGTGTGCAGTGAGAAAAAAAAAGCCAAGAGGCAGTGAATGCAAGGTGGAGAAAGGGAATTCAAATTAGATTTTGAAGAAGTGCAGTGAGTGTAGCCAAAAAGTGGAACAGGCTCTTCATAGTAGTGGTTATTTCTCTGTCTTTGGAGATGCTTCGAATGGGTCTTGACCAGCCTGTGTGATGATGGCCCTGCTGTAAACGTGAGGTTACAACAGGTAACTCCCAGAACTCCTTTTAAATAAGAGTCACTGTTGTGACTGATAGTAAGACCGGTAAGAGGAAAGTGTCACTGGCTTCTAAAGAGGTGAATTGCTTTGGAAATTAGGAATTAAACCTGAAATGTGCTGTTTAGGGAGAAGATTTTTTGCAGCTTTCCTTCCATCAGTTTTCAGATGAGGGCGTTTTATTTTCTCCTAACATATAAGCCATTTGTGGTTATAAAACTGGTAGAATTTACAGTTCTTAATCTTTTCATGCAAACCAATACTGTCAAATACTTGTGTATAGTGCACCTGCAGACTAATAAGCAATCCTTTTACCGACATCTGGCCCTTTTCCCAGATAGGCTGCCCTTATTTTGAGCCCCATGTTGTGTGGCAAAGTAGGGCTCTTGAAGTACTTGTGCATGCACAGCGGGATAGGTAAAAAGTTCTTTTTAGAAGGGGCAGTGAAAAGAAGTCGCACACAGGCAAGGGGAAGTTCAGCTCCTTCTGAGAGCAGTCACAAGTTCTGTATGGAGATTGTATTGTGGTAGCTGTTACCCATTAATTGTTGTCTGTTGTCATTCATTTCTCAACGTATTTTATTGTGGGTTACAGAACCACAATGATACCTTTCTTGGTGAACAATTTGAGATAATAGGGCTTTCTATGCATCTTACTTTCTGTTTAAAAAATCACATTATTTGATCCTTCAGTGAAACCTTGAAATCCTGAATAGAACTGTCTTGCTGAATGAATGTTCTGATATGACAACAAATTATGGAGCTGTTAATGACGGGTTGATTTCTGACTGAATGCTTTGCCATTCTTGAGGTATTTTTCACCACGTTTCACAACTTTCTGAACGCTTTATCTGTGGTTTTGATATCTTTGTGTGCACATGTAATGAAACAATCATTACTGATCCATAAAAGCTCTGAAACAGCTGAAGACTGAAGGAGGGAAGGAAGCTTGCTCAGATCTGACATTCCAGGGCTTTGGCTGTAGCTCTCCATTTACTTAAAGCTTTGATTTCTGTCTACTGAGGCCAACTTGTGGAAACTTTAGAACTTGCCTTAAAGTAGAATTTGCAATGTATGTAGCTGATACAGCTGGAAAGTGTAATGTTGTACAACAAACACAAGCAAGAAATACGGAATATGAAAGAGATCTCAGTTCTTATTTTATGCAATCTAAGGTTTACTTAGCAGCAGGAGGCTAATGAAACCAAAATGGAACCCCCCAAAACCGGTTGCTGAAGTGTTGAGAACACACCTCCATCTGCGTGAGCATATGCCAGTCTTTCTATGACTGTAAATCACTGTGCAATTATATATCTGTGCAGTACTGCAGTACTAATTAATCCTACTCTATTAACAAGTGTAGTAGCATTCTATAAGGAGTCGCTCTTTAGAAAAGCATACTTGTAGTGTAGTCAGCATGCTGATCTTGTGAGTTCAGTTATTTTCTCCAGCAACTTCAGATGACTGATGTTTTGCAGTGATAAAGGCATATCTCTTGTTCCAGATACGCTATTTAAAGTAAGCAAACTTCTCACTGTGACGTGGTTTGGTCTCCAGCCAAAGAGAAGACAGAAGCAGCCTACTCTACCTCCTTGATGGGCAAACAACTCCTTTTAAAAGTGCTGCTTTACAGAGCACTTCTTAGACACTTTTTCTGAAGAGCTTCCAGTTACTGTATAGCAAAGTGTGTACTTCATGTGTGTATCAAACCCACAGCATGCCTTTTTGTGGCATGGCTTTTGTTATTTACTGTCTTACCTGTTAGACTGTGTGTATATACGTTCATATATAATGTTACAGATATGAAAAACTATTTTTGTATTTTAGAGCTGAGTTCTGTTACTTACATTTCATTGTCATTCAAAAAAAGTGTAGAACAGTTGTCCCTTTCCTAGCTGGTCAGCCGTGGGATGCATAGCCAATCTCTTCAGTGTTGGAGTTCAGTGATGGTACGATCTTCAGTCTCACTGCAAGCAAACAACTGTTCTTTTCTTCCTCAAAAATGTTACACTGTAGGTTTATTTTTTTATAGTCTGGGAAATATTTGTACTCAGAAGTGCTATTCTGAGGGTTTGTTTGTTTGGTTTTTCCCTTCTATGTATCAGAGTTAGCTTGTCCTGAAGTAGTTCCGTATTCTACTTTTGCAGTTCAGCCTGAAAGCCAGGTTTCTAAGGGGCTGTCCCACATGGAGCTGAGTCGTGTGGCTTGGTCAGTCTGCGTTATGCACATGAGCATTGCATAAGAAAGAATGTGGCTGTGATGTGCATTTGTGTAACGTTTTATACGGTGAGTCCCATTTTGAATCTTTCGATCAGCGAGATCACAACTCCTTAAATGGCTCAGTCTAGTGGAAGTAATTCCACCTTGGGGCTCTGGGTTGTAGCCCAGGCTGCGTAACACCTCGCTTCTGTTTGATGTTCTGTTTGAACATGCCCGAGCACACCTGTGTGTGTTTGAACACGCCATGCTCTTCTCACCCTGTTGAAATAATGGATACTTAGGTTAAAGTGTAACACTCTGAATGAAAGTAGAATTAAAATTGTTGGGCTTTCCGTGCTCGGTAGGGCAGCAGTGCCTTTTGGTCTCTGTAGTCCCAGTTAATTGATTTGATTTCAGAGCTTTCATCCAGCTGAAGCGGTTGATTGCTGGTGTTCTTAGCTGCAACAAGAAGGGCCTGAGCCTGAGAGTGTGAGAACTGAAATCCTGCATACTCATTTAGCAGCGCATGCTGTGTTTTCTTCTTCATTGCTCGTGGCCCTTGTTACTATCAGTGTGTTCTTTCTAATGCATGTATATACAAAGCGTGATGCAGGAACGTACCAGTAAAGCCCCTGTTACAATTAAAACTGCAGAGATGCAAGTGACAGCAGTAGGGTTACACATGCGGAGGGTGGAATAAAGGACTGAATGCAGCCCAGTTGAGAAGATACGTTGTCTTTACTAGCACAACTGCAGAGTCAGCTGCAGGAGGAAATGCAGATACTTTTCCTGATCAATCTTTCTATTGATAAAATTTATATAGAGTTTTAACTGAGTGCTGTGTGGAAGGGCTGCAGTTTCATTTAATTACACATGCCAGTAACTACAGCTCGCTGGAAATCCTTCTACCTTCAAATCTTGGCCAGAGTTGGATACCTTACTGTAGATTTAAATCCTGGTTTAGACCTTCAAATTTGAGTCTTTTGATCTATTTCTAAAATGATAATTAGTTTACTTCCGGACCTATGTTTTGAAGCAGAGGGGAGCTGCGCTAGTTGAAGTTAATACATGTTGCCTCCAAGTGGGATTGCCCTATGCAGTGCATATCATTCTCTCACGCAGAGTGAAGGCCTCCAGCTGCGGTTGGTTGTGGCTTAAGTCTCTAGACAAAATTTATCAGTCATAAATGTGACCTTGTAGCTACATAGATAAAAGCTGGTTCTGTTAAAGTGCTGTCAGTCCTGCAAGTGCAGTTTCATAATCTCTTCTGTTCCGGAGGAGGGTAGAAAGGTTGGTTCCCAGCTTGAAGGAAGACTTCTAGGTTGCACCCAGACAAACTTGCTGTCACTGCCGTGTTGTGTTATAGCAAGTAGTGAAAGTAAAGAGCGGGGGCAAAAGGAGGGAAGGGAACTCGTAGTTCTGCTGTCTGGTCTGCGTCCTCACAGGGGACTGCCAACATTTTAAGCAGCTGCCTTGCAGCCCTTGGAAGGAACCTGGAACTTTATACTGTGAAGTGCCACTTCTGAGTTTCCCACAATTTGTATCTTACGCATAACTTCAATTTTCATGCAATTTTAGTCGAGGATGACTTCATAGGGTTGTGGCTTTTCGCACAGACGAAGGTTGTGTGTGGCGTTATCTGCACCCATCAAGGCGTGCTGTCAGCAGATAGCGTCACAGTGTGGAGCGCAGCGCGTCCTCTCGTCTGCCGTTTTCAGTCAGCTTCCATTCTTTACCCATGTCTCAAGCCCAAAGCTGTGGGGAAAAAGGAAAAATGAATGCTAGGCTTTTGCGGGAAAACAGCATTCTCAAGAGCCTGTTCTGTAAGAGGGTATGCTTTTTAAATGCCTCTTTTTTTTTTCTTTCTGATATGTCTTGTGAGAACTGGATTTTGCAACTGTTCTCCCTAGTTAACTCACTGAAAACCCTCCTTGTTTTCTGAAATGATTAGTTTTGTCTTAGCCAGAGGAGGTTGGTACAAGGAGCTAGGTAATGTATTGAATACACTGTCATAGCTACTGTTCTGGGCGTTGCTTTTCGAAACAAAAATTCGGATTAGCACTCAGAGATTCCCTTCATTTGTAGGCTGTTAACACGTTGTTTTTTCTTTTTGTTTTGCTAATCAAAAATGAAGTCTGTAATGCACTTTTAAAACATTTTCCAACACTGTTAATTCTCAGATTTTGCAGGCAATTAATGAAAGTCCTATTAGAGAACTAGAATAAAAATTCAACTACTGGTTGCTGTTCATCAGATTTGCTCTTCAGGATTTTGGTGTGTCTGTGTTCCATCACTGTGTGCTGGTAACAAAAAAAAAACAGAACCATGCCCCATTGCATTACTCTTAATCCACTCATTTTAGAGTTACATTTTTCTCCCCATGCTGATGTTGTCAGCAGAAGCAGCCGGTGCTCCTGGTATACCACAGAGCCTGGTTTCTCTGGGCAGGCCAGAAAACAGTCTTGTAGTTGATGTTCAGTTAATAGGCAGCAATCCTCTGAATCAATTAATGAGATACCTGGAAGGTTTTTGTTTTGTAGAATTTGTTGAAGCACTGAACGTTGCTATGTTTGTTTTTCTCCAGTCAGTTTTGTTCTCACAAGTTTGTATTCAGCAAGGTTCTGTTCCTGTGATGATATGTGGTCGTAGAAAAGAGAGCCACGAAAGACAGCTTGCTGTATTGATCAGTGTCTGATCAGAGGTGTTCAGATGTTAGAAGAAGTGCATTAAACAAACAAGCAGTAAAACCCCACCCCTCCAGATCATCACCTGCTTGCCTTTCTTCTGCCTGGTGCTCTCAGGGCTGCTGTCCTGCTACCATTGCAAGCTGGCTCACCTGAAAGCCGACAGCAGTTTTATCAGCATAATTGTAGCTGCCATACTTTTAATGGTAAACATACGTTTTTGAAGTAGATGTTTCAGCAGTAAGGTTTCAGTTACATTTTTTTTGCCAAGAACTTAATGATTTTGAACATAGACCATATCCCCAGTGTTCGGATAGATCCCTGACAGTTCAACAGGACCGAGCTGTGTGCCTACGTGGATTGTTGATTTGAAGCCTGAATTGCTAAGTATTGGTGATCCCTATGTAGTAGTTGGTGATGATGTGCCCTGTGGGATATTGAATATCCAGCTCTACTGAAGGAGCACGAGCAAAGGTGGGCTCACGAGCTAAGCTTTCATCTGCAGCCTTAGTAACAGAGATCCTCATCCACGTATATAGAAAAACAAGGCGGTGGCAGCAGCAGTCTGCCTGTTCTGAGCTTGTGGTCACACAGGCAGGTGACCATAACCACATGTTTTTTTGTAGGCTATGGGTTTTCTGTCCTCAGTTCTTTTTATTGTTAGTGCTCCGTGTTGCTGTAAGCCACAACTTCAGCTTTGATGGTGAATTTCAACTTTTTCTCGTTCTTTTCCATTCCCTGCTCTGCTTGCAGAAGTAAGTAGGTGCTTTTAAGCAGAAGGTTGTCTTTGTGCCAGGCAGTTACTGGAATTCATTTTTTCATCCTACCCTTTTTCAGCAGCTCCTTTAAGACAGCTCTTAAATGTTTGCCTGCCACAGGAAAGTTTTTTAGAGACTGTGAAGTTATAACTGGCACTGCAGCCCAAAGGGTCCAAGCTGTTTGTCAGTAAGAAGGTAGCAAACAGAATTTGAGGTTATAGTAACTCAGAAAGAGAATGGTGTCACTGGAGAGCTTTTTCCATATTACTTAAAAAGATTACTTACAGAAAATTGGAAAATTCCATCTCGGTGCTGTGACAGTTTGAAGTGCACTGATCTCCCCAAATGCTACGTGTGCATGTTAGTGAAACTGAAAAAACTGCGGGGCTTTTCCTTGCTGAAGTGTAGAGCTGGAAAGTGTGCTTTTGACATTTTATAGAGAACAGTAAAGAGCGAGAGCTGACCTTGTTCAGCACTACTGGACAGAGTGCATAAAACGCTGCTCAGTATGATGGAGAATGCCTCCAGTTTTGTTAAAATGGGACAGGACTTGCCGTTAATGTATAAATTGCACGTGGCAATAGCCTGAGGATGGTATTACTGAGCACTCATCCATTCTAGTCTCCATCCACCGAGGAGGAGAGTGAGTTCATGAAACCAGGAAAATGTTCTACTTTCTATCTGTAGAAAAGGTACATTTTTCTTTGCACTTCAACCTCTTACTTGAGGTATTGCAGCTCACAGTGGAAGGAGAATTCTGAAAGACATGACAACAAAGCCAGCTCAGCTCTAATCTTTTTAAATTGTACTCACAAAGAACTTGGATTTGTGCATCATTTAAATAAATACTTAGTACAAGTATGAGCTTCAGCTATTACAGCCAACATAGTGAGTCAAAATGTTTTCTTCTCCTTCCTCTCCCCCTACTCTGAATATGACACAGATATTTCTGTGCATTTAAGGTTGGTATTTTGAAACTCCCTGAATCCGTTTTCATCCATCTGAATTAAAGTTATGTTGTAAAAGTTCATGGATTGAATGTGTTGGATGTTTCCCGTTTCTAAAGTACACATCCCTTTTCTCTGGCCCTCTCCCTCCTGTCATATTATTTTTTTACATCAATTGTCTTACAATTTCCCTGATTAAAAAAAGAATATATTCTAAGTGAGTTGAAAACTTGATCTTAAGTGTCCTTTTAAGCAGGTGAAGATAATTAGTTAATCAGAGTGGCTCACCATAGAAACAGCTCAGGCAGTAGCACATATGCAGTAAATTAACCATTAATGGTACTTTGTTTTGGCACAATACATAGCAACAAGATGATTGCTTGACAAAATAGCAACTGCACGTATTTTTCTTTCTTCATTTAATTTTCTTTAAAGGAATGTTCTTGGGTAGAAAATGCTCTCCCTGGAAAGTAGTTTATATTACAGATTTTGTCACAAAAAAAATTTGGCTGGGTACAGTAAGCTAGAAATTAGTGATTTGTGTAATAAATGATGGTTTTGATTTGATATGACACTTCTAGTCTTTTACAAGTGGCATAGCTACAGGGAATAGAACAATCTCTTCCCCTATGAAGACATATGTTATATCAAACCAAACCATCTTATTTAAATTACTACTTCCCTTTTTTGCCATATGAAAGGATTTATGAGACTTCATTAAATAATAGTACAACCCAATTAAAAGGATGCTTTGGCCAAAATGCCTTGAAGGAATTTTTAGTATCAGACGTAGTTAATTTACATAGGGTACCACTAGAAGAGGCCTGATCCAAATGAAGGACTTTTACTTTTTGCAGTAAGTTTCATGATTGTGGCCACACTGAACTACAAGGTGCTTTTCTGATCTCAGTTAGGCTGAAACCTTCAATGCAAAAGAAACATGATGATCAGAAGAATCTGCTGTCTGGACTTCTTTTCTTGTGGGGAAGAGGTATATAATACATGTGGATCCCACAGAACTTGGTCATGCTCATATTGGTTTTATTTATGTTTTGGCAGAGAGAAGGAGCAAGAAAGGGAAGAACAGTTAATGGAAGACAAGAAAAGGAAGAAGGAGGATAAGAAAAAGAAGGAATCTGCTCAGAAGGTAGGTGTTGATGTTTGAGTTCTCCTATCCAACTAGAGCATAAATAGTACTGGGGCTGGTAAAATATTAGATTGCTTGCATTTGAGAATAAAGCCTCTTGTTGTCTAAGTTCTAGTAATGCTTCATTAAAGATTTTCTGCATTATTTGTCTTGAAGTTCAGTTTTTAGTAAACTTTGATATTTTTTTCTTTGGTTTGTCAGGCAAAGAAAAAGTAATCAGTTTTGTGATAAGAAATATTTAATTAATGTTGCTGAATATGGGCACTCAGTATGTGCGTTTCGCAGTGTTTGAAGGTGTTTTGGAGATGGGAATGCTAGAAATTCTTAAAAAAGGTTATGTGAAATATTTCTGTTGAAGTTGCTTTTATTGTTTGCTGCATATGGTTTACGTTTTACAATTTCTCTGCCCAGTAACACTTTTGTTGAAGTGGAGATTCTGGAAGAATCACTGTAAAGTGTTTATGCTCAATGGATGAGTTTGAACACTTGGTTTGTTTGGAAGTGCTCCTTTTTGTTAAAAATGTAGGAGGTCATTGTAGAGATTAACCCGAAGTGTGAACTCAGCATCTCTTGCAATTTTAGATGTGCTTTTTACGTAAGTCCTCTCCGTCTTGTTTTGGGCATCCCAGTCCAAGATGGTTGTAAAGATCCTTGAGTGGAATCAGCAAAGGGCCCCAGAGGTGATGGAGGGACTGGAGTACCTGACAAACGAAGAGAGGCTGAGTGAGCTGGAGCTGCTCAACCTGGGGAAGAGGAAGCACAGGGGAGCATGTGTAGATATTTGGTGGGAGGGAGGAAAGAAGATGCAGCCAGGCTCTTCTCGGTTGTGCACAAGACAGGACGTGAAGAGGGGAGCGCAAATTGGAAATAGAAGAAATTCTGCTTAATCATAGGAGGATATTTTTGTGAGCGTGTGTGAATGGGCAACCACTAGAACAGGTTTGCTGGAGAAGTTGTGGTTCTTTGGAGATGCTCAGAAACAAGTTGGACGTGGCCCCGAGCAACTTGGGTTTGGTAATTTGCTTTGAGCTGGGACCCACAGGTTGAGGGAGAGCTACAGAGTAGTAGTGCCACATCTCCAGAGGCTGTGCTTCCCAACCTCAACAGTACTGTGAGATTGAAAGCAGAGTGCTTTACTTTCAGTAGTCCTTGTTTTTCAGTTACTTCAGATTCCTGGTGTTACTTTTCTGCTGTTAGGTTACGTAGCTTTGTGTTAAGAACAGCTGATACTGGTTCTGCAGCGTCAGTTAAATTTTAGTTCATTGGGAGCTTTTATTTGAGTCTGGTTTTTTTTTCCCCACCAATTTAAGTGTACCACTTCAAAATTGGTGCAGATAAACCTAGCGTATTTCTGTTGTCCTTAGTCCAGTGTCACAATGATGCATCCCCACTAATACTGCAGAAAATCAGTAGCTACAGAATAAGGTTTCTTCAGCATCTGTCTTTTTCCTTCAGTGTTGCTGCTGTTTAATGCTCAAGTAGAAAATAAAAATAGATGGTGTGTTTTCAGCCATGTAGGAACCAGGAGGGGCAGAGGCTTGTGAGTAAGGAGTAGTGATTTGAGAATTATATGCTAATACTCCACACAACAAAAACTTGGAAAGGTTGTACTGATAGTGTTGATAGCAGTGCTGAGTGTGTTTACAGAGGAGTCAGTACTTTGAATACAAAGGAGATTTGCCAGCTTTCCTGTGTGGTCCCTCATCTACCAAGTTATTTGCTGTGATTGCATGTTAAGATATTTTGCCAAAATCTGGGAAAAGGTAAACACTGAAAGTAAGTTAATCTCCTGGAGACCAAGTGTGGGAGTAATACTTGAAGACAGCTGGGAATATAGGCAGAACGTAAATGTGTGTGTCCGTTCTTAGTGATTGCAGTAGTGATCACCAAAAAACCAGCAGTGATTTGGGGGATGGCTCTTTCAGATAGGGTTTGTATAACATGAAACAGCTGTTTCCGTCTGGATCTTCAGAAACTTAACGAAAGAAAAAGATGAAAATCAGCAAAGGTTATGCAAGCAGATTCATAGACTGAATGCCTGTGGTTTGTGTCCCAGGGGCTGTTTGGTAGCTTGTCAGAAGGCTGAGATTGGCCCCGTCCTGCCAGTGCTCCCAGGTTTCCCACAGAGAGATGACGGCTGTAAGTCTGAGACACGCAGTCACTTTCTCAGCTTCTGTATTCTGGATCTGAGAAATGACAAAACCAGATAGTTTTGACTATGGATGTAGCATAGGCAGAAGTGGTTTTTTTAATCTAAAACAGTGGTTATAATTTAGGATTTTTTGAACATCTGGTGAAGGGGTGTTCTTCCAAGTAGACGAGTTATTTACAGAAGGTGTTTGCTCTTACCATAGGGAACCTATCAGCATTACAACGTTGGTTTCATGAATTCTTTTATTCCATTTCACCTTCCTTTAGCAACAAAGCGTTACAGTCACTTAAGTGCTTAACAGAATTTTAGCTGTTCTAGAGGCAGATCCGGCTTTGCACACGTGGGATGTTTCCTAAAAGAAATGAAAACTGACATCTGGCACAGTATGGACACATTTTTGGTACAGGTGCATTGTTGGTTTCTTAGAAGAGTTGCATAAATCTGAAGTTAGGATGTTTGAGTTTGGTTTATATTTTAGTGAATATTTATATTTAGTGAATACTTGGTTTATATTATAGTGAATATTTCACTTTGCATATTACACTCCTCACTTTTGTGAAGTAAATGATGTCACAGCAATTCAGGACAGTTTGTCTTTTTATTCTTTACCATACAAAAGGGTTCTGGCTTGGTTGGCTTAGACAATAAACTGCTTTTTACTTGTGCTTTCATTATTCTATACTGTCCCTGTGTGCTTTCCAGAATTATGGACTAGCTCAGCAATTTCTTTTTCAGAACAGGTGTCATAGAGCCTGACACATGATGATCTTTAGGGTTTTTCCTTTATTGTGTAGTGGAGCTCATGATCGACAGGATCAAAACATGCTACGATTCACATGATTCCGCAGAATACGCCAGTGATATGTTTGTGTCTGCTGTAGCTTGAAATCTGCTATGCTGTAAGAATGTAAAAGTACAGCAAAACACCACATTGAGTGCATTGGCCAGCATGATGGCTCACTTCAGTAACCAACTGCTTGCATTCAAGTGATGTTGAAGCCTGGTGCTTTATAGGTATTTCTGGTACTTTTTGTAATTGAAACAGTGAACCTCCTGTCACCCTGGGGAGGATGCTGTGTGAAAAGTGAAAGGGAAGGTGGCAGAGACAGATTGGTACTCTCACATACAGCGACCCTGGGGGAATTCTGTTGCTAGCCCCAACAGTCTACTGTAGGTATACTTGTATAGAGGGTAGGATTTATTACAGTTTAGCTGTAATGTTTAATGTGCACAGTCTGAAGAAGCTGTAATGGTATATAGCTCAGGTTTATTTGTGCTTCACAAATTAGCGTTGAGCTTATTCATGCTTCACAAGTAGGTGTTTGGCAAGAGGAAGGGGGTGAATACTAACAATGAAGAATACAGTAATCACTGTTTCTGCCAGATAATTTTCTGTGAGGCAAAGGTATTCCAGAAACTGTTGTTCTTAACAATTTATATATAAGACGTAAATTGTTCTGATACTTGCAGTTGATCAGCTGACTATTTTCTTTCAGCTTATACCCATTTTGTGCTTATAAATTCATGATTTAGTGCAGCCTGCTGAATGTTTGTTTTGAGGTTCTTACAACTGTATTTACATTCTTGCTCTTACTTTGCAGGTCACAGATCAAAAAACCAAAGGTAAGAGTCTTTGTTTAATCCTGAAGAGTATTTTTATTGACTTGAGTCCAAACTTGGTTTTGATCAAAGCTGTTAGAAAAGGGAGTTATGATTTGAGATGAAGTACTCAAAATGAGCATTAGGAAGAGAGAAGAAGCTAAGAGGATTAAAATGGAGAAACTGAAACTGTCCATTTTGTCAGCGCCAGAATACTAGAAGTGAAAATGGTGGATGTAGCTAAAATAGGCCAGCTAAAATATTTAGCCCAACTTTCAAATTTACAAAGGTTTTAGATGAATAACTGAAAACTGAAACCTATGATATGAATGGAATGGAAGACAGGGAAAGTACTGCGTGCGGTGATGTACCGAAATGAGCAAAAAAGACTTGTTTCTGGAAAATTAATTAAGGGATAATGAAGTCCAAGCACCTAAAAGCCAAAAAAATAGGGCAGAACTGAAGAATGAACATCTTGAATGCTTGGCTTATTTAGCTGGTATGTTTGTCACTTTTCTAAAACTTGCGTGAGGAAGTTGCCATTAAAAAGAAATGGCAGAGAAGAGGTAAGATAGTACTTGGGTTTACAGCTGACAATACCTTTTTTTTTGGTTTAGGGGCAATGGAACCTATATAGAGAAGTCAGAAAATGCTCATCAAAACAATATGTGGGGGATAATGCATTTACAGCTGCTAGAGAGAGACTCCCTGGTGTTGATCTCTCTTTTGTAAGAGCAAAAGTTTTGCTGATAATGCTCACTTTGGTGGGGAGGGGTTGCTGAGCATGCTTTTCTTGTATTAGTCTCCAGCAGAGGCTATAGGAAATGTATTAAATTTTCCTCTTTGGATTCTGTTAGTGAGTTATTGCAGGTGCAAGACTAAGGTAATGCCTGATTTTCTTTTGCAGTATTTAAAAAAGCGCAGGGAGAGTTTTAGGAAGGGGACACAACCCCTCCCCACCTCTCTCAACCTGCAGTTTTGGACAGTATTACTTTCTCAAGGATTTGTCTGCATTTTTACTTTTCTCTAAGGCACAATAGCCTTCAGAAGCAGCTTATCCTTGCTTATAGGAGCATCTGGTGACCAGGTGGTAAACTTTAGGCAAGCCCAACACAAATGCTATAGGTAGGACTGCTTTCTGAATAAGAGTCAAATATTACTGCCTTATTTCAGAGAGGATTAGAGTGCTCGGACTTGTTAATTCTCAGTTGTTGAGCAGGGTCTTTTGCTCTGTGTTCTAGCAATGGCCAAAGCAAGTGAAACTTAGAATCTGATTTCAGGTCTCCAGTAAGGGTGATGCATAACAATCCTAAAACCAGTTGAAGATGGGGAAGAGAAGGGGAAAAAAAGGTTATGTATGACTGTTCATCTTTTAAAACTTCTCCTGACCTAGGGTGTTATCATTTGCCACCATTACTTTAAAAAAAAAATTGATACTTCAAGAGGCTTGCCAAGGGCAGAGTTCCAATTAAATTTTATTTGTGCAAGGTTGAAGCTGCATGGTATATCAGAGAAGAATGGCACTATAAAAGAAAAGAGTTGCAACCACCTCTTGTAGCTAACGCAGGTTTGAGTGGAAGACTGCCTAACTTTGATTTTTCCTGTTTTTCAGTGCCCGAAGTGACGAAACCAAGTTTAAGCCAACCAGTGGCTGCCAGCCCAATTGGCAACTCTCCATCGCCACCAGTCAATGGTGGCAACAATGCCAAAAGGGTGGCAGTGCCGAACGGACAACCGCCAAGCGCCGCCCGCTACATGCCTCGGGAGGTGCCGCCGCGATTCCGTTGCCAGCAGGACCACAAAGTGTTACTGAAACGTGGGCAGCCCCCTCCACCATCCTGTATGCTCCTTGGGGGTGGAGCAGGGCCTCCTCCCCCGACAGCACCAGGAGCAAACCCCAACAACGCACAACCAGTGACAGGAGCACTGCTGCAGAGCGACAGTGGGACTGCAACAGGTGAGTGAGCATGGTGACGCTACGTCCACGTGCGCGCGCTCCTAAGAAAAGGGATCGCTGAAATTGTGCTCTGACAGAATTCTGGAAAGCTGGCTCCTGCTCTTTTAGTGCATACGCTTTTCCTTTCCTGATAGCAGCATTGTATGCAATTTTTACTGCTGTCTGGAATCAGAACAGTGATTATTTTTTTTTTTAAAGATACGCATGTTTTGAGTGGTTTGAATTGGGTACTGTAGGGCTCTTTGGACCACAACGAGGTAAATAAAGCATAGCGATAAATGGGTAGCATTTAATAGCTGTCACTGAGAACAGAAAAATTACTGACTGCTCTTGATTTTTATTATTTTTTTTTTTTAGTAGCTTGAGGGATTGCAGTAACAGTAATATTTCCTTCTTAACTTAGAATAATAGAAAAAGAAAAGTCCACTTGGGACATCTAAAGAAAAGCTTAGTTGATCTGAGTATTCAAGGACACTTCAGTTCTAACAATCAGGATTTAAAATAAAGTTAAAAAAAAAAAGGAAAAATGCTACCATTACGTCTGTTTTGAAAGCCCCAACAGAGTGGGTTATTTTACCCATCATTGAGAGCATAAACTTTTTAGTTCTCTGCACTCCCCAAAAAGATGAACTCTGAGCTGGTTTGAAACTCAGGAATGTAGTAAGCGAGGTGAGGTGGTTTTGTTTCTATTTAAGAAGTTCCTAGGAAAATGAATAATTTAGTCTGTTTTGCCTCTTCCACACTTGAATTCTTTGGTAGTGAATCACTGTTTGACAGATTTTTTGTCTTATTGTCTCTCATGTTCCCTGTTTAATGGTGGGCAAGTTTTAAGCTAAAACAGAAAAATGTTAGCTAATTGATTTTAAAATATATCAGAGAGAGATGGCTGTTTTTGAGAAACACACCTGAAAGAGGAATGGTGAGGAAAAAAATCACCACAACAAACAACAGCCCAAAGTTTTCATACTTGAGGTATAAAATCCAAGCGTTATGTCAGCATTAGCGTATCTTCACAGTGATAGGCTGACAGAGGAGACATTATGGTAGCAAAACATTCTAAAAATACTCAAGATTTCTCATTTCTTCCAGCAGCAATTTTTTAAAATTTTGATTGAGCTTCATTCAAACCAATTTGAAGTGTTTTATACACTTCTTAAGTTCTGTGTAATTATTATGTGTTCAACAGCTATTATTTGGTTTTGAGACTGACCTCAAGTTTTATGAATTCTCATATTTCAGCTTTAACTCAATTACTGAGATTATGTTATATGGTTGTATTTTATTGATTGTGGCAACATTTATGGCCACAGTCTTATGCAAGTCTGGAGTGTTGCCAAGGAAGATCTGTGCCCTTCAGACTTGCCTCACCCTATTCGAATACACTTCTGCACCATAACACAGTATCTGGGCCGAGGAGCTGACTTGGATTAAAATTAACCCAAGTTGGTGTATAAAGCTCATTTCAGTCTGGATAATTTCCCAGTTGAACTCACTGACTGTCAGTAGCAACACGGATGACAGCACATGGCAGTAGGTGTGGCAGAGGACTGCAAACGAGCAGCTGTCTAAGAGGAAGGTTAGTGCCACACTTAAAAGGCTTCAGGAAATTGCTTATGGAAGCATGATATTGCCGTGCCTCTCCTGTCACCAGTTCCTTCTGGGATCCTGGCTGTTTCAAAATTGGGTGTCAGACTTGGACCTAATTTTGTCAAGCAGCCATGTATGATGATGAACTCATCACACACACACACAAACGCACACAAGAAGGCAGATTCTCAAAGGGGAAAATACTTTAGGTAATTCTTCTCATTGTTAAATTCACCAAATGGCAGTGGGTGGTGTTGGTGAAGTCTTCGATTGCCAGTAACTGATCCATTTTTAAAAAATTATTATTTTGCTGTCCTGTAGCAGTGCAGCTTCTATAGAAAACAAGGGAAAACAAACAGAACTGAACAACTACAGCAAGAGCAATTATTAATATAGAAGGTCAAGAACTAATCCTTGTTCACGTGTATGTTTGCCTGCCAGAATTGGAATGCAGTATAAGATGACAAAACCCTAATCCCCTGAAAGATGACTTCTGTTTACCAAGCTTACTACTGTCTTGTAGCAGTGCTGTCAGGTAGAGGGTTGTATATCGTTTTTCTACTAGGAGTCATCTTCAGAACGTGCAAGACATTTTTTGAAAACAAAGTTTAAATTCCATTGGTGAACATCTTTCAGTCATCATAATATCCTCCAGGAATCACCAGATGGTCTCTCACACCGAAACTGAATCTTTGTTTCTGGACTCCATTTCAGTACTTTCACTTTCTTCAGTTCCTTATTTTCATCATTAAAAGTAACTGATTTTAATTGGGAAAAAAAAAGAGTGAGGAGGGAAGGGTGAGGTTACTCACTGTACTAAAAGGATGGAGTCGCACTTCCTTGCTCTTCTCAAGTTTGCAATTGACATTAAAATAACAGAAGGAACAGGGTGAGCATGGGAACTGCGTGATTTGTTGGATTTTGGTGGCCTAGTGTTAATGGATGAAGACAGACTTCAGTTCATCAAATTTGAAAGCTTTCGTTATTACTAATAGTAATCAGAAATGTTGGTCTTCACTCTTGAGTACATAACACATGTACTTTAAAAAATCAACTGTTTTTGTAAGTCATTATAACTTTATTAGCGTTCAGCATGAGTTTGTAGAACGGGGAGTGTTCACTCTTCATGAAAATTTGTGGGCAGTTTCAAGTTCTTCTGTATTACGGATGTGTAGAAAAGTAAATGGCGCTATATAGAGAAGCACATAGAAGTAGAAATGAAATGAAATTATTTAGATGAGCAAAGGTAACTTTGGGTGAAAGGGAAAACCTTGCCTGACTTCTTAAATTGATGAGAGGACTGTCTGTACATATGCAAACATTATGCTGTTAGCATTGACATAGGCTTCATTGTGCCACTATTAATTTGTGTGCTTTAAAACTGTTTACAAATACCTTGACATTGTGGTCCTTTTCGTAGTCATTTCTCCTGTCATTTTCTTTCACTGACTCTTTAAAGTTATTGGACTTGGAGGTTGCCCTATAAATGCAGTGTTAGCAAAAGCTAACATATCAGGAAGTGGACAGTGTGCTGTTGAGTTTGTGAATACAGTTGACTTAATTAAAGGGCTGTTGGAACTGTCACAAATGAGAGGTGAGACTTGGCAAATTTGGAGTAGATCAGTCAAAAGAGAGGAGGAAATGTTTGATATCTTGTTAGCTTTTGTCTAGTGGTGGAGAGATTGATTCAGTTTCTCACAAAACCACAAACTGTGATTTATGTGGTAGAGTGATAGAGATGTGGAATAATTAAGCTCAATACAGCTTGCGTGCTACTACAGAGAAATTATAATTTGTCTTGGTTTACTCCTTTCAGCATAGCTTTGGGAAAGAAAACTCTTTGTTTTGTAAGGGTGTAAAGAAACTTCTGCTGGCAAAATCAACTTAAAAAAAAGATGTATCTGAAGCTAAAGGATATACTTCTTCAGCTTTATATTCCTTTTATGTTTTTCATCTTTTACTTTTCTGTCTGTCAGAAATACTGGTTGCTTTGTTGAATCGGTCACAGAATCATAGAGTATCCTTAGTTGGAAGTGACCCATAAGGACCTCTGAGTCCAACTCCTGGCTCCACGTGGGATCACCCAAAAATCAGACTGTACACTTCTTGAACTCCATCATGTAGTCTCCTACTTGACTATACAAACATGCATGCATAAAAGTGTGTGCACATATATATTCTTGTTCTGCGCATAGTACGATTTCATCTGTTTTTGAGAAGTCTACAACTAGTGCCAGTAGTGACCATACAGGTTCATTTAGTGAGTTGCAGTCGTTGTGTTGAACTTGAATCAGCTGGTGTGTAAGACACAGAGAGACTTAACCAGAATTCAGATGCCCGCAAACTACTTCTGGGGAATTTCTTGAAATGCATTTTTAATGGTGTTTTCTAGCTTCTTGTTCTTCCTAAGCAACTTTGTGACATGTGCATGAGAATAGGATCAGTGTATTAATCGAATCGATAGTCAGTGGTGTCAAAAACGTGATGTTCAGTGTTTGTAGAGAGTATTGAATATTAATGGCCTTTTGGGGTCTTTTTTATGCTTTTTTTTTCTTTTTAGATTCAACAATTGGAGGTGCTGCTGCTTCAAATTATGCAAATTCCACTTGGGGTCCTGGAGCCTCCTCCAACAGCGGCACCAACGCCAACCCAACTCACATCTGGGACAAGGTGATTGTAGACGGGTCTGACATGGAAGAGTGGCCTTGTATCGCCAGCAAAGATGCTGAGTCTTCTTCCGAAAACACCACCGATAACAACAGTGCCTCGAACCCTGGCTTGGAGAAGAACACTCTGCCAGGAAGCACCACTAGTAACAAAGGAAAAGGAAGCCAGTGCCAGTCTGGAAGCGCTGGAAATGAATGTAATCTTGGGGCCTGGAAATCTGATCCCAAGGCTAAATCTGTTCAATCTTCCAACCCTGCTGCCGAGAGTAACAATGGACTAAGTAATTGGAGGAACTTGACTGGACAAGATAGAATTGGTTCTGGTTCTGGCTTCAGCAACTTTAACCCAAATAGCAACCCGTCTGCTTGGCCAGCACTGGTCCAAGAGGGCAATTCTAGGAAAGGGACTTCGGAATCTGATAGTGGTAGCTCCAATGCACAGATTAGCACAGTAGGTCAGACCTCTAGGGAACAGCAGTCAAAGATGGAAAATGCGGGTGTTAACTTTGTCTCTGGCAGAGAACAGGCTCAAATTCATAACACTGATGGACCAAAAAACGGAAACACTAACTCCTTGAACTTAAGTTCACCAAACCCTATGGAGAATAAGGGAATGCCCTTTGAAATGGGCTTGGGGAACCCTTCCAGGAGCACTGACACCCCTTCACAAAGCACTGGAGAAAGAAAGACTGGGAGTGTTGGGTCTTGGGGTACAGCTAGGGGGTCTTCTGGAACTGACACGGTCTCTGGACAGAGCAATTCTGGAAACCATGGGAACAATGGAAAGGATAGGGAGGACTCCTGGAAAGGAGCTTCTGTTCAAAAATCTAATGGGTCAAGAAGCGATTCTTGGGATAACAATAACCGGTCTACGGGTGGTGGGTCTTGGAACTTTGGCCCTCAGCATGCAAATGAAAGCAAATGGGGTGAAGGGAACAAATTAACATCTGGGGTCTCTCAGGGAGAATGGAAACAGCTGTCTGGGTCTGATGAACTGAAGATTGGAGAATGGAGTGGTCCAAACCAACCAAATTCTAGCACTGGAGCATGGGACAATCAAAAAGGCCACCCTCTTCCTGAAAACCAAGGCAATTCCCAGGCTCCCTGTTGGGGAAGATCTTCCAGCTCTGCAGGAAGTGAGGTTGGAGGTCAAAGCACTGGAAGCAACCACAAAGCAGGAAGTAGTGACAGTCACAATTCTGGACGCCGATCATATAGGCCTACACATCCTGATTGCCAGGCAGTCTTGCAGACTTTGCTGAGCAGGACTGATTTGGACCCCCGAGTGCTTTCAAACACTGGCTGGGGCCAAACACAAATTAAGCAAGATACCGTATGGGATATTGAAGAGATGCCACGGCCTGAGGGGAAGTCTGACAAAGGAACTGAGGGGTGGGAGAGCTCTGCCACACAGACAAAGAACTCAGGGGGCTGGGGCGATGTACCCAGCCAAAGCAATCAAATCAAGTCTGGATGGGGTGAGCTCTCAACCCCAACAGAGTGGAAGGACCCCAAAAATACTGGAGGATGGAATGACTATAAGAACCCCAATTCATCTAATTGGGGAGGGGGAAGACAAGAAGAGAAATCATCATCTTCTTGGAATGACAGCTCTAGTAAGGATCAGGGGTGGGGTGGACGGCAGCCTAATCAAGGATGGTCTTCTGGAAAGAACGGTTGGGGAGAGGAAGTTGACCAAGCAAAAAACAGCAACTGGGAAAGTGCAGGAAATAAGCCAGCATCTGGTTGGGGTGAAGGTGGGCAAAATGAGATTGGAACTTGGGGTAATGGTGCAAATACAGGCTCTGCTTCAAAGGGTGGTTGGGACGATTGTAAAAGAAATTCAACGTGGAACGAGACGGGTCGACAGCCCAACTCCTGGAACAAGCAGCAGCAGCAACAACAGCAGCAGCAGCAGGAGACTTCTGGTTCCTGGGGTCCACCGCCACAAACTCCAAGTAATGGGCGACCTCCGAACCCAAACTGGAACAGCGGACCACAACCAGCTGCCCCCAAAGACGAGGAGCCTAGTGGCTGGGAAGAACCTTCTCCACAGTCAATCAGTCGGAAAATGGATATTGATGATGGCACTTCAGCGTGGGGAGATCCTAGCAGTTACAACTACAAGAATGTGAACCTGTGGGACAAGAACTCACAAGGAGGACAGGCCCCACGGGAACAGAGCCTGCCTACTCCAATGACTAGCAAATCACAAGCATCAGGTACTCATTCCTTTCTTCAGCAAATTTCTATGATCGTAACCCTTCTGCATAAGAGGTACACTTGTAGCCTATAGCTAATAGCATTATTTCATAATGAAAAGCCATTTCTTACTTGCATGTTTGGTCCTGAATTCAAGTGTCATTAATTTGAATCAAATAGTCCTTTGCTTATTGTGCCTTAACTTTGATCTGAAGACTGGTCAGCTTGCCAGTAAAAAAAAAAAAAAAAAGTGTTAGCTGGCAAGTATTCTATCTGGGAAGGGTTGAATTCTTACAGAACTTTTATTTAATTACTAGAGAAACAGGGAAAAATTCTGTATTTGTTTTGAGTCAAAAACTGTTTGCTTTGAAACATGGTTAATAGCAGTTGACACTGAATGAGCATGTGGTTTAGTTTCTTAGCTCAATTTGGTTCTACTGTACGATGAAGAATATTTAGCGAAGTATTTTCTTCTTTGAAATAATAATTAAAAAAAAATAAAAATCAAGAAATCAATCCTACATAGCCTGGAAATAAGTGAGGTGTACTGTCATGTTCTTAGTTGTTCTTCAGTATATGAAAACCCCAAATGGTCTGGTGCTTTCAGTAAAAGAAGTTCACCAGAAGACAAAATAGGGTTAGGTTCATATTTAACCTGAGAGAAGAATATTATTCATCCTTATGTTCTTTCTTTTCATACCTGAAGCTCAGAGCCCACCATGAACGGTTGATACGAACAGTTTTTGATTCTGTTTCACCCACACTATTGAGACCTCAGAGTCTTCAGCAGACGTAATGCAGTAGAATAATGACATGGTGCTGCACTGCAGTAAATAGTTCGTTGTCTAAACGGTCTGTAATGAAAACTCTTTCTCCTTTGTGCAGTCTGGAGCAAAAGCACTCCGCCTGCTCCAGATAATGGTACGTCCGCCTGGGGTGAGCCAAATGAAACCAGTCCCGGGTGGGGTGAAGTAGATGATACAGGAGCATCGACAACAGGCTGGGGGAATGCACCTTCCAACGCCCCGAATGCCATGAAATCTAGTGAGTATAGGACAGATCCTAGTTTATTTGCAGTGGTCCTGGAGACTTCTAGCGTTTGGCTTTTCGATATAGGTCACCCATGGAGGAATTGTTATCTGAGGCCTAGAAGCAATGCTGAATGTAATGTAAGATATTGGTGGATGAGTGATTAAGTGCTTACCAATGACTGGATGCTTACCTTTAAGGTAACGGAGACGTTCTTCACCTAGGCGCTTAAACGGACAGCTTTGATTTGTGCAAGTGTTGAAGCACTAGAGCATCTGAGCGAGGAAACACTTCTTGTTCTCACGTCATCTTTTCTCTGTCTGCACACTGTACCAACTCGTTACGTGTTAAATTACCTTTTCTGATCACATCAGGAAAAGGAATGTGCAGTTTATAGAAACATTTCACAGTAGAGGTGTGTGAAGTGCCTTTGAATGGACTTTCTTGCTGCATGAATGTGAAAAACTCATAAATCGACCTTCCCCTTGTGGCCTAACCTAAATGGCTGAATATTTCTAGATATTACCTGCCTGCAGCTATGCTTCTCCATGAATGAGATCCTGTTGAGCCTTTTAAAAAAAAAACCTACATTGAAGTTAGAATCCTACTGTATCAAGTTTGATTTGTATGGAAGTTATTCCTGATGTAAACTGTTGGTAGAACTTCTATTTCGCTGCTCTTAAGGAAAATGGGACAAACAAAGCAATCTCCCTCTGATACAGCATAGCAGTGTTATAGCCAAAGACTGTAACTTTTGGTTACTAAGGTTCCATTAGGAAATACTGATAATACTCACTGTTTCTGAACTTCAGTGGTTATACCAGTGGTAAGATTTTGCAGTGACAAGTTACTCTTACAGCATGTGATTGTCTGGGGTGAAATGCTGTGTAAGGACTGTTTGCTGTTCTGTCATTTGCTCTTACCCACGCTCAAACAATTAGGCCATTTATGAAACAAAACTCGAAATTTCCAGTAACATCTATTGAAACCTTTAGTGGGTGGCCGTGGTACTTCTTGGACCTGTCAGACAAATTTGGCTCTTTTCAGGATGCTAGAACTTTTCTAGATGGATCATCTTCCTTCCTTTGTGCAAAGGCACCTAAGTGTAGCCAAAATAAGAGCCTCTGAGGTATTAAGAATCCATTAAAAAATCTGTGGATTTTTAAGTATTTAAAATAGTGTTTCAAGACTACAAATAGTCACTTGCTTGTCTTAGCTGGTCTGCATATGGTGACATAACCAAAAAGCTACAGCATATGTTTTGTGCTTTGTGTATGAGCTGTTTCCGCCTCAGGAAGAGCAAAATACAGGGGGTTTTCCCTGTGTTGGCTGTTAAAGTATGTCACCAGCATTAAGAACGGGGATCTTCATTCTCCTGTGTACTGTGAATGCTCTATCAAGTCCTTTCTAATTGGCACCCAGACAGAACAAAGGAGAAAACCACATTATTCAGTGGACTAAGGGAGATATTTCGTATCTTGGGTAAGCTGGAAAAGGAAATTTGGCAAAAAGCCTGCAAAGGTGTAATTTATGGTTGAAAGTAAAGAGAGGAAATAAAGACTAGCATCAGCTGGACAAGAAAATTACAGTTGAGAGCCAAAGAAGGAAGTGGGAGGTGAGGTGTGACCAAAAAAAAACCAACCAACCCCAAGAGAACTAAATGAGCAGAAAAGGTTGTGAAAATAGGTTTCCTGTATGTATTATGAAGAAGAGGTAGGACAGGAGAGAATCATGCAACCAAACAGCGTAGAGCTTAGCGTAGGAAAGCTGCTTGAAGTAAAGAAACGTGAGGCAGAGTAAAAGTTACCACTTGGGAGAGTGCTCAGTTGTACATTCAGAGAATATTCTGTTCTTAGCTTTGCATAGGTAAGGTCAAGACAGAAATTGTGCCGTTACTGATTGTGAAAGCCATTGGCATTATATCCCATTATTCTACAGTGCTGGCTAATAGCAGTCCTTATTCACAGTACTGTTAACTCCAGTGGTAGGAGTCTGTGCAGTTGGTCTGAAGGTTTCAGCTTAACTGAAGTCATGTGAGTGTGATTCCATATGATTCTGTCTTATAGATTGTGTTTTTGTTTGATGTGCTTTTTCAATCATGACAGATTTATATAAAAACTAAATGATGATGAGAAGCCATGTGGTTTAAAGTCTCTGAAATGTTGATTTGCTCCATTATATCACGTATGCTGTGATGGCTTTCCATGGAAGGAAGGGTTTTGTGTAGGACCTGAAATACTCCAAGCATAAAATGGGATTGATGGGTTTTTTTGCCCTGTGGTGTCGTTACATCCAGTTGTCCAGCAGCCAAGTACTTTTGGTTATTTGTTGAGCGTGATTGGTGTGAGCTCCATTTTGCATTTGATGAATAGAGGCACGTGGATTTTGAGAAAACTTATTTGGATTTTGAATTCTTTATCTGGCTAGCTAAGGATTGGAGGTTTTGCATTTACCTACCTGTGTGTAACTGCATGTAGCATTTCAGTTGTACTGTGCTATAGCTCCATCTGACCTTAAGTTGCACGTGCAGAAACTTGAGCCTAGTTCATTGCCTGCTTGTTAAAAAAAAATTTAAATTACAAAGTTTGATCAGCACTGCGTAGGAATTCTCTGACAAGAGTTGTTTGGTTTTTTGTGACAACATAATTTTGTTGGTACCTTCAGAGCTTCATTTTCTTACTGTATGTCATTGTGCCTTCTCACTCAGCACGTGAAAAAAATAAAGCAGGAGCTCTGCTGACAAGGAAGGCTTCTTTCTGTTCTGATTCATGTTCAAGTGTCTCAGACCTGAGAGCTGTCAATGCAGAAAATTCTCTCTGGTCATGTAGTTAAAACCAGGATCATAGGACTATATTTAAACACTGGCTGGAAGTAAGTTAAAGCCTGTAGCTTTTTCTGTGTAAGTAGCATGATTAAAGGATCAAGAGGCAGATTTTTATGCTTGGGCCAATGTGGTGCCTAAGCAGGTCTGAGTTTTGGTACACAAAAGTGTGTCAAAAGGTCGAGTTTCCTGTGAAGTAGTTCAGTTGTTATCTGTGGTGAAATTTAAGGTAGCTCTTAAGTTGCCATGAAAAGCTGCTGTACTTATCTTCAGCCTGATACAGGCAGATTTCCCCTTGATAGATTAAATACATTTCCTGACTGCTATTTATATTGAGATTTCCTGCTACATTCTTATTCCTCATTTCCACTCTCAAAACCCAGACAATTGAAGGATTAGTGAAGAGAAGGTGGTGATGGTAGAGTTCCTTTCTAAAGGAGATGAGTGCCTGGGGAAGAAATGCACAGATGGAGAAGTTGCAGTAGGAAGGAAAGTGGTTGGACAGTGGACAAGAAAAGATTTGGGCTCTTATTGGCTTGTTAGAAGACTTAAAATTCTGAGTTTCGTGGTTGCTGTTATTAGAGAGTAACAACAAAAGGAGGCAACAGGGACAAAAAGCCCTTAGCATGAGTTTGTATGATGGAATCCAACTTTCTGGTAATGATATCTCTGTTTAAACAGTACTGCTAATGAGTCTTTTTAGTGCTACTGTTAAGGCTGGAAATCAAAGAGATTTTTGAGGGATTAAACTTGTTTTGGTGTTGCTTATGTCAGAGCACAGTGTCAGGTCCTTTCCTTCAGATTCTGCTTTGTTGTTGCTCTTTTAAGTTCTTCATTTCTGTGTTCTGTGAAAGGATTCAGCGTGGTGGATATGTGGTACAGTTTTAAAGGAAGGCAGGAAATTATTCACAAATCAGGAGCCAGAGTCCTCAGCACCCTTTGGATTTTTTTTCTTAAGTGTCTTTGGAGTCTTTCATTTACATAAGAAAGTGATCGGTTGTCTTTTAAAGAATCCAAATGCAGCAGTAGTTGCAAGAGAGAAGTTTGTGTTGATCATTATTTCTTCTAAGGATTTGATGTTGCTTGAGAATTCTTGCAAAATAAGACATACTAACATGCCACCAGATCTCTTGGATTGTGGAGTTCATACACAAGTTTTTACTGCTGTTGGAGCGAATACACTTTTGTTTTTCACTTTTTGCAGTTCTGACATTTTCAGCTAATGCAGCATCTAGTCACCTGCTGCATGGTATTGTGGGCTTGTTTTTGAGCTTCTCTTTCTTCTTCTCAAGGTTCTAAATCTATGCAAGATGGCTGGGGAGAGAGTGATGGGCCAGTAACAGGCACGCGTCATTCCAGCTGGGAAGAGGAGGAGGAGGGAGGAGTCTGGAACACAGCAGGCTCTCAGGGAAGCAGTTCCTCCCACAACTCAACAAGCTGGGGGCAAGGAGGAAAGAAAACACAGATAAAGGTAAAACACTCGAATGATTCATAACTACAGTGTTGTCTGAAAGCAGTGTGACTGATGTGTTAGAGCATTTCTAATAATTATTCTTTTAAGAGGTGTTATACAGAATTCAGCTAGAAAGGTGCCTGGTAGAGCAGCATTAAAAATACAAGGTTTTTGGATTTGTTCTAATGTGTTACACCTGTTGTGACTAATAGGTCTGCCAAAAAGTGTCATATTCTCTTGCTATGAAGGCTGCAGAGCCATTGCTAAATGAAACTGAGCGGTTAGTATCTCAGGACTGTTGCTCATCTGTTCTTGGCACATCTGTTAAACTGCTGCTGTTCTGCTTGCATAGCCTGCTGGAGTTCAGAATCCACAGGCCCTTTGGCACATGCCCTCCAGTTTCTACATGGCTCCAGTTTCTGCTTGGATTTGGGTCTGACTTGTGTTTGTTGTTGTTAAATTTCAGCCTTGACTAGGATCTCGGCTACAGTCCTAAATGAATTGCTTTCTAAGGCTTGTATACATGTTAAAGTTCTCTATAACAGTAACATTTGATGTTGTATTAATACTAGAAGGACTGAGCTTTCTCTGCTTCTAATCAGATATTCAGGGCAGACTTAAAAGGTGAGAGCAAAGCAATTTCCAAGGACAAGGAAATACTCTTGTGGGATGGTTTGGGCTTTTACAATTCCTATTTTGGAATAACTATTCTCATGAATTTTTTTCTCACTTAACGGTTGTTTTTTTTTTTTTAACCTCCAAAGGAACTGTGCAGGTTTTTTGGTTTTTGTTTGTTTTTTAAAATCAATTTGATTTCTGACTGTTTCAGTTTTGACTTTGATTATCTGCATGTTGCAGTAAGGCCAGGTCAGCACAGTGCCCATGAAAGAGAGCCCATAGTGATGGGAAGAAAGCCAAGGAAAGATCTTTGTGATGGATTAAAGAATGTATTAAACAGCAAGTATTCATCTGCTTCAGTATACCTGGAAGTGTGCAATTCTATAAGGAAAAAGAAAAAGTATTTTGTAAACATTTCCAGCTGCGCAAAAAATGTAAAGCTGTTTGTTACAGAGATAAATTTCTCAGATATTAGGATTTTCATTCAACACTTCGCATCGCAGGGATAAAACAGAATTTAAGGAATGGAAAAGATGTTTAAAAATGTCTGGTTTTTTTTCTCTTTTTAGTGCTCATTAAAAGGAGGAAATAGTGATTCATGGATGAACCCCATATCCAAACAGTTTTCAAATATGGGCTTGCTAGTAAGTGAATTTTTATAAATTTAATACACAATTTGTAAAAAAGCTGTAAGTTTTAAATCAGTGAGATGATGGCTCACTTTCAAGCGTGTTACTTTTTACCCTGCATTTGCTTTGTAGGCATGTAGCTCTAATATCAGTAGTAGCTGGGTATCCAGAACTTCTTGCTAGTAAGAATGGTTCCTTGAAAATAAAAAAATAAGAAAAGCACCCACAAACTTACACACTTTAAAGCTGCTTTATGACAGTTGTAACTGGTGGCTTTTCATAAAGTGCTGTTCAGAACACTCCAGATAGAGGCCTCATGGTTACATCATCAGACGTCTATGATTTTCCAGGGCTCTTCAGCTTTCTGAAGCTCAGTCATTTCCCAGAGAAGCAGAGTTACAACGCTGTGTCTTAATTATTCTTACTAAGTAATGTGCAGCAGGGTCTGTTTTTAGGACAGAAAGAGCTCAATATTAAATGGTATTTAAGGATGAATTAGAAAGGTGAGGGATGTCACGGGGAGAAAAGACCAATCTACAAAGTAGTATATTATAAAAATACCAACACACAGAAATGCTGAGGAACTGATGTGGTCCCTGTGTCAAATATTTTACCGACTATTGCACCACCTGTAATACTCTGATGCAGGAGCAATAATACTTGCTAGCAAAAGATCATAATGTAGAGACTGTGTGAGAAGCCAGGGCTGCACAAACTGTCACTAAGAGGGTGAGGATTAGTTTGTACAAACTTTTGGCTGCAAGGCTCAAACTGAGTCTGCTGGACCGTAGATGCTTCTGAAAGCTATGGGAACACACTGTCCCAGACTGCCAACTGAAGAGTAACTTGGCAGTGCATTTCAAGATTTGATGACTGGACGGGTCATGGGGATGAGCTATCATTTTGGCCGCTATTTTCAGTGTTTCTTCCCTTGACCACTGGAACATGAGGACAGAGGTTCATTTCACAGAGCAGCTGTCTATCCATCTTTCTCTGTCTGTTTCTTGTGTTGTGTGTCTGGTTTCATTTCTGTAAACTCGCCACATACAGAGCTGAGGGGCTGGGATGAGGTGTGCCCAAACTGAAATCAGGAGTTTTTGTGTGCTAAATTATAGTTTAGAATGGAACTGCAGTTGGCACAAACATGTTTTTCCTTCATTACACCTTTAACCATCAAGGGCTCCTTTCAGAAACATCCCTCAGCATTTCAAAGAAGTCAGAACTGACTTTCTTTTTTCTTCCAGAGTCAAACTGAGGACATTCCAGGCAATAAGATGGACTTGTCTGTAGGTATGTATAATTTAATTTAATTGAAATATGAGACCACATGTAGTATTTTCATGTAGATGATATGCTGTCCTTTGAAAAGGTTTGATCCTTATTTTTTAGCACTCCCCATGAGAGAGGGGCATGGTCATAGATGCCATCTAATATCTTCGCTGCAAGCTTTGAATACTTACACAGCCAGTGCTAGAATGCAACGTTGGGATGTATACCTGTATAGAACACAACTGTAACCTGGGGAAGGGGCATCCTAAGAGACTGTATTGATTTATGCAGTTCATGTTCATGGTCAATATCAAGAAAGTGAGGGTCTTTCTTTCCTGTTGCTCTTGACAGTAGGACATTCCAATTAGCTTAGGTCCCTGGAGGTGATGCAAGTTAAGACTATCTCTGGTGATTTCTTCAGTTGCTTGCCTCAGGTTATTATGAATTATTTGCTCAGTAGAACCAGATTTTTCCCTATAGATAACCTCACCGCAAATCCTGCACTGCTTAAGTGGAGTGGAGCAAGGGGAAAGCGTGAACCTAAATGAGAAGTTGAATTTGACCACTTGGATTAACTGTATTACCTAATCCTATTTAATCACCTTGGAATTTGCCACGACTTTTTTCTTGGGCAGACTGTCTGCAAAGTAAACTGTCAGAATTTTTTTGTTCTTGAAATCAAGTTTGGTTTTACATTTTGTTTTTTTTCAGATTGTTTCTGAATAGTCGCTGACATTGTATTGTGGTAGAAATACCACACATTTCTGAACTCTTCTGCCGTTTGAGTTGTTTCCCTGCAAGATCCTTAGAGCATATATTAAAAGAAATGGTCCAATTTTAGAGTTTCTTTTTTTCTTTTTTATTGAGTCCTTTGGAGACTCAGTAAAGATAAAAACATAAACAGCACAGTCTTAGGTACTTAGAAACAGGAAGAAGGTCTCCTTCCTGTGTTCAGTCTACGGAATCTACAGAAGCAGGAAAGTTGCCTTATGTCCTTGCTTGCAAAGACAGACCTCGTCCAGTTAAAGTCAAATGAGTGAAGTAGTTTAAATTTTGTATATGTGGATCAGTGGCAGTGGGAAGGCATCTGGTCTGATGCTGACCCTCTTTGCACCAGAGCTGTCAACAGCATCAGCCACAGCTGTAGGCATCGCATCTTGCAATGGAATTGGGATTTTTCTCAACCAAAAAAGACTGATCGTTTGGATCATGCTTTAATCTTCATTGGTAGTGAAGTTGTAGATTTGCAATAATCGTACGTTTGGTATCAGCTCCAGTTTTAGTATTTTAATGCAATCTGAAGATTTTCAGTATCTCTTGGCTTAAAAAATATTGCTTTCTTAAAAGAGATGTTTTTCTGCTGCATCACACCGTATGGAAGATGAAAGGAAAGTTCCTTTTTCCACAAATTCTTTCTTCCTGTTAACAATTAAGGACTCCTTATCTTTTTATAGTAATTTATAGTTATGGGGAAAATAGCAGAACTTTTTTTCTATCCTCTTTGGCCTCTGCATTCAGACTCTGCTTGTGTCACATTTCTCTAAGTAGCCTGACTTACGCTGATTATAGTTCTTTTTATTCCTTGTCTCCAAATTAATTTGGATCCTTGAAACTTTCTGCTCTCGAGGATCTTAAAGCTATCAGACCTTGTGAGGAAGAGCCTTAGACACTCAGAATATTCAGTGAGAATGCTGCAGAAAGGTTGCATTATCTTGATGTGTTGCACATCTATTCTTTAACATGTCCGTTAATGGCAACATCTCTGATCCTAGATACATGTGTTTGTTATAGTTTGTATTCTATTTCAAAGAATAAGAATGTAACTGAGACTTTTCTACAGCTTTTGTGTTACTTTATTCTCTGCTTGGAAGTTCTGATCTTTTTTGCTTATGTTGCTTGTGAACAGTATAAGCTGTTTGCTCAGCTTATAATTACATCTAAACCTCAAAGGCTGGACTTTGTTATCAAGTAGTCTTGTTCTTCAACTGGATTTTGGTCATGTTTACAACATGCCAAGCTTTAGTAGCCAGATAGCTCCAGCTCAGTATTTTCCCAGTTCGTGGATAAATATGCATTGAACTCCATTAAATCTGCGCTTGGAGACCACGTGTATCAAAGAAAACGTAGGCTTTTGTATGCACAGAGTAACTTGGCTCTGATCATCACGCCTCTTAAAATAGGTCCAGTTGTCATAGTAATTGCCATAGTAATTCTTACTATGTGGGTCTCAGTCTTGTTTGAAAAATATGTTGCTTTGGTTGCAAGGTACTGTACTGTCCAAGAGAGAAAAGAAATGGATCAGTAGAATGCCTGAGGCAGATTTACTTGCCTGTTTGTTTGTTATCAGATCTCTTCAACAGGCAGCTTGTTGAACTTTGGAAATAGGAAATAGGATGCAGCTTTTATCTACTGACAAAAGTCCTGAGATGTGACGTTTGATACTACAGTAAGTAGCTTGTCAGGACCACTTAGTATTTTAACTTCTCATTCTGTTTGACAGCCACTTCTGTCTTCTTTCTTTAGTATATTAGAAGCAACCTCTGTAGATCATGAAATTCTCAACTCATCTGTAAAAACTGGGAAATTCATTTCCATTACTCTTGATTCAAATGCAGTTCATACTGTATACAACTGTAGATACGTAACAAAGCTGTAACCAGAGTGTAACAATTCAATATGGTTGCTGAGTAGTCATGGATATTGTGACTTAATGGCAAAAATATAAAACCAGTGTCTTTCTGATGTTTTAGTTTTTGTGGTCAATTAGAAAACATATTGCAAACATTTTTTTTTTCAGTATTACTTTTGCCACACTGGTTGTACTTTTTTTTTTTTTTTACCATATTGATACTTGTATGTATATACTTATGGATTTTTTTTTCCTTTATGCTGAGTGCATGTGGTGAGAAAGGTATTCTTAATACCTTCTTTTCTTCATCAGGCATGGAAATTGATCTTTCAAGCTCTTGTTTCATCTTCTGGTTCTCACAGTGTCTCTTAGAGCTGTTAGCAGTGAGGAGAAAAAATCTGCTGAAGTGTCTTCTTTTACAAAGATGATAAAACATTTAACCTGTTCGACAGTTCTTCATGTCGATGATATTTGCTTGTGCCTAAGTGTTCTTGCTAATTGCAGAGGTGATAGGTCACTGTTCTTGTGATAAATGATGTTGAAGTCATCTGAGAAGATGAAGCTGGATCAACTCTCAAGGCTGTACTGAAAACAAAAACCCATGTAATTAGTGGTTGATTTCATAGGTCCTTGGCAGTAGGAGACCTATAAATATTAACAGTGTGCAATAGGACATTAACAGGAGATACTGCCTTTGAGAATCTTTTTTGAGAAGGTAAGTATTTCCAGGATTTTACAATCATTAGTTGTCTGCTGTGTATAATAAAGACTTCAGCGTTTGTCAGTGGTAGGATAACATATCCATCACCAAGTTCCTTTATTAAAGTCAGAAGTTTTGGCTAAATATGGTGACAGGCTTTTTGAACTATTCTTGTAAAGGCCATCTGTTCTACTAAACACAATTATTTAAAACCGAAAATACAAATAAAGCTTGGTTCTACCACTTTGCTTAGATTTTGAAATTAATATGTTTTCCATTTACTTCAGCATAACACTGCTCATCTGATCCAAGTGCCAAGTATGACAGAAAGAATTGTTCTTTGACCGCGTTGCATGTAAGGCAGCAACTTCCTTTGGTCAGGACTTGGCTGATGATATACTTGTAAAGAAAGATGTCTTGTCCACTGCGAGTGGTAGTTTCCTCATCTGTTATTAACATCTCTTTCTCATGCTTCACTGCATTACTCAGTAAACAATGTCAGGAGACTTGAAGTTGTTTGAAAAGCATCTCTTTCAGGTTGTATAATTGCTACAGGCTGAGAGAGATTGATTACTTGGTGCAGGGAAGTTATGGTAGACCAGTAGATTGTTGTTGTTCAAGGATTGAGTTCACATTACTGCAGGAGAATTTTGACCAAATTATTCATACTTCCCTGAATTGGTTTGTTCAGTCTTAAAACTTCCTCCTTTATTTTTTCAGCATCCTTTGGTGAGAACTGTTTGCTGTACTAAATTAGAAGATAAATCTGATTTATACAAGATGTAAATAAGACAAATCTGATCTTACAGACTTTTTCTTTGGCCGTGAACCTGATGTTATGCAAGGCATTGGATATGATTGGCACTAATTATGCTTTCTTTGTTCTTTTCTGCAGGTGGTCTCCCAGATAAGAAGTTTGAGGTAGATAAACGAGCCATGAATCTCGGGGATTTTAATGACATAATGAGAAAGGATCGATCTGGGTTCCGTCCACCTAATTCCAAAGACATGGGAACCACAGATAGTGGGCCTTATTTTGAGAAGGTGAGAGAAATATCTTTAGATAAATTAAAATCAGTATTTGAGGTAATAGTTTTAATCCTACTCCTCTGGAAGCACTAAAGATCCGGTCACCATGGATGAACTCAACAATAAAAGGTGTGAGGGAGTTATGTTTGTAGAATGGATGTGTTTATAAAACAGAGGAGTCAGGTATGTACAAACAAGCTAAATTATCTAGGTAGAAAGATGCTTTTTATTTTAGAATAGACTTTTTTTTAAAAATGATCAGGAAGGAATTCTTTTGTTTTTCTTGGAAGGGTAAATTACTGGTAGTAATGAAATTCATTACAGGTTTCATCACAGTGATTCTTTTGGTTACTGACTACAGTTATCTACTGTAAAAAAGATTGGTTTTAGATCTAAGTAAACATAAGTAATCACAGTCTTCCACGTTTTTTTTCTGCTTTGATATCTGTGATGCATTGGAAACAACCCTTCTAAATTCTGCAAGCCTTTTTTCTGTATGTCTGTGTGCTGTGAGCTTCTGTATGACATCTGTTTCTCTGTGACATCTGTTGTATGTTACGTTAGCGTTTCTTTCATATTCTTGCCCGTTTTAAGTAGAAGCTTTCACTGTTGTTACCAAATATTAATTGTTTCACATTATGAATTGGAGATTGTCCAATAGATTCAGAATGTTTGTTGTTGTGTTTTTTTAAATACATTTTATAATATGTAAAGTGGGAAAAAATATGTAAAAATTCTGTAGGTGTGTTAATGTCTGAGTTTTTGGTTTTTTTTTTTTTTAAACTCCTCCATTTTGGTATAACAGGCCAAAAACAGTTTTGTCAACTCCCTCTGGTGGCCCATTTAATAAATACCACTAGCAAACCTTACGCTTTCCAAACAGTTTATGTTCATAGGTATATGCTAATATTGGGAGTTAACTGAAGATGTGTTTGTTTCCGTAGTGGTAGCAGCCATTAGTGCAACAGACATCTCAAAATGTTTTTCTTAGAAGAAAACTTCTAGGGATTTATTGATCATCTCCTTGGACCAGAATTGTGATTGTTAAGTGGTCGTTTGAGTCTGAACTTTTGTCCGTGTAATTGCTATTACAAATTAACTTTGCTTCTTCCTAGTCACTCACCGTCCCTCTTTTTCTCCTCTTGCATTCTATTGCTTCACTAACCAACTCCTGCTGTTGGCTTCAGCTGACTTTGCCTTTCTCCAATCAAGATGGGTGCCTTGGGGATGAGGCTCCCTGCTCTCCCTTCTCCCCTTCTCCCAGCTACAAGCTGTCTCCCTCTGGTTCCACACTATCCAACGTCGGCCTTGGAGCAATCGGCTCAGGGCTCAGTCCCCAAAACTACGCTGCTAGACAAGTAAGCAGGCCACCTTATAAGATGCGTTGTTAATATGGCTGCAACCTGGGCTTAATCCTGGTTAGTTGGTTGCTTGCACTTGTTCTCCTACCAAATAAACAAATAACAAATTTCAGTTATATCAAACCACCCACTTTGGTTCCTGTCATCAAAATGTATTCTTTCTGGTTTTGTTGGCCTCTTACTTACTGAATCGCAGTGCAGCAGCAGACAGATTTATTTTTCAGAAGTCGTGAAGTTAGTTAGTGAAGAACCACGTGTTGATGTTTTAAAATCTATTTAGAGGCTGTTGATTTGCCCCACCAGCCTCCCACACTGAATTTTTCCAGACTGCCCAATAACCTCATGTGTAGAAATTTTCTTTTAAAATGTTGCAGTCCTTTTGCATAGTGCCTGTTCCTTCCTCCCTTCCCTGCAGAGCGTAGAAAGGACTGATTTTAGCAGCGTTTAAAAATGATTGAAGTAGCAGTGGTTTTGTTCTGTGCGTGGAGAAATGGCAGGGAAGAAATGGAGTGGTTGGTTATAGTTGGGACAATTCCTTGATGCTGTGTTTTGCATTGTACAAGGAGAAAACATTGCAGGAATGCTAGGAAATAAAGAATAGAACTGAGTATTACAACTGGACTAGCTTATATAGTCATGTGCCTGACATGATGGTGTTTCTGTGTGTCGTCTCTCTGTTTCTATGTGATGCAGTGTTGAACATCAGATTAAATCCAGAATTTGTAGACATGTTCTCAAATTCAGTGTCTGGAACTCCACTGAGCTTTAGAGAAAGCTGAAAGTGTAGCAGCAGCTCCAAGCTTCTCAAAAAATTTGATGCGCAGTTGATCCCAGTGAGATTTTTCCAGAATACAGGCGTCTCTGTCTCTTGGGATTTTTTTCTTTTTTGTCTATCCTCCTGCTGCACGCTCAGTACGGCATGCTGAGCTGCTTCTGAAAGAGGAGATGTATTGAGAAGATGCAGTGCAGGTGGATGAGGCGATCCACAGTGTACCAGGACAGAATTAGAATGAGAGACTTGTGTTTTAGCAAAAGGATAGTGGAGAATGCACAGCATTCCAGCTGAAGGGGGGCAAAACTTATGAAATTCTGACATACGGGGGAAGGAAGGGTTTTGGAGAAGACCTCCAAGACTTCAGTTTGAAGAAAGATGAACTTACATTGGATACAGTGATGTTGGTATGGAGAGAGAACAGAACGATGGCTGAGGGTTTAAAAAGTACTGTTTAGAAGCCACAGTGTATGACAGAAGCAGGTATGGATCAAGGGATTCTTGTATACAGTGGAGAAGGAGAGTTGCTGAAGGTCTTGGAGAAGAAAGGACAGGATCATGGCATGTAAGGACTTTTAGAGTACAGGGGAGAAGTGTGTTGGCTTCTGTTTTTAGAAACAACATGCACAGCTGCACATGTAGGAGACTGTCCATAACATCTCCTGTGGCTTTTTGTTGAAAGATGTTAGAAAAAGTGCTTGGAGTCTGAAATAATGGAACATAATCACAAGTTCTCTTGGTCTTTCTGTGCAGTAGGATTTACTGCTACAGAAGTTCCTTTAAAAAGACGAAACTGTTCTCATTAAAAAAATCTAAAGAAACAGCAAGTGTTCTTTCTACTTAAGGAAAAAAATCACTAGGAGAGGTTTTTTTTCTTATTTGAGAGTTTATCTACTCTTCACCTTATTCTTTAATAAGAGGGAAAAATAGGAAAACAAAAAATTCTCAATCCAGAATGCTGAATATTTCACATCACAGGGAAATTTTTCATGACAATGCTGAGTTCTGATTTGTTAGTGGAAAGCCCTCAGCGAAAGTAACAGACTTGAGTGATGACAGCCTAGTGTGATAAAATACCTCACTTTTCTGAAACAGTGGCCCAAAATTCTCACTGACAGTCTTCCCATACTTCTAAGCTAGTGGAATGTTTTTTGAGCTTGTTCTTTGTACTTGGTTTCTGTTTCCTAACATGTTACATGCGAAATACAAAACACAAACTTAGTCATGTGCTTTGAAATACACGAACATGACTGTTCAATGTAGAAGAGAAAGAGCCTGCATCTTGAAAATGTAGTACGGCGGTCTTCATGCAGGTGCAGCACTACTGATTTAGGGCAGACATTTCAGTAGTTCAAACAATACTCTGTTGAAGTCAGTACTTGCCTCATTATTTATAAATAGCTAGTAGCATAGATACCCATTATTCTGAAGAATTCTTCTCACTACTGCTTTAATTTTATAGGGTGGCAATCATGGTTTGTTTGGAAACAGCACAGCACAATCGAGGGGCATGCACACACCAGTGCAGCCACTAAATCCTTCCCCCAATATCCGGGCGCAAGTGCCTCCCCAATTTCTTTCTCCCCAGGTAAGGAATTTAAAGTAACTGGTTACTTGTAAAGAAAAGAAAAAAGAAAGCAAAGGAAGGAGCTACAGCCTTCAGTGCACATCATTGAGATTGTCATAGTCTTGATGTTAAGAAACAGAAAACGTAGATAAAAGTTTTAACCACTTTCAACTGTGAATTTTATATTCATTGAGAGATGAAATTCTGCAGAAGAATTAGCCTTCTGTCATTTCAAGGCAGTGGGTTGTAAGCACTCTCTACCAGTATTATAAAACTCAGGGTGAATTCAGAAATCCTGTGTCTTGCATAGAGTTTTGGGAAGTATTCAAAAGTCAAACTCAAGAGAAAGAATAAAAAGTTCTCTGAAGTGTGACAAACTGCTTAATTTTTTTCAAGCAGGTTTGTCTCAAGCTTTGTGTTTCAGTTACATTGCAGAACTCTTATTGAAGACTTGAGGCTCTCAAACCGCACAAGTTCAGCTTTTCTTTGCACTTGGTGAATACTTTTGGAGATTATCTTGAGTACCTGTGTAGCTCAAATATGCAGGAAGAAATAGGGGGATTCTTCTCCACCAACTCCTGTCTTTTACTATAGCTTATTCAGCATACACAGAAATTAACTCTTTCTGTGAGGCACTGTTTCTTTGCTACAGTGACTGCCTGAATGCCTTTCTTTTTCCTTGTCAAGCAGTACGTTTTTAATGTGATAATGCAGTACTGTGATTACTGGTTAGCTGCGTACGTATCAGGATTTTACTCTACTGTAGTCTCTAGTAACTAATTGGTTGGGGGAGGAACCTTTGTGTGTGTGTGTGTGTGTGTGTGTCTGCATCTGCACATGTAATATTGTATATTGTCAATTGAGTGAGATTCACTCTGCTCAAGCCATAGACTGTGCATGTTTAAATGTCATGTGTTAAGAAATCTGTAATGTCTTTCTCCAAACACCATTTAAAATTGGTGTCCTATCTATTCTTCTGTATAGATACTTCCATTTCATTGTCTTATCCTGTAGCAGTGTATTTCTTGAGGATATCTAATTGGTTTCCATGCAGGTTTCGGCCTCCATGCTCAAACAGTTCCCCAACAGTGGCTTGAATCCAGGTCTTTTCAATGTGGGGCCCCAGCTTTCTCCGCAACAGATTGCCATGCTGAGCCAGCTTCCACAGATTCCCCAGTTTCAATTGGTAAGTAGCTAATTATCTTGTGAAACAGACTGTTTGCAAATTGTCTGCTGAGTTTTCTTTTTACATCGATTCTGATTCTGTTTTGTTCTACTGATGCTGTGATTTTTTTGTACAAGTATTTCCTGCTCGTTGTATGTGAAAATAGAGCCCTCTTAGAGGCCAGCAGATAATCTGAGCAGCCCTGTTATTATTGGGTCCGTTGTCATGGGTTGGTAATGATTCTGAGCCATGTCTTTGTATATTGAAAGCAGTTGGCTGATTTTTTTTTTATGAAATTTTCTTCAGACTTGTAGTCTCAGTGGCAGCAATAAAGGGAGTACTGCCCATGCTCTTGCATGATATAAAGTTAGAAACAGTTAAAAGAGATAATATTTTTGTAAAGCTTTTGTTGTTAATTTTATTTCATTGTGAGGGATGAGGAATGATTTGCCTCTGCCTGAGTTCTGAGTTAAGCGTTGGCTGGTGGTCAGCTCCTGGCAGTTAGATTTCCCTTCAAGTGCTTTGAATTTTCACCCTTCCCACCCCCCACTTGTCTTGCAGGCGTGTCAGCTCCTCCTTCAGCAGCAGCAGCAGCAGCAGCTGTTACAGAGCCAGAGGAAGTTATCTCAAGCTGTGCGACAGCAGCAGGAGCAACAGGTGGGGCACTGTTTCTGTCAGTCATGTGAAAGCATGAAGTGTACTAACACTGTACGTGTCAGAGATCACAGGCCTTTGAATCTTTTTCAGATTGTTTCTTCAGTACCATCCCTGTTTTTGTATGTTTTTGCAGATTGCTCGTATGGTGAGTGCCCTCCAGCAGCAGCAGCAGAGGCAGCCTGGCATGAAGCATTCACCATCCCACCCTGTTGGGCCTAAGCCACATATAGACAGCATGGTACCCAATCCTTTGAATGTAGGTCTTTCAGATTTACAGAGCAAAGGACAAATACCTGGATACGGTTCAGGTAAGTGCTCCCATGGAATGAGTAATTTATATGTAATCACTAGAGCAAAGGTTACAAGAAATGTGAGCTCTTGGTAAAACTGCATAATTTTTACTACAGACAGCATGTCACAGTGTACCATAAGTGGCATGCCGACTTAACAGGCTCATTGTAATGTTACTTTTCAAACATTCCATTTGTTAATGCTTGAATTCTACCTTATTTATATTGCAGGGCCTCCACATTTGAGGACTTTTAAACAAAAAAGCAGCAAATGATAATGGCTTGTTGGTTTTGTTTCACAGGCTTTGGCTCAAGCAGCATGGATTATGGCATGGTGGGAGGGAAAGAAGCTGGAACAGAATCCCGCTTTAAACAGTGGACTATGATGGAAGGGCTGCCCTCTGTGGCTTCACAAGATGCCAATATGCACAAAAATGGTGAGAGATTGGCTGTATTGGGAGTGCTCTTACGGTATCATCTCACCAGAGGTGAAATAGCTCAGGTGTAACTGCTTCCAGCTAGTTCACATCTGACCTCATTACTGTGCATCTTAACTATTTCTGGTTTTAGCATTCCATATTCTCATAAAGACTCCTACCTTTCCAGTGTGTAAACGTGTCTTTTTAATGCTTCAGGTGCAATAGTGCCCCCTGGAAAGGCTCGCGGAGGATCGCCCTACAACCAGTTTGACATAATTCAGGGCGACCCGCTGGGTGGCCATGCAGGCCCTGCTGGTGATAGTTGGTTACCTGCCAAATCTCCGCCGACGAGCAAGATCGGAAGCAAATCCAGCAACGCCAGCTGGCCTCCAGGTATTACATGAGGGCAGGGATTACGTCCCACCTTTATAGTAAATGTGCTGGGATCTTTCCTCAGTAACCACTGTAAGGAAAGTACTTGGTTGGCTTATCACATTTTTTTAAAATGTCCTGCGTATTAAAACATAAATGTTGAATTTCCAGTTAAAAAGATGTCTGAGCTGAATATGGATTAACTGATAAATATGAGCTAACTGATGAGTTGCCTGATTAGTATTTTGTTTCCATGAGTTGAACCCTCGCAGTTCCGTGACTTAAGGAAATTTTCATCTAACGTTTGTCCATAAAATGCATAATACCAGCTCCTTCCTTTTATATTCATTCCTTACTTGTGTTTTATTACACTGACACAGGATTTAAGAATTCTAATAGTAGTATGGAATCAGAACGCAGAAGATACAAAAACTGCTTTCTTGTGGTAATGGGAAAAGGATTTTCCTCTCCTGGCTTTTTTTATTCGACAGTACACAAACTTTCCCTTTCAGAAGTTATTTATAAATATGATCTGCAGTGGAGCGCAGGGCTTCTTTTGCCAGCAGTATTGGTGTAAAATGTATATGCTGTGCTATTTACTGTGATTCATTTTTTGTTGTGTTTGTTTATGCTGTGTAAAGGATAGAAGGGTGATAGTGTATTTCAGTACTTTTCAGCAGTCTTTTGGATTGAGCAGAAGTTTCGTTGATTTACAGGCACTGGCATATTCTTTAAGTCTTGTAGAGTTTCATTGGCAGAATTTTTTGCCCACTAGAAAACTCAAGAATATCTAAGAAAAGTGTGTGTGTATTTAAACACATTATTATCTACATAAAAGAGTTGTTAAACCCAAAGTGGTGCCCCTGTTGTTATATGGATCAATCACCAGTATTGTTCAGCAAGTAGCAGGATGCACTGATTTTTTTCTATGCCTGGAGAAGTCTTAAATTCCAAGTAAACATTCCTTGCTGCTAATCCTTTGCTGTGTACCCACTCGAGCACAAAGAAGTAAAGGTACAGGTACATCTTGTGGTGAACAGTAGTACAGGCCTTGCATTAAAAAGCCTAGAAATCTGTGCTACTGATACAAAACAGCTAGAAGATTACAAAAAGTAGGTAGAGCTTTTAATGTGAGAAACTTTCAGTGTCTAACTGGTAAGAAAATGTTTTTTGATGAGGTGATGCAGTTAAAGAATTAGCTACCTCAACAGTGTCTGCACATGTACAACTTTTCAGACCACTGACTGCTTTCTGTAGCAGTATATTTACATTACATTGCTGTCAGCCTGGCTGCTCATAGGGGGTTTCTTGAACTGGAGTTAATGTTCATAATGTCAGGAATCCCCAAGGCTTAATTCTTTTCAGGACCTGTCTCCTAGGCTCATTGGTTACTTAAAAAAAACCCACAGGTTGAGAAGGTTCCCATATAAACCACCTGAGAAACACAGCACTGCTTGAGATACTGGAAGAGGGATGTGAGTATCCACTCTGCTGTGTTCCAGGGTTTTGAAGCGACTGTTGGCTCTGACAAGATTATTAGAACCAGAATTCTGTTACAGAAGCAAGGCACTGAATAGCTGTTCTTTGTCCCTGTTCTGTGACTTTGAGCTTCCTTAGTGATGCTTGCAGTCCTGCTGTCAGTGATATGTAAACTTTTTGCTATTATTTACTGCCTCACACTGAGAGAGGATAGCTGGTGTTCATGAATCCTGAACGTAAACTGTCACTGGGATCATGAGTACCATCCCTCATCTCCTGTGTAAATTAGTAGCTCTTGACTGTGATTGTAGACTTCAGGTAGGAGATATTGAGGGCTTTGTCATGTGGCTTTTAGGTACTAGTCACTTTGTTGTTACCACTGTCATGAGGTCCATAGACTACTGGGACAAATGTTACTGTCCCATAACCATCATCCATTTAAGCTGTTTCATGGCTTTGTTAGCTTTTTTGGCCTCCTTGAGAGGAAAAAAGTACCTATAATCATGATCTACCTTATCAACAGCCCTGATTAAGGATAAAGCTCCGAGGTTATTGTAACCTCGTGAGTCCTTTTTCTGTCTAGGCTTGCAGATGAGGCTCACTGTCAGATCCTGGTATGGAAATTTTCTTCACAGTGTTGAGAAACAAGTTGTTAATAAAAACGAGTTTACAGGAGGGAACCTCTTGAAATGCATGTGAGTTTCCTTTGAGTGAATACGCAGTGATCATTCAGCTTTTACCCTGATCTCAGCTTTCATATTTTCTTACTGAATGCCATCTACTGCAAAAATTCTGCCGTTCAGGACAGCAGTATTTGTTCAGCACTAAGATGAATGAAATCATGCCCGATCAAACTGGTCTCTCAGGTGGAGATGAGAGCAAGTTTTGCTGCGCTGATCAGAGTAATGTCTTTAGATTACATCACACAAGCTTGCATACCTAGATAACACTATTTTATAATTTCCTCATAGAGGAATTGTACAGTTGTGTGCTCCAGGCATATTTGTTTTGATGATGTTTTTCTAATAATCCTATACTTGAACTGTTCAGGAGATGGTTTCAGATACAATCCAGAGAAATGTACTTCATGTTTTCTTTACAATATAGAAATATGAGAGTTTTGCTATGGGGACTGTTCATGGATGCCCATGAGATAACTGTCATTCCGGAAGGATAGTTTGGAAATTTGTCAGTATGCTGAAGTTCACAGAAAACTCTTCTAGCAGCCTATCACAAAATACTGTGTATACTTGTAATACTGTACAAAATACTGTTGATTCCCCTCCCCTCCATAGGCTGCCTTTAGGTACTGAAAGGCTGCCATGAGGTCACCCCGCAGCCTTCTTTTCTCCAGGCTGAACAAGCCCAGCTCCCTCAGCCTGTCCTCATAAGGGAGGTGCTCCAGCCCCCTGATCATCCTTGTGGCTCTCCTCTGGACCCTCTCCAACAGCTCCCTGTCTTTTTTGTACTGCGGGCTCCACAGTTGGACGCAGTATTCCAGGTGGGGCCTTACAAGAGCAGAGTAGAGGGACATTTTGTATCCTAACCTTTGTTTATAGATTCTTTGTCTTGGAACAGAGAAAATCTTTTTGACTAGACCTGAGAATCTGCATTCAGTGGTCTTTAAGCATAAGGTGATCCTTCCCTTCGGGGGACTGCTGTGTTGCTTTTGGAGCTTCTACAGATAGATATTTCTAGCTAGTTGAAAAACTGGTGGAAAATGGGTTCACAAGCAAGTGTGAGCTGAGAGTAGGCATTTTGGCATCCTTAATAGAAATGCTAAGACAGTGTGATGTCTGTAGCTTGCTGATAGTGGCCAGGTTTATGTTCTTGTCCCTAACTGCTACCAACAGAGGCAGAATACTGGGATAGATGGGTCACAGTTCTGACCCATCAGGATACTTCTTATGTCTTCTCTTGAGATTCTCCTGACAGTGCAATATCATAATCTAATACTGCCCTAATGCTGTTACTCCAACTGTTCGAACCATCACTATCACATCTTCTTCTCTGTTTGTCTGTCAAAGTTGTAGTCTTGACTACGCTGCATTGTTTTAGCATTATCTGAAATGAGACTTTCCATGGCAGGTTCCCGTATATATTGTTGCATTTCACCCAGATCCTCTGTTATCAGTTATTTCAAAACTTCAGGTTAGGAATGAAGGTATCATTCCATATTCTGCATTTGTATCTGCAAGTGATTAATCTGTTACCTGGCACTTCCTTCACACGTCTCCAAATTGTTACATGGTACTCATGAAGCTTCTGTTTTTGTATTTGGCATTATTCATTTCTTACCATGGCTTCCAGAATTGCCCACAGAACTTTATTAATTGAATATCTGTCTACTTCAAAGCAGAAACCAAGTTACTAATCTTTCTTAAAGTTGATGGAATTTTTTTGTTCACATTCTCTCTATAACTCTGCATAATGTCTTAAAGATCTGACATTCATGGAGGTGTAATTGAGAGGCTAAAGCATATTTGTTCAGTCTTCAGTACAAAGTATGAAGAATGTTAACTTATGCACATATCATTTTTATCGAAAGGTACCTCGCATTAGCATTACTTCAGTACCACTGGGTGGTGCATAAACTGTGTGTGTACCTAAAGTGCAAAGCATCTAAGGTTGCATCTACAAGCTCACACTGTAAGCACAGAAAGTATCTGAGCAGATATATAATGTATTAAGGAAGGTTAAAATTACTGAAGCCTCATCTGAATTTAGCTGAACAAAATGTCAAAGGAGCTCTGTGTGCACTTGCAGCACTTTTGCAGTATTGGCTTGTATTCACACACTAGAAATAGCCCTGAGGGAGGAAATACACACTAAATTTTAACTAAGAGAAATCTGAATTTTTATTTTTTTTTTAGGAACAGTGTGGAAGATTGTCCTCCTAAAATATCCTCCACAGTTACCTCTAGTAAAGACATTCCATTGTCTTTACTAGACAGTGCATTGCATTTACTAGACTATTCATTGCATCTAACTCCTTCTTTCCTCCTGTCCCAGAGTTCCAACCAGGAGTGCCATGGAAAGGTATACAAAACATTGACCCTGAATCTGACCCCTACGTGACCCCTGGAAGTGTGCTGGGGGGGACAGCCACATCTCCCATTGTAGATACTGACCACCAACTTCTGCGGGACAACACCACAGGTAAAACGTGAACAGCATCTGATTATTTATGTCTGATATTTGAGAATAGTCTGATATTCCTGTCGTAACAGGATAAGTCTGCATTTGACTGAGAAGGAAGCCTGTGTGCTTGTGTACCACAGTTGTGTATCATGTACAAGGCTGACATTGTTATGAATCATGGCTTTCTTGAGATTTAACTCTGCAACTGGCCTACTCTTCACATTCTTTCTCTTTCTGCCTTTGATAGGGTCTAATTCTTCCCTCAACACCTCGCTGCCTTCACCTGGTGCCTGGCCCTACAGTGCCTCTGACAATTCCTTCACCAACGTTCATAGCACTTCAGGTATGCAGGCTCCAAAATTTACCTGGACAGAGCATTTTCCAATTATTCACTATTTCCTATTCCATGTTCCACCTTGAAATACCCTTTTCAGAGTTTCCTTATGAAATTTGGAAATAATGATGTGAGAGGCTGATGAGATCATTTTCCTTGTGATAATAAAATAACCTGTTGTAGTTGCTTTAGAAACTAGATTAAAATCCCTTCACCTACCCTTCTCCCACTAAAACATTCATAATTATGCAAGTTAAAAAACAAGATAGCAGTAGGCAGTAGATATAAGAGAAAAAAAACAATACAAATGTGATCCATTTATATGTAAAAGCTTAGGGGAGCCATTGTAATGTGTGCATGAGGTAAGGAATATAGGGAGTAATAAAGCAGGTGATTTTATTCATCTTAAATTTGGTGTGTTGAAGTTCTGTGAAGGGAACACTTTTTTCTTGCTTTCTGTAGTGCTCATATTTCCCCTGAGAAACCAATTTTTAGTCAAAGGACTGAAAGGCTTAGGCAAGGATCTTTCAGTGCTGGCCTGCAGACAGTAGTGTCTGCATCAGTAAGTAGAGTCTCCAAAGCTGTCTTGTGAAGAAAGGCCTCAGCACGCGCTTCTGAGTAGGAAGCTGGAAATAATTGTTTCAGACAAATAATTCATATTTTGAGCTGCTTATAAATGCTGGAGTTTTCTTTTGAGACGTTATTGTCTTTGGCAGCTATTCAACACTGAAGAATTGTGTGTGGATAGCAGAAGCGGTGAGCTTAGCTGAGAGCTGCATCTGTCCCACACTGTTTTTCAGGCTTCTGGGATAAAAGCAGTGTTCATATGATAACTCGCCATCCTTGCAAAACACTGAAAATGCTGCTTACCTCTCAAGAAAGGGTATTCCTGCTTCCAGTTTGTGGCATCACGTTGGTTTGAAGCAGTATACATATATGCAGGATTCCAATTACAGAAACAGTTTCTCCTTCTTAGCCTGAGTGGAGGAATGACATGTATCAGCTTTCTCATATCTGCTTGCTTTTGTCTAGCACATAAGAAGAGAGAAAGGTTAAAAAAAAAACAAACCAAAAACTGAAGTCATAGCTAAATTGAAGACAGTGCACCCAGTGCCTGCCATAAATCCTCTCTTTTCCACGTCTTGTTAAACTGCACACCGGTGTTCTACAGCTGGAAAATAGATCATCTGAATTAAGGATTTAGAATTCACAAATCTATAAAACAAACTTGGTTTTTAAGGACTTTTATGTACCTTTATGGGTTAGTGCTTGAAATCTCAGTATGTTGACAGTTACTGTCATTGAAATACATTGATCCAAATGTGAAGCAAAGTGTGCCTTTACTTATTGCTCTAAGTTTTAATGTTGTCAGTCCCAAGTGTATTATTTTGTGACATGTAGGCATAGATTTTAATCTCTTATTTCAAATGAACGATTTACTACCTTTTGTTAGTAAAAGAAGATTAATACATGAATTTGCAAACATATAAATGAATTCCTATTAAGATAATATATGGCTCAAGAGCCTTTTCCCCTAAGATATTCTGTCTGTTTGCTGATTCTGTTTACAGAGCAAGGAAAAAGAAAATTACTCAAGCAATTTCAACTTAGATTTATTTCTTCTTACTGAGTGATAAATATCGCTTGATGTAAGAGGTATAGGAGAGGTTACGCTCTACTAAGGACAATCAGTAGGGATGAGCTTTTAAATATCCATAATTCACTGATGTTTTGGGGAGCTTTTAACTTGGTTTTTTTTTGTTTGTTTGTTTGTTTTGTTTTAAATGAGTGAGGGATGCCCACTATTATTCTTCTCCTAATAGGTACTTGGCAATATTTTCAAGTATAAATTCAGTGCATGCTGTCAAGATGGTTTTAAAGTCCAGTTGAGATATAGCTAAACATCCTTCGTTGTGCGTCGTCATTGTGCACACTCTGTAATGACATTTCTGTTGTGTGAGAAAGCAGTAATCTTATTGAGTGACATCTTTAGCAGGTAGCATTAGCTTAGTAGACTAAGAGCAGTAAATGGTCATTTTGGTTCTCTGCAAGTCTGGGGCCTTGAGAAAGTTCAGTTTTACATATTAAAATCAGTAGCACCCAAATGTGCAGGAAATCCTCAGATTTCTCAAGTGAAATGTAGTAGTGTAATGTGGGTGTTTCATGTTTCTGTTGTTAATGATTAAATATACTGTGGTAAGTTATATTAACGCAGACAATAATCTTTTTCTTCTGGGGGGGCAAGGGTCAGCGTGTGTAAAATAAGCCAAGATTAACTACATGTCATGGGGTTTTTTGCTATGGCAGATTATTTTTTGTTTTGTGCTATGTGCTTGTCTGTGATTGAAATTGCAAAGAATTGCAGTAATGCTGTAGTTGAAAGCTAGTTGAATCTTATTAGGTTTCTCTAATACATATTGTTTATTCAATCTTCCAGCAAAATTCAGTGATTACAAATCAACATGGTCCCCAGATCCCATAGGACACAATCCCACTCATCTCTCCAACAAGATGTGGAAAAACCATATTTCCTCAAGGAACACTACAGGGCTGCCTCGCCCGCCTCCTGGCCTGACCAACCCCAAACCATCATCTCCATGGAACAGCACAGCACCCCGATCGGTCAGGGGCTGGGGGGCACAGGACTCAAGGCTTGCCTCTGGTGAGAAGAATCATCTGATAACGCCATTGATCAGACCTGAGGAGTGTGTGTTTTACAGCACTAATGGTTTGGAGGAGAGAAAGTTGCAGTTGCCTGGTAAAAGGAAAAAAGTTCCTTAAGTTGTTGGAATGGAAATGAACTGTCAGTGATTGGGATGGGGGGAAAGGGGGGCTGGGGAAAATCCTAGGTCCTGCTGCAGGAGATTAGTGGAGAGGGCTAAGAGTTGCAACAGAGGAATTTCTGTTGTATAGGGCCTTTCAGAACTTAAAGAGATTTGATGAGGGGAGACTGCTAGAAAGTAAACTGGTAAAAAGTGGATCCTGATGTGAAATGTGAAGAAAGATGTGCTTTTTCTTGGCAGGAGTAAATATTCAGCTCTCATATGTTATTAGGCTAATAATGCTGAATTTGTCTGAGACCGAAAGACCTGACTGTAAAGAAAAAGGTTTTTCAAAGGTTTTTCTTGATTCCTTTCTCTCCTGTTTGCAGCATCTACTTGGAGTGATGGTGGTAGCTCAGTTCGTCCTAGTTACTGGCTGGTTCTTCACAATCTCACTCCACAGGTATTTTCTGTTACTGTCTCTGGGAGCTTGTTTGCTTTGCTGAGATAGCTGTTGGTGGGCTCTTCACTTGGCTCTTCGTGATTAAAATCTAGCAGAATCAAGTTTGTCAGCGTGCATGAGATGCTTTTCTACTAACCAGGGCTGTAGTCTAATTGGTTTTCCTGTAGTCATCTTTTCATTTAACTTCAAGATGTTCAGTGTTTTCTGGATGACTAACTTAGCTTTTTCTTACCTAGCATTCAAAGAAAGTAATGGAACAGAAAGGTTTGTTTTTCCTAGAAGTGAAGAAAAGTTGCATGACCATAATGTAGAATGGTTGACAGCAGAGTCTGTTTCTTTGGGATATAAGAACGCCGGTATAACTGCTAGCTTTCACTTTGGTGCTTCCATTCTGAAACCACAGTGTTTCCAGCTCTCCTGCCAAAAACAGTCTAAATAGGTTATCCCTACAAAAGTGTTCTCAGCACTCTTCCTTTCAAAATGAATTCTATGGGGATCGTGGTTTTGTCGATCTCATTTAGTTTGTATTGAATGCTTAGGAAAAACCTGTGTGATTATCAGCAGTACCCTAAGGTTTAGACCCTAGTTCCCTGTTCTGCACGGTAATTCTGGTAGAGCTTAAGAAGGCATCAGTATGAAAGACTGAGGTCTCTTTTGGACCATCCCAAATAGCAAGCTACAACTTCCTTCATAGAAAGGATTGTTTTCCTTTATGCGAATGAAATGGTAGGAATGGAAACTGTGAAGAGGCACAATTCTAAGTCCCTGCCCTTATGCGAGTTAGATTAAATGATTCCTAAAGCAATATTAATGGAGTAGAAATGTATTTTGAAGGTATTCAAATCAATAGAAAAGCAGATTATAGTTGTACCTTCTCTAGCAAATCCTCTTTTTATTATGGATCAGATACATTGAAGAGGAGGAAGTAAAAGATTAGCATGACTTCAGAGGCAGTATCTCCAGTTTCTTTTTTTAACTGGGCCCGTATTTGTACCCACATAAAACTTTTTTTTCCTTCATTTGAAATTGTATTGTATAATAGGGGAAAAAAGGAGAAAGAAGGAAGTCACACTTCCTTTAAGTATTTGCACATACGGATCCCGTTTGTGTGTGCATTGTCTTGTGGCATACAGGGAACTGAATCTGTCTGTACAGAACACTTTGGAGAACAGCAATTCCTGGAGGTAAGAAGCTGTTATGCTGCAAGAAGGAATGTAGGCAACAACTGCTGTGAAAACATCAGTCAGGAGGAATGAACGTTGGTGGGTTCTGCAAACTGTTTCTATGACTTACTGTTTCATAAACACAAAGACAAAAAATAAAATAAAAATTAAAAGGCCCCTTATTGTAGAGGTGAGAATTCCAGTTCTGTAAAGACTGTTTACATACTGGTTGATCTAAATGCTGCTGGCATCACAGTGCTGGAAACTAACAAATTCTAGTTCTTCTGGCACAGTCCTAATGGCTGAAGATGCTGAGAAGTACAGCCTGTCTACAATCACTGGAAAACCTGCAGATGTAAGGATAGTGATAGAATGAGAAAGCAAGGAGGGGAAAATGAGTCAAGCTACAAATGAGCTGAAAAGATAAGCCAGCTTGTTGCATGAAGTGTAATCACTGTAATTGCGAGAACTTGAGGCATACTAAGATGCTTTTTAAAAATTAAATCCTGTTACCTCTGCTTTCTTTCTATTGCTTCCACCTGTTTTGCTCTGTGAGAGCAGATTATCTTCTAGTGACTGCGGCTATAAGACAGAAAATTATGTAGTGAAGTAGTTGCCAACGTCTCTTCTATTTTGGCTGTTCTTCTGCAGATCGATGGCTCAACCTTGAGGACGATCTGCATGCAGCATGGCCCACTGCTGACATTCCATCTGAACCTGACCCAGGGCACCGCTCTCATCCGATACAACACCAAACAGGAGGCGGCCAAGGCCCAGACTGCACTGCACATGTAAGCAAATCCCAGTGTCCTTCGTTTGCTGCTAGACTAGTCATAAACACAAAATGTGTCTCCAGTATTGTGCTTTAAAAGCTTGTTTCGGGCATTTTTGAAGGGCTTCTTTCATTCACCGGTAGGAGAAGATGAGAAACAAGGGTGCCTTCCATTTATCTTGTTTTAAGTACTGCCACAGACTGGTAAATGCAGAACCACGGAGGTGCACATAGCAGGGTGGAATTGTGACCAACATGCAGATTGCTGTACAGTTCGGGCTATCTTATGAAAGATCATGAATGAATTTAGATCATTCTTACATGTGTCACCCAAATGTGCAGGAATCTGCTGTTATTTTGAGATATACCTGAAATAGCTCCTTTGAAAAGCTACCGTTCTTTACTTTCCAGTTCTTAAACTTTTTTGAATTCACAGTGGCTCTAGTATGTTTTGAAAATGTGAGAGGTTTGGAGACAAAAGTAACTTCCTGGGCTTTTTAAACTTCTCTTGCTCTGTTTGAATGGCAGCATACATGCATGTATCGTTTTATCTACGCCATATATGTACTTTTGTTGTCTTTGCATTTATACTCAAGTCTTTAGCTTAAATACAGAAAGCTTTTGTTGCAGGTTAACAATAGAGTATTTGATTTTTGCCCTTTATAAAATGGAAGTTCTTGTGTTTTGAGTCAGTTTCACTGTTGAGAATGGCAGACATTTACTGTGCTCGTTCTATTCTGGCCAGCTGATTTCTGCTTTGGTTTTGTCACCAACTAGCATTGCTTCCATACCTTCTGAATCCCTTCCCTTCAGTTCCAGCTTTGACTAATTATTTTTTCTTCCTTACATCTTCCAGGTGTGTGTTGGGAAACACTACCATCCTGGCTGAGTTTGCCACAGATGAGGAGGTTAGTCGCTTTTTGACACAGGCTCAGCCCCCTACACCTGCAGCAACCCCAAGTGCACCCGCGGCAGGCTGGCAATCCCTGGAGACGGGACAGAACCAGACAGATCCAGTTGGACCTGCTTTGAATCTCTTTGGTGGGTCAACAGGGCTTGGGCAGTGGAGCAGTGGTGGCGGCGGCAGCAGTGGGGGTGATCTCACTGGCGCTTCGCTGTGGGGGCCCCCAAACTATTCTTCAAGCTTGTGGGGGGTCCCGAGCGTAGAGGATCCACACAGAATGGGCAGCCCTGCTCCCTTACTACCTGGAGACCTTCTGGGAGGAGGGTCGGATTCAATCTGAACTTAGAACTTTCAACTCTGACCTCGTGACCTTTTTTGGAACAGCAGCAGCACTAACTTGACCTTTTCGTTTTTTTTCAACTTGCAATAAATACATTTATAAAAGGAAAAAAGAAAACGGAGAGAGAAAAAAAGGTGGGTCATTGACAGACTGTCTGAGCACATAGTTGCCTCCCTTATATAACTTCAGTTTTTTCGTTTGGAATATGAATCCAAAAAGAGAACATATCACTCTTGAAATACTTGAATCATGAACGCCAACTTAGAAAGACAATGTGAAGCAAGTACACATACCATTTAAATTTAAACACAAAAAATTAAAAAAATTAGTTTCTAGTTTTTCACTTTTTCATGTTATACGGAAGTTGTTGCTAAGAAACATATATACTGAAAAAATAGCTTTTTAACTTTGTTTGCACTGGGTGTGTTTCCGTCCTTAGGTCTACCATGTTGGGTTGGGGTAGGGGTGGGATTCAAAAGAAAAAAGGGGTGGGGGGAGGGGAAGACTTGACGGAGCCTCACTTTAAAAACAAAAACAGACAAAAAAAAATTAAAAAAAAAAAAAAGAAAAAAAACAACAACAACAAAAAAACCATCACTTTGTGATTGGCTGGTTGATAAGTACCAGTGTGTTCTGGCACATGTAACTGCCCACGTGTGCTTGTTTCTGTGTGAGTGCGTGTGCACATATTTGTGTGTGTGCATTTTTTCTCTCTATATATAATCTTGAAACGCTGCATTGCTGATGGTCTATGGGCTGGCTGGCCATCTGCGTGTCTTGCTTCTGAAAACAAGACAGGCATGGTGGAGTCCCTGTGGCTGAAGCAGAATCCAGTTGGGCTGGATTAAAATTTGTCAGTTTTTTTTAAATTCATTTTAGCAGGGTGCTATCTCAAGTTTGCAGATCATACTGAATGGGTAGTTGCTTCCTAGCCCTTGTTCTAACCCTGTGGTAGAGCAGAACACTGCCATATCCAAAGGATTTGGTGAGAGGGGAGCCAGTGTTGTCTTTTGAGTAGCAGTGTATTTATTTATTTATGTCTGCATGTGGGGTTTTTGTATGGAGTGAACCCTAGAATGTTTGTTATATAATGCAAGCCATTTTTTTTTCTTCTGAAGAGAGGAAAAGGGGAGGAAAGAAGACATTGCCATTTTTGGGGTGACAAAGAAGAATGTCCTTATTCTCTTGCAAGCTTCGGAACCTTTAAAACTAACAAAAAGATAAGTTTCTTTTCTCCCCCAAAAGCATAAGTAAGCACCCGCATTCATTCTTGAAGAATCCATCAAAAGCTTGAAAGTCCAGCCCAACCAAATTAGCCTTTCAATTGATTTACTGCTTGTTTTAAAACTGACAAAAGTGAAATTGTGTCAGCAAACCGCTGGCCGGCCTGCCTCATCCCCTGAAAGCACATGCAGCTGACTCCCTTCCGCGTCCTTCACGGTGAGCGTTACCTGTGCCAGGCCTTGGTGTATTACAGCACCAGACCATCACTGACAGAAACGTTTACTTACGAATGTTCTTAAACCAGTGTGTACTTCAAACGTTTCCTTTTGTTTCTCTGTGTTGTGTTTTTTCCTGTGTACGTGGTTTTGCTTAGGGAGGTATATAACTAGCAAAGACTTTTTTTTTTTTTTAAAGTATTGCACCTTTTTGTTTTTTGTTTTTACTTTTTCTGTACTGTTGCTTTTTAATTTTCTGTATTTAAGGAAAGGTTTGGGGTTTTTTTAGCATCAGTGTAAGTAGTACTCTGGGCAGGATAGGGGTGACCTATGTAATCCACAGTGATAGCCAGTGTGTGCGTGCATGTGTGCGCTGGGAACAAACTTCCGAGACTGCTTGTTGTGAAGAGCCGTAGCAGCCTTGAAGGAGCATCTCTTTACACAAAGCCAGAAGTCGTTCGGAGGAAGGCTGGGAAAAGAGGGAAGAGAGATGCCGGTACTTTTCGTGTAAGTGCTAGCATCCGTGTGGCGTTGTCTAGCCGTCGTGCTGTCTAACAAAGTGCCGACGTTCAGTACCAGCAACTACCTGTCCATTCCAACCCTCAGCGGGAGCAGTTCTCGGTTTTTATTACCTGTCGGGGGGAGGATAGGAGAGTCTCCAGCGTTTTCATTGAAGGATCCAACAGTGTCTAATACATTAAAGCAGGGCATAGGTGGGGAGAAGCAGAAGCAGACTCAAGTAGGGTAGGGGTGCGTGTGTGTGCGTCTGGGTGCGTGTGCCTGTGGGTTGGGAGGGGGGGGAAGGACCGGGGAGTTTTGTGGCTTTTCTCAATTCGCCCTTTCTATGTAAACCCAGTGTCACAAGGATGACTGACTGAGGGAAATGCTGCATTTACACATGCCTGTAGATTTGTACACAAAGTGTTACGTGACAATAAGTATGAGTAGGTTTGTATTTGCTTAGTAAACTGGAGTGTGCAGCATACTCTGGCTCCGTTGGAATGTACTTTTCTATCACATCTCCTTCATCCCACCATGCACAGTGAAAATTTCCTCTTCCAGCTCCTGCTACCTAGTGCCCCTCGCGTGCACGCATCCTTAGAGCTTTGTTTCTGACGGTCTCCGCTCGAAGCCCAGCTGCACTCCCACAGGCAGAGCAGGTTCCTAAAAGCCTTGTGCCAGCAGTTCTTCCTAGCGAAGCACCTTTGGCCCGAGTCAGCCAGTGCCCCTTCTCCCCGCGGTTTGCTCTCCACGCTGGTTCATCGCTGTGTGCCGCCCTCACTTCTCTCTCCCAGCCTGCCCTACGGTCCCTTTTCCTGCACTTTGGGTTAGTTGAGTTCATTGCGATACTACGGTGAAAGCCGGGTGCTAGAGCCCCTCTTGTTTACAAGACGTAATGAGGGATTTGAAATATTTAAAAAGAAAAGCTAAATTGTTCTTCCATTGTAAGCTTAAAGGGAAAAAAAAAAAATTAAAACATACAAAAAAAAAAAAAAAAAAGACCAAAAAGTGCATATATATATTTTAGATGAAGACTAACTCTGGGAGCATTTAACAGTGTTTTTGTTTTAATTTTAACATTTTATTTTCCTGCTTTAAATTTGCAAGCATTCTCAGGAATTCTAGGGTAGGAAGCCAGTTTTTTGAAGATGGTTTATTTAACCTTATCCTAGATAGATGGCTGTTTCTTGTTGATAAACTTTTACAAGTTCCTGAATCTTCAAAATGTTTGAAAGTTTTTACTTTAAAATAAAAAAAAGCTAAAAAAATTAATAAAAAGAAAAAGAAAAAAAAATGAAAAAAATCTCCAAATGTTACTGTCAGGTGGGGGGGGGTCAAGAATTGTAAAGACTGAGTAAATTAAAACACATGAAGAGAACTTCTCAGTATCAGCAGCAGAAATCCATTACGATCTGAAGTTGTGGGAGAAGAAGGGTTGTAGTGCTTTGGTACTCGTGTGCATTTGCATGGAAAAAAGAAGTGTAAGAATGGAAATCTATTACTATGTTCCCTTTCGATTTGAAACGAAAATATTCTTCAAGCACCTTTTTAAAAGCAAAGTGAAACTGTAAATCTAACAAAAATGCAGTATAGTTTCAACTGAAAGAGTCCTCAGTGAGGAGGAGCAGCAGGAAATACACGATGTTGCTTCTTCAAGCCACTTCTAAGTAGTGCTAAATACCAGTGCTGACAGAACGCCGAAGAAAGCAGTAGTTCTAGCCTGCCTTTCTCAGTACAGAAAAAAGGGAGGCAATATGAAAAAAAGCTGCAGTGAAATGTACATTAGAAATCAACTTTCCCATTTTCAGCTATTTTGGTCAGTTTTGTCCCCCAGTTGGAGATTTGCTGCTTGCTTTTCTTAACCCTCAGCCCACCTTCAGTCTTTCTGTGTTGTTTCACATGCGGGGAATAGCTGGTAAACTCTTCTGTTCACCCTATTGCTGCTGGCTGTCGGGGCGGACAGTCTTGAGCTTCAGAGCTTGGTGCTGGGGTGCCTGACTTCTGCCCCCCAGCTCTGAGGGTCAGGGGTTTGCTCCTGAAATGGCGAGACTCACACCACAGAAACCGCGCTAGTGCCTTTCTACATGCACCCTACAGTAGGGGAAGGGAGGGGAGATGAGGCAGTATGGTGGCTTAATGGAAATAAATGTACCTGTTCTTAGAGCAAAAAGAGCATGCAGTGAGTCATTGCATGCAGTCATGCAATGAGTTACATAGCAGTAGTTGTTAAGATAGCTTTTTACTATTTAAAAAAGTCAGATGCCAAATTAATGTCCTTTTCATATCAGTTGCCCGGTGTTTTTGTGTTGTGCTCTGTGTACATACGAGTGTATATGTGTGTGTTGACTCTAATGCATCAGCTAATTTGGGAAAAAAATTGTATAATGGGCCAGTAGAGGAACGTTCATTTAGGACGTTAAAGATTTTTTTATTATTATTATTTTTAAGGAGAAAAATTGGAGGGTTTTTTGGCCAGAGGCTGTTCAAATTGGCAGAGTCCTGAAGAAAAAAAAAAAGGAAATCTTGGGCTTTGTCAGATAGAGCCTGGGAGTGTGGCAGTCATTTGGAAGTTGAATCGTGAGTGCTGAGGGATGCAGTCTGGAGCTTCTGCCATCAGCTGAGTCCAAGCCTCCTGTCTTACAGCAGTCTGCTCCTCCATTCCTTAAAGGTACAGGCCTGCAAACGTTAGTGACTGTCTTCTCAGTGAGTTTTCCAAAGTTGTTCAAGTAAAGCCACGTTAGTCTTACTGCTTTCCAGCCGCAGGTGATAGTTCCATTCCTCTGAATTACGCATAGCTGACCGTGATGCTGGCACGGCTCGGTCCTGGCATTCCTAACCCCACTGCAAACTATTTCTGAGCATTGTGGTAACAACACTCATCTCCTAGGGACGGCAGTTGCTCAAATGTTGTAAATACCCTGCTACCATCTGGGCTTGTAACAGTAAAAAAGACAGCAGGAATAGAAGTTAGAGTATTTGGGGGCTTTTACAACCATTCTAGGGAAGGAATTGGTGACAGCATCTTCTTTAAACTGTTGACAGAGAGAGTAAAGGGGCTGGGGAAAAGCATCTTACTACGTCCTGCATGAAAAATCAGTTTTACTTTCAAGCGACAGAGAACACTTCTTCATTCTGTTCCTGGTTTTGATTATTGGGATCATAAAGTTTAAATATGTATGTACTTTGCAGGTGGTTTCACATGTCCTGCCTTTTTGTTTTGAATCCTTCAGTGCTACATTTTAGCAGACTTCTAAACAAGTACCCATTTATTAAATCCACTTGACTTACCTTAGCCAGCACTGTGCATCCAGCTGAGACTTATTTAATAGGTTTGTTGGTTCTTCCTGAGTTTGAGAATTTCCTTTTAGCTATAAGAAAGTCTAGTAAGCAAAACAATAAAAAATGAAGAGGAGTGATGCAGCTCAGAAATCTGTGTTGAGACCTCTGATGCTTATTTTGGAAAGCAGATTTAATATGTACATTGGAAGACTTGCCAGTTTTCCCACTGTTTTTGTACTTCCCTGGACTTTTACCCAACATTTTTCAGTGTTTTTGTTGTTTCTTTTTCCCAGTCGCAGAGTGTCAGGTTTTTCTTACAAGCTTTTTTTTTTTACTTCAGGTTAAATGGCATGTCTGATGAGCAAGTGTGTGTTTTTCTTTTGCAATATAAACACAGATTTTCAGTAAACTGTGTGGGATAGCAGCGTCAAAGATGAAATAACAACTGAACCTTTATATTATGGTGGCTGCTCTTTTTTTTCTTTTTTTTTCTTTTTTTTTTTTTTTCCCTGACACAGATTTCTAAACATTCAGTGCTTAGAACTTTTTCTCTAAGATTTTTTCTTCCTAAAAATGTTGCCACATCTTCCACTATTTGTGTCTTGACAGCGCATCCAAACAAGACCCTTTTTGGTCCTGCTTTTGCTTCATTCTTTGTTACGTTTACCTTTTAGGCTTCTACATTTGTTGATGTGTATGTTTTTCCTGTAGACATTAAGAGGAGTACTGTGTGTTTCTGAGATACCCACATCTGGCCAAGTCTGATCCAGGAAATCAGGAGTGATCGTCACATAAATTAGTCCCACTGACCTTAAATGAGTGCATACTGCTCAAGTAAGGGCTCTTTGTGTAAGTACACTTCAGCTGGATCAGGGTCCAGATAGCAGATGTGGACTTGTTACATTTCCAAAGCAGCCAACAGACCAGTGTTGCACGTATCACATTCACTGTAAGTCGTGTGACCTTAACATGCAGTAACTCTCTTTGCAGTAGGTGGTTAGTGTCTCAGGGTACGAGTCCTGATGGAGTGAAAGGTAGTTTCTTCTGTCTCTAAGGAGGAAAGGTTCCCCTACAGCAGGAGCAGCTTTCTTATCTGTAAGTAGGCATGTATGTATTTGTGGGCAGGAAAGTAATAGCAAGGAAATTAAGTTGAAAGGAATTAAAAGAGAATAAATGCTCTTGAAATGCAACTTTGGTCCTGAATCTGAAACAACATATGCAGAATCCATTGCTGTGACTAAATTGATTTTTGCACAAAATACCATTTCAATTTTGTAGTTTTATTTCTACAATTTTGCAGAGTCAGAATCCTCGTTGCCTGATTCTGTTAGATCATATCAGTCTGTCCTGCTGTGATCAGAATACAGATGTCAAAGCCCAAATTATCTTCCTTTTTCTTTACCAGTACTGGGATTCTCAACACGGAAGAAGGATGTTAGCAGTAACGGGAAAGTCTGTATACCTTCCCTGGTGTTGACAAACCCTGCTTCCCTGTTGTGCTGAGTTCACATTTAGGCTTAAAATGCAAACTCTTAAGTGTTGCTGGAGCAGAGCTGTTGGTTGGCCTAGGGGGCAGTAGTGTAACTGGAGATTACTGGTTGTCTTGCTAGTTTGTGCCCCTCACAATTTGTTTGTGTCCCTTCAGTGTCCGTCACTGTAAACGCCAGTGTTGCTGAATTTTACCAGAGTTCCCCTGCAGTGGATCATAGAAGACAGCCAGGTCCATCTTGTAGTGGCTCTCCAAACAGAGCTTTGTCCACAGTAGGATTCAAGGGTCCGACTGCACTGCTGTTAAATCTCAGTCATGGTCCCATTAAAATATAGCTGTCTATTTCATGGTATATGTGGAACTTTTAAACTTGTGTCAGTGACTCTTGCTTTTAATCCTTATATGAAAACTGATTAAAGATTTCATCTGTGATACAAAAAAGCACCACAGCTCCTAATGGAGCCTCTTTTCACTGTTGTCAGGCCAAGATAGATAAAGCTTCATCAGTGGCATACAGCAGAGAGCATCTGTTCCCATCCACAGTTTGTGTGTTTGTCTTCATTGAGCAATGCAGGAAAGTTTCTCTCCAAAAATCTCCCAGGACCCAGTGCTATATAAGCAAGTTTCTAGCAAATCAGACGCCCTTGGCAAAGAACCATTTTCACTCTGTACGTGTGACGGCTGGGACTGGTGGCATTCCGCAGTGTTAGGGCTCCTGCTGACTTTGTTGTGTGAGAAGGAGTTTTTTGACTCTGATATTGATTCTCATCGATTCTGTATATGAATATGGTGCACTCGGGTGGGAAAACAAAGCAAAAAATGCATTGTGCCAGCCAGCATTAAGTATTTTTGCAGTAAACATTCTTGATGTTTGTGGACAGAGGGGAAGAGAAGATTGGAGAAGTTAGCCATGGATGGGCAATATAAGCAGGCAGTGATGTCTCCTTGAGCATTCAGTCCCTCCTCTTGGGTGTTAGTGTGCGTAGTTGCATTCACCAGAACTCATTTCCCCTTGTTTTAAAAAACAACTTTCTTTTCTAACTGAGATAAAGTCAAAGCTTTTCCTGTTGCAGGTGACACACAACCGTAAGTGAACATTTTCTTCACCATCTACTGTTGAGCAGTAAGCAGGTTGCACAGCTTGCTAGAAAAGCAATTTTTGTGACATGGTAATAACATTATGTGCTTTCTTTCCCCTCCCTCCCCCTGCCAGTTATGGCTTACCCTTTGTATACAAGGCATTGAGTGTGTTGTTTTGTTTTGCTTTGTTTTGTTTTGTTCTGGAGATGTGTGGAGAAGAAGCAAAATGAAGTGAAAATGCAAGCCAAGGTAGAACAGCCTTACTTTAGGGGGTAGCCTTACAACAGAGCTTTATAGTGAGTGTGCTGTATTCCAAAATATGTAAGCCAAAAACAAAAAGCATTCACTTATGCAAAAAAAAACAAAAAACAAAAAAAACAAACAAAAAAAAAAACACAAAAACTTAAAAAGAGGTGTTGGAAGACTTCTTTAATATGTACCTTCTAAAGGTAGAGTAAGGTCTCACCGAGTGATACGTTATTGTGATACTTCTTGCTGGGTCAGTAGGGATGGGTTGGGGTATAAGCGCTTAACGTTTTCCTCCTTGTATGTTTTTACAAGCAGTAAGATAAATGTGGTATTTATGAATGTGCCTTTGTGAGTATAGTGACTGTCTGAGGAGACTGCTTGGGCTGAAGGAGAGACAATGGTCAATTTAATCTTTCAAGAGGTCAGATGTTGAGAATCCAGCCTACTGGTCCCTTCGGGCAAGCAGCATCTTTGGGCTGGTCTCTACACTGCACAATACGTATTCTTATGTGGTAGAGATCGGGGTGGGGGGTGAGAAGGGCTGTCGTGTGATGCACAGAAGCTGTTGGTAGTTCTAGGCTAGTCTGCCGTTGCAGGTTGAGTTTGTGTATGTTTTACGTGGCTTCTCTTTATGTTGGTGTGCATGAGTGTGAGCGTGTGTGGCTTTATGTTTTTTGTAAGCACTGGAGAATTGAAACACAGTGATGTTTGAGACAAATCTATACATGTAGAGAAGTTGATGTTTTGTAGCTTCTGTTAACTAGTGGGTGCAGGCACACTTTTACCCTCTCTGTCCGTGTCCTGATGAAAGAAACAGGAAAATTTATTTTTTTCAACCTGTCAACTTCCAGCACACTTAATGTTGCCATTTAAATGAACAGGGTATTACACAAGAAGAAAAAAGAGTTTTTGAAATGGTGAGGTAGAAGTGTTTAAAAGGAAAAAAAAATTGAAGTAATCTTTTGTTTCTTCGAAGCTGTTTGTAGCTAAACATGGGAATCTGCAGTGTCTCCTTCCATTTGTTATTTTCTGATAATTCACCTCTTCATCCCATCCAAAATGAGGTGTACGAGATCAAGAGCTGTTGCTGTAGCCCCTCATAATTCCCACCATAAAAAACTCCAGTGGGATCCCTCAGCTCTATTCAGGAAGACAAAAGAGAGGAGAGACTCTGCAGTTTTCTTTGCTTCGCTCTCATTCCTCTCTAATGGCCTTGAAATGTATTATTATGCAAATGTGAATTTTGATACTGAACTTAAGAAGAGGTTGTTTGTTCTTTTTTCAAAAAAAAAAAAAAAAAAAAGGTCCCATATGTGGTCAGCATCGCTTCTTTATTTTGTAAGTGAATTGTAAACTATGCATTCTGCAAAGGGGGCGTAGGGGACAGAGATAGCTTTGCTAAACTGTTCAGGAGTTTCTGTGTCCATGGTTTATCCATTACAGTTTGGGGGAGTGGGGAAGTGATGACTTAGAAATAAGGAGTTCGCAACACTTTTCCAGAATTTGGCAGCTGGACAGAGATTTGGAAAACCAAGGTGGAATGCAAAAATAAAATAAAATTTAAAAAAATTAAAAAAAAAAAATCCATTCTAAACCTTCTGCAGGATTGTGAATTGTAGCCATGCAGTGTTAACCCAGGGCCAGTAGGGTGAATGGGACACCAGCTCTACCTGGGGAACAATCCACCACCTCCTGCGTTCTGGCCCCGGTCAAGCTCAGGAAACACAGTGCCATAGGCACTGGCTCTTTTGGATTTACTACTTGCTTTCCATTACAGCAGTCTTGCACTCTCCCAGGAGAATCGGAACACAGCTGGTCTGTCTGTTTACACCCGCTTTTCCCTACAATTTTCATCGCTGCTGCTTCTGGCACAGCTCAAATAGTGGCAGCACAGCTATGGACAAGACAGTGGAGGTGGTATTTCTTCCTAGTGCTGATCAAAGCATCTACCAGTGCTTTGTCTTCTGGTGTTACCGTGGGTGATTTAGCATTAATGCTGGCATTAGATGAAATTTTGGGGAATGTAGGCTGACGTGTAGACTAGGCTCTCTGTTTAAAAGAGGAGATCTTTATTAAGTAGTTGGTATCATAATGGGCAAAAAAGGATTTACTTCCTCACATCTCCAAAATGCAGTCCTTGTGAATTGCACGTGCTCTGTGAAGCTTGCTGAGCTTCTAGGAGCAACCTTCTCAGAAAAATGTAGATCTCACTGCCCTCTTCATCATCTTGATAGGGACCCTTTGTTGACTTGACTTTCTCCTTTGTCCGTGGTACCATGGTACCTGCATTATTCTTGGCATTATCTTAATGTAATATCATATACCGAGAGATTATCCTGCCTGTATTCAGTGTTTTCATGCAGCAATTTTGTTTTTGTTGACGTTCACAGTACTGTAATAAGTAATAGACTTGATGATCACTCTCGCATCTGTGCCTGCCTTGCAGATGCGATCTTATCAGGGTTCCACTCTGTCAGATTGCCTTTAAAAACATTTATATGGAAAAAGTGAAAAAAAATCTGAAGTTTAAACTCACTCACAAAAATACCTCATGGTACATTTCCCCTTCTCATGTAACCATTCAAATCTTACTTTTTCTTTGAAGCTCAATGGGTTTTTATTTCCATCTGTTATCTCCTTTTTAGAAAAATGTTTGGACTATTGGTTTTGGGCACAGGACCAGAAGCCTGAAACTCCTGAATTTTAACATCAGCCCTTATTCTTCCCTCTTTGGCTGTGGGCAAGTCATTTAACTTCTTTGCCTTTGTTTTTTCATTTGTAAAACAGAGGTGATAATAACAATTACCTACCTCACAGGGGTTTTGTGAGGATCAACATTGTTGTGATGTGCTTTAAAGATTAAAAGCTTGATAGAAGTATTAAGAGTTTTTACAGCAAGACAGTTCATTTTTTTTTTACATTTCTTTTGCTTGTGTGAAGGGAGAGAACCCATGACACTGTCATTGATAAAGCCATTCGACACTCAGATCCTAAATAACAGACGTTAATGGAGGTTCAGTTACTCATCCTCGTCCTCTCTTCATGCCAGTTTCCTGCTGCTGCTCTTGTAGGGTTACGCCAGTTTTGCTGCAGGTCACACGTCTCTAGTTACACTTCTGGATAAACCTTTGAACTTGAAGTACTTGAGCTTGCTGCTGCTTTCACCGGATCTCCAGGTTGGAATCAGTTTGTGTACTTCTCCCTCCCTTTCAGTAGAGCTGTTGTTCGTGTCATCATTCAAGTGGGCACTTCTCTTGCCGTTGTGAAGGGGAGGCCGTGGTCTGCGGTCGTAGAGAAGGGCTGTCACATGGAGAACCATTCCACCTTAGCTGCTCCGTGAACAAAATCAGAGTGGTTTCCCATTCCCTTCCCCACATCGATGTGTTATCGGTGACACTTTGTGCAGTGTCTCTCGGCTCGCAATAGCCAGAAGCCATCTCCTGCCAGTAGGACACAGGATTGGAGGGAGCGTCCCTCGCACTGTGAGGGCAGGCTGGGGCCTGCAGTGGTCAGGGAGCCTCGCTGCCTTCTCCAGTCTCCAACCATGTGGATGCACATCTCTGGGATGTGCTTTTGGGCCTTTTGAGAGTCTGGCCTTTGAAATGCCAAGGAGATGGAGTCTGTGAAACCTCCCGTCTGACACTGCCTGCTTCTTTCTGTGCTGCGCTGCCCCCCATGGCCTTAGGGATGTCTCTCCGCTCTCCTAGTGTGCCATCCTCTCCATCTCTGCCAGTCCTTGAGGCAAAATGCAGTGCTTCTGCAGAGAAAGGAGCTGAAATGATGCGCCGTGTGCACCCGTGACGTTTCCATACACATATCTTGCATTTCTGTCGGGTGCACACAGAGCATCTGCTATGCGATGCTATTCCTTTCTTAGGCAGAAAACAGAACAAACAGCAGCACAACTGCTGATGGCAACTCTGCCATGTTTACTTTGAACCCAAGGTTAGCTATTTTCCCCAAAGAACCAAAATAAAAAAGAAAAAGAAAGAAAAGCAAAAAACCCTTCTAACAAAGTAACCAAATGTTATCTTCCAGAAGGAGGGAGGAGGTGCAACGGTGGGAGTGCTCTGATCTATCCTCGTCTCCACCGCTCGGCTGGAGATGCGAAATGCTGCTTTCAGTTTCACAAACATAAGGGATTATGTTTACAAAGGTCAATGCCTTCTACCTGTTCAGGAAACTGGCTGACAGTGGGCATCAGGTGTCTGGTGAGCTTCTCCTCGCTGCAGACTGGCAGTGGGAGAAGGTGTGTCGAGAGGAGTGGGAAATAGGTTCATTTCATCTGTCTTGTCAGCAAAGCAGTGCCGCCTTCCTCTTTTCAGAGAAAGAGGGGAAAAAAGGCAGAATGAAGGGAGGAGGTTGCAGAGCAGAAATCGGTGATGTCCAAACTGGCTGGATGAGAAAAGGCAGCTTTTCTACTTTGCACATAACTAGGTAACAGGAAGGTACAGCTCAGTCCTCTTGCCTGAAACACTGTCCCCCAGCAGCAGACATCGTAATAATAAGAATAGCGGCTGTGTATATTGATGCTACTTGCAAGTTACCTATAAGTGTTTTTGGTTGTGTTTGAGTTTTTGTTTTTGTTTTCTTATACTTGAAACAGCTTCCTTTGCTCAGCTCTCACCGTCGCTCTGCTTCTCCCCTCCTTCCCCACGTGCAGTAACAGAGCAGAGGCAGGGCAGGGGGATGCAGTGGGGTCGGTTGGCACACGGTCAGTTACCCAGGGCCGGGCCGCTCCGTTCGCACCCCCCAGGCACCACACTTCCTTCCGAAGGGTTCTCCATGGACACAGAAACTCAGCACTTTAGCAGGTGCTCTTATATGGCTGGCTGCCCCCCCCCTTCTCCTCCTTTCCTATATTTTTATTTTACTTTTAGTATAGTGGTACTTAAAATCACTGGTTCACTTAAAAAAAAAAAAAAAAAAAAAAAGACAAAAAAAGACAAAAAAAAAAAAAAAAACCAACAACAATAAAATGTTTAAACTCTACTAATGTACAAATAAGCTGAAATGTTGCATTTTATGTGTATTTTTGCCATAGCAGGTACTGTATTTCTCATGCTGGATTTAGAAAAAAAAAAAAAAGGAAAAAAAAGAGAAAAAGAAAAAGCAAACAAAAAGGGTGATGTTTTATTGGAGTGTAACAAGTTAAGAGTAATAAGGAAATAAGTCGTCGTCATTTCATTGAAACTGAGAGATGGTGTAATACATATATAAGTTTTCTGAAGGTTTTTTTGGGCTTTTAAAACAGCTTTTTTTTTGTTGTTTCGTTTTAATTTTAATTTTTTTTTTTTTTTTTTGAAAGATATGATTGTATTATGTGCAACTCAGTTGCTTACATTATAACTACAAAATATTTTTGGGTTCCTGGAAAAAAAAAGAAAGAAAAAAAAAGAAAAAAAAAAAAAAAAGAAAAAGACTAATAAATGTGTTTGGCTGCTAAGCATTTAATCCTCTGCCTTCCCGCGCGTTTTCTTTGCTCCCCCGCGCCGCGGCCTCCGCCCGACAGGCGGCGCTGTCTCCCTTCCCCTCCCTCCCACCCGGGGCACCGCGTTGGGGGCGGGGCCTCGTGGCGAGGCGGGGCTCCCGCCCTTTATCCCCCCGCTGCCGGCAGCGCGCGTCCCCTTTCCCCCCTTCCGCCGAGCCGTCGTCATGGCGACCCCCTGCGCCGAGGAGGACCCGCTGGCCCGCTACCGCTCTCCGCTGGTGTCGCGGTACGCCAGCGCCGAGATGGCCTTCAACTTCAGCGAGAGGAAGAAGTTCGGAACCTGGCGCCGCCTCTGGCTCTACCTCGCACAGGCCGAGAAGGTAACGGCGCCGAGACGCGGCCGCTGCGACTGCGGTCCTGAACGGGCTGCCAGCCTCGGGTCCCTTGAGCCGGTGCCGCGCCGTGCGGGATGAGCTCGGCGAGGCGACCTTCGCCTCCTCCAAAACAAATAGAAGCGTAACCGCTAAAAGGGGCTCCGATGGGGTGTGTGAGCGCGAGGCCGGCTCTGCTGCCGGCCCCAGCCAATCGCTGCTCGCGCTGCACGCCGCCCTCCCGCTCCCCTGGTTGTGAAAGAGCCGCGCTCGGCAGCCTTGCCCGCCGCAGATGTGGGCTGAGGTGGCTCGTGGTCCGAGCGAGCAGAACGCTCAGCCCCCCAGGCTGAAAGTGAAAAGGCGGGCGAGTGCTGCCGCAAATAAAAGCAAGGCGCAAAAGCTTGTGATGGGACAGCTCTCACACTGCCTAGCTAGCGTCTTTCAGTAGCGGTGTGCAGAGGCGAGGCGGGCTCCATGCCGAGCTGTCACTGCTGGCCTGAGGGCAGGGAAGCGCGGTGCTGGAGGATGAGCAAGCAGGGCTCGGTGCGGCTGAGGTTCTCCTTCTGCACCAAAGGCAGCGTGTTGGAAGCTGGAGCTGTTCCGATACAGCTGTGTTGTGCTCGGGTGAAGCACTACATGCTGAAGTACAGTGACGGACCTAACAGGAGGAAGCAAGCTGCTGGAAGAACCAGTGAGAAGTTCTTGGTGTCTGCTCGCAGGCCTTGAGCTCGGGTTCCCGTGTCTCCTGCCCCTTGCTTTGCCTCCCATTGCCACCACGGCTTTGCTCCCAGAAAGCTGAGGCAGACAGTGCAGTCTCTAAAGCACACTCTTCAAAGTGGGAGGAAGGATGCCGCTATTTTTATCTATCTCCTCATTCCAGAGGAGTTTGTCTTCTGAAGTCAGATCTGGCCTGAAAGAGCCAACTCCTCAGCACCTGTTATCTCTGTCAGCGGGCAGGTTGTGATAGGTGCAGTCAGAAGTGATTTCCTGAGGTTGTTATTAAAAAATGCGTAGTATTTCTTTTTGCATGCAGTAAAGTAATAATAATAATAATAATAATAATGCAATGAATGAACCGTGGGCAACATTTACGCCAGTAATTATCTTCACTGTCTTTCAAGACGTTTGTGCCCTGCCTCTCCAGTCACCCTAGCAGCCTTCCTGTAGTAAATCAGAATGGTAGGAAAGCCTAACAGTAAGTTTTCTGCAAGCTGTAGGGAAGTAGCAAAAGAGAGAACGTACGATTTAGTTATAAGCTTTAGGTGAAGGATAAGGTGAGGTATGTGGTTTCAATACCCACCCTATTCATTGGAGAAATTTTTCAGTGTGCCCACTTGGAATATGTGAAATAGCTGAAAGATTGTGTCACGAGATACTGGGTTAAACAGACAATCTTTCCAGGTTGTGTTTTGTTTCTTACAGCAGGTGATGCCAGGAGTTTGAAAGAGGAGAATCAGCAAAGCATGTGGAGACAGCTTCTTCAACTCACCTTCTCCTAGTTAATACTAGTTGAAGTCCAGGCTAAGAGCTAAAGTATGGGAGTTCATATCCATCTCCAAACTCTAATTTTTGTGTTGTTTTTAATGTAAATTCATTTGCATTACAACATTCTCACATCATTCTTTAATTTGAGCCTTGAACTCCTAACCTGACAGTAAGTTGTTTGAAAGACAAGCGAAAAATTAATGGAGCTCTTCTTTCCAGTAGACATCCCACAGCTTTGACCCAACCAGTAGTGTTCTGCGCATGTGGAATCTCAGTGTTTCCTCTCCTAAGGATAAGCACCTACAGTTGTTCTCAATTTTTTTCTTTTCCCTATAAAGTTGGAGTATTTATCTGACATGTTCTTCATCAGATGTGCAGCCCAGTGTTCTTATTCTGTTTGTCAGAGATGTTCTGTATCACACATCTGCTTTGCTCTGACCTCTTGCTATAGGAGGGAGTAAATGATCAGAGCAGTTACAACATCACGTCACTGTGTTGGAACAGCCTTAGAGGAACTGCACCTTAAAAGCACAACGCAGAAAGCCCATCACTGACTTATGGCACTTCGGAGAAACGTCATGATGTCACTTGGGTCCTTAATTTTTTCAGGTGGACAAATTTGAAGGACATCTGATTGCTTTCTCCCTGAGGTACTGTCAATATTGACAGAAGGTCATAGGGAAGAGGCATCACGTCATGTTTGTGGGCACGTGAGGACACGGCGTTGGCTCCTACCTGACATGTACTGATGTTGCAACAGTCTCTTTTCTTGGATATTACTTCTTCCTCTGTGGCACATACCATCTTCAGCTTTTCAGAACAGCTCACGGACATGTGAACAATACAAGAGCTGTTAGCGTAAGACTGTTGCCTGATGTCTTGTCTGTGGGCTTCCAGGCAGTTATGATCTGTATCAGAGCACCTCAGAGACAGCAGTCTGGAGCCAGCTGCTACCCCTTGCTCATCTGGACATTCGTGGTTGTGTCATTACGCTTGCAGCAAGGTATTTTAAGTTGTTTGGGTGCTAATTACCTGATGAAGACCCTGAAGACTTATCTGCTTCCCTTGCTATTTTCTCTAATTCCAGATTCCACATGTGCAAACACTTTTTTAATCAGTTTGATTCTGAATAGAACGAGCTTTTGAAATGCTTTGTATCATTAAAGCTTCCTGGTTGGAGAATTGCAATTACTGCTGTGCAGAATAGTAGCATTTTAACATAGAAAAGGCAGCAGTGCTAAGTTCACTGTGAGACTTTTAAACTCACCATATTAGAAAGAGACATTTTGCTCATCTTAATTAGCTTGTGTAAGGTTTATACCAGTATTGATAATATCTTACTCTGTTTTTAAAACAGCTTCCAGAAAAAGTTTAACAAATATTTTAAAAGACGAACTAGGAGTATTTGTCTGGTGCTTCCAGATCAGGGAATTAGTTCTCCCAGATCCCAGTTTCAGGCTGAGATGAATTTTAGGGCTTTTGGAAAGGTGCAAACAGCCTTTGCTTTCCATATGTTCTAAGCAGTTGTTGTAAGCACACCATATATGCTTGCAGTTGTTTTGTCCAGAGTTCCTCCTGACACAAGCTATCTTGTCACCTGGTAGCTGAACTGTTCTTTACCCAAATGGTAAATTTCACTGAAAGAAGTTAAAAGTGTGCTATTTTTTAAGTCTTTTTCTCTGTATGTCTGATGTTTGCAGTTGACACAGGGATGTTCTGTGATTGAGGGAAATGTGAAGCCTAGGAAGAACATCTAATCTTGAACTGTGCCTTACTGGAAGGGTTTGGAGAACTCTAGAATGAAGCATTTTCTCTTGCATCTTCTGACTGTGCCCAATTGCCGTGCTTCCATGAGCTGTCACATGGGAGTAAATTATTTAAACAGCGCCTGTATCAAATTTGAGTTTCCTCTTAAAGTTCTTTCTCCTTTGCAGTCACTTGGGCTTCCCATCACAGATGAGCAGATAAAGGAGATGGAAACAAATCTGGACAACATTGACTTCAAGATGGCAGCGGAAGAAGAGAAGAAGCTGCGCCATGATGTGATGGCACACGTTCACACCTTTGCCCACTGCTGTCCCAAAGCTGCAGCCATCATTCACCTTGGAGCAACTTCCTGTTATGTAGGGGATAACACGGTAATATAAGACTTTCATTTTCCTGCCTGCAGAGCTGGGCAAAACAAAGATGCAGTTTCTCACTTAGCAGTTCTTTATAAATAGCTCTTTATCATTTTGCTTATAAAACAATGGTCAATCTATTATTTTTTTTCAGACATCTTTATCAGTCTTCCTGTTGAACGTGATTACCCTTTTTCCTACGTACCCTAGGAAGACGGGCTCCACTTGTGGCTTCTCCCCTTTGATATGAAGCAACATCTACCTGCAAATTTACTGTTCCCTGAGCTCTGTTTGCATGTTAAACATTCAAGGAGATAAGATATTCACAATGAAAATGTATGCAGACACACATGAGCTGTCAGTTACGCCAGCGGGACAAGAGTTCACTGGCCTACGAAATGAGTCAACTTTTGGTATACACAGCCTATGGGCTTTCAGTTGTTGCTTGGGGCACCTGCATTGATTCGGGGTAGATAAAGCTTTTCAATAGAATGGATAAATGTGTTGAATAAAAAAGGAAGTGCCCCCATTCTGCAGAACTGTCAGACGTCAGGAAAAACCTGTCTGAACCTGAGCCCAAACTAAACTGCATATTGCTGCTCCATGATATCTAAGTCATTGCAACTTGGTATCCTCTTTTGTTCTACAAGAAAGCTGCTGCATGATTATTTGTACTTACTTCTTTGAAAATCTCTGTCTTTTAGCTAATACTCCTTTCCCCAGGTCATTTGGCACCTGTCTGTATTTGAGACTGAAAAGAGAAAAGGCAGGACTGATGCGTGATCAGACCTGACTCTTCTGCTACCCTTAGCCCACTAAGTGCCACCGTTTTCTCCTTTGATTCAGTGATTTGATCTGTCATGTGCATCGTGCGTATCTCCAAATAATCATTATGCTCAGTTACTGGAAATAGGTCTTCTGCTGCCAGTATGACTCCCAATGGATAGTATAGTAGGAACAGTGATGGATCCAGCATTTTTGTCATAAACAAGTTCCCTGCAGTGTTTAGGCGCAGGAATAAAAGCTGATGCCTTGTTCTAAGAAGAGACTTCTGGAGCAGGCAAAGTATTTGATCTTCTGTGTTCTTGCTGAGAGAGGTGCTTGTCTGCTCCTTCAGGCTGAATGGCTGGTTGTCAGACATGGCCCAAATTTCCTTTCTTTGCTTCTTTCAGGATCTCATTGTCCTCCGAGATGGGTTTAACTTGCTGCTACCCAAGGTGAGAAGGTGATTGTGCAGCGTCTCAGAAGCGGGCAGTGCTGATGTTCTGTGGATAGCACGTGTTCAGCCTGGATTTTCTTAGGCCTCACTGAGGAGCTAGGAGGAGCTGGCTGCTTAGGTTATCCTCAAGCAAGTGTATCTTCCTTTTTCTCCAGTCTTTCCCTAAGGCTTCCCTGCTCATCACAGGAATTGTGAGCACCTTTTGTTAGGTACTAGCAGTTTGTGTGTGTCACAGGTATCAGTCTCAGAAAACAACTGTATTGCTTTCAAGATGAGCTTAGGCAGCCATGTAACTATATCACCAGGAGTGCATCAGCATTAAAGAGGCTATATAATACAACTTTCTGAGTTCAATGTAGTTGGAATGTAGCTGGCCTGAATGTCTTGGCACCCAGTTTTCCCTGGACTGTAGATGTGTCCATTACACCCCAGGCAGCTTTATTTCTGACTAGGACTGAAGGAAATACTCAGGAGTAAACCAGCCTGGGTTGGGTGTGAGCACTGGCCTAGCTTCAGCTGAAGACCAGCTGCTTTCATCATCCCGTGCTTGATTTCCTTAGCAAGTAGAAATTGTGTGTGTTCCCTGGCAATATGAAGGGCACCATACTGTCTGGTTAGACAGAGATGTTCAATGACTGTATGCTTGTTTCCGTCCCCCTTTTCTCACAATGTTATGCTTGAGCATGCCAGCTTTTGTTCTTTTTTTTTCCCTCCCACCCACCCCTTTTTCATTCCACCTCTTTTCCATCCTCCCTGCATCCACCAGCTTGCAAGGGTGATCAGCCGGCTGGCCGACTTTGCTGAGGCACACGCTGACCTGCCTACCTTGGGCTTCACTCACTACCAGTAAGTAGCTACCAGCCTTTGCTTTCATTTGTTCAGCTGTGCTTTGGATAGACTGACCTGCTACTATTTTTTCTTTCTCCCTTCTCTCTTACCATCTCTGATCTCTGGCATTTGGCATTGCAGGACATTAAGATGGTGGTGGTTCAGAAAAGGAGTGTGTTGCTATCGTTGGCCTCACATCAGGAAATTGGACTTTTCTTTGAATACTGTCAGCAGTTGTTTTAACAGAGCTCCATAAGGAACTTGTTAACATAGGTGTAAATTGTGGGTTGTTTCAGAAGGTGTGATTTATGAATTGCAGTAAGCCTGACAGATATTCTTAATGCTGGTTTTCCCATCAGTTGTATTCCACTGCATCTTAGAAAGGTTTGTTATTGGAAGGAAACCACAGCTATTCAGTGTGCTAAAGCCTTCTTCTCAAGTGATGATGACTACAAGATCTCTGTTTTCATATGTCTCTATATGAATAAAAAAAAAGGAAGATTTTCCCTTTCAACTAGACAATGGCATTTTCTGTGCCTGGAAAATTTCATTTTTTGTGCAGTGCTATTGGCATTACTGCTTGTAGGCAAGTTCCTGAGTCAAAATACAGCAAGATTTGGACTTGTCTGTTGTTGGGGAAAGTAATTAATCTGCTAATTCATGAAGATGGTTTGCTTTCAGAGGCTTTAAACTATAAGCTTGGATTTTCTATCCTGGTGACATGGAACAACAGACCCATGGAAATTAAGCACAGATCATGACAGGATCAGTGTCCGTTGCTTTAAAATTACTCCCAAAGGAGAGTGGGAGCATCAGATCAGGTCTCTTGACTAATAATCTTGCTGTATGTGTTGTGTTGTTCAATCAATCAGCTTCAGTCCTTGGTCCCCCTTTATCAAAAGCTTTTCAGAGAAGTAGTATCTGGTCTTTGCTTCACTCTGAATTTTAGAAAGAGTGCAAAGGAGTATTCAAGAAGTATATGCAAGGCAAGTCCTACTGGTGAAAACCATGTTAGAAGGCAGCAAGTACCTTGACATTTTCAGTCCTGTGTCAGCAGGGCCCCCTGACTTGTTTAGGAGCAGGTCCACATTTTCCCTGGCTTCTCTTGCTGCTTATGTACTTGCAGAGTTCTTTATTCCTGGATCGCGCATCCCTGCTTCCACATCTTCTCTGCTGTCTGTGCCCGAGCTTAATCGGAGCACCTTGCTCATCTGTGAAGTCTTTAAAACGCTTGAGGCCCTCTGTGTCCTTGACATCAGAGCAACTAGGGCATGTGGTAGTGGTACTGCACTTGCTGTGCTTTCCTCCCAGCTCTCTGCCTTCTCCTGCCGGGCCGGGCCCCTAGAGGGTGCTATTTGCCTGCAGAACTGCTCCTGCCGAGCTGGCTGCTGGATCCTGGTAGCTGTGGCTGGGGAGCAGAAATAAAGAGCCTGGGAGTGGACCCTCCACTTCGTGTTATTTGTTACCAACTAAGGCTTTCCCATTTGACAGAGTTCTGGAAAAAAGCCATCAATATTAAATTTTTTTTCCTGAAAAGAATAATCTTATTGTCTAGTGTAATTGACTGGTGATACATAGGTACCAAATCTTTAACTCCTGCTCTGGTGAGTCAGAGGGATCTTAACAGTAGACTCATCAGCTAAGGATGGTCTTTTTGGAGTTGTTGTGCAAATCACCAAGGAGTGATTTCTGTTCTCGGTTGTTTTCAGACCTGCACAACTCACCACTGTGGGGAAACGCTGCTGCTTGTGGATCCAGGACTTGTGCATGGACCTGCAGAACCTGGAGCGAGCTCGGGACGACCTGCGTTTTCGGGGTGTGAAAGGCACCACTGGCACTCAGGCCAGCTTCTTGCAGCTCTTCGAGGGAGACCATAGTAAAGTAAGTCAGCCAGAGAGCAGACTTTCAGCCTTGAAATATTCTCCTGTCTGGAGTGCTTTTCTCTTTAGGGGCACGTGGAGGTTCTGGCATCAAATACTTTTTGGGTCATTGAATACTGAGGTTCTTTTTGTTTTGTTTTTGTTTTTTCTCCCTCTGAGGTTGAAGAGCTGGACAGATTAGTGACTGCAAAGGCAGGATTTAAGCGGTATGTACCATGAATGCTTAGTAACCTAAATGTGGTGTTAACAAAATCTGACTCTTGTTTTCTGTGTTGGCTCAGAATCTATCAACTGCCAAACTGACATCTGTGCTGCTGTTGATTTTACCTTCCCTCGTGGTCTTTCATTCCCACTTGAGGCTCTCTGGGGGGAACTCCATCTCCTAACCAGGCCACTTCTTTAAAGCACAGCTGTCCACTTTTCCTCTGCTTCACTCTCTCTCCTTGTGCATGCTACCCAAAGAACTGACAGCCTGAATCCAAACATGTCAACAGGGCAAAACGATGGCATTGTCATCCACTTCAAGAGCCATTGTCACATCTTGCTCTCAGTCTTCTCATCCAGTTTAATGTCTGAAGCATTCGACTTCTGTGCTTGTTTTTAGATCATACATGGTCACAGGGCAGACCTACAGTCGCAAGGTGGATATTGAAGTCCTGTCTGTACTGGCCAGTCTGGGGGCATCTGTTCACAAGGTGAGCACCCTGTGCATATACAGCAGGAAGGAGGACAAGAAAAGGTGCTTGTGGTGCTGAACGCTTACCTTGGGAAATAATAATTGATGTTTGTTGTTCAGCTCCTCTTTGACATCACGTAAATCACCATTGGGTCCTTGCTTAGGCATCAGATATCAAAGATCTTAAGACCAGGTATTAATCTAATCTGTGCTAAATTGATCCAAGTAGAGTCAATGTCTTTCCCAGTGCATATGAGGTTTTTAAATTTCTCCATTTTTCTCCCCATCAGTTGCATCTCTGATTTTAGTGTTATTCTAGCTGTCCTTGTGGATTCTTTTCGTTGATTTATCTCTGTTCCCTCCCTGGTCCTTCTGTTGGGCTAAAATGCTCTGTGGCATTCTGGTTTAGTTCTACAAGCTGGCTGATTCAGTGAGCAGTTGTTATCTATATTTGCTAATCGCATAACTTCTGTTATGCTTTTTCAGTGTTTCTTCCTGATCTTTACCATTCCATGCAAACATTGGACCTGCTGTGGGGTCCTGTTGTATTCTGATACAGTGGAGGGACATTTTTGCTGATGCTTTCTTGACTTTGGGATTTTTAGGTCAAGAAGCATGATTGTAGTGGCAGTTTTTCATTGTTTCCCAAGTTCTCATCCTGGACACAAATGCAAACAATTCTGCATAAACAGGGACAGGAGGTGTGTGTCGGTTTGATTCTGTTTGTTAATTTCTTGGGCTTTTTTCTAGATTTGTACTGACATTCGTCTCTTGGCCAACCTGAAGGAGATAGAAGAGCCTTTTGAGAAAGACCAGATTGGTAAGGGATGGTTGGCATTTCTTGGGACAGTGTATGGACCTTTTGTTTGTGCTGCTGCAGCCTTTGAAGCAAACTTAGAAATGTCACTGAAAGAAGTTGTTTTAAATTAACTGGGGTGTAAAGTTATTAGTGTATTGAATTATTAAAAAAAAAAGAAAAAGAGGAAACAACCAAAGACCTCTGGATATTAAATAATTAACCTGATTTTAGTGTTTGTATTCTTCACTTTCTGGGTTTTGGGAAGAGAAGAAGCAGTCATGTATTCCTCGTTGCCCACAAGACAGCCGGGTCTGAAGAGAACTCAGTGTTCTCCATTCCTCATGAAGCTAACAGGAACTGTAGGTTTTCAGCTTGACTCAGCACGTTTTGTTGCCTATTTACACACAGACAAATTTAGAACAGTAAAACCCTTTCCAGAAGAACACCAATTACGTGTTTCTAATGTTGGTTTTTAAAAAAAAGAGAGAAGGAAACATAATTTTGGATGTTGGCTAGAAGACAGCTCAGGCACCCTGAATGTTTCCATAGGATTGAGTCAGCAGTTGAAGCCATAGCCCTGTCTGTTAGTATTACTGATCTACATCTTATGCTTGGTTTCACTAGAGCAAAAGGCATCAGTAGAACTCTGTGGCTCTCAAAGACAGTGCTCTCATGATCCTAGAGAGATGCTGCTAAGCGCTGCGCTACAACTGACGTCCATCTGTTCCTTTCATGTGGAGGTGCTTCTGCTGTTTTATACAGTGGCAACATGTCTTCTCACTTTTTTCCCCACCACATTTAGGTGTTTCTAATCTGAAGAAGTATCATGTTGTCACTTTCTTTATTGCGTTTTGTCCTCAGAAAACTATCATATTTTGAGGCTTTAGCATGTTAGGAACCATTGTTTGACTTTTCTTATCCGGGGCAGGACCTGCATCTTCCTGAGTGCGCCATCTCTATTGCCCCATTCCCATCACTCTTCCTCCTTCCACAGGTTCAAGTGCTATGCCTTACAAGAGGAATCCAATGCGCTCGGAGCGGTGCTGCAGCCTGGCTCGGCACCTGATGACTCTGGTCCTGGATCCCCTCCAAACAGCTTCTGTGCAGTGGTTTGAGCGAACGTTGGATGACAGTGCTAACAGGTTTGTGGACTTCGTGCAATGCAGCAATTTGAGAATACCTTCAGCAAGAAGCTCCTTTGATATGTTTGGAACGGACTGTTTTTACCCTAAAACCACGGGTTGCCGTCCCGATGAAAAGCAGAGTTGATGAAATCTAGAGACTACAAAATGGTTTTCTCTCAAAGATCAGATGAAAATTGTTAGTTTTCTATAAGTCAAGATCTTTTTGCACAGCAATCCAACAGAGAGAAGAGGGCTGCAGGTGATTGATTGATCTGGTTTAAGGATGTACTGTTAGAGCACATGACATCTCACATTTTGCAAATTAGTTTTCATTCCTGTTTTGAACACAGCTTTTGACCCTACTCTTCTTCAACTCATAATGTTGAATGATGCAACAGTTTCTTTGTAATCCCTTCACCCTCCCACTAATCTAAAGAAACTTATTTTCATCTCTCTGTGAAGTGCTCTGTAAAAGAAGTAATTTAGATCCTAAAGAGTGAGCACAAACCATTATTAAGCAATCTTATAGAAACCTGTGCACATCTTCTAGCAAAGTTTGCTGAGCGATGTTTTTGTTTTGTGATTGTTCATTATGACTATTTTGAGATGAACCAAAGTTATCTATAATTAATTAAATAGCAATCGCACTCAGTTCATTCATCTAGCAGTTAATATTAAATTTGCATAAAGTTCGTATTTACCTTTGATATTTCAAAGTAGTCTTCTTCCTTGGAATGTATTTTTCTAAGAGGACTTGACTCCACAGCTGCTAATATTACCTGTCTTGCTAAGAAAAGAGCTGCATAGGCAGAGTAAAATACAGCGTTTAAGAAGTTGGATGCTGGTTGATACAGTGGTTTCATTTCCCAGTAGTTGCCAAGTGTAGAAATATTATTGGAATGTTTCCCACTTATTTTTACTTCATTTAATATAAAGGGTCATTTGTTCATTCCGTACTTGATATAGAAAACTCTGTGCCTGGGACTTCTGTTGTCAGAGCTAACGTGTTTTGAAGGGAGGGCAGGACAGAGAAAAGGCAAATGAATGACCTGTGAAATAGCAGACAAAGCAGCCTTTTCAAAACGTAGCACAGGACTGAAGTGCAAGTGTTTTCTTAAAAGATCACAGTTGAGAATGGATCAGGTACTGCTGTCACAGGAGGGTGATGCTGTACTGGCTGTGCTGTGACCCAGAGCCCTTTGCCTGGTACAGTTTAGTGCCCTTATTGCTCTCCTTTCCTCCCTCTCCTTTTTTACTCCTTTTTTGTCAGGAGCCCCCTGAGCGCTCAGGAGCTGATCTCTTAGAGAAAACCCCCACCACACACATGGACCGCTTTGAAAGTTCCCTGCTGAGCGAAGCCAGGCACAGAATGAGCATGCAGCAAGTGTCCTGCTGGAGGGCAGGATCAGTAGACGAGGCAGTGCAGAGCACCTGGGGAAAGATAGGTAGTTGCTGGCTCTGTAAATTGCTGCCCTCTTTTCTAGCCGTGTTACCATTGAATTATCTCAGAGCTTTCTGTGTGTGCCTCTGTGCTTTCTCATCTCCTCTTTCCCTATCTCTAGTGACCCAGCAGCTCCCTTCTCACAGCAGTAGCTCTCAAGATGGGTAGCTCTTATTTAGCTTTCCTTTTTGTGACCTTTAAGCAGCAAGAAGCACCCGTAAAGAGAACAATTCAAGCACTAGGGTCTCTGTAATGCTCTCTGGAGACACTTGGAGAAACTGGAGAGCTGAACTTGTGGTAGACTTGAACGTGACCTTTATTGCTAACCGGGGCCTTTGGGTACCTGTGTTCATAGGCGTGTGTGCCTGGCTGAGGCTTTTCTCACAGCTGATATCATCCTGAGTACACTGCAGAACATCTCCGAGGGACTCGTAGTATATCCAAAGGTAAGTAATCAGGTAGCATATGCAGAGTTGCATCCTTGGTGATACTGCAGCTGTGCCAAAAAGGCAGAGCGTGGGGCTGGGGGGGCGGAGAGAAATAGTAAATCTTCCCAAAGATTATATTCCTATCTATTTGTTCAAACAGTCTCTGAATTTTTGCTTTGTGTTTTCACTGCTTGCAGCATGGATACACAATGGTATTTGTCAAAGCCAAACTTCTTAAAAGGGGCACTTCTATCTGAACTGCACCATGAACCTGTAGGATTTACCATCAAAAGCAACTGTCAACACAGGTCTCATACAGCCCTGTAAATTATCCACAGGTTTTAAAAAACAACAGCATAACAACCTCGTTGTACACCCTTTCCACTCTAACATTCCCAAGTATAGTTTCAAGCTAGTAGCTTTGTGCTTAGATTTCCAGAGCTAAAATCAAAAAGAGAAATTATTTTTCCTGGGGATTTAAAGGCAGAGGAAAAAGCTCACCAGGAGTCCCAGCTGCCTACAGAATTCCTGTAACTCTGCTGTCTTTGTTTGAAGGTGATTGACAGGAGGATCCGGCAGGAGCTGCCATTCATGGCCACAGAGAATATCATCATGGCAATGGTGAAAGCAGGGGGCAATCGTCAGGTACAGATGAATTCCAAAATACCTTTGTTCACTGCCTGATGTCTCACTCTTAACAAACAGAAGCTGCTCTTTTTTTGTCTTCCTGAACATCTCCCCTTTCTTTGTTCTCCCCTTTCTCCTGCAGAGTTATTAATATTACACCTGTGCTGCAAAGCCAGACTCTGCTTTCTGAGGAGAGAGCAGTTGTAGAGATCCTTATTTACTGTTAGGAATGCTGTGTGTTTGAGCTAATCTGGCTGTCTGTGCTGGAGGGCAGAGAGACCTATTTATTTTTATTACATGAGATACTAGCAGGCACTTTTCTTCTGTAATTGTTTGAGGGAACTTGGAATGCAGGCCAGACTTCTTCAAATGGAGCCTGTTGGCAGTGGGGTACCTTTATAAATTAAAGGAATGAATCAGTGCAAGTAAGCCCAAACCATTTGTTCTTGTATCACACTTCCTCAGTTCAGTATATTGCCTTTTATTGCTTTTATTGTTTATGGTCCTTCATTCAGTTTTCTGTGTCCAAGCAAATTGAAATCAGAAATAAGAAATGTTTTTCTTAGCAAATAGGTTCAGACACAGATTATAGTTCCTTATCATTTAATTTCAAAGTTCAGTTTGAAATGGGTAATAAACCTTACATCCTACAAAACTAGCTTATTTTCTCTCACCTTGAGACTATAACATTTCCTTCAATAATTGTTTCCCATAAAAGGTGAAGTGAAACTTGCAATATAGGAATAACAGAAGGGTTTCCTAGAAGCTTTGAGTAGGATCTGTGGTTGTGGCTCTCTGGAGCACTTCTGGCAGCTCACCCAGTTAGGAAACATCCTTTTTCCTGTCTTTGTGCCTGTGATGTTTGTCACTGTGTCCATCAGTAAGCTTCCTAATTAAACATACTAAGATTCATATTCTGTGTAAAAGTTTTCTTATCTTTTCAGCTGGTTCTCTTTCTAAAGCATCCTGTATTTACCTAAACAGTCTATTTAATTAGATTGAGAAGCTAATTTCATTTGTGTTTGTTATTGGCTTACCTTCTTTCCTGTGCTCTTTAATTACAAGTCTTTAGAGTTGAATACACTTAGAAAAGCTGTTCTTTTTCACAGTATGTTCTGTTTTTATGGGCTGAAAACTGTAACAACAAAATTTTCTGAGGACAAATCTGAGGCTTTCCTACATCATAGCGTAAAAACTCACTTGCCTTCCTCACCACTGAACAGCTCCCTCCCCCAAACATCCTAAACAGCTCTGTTTGCCTGAAGCATGTCAGTGCTGGAGCACGATGGCCTTTGAATAGAGGAAACAAGGAATAGGAGATCATTTTCCTTCTAAACCAAGATTGCTCAAGGATAATGCATTTGAGAAGACTCCTGCTTGACTATAAATGCAATCACATAAATATTTTAGTGCCAGCATGACAGCATCTGATCTTGCGGGTGGTCCTCAATGGCATTTGGGCTTCCTTGTTTTTACAGATGGATTTCACAACAAGTCAGAGGTGGGGGAAGTCTTTTAGAACAATTAGGACTTTTGTCAGTCTTAATCCATATGAAGATTCTCTAGCAAAGAATGTCTTAAGACCCTCGGATTTGTGTGCTTTTTTCCCTTCAATCTGTTTGTCCTTTTGTAAGCCATGGTTTACATAGTTCACTGCTGATTAAGTTGGACAGCTTCTCTTCTTTTCTTTTCTTTTTTTTTCCAAGTTTGTAGATTGTTATTCTCTCAAGATGTTCCGTGCCAGGGATGACTATTTGTGAATAAGGAATTCCTCCATTGTAGTTCATAGAATATCTTGGGAACAGCAATTAGTCTGTCTTCAGAAAAAACCGTGCAAGTAGGGAATGGAACAACTGGAAAAACAAACTCCATAGTGAATCCTAAGAATATGTGGAGAGTCTGAGAAAGTGTGAAGGGTTTTACTGCCGTAAGCTTGTGGGGTGATTGAACAGGGAACATGCATATCATTCAGACTTCTTTAGCCTCAAAGTGCAGAGATGTAGAAGGATCAGGAAAATCTTGTTTTCCTATAGTGATACGAGATGCTACAGTCTAAGCTGTCTCATTTGTGTGGCATCCAATGCAGGATGCTTTGATGTTTCCCCTCCTGCACAAGCAGGATATATGTGAGAGTGAGTAACAAGGGACTGAATGTTTTCCTTTTCCCTCCTCTTCCCCCTGCTCCTGTAGGATTGCCATGAGAAGATCCGTGTTCTCTCCCAGCAAGCAGCTGCTGTTGTGAAACAGGAAGGGGGTGATAATGACTTCATTGCCCGTGTCCGTGCTGATCCTTACTTCAGCCCCATCCATAAACACCTTGACAGCCTTTTGGATCCTTCCTCCTTCACTGGACGTGCTCCTCAGCAGGTAAAGAGGCTACAGGTTTTGGGTGTTGTTATGCAATTATGGTTTTTAATCCTGCATCCTGTGTACTCATATTTCATACCTCTGTTCCTACTACTTTGGCAGACACACACTTACTTTGTTTCATTTGACTGCCTTGTCTTTCTGCCCTGTGGGCTTCACACATGATTCTGGATGTAGCTGACACTCAGTGCCTCTGTGAAATAGACCCCAGTGAGGCAAGCAGGTCTGAATAGGGAAAAGAAGGGAACATCTTTCTTCTACTAACTTTCTTCTTCCCTTTCCTTAAACAGGTGGCAAAGTTCCTAAAGGAGGAGGTTCGACCAGCACTGATTCCATACCAAAGCAAGATGGGTGGGAAAATAGAGCTGACACTTTAGGCACATTCAGCAAAGTCCTCTGGTTACAGGAAAATAATAAAAGCCTTATTGAACCAAGTCTGCTTGTGCTGTCACGTTATTCTGATGGTCTACAGTGTTTAACCCTCAGAGCTTACACCACTTTGATTCCAGATGGGCTTTTCAAATCTTTGCTCGCTGTTTAATCAGGCCTCCATCCATTGTGTGTAGTTACTGAGAAACACTCAATGGTGACAAGATTGCTTTATCACTGTGCCTTTTGATGAGCCCTTACAGAGCACTGCCAGCTGTTTAAAGAGCAGGGTCTGGTGCTGCCTGTCATTCATGTGTGACTTACTGATGAGCCAAGGCTAAGGGGAGCTGAACCCACTCCCTTCTTATTTGTCTTCTCTTAAACTTTCTCCACAGGTAGTTCAAGGAATTCTAGAGGCTGTCCTTGCTGTCAGAGTACTGTAATTTGGGGAACAAACAGGCAAAAATGATTTGAAAGGGAGAAACCATGGAATTTCTGGGCTGCATCTAACTGTGATTGTCTTTCATTTAGTGATGTCTAACTGTCCTAATACTGTACCTTCTCACAAGCTTGTTTACCAGCCATTGTGATTTACTTTTCCAGGTCCTTGGCTGTAGCTGCTTGCTTGTGAACTGTATGTAGGCTCTGGCAAACGCAAGTCATTCTCTACCGCAAGTTTTGTCTGATAAGAAAAACGATGCGGGAATTCACTGAATGCCAGAGAAATTCAAGAGGTCTTTGGTCTTATTTCTGACCTTCAATATTCTGCTTATAGCATCTGTACTTTACTGGGTATTCGGTACTGGACCAAACTTGTCTTCCTCTGACTTAAACTGGAATGAGTTCCTTACCTCCCCTTCCTCAAAAGCTCCTTCTTACCTTTGTTATTTTTCCTGGTTCTGTGTTAAACATTACTAGATTCTTGGAATGTTATGGCTGAAGAAAATTACAGAGAACAGAATAAACTGAAACAAGCTACCTGCTCTCCTCCTTGAAGCCGTGATTGCTTGAAGAGGACTTCAGAATGCAGCAATGTGTTGTAAAGAGACTTGTCTATATTAAGTATCTGGAGAAGTGGGAAGCTTCAGGCCACGACCGCCTCTCATCCAGCTGCCTCTAGAGTAAGGCGTAAACGCTGGTTAAGTTTTATGGTGCCTAAAATATTTTGCCTGTTTGTGCTATTAACATTTAATTAGCCATCTGTTTAGAAAGGGGGCGACCAATTGAACACTGTATCCCGGGCTGTGGGAAAAGAGAGGTGGCAGCAGGGACAGGGAGGGGATGGTCTGCCCTCATGGGGCCCCATCTGGAGTGCTGCATCCAGGCCTGGGGCTCAGCACTGCAATGACGTGGAGCTGTTGGAGTCAGTCCAGAGGGGGCCATGCTCAGAGGGCTGGAGCATCTCTCCTGGGAGGACAGGCTGAGAGCTGGGCTTGGAGAAGAGAAGGCTGCAGGGAGACCTCATTGTGGCCTTCCAGTACTTGGAGGAAGCACACAAGCAGTGGGGGGACCAACATTTCATGTTGCCTGATAGCGATAGGGCAGGGGCCAACGGCACTAAACTAAAAGAGGGGAGATTTAGGTTAGCTGTTGAGGAGAAATACTTTGCCATGAGGGCGGCAAGGCACAGAGATCTGTGAGCGCCCCATCCCTGGAGGCGCTCAAACCCGTGTCGGACGGAGCCCTAGGTTATGAGCTGGCCATAACCAACCGTTCCAAGCCATTTCTGGTCGCTTCGCACCCCACCCTCGGGCGCTCCCCGCACCGCCTACAGCTCCCAGCGCGCCCCGCGCCGCCACCCGGATGCCGCGCATGCGCGTAGCGGCGCCCTCCAGAGCGGCGTGTGGGGCTGCCGGCGCTGCTCGGGGTCCCGACCCGCCGCGTGAGGGCGGGCGGGTGGCGCAGCGGGCGAGAGGGGCGCCGTCGAGAGCAGGTGAGCGCCGGGCGGGGGCGGGGTTCGGGCCGTGCCGCCGAGCCGGGGCCGCTCAGCGGGCCGCCCCTCAGCCGCGGGGCTGTCAGCCGCGCCTCGCCCCTCCACGGCCGTCGCGCGGTTCCGTAACGGCCGCTCTCCTTTGCTCCCACCCAGCCGGCGCCCCCGTGCTGTGACACAGCCGCTCCGTGCGCCTCGGCCGCCGGCCTCGCTGCCCTCCGCATCCTCCGCTGTCTGGCTGGGTGGCGGCCTGCCCGTCTCCTATCAGCCGGGGGCAGAGGCGCGCGTGGCACGGAGAAGGAAACGTGGCAGAACCTCGGATGCGTGAGGTGCCGGGGGAGCCGGCGGGCAGCGGGCGCTCCTCGTGTCTGCGGTGCTGCCTTCGTCCTGCGGGCTGGGAGCCCCTCGGCAGGAGGCGGCTGTGGGCTCCGGGAGTGCCTGGAACGGAGCTGGTGAGGTAGGGAGAAGGAAAAGTTTCTTCGCGTCCACCTCTCTGCCTTCCTGATTCTTTGAGGGCTCTTTGCGTGTACGCAGGTGCTTTCCTGCTGATCGTGTAGGTTTCAGTCACGGGCTGAAACGATCTTGCTGTGATGCTTTGGGGCAAGCGGTGGTAATAACGTGGTAAAAGTGCCGTGAGGGTCCTTCAGCCCTGGCGTATGAGAGGAAGAAACAAAGTGTTGCAGGAATTAAGAGCCTCCGCTGTTCACTAATGGGAAACCTGGTCTTAAAATCCCCCAGAAAGGGACTGCAGCAGTGAGACGCTGCTGTGCTTTTGCAGAAGGGAACAGGGTTGCTCAGTGGATAATCTGAATTCTAGAATGGTTTTTCAGCTGCTCCTGTGGGAGGGGGTGTGCTGGAAAGAAGAGCTACTGGAACGAAGGTTGGCTTCATTATGCCTGTCTGGATGTGCACAGCATCTCTGGAGTTATCCCTCTGCTGAAGTGAAAGGCACGTTCCTGGAGGATGCACGAAGTAAAAATGGGAGCAGGGCATGAGAAGAGGCATGGTGTGTAATTATAGATGTCAGGGTGTGATCTGGTCGTGTCCTGTTAATATCAACTTATGTTAATTCTGTGTTTCAAAGACTAAATCGCCAGGTGCTGCCTTTTTCTGTTCCTGTTTAAGATGCTTTGACAGTGTGTCTCGGTAAGCTCAGGGAGATGTTCAATAGGGGAGAGATGTGAGCAGCAGCAGCACAGAGGAGGGGCCACACTGGCGAGGGGCTGAAGCATTCAAGGCCAGGCTTTGGCCTTGATGAGACTTTGAGCAACCTGCTCTAGAGGGAGGTGTCCCTGCCTATAGCAAGGGGGTTGGAACTGGATGATCTTAAAGGTCTCTTCCAACCAAAACCATTCTGTGATTCTATGACAGTGAGCATCAGCTGGTGAGCTGAGGGGAGCGCTGCACTGCTGCTCAGGACTGAAACAATTCCCCAACACTAGGATCTTTGCTATGTCCTTTTAGATTTGGCTTTATTTTGTGCTATTAACCCAGCATTTCAGCTTTGTACCCTCAGCAGCACACAGACTTGTTTAAGCTTCTTTTTTTGCCGCCTTTCATCAGCCAGTCAAAACTGGAGTCACGCAGAGCTCACTCACGGTGAATATTTGGGAGGGCCAGGAGGGGTGTTCCTGTCTCATCTTGCTTGTCAACTGTGCTGCTGCGGGCTGCAGGTAGTAAAAAATCCGTTTGTTTTATGAAATGGGAGAAAAGAAAGCTGGCACATTGTCATTAGTATGATGAGAGCAGTTGTCACTGCCCAGTCAGTGCAATGTTTGCTGGCTGGGTAATACCTGATGATTCAGAAATGAGAGAAAATGTCCATAACCCTAACAGCCCTTTTGTTCTGGAGAAGAATTCTTCCTGATCCCAAGCAACAGGAAATATGGTTAATTCTGTCTTGTTTTGTTACATACACTAATGATCATCGAGTTGTTTGTTTTTGTTTTTAATTTGACTTGTCTGCTCGAATAAATTTTTGCAGGAGCAAAAACCAGATTTGTGTTAGCAGCTTTGCGAACAGTCCTGAATGGTGCTGTGGGTGTTATTTGTCTGTTTCAGAAAGTTGAGTTGTGTGAAGGCAGAACCCCAAAGAAGGTAATCTGATGTGCTGTGGGAGATATTGTCCTTTAAATGCCATTCTTTTAGAGCCAAATGAAGTGAGAGCTGCTTACGATGATGAAGAGAGAGTCCTGCTGGGTGAGACCGAGGCTCTTTTGCTAACATGAGTTGTACATGAACAGCATAGCTATATGGGAGTGACCTGAACTGAGTTTTCCTTGTGTCTCACAAGGGATTGATAACTAAAGCTCTGCAAATCCATCTGTACCATGGAAGAGCCATTCTTCGTGCTGCTTCTTTGTCACTGGCAGCAGCAGGATGAGAGCAGCCCGAAAAGCTTCTTTGTGCAGTGAGCTTTCAGGGCCAGCTCTGGATCAGGGTCAAAGTCTCATGTAGAAAACATACTAATAGCATCTGTAAGTAACTGTCAGTAATGTCCTTCTACCTTTCTTTGGTTTGTAACAAGGAGAGTTCTGCGGTACAGTAAGAGAGGTGAAAGCGGACACCTTGCTGGTTTGTATCCCGGATTTTCTTCCTCATTTGAGAAAACAAATCCCACTGCTCCTTCTCTCAGTGCCTAGTCTGTCCCTCTCCCGTGAAGCGGGAGCAGCACTCTACATTCACATCACATATCCCATCATCACTTAGGAATATTGGAAAAGAGAGATCTCCTCCTCTTATGATCTCAAGGATCTGGCAAACAAGGTGCTCTGCTGCTGTTTGTGTTAGCAGGCACCCAGCTTTTGCTGTGTAAGGCCAGACAGCTTTCGCTTTCCAGGATTAAAAACATGGTGCTTGTATTAGCAACAAGAAATCAGCAGAGCCCTAGATGAGTTCTGTTTTGCTCTGATGTTTTTTTTCCGTGAACCACACGGGGGAAGCCTTTGTTATCTCCAGATTTGAGAAATAAGTGCTACAGGCAGACCCTAAAGCCTTTTCAAGCTGTGCCCTGCATAAAGGATGTGCTGTCTGCTTTGGAGCCAACTAGCAAAATAAAAAGAGGTTTGTTCTGCGAGGAAAACGTCTGTCCATAGGCAGGAAGTCTGCATTCTGCATAAGTGGGTGTTGTGTGGGAGTTTCTGTCGAGACAAGCTTGACATGTCAAACTGTGAGCAGGAAATCAGGCTGGGTTCTGCCTGCCCGGTGCAGAACCAGTAGGAAACAGCATTCTGCTTTTTCACATCCTTATTTTCAAAATGGATACACAGCTGGAAGTGCTCTGTCCCTCTGTGTCAGCTAGCCGGGCTTTGTCCCTTTGGCTCCAGTTGAGTGCTGCTATCCTTGCAGCAGTACAGAGAGCAAAGCAGAGGCATGGGAGTGCCTCTTACAGCATTTCTGTGCCTGCTTGCTTTTCCAGCCTGGCCAGGAGTCTGCAGGATGCTTTTTGGCAGGAGTCACAACACAGAGTTCCTCCCAGTTCATCTTTTTCTGGGACTGGGGCCACTGAACCCCAAGGCACACTGCCGCCGTCCATGACAGCACCATCAGCAGCTTGCATCGTTCCTGGGCTCTGAAAGGGTGTCAGCCCTTGCCACTGCTTGCCAGGCTCCTTCCACCCTTTCTAGGCTGTCATGTGCTCTGATGGAGGATTCTTACAGGGAAGTGGGATGAAGGCAGCTGAAGTTCCTCAGCTTTTCATTCCCAGTCACCAGCTGAGGTTGGAAGTGAGCAGGAAGGCTTCCTCAGCATCTCCCTCCTGCACCCAGAGCAGCGTGAGGCCGATTGTTTGTAAACGTCTCAGGTCTACAAACCTATTTCAAGGTATTTCCTGTGGTCATCTAGGTTTACTGGTATCACATTGAATGCTTAACCAGGAGCCTGTGCAGCGCTATGTGGAATTTTACATGCTTCCAAAGGCAGGGGTCGGGGTACCAGGTCCAGAAGTAACTGTGTCTTATCCCATGCTCAGAGGTATGGCTGTGCTGTGCTCACTCACCTGCTTATCTGTGATGCTGGAGTTTTCTTCTGACTGTATGCATGCAGAGCAAATATTGACTCGTGGAACTAATGGCATTTGTGGCTCCAGGACACGCCTTCACCTGGCTGAAGGGGAAACTGCTGGGGGAAGGGAAGGCAGAGGGAATTACCCGGTTCCTGCTGAGGGTTCTCCTTGTGCCATGCATTAGGTGAGTCATGGTTTGAGCTCTGAAAACAAAGCTTCCCAAGTGTGAGGGCACAGAAATGAGCTGCCTGATTCAGTGCAAGCTTTTTGTCTTCATTTCTAAGAGAAGGACGTTCTAGATGTTTAATTGGTTGCAATCTACTTGGGGTTTTAAAAGCTGAATTGGAAGGGGCTTCCAGAATTACACCAAGTGTGTGGCTTCCTGGTGAGTACTGTGGCTTTGCTATTGCTCTTACTTCTCCTACAACTCTTTAAATAAAAGAAAACCATAGCAGTGAGCAGTGGAAGCCAACTGACAGTCTGTGTTGAAATTAAGCATGATGGTTAAAACTGGCAGGGGAGGAGTATGCCTGGGAAGGAGTTTTGGGGCCAAAATAAAGATCCTACTGTAAAGCTCCAGACAGCATTGCTCCACTAGGAACAGTTTCTTCTCAGAGAGGTGCTGCAGTGGCACAGACTGACCAGGGAGGTGGTGGAGTCACCGTTCCCTGGAGGTGTTTGCAAGCCATGTGGATGTGGCACATGCTTAGTGGACTTGGTGGGGATGAGCTGGAGGTTGGACTGGGTGATCTCAGAGGTCTTTTCCAGCTTTAATGGTTTTGTGATTCATGGCCTAGCACATCCAGGCACTACCACAACAGGGTTAAGTGGAGATCACATGGCAAAAGAAGCCAAGCCAGTAAAACATAGGCAGCAGGAGATTGTTATCTGTTTGCAGGAAGGCAGGTATTTGAAATCTTTTGAATTGCAGCTATGTGGAAGGGCAAGTTTGTCCAGAGGAGGCTTGGTACTGTCAAGTGGAGGTAAATTTGCAGGTCTCCTTTGCAAACATCCATTTCTAAAGGACACTTGCAGGGAAAAGAAAGTAAACAGATGTATTTCTTTGTGGTGCGTTGGTGACTCTGACAGGGGTTTTGCAGCTGGAGCGCTTCAAACAGCTGCAGCTTCCACTGCAGCACCTTTTTTAGGTACACAAGCTGTCCTTCTGGCTGTCCCCCAGTGAACTGGGAGCTGTGCAGTGGTTTGTTTTCATGCATGTGCTTTCACTGGGTTCATGGGATCTCCTTTGGTTGCTTACTGTCTGCTGGCTAGAAGAGCTGAGAGCTGCTGTAGGGTCACATCCCTCTGTCCTGGCCAGCAATGTCGGCACCAGGTCCCAGCTGGGTGCTTTCGGGAAGGTTTCCATGGGGCCCAGGGGCAGGGAAAGCCTGCTCTCATATCCGGGGCCGGCAGGAGAGCGATGACGTGGGCAGGGGGAGGTGTTCCCCTCTGCTCCACCTGTTGTGGGATGAGGAGGGACCTCAGCCCTTCTCCCCAGCTTCCTGGGCACCGTGCTTCGTTCACTGGCTACGGGTGTTCTCTTGTCTATGTGCCTAACGCCGGCTCCTCAGTGACAGGTTGGTTCAGCACTGACTGTGCATGCGTGAAGGTTAATGGTGACCTGGGGGCTTGAGGAGGTACTGAGCGTGCCAGAGTGGTGGAAGGGCAGCGGGGAGCCAGAAAAAAGCCTCCAAATGCATTGGCAGGAGTGCCGTCAGCAGTTACCTGCTTGCTGCACACACCCTGAATGCTGCCACGTGAAGTGAGAGTGTTGGTGCTCTTTTTCTATCCTTAGGATAGGTTTACCTACCGAGGAAAAACCCTCCACTAAGAGAGCTGGAGCGACAGGCAGCAGTTAGGGGCAGGGCAGAACACACAGGTAAGCAGCTGGCCATGCGTGGTCATGGCAGCTTCTCAGAAACAAAAGCTGGACTTGTGGTTGCTTTGATTTGTTGTTTCTTTTGTTTGTTTGCTTCTTTTTTGCTCTAAGAGTTGGTGTTGGAAGATTGGCATCTATGCAGCCATAGCAGCTTTTCTCATGCAGAAAACTGCTTAAATCTGGGGGGAAGAAGCCTTATTTGTGTTCTCAGATCCAGGTGCTTTTATAGCTGTTTGTCTTGGAGCACCGGAGCAAGTCACTTCATAGAATCATAGAATGGCCTGGGTTGAAAATGATCACAGTAATCATCTAGTTTCAACCCGCCTGCTATGTGCAGGGTTGCCTACCAGGCAGACCAGGCTGCCCAGAGCCACATCCAGCCTGGCCTTGAATGCCTCCAGGGATGCCTCCCCTGTCTCAGTTTAAAACCATTCCCCCTTGTCCTGTCACTATCCACCCTTGTAAACACCTGTTCCCCCTCCTGTTTGCACTTGTAGGCTGCAAATGCTTGCTGGAGATATATAACCTTGTACTGCTGAGCACTGAAAAAACTCAGACAAGGCCTGCTGGGTGAATCCCTCACATTCCTTCTTGCAGTGGTTTGCAGCCAGAAGTGGCTTTACTGAAAAAGGAAGCTGGAAAATCCATTCAAAGCATGCAAGCATTAGCTTCTCCTAGGTTCTTTTTGAAGTAAGTGTGCTCCTGTGTTTTGCTTTGATGCTCCCAAGATCTTTTTCAGGCTTCTTGCATCTCAAACTCACTTCAACACCCTGGTCCCTTCACTGTGGGCAGTAAATTCAGAGAATGGTGATGTGCCATCTGCTTTTTTAGTGTTCATAATTGAATAGGATTCAGAATCTGTGATGGAAAAGATAATGGAATTTGACTTGGTTTTTGGCATTCTTTGAGTCAGCAATGCGGCTGCATCACAGAGAATTTGGTAGGTGATACCATGCTCTTTGTAGCTGATGGGTGTGAAATCAAGAGGGAATTCCCTCTTGGGAAGTCTCTGGAGTTTGCTGTGTGGAGTTTGTGCCTGGGGAGTGTGTCTGTCCCTCACTATGCTCTCGGATGCTAATGGATGTTCTTTTTTTCTGTTTGCAACAGGGCAGTGACCTCTCACCCTTGAGAACAGCATTCCTGGACCTGCTGACAGCCTCTGCCACTCAGCCTTACCTAGAACAATGTCAGGTGAGCAGGCAAAAATGGATGTGATGCCTTCTTTGATGGCTTTCTCTTTCTTCATCTGTGGCATGGTAAAAGAAAGTTACTGATTCCAACAGCCGTTCTCTATGTTAACATACAGCTCTGCCTGAAATGGAGGGAGGGAGAGTGCCCAGCTCTTTATGATCTAGCAGCCTTTTTGCTCGGAGGAGTGCAGTTCCTTCTTCTACCCTTTGCTGAAGCCTTCAGATGCTGCTTCAGCCATTGAATTACAGAGAAAGGAGGAGGATGAAATGAAGTCTGCCTCCCCATTCTCATAAGACCTGCTCAGTTCTGTTCTCCCAGGACTTGCCCCAAAGTAGGTGGCTTGCTTATGACCTGAGAGATTTATTCAATAAAGTGGTAGTTCTAGGACTGAAGAATTACTGGAGTTTGTCTGTGGGCTACCGAGTTACAAGCTTGACTAATAGTAGGTCTCCTCCAGCACATCCCTCTTGCAGTGGAACTGTCCCACCCCATGTCTTTGCACCTTCCTTCCTGAGCTAGCTGCTTATTTCAGGGAAAACCCTAAAGGAGACTACTTCAAAGCCAGATAAACCTTGGTGGTGGTGATGTGTACAATGGAAGACCTGGGATGTGCTTGTCTGCTTCAATTGCAGAACTCAATGTCTGATTTCATTGCAAGGGGCACAGTACCTCTGGGAGGTTGCTTGCCTTGCACACAGAACAGCAAGGTGACAGGCATACCTATGTTGCTGCAGCTGTCTGTGCATGATCTTGGCAGCCTTAGAGGGAGGGCAGCAACATCCCAGCCCTTCAGCAGCAAAGGGAGCAGCTGAGCATATTACTGAGGGTTCTGGTGTCCTGTTCTGTTGCCTGGCTGACACAGTTTCAGGGCAGTCTGGAGTGCTGCTGAGTCAATGTCAGTGTCTCTATAGGAGGCATTTACTTCATAAATCTGTTTAATGGTTGCCTTCACTTGGCACAGCTTTTCCAAGAGGAACGATCGCATGATGCCACAGAATGATTTCTGTTCCCCAGAAGTCCGTTTGTTAGAACTCAGTTTGGCCATTCTGCTTCTTTTGCTTGGTAATAAGGGTTCAAACCTTCTAAAATTATTTACCTCCTTGGTGATGTGGAAGCTGTCACAGTGTCTAGAAGTAATGACTAGAAACCAATATCTGGAGTAGAGACTTCTGCATAAATCCTTACCTTGCTGGAGCAGTGTGTACTGAGTGTCCTGGGTTCTCACTGCTGTCTGTTGCTCTCTTTGTGTTTAGGCCATCACACTCCCTCTGCTGGGGGTCCCTTCTCAGCACTCACACCCAGCATTTGGCCACAGGAGATCCTGGCGAAATACACACAGGTACAGTGTTGGGCAGGGTGGGGATGTTCTCTGGCTCTGCACAGAAATAAAGAGACCCTGGTGATTTCAGATTGTCTCTAAATGCTGTAAGGAAGAGGAGGGGATGCACTCTTCCTGCAGTGGTTCGCTTGGGGGCACTTGTTTGCTATTTAAACTTCATTTGTTTTGTGGCTGTGTCCTGGCTCTTGCAAAAGGATCTTGCAGAGCATACAGAAATTTCTGTGAATTATTGCTCTGCTATTTTGTAACTGTTGCTCCCCTGTAAAAAATGTTGACACTCCAAGGGAGTCTCTGTCACCATCAAGCTACCCTGGACAGCTTGCGCATGGCAGGAAATGCTAGCCCCAAGGCTTGCCTCCAGGTGGGCAGAACAGGAAGGAAGGAAGCAGATATGGAATTTTGTAACCTAACCCTCAGTGTTTGCTGAAGGCAACTGAGCCCAGAGAAGGAGGCTGAAGCTTATTTTGGAGCTATGCTAGAAGTGTGCTTCTTTGGGGCTGCCTGGGTGCAATGCTTGCAAGACCCCACAGGAAGGGCAGGTGGGTCAGCAGGAATCAGAGGCATCTGTAGGTATTCACTCCTTACAAAAGCCTAATGATCATAACCACTAGTGCCAACTATGAACACAGGTAGAATAAGCTGAGAATTGAACTGAATTTCCTTTGGCCTCTAATTTGGGTTTGTCTCACAGATCCAAATCCCAGTTTTTTTCTGCTGTCTTTCAGAGTAAACCTGAAAGCAGTAGGCAGGAAGTGGGGCACTGCAGGGAACTGAATTTGAGTGTGTGCACTCTAGGTTCAGAGGACTACTGTGTCTTAGAGTTGCAGCCAGTAGGGCCCAGTGTAGATGATGTGTGGATTCCTCAGTCCATGAGGACTGTCTGTCCTTTCAGATGGGGAAGTCTTTGTTGTGGTACGGTGCTGCAACTCAAGTAGTTGTACCAAGAGATTGTGCAGCTGAGAAAGCAGAGGTTCACATCTTCCATATGGAAGTCAAAATGGGGGCAGCATGCAACACCTCCCCAGCTGGGAATTGTGGAGGAAGGCATCAAAAGTAAAGGTGAAGAATTGCAGTTGCTCAGAGGGCACAGTGTAAGATTGGGCGATATCCACTTGTCTCTGTTCAGTTGCTCAGTGCTGGAGCAGTAAGAATGTCTCTTCTTCCTTATGTCTCCCAGAAAGAAGAATCCATCGAGCAGCCAGAGTTCCGCTATGATGAATTTGGTTTCCGAATTGACAAGGAAGGTAAAACCAGTCCCATCTCTCTCCCTTTCAGATAGTGCTGCATGGGGCCTTGGGCAGAATGATTTTGCAACCACTGTGTGCTAGGTTTCATTTATTCAGATGTCAACTTCTTTCCATATACTACCGTTGCTACTAAGGGCCATGCATCAGTTGAGCTGGCCTTGTGGAATAAATACGCAGCAGAGTCCTTTCCATCGCCTTATGTCTGTGGCATAGGTGAGGGAGAGATGGAAGTGAAGAGGAAGCTGCCATTTCCATTAGTGGTGCACTGGGAGAGGCAGCTCTGCTGGCTCACAGCAGGCTTCTGCTGTGGTCAGGAGCACTGAGCATCAATGGCAGGCACAGTGCCACGTGCTGCCTATGGAAAGCTCTCAGGCGAGTGGCAGCAGTGTGTGTTGTACACATCCCAGCATCTTGGCAAAGTGTAGAGCAATCTGAAGGGGCAGAACCCACATCCTAGTTTTTCTGCAAGATTCAGTGGCAGGAGGACAAACAGAAGAGAGCTATGGCAGTTGGGCATTGAACAGCACAGCTTGCTGCCTTTGGAAAGATGAAGAGAAAAGACTGTTGGATGGGGGATTTGCTTTCTGTGCTCTGAGAGGAGATTTCCGGGTCTCAGGCCATACAATGGGGGGGCAGAACTTTTTTGCCTGTGGTGCCCTAAGACTACAGTCCTAGAGGACTTTCTTGAAGCAGTAACCTAGAGATGAAGACAGGACAAAGAGACTGATTTCATTCAGCCAAACCATTTGATAGACCTGTGCATTATAAAGTCAGCAGAAAGATTTGGATGGTGTTGTTGAAAATCTGCTATGTGGTGAAGAATGGAGTGCCTTACGTCAAACCTATATTGTGCTAATGTGTCTATTTTAGAAAGCTAGCCTCAGGTTAAGGTACTCTCTCACTGGGAATTGGGCAGTGTTCTTATTAAAGATTTTTTTTTTTAATGAATAGGTAGCCCCAGAGTTAACATTTTGTGCCTCATTACTTGCATGAACATACAGCTTTCTGCTTGTCACCTCTGAGACCTGCTATGCTTTTGTCAGCTTGATTTACAGATCCTCACAAAACCCAGCAGGATAGCTGCTGCCAGGGTCTTGTTGAATTCCAGCCACACTCTGCTGTAAATCATGTGTAAGCAGAGCCTGGGCCTGCTGACAGCTTCTTGGTTCTTAAGGCTCCAGTGCCTTTTGCTTACGATCACAACGTTTGCTGCATAGAGAAGACAGTTAGAAACCAAGCTTTGCCTTCCCATGCTCTGACTGGAAGACCTGAAAGTTTTTACATGCTTTTATCAGATGGCTGTCCTACTCTCCACCCCGCCCTATTTTTGTTCCCTCTCTCACTTGTCTCCATTTCATTCCCTTCCCTTTGCTGAGGCAGATGGTGCTGAGCCAAACTCCAGCAAACTTCTGGGGCTCCCGCTGATAGAGGAGCCACAGCAGAGGCTCAAGTGGCAGGCTCATCTGGAATTCACACACAACCACGACGTGGGTGACCTCACCTGGGACAAAATTGAGGTCACCCTCCCACATTCAGACAAACTGCGCTCCCTGGTGCTGGCTGGCATCCCACACAGCATGAGGCCGCAGGTGAGAGACAGCGGGCTGACCTTCCTGCCTGTGGGAAGAGACAGAGAATGGAGGCCACCCTGTCGTGGTTGAGAAGGTGCCAGGCCGTGGCTTTCTGGGGCTGGTTTAGTGATTCCTTAATGCTGTTCACTCTGTCCCCACAGCTGTGGATGCGTCTGTCTGGGGCCTTGCAGAAGAAGAGAAATTCAGAGATGTCATATCGTGATATTGTGAAAAACTGCTCGAATGATGAAACCATTGCTGCCAAACAGGTGAGAGATGCTGCCTAGTGCTGACTGGGCATAAGGGAGTGGGGAGAACAGCAAGATTTGCTGCACGAAGAGGAAGGGGTGTCTGCCTGATACCTGCATCAGGGACAGCTGAAAGGATGTGTAATTGAATCCCACTAAAGGTTAATCTTACTGGGCATTTATCTGCTTTGTTTGTTGGAGTAGAAGCTGTGCAGATCCCCCACTTCCTAGGGAAGAGGTTTAACCTCTGCTACCTGCAGGCTAGGTTACCACATGGCAGTTTCATCTGGGCAAGTTCCTGATACTGAATGAGGCAGAGGGTGAAAGAGTAATAGATGTGTGTCCACTGGGATAGCAACGGAGGGAAGGACAACTCTGCCCAGGGGGAGCTGTGGGCTGTTCACCTCCAAGTCCCCCACTGCAGGTGTGGCCACATTGTTGGTTTCTCACCAACAATGAATAAGCATGGTGAGAATCCTTGCTTGAAATCCAAGCAGATGAAATTCCCAGCATGCTTACTGCAAGGGGAGAAACTAGGGGCTGAGTGGAGGCAAGTATTTTTAGGGAGTCACCAAGTTGCCATCTGACTGGTTTTTCACATGTTAACAAAGGATATTAAATTAATCCCAGCTGTTTGAACAGTGCCATCTTCTTTGATGCCTAAAGACTTGGGTGTAGGGAAGCAGAGCTCACTGAGAGCAGAAGGCAATTGTTCAAATGCTGCTAACTAACCCCTTCCTTGCTTCTGGCTGTCTGACAGATTGAGAAAGACCTCCTCCGCACAATGCCCAGCAATGCCTGCTTCTCCAACATGAACAGTATTGGGGTGCCACGGCTACGCAGGATACTACGGGGACTTGCCTGGCTCTACCCGGAGATTGGCTATTGCCAAGGCACTGGCATGGTAACCTGCTTTAATAGTGCTTTTGTGATAGGGATTGTTCTGTAGCTACTTTGGGGTAAGTGATTTGAGGTAATGCTGCCAGATGCTGTGACCTCCAGACTAGCTGAAGGGAAATCCTTTTCACACAGAACATATTGCTTGAGGAGAGTGGAACAGAGTAACACAGCGTGTCCAAAGGTGTGCAATAATTTGGTTCCTCTGTGGGGGAGGAACTGGTGTTACACTGCACAGAAATCTCTTCCCTGGGAGAGACTGCAGTAGAGCTGCTGCAGAGGAAGGAAGACATTGGTTTCGTAGACACTGGACCATGTGAGGAGATGGGGAAGGAGTGCTACTGTTAGGACAGGCTTGGCATATAATCTTCCTTCAAAATCCTAGGTGGCTGCTTCTCTGCTGCTCTTCTTGGAGGAGGAAGATGCCTTCTGGATGATGTGTGCTATCATTGAGGAACTGGTTCCCGCCTCCTACTTCAGTACCACCCTGATGGGGGTGCAGACAGACCAGCGCGTCCTGCGACAGCTCATTGTACAGTACCTACCCCGTCTGGACAAGCTGCTCCAGGAGCATGACATTGGTAAAAGTGTGCCCATGGCTCCTCTGGGTGGTGTGCAGGCAGAGATAATTGCCCTTGTTTCACAAAGGGAGAGCAGCAGAGCTAGGAGCAAACCTGGCCCTGGGGGCCAGGGCAGTGCAAGGTCATCTGTAAGCTGGGAGGGCAGCACTTAGGAGGATCTGTTTCTGCTGGTTAGCTGACATCCCATCGTGATTCCTTTGTATGTCTCTATTCACAGAGCTGTCCCTGATCACCCTGCACTGGTTCCTCACCTCCTTCGCTAGTGTTGTCCACATCAAGCTGCTGCTGCGCATTTGGGACCTCTTCTTCTATGAGGGCTCTCTGGTGCTGTTCCAGCTCACTTTGGGCATGCTCAGTATGAAGGTAGCACTACCACCACTTCCTTCTTTATAGCACTTCAGTATTTGACTGCAAGATTGAGATGCAACAAGGCTTGCTGTATGTGGTCTGGGAGTGTGCAAGGGAAGATGACTCCTTGCTTTCCTCAGAAGTGGAAGCCGTGAAAACTTCCAAGGTGCTTTGCAGATTCAGGGATTTCTGTTTTCCCTGCTTACTTCATTTGATCCCTCATAATTAAGCCCCATCAGCTGCTCCCTCTGCTCACTCTAGATCCCAACCTGAGAACGCATCCTATTTAAATCAAAATGTCTCTTGGTTTTGCACTGTCTCTATGACTCAAAAACATGCCAGGTGGAGTTTTGGGAGCAGATCTTAGTGCAGTAGTAAAAAATTGCTGTTCTATTCCCAGAGCTAGCCTGCATTTTTTTTCTACCAAAGTTTTTAATGTAATTTCATAGCTTTACCTGCATTGTTTCTGGCCTGGGCAGTACACTGAAAGTAGAGTTGAATCTAGCAGCTTCAGGAGCATAACTGTCACGCTCACTGTTCTGTGTGGAAAAACAACTGCATCTTTGCAGGAGGATGAGCTAATCCAGTCTGAGAACTCTGCCTCAATCTTCAACACGCTCTCGGACATCCCAAGTCAGATAGAAGATGCAGATGTGCTGCTGCGGGAAGCCATGCGTGTGGCTGGCTCGCTGACAGATGTGGCGGTGGAGACCCAGCGTCGCAAACACTTGGCCTACCTCATTGCTGACCAGGGGCAGCTGCTCAACTCCAGCACCACTGTCAACAATTTATCCAAAGTGAGCGCTCTGAATTCTGTCTGCCTCCGCTGCTCTGTTTTTCCCACTCTGTATTTCAACCGACTGCTGTTTGCGGGCAAGAGGTCCTCCTGTCTGAGAGGACGTCAGCTCTGTCACCCAGAGAAAAGGTGTTGGCAAGAGAAGGGAAGGCCTGTGCTGATGAAATGCTGCTGACTCTGTCCCGATTGATAAATCCACAGATGAAAGGAATGTTGATGTCAATTGTGATTATCATTAATGAGAGGAATGATGGAAAGCATTACATTTCATTAATGAGAAATCATAAAAGAAGCAGCACTCACTTTTGGCAGAATTTGCCTGGCGCTAACGTAAGCATACAGCAGAGTGGGACCTGGGATTAATCCATTAGTAAGAAACTGACGTGCTGAAATAATTCCAGAAAGTAAAGTGCAGTGGCCTTTGAGAAGCTGAGTAAGAAACGCATCTGTGTTTAGTCATAGATCACAGTCTGCAGTTGCAGATGTAGTACCTCCTGTTCGTCAAGCCTGCATAAAACATATCTTCTTGACGCTCATCTTAGTGCTTATCACCAGGCACTCCTGCAATCCCAAAATGTAATAAGCAGCCACTCAGAAATTTAAATACAGTTATGTGTGGATGTGCATCTGGCAACAGGTAAAATTAAAACTGAAATTATTCAATTGAATCAGAGTTGATTATTGAACTTCATGTATGCTTTTGTCGTAATTGAGCTATAAATAACCCACTGCACATGGAGCAGAGCAAGCAATAGAGCTGATTCATTGCACTGGAACAAGAACAACTCTTGTATAAAATTGCAAAGTCACTTGCCTGCCCCTTGCAATGTTAGCTATCACAGAATCATAGAAGGGCCTGTGTTGAAAAGGACCACAGTGATCATCGAGTTTCAACCCCCTGCCATGTGCAGGGTCACCAACCACCAGACCAGGCTGCCCAGAGCCACATCCAGCCTGGCCTTGAATGCTTCCAGGGATGGGGCATCCACAACCTCCTTGGGCAACCTGTTCCGGTGTGTTACCACCCTCTGATTGAAAAAAAACCCCTATCAGAATCCCTTGCTCAAACCCAACCAGTGTGGAGGATTATTTCATTTACTAAACTTACAAAAGTTTGTGCACTTTGTTCTCTCCTTCTCAGATCGTGCGGCGCAGGACTCAGCGCAGGAAATCTGGCATCACCTCTCTGCTTTTTGGTAAGGACAGTCCTGTGCTTTTCATGTGGTGTTGATGGATCAAGCAGCCATGAGGGGTGGGAGATGCAGGACAAAGGAAAAGAAGAGAAGGGAGCCACAACTGAAGGATGAGCTGGAAGAAGTGTAACTTTCTATTTGCTTGCTTTGGCCTGATCTTAAGAGGTGCATTTTGGATTAGTTAGTAGGTCCTTAACTGGTGACTTACCATGGATGGGCTCTTTGCACTGGCTAGACGTTTGAACATACTTTCTACTAGACTGTTACGCAGTCCATGGGCTGTGTGCTGTACTCCCCTGAAGATCCCAGACCAGGCAGAATGGCTTGATGTATAATTCATCAAGATTCATAAGTCAAAATTTATAACTGCAAGTATCACTGATGCTCCATGCACTGATGTTTCCATGCCTACTCTGAGAGCTTCACAGTGTGGACATTTTTGATTCTTCCCATTGCTTATGAGCTAACCCAGCCAATGTCCAGAAAGTGCACAGCCAGCATAGATTTAAAATAATGTAATTCTGTGGCTTCATAATAGCCCTTCCTGTTGAAAATCTCTCTGTCATCACCTTCCTTGCAACTGGTTAGCTGTCTTGAAATTGCCACATCTCACCACAGAAATTGTTCTTCTGGGGAAAGAAAATGTACCAAATTTCCAGGATTTAAAAAAAATCTCCTGTTGTTGTAGTAGCCTGAAAAAATCTAAAACTGTGTTCTGCTGGTCTTTTCAGAGAAGAGCTTTTCTGATGATGTCTGAGCAGCTCATGGGCCATCAGAGGCTTGCTTAGATGCATGTTTGTACATAACGCTGTACATGGTAGTGCAAGGCCAGTGAAGCTGTTAAGAAGTGAACAAATGCAGGCAGGTTGCTTGTTCAAGCTATGTTCTCATAGCTCTTATGTGTAGTGCTATCATGCAGGCAGTACAGACTGTATCTGTAGGGAGCTTAGCTGCCAAGCACATCTTCCTTGTGTCTCAGTTTCCCCTTGGCTTAAGTTTGAGCAGCTTTTGAGCAGCCCAGAGCCACATCCAGCCTGGCCTCGAATTCCTCCAGGGATGGGGCATCCACACCTTCCTTGGGCAACCTGTTCCAGTGCATCACCACCTCTGAGTGAAAAACTTCCTCCTAATATTTAATCTGAACCTCCCCTGTCTCAGTTTAAAACCGTTCTCCTTTGCCCTATCACTATCCACCTTCATAAACAGCCATTTTCCCTCCCCTTTTCCTTTTGGATGGGCATTGCAACAAGGCGATGCATGAGAGTTAACCCTCCTCTGCACAACTATGCAGCTCATGAGGCTTTGCAGGCTCAAAATAGAGCCCTGTCATGCAGCTGATTTCATACTCGTTTCCTGCTTTTGAAACATATGTGCGGGCATGTCAGGTGCAGCGAGGTGTATCTGCTGGTAACCCCAGCCACTTTCTTTTGTGTTACGTATATTTGAAGGGGGGAAAGGTATAAAACTTTCTTCCTGTCTCTCCTGCTCGTGTTTGGGTGGGATTCGTCTGGACGTGGAAGGAGAAGCACGGTGTTTTGGCCAGAAGGGACTAAATGATGAAATTGCATTATCTGAAAATGAGGGCAGCCCACTGAGCTAGCATGGATGTGGTTGAGCAGTTTCTTCTTTAGTCACCTTCTGTTTTAGCAACGTTAATCTTCCGCCCTCTGAGCGATCTGTTTCCAGTCTACCTCTTTGAATCTGTCGAGAGGCTTCTTGCACACTCTGTGGCCACTTGCAGGGAGGTTTTGGTTAATTTTCATTGCTTGGACTGGGACTTAGTGTGACTTATTTCTGGTCCGGAAACAAAGTTCAGGTTTTTTTTATGCTCTCTGTATCTAAATCTGATTCTCATAATATACATAATCAGTAGAAAAGAATCAAAAATAATTTAAAATCTAATCCTGTGCTTCCAGTTACATTCCTGAAGTTTTGGTTTTTTTAATTAGTATCACTTGAAATTAAAAGATACAGTTCATCACTCTTCATAAAGCAGGAGCTACTCTTCACAGCTATATTGCTCATTCTTTTCATCCTGTTTTCTGCAATGCTGTTAGAAGGCAAGCAGTGTAGTAGTTTGCTGGCCACTGGTTTACAAGGGATGTGTAAAAATGCCATTTATATAAAAACTGGAGTTCATGGAAGAACACATTGTTTTAAATGCCAATTTTGTTAATCAAACTACCAATTCTTCAGTATATTATAGAAAGCAAAAGTAGATCGTGAAATTGCACTTTGAATTAAAAACAAAAGCTGGATCCTTTCTTTTAGGAAAAAAAGAGCAAGTGGTTCATTATGCCCAAACTTCAGGTGCCCAATAAAGACTGGATATGTTAACTGTCTAAAGAACCAATACCAGTAGGTATCTATAAATAAGTAGATACTAGCTGAAAGTTGGGAGATGCTTTGGTAACTTTTGTCTTGTACTTGCGACCCTTTCTATATACCAAAATCTTTGAAATGTGTCTGTTAGAGAGGCTAAGATCTCAGATGGAGGCTTGTCTCTTGTGGCTCTCACTTTTAGACTGACAGAAGAGCTGTCTTGGTTGTTCACTTTTTTCTCAAGTTTCAGTGAAGAAGATGCTCTCATCCTGTAGGCAAAAATTACAAGTAGTTGAAAGCCATTTCAGTGTAAAGAGAATTTCAATTCATAACAATTTTTGGAAGTTTTTTAGGTTTGAGTCCAACCATTCAGCTGCTTCTGTATACTGTGCAGGCACTGCTCTGAAACAGTAGAGCAGCACTGTGGCATGGTGAGTTGCTCAGAAAGATCAGAGTTGACATCCTTCAGCTCCATATGTGCTTGGAAATAAAACTTGAAACGGTCTTGTTGCTGCTTCTTATGTACACTACTGAACAGATTGGCAGTAAGCACCTACCTTAATGCAGGCAATTCTAAGTCAGGCTTGTTTGATTTCTGTAGAACTAATGATTTCTAATATTGATAAAAAATATCTCGTACTTGTTTTCCCTTCTGCATCTTCCCTCTGGCTGTGTGGGCTCCACCAGGAGATGAGGACTTGGAGGCACTGAAAGCCAAGAACATCAAGCAGACAGAGCTGGTGGCCGACCTTCGTGAGGCCATTCTCCAGGTGGCACGGCACTTCCAGTGCGTGGATCCCAAGAACTGCAGCATTGTGAGTGGGAGCTGCTGGGTGCTCCTGGAGCGGGTGGGCTTGAGGGAGAATGCATCAGGTGTAACAGATGGAGGGTGAGGGTTGCTCAGCCCTTCTCCAGTGCAGGGAGGCTGTGCTGGGAAGTTGCCTTCCTGTGAGGAGGAGAGTTTGGGAACAAGGGCCAAAGGCTTTGGTAGATGAGCTGAGTGTAGATTCGTGGGCTCGTTTGAGTTGGAACGGACCTTTAAAGCTCATCTATTCCAACTCTCATCATCTGTTGTTTTTCATTCCTCTGCTCTGTGTCCGTGTGCTTGCCAGGATCTGACTCCAGACTACAGTATGGAGAGCCACCAGCGGGACCATGAGAACTACGTGGCCTGTTCCCGCAACCGGCGGCGCCGTGCCAAGGCACTGCTGGACTTCGAGCGTCACGATGACGACGAGCTGGGCTTCCGCAAGAACGACATCATTACGGTATGCCAGCCGAGGGGGAGGCACCGGGGCACGATCGTGCAGTCCAAGCTCGTTTGGGATTCTACACTGCCTCTTCTGTGGGGAAACAAGGGAGGAGATGAGCTCAGAGCCCAGTTAGGAGTCCGAAGCGAAGCAGCTGCCTGGGGATGAGGCAGTGTGTTCCTCTGAATGTTGTCATGTGTTGTCTTGTCCCAGTGCAACTGGGAACATCACCCTTTCCTGGCTGCCACACAGCTGAGCCAAAGCTAGATTTAGTCCAATCTGTGCTCCAATTCAACACCACGCACCAGGTTGTGGTAAGACTAAAAGCATCCATTTTGTCTTTTAGTTGTGGGCATCCCATCTGGAACTTAGAAAAAGAGGCATGGAATTGTGTTTCCAGTAGCTTTTTGCTGTTGAAGGCCCAGAACCACGTGAGAAGGGAGCAGTGACAAAAGAGCTGAAAAGAAAGCAGTTAATCATTATGCACCCACAGTCAGGCAGCTGTAACCTTCCTGGCACTGCACATGCTCCTGTGGGGATGGATTTCTGTTTCCCACTTTCATTTCTGTCCGCTTCAAGTCACTGACATTCTTTCCAACTGCTGTTTTCCACTCCCTGTTTTTTCAGATCATTTCCCAAAAGGATGAGCACTGTTGGGTTGGAGAGCTGAATGGACTGCGAGGTGAGAGAGCAGGACAAAGCTGTTGTTACTGGGAGCAACAGGGTGGGATGCAAAGCATGCATTCATCCACAGCAACTGTGCTGGCATATTTTAATAAAAAGCACTGCCATTCACTCAGAGGAGCTGCCAGGGACCAGGGGAATATTCCAGCAGGGTATGAGGGTGGTGGTTGCAGCTACATGGTTGCTTCTTGCAAACAGCAAGGTTAGGCTGCATCCTCCTGTCACAGTGTGGTTGGGTGCACATCATCTCTGCTGTTTGTGGGCAGCATCCAGCAATAGGTTTCTTCTTGCAGTTGCCTTAATTCTGGTGATTTTCTGGCTGCTTGCTTCCTTTTTGGGCTTGGACTTCATGAACTCTGATTTATTCCCAGCCTTCACTGGGCTCTCATCTCCTTTAGACAGAATTCTCAGTGTCTGTGGTAGGCTTATGTTTTTGTCTTCGTAGGTTGGTTTCCTGCAAAATTTGTGGAGATCCTGGATGAGAGGAGCAAAGAGGTAATTAAATATATATATATATATATATATTAAAAAAGGTGATGTCATAATTGAAAAGAGCCATGTATTCCCTCTTTGAGTGTGTTTGCTCTCTCTGGCTACTGAGCAACTTGGTGATGTTATCAGCTTATTTTCCTAGGCCTGTTTGCTCAGTTTCCTGAGGCTGGCCACGCAGACAGCACAGGCTGTGGGGGGAGTTGAGTGCAGTGTGGGCTAGCAGGGCCCTCAGAGACCAGCTTTGGGAAAGCAGAGAAAGCAAAAGGCAAGGACACAGCAGGATCCTGTGGTCAATGTTTCTGTCTGCTTCCTACTGCCTGTATTCTCTTCCTCCTCTGAGGCTATCCCTGCAAGTCCTGGTGTTCTGTGGTCACCACAGGGTATGGTCCAAGTAGCTGCACCCAAAAGAGCACTGTCTTGGTTCCTCTTGTGACCAGCAGCAGTGAGATGCCAGCTGTTTAAAGCAGATGCCTCACTGTGGCTCCAAGGTTACTGATAGGAGATAAATATCATCAGCTGTTGGCCTATGCAATTTGCAGAAGTGGAGAAAAATCTGTCCTGCTTCTCCTCTTCACCATTTGGAGAGTGAGGAGTGGCTCAAAGGCTGACCTGAGACTCCCAGTGAAGCCCGTAGTTAGATGTCATCATTGACATCTCACTTGCTTCCTTCACTCCCCTTCTCTGGGCTGGTTCCATAAATGCATCTCACGTATCTCTCTGTATATCAACTGTGCTGCTGAACAGCTCTTCTCCCAGATGAGGATTCCATTTATTTTAATCCTGACATGTTACTGTTAGTTCTTCGGGACAGCAGTGTGTCAGTGTGATACCTTTGAGTGATACACCAGCTGACCTGGGAATTCTCATGTACCCCTATTTATCTTGGCCTTTAGCAGCTGACGGAGTCCCAGGAGCCCTCACTGCTTGTCCCAACCTCACCTTAGCTTGGACAGCATCACATCAAACTGCAACAGTTCCTATGTGCTGAATGCTGCCAGGATGGTGCTGGTGTCACCAGTATCATGTCCAACATCTAGGCACAAAGGTGCTGGTCACTCAGCACATCCCAGGGGACCAGCACTGGTACCTTCTGCAAGAGCCAGCAGGAACATAGGAGGCTGAGGAAAATAGGTCGTACCTGGGAGTGGAGGACTGGAATCAGCTGTGAGCTGCTCCATGAGCAGTCTGCTGAGAGCTGATTCTCTGTGTTCATCAGTACTCCATTGCTGGAGATGACTCGGTCACAGAAGGGGTGACAGACTTGGTGCGAGGGACGCTCTGTCCTGCCTTGAAGTCCATATTTGAACACGGATTGAAGAAGCCATCGCTGCTGGGGGGTGCCTGCCATCCTTGGCTCTTCATTGAAGAGGTGAGATGTCTCAGTTCCTTTCATGGCACAGTGCTGTTGGAGGGATGGGGTGAAGGGGCAGCAGGGTAATGTGTACTGACTGTCCCTATGCCCTTCTAGGCTGCAAGCAGGGAAGTGGAACGGGACTTTGACTCTGTGTATTCTCGCCTCGTGCTCTGCAAGACTTACAGGTAAGGCCACTTCTTTCATAGCAAGCAGCAGTGTCTGTGCCCTGCTCCTGTCTGTCAAACTGCTGCTGCTTACCACCATAGGAAAGGTCATGGTCTGCCCCAGCCTTCATGTGTGTGGTGTCAGCAGATTGCCATGCCTTTGCTGACTTGGGGCTGACTTTTGCCCTCTTTCTTGGGTTCCTGCATTTGCATCTGGGGTCATGCTTTGCTCTCACAGCTGTGTGATCACCTGTGGGCTCAGTACAAGCAAGGGAGCTGTCACTATTGGGGTTTGGAGGGGCCTACATGTGCCCAGGGATGGTTCCTGAGCTAGCTAGCTTTTTTTCTGTAATCTTTTCAGGCTGGATGAAGATGGCAAAGTCCTCACTCCAGAGGAGCTGCTTTATCGGGTGAGTGCTGCCCCAGCCCAGGCAGAGCCCAGCTGGTAACACAGGGATGTTTACCATGGGAGCTGCTTGGAGGGTGATGCCCTTCTCCAGGGAGATGCTTGATTTCCTTGGTGGTGTGAAGACACCAGGTGCTTGGAGAAAGGCAGAAAATGGAACTGTCAGGCAGTCTCAGCCCCTCTAATGCTAGCAGGTGGTGCTGGGTGAAGGTGGGGAGCTCTTGGGAAGGCAGCACTTGGCTGTGCTGCTGACATGGCTGCTCAGCCCAGCTTAAGGTGAAGCTGTGAGCAGGTGGTAACCACATCTTCCTGCCCTCCAGGCAGTTCAGGCTGTGAACATGACGCACGACGCTGCACACGTACAGATGGATGTGAAACTTCGTTCCCTCATCTGCGTTGGGCTCAAGTGAGTAACCCAGACCTGTCACCTTCACACTGTGGGTACTCAGTGCTCGGGAGGCAGCAAAACAGGCCTGTGGGAAGCAGTTGCTTCCATCTACTTTAGGCCATGCGGACTTCCCCTCTCACTTCAGCCACTGAGTGGTATCTGCTCCTTTCTTGCTTGTCATGGTGGCCCACATAGATTCACCTGGGGCATCCCCCTCCTGCTGGGGCTGAAATTAGGCTGTCCCAAAGGGACAAAGCTTCTTTCCCTGGTTTCAGCCCAGTAACAAACCTCTGCCTCATCACTGCAGCGAACAAGTGCTACATTTGTGGCTGGAGGTGCTGTGTTCAAGCCTGCAGACCGTGGAGAAGTGGTTTCATCCCTGGTCGTTCCTGCGCAGCCCCGGGTGGGTCCAGATCAAATGTGAGCTGAGGTAAGTCTGTTCCTATGGGTCTTGCATGGATTTCCTCCTGCCCTGTGTGGAGGTGGCCCTCACAGCAGCTGGGTTTGAGCCCTCACCGGTTAGCAGTAGCTATGGCTGTCCAGACATCCCCCTGCAGAGATCTCTCTCTGTGTGCTGAGGCAGCAGTGACCGTCTAGACAGTTTAATGGGATGCACAGTGCCTGCTTGATTAAGGTCAGAACCTGGCTTCTGGGGAGCTGTCATGACAAACATGCAGGATCTTCCTGACAGCAGCCTCCTCTGGGCCAGCCAAAAGCAGATCAGGCCCACAGCTGCTCCACTGAAGGTACTACCTTGTCCATCTCTGCCCTTCAGACCCCTCTGCCAGTCACAATGGTTCCCAGCAGGAGCATCTATAGTAGGGAGCAGGCCCATGTGCAGCCCACAGCTAAAGGTGCCCTGCTCCTGGTGCTACTATGGGTAGGAGTTCCCTTCACCTCTGTGCTGCAGTGAGCCTGAGGCTGCTTGCTCACAGCACGGAGCAGTGGGACTGGTTCTTGGCTGAGTTGGGGCTCATTAGGAGCAGGAGCTGAGCTTTGTACCATTCTCCTTCCTGCCTTCATCCTGTGGAGGATCTTGGCCACACTGCAGCTGCAGGTGTTGAAGAATATTCTTGTCAGATATTCTCCTGAGCCTGGAGGACACTGACAAGTTTGGCAGCTGAACTCTGCATCTGTCTTCAGGGATCCAGCTAGAAGCATCCCCATGCAGTACATGTCCATAGGGGTCAGGATGCCCCTCTTACTTTAGGGAGTGAACGGTGAGTGTAAAATCTTGGAGATGCTGCTGATAGCAGTCAGCTTTCTGGAGAGAAATCTACATGTGTCTGCAGCTTAGCAGAGCCGTGGGGCTGCCTGCACTTCCCTGCATTGTATTGTCAGGCTCTATAGGGGTTGCACTTGAGTCACATTTCTAAGCTGCTCTTCCCAGCCTGGGCCTGGCAAGATGCACAGCCCTAAGTACAGGAGGAAACTGGCCACAGAAGGCTGGTGCTGCTTTTTTGGTGCCAAAAAAAAGGCTCTCCACCCCTATAAAACTGAGCAATTTTCCAGGGCAAGCTGAGGAGCAGTTGTGTAGCTGGGGCAGCAGCTCTGGATGTGTGCATTACTACCACTCTTTTCCATTTCAGAGTGCTCTGCAAATTTGCCTTCAGCCTGTCTCAGGACTGGGAGCTGCCAATAAAGAGGGAGGTGAGTAGGCAGCATTGCTCCTCTTCTGGGCAGGGGGCTTCGCTTAGCACCTCTCCTCATTATCTGGTGCTCCAGCTCATCCTGGAACCAGCTGTGGATGGAGCTGTTTTCTTTAGTGATGCCCAGGAATAGGTGGCAGGGCACTGCCCACACAGCTGGGGCTGAGGGAAGTGGCAGCCCCTCCCTTCCTCCCTGCTCTCCAAACCGCAGGGCCTCTCCCTGCTTCAGCTGGGGTGGTGGGAAGTGCAGGCAGCTCTGCGGGATGCTGGGTGCCTTGGCTGCCTGGGCCCTGCTTGTCTGGATGCAGTGCACTGACCCAGGTCTCTGTGCCTCCTTGCAGGAGAAGGAGAAGAAGCCACTGAAGGAAGGCGTGCAGGACATGCTTGTGAAACACCACCTCTTCAGCTGGGACATAGATGGGTGACCTCCACCCCCCCCTGCCCCGGGAACCTTCTCAGTGGCCTGCACTCCTCTCCCCAAGCCCCATCATCTCACATCCCCTTCCTTCCCTACCCTACACTTGTATCTGTGACAAAATCCCCCTCGGGGGGCTGCGAGGCTACCCGGGACCGATGCAGTGTGGCCTTGTGGCACTGCTGCCAGACCCGAGGGAGGTGATGGTCGAGGCTGATGCTGCACAGGGACATGTGTGTTCTGATCAGAAAAATGAGTGCCCCTTCCCAGCCTTCCCCACTTCTGCCACCCCCATTTCCCTGGGGAGAGGGGCTGCAGGCCCAGCCACTGTGTGCCAGTGTTTCCAGTGCTACCGTAGCTGTGGGGCAGAGGCAATCCTTGTGGGATGGCTTTGATCCGTGAAGGGTGGCACTGCAGATGCAGGTGGAATAGAGCTGGTGAGGGACTTGATGCTGTGTGGAGCAGGGATGGCACGCACCCCACCTCGTGCCATCCAAGGGCTCACCTCCGAGGGGAGGGGAAGGGCAGAACCTGAAGCACTTGAATGGGTTCGCCCGACGTGGAGTCAGGGCAGAGAAGGGGGAACTGGTATCAGCCTCATCCCACTTCTCTGGCACTGGTGTGTGGGATGTCGACACGAGGTGCTGGAGAGCACTGCTCTGACAGCCCTAGGGGACGGGCTTTGTCTCCTCTGGGAGCAGACAAAAACCAACACTCCTGTAGAAAGAGTGTTTCATGCTATCATTTTAGTCTCTACGTGATTTTTACTGTTAACCAAAAAGCTGTAAATTAACTCCGAGAACGTGTGTATATTTTGGCACTGTCGTAGCTCAGGATGGGGTTCAGGTTGGAGCCGGCTCAGGGAGACCGACTGGTCCTCCTCGCCCTGCAGCGGGGGCAGGGATGCCAGTCGGGAGTGGAGAATTGCTGCTTTGTGGTGGTGGCTCTGGATATGGAGTCTGTGACTTTCTAGTGAAAGCGCTTGTCAGTGAGCACAAACTACTCATGAGATGACACTAGATTCTTACTTTACTTTATTCTGTGGGTTTGTAAATAAACTGCATCTTGGGAGAGCACTGGACTTCGGCTTTGTTTTTCCATGGGAACGGGGCTAACTAAATTCCTTGTTGAGCAGATTGCCCACAAAGCTGTGGGTGCCCCATCCCTGGAGGCACTCAAGGCTAAGTTGGATGGGGCCCTGAGCAGCTGAGCTGGGGCGAGGAGCAGCCCTGCTATTCCTCAAGCTCTGCAGCCTCATCTCTAGCAGCAGGGTCCAGGGCAGCCCACAGTGCTGTTAGGAGGCTGGAAGGAGCTACTTGTGCTCCTCCTGCCCTGAGGCCTTTGGTGGTTGCTCAGGTTTTGGAAGGACCCGGAGAGCTCACCCACCCCTCAGCTGGAACAGGCAGCAGCGCCAGGCCCTCCCACCAGCACCACAGAGAAGTTTCGGAGCACGTGGCCGTTTGGAATTTTTTTAATAAAATGTTTTGTTTTTTTTTTCTTTCAAATATTTGTAACTGAAAAAATAATTCAATTTAAAGATCCATTCTCTCCCCCATTAACTTGTCACTCTTATCCTTTTCCAGTTGAATACTCGCTCTGGATCCGACACCCCAACACCACCCGTCTCAGACGGTGCCGATCACCCCTCGCCGTTTGCTGCATAGTGGAAGGGAGAGTTCGTGCTAGTCAAATACACGTTACAAACAAGTAGTGGTTACAGCAGAAAGATTCAGGATTACATTCAAGGTAGAGGCAGAACATCAGACTTCTTGTTTTTCCCAGTGGGTGCAGAAATGTACGTCCAGGGGAATACCTCTTCCAACAAAGAACTATTGAACTATTATTCAAACAAATAATAGTAAGAAAGCAGAGAACTGGGCTAGCCTGCTCTGGGCACAGCTTGGGGAAAAGACCTCTATTATTATTTGCTAGGATGAGACGCCCCGTTCCCACTGCCCTTAGCCACCAGGTTATCGCTGCTGTGCTGGCAGAAGCCCTTTGTGCAGGGGGCCCCTGCAGGCTCGCTGCGTTCCTCAGCTGGTTTCAAGTACATTGGGCCAACGTAATGTATTCCTACAGCTTTCCTAAGGGGAGGTGGGTGAGCAAAGGCAAACAGCGGTGCATAGAAACTGAGCCTTTTGCCACCCACCCAGGGGAAGGGTGAAACCAGCAAGGGGCGCTGGCACCTCTGCCAGCAAGGGCTGGGGGCCCCGGCCCAGCGCAAAGAACCATGGCTGAGTCAGGCCTGGGGTGCAGGTGGAGTGCTCCCACCTTCCGTAGGAGCGAATTGCACTTGGATACTTTCATTCTTTATTTGCTGGTTGCCACTTTGTGATTATTTGTACAAAAGAAATCACGCAGCTGTTTCTTTTTTTTGGGGGGGAGGGGGCTGCTGCTCTCTGCAGGCTAAAAGCAGCTGATTTTGCTTGAGTTTGAGGAAAAGGCAGCCTCATTTTTCCTCCTTAACATGTGAAATACTTCATGGAGGAAAGATCTTCCTCCTGCTCCCCTGCCACACTTTGCTCCTATGCTGTCTGCCTCCTGTGCCATGTGGTCCCATGGCCAGTCAGCTGTCCTGGGTGGGCTCTGACTCTGTCCTTGTTCATATCTCAAAGCAAAGAGTCAGGGCCTGTGCTGCGAGAGCTCTGCAGCATGATTTCTAATGTGCTCCTGCCTCTGCTCCTCTGTGCCAGGTTCCTGCTTCCCAGTACACACAACGCACAACCACCATAATCATGCTGGGCCTGAGAAACGATTAGTGAGGAAGGCAAGAGTGGAAGGAAGGGGCAGGGATGGTCCATCAGTCCCAGTTACTGGTTTTTATGATGGGACTGGGGCTTGGGCAACAGAAGGAGTGGGGGCAGAAAGGCAGCTGCCAGCAGGCATCCCCCACCAATGATTAAGGAAGTGGCTCCCCATGTAGCTGACAAGCAGATCGGGCTCAGGAAGGCAGGACTTTCTCCCAGCTGCACTGCAAGTGTGAGCTCAACCAGCTGCCAGGTCAGTTCCTGACAGCAAGCACTGTGGGGCTGCAAGTGCACAGGACTGGAGGTTCCAGGCCACAGCTGATTGCTGTGTTTGCCTCTTAACACTGAGTTGTGGGCACAGCAGAGCAGAGACAGAAGCCCATCAGTTCTCCTCAGAAAGGGCCCCCACAGTAGCGCTCCTGAGCCAGCACAAACCCTCTCAGCAGTGCCTCTTCCCTTTCCTTGCTGCTGGGGCTGACATCCTTCTCTCCTTGGGGCTGGAGGGCAGTTTTGGAGGTGGGAGGAGCTCTTCTTTACACCTGGGTCACCTGCTGCAGGGAGGCAGTAGCACAGCTGAAGGCAGGAGAAAGATTGCACGTGGCCCTTAATGATATGTTTACTCGATGGCAGCTGTGCCCCTCTGCACTCCCCAGGACAGTGGGCTGATGCCCTGCTCAGCTTGGGGGCAGTGAGCAGAGTGCCTGCAGGCTGACTCCAGGCACAGCTGGAGACCTGGGTCAGTGAAGGACAGATCTAACCTGGATTTTAGCACCTTAAAAGTCTGTTTTTGCAGCCCGAAGCAAGTGAAGCAAGTGGCAGCCTTTGCCAAGCTCAGCAGGACTTTAGAAACCAGCTCAGAGAGTACCAGGTTGGTGGGAAACTCCGGTTTCCTTTGGCTACATTTGGAAAAGGTGCCTGTTCTGCCTATTCCTTACAGCTCTGTGGCAGAGGTGACCCCTGACGGATGGCACAGGGGCAGCAGGCAGCTCTCCTGGCAGCTCCCTCCTCTGTGCCCTGCTCCAGAGGTAGAATAATCCCCTTCCACAACCATTAACTGGGGCAGCTGGGGCTGTGTAATGCTCCAGGTCTGCCAGCAAGGAGTGGGATGCTGCTTTCAGAAGGGCTCGGGTCCGGTCACACCCTGTCCTGCTGCAAGAAGCATTCATCACCTGCAGCTCTATGCCCACGTCCTGCAGGAGGGAGCGGGGCTGCCAGCTCTGCTCTCGCCCCAGAGCTGCAGCCATTCTCCTGGCCCCACTGCACTGCAGGCAGTGGTTTAAGCAGAGGGTCTGCCCTTGCTGCCACTGCTGGCTTCATAGGGGAGGAACACTGTGGGGGAGGAGTATAGATACTAGGAGCTCCTTTTTTTTTTTTTTTCTCTTTTGTTTCTGGGGTTTCTTTTGGTTGACTGGCCTCTTCCCCCTGCATGCCCGTGCCCTCCCGCACCCATTCCCTTCAGTCTCTGCTCACAGAGTTACAAGCACGAATCCCAGTGCAGCTGCAGATCATGTCCATCAAGGAAGTCTGTGGAAAAGAGGCTGGGAGCCGTGGTGCTGAGGGGGGCCAGGCTCATGACAGATCCCCCCGGCAACTCCAGCCAGTCCATGCTGTCCAAGTTAGCCTCAGCCAGATCCAAGGCTATGCCCCCGGCCGGCTCGTGAGCAAAGTGCAATTCCGAGGTGTCCATGGGTGAAGGCGGGTGGTCCAGGATGGCCGAGCTGCTCAGCATCTCACTGTGGAGGTCATCGATCAAGGACAGGGGCTCAGGCCCATCGTGGCCTGCCGTCAGCAGCGGGAGGCCGGTGCTGCTCTCCAGGAAGTCCTCCAGCCGCCCCACGGGCACCGTCTGCCCCAGCGACACCGGCACCGCCAGCTCTGAGGAATGGTGGCTGCTGGGCGGTGAGGAGCAGGCCGGGGCTGCAGGTGGTTCTTTTCCAGCTGGGGATGACTGATCCTTGAAGTCAGCAGAAATCTCTGCAAGGGAACAAACACGCCAGCCAGGTGAGGAGACGCGTGGCCAAACACCGCAGCGATTCCTCCCACCCAGCATGGCAACCTGGACCCCCCCAGGATCGAACCATCACTGAGCACAGACAGGGATAAGGAATCTGCCCATGCCTGCGTTCTGCTGCCTGAAGGGAGTTTGTGGTCTGCCCACAGGGAACCCAAGCATTGGCTCAGAGCACAGACGTGCCCAGAGCTGATGCAGCACAGCAACCAAGCAGCTTTTCAATCCTATTAATGCCCATCTGACATCTCCCTTGGTGCTTTAATGACTGCTAGGGACACAGAAGTAAAGACCTTCGTCATGACTACACATGCTCCCCTCAGTGCTCTATAATCCCCGGGTCAAACCCACTGGCTGGGAAATGCAGGTTTGTCTCCTTACCTCCACTTTCTATGAGAATGTCAAACAAGTCATCCATCTGCTGGCTGGAACAGCCATTCTCCTGGAGAGAGCAAGCACAGGATTAGCTTCCTATTACAGGGGAGCTTCCCTCCAGCAAGACACTTGGCTGCTGGCTGTCCTCCCTCATCCCAGTAACAGGGCTGTCACTGCATGGACAAGCACACAGACCCATGGCACAAGACTCCTCCATGATCCCAGGCTGCTACTGGAGGCAAAGGTGCAGCCAGCAACTGCTCTAACACCCACTGGGCACTGAGCAGTTTGGGATCTTTTCCTGGGCATAGGATCTTCCCCAGGCCCTCCAGAATGAATTTCAAGAAGGAATTTGGATAGGAAGGTTCAGAAGGGGTTGTTTTGCCTCTGTTCTCCTTCAGTGGCCCAGGTCAGGAATCTAAGTGGAATTACAGCAGCACCTTTCCTCCTGTTCTCACCTGGGTCTTTGGCTGCTGCTTCATGGCCTCTTCATAGCCTGGTGGCTGTTTCAGTGGGACTGAGGGGACAGGGAGAGGTGGTGGAGGAGGTCCAAAAAGCGATGTATGCTGCTGCTTCTGCTGCTTCTGCTGCTTCTGCTGCTTCTGCTGCTGCTGCTGCTGCTGCTGCTGCTGCTGTTGTTGCTCCAGGTCCATCTGGGAAGGGGAGGGGGCAGCAGGAGAGCTGGGCTGGGATGAGGGCTGTGCAGAGCAAAGACATAAGGAATGATCAGGAAAAAGCTCATGGTTTCTTTAGCGGATGTCACTCCTTCTCTTGCCTGGGCACCGCTCCTCTCAGCAGCCTGGCTTCTGTGCACTCCATGCACTATGCACCGATGACACAGAGACAGACTTCCCCTCAACTCAGCTGGAAATCTCTCACTGATATTTCTTATGCTAAGACAACCACACCACAAACCACCATCAGGCTGCTCCATGATGGGGAAAGCCTCATTGGTCCAAGTGGGGAACTCCTGGGACTTTGGAAGAGGGCACTTCTCTCACTTTGTTCAGCCTCCAAGCCAGGCCCTCTCCTTCATCCTCCCCTCTTCCCCTCCAGCGCTTGCTTTGGGGACACAAGCAGGCTTCATTAGCAGCAAATTCCACAGCCTGAGGGTGTGAAGATCACCAAAACACTCAGCAGTACCAGAGGTCTCCAAAGGAAACCCCAAGTGTTGCTGCAGGAAGCGGAGCTGGTGACTCAGCTTCACCAGATGAATCAGCACACTGCTGCCCAAAAGAAATGTTACCATGTGGACGGGGTCTTTGCCTCTGCAGTGGTTACAAGTGAACCACATTGACAATTGCTCTGCCAGAGCAGTGATCCCCAGGCAGTTCGAGCCTTTTACGTGTTGATGCTCTCCTCATCCTGTTTTCCCTGGAAATCTCTCTGTCTGCTCTGTGGCTTCTGTGTACAGACGCAGCCCCAGGCGCCTGCCCACTGAGCTGCTCTGGGGTTCTCTGTCTGCCTGAGAGGGGCACAGGTTTTCAGGGACCCTCTGTGGAAGCCATCGAGGCAGAAAGGCTGCAGGTTTGTAGGAGCTGAGAAAGACAACGTGCCGTGTAACAACCTGCAGGGAGGCAAAAGGATTTGGAGAGTTGCTCCAGATGCCTCCACAGCATGCAAGCCAAGGGATTCTAAGGGAAATCAGTTTCTTCATTTACCTTCTGCATCTCCTCAAAGGTCTCAACGTGAACTAAGCCACCGAGCCTTTGCAAAATGGGTGTCCCACTCTGACTGTGCTAGAAATTAATCCTATCTTTTTATCCTTTCCAGGATCTGACTCAGAAATGATCCTCCGAAGTCTAAAAATTCTTTGTAGAAATATTTCTGTCTCTTAGTTACATGGTAGAGAGCAAGCTAAGTCATCACTGATGTGGGCTAGCAAGGGAGGATGTGCACAGCAGGATGTCTTTACAGCTGTCACTTGGAGAAGGGATGATGCCAGAGGTGCTCTCTTTCTCCAGTCTGCGCTGCAGATCACAAAGACACAATGAACAGGTATGGTCTCTGCAGAGCAACCACCTCTTCATTTCAGCAGCAATCCTTCAGGAATCGTGAGCACCATTACAAGCCCAGGCCGCCCACTCTGACCTTTCATCGTTTTTAATTGGTAGAAACCCCTGCAGAAACACTGGCTGATATTTCACCCAGCTATGGCAGAAGCTGCTGTGAGCCCTCACTGTGATGATGGGCTCTGACCAGGAGTGGGTGAATGTGTTCCCTCCCAACCAGTGCTACAAACCTTGCAGCAGGCAAAGGAAAACAAAGGGAAAAAGCAAGCAGGCGGCACGCTACCTTTCTGACAGGTTGGTTCAGGCCTCTGGGCTGCTGCTGCTGCTGCTGCTGTGGTGTGGGAGGCTGAGGAGTGCTTGCAGGTGGCTGACACTGCAGTTGGCTGGAAGTTTTAGTGGGCGATGATTGTACTCTCTGGAAAGAAGAAGTGAGAAACTGTTCCCCTGACACAACGTGGAGATAATTGTGATTCTTAAAGGATTTATGAAGTCTGTTTGTCCTCACTCTTTAATCTTTGTGAACTGCAATCATTCTGTCTCACCAAGCAGAGAAATCAAAGTGCAGCAGGATTTGGCATCCTCAATGAGGAAGCAATGCCAGGCTAAGCCCCTTGGCTCTCTGTGGCTTCCTCGGAGTGGCAGCACTGCCACAGCACCTACTACTAATCCATGCATTTCTGGAGCAGCAGCTGGAGCTGCAGTGTGAGGGGTGATGCTGAGCCCTGGCATTTAGCTGATTTGCATCTCGCCTGCTGCACAGCAAATGCAGCCTGCTCAGGGCCTGTCACTGATAGCAGACACTGCCACTGCTCTGCAGCAGGCGCAAGAAACGTGGCAGCAGAGAATGGAAACGTTCCCTGATTCCATGGAAGATGCTGGAGTTTGACTTATGCCATAAAACATATTTATGCCTTCCTGGAAAAAGCTCTTAGAACATTTCTGCTAAGTGCTGGATTCATGCCAACAGGGGAATAGTGGATCATAGCTGATGAAAGACGCTGCTAACCCTGAAATATTGACGTGCATTAAAACAGAGCAGTCAAGATGTAAAAGTCTGCTCTGAGGGTCTGACTTCAGCTCTCAGCAGACAAAGTGATGTATCTATCATTCTGAGTACAATCTCTCCAATAAGGAACAAGGGGTGAAATACACCCTGCTTTTTCTAATGCCACAGGCACAGTTGTTCTTTTGAGAAGTAGCAAAATGTGCCTGCGAACCCTTGTCCTCCAAACCTGAGATCTTGCCTCATGGGAGGCAGAACCGTGTGTTTGTGAGAGTGCTGGACAGCCTGTGATGCACGGACATGCACTGCTGTACACAGCTCAGCACTGCCAAATTACAGTCTTTATGGTGAAGATTTACTTGCACTGCTCTGATGTACATAGCCATGAACTACTAGCCACCTTCACAAGCATATCGGGCATTTATTTTGGCATTCTCTGAGTTGAATTTCCAACACAGGAAGTGGTCCTATGGTAACCTAGACGCTTGCATGAAGAGGAAGAGGGGAGTCCGACAGCGGCAGTGGGGTTGGGATCTGAGCCTACCTGTGGGGTCGGGCAGCTGCTCACTGCCTTCCCCTGGGGTGAGAGGCCCTGCCTCTCGGCGCTCTGCTTGGTCACGGTGAGGACGATGTGGGTCCCTGTGGAGTCGGTGATGAGGGTTGGAGGAGGAGTGCCCTTGATCAGGGCGCTCCCCTGCTGGCCAAGGAACAGCCGCGGGCTGTGGGACTGGCACGGCGGCTCTGCTTCCGTGGCTGGCACCTCCTGCTTCACCATCACGGCTTTCTTTGGCACTGGGCTTGGGTTCGAAGTGTCCATTTGGCTAGAGGTTGGTGTGGGGTTGAATTGGTCGGTTTGGCCACTGGATTGCTTTGCATACTGGCAGCTCGGGAAACCGTTTTCACTCTTGACCTGGATACCAAATGCTACTGGGTTGGAGGCGAGAGCTGTTCCTTCTCCCGCAGCCGCCGGGGCTGGTAGCGACTGCTGAGCGCGTTTCTCCTGCTCCAGCTGTAGCCTGAGCATCTCAACCAACTGCTGCTTCTGCTTTAGCATGCGGGTGAGCTCCTCGATCTGTTTGTCCTTTTCCTGCAGCATCTGATCTTTGTCCCTAACTTCTGCATCCCTGCTGTTCCCGGTGCTGCACCGCTCCGACCTGGGTGCCGCGCTGACGCTGCAGGAGGCAGACTTGGAGCTCTCTTCCTTCACCAGAAACTGCACTGGAGACGCTTGCAGGGTGAGTTGGGTCAGAGGCGAAGTCACCATCTCCCCAAAGGTGTCCCCAGTGGCTGAATTCTCATCCCCTGTGCTCATCTGTGAGCGTTCCGAAGGAGTGGGAGAAACAGGCGGAGTCGAGCCAGTGCTGCCAAACTTCATCACACCACCACCAGTGACTGTGGCCACAACTACTTCTGCCGGTGCGATGCCAGTGGTGACCAGGGCTGGCCCCGTGCTCAGCCTGGCAGCTGGGAAAGCAACCACTACCTCAGCAGCTTTGGGGAGAATGGCTGCAGTGCTGGGCTTGGGAGTGGAGGTTGTTTGGCCGGCTGTGCCATTCTGCTCTTGGTAAGCTCTGAGCCGCTCAATCAGTTCCGTCTTTGTGCCCGAGACAGGCAAGGCCCTCAGCTTCAGCTCTTGCTTCAGCTCTGCCACCTGATGGGGGTTGAAAGAGGGCAACATTAAGACAGCAAGCACAATAATCACAACTATTATCAGCTGCCAGAGCCCTGGGGCAAAGGAGCAAGCTGACCCCCTGCAGGCCAGCAGACTTGCATCTCAGGTCCAGGCTGCAGGGCAGCACTGCCAGCTGTTAGCCTTAGCTACCACCAGTCCATGTCAGCTCTGCTCCAGGGCACAAAGGTGACTCAGTGCTGACTCTCATCACTGACAATGGCAAAACAAAACAGCTGTACGATTCCACAGGACTGAGAGCAGCACCAACTTTTACCTTCATCTCATCCAGGTTGGCAGGGAGAGGGCCTGGCTTGCCCACTGCAGCATTACTGTTTTGTCGCATCAGCCCACCGGAACCAGAGGATACCGAAGATGTGCTATTGACTGCAGCAGAGAGACTGCGTATGGCTGGGGCACTGGCACCAGTCTGCTGCTCTCCTGGAGGCCTGCAGGAAGAGAAAAACCACAGCCATCGAAATCAAGGCAGAAAGGCATTGGAGGCTCTCAGTACAGGAGCAGCCTGCCAAGAGGATCTGTGTACCTATGTATGCCAACAATCGTACAGGTCCACACCTGTATACCTGTACGAAACACCCTAAGCATTAAAGCACGCCTTTGGCTATATTCATCCCTAGGCTACACCCATCTCCAACACCGGCCCTTTCTGAGGCTCACTATAACCCAAGAAGACTGAGTGCATCACACACCCGTTCACCATACCACACACGTAGAACACAATGTGTTTGGTAATAGCACTGGGAAAGGCCTTCCTAAGAGAGCGCTACACCTAGGACCCATACTTTGGTGGAGCTGGCAGGATGGTCTGGTAGTTGTAGTGCTGCTGCTGTTGCTGGTTGAGGATCTGAAGCTGGAGAAAGAGTTGCTGCTGCTGCAGTATTTTGGCATAGGATGAATCCATGGGAGGAGCTCCTTTGTCCTGCTTTTGGTCCGGGGGAATATACTGATGATATTTAAGCTTCTTGACTTTCGGCTTCAGCTCCTTGGCTTTCTTACTGCGCTGAGACTTCTCACTAGCAGACTTGGGCTGGCTTTGCTATTCAGAAGAAAAGAAGGAAGCAAATAAGAATGGAAACCCTGAAATAACACAAGGCCCCACATAAACCAGAAAGCACGCTGGGATTTTTGTTTCAAAATTCTCCACATCTGACCTCAGGGTCTTTCCACGCCTCCCTAACTCAAGCAATACTACAGCCACAGCACCCACAGGAGCACTGTAGCACCGCTCACAGCAAAGCAGCCATTCATCTTTCCCAGCACACCAGACCACTCATCCATCAGGCTCACTAACTCTACTTAAAAATAACACCAACTGATTCAAAACGTTCTGCATTTAGGACCCATTTCACAGAAGGTAAACAGCTCACGGAATAGAAGAACCTATTAAATATATTGCTCAAATAGGGTCAGAGGAAGACACTGGTATATAAGCCTTCTTAGCTTCTGTTAACATAGCACTTTCAACTCCAAGTCTTCTTCAGAATAATCATCTCATCTTTTTTCTGAATACACCAATGAAGAAACCATCCAAAATACCTTAATGAGCGTCGGTGGGGGCTTGGCAGCAGGAAGACCTGCTCCATTGGTAAGACTGGGGGGCAGAAGAGGTGGAGGTGGCAGAGGCGGAGGCGGCTGTTCAGGTAGGAAAAGTGTTTCATTGGAGTCTGCACTAATCTGCAATTGGGATGTACCCTGCAGGGACAGAGAAAGGCATAATGAGAACACGAACGAGGAGGGAAGCATTTTAACAGAGTGGTGGGAAGTGCCCACTTAAGGGGGAGCAGCAGAGTATTCAAGTGATTAATTAGATTCCTTTAACCCACTCCATTTGTCCCCAAGAAGCACCACAACTTCCAAGGGCAGAGAAGGAATCAAAATCCTACACTTGCATGTCCAGCTTTGCTTGCCTGAATCAGCTGCACACCTGTCCAGCCTGCCTCACCAGCCAGGACTGTCCCATTCCCCACATGACACCACTATGGGCACTTCTGATGACCAGAGGACATCACCGGTGCCACACACAGCTAAGACCCCTTGTGAAATCTCACTGATTATGCTGTGACCTTTTCGGAGTCTCTTAGCCTTGCATTTTAGGATCTCTTGCCATGAATCAGCAGTAGCTCCATGGCACTGAAGGAGGCCACCACATTCTCACCTGAGCTAGTGATGTGCCAGTGGTGGTAGGGAGAGGGTCACAAATCCGTGAGTCCATCGGCGATGGGACAGACCCCTGGGACTCATGGCTGGCTGGCTGTTCTGGGGAGAGGGCATCACTGCTGTCCTCGTCGAAGGAGGAATTGTCTGCAACCTTTGGGTAGTTCACCTGTCCAACTGAAAATACAAACATTGCCCATGGGTTTCCAAGTGGAATTAGAAATCGTTTCATTTGCCACTAGATGTTTCACAAAGAAAATGAAGGCATGGAGAACTGTGTCTGAGTTAAAGTATCATACAAAAAAGAGAAAATGAAACCCAAGTTGGATCCATTTGAAGTGTTTATATTCATCTCTGCTATCAGCAGAATGCACAGATGTGGACTGGGGTGAACCACTTCTCTTGCTTCTCCACAAGATGAGATCAAGAAGCACAACAAGAGCTACTGAAGCCAAACCCAGGGCTGAAGCACGGCCTATTTGCTGACCATGCGGCACCAAAGAAAAAGGTCAGTCAGTGTAGGGCTGAGTCATGCTTTCTTTGGTGTTCACCCTAGGTGGTGGAAGATAGAAGACAGAATCCTTCAAGACAGAATCCTGAGTTGTCCTCTACTCTTATAAGCAACAGGGTCTGTGGATTTAGTGGCCCTGACTGCTATTAACGTTTCTGTCTGTCTACACATCCTACATACAGCAACTTATCTCAAATTAATCCTGGTAAGCAGAAAATACTATCATTTGCATCTAACATAACTGAAATCCATGGAGATGTGTTCTGCTCAGAGTCAGAAGGAAGCCACTTCTCTAATATGCCAGCTCACAAGCTCACTCTTTCTATTCTTCAGCCATTTCCTGTGCAATAGTTAAGCCAGGTCTCCCCCAGCACTGCCCTTTTCCTTTTTTTCACGAGAAGTATGCAGCCTTGCTCACAGTTGTGTCCCATCTGTCTTTAAAATAGCTGTGTGTGTTTGAGGGAAAGAGTAACCACAGTCGTGCACAGAACGCCCAGCCAGGGGAGATGGGAAAGAGCACTGCTGAGGCGGTGGGAAGGCTATTCCTCAGCATTCCTTACAGCCCTTGGAATGGCACTGGCATGATTTACATCTGTTCTGGTTTATTTTTAAAGGGGTTGGATTCTCTGAAGTTTGTAAGTTCACAGACAGCTTTTGTTTCATCACACCTGTTTGTATTCTGTCTCCTTTCCTGATGTGAGTCACTCAGTGGGATCTCCCTGACCAATGTTGCTGATGTGTCAATATCAGGGGAAACTTTTAATGAGAGAATCTAGGGAATGCAATCTACAGCAGTCTTTCAAGCCCTCAGGGTATGTAAACACTCTTGCATTATTCTGGGATGTCTACACTCATAATTTAATGTCCACAACATAATTTAACATCTCTCTACTACTATCTGTTCCAGAGGGCATTCTGTTTTGCAAAATCCTGGGGGCTGAAAGGCTCTGAGATGGGAAAATAAGAACAATGATAGGATTGCGCTCCCTTAAGCAGGCAGGCAAAACGATAGGAAATCACAGACACCTTGGGCAATGCCCTCCACACAGACCCTCCTCTGGCCTCACCTATAATAGCTTCCTTCAGGCTGGATTCCACGGGCAAGATGTTCTTCTCCACCAGCTCCATGGGACCTGGCCTCTGTGCTATCTTCTCGTTGAGGTCATCTGCTAGCCTGGCTCTCTTTAGCTTCAGCTGCTTAGCCTGCAAGGAGGGTTCAGCTGAGGTCTCTGTTCAGGGAAAAGCAAATACAATGGCATCAGTTCAACAGTGACCAACCTACGTACTTTAGCAGTACCTAACTTCTCTTTACAAAGGTAATTGTTGATAATGGTAGATAGCTTTATAGGAAAATAATGGCAGATTACACTAGATAACTACATAATATAGAGATATTATAGATAATATGTAAATTGAAGTTATGAAGATACCATAACAGCTCCTGTGACTCTAGATTAGGATAAACTCACTGTTCTCAAACTATTGTCATCTGATTCTCATTCATCTTTTCCCTTTCAGTTGTGTCCAAAGATGTGGTACTCAGCAGCAGGACAGTACTCCCTCTCTGAAACTGAGGTGCACATTGATTAGATCAAATCTGCCTTCTTCCCACTTCAGTATTTTACAGTGCCATCCCCTAGCAGAAGAGCAATGCCCATTCTATTTCACTGTGGCTCAGCTGCACAAAACTGTACAATCTGAGTTTACATAAGAGATTCTTCAGAGATTGTTGAATCACTCCCAAGAAATCACGCCACAGGCCTGTAGCATGATATTCTGCCCACTCCCAACTAACGGAAAGATTTGGGGGTTGGAGGCACAAGAGAAAGCTGCCAATAAGTAGTTATGACAAATCTTATTGTTGGTGTCTTCCTCTTCCACGTGTGCTGTACCTTCCAGAATGTGCATCCTAACCAGCTCTGATCTCTCTGGCCGGGACCGGATTTTCCGTTTCAGATAGTCCTCTGTCTGCAGCAAAAACAGACAAGCAAAACCAATTTTAGTTGATCAGACACAGGAGATAAGCTTGGACAAGCAAGAGAAGCAACCATCTTTAGTTGCTACTGAAATCTCAATAAACTCTGAAGAAGGAAGGGGCGTAGCAGAATCCCAAAGCACCACAGAGCGAGTTTATTCTGAAGATGACCTTCTACTGGACATTCCCTCAGTAAAAAAGAGCACTGCTGCCCTATGGAACTGAAACTGGAAAGGATTTTCTCAAGACCCGAAGCCTTCTTTTTGCCTTTTACGTAACACCACTAGCTTATGCCAGGGTGAAATTCAAGATGTTTCCTTTCACACTGCAGCATGAATATATCGTTCCATTGTTCACAGCAAATACTTTCATACGCTGTTGGCATTTGGCATGACTTGTGGTTCGGGCATATTCTTATTTAAAGACATGCTATTCATTAAGCTACAGACCCTATGCTCTTCCTTGGCAGGCAAATTCTAAATGCTACCAAGACCCACTTCCAGAGCTGCTTTTAGCAACATCTTTGAAGAATGTGCTATGGATGGAGTGATGTATGGAGATGGCCCTGTTACCCTGTGCATGTCCCAGGAAGGGAACCAGGGTGCAGTGGGTAACAGACTGCTAAGTGCTGGCTATCGGAACTTGATGATCTTGAGAGGAAATAAACATCAAAGTCAATCAATCAGAGAACTCCATCGTACTTGCTTAGGTGCCCACACCAGAATGATAACTTAGTAAGAAGGGTTTATTAAAAAATGGAGGAAAAAGCACAAGCCTTTGGGACACTGGTCTTAATGCAGAATCCATTGTTCCAATCCTTCCACCAAACTCAAAGTGCTAACATGCCTTGCAGGTTTTTATCACAGCCATCTTACTTCTTTAGCCTTATCTTGCTTTTAGTTCTAAAACAGAACTTGGCTCACAGTCATAACAGGTTTTATTTCCCTGTAGACTAATCAGAAAGAAAAAAAAAACAAAAAGACCAACAAACCCCTCTCCTCAGAGGCCTTCTGAGGAACAGAAATCACCAAGAAACCCCCAGTGAGCAAAGGTGAAGTGTGGATGGTGACGCCTAGCTCAGGCTTGCCTTCCTCTTTCTCTTTCTCTAAAGCCAGAAGTCTGCATGATCTCAGTGCTGGCATCCTCTCTATTAACTAAGTTTTCTGTTTCTAATGTCCAAGAGAAACAAGTGCATGTGCACACAAGAAAAAAATCACACATATAGTAAATGAATGACAGGAAGAAAAATATCAGTGACCTCCAAGGAAAATCTAGGTACTGTCTTCAGTGGCTTTTAGTTACAACTGTTCACTGGGGAGTAACTGGGGAGCACCACAAATAAAAACATCCCACTCAAAACATCTGTAACTGCACATTCAGAATGCAAAGGATTCCCTCCTGCATCGTGTGGGATGCCCAAACTGCAAGACAGACTGCTCCTGATTTTCCTAAAATCTTTGGGAGCATATTGCATCTTACCCTGGCCCGTTCCAAACTCCTTCTTTGTTCATGAAATGCAGCTGGACTTTTCAGAGCTGTAGAAAAAAAAACAAAAAAACACATTTAGAGAATGAGTACAAGTGATGAAGTTCTCTTACCACACGTCCTTCCAGGCCAAACAAATTAACAAATAGCCCACAGCAACTGCCTCGGGCATCTTCCAGCACACAGGACAACATCCCAGCTGGCATAAAGCTGTATGAACTGTCATATTCTGACAGCACAGGAGCTGATCTGTGGGCTACACTCCAAGTGGAACTATCCACTGTTCACCAACAGACTCCTCCAACAAACTCTTCCTAGGAGCTTCGATATGGCAACAAAATATCCAGGACCCTTAAGTAAGTGAATGGCACCAAAACAGCAAGGGGATGCATGAGATGGTTGGAAGGATCCTCATGGGGGAGGATCCTAATGAACTGTAAATCCTCTTTACCACCTCTTAATGTCAAAGGAAGCTGCCGATCTTTCCTCCATTTGCACCTGTGTTTTGTGTGCATGCATGGGCTGGTTACAGATTCTGCAGGTCTACAATGGGACATACACATTGCTCCACGTAACAGAAACTACTATGACAACAAGAACACTTGGACAGGAAAGTGCATCTGCCTGCTGACAGAAAACCACAACTTGAGGAATTGACAGCAGCGCTCCATTTAATGGACCTCCTTGCCCCCCCCCACCAGACTAGTAAAAAAAGCAGAGCCAAAATAGATCAGGTTTTAAGGAACTAATCCTCTGCTGTCCAGGACCATACTAACCCTAGAAGAATCTCTCGCTCCGCCTGGCTCCTACACAGCACACAGAGCTCATGTCCCATGGGAGAACTGGAGAAAGAGGTGACATGACTTCTAGCTCCGTGGAGTCACTGCCGTCACTCCTCGTGGTTTTCCCCAGTCCACAAATTACTTGTTTTCCATAACAGCGCCACTGCGGCCTGTGTTCAGAGCTGGCTGAAGGGCACATCACTCGTTCCTATTTCTGAAATATCCATATCTGAAACTACCTGATGGAGTTTCTAAATTTCCATCAAGCTGAGCACCAATGTTCAAAGAGCTTTCAGCTTTAAAGCCACTCTGAAGCTCTTTTGAAGACAGAAGTCTATAAACTGGTGCAGTCAGTAACTCCAAAGTGCTGCATCTAGGTCCCACGAAATACAGTCTGCTCATGCTCTTCTTCACTGAAGAATAATGATTAAAGTACTTCTAAAATGCAACTTCATAATGAAATATTGGAATGCTGTTCAAAAATAAAACCTGTGCATAAATGCAATACAAGAAACTACGTCCAATGCACTTCAAAACTTTTTCCCACAGAATAAAATGGAGCACCAAGAAAGGCAAAATGTTAAGGCAGACATTGTCCCCCTTTACTCTGCTCTTGTGAGGCCCCATCTGGAGTACTGTGCCCAGGTCTGGAGCCCTCAGTACAAGAAAGACACAGAGCTGTTGGAGAGGGTCCAGAGGAGAGCCACCAAGATGATCAGGGGGCTGGAGCACCTTCCCTACGAAGACAGGCTGAGGGAGCTGGGCTTGTTCAGCCTGGAGAAAAGAAGGCTGCGGGGTGACCTCATGGCAGCCTTTCAGTACCTAAAGGGAGCCTACAAACAGGAGGAGAATCAACTCTTTGAAAGGACAGATAACAGCAGGACAAGGGGAAATATAAGTGAGGGAGGGAAGATTTAGGCTGGATGTCAGGGGGAAGTTCTTTACAGAGAGAGTGGTGAGGTGCTGGAACAGGCTGCCCAGAGAGGCTGTGGATGCCCCGTCCCTGGAGGTGTTCAAGGCCAGGTTGGATGGGGCCCTGGGCAGCCTGGTCTAGTATGAAATGGGGAGGTTGGTGGCCCTGCATGTGGCAGCGGGTTGGAGATTCACGATCCTTGAGGTCCCTTCCAACCCTGGACATTCTGTGATTCTGTAATACTGTGATTTACATCATGGGGTAAAAGCAGAATGCAATCAATATGTGAGGAATTCCAGTACCAGAGGAGGTTCAGACTACAAAGAATCATTTGTAGAATAAGTAGGCTTAAATGAGTTAGAACTAACAGTAATGGGTGAGAATACAAATGATGGGGGGCAAACAGTTCCTGCTGATATTAAAGGTAAGTTCCATACAATCAAGTTCCATACAAACAGGGAGAAACCACCAGGGAAAGTTTTGCAAGCTGGCCAACAGAATCGCGCTGACTGCACATAAATCAGGATAAAAATCTACACCGGAGACGCAAGCAGCAAGCTTCTTCTTGGGTTTCCAAAGACCCTTTGCCACTAGAACGTGCTGGCATGACAGGAGTGCTTCTCCCTCCCTTTCTTACCTCTGCCGTCAGTATGAGGCAGGACGTGAACTTTACATGACATTTCCCTGGCCACAGCTTATGGTTGCAAAAGTCAACTGCAGGAGTGCAACCAGTGTCACAGGTAGCATAAGAGGAGCCTTCAATAAAGACAAATAAAGGAAGGAGAAAAGCATCCCTGTGATGAAAGCAAAATGAAAACCTCTCTCTCAAATCACACAGTAAGTAAAGAAGTTGAATAGAAGGCAAAGCAGAAGTGCAAGGGGAAGAACCACACACAGAACAATGTCAGTCTCTCCTTTGGAAACAAGCACTGTGCTGCAGCTCTGCACTGGCAATATGACAGAGGACTTCATAGCTGACCTCTGGAAATGTCAAGAGGGCACAAATCCTTCACTGCTTCCCTCAGCAATCCAGGATGGGGCTAGATGACAGAAGAGTGTCTGTTGTAAAATCCTACTCCATCCAAAATTAACTAAGCCTTGCACATTTTGCTGGGTTTGAAATTGCTAAGGAGGGAAGAGCTGGGCAGTACCTCCCCTAACTTTATTAGACCGAGTGGGGAAAAAAAGCAACAAATCCTGTGCAGAAGACTGGAGCTGGGAGGCACAGGGCTGGCTCAGGCACAGGCTGAGCAGACACACATCTCTACCAGTTCCCAGCACTGTCCTTCCCAACCACCTGGCGCCGATTCCTCAACCCATTCCTGCCTCCATACCCCATTGGCTTGCTCGCCTGAGTGCTCCTTTATCCATCTCACTCAAGATTATCCACACTGACAAAGCTCTACTGTTCCTAACAATATCTGGTATTCTGTCTCATTTTGATCTTGGCTGCAGATGAGCAGCCAAAAGGATGGAGCCAGAAGCACTGCTAACAGCCCTGGTACAATGCACTGAGGTAGGAAGGCGTGGGGCAGGACTTCTACCACTGGTGCAGGGCATGCATACACAGTGCTTGGTACATAATGCAGTAAATGCAACCCCACAAAGTAAGGATGAAGACACTCAAAGCACCTCATCCTTTCTGACTGCACAGATCTGACGTATACTCAACTATAGCTGAACTGTATTCAACTACACTCAACATACTCAATTACTCCTTACGGTAAGTTGTCTTATTGCTCTTGAAGACCACTGATGACAAAAGGCAGTATTAATGCAGAGGAACTATCCGCAGGCTTAGATGTTCATACTATTTGAAAACATTTCTGAATGTTTAACCTGTATTTCCCTCCTTACAATACATCCTCATTATTCCTTGCCTTAGCTTCCATAATTACAGAGAACAACTTATATTTTCTTCCTCTTTGCATTTATCCCAATATATTTGAAAACTGTGGTTGTCCTAGAATATTCTGTTCTATAAAATGAGCAAAGCCAGTTACTTCAACCTTCCTTTACAGAGAACATTTCCCAGACCTTTGCTCATTTATTCTCTTCTGGACTTCTTCCAATTGATCAGCATATTTCTTGGAGCACAGTGACCAAAACTGAGTATATTTTCCAACTAGGCATTCTTAAATAATACACACACTAGCTCCTTGTTTAAACAGAATTACTGGCGATGGTGAATAATGTCACCATTCAGCTGATGTCACCAATCAGCCATGGACCTTCTTTCTCCCCACCTCACTCAAAAACCCCTCTGTGCTCACCCTCCCCATGTGACACCAAGACTTTACTCCAGTGCTGTTTTTTTACCTACTCTGTCCACAGCTTGGAATTGTCCCAGCATGAAAACATCAGGTGAACCTACACCAAGCATCTTACTCAATCCAAGATGTGAAAAAAGGTGTTAAACATTGTGAATTCCTGAGGAGGAATATTTATTCCAGTGCTGGGTACAGCCTTAGCAGCGACTTCTTCCCCTCACCACGTCCCATTCATTTCTGCCTCTCCACTGATATTCCAGTGGCATCCATACCATGCCAAGAGCAATACTAGGCAACAGTCACCAAAAACTAGCTGCTTCCTCCCTGTGGCATGTGCTTAGTCCCAGACAGCTGCTACTTAGAGTGGTTTGAATCCTTGATCTGGCTGACTGCGTGGCCAACCTTGCTATCTTTGCTAACTTGGGGTGAGCTCCTGATGACAACAGAGTGCTGCTAGAGGCAGAATCTTGCTGAACTACAATCACATTTATCAGCTACTGATGGATTTCCACCTCCTCAGTACTTTTCTACTGCTGATATATCCAAGAATGATTAAGTGATTTCCCCCCATGCACCTTTCCCACGAGGTACTCCTTTTGCCTGCCTTTCTGCTTTTCTTTATACATAATATATTCATGTTTTCATCCTCAATAAAGTGAGTTTCCATGTTCTGCCCTCATTCATTCTTGCACCTGGGTCTGGGACAAAGCATGCCAGCCCTCAACTATGCTGACAACATTTTGTGGATTCAGATCACAGTTGTTTTGAAAGAGTTATTTTAACCTGGACTGGTATGCTCATTTACAGCCCAGCTCCACAAATAATTGTGTCAGCACAACAGAGCAGAAGCTGCCCAGCCAGCCAAAGTCAGGACTGAGAGGCTGGGTTTAAAAACCCATTCTGCAGTGGGAGCCGCTGTGAAAGTAATGCCTTGTACTTACTTTCATAGAAACTACAACAGATACAATGAGCACAGTAAAACTCTTTGATAGAGTAAATTCTTAGCTACAAAACACTATTTTTCAACACAGCCACCACCATTAGCTATGCATTTTTACTGGTGATGAACAAGAGCCTGCATGCCACACTCATCTAAACTTACACCAGCAGAGGGGACCCACTGTTGTCACTGGTGAAATACAGCACCCACCACCTCAGTATGCTCACTTGCACTGTTTGGTCTCTATAAACATTCAACAAGCATCAATGAATGTCAATGGGGACAACTTTTTATGCATGGAGGAATTCCGTGACACACCTTTGCTTTATGTGCACTTCCACATCAGACACCATTTGGTCAGACTGCCCCTCTGTTGATCTGTGTTGAACTGCTGGCCTTCCATCTCAAAGCTCAAAGCTAAGCAGCAGCTATGCGGGACTGCCTCTGATGATAAATGCCCTTCTGTACAAAGCACAGATGGAAATTGCTCATCTTTGCTTAAAAGCAATGTATTAATTCCTATGACACAGAGTTCAGAACAGCAATGCATAACTTCAGCGTTCCCTCCACCCAAGTTGCATTTGCAGATATTGAAATGTCAGTAAAGGGAGATACTGCTGCAAGTGTCATGGTGGAGCTGCTTATAAACAAGGTAACTCAAAATGCAAATGTAGGGTTTTGCATCCGAGGAGAAATAACCACATTCATCAGTACAGATCAGGGGCTGACTTGCTGGAGAGCTCTGCAGAGAAGGAGCTGGATGTCCTGGTTGTCCATGAGCCAGGAGTGTGCCCTTGTGGTCAAGAAAGCCAGTGGTATCCTGGGGTGCATTACAAACAGCGTAGCTAAGCTAGCAGGTCAAGAGAGGTGGTCCCAGTGGGGCCACATTTAGAATACTGTGTCCAGTTCTGGACTCCCCACTTCAAAAAAGACAGGGATCTCCTACATGGAGTCTTGCAGAGGACCACAAGGATGATAAAGGACCTGAAGCATCTTTTGGAAAGGCTGAGTGACCTGGGTCTGTTCAGCCTGGGGAAAAGAAGACTGAGCGGGGATCCAATAAATGTTTATAATTATCTAAAGGGATGTGGGAGGCAAGTGGATGAGGCCAGACTCTTTTTGGTGGTGTGCGGTGACAGGACAAGGAGTAATGGCCTAAAACTTGAACACAGGAAGTTCCTTACAAACACACGGAAGAATTTCTTTATAGTAAGGATGGTGGAGCACTGGAACAGGTTGCCCAGAGAAGTTGTGCAGTCTTCTTCTATGGAGATATTTAAGACCTGTCTGGAAGCCTACCTGTGTGACTTACTGTAGGGTACCTGCCTTAGCAGGAAGTCAGACTTGATGATCTCTTGAGGTCCCTTCCAACTCCTGCAATTCTGTGATTCTTTGTGAAACCCAAATCAAATCCAAATCTCCAACATAACAGCAGAGACAAAAGGCCAGGCAAAATGGTTCCAACCTTTTCTGTTCAATGTTTACCCAGAAGCACAAAAACAGCAACTTAAGCTTTGCAAAGCTTTCCAAGACAGTCATATGGAGATATCTGAGTTCCTGTTACCCAGTGTGAGAAATAAGTGGAATCAGAACCAAAATCAGAACCACTCTAAGAACGAAACACAGCAGAGGAAGGTCTGAACCAGCTGCTAAAAAAAAGAGGGCAGAGTGGCCGTATACTGCATTAGCTTCTGCAGTTGACAAAAGACACCAAGATCTGTAGAAGCCAAATAATGGATAGAAAGAAAGACAATTTTTTCCCAGATCCTCACAGCTCCAGTGTCGAAGGAGGAGGAGACACTGAAAAACCATCCGGTATAGGTTAAGATCTCAAAATCAGAGTCAGCAATCAGACCTGACAGCCAGTGGGCTTTCCTTGGTCTCTATACTTGGACCAATCTCTTCGGAGACAGCAAGATGATACCTGAAGTGCAAACCAGCTGGCCAAATATGCAACATTTGTAGGGAGGCTACTCGTAAATTCGAAAGAGTGAATGAAGATTGGCTCTTAAAGGGAAATGAATCTTTGTTTGCTATGACTAAGAGAATCTCATGTCACATCCAAAACCAGCCTCTGACTAATTCACAAAGGCAAGGCCTACTGCTGCAGCTTCTATTCATCTCTGCTCTGAACCAAATTCTAGTTTCCATCTCTTGTTTACTATATGCTTTCGTAAAAAGATGAGATAAAGAGCTGCGAGTGTGCTTCACAACTTCCTCTGTCAGTTCAGGGTGGGGTTCCCACCCTGTAGCTTTTGGTGTTTGGTATGCCACGAATCTTGAACCACGGATCAGGGCAGTTGGCATTTTCTTCACCTCACTTCCAAAAAACATTTCTTTAAGGCATGGAAGACAAAAGTATTCGAAAATGGGGTCACATGCACAGAAGGAGCTGTCATTTTGCTGCAGGGCATTATCACAGAGCAGCATGCTGAAAGAATATGGAAGGGGAGGAGGAATACACAGGTGGTGGAAAGAGTGCTCCGTCAGCACCCTTTTGTCTTCATGTAGCACCCATGAATTCCACATTTGGGACACAGACCTCATGATAATTCAGAATCCTTGCTGATTTCATAGCCCTGACATGGATAAGAGCCCCTGGATTAAGACCAAGAGCTGAGTATCAATGTAAGGGTAAGAATACAAATGGTAAACTGTGATTCTTCAAACCCCAAAATACTACAAACTCAGAAAAAGCAAAGTTTAGATTGATTAAAAAAAAATTAAAAAAACACAAAAAACAAATTAAAAAGGCCAAAAACCAATCCAAACATTTTTAGGAAGGTAAGAAACACGTCTCTGGCATGCACACAAAAGCAGCTTTGCTCTTTACTAACACCCTTTGATAACAGTATCACTGTCATTCCCAGCTGTGAGTGTTTCTAGTCCCAGAGAGAACAGGAGCTGGATAAAGGTTCCTTCCCACATCATTACTGTTGCCAACACTGCCAAAGCCTGGCATCACAGTCACAGGGCTATGGCTTTAGGGGGGCTTCCCTTTCGCTGAGGTATTTCAGCTGCTAGAGACATGGCAGGGGATGAAAGGCCATGCACCGTGAAGTTGAGCTGAAGAAGTCCTGCCTTGTAGTGTCGCACCATCTCCTGCACCAACATTTGTGATGCACTTGGTTTGCTTGGAAGCTTTCCTTTAAGATACAGCAGAAGGATAAGACTTATGTTAGCTGTAACAGCAAAAAAAGAGCCTGCTTGTCAAAGCCAATGTGAAAGAACTCAGAGAAAGCCCAACAAATTGTCAAGTTTGTCAACATATGAGTTAATTTAAACTCTTAACAGAGATGCGTCATTTCTCAGAGACCTTACCCTCTCCAGGAGCAAAGTGGAAACTGTCACCCATGGTAACAGTTATCAGATCTCTGGGTGATTTGCTACAGCTTCATGTCAAAGAAGATGTACAGCAAACACTGATAATGTACAGATCACCCTGCGCATCCCCATTAACTCTATGCATTCAAAAGGCATTACTGAAATATTAATTGGAAAATAAAAAGAAGAATGGAAAGCTTCAATACGGTTATTATTCTGTGTCCAAAGCGAAGAGGAAATGGGAACCCTTTGATTCATCCATTCCTAGACCTGGCCTTATGCCTGCTTCTTGGCTGGCTAACTGTCCCTTTGCAAACTCTTCTGATATCATTACGGAGTGCCAAGGCTGGCTGAGATGTGGGGCAATGAGAAGAAAAAGGGGAGATCATTCCCAGCTAACAAGAATGAACTAACCCAAAAAGACAGTGGGAAAATGAAGCAGAAAGAATTGCATGACATACCAAGTTTTACTTCCCTGAATTATCAAGCATCTTAGCAAACAACCAGTAGAGTTTAATACTTGATTGTTACAGGGAGCTAGGAAAAATGCAGTCTGTCAAAACCTTCAGAACAGACTTTTCTCTCTGGAGCTTCAGAAGGTCAGACAGCATATTTCCATTGCTCACACAATGAACTTTCCAAAGTCTTATGAATCAGATGATACAAACACAGGGAAAACAAACACATGCAGCTATCAAAAAACAAACAGAGCAGGTGCAGTTATTAGGCCTCCTGCAGGGAGGTTCTCTGCTTAACCATACAGGCTCCCTTCTTTCCACAAAGCCTCAAGGCTTTGAAACTAGGCTTCAAGAGATCCAAGTCAGTGAAGCAGCAAAGCATTCCTGGGAGACACACAGAGGGATGATGATCAAGTGAAAATGAAACCAGTTACAGATTTCAGTGTGACATGGCACAAACAGAAGTCCAGTTGGATGTGTCCTCACAACAGTGTTTGGTTTATGATACCTTCTTGGTGTTCCAGTCCTGCTCTCAGAGCGCAGCATCTAGCACTGCAAAAGACTCGCTGGCCTCTGTACTTGAGATTGCATTTTATACACAGCGAACCAGGAAAAGCAAGGCTTCAGAGATGAAGAGAAGTACTTTAAAAAGTTTTCATTTTTATATCTCCGAGGCTTGATGGGTTTGGACATTTTACTTTAAAAATCTGGTAGCAATGATACAGTCCATATGTTTGCTTTGAACTTCTTATCCTATGTGAAAGTACAACTTCAGCATGTTTTACGGAAAAAGACAAGAGACAGAAGCAGCACTGGTGGGCAGAACAGCTGATACGGGGTGGTAGGCAAGTATAACTTCGTGTTGTTACTCTAAATAGACTTCCAAAAAATACAAGGAACATCACTTCTAAGTCCTGATGTGTAAAGCAGCAGGAGAATGTTGGAGCTAATACACAGCACAGACAACACAAAGCAGGAAGGGCACATTCAGGGGATTACAGCAATCGGTTTATCTGCAATTCAAATAGAACACACAACAATCCTGAAATGACCACTGCAGGGCCACAGGGCAACACTTCCGAATCAGTAAAACCCTGCCCAGGCACGGCAGCTCATCGTCTGTCACAGCCATTATGGAGATGAAATAATGCAGAGGCATTAAGAATTGCACCTGAAGTCAGCCGTGTAACAGCAGAATGTTTCCTGTTGTGAAAAACACAGCACATTTAGATAACTGCACATGTTCTAACAGCTTGCTACCTTTGCTTTCCTCGATTTACACCAATAGATGCTCCTCTTCAACAAGTAAAACTGGTAAAACATTTTAAAAGCTGGCAGGGGAAGTCTTTTGTTTTGACAATATTCTAGTATGCTCTACCATAGCCACTGTCTATAACAGGAATCAGGATTTGACAATATCCACAAAGGATTTGTTTCCCTCAGCTCCCCTCTGGACAGACCTCACTGTGGCCTTCCAGTATTTGAGGGGAGTCTAAGCAGGAGGGGAATGACTTTTTACACAGGTTGCAATACAACAAGGGGGAATGGTTTTAAACTAAAAGAGGGGAGTTTTAGGTTAGATGCTAGGGAGAGAGAAAAACTTTATTCAGAGGGTGGTGAGGCCCAGATTTGAAGCATGTCCACCTCAGGGAGTCTGAAACCCAGCAGCACAGGATGCCCACACCTCACGCACAGGCATACACTCAGTAAGTGACAGACAAGTCCAAGTAGAAAGGTGCACCTGGGTGTTGCACGCCTATAGCACAGAAACACTTCAGGACTGAGGCCTGTAAAAACAGACAGTCAGAAAGACAATACTGACTCCATCCTTCCTGGATTCTATTCTAACTGCTGTCTTCTAACCACGCAGCATCAGGGAGGCTCTGCTTTCAATTAAGAAGTGATTTGCACTGAACAGTTGGCATGACAAGAGAAGACAAAACATTACAAACCAGTACTGCATCCAATAGATATAGAAGAGGGCTCATGGGATGAAAATTCAAAATTGCCAGCAGGAATTAGTAAGCTGACGAGGACTTGAGCTGAGTACTGTGTGCTGGAAAGGACAGTATTGTTTTCTTCTTTTAACCTGCCTTCTGCATCCACTCATATACTCCTCATACACGGCATCCCAGAACCCAAATATACCACTAGAGCACTTGGATGCAGGCACAAAAACTGGTGAGCACCAAGTACACTGAGGCAAAAGGGAAGCTCCTCAAAGTTCTCCTCCTAACCTCCAGCTCACACAATGCCCTTTTCTAAGTGCCTGAGGCACCTTGCAGATAGTCACAAAGCAGTGTTATGGAGCAACACACAGCACATTCCCAGAAATACTTTTCTACTTCTGCTTCATCTGTTTAGGTGAATCTAACGGTCAAAAGAGCAGCTCTGGGGGCAGGACTGTGCTGCATGATGACATTCCCCGCTTGGCTCTATTTCATGTCTGCAGGCAGAAGCCAAAGATCACAATCCCAATCGATCAAGCAAGGGGTATGCAAAGCTTTAAAACAGAAAGAGAAAACAAACAGAAAAAGCACAACATGTTTTGCAAAGCAGAGTATTGCTACACTGGCCAAATGCCTTTCCTCTTCAATTGTTTTGCTGTTTTAGTTGAAGACTCTTCCCACATGTCTTCCTACTCAGATGTATCTTAGGTGCTGCGTTAAACATTCTTTGTGAGAGCAAAAAACTGAAGATTTGATTTTCACAAAAAATACTTACGATAGCCGTAAACTTTAAATTCAACACTGTAAAAACGGACAGCATCTGACTGTTCTGCAACACAGCAGAGTGCAGAGCTGAGCACAACCAGCAGTTTTTGTTTAGTTGATGCAGATGAAGACTTAGTTATCAATTCTTTCCTCTGGGCAATATTCAATTTTAATCTTCAACTAATGAGTCCCACTGCTAGTAAAAGATTATGTAAAGTGATCACAGAAGAGTAACAGGAATTAATGAAGCATTAAACTCGATTATTTTGAATCCTCTGTCACTGCTTATAAATGTTTTAGTTCTAACTACATTACACTAATTCTTTAGTGAAGCATAACCCTGCTGTGTGGTTGGTGGGCTGGAAAGGCTACTCAAGCGAGATTAAGTGTACTTGGTAAAAAAAAAAATGTTGATACATTTGCCTTTCTATTATATAAACAGAATTCCACATGGGGGAAAGTAAGCAACTCCCAGCTTTGTTCTGAACAAGCAAAGCAGGAGCGGTGTGACTCTCCCTGGCTCTTTACTGTGAGCATCACAAAATGTGTTCTCCACTTAGTGGCCAACAGCCCTGTGTGGAAGGAAGCCTGAAAATACAAATCCTTGCTTACAACTCACTAGCTGAATACCATGCAAGATTTGTACTTCATTCAGGAGAACCAGAAGTATCAGGTACCGTATTTGTTTCATAGATTTTTGCAGGTCTGCTTGGTGGCAGGATCCAGGAATTGAATTTAATTAAATGCTAAATCTTAATGAACACCTAGGATAGCATAAAAAAACCTACAACTTTGCCAAGAAAAACAGTTGATGTTATCAGCTGACATCTCTATCTGTCTGTGACAGTGAAACAGTAGGTGTTGTGCCAGACGAGCTCTAGTCTGTTCCAATGGACTGAATGAATGCTAGGCACAGGCAGAATATCTTCGATTCAGATTCATCCCAATGTAACACAACTCTCAAACTCTGGGACCTTTCTGTGGTGCAAAGTGAGGTACAGCAGGAAGGTTCAATCAGGAATTTGACTTCAAAAGCCCCTTTCCAACCAAAGCTGTAAGGCTAATGGAGATACAATCACAACTGCCACAACTCTTTTGAGAGTGTAAAGGCTCTTCAAATGGAAACAAGAAGCTAGAAGCCAACCAGCATTTCCTGTGGAGGGAGCGTTCCGTGCCGGCTCATTTCATTCAGCACCACACCATCCTCTTGATTCCATGTTTTAATTTTGTTAAACCATGAGAGAGGGCTGCACACGGCTGGTTTCCTGAGTAATGAACTCGAGAGAGGGTCAGGGTTTAGTACAGCCATGCTTTGTAGCAGATGATGGGAACACAGTTAAGTTTCTAAATGCTTTGACAGACAGAGTGTGCAGGGTAAGGATATGATAGAACTCTGGATACCTGCACATTGCCAGTGGTAAGTAAAGAGGGTTCTGAACTGCTGAAAGTAGGAGCAAAGCTGTTGTAAATCTGAGATGCCCTCAGCAGGAACATGGTCCTTAGTCATCTCTTGTACTTTCCAGATTTAAACTGGACTTTGCTTTAAGGATCACAATTTATCTCACATCGATCTTCTCATTAAAATGGCCTAGACGAAGAATGTTTTAAACATTTCCCATGTGGTTATTCCCAGTTGGCAGGTATGGGTAAATGACAGCATGGCTTGGAGGGAAACACTTTCAAATCATATTTAGAACAGATCCGCTCTTAACTGCAGAAAGAGCCTTTTTATGTGGTGCCAATATTTTCACAATAATACTTCACTGGGCATTCTTCTTTGGTCTGTCATAAAATTCACACGTACAAGACATGAATGAAGCGATGAAGGGTACAAGTCTGCAAAGACTTGTTATTTAGGCTGTATTTTAAGCAAATTTAAGACTGACTAATTACTCTGGGTGCCTTACTTGAACTACTTGAAAGAGCCTCATTCTCAAAGGGCCTGTAAAATAGACCCCTCTCAGGAATCACAAGTTTGGTCAGCAACACCTTGAAGAAAGCCAGTACTGAACAAAATATGTATTTGCCTACAATCCACCTAAAGCAGAAGACCACAAAGAAGTCAAGAACATTTAGGAGTATTTTCTTCTGTGAAGCATTAACAAATCACACATTTGTTAACAAACATCAGGACATGAGTTTTTCTTCCAAAACCAAGTGCATTCCGTAGAAGCACATGTATGAACTATCCAGGCAAAAATAAGAAGATAGGCGTGATGAACTGTATCCAGACAGGACAATCTTTCCTATTTAATTTGGTAACAGAATTTTAAACAGGGAGCTGAGAAACATCTTGAGCATGTCACTACCTCCCAGTGAGCTGCTTCAGCTGACAGAGTGGTGCTGACAGGTTGTCTTCATTCAGAGAGAGAGCTGACAGCCTAACCTTATGGCTTTACCAAAGTCTGAGTCACGCCGCTGTGTCGTATTACAACATGCTCCCCAGAAATAGAAGTAAGAAGAAATTCTTTAGTATATTGTCCTCATGGTGTGTGAAATGGGGAAGGGGGTAAACTTCTGAAAGAAGAAAACATTTACCTGAGCCACTGCCTTTTACTAAAGCTGTGAAGTGAAACTGAGCAGAACTCTAAACACTTGTTCTTTGGTCTTGCTTCAGGTTGTTACCTACATACCATTTAGTTCAGAGGCACCGATGCACGTGGGACAGGGCAGGGAGCAAAACAAAAGTGTTTGTTTCTCCTCCTGACAGGGACATCCAATGCATCCACCCAGGCAAGTATACTGAAGTTCTCTGGCTCTGCAGTTTTTGCCTTCCCTTGCAGGAAAGCAACTAGCTGATGCCCGTAGGTCCCTTGCTGGCCTTGTTTTCTAGCTACAAACATAAAACATGTCTCCTCCTGCGTTAACATCTTGTACGCACTGCCAGTTTGGACCAAGTTTATGGGATATGAACATACAAAGCTGAAGCTGCCTCCGAGGTCTGAGGAGCTGACAAACAAGAACAGAAACTGCAAAGGCAGGAAGCCTGTTAGAAGAGCGATTACCAGCATGCGTCAAGAATATATGACACTTCTAACAGCATGGTCTCCAGGAGACTTGTCTCCGCTACAATCAAACACAAATGTTCTTTTGGGGTATGGTTACACTTGAAGCCATTTACTCTGCTCCTTGGTATCAAAGGAGGCCCCATATCTAGAGTATCAACCAAGGACAAAGTTCGGTGGAACTGGGTGGGGCTCCTGTATATGATGTTGTTCACTCAGAAACGGACAATTAGATCTTTCAAATCGTACATGAAACCAGTCTCAGCTCAAAAACAAGCACAAAAACATCAAGAGAAAGAGTTGAAGTGATACTTACGCGGCATGATCCCTTGGCTCACCAGCTCCTCCCGTGTGCGTCGCTGCTGGAGCTTCAACTGCAGCACTGCACAACAGCAGAGACAGGGAAGAGAAGGAAAACCATCAGTGTGAGAAGCAACTGAGCACACATTTTAAAATGCATTGTTTTCTTCTTTGGACGTTCAGCGAGCAGCAGAACAAGCAGATCCCCTCCCGCCGCACTGCCCTGCACCGCTGCAATTGCAGAAGTGGCTGCAAGCATCGAGGTTTCCGTGTTCTGCTGTGGGTAACGAGGGGAGGAAGTTGCAAAGGGTCTTGGCAGGGTGATAAAAATGTGCACAGCCAGGGCTGTTTCTCAATTCTTTCTAGAGCATCAAGGTCTTACAAACCATTAATATTAAAAAACAAACAGAAGAACGCTGTCTGACAGTACTCCAATAAAACCAGAGTGACACTCCAACTGCTAATGACTCCTCAAAACCCAAATTACTTTGTGCAGATTAAATTGATCTGAGAAAATTATGGGTCATTAGGTTCTCTAAATTACAGGACCAATTTCCTTCCTCAACTGAGAAATTCTTTCACCTTCACAAACATCTCATGAAAATGAAATATCATGGCTATCTCTACAAGAGTCCTTATCCCACAGGAGAAGGAATCTCTCTTCACTAGAATGTCCTCTACTTACTGGAGTGCAACAGAATATATGCGTTACCTGTGTACGATGCAATTATCTATTTTTTTTTTCAAATGCAAATGACCAGTTCACTCATAATTTCAGCAGCTAGATTTTAACAGCAGTTTCCATTCAAACTATATAATCAAAGCAAAATTGTAGAAGTTGTCCTTACAAATGTTCAAGGGCAACTTCCATACAAAAGGTATCTTGCAAAAGCAAAGAAACATACACGCACACACGCACAGATTTAGGACAACCTGAGAGAACAGACACTGAATCTCATCTGCAGTCAAGCCCAAGCTCCTAAACACACTCAAGATAAAACAGTATGAATAGCATGACATCTTCCTTGTTTAAACTTCAATTTCTCTGTCAAGTTCACGTTGTATAGTCCACTCAAGAGAAGTCCACACAGATGCAGCAGAACTACCAGAGAACAAAACTGTTCTACAATCTTATTACAACCCTTACACTTCCTTTCTTAAGTATTCTTTTGGTCCAGTACATTCATTTCCTACACTACACCCAAATTTATACTGTACACACCCTAAAGCAGAGATCAAAAACCTTAAGCAGAAGATGGCACTTCACCTACTTGCATACATCAGCCCATTTTACCTGTTTCCTTAAACCTTCCATCTGCCCTTTGCATTAAACTGAGCTACACCTTCCAATAGGGCATCTGGTCTTCATGTGAAGTTGGCGAAAGATGAAAACCCCATGTCACATACCATGACTTCCGTGGTTGCTTGCACAGCAGCTAATCATCCTCACCTCAGCTAGGCCGAACTTGCCTAGCTCCAGCTCCCAATGGCTCTCGACATTCTTTTTTGTTTTTCTTTTTTTTTTTGTTTACAACAATGTGAATATAATTCCTACATCTGAAAGCACTTCCGCGTACAGTGTTCAACCCAGCTACCTCTCTTCTCTTATTTAAGCCAAAGGATTTCTCAGGGGGTTGAGGAGTGCTCCTGCATGGCTGGGTTGTTGCTAGCATTAATACAAAGAGGAGGCGAGACCTCATCCTCCTGCGAGCAGTCTCAGCCCTGCCAGGTAACTCTCATTATGCGACATTTTTTCCACTCCTAAGCCATTCGGGGGGCTCATTTCTGTAGCCTAAACTAGCACATCTTACCAAATGTACACCAGCTAAGCACTGACTTATAGCATCCACCACCCTAGCTTTAAGTTCAGATAAGCTCAACATTACTCATTTCTTCCCACTTACACATCTAGCAGTGTATCTGTCAGCTGGTTTTGCCACTTGGCTATTTATTTGGTGGGACCCCCTGCCTTCCTCACTGTGCCAGCTATCTCCTCCACTTACCTCCCCAGCTGACTCACCTTTTCCCCAGCACTAGGACATTCAGAGATGAGTTCTCCCACTCAGATGCAGACAGAATTTTCTGCTCCTTGGTGTACACACCTGTAGTTATGCACATTTCACCCAACTGTCCCCATTTGCCTATATATATTTTTTTTTTTAAACCATCACTAAGATCATTTATGACTTCACTAATCTTTGTTCCTTCCACACCTTTAGCAGCGCTTGTTTCCAGGCCATGATGAGCTGATCCCAACTAGAAACTCTACCTCCTTTGATTACAGGCAGCTCTTAAACCACTTAAGCACGACATCATTATATTCAAAGACACTTTTAGAAACTAAAACATACTGCACTATGTTAGAGAACTTACACAAGTCTGTTACACCCAGGCAACAGCCCTGGAAACCAAATTTCCAGTATCAAAACAACAAAATTGTGCTTGAGCAGACCTGCTCTCCTAAAATGGAAAAGCTGCATAATAGGATTATATCGCTGCTCTTATTTAATTATCAAATTTTCCATAGCTTTTTCCCCCTGGAACTGATATTAGATCACCCTCTGGTTACTCATTCTCACTTTTTCACTAGCAGTGCAAGGTTCTACTTCTCTTTCACTCCTCTGAAACCTCCCTACTACTACCAGACTTATTAGAAATCATTGTCAGTCAGACAGAACACGAACTTCACAAACAGCTGAAAAATCCCTTCCTGAATTCAGCTTCCCTTATGAATTTTCCAAATATAAATTAGTTCTATATCAGTTACCATCTGCTACCCTTTTTCTCTACTCATTTTATGCACCTATTATTTTTAAACACCACATCCCCTCACAGCAAGAAGTAGCAATTGTCAAGAGGACCAAACCAAAGAGTAGGAAAAAGGTCATTTTCTGGATATTTTTAATAGCTATTAGGCAATGCCTGGGATTAATAAATGTATATGCATATTAAGCAGAACTTACAATCAGCACTTTTTTTCCCAATACAGTTTATTCTGGGAGGAGGGCAAAAAAAAAAAAGGATTAATTCAGCTCACTTCTGAATTCATTTGGTTTAAATAAGTACTCAGAGTTCCAAACACCATTTTGTATATTTAGGAGATCACCTGTTTACGTGTGCAAGTGTGTGAACCCTATATATAGATTAACAGATGTCCCAAGAACCAATCCAAGGCTGTTCCATGTGGAGCTCAGCCAAGGGTCTAGAATGACCAGAGAAATACAAAGTTACTCAAAGACAGACCGAGTGCAAGTCTTTCAATCACAAACCAACCATCTCCTGTTTCCTTTAAACCCGCAGTTAAAACTTTATATTAGTTTCCAAGTCAGGAAAGAGCATATATCTGCTGGCTGGAAAATAACTCACGTCTCTCATAAAACTCATGTCTGTGTAACATTTTCTAAGCTTTGCATCCTTGCCTGATCCTCCCACCAGAAAATGAGAATGTCTGATCTATTTCATAAGTTTTGAAATACACTTAAATTTGGACAAGGCTTCTAGGTCTCTAATGGACTCCTTTGAGAATGACTAAGACACACCCCTGTTCACTGCAGGGGAAGTTGGGACTAGATGACCTTTAGGGGTCCCTTGCAACTCAAATGATTCTATGACTATGCTTCCAGAGCATCTGGAAGATGGTACAGTGAGTTGTTGGCAGCCATTTAGAAGCAGGGAAAAGCAGCACTTCTGTGAGTGTGTAGCAACAGACAACACTACCTACTTAGTAAAGCTTTTAAAGAAATAGAGCAAGCTGTGACCACTTTCTGTTCATCTTAACATAGAACTGCAGAACACTGAACTCATGGGCACTGTCTGCTAATGGCCGGTGGCAACAGAGACTGCACCCACACTGACCATAGTACCAGGGTGCCTCAGCAGTAAGCAGTGGTAAGAACAAATATTTATGATGAGTAAAGTTGTTTTTCGCAGCTTGCCATCTAAATCTGCAACAGCGTGTCTGCCCCTAGGTGTACCTACCTGAAAGCTCCTCAACTTCTAAAGCACACTGCATGTGTAACAGCGTGCACAGGGCTGCTGAAACTAGGCCACAGTCTCTGCATCTCAACTCCTTAGGAGAAAAAAATACTTCAAGCCTATGTCACAAACCATGACAGATTTACAACAACAAATTAAAAAAATATTCTGTATTTCCTGTTGCTTGTAACCAGCAATGAGAGGTGTGCGGCTCTGAGCCTGCTGTGAGGCCCAAGAGGCAGTATACCCATTTCTGCCAACCTTTTCTCCTAAGGAAACCCCACAGACCCTGAAGGTGGCCTAAGCAAAGGGAGGGGAGGCAGAGTATGCAGCCCAGTGCAGCAACGGAGTGAGCAGAGACCAGAGCCATGTGCTGGCTGGTTGCCTGGTTGCTGGTGGAGACCGCTGATCGATTTTCAAAGTCAGTGATTGCAGTTTGCCCTATATAAAAATTCCTCTTTGCAACCCAATCGATAAGTCACGCGATTGGAATTGGAAAGAGAAACTAGCAAAGAGCAAGTGAAATTAGCCCAGCCTCATTACCATAACTGAGCAAAGTGCAAGGCATTAAGTTAAAGCAGTGAAAAGCAAACCATGCACTTCAAGGCTCATTACGGGCCACGGTGCTTTACATGTAAGCGCTCAGCACCTCTGCACACCCATGTGAGAGCCCAGAGTTGCAGCACGCTCCCCACTCCCAGGACAGCAGGAACACAAGCTGTCACACCGAACAGCTGGAATGCAACCAGCTCAACTACGATATACAGAAGTACAAGAAAGGTTTGACAGCATGGGATAGCTAGTGAGGAAAACCACTGCAGCTATTTGTGTAACACTAACTTCAATATGATAGCATTTGAGAGGCAAAGCCCCATTCCAGCCATCCCTCAACCACCAGCAGCCATTCTAATTACATCAAGAATTTTTTCCTAGCTTCTGCTACATTAAACAGTCACATCTGACCAGCAGCTGTGGAATATGCAGTACATCAACCCCTGGTTTCAGTGGACATTGTATCTTTGGTTTATGACAATTTCAATCACTAGGAGATGTATGGAGAAAGCTTTCCCCCGGCACCACAAATGGTCTCAGCGCTATTTTGGCTCCTCCTGCTTACAACTGAAAGGCTGACTTGCATCGGCCCTTCAAGGGGAAGCCAGATTACATCCCAGGTCAGACACCAGCAAGAAGAGCATGTAGCCACCTTCAATAGCAAAACCGTTCTGGACTGAGGCAGCAAAGGGTGCTATTCTGAGGTGTCAACAAGAAGCTACAAAAAATGACAGCTCTATGAGTCTGTGACCCATGAGTGAGTACACAGTGGTCAAAATGAATTTTGAAAATAATTCTCATATTGCTCAGGCTGATAATTTTTTCAGAGCTGCCTTTTGTGCAGTTGACTACAGCAGCCTATGACACGGAATTTGCTAGAAAGCTGGGTGCCAACAAAGAAAAGCCAACTTTGGGGCCCATTTTAAGGGCAATTTTCTCAGGCTAACAGCGTTTTAATCCACTAACTGCTGATGGGAAACACACGCTGGCTTTGCATTTAAGCAGACTGTGCAGTTAGCAGAGAAGCATTTAAGTGAAGCAGACTGTAAATGACACCCAAACTGCAGGGATTATATGGCAGTTTGCTACCCAGGCAAGGGGCTGCCAAAAATCTGTGTCCCTCTGCGAGGTGAAGGAGAAGCAGCAGAGTGCACAGCTGATCCTCAGTCTGCAAGCAGCCACTGGTGCTGCAAGCAGCATCCCTGTGATTAGATTCATTTGGATGCATTTACAAGAACAGCTTGGAGTGAGCCTGAGCAAAGGGACTGTTAAGCAGAAGTTTATTTCTTTACTACGTGAGATTATCTCACATTTCACTACCTCTTTTCTCCGCTGCAGCAACAACAGCTGCTATTAAAATGCAGGCAGTTTCCTCATCTCTTCCTATAGCAACCATACTATGGCAAAAATTTGGTTTGGGAGGACGAGATGGAGAATTGGTTTAGTCTCTCAAACTGCTGCAAGGACTTTTGCACTAGAGGCATACTTCACTGACTTCTATTCATGCTGCGCTCGCCTGTTCATGCGAGGCAGGATTGAGGTCCACCTCGCTGCAGCCAAGGAGGAGGTCTGGGCCACACCTCCTGAACAGGAAACAAAACCAGCATCAGAGTGGATCCTTGCTGCAGGTCCTGTGAACAAACAATTTCTTAGCAGCACTGCAACAATCAGCACATCCAGCTGCAATATGCTTAGGTGGGCAGGTGTCTCATACAATTTGGGTGATATATATATGAGTGCTGACAACCTCCTTACCCAGCTTGCCCAAGGACAGATGAACACTGACACAAGGCCAACCAGGAGGTTGAACTTCAATGTCATTTCAATAGCACTTCAAGTACAAAGGACTTCAAACCTTTCTCACAACCACCTTTTCTTATTCTCTTGAGAGCACAACTCATTGTACATATGGGAACAGGAATACAATTCTCAAAAAAACAGAACAGATCCCTCCACCTCCAAAGCTACAACCATCAGAATATTTCACAGTAGGTGGGCAAGCAGTAATCCAGGGATTACTGCTGTGGGTCATGCAGTGCTAGATTTTTTTCCATTCAGCACTTCAAAAAGCTTTTTAAAAGCAGCTGATAAGTATAGAAAAGGCATGAGTCTGGGCATCTCAGCTGGACGTTTAAGAACACAAAGAGAAGGAAGAGAGAAAATAAACCTTTCACTCTCAGGACAAGAAGAGCTGGTTTCTTGATAAAATCATTCTCTTCAAAGTTTCTGTAGAATTTTACAGCTCAAAATGTTATTGGATTGTATACGATCACGACCAAGACATGCAGTCCCCAGAGGCCTGCTGACAGATGAGATGCTGCATAGCAGTGGCCCAAAGGCCTGGCTCCGGATGCCAGAAACAAAATTCAGTGACAAGGCAAAAGCTTTTTGTTGGGAAGATGCTGTTGGAAGAGAAGTATGAAATAGGAATCATCTTTCAAAATGTTTTTAAAGTATGAGGACATACTTGCATGTGTTATCATTTAATGAGTCCATGTCACGAGGCATTAACTCTTTTAGTGCACTTACACAAATATGGATTCTTTGATATCACTCATGTAGCAGAATCAAAGATCCCAACCTACCGAAGAAATTGGTCCCGAAAGAATATGGAATGAGAAGCAAATACACAACCAAAAGCAAAAGGATCTTCTCCATCCTCACACACTACCACAGGGTAGCTTGCACACACCACTGAGCACAGAAGAACCACCTTACCAGGTCATTTTTGAGGCTTTAATATCAAATTCAACACAATGCCAAAATCAAAGTAATCTAAATTTTAAGATGGATTTCAAAGACAAAGCCATCATTCACAGCAATTCTAGTTTTGTGACCAGGTAACATTACCAAACAGACAAAAGCAGTAGCATGGTAGAAGTGTAATGACATAACATGATCTAACCTCAAGGAAGGACCAAATCCTGTTTGGTGCTTCTCAAAGGCTTGAGTCAGCACTGCAGTTCTACAGTGGTGCAATGTGCAGGTGTGGAAGGAAGAACAGGTCCATAGGCTCAGGAGTTTACAAACTCAGTCTTCAATTTCACAGACACGTTTACTACACAGGTACTGCTCACATATGTACACTGAATAGATGCACATCTTTATTACTACTGCAATCCAAAAGTTACACCAAATTCTGCACATTTCTTGTTATGTTAGTTTAAAGGAAACACCAGCAGTTGTTGTGGATTTTACAGCAATTGCCTTTACCTTCTTCCTTCCTAGTTTGTTTAAATTCCTGCAATTCCATACAATCTTGAGGTGGTTAATGAAATTTTGCTCATTGCTTTTTAATGCAACGTAAGCTTTGTTTTCTTACTAGCATTTTGAGTCAGATAGATATATTTCATATTATTGTACATATGAGATACGTTAGTACATTAGTCTTTCCATCTAACACAGAGAAGCCCACTCTAACAGCCCACACCTAATAGCCCATTTCAGCACTCACTGAAACTGTTAAAATAGGCCTTTGACAAATGAAGCTGGCATTTTTAGTGAAATATGCAACATGTAAAAGTGTGCAACAAGCTCATCAACAGGAAAAGTGGGTCTTCCTTCTGTGCAATGTATCAATTCCTATAGAATTATTTAGTCCCAGAAATACTGGTTAGGTGAAAACCAAGGATGTGAATAGCCAGGCACATATCCCTATCTATGGAATCTGGCTACCATGCATGATCCAACAGATGACCTGTAACAAAATACCTAGATGGAAAGGTCTACTAAAATTGACACATCAGTATCATGAGACAGTAAGTACGTAACTGCCTCCTGTTATCTGTGATGAGTGCTTGTTGATGCCATCTGTATATCCATTGTTGCTATCTATAGCTGGAAGGGAAGCCCTGAGGGAAAATTTTGACTTCATAGAGAATTTCCCAACTTGCCACATGAAGTCAAATCACAAGTCCATACTGATTTATATGTTTCCATGAAACAACAAACAAGAAAGAACCAACATTGCCCTTAGCCACCTTGCAAAAAAGACCCCAGAAAGAAATTCTCCGAGATAACTTAACGTGACGTGGCAGATGAGGACGAATGAAGGAAAAAGAAGGAATGGACAGACATATCCTGGCAGTCAGATCTACAGCTGTCTCCTAAAGAGACAGAACAAAAGGCAAGCTGCATTAGGAAAACACACTTGTGCTCTTTTCATTTCATTCTTGTACAAACAGAGGCATCTCTGCCTATAAGAAGTAAGAGCTCCAACAATCTTATTTCCCTTAAAGCCAAGACATCAGAGTTTCTTTTGTTTTGTTTTGTCTAAAAATTATACAGGAGACAGGTAAAAGAATGTTTAGAAACAACAGAATCTCAGCGATTTTTCAGACTATTTTAAATCCCTCGTTCAAGGGACAACACATGTTTGTGCATTCCTATTAAGCAGAAGAAAAATCAATTCTTGAGAGAATGCCAAGTCATAAAACGCACGATTGATTACGCACGTTTATCATATTAGATTTAATGAGGAAAAGCTTTCCATGCCTCTTCCCGCAACAAGAGACGCGACAGCGCATTTTTCCTTTACAGCTCAATTTCTGCTGCACACAGAGCTCCTGTGCTCTACCAGCCTCTCACATCAAGGCCAAACCTTCCCCGAACACTTCTCAAGGACTGCACTGGCCCAGAAATTCAGCCTTCCTTCTACTTCAGGGCACCCTCTACAGATAGAATTTCTCAGCTCCCTTCACAGAAACTTCCTCCTGGTGAAGACATCACAGAATTTCTGTACAAAAAGATGGCATCCTTAGACATACGAGCTGTATTATTTGGTTTTCCACCAAAGTGAGGAATCAATTCTACATTTCTAAGATTTTCTTATTTGAAGAAGTGGAAACCAAATGCAAATTAAAGCAAATGCTTTTTTTCATAAGTGGTAGAAAAAAAGAACTTTGAAGTATGCAAATTCAAACACAAAACCAGCATTTCTTTGGAAGAACTAATTAACTGATTAAAAAGGGATCTTGGAAAGTGGGTCTTTATAATTTTAAATTAGCTGGCTTTAGCATCCCTCTCCCAGCTTCAGTCTGTTTGACTGTGCTGACAGTTACTTCACAGGACATGAAACAAATTGGGGTTTGCCCAGCATACATACTGCACGCAAAATACAAGCTCAGGGCATTCCCTATCCACCTAGCATTCCTGCCACCAGCTACTGTCCAAATCACAGCATCCTCTTTTAGCTAGAAATTCAGGTAGATGCTACAAGGAACTACTGCACTTCCTTATGAAAAACACATCTTTGCTGTTTCCTCAAAGAACATATGCCACAGCCATGACATAGAATCACAGAACAGCCTAGGTTGGAAGGGATCTTAAGGATCATTTAGTTCCAGCCCTCACTCACCACATCATGCAGCTCAAGTCCACGTCAGGCAGCTCAGGTCCATATCCAACCTGGCCTTGGGTGCTTTCAAGGATGGGGTATTGACAGCTTCTCTGGGCAGCCAGTGTCTTCCCACTCTCTGAGTAAAAAAATTTTTCTAATATCTAACCTAAATTTTCACTTTTTTAGTTTAAAACCATTTCCCCTGGTCCTATTACTATTAGATTATATAAAAGTGAGGTTTGAATAAAGATCCCCACCTTTTTACTGCAACAACTTGCTGCATTCTTTACAGTCAAGGGACAGAAATTCTACTGTCATTGTGTTTGCACTTGTGAAAAAGTTCTAAGTTTCAGCTATGGTCATTGTGTATTGTACACTGTACAGCAGAAGTCAGTTCCTCCACAGAAGCATGGTATGGAAGCTGATTCTCAGAGTTCACTTTACACACAAAAAGCACATAAAATCCCCTCAAGCTCAACTGTGATCATACACACCTGTCTGCTACTTTTTGCTTTCTCTTTGCATATTCCTTCCTTGCAAATGTCTAGACTTTAGATCTCCAGAACACTTTGGTTTGGGTGTTGAGCTTTTTTTTTTTTTTTTTTTTTTTTTTTTTTTGCATAAGAGAAGTTCCACAACCTTAAACACAGATCAGGGGCTATAGACTTCATGTGCTTCTTAAGTGCCATCATTGCTGTAAGTACCTAAATAATATAATTTTGTGCAAAAAGTCAACCAGCAAAATAAAAATTAAAAAAGAAAAAAAAAAAAAAAAAAAAAAGAAAAAAACACCCAAAAGCAGCAGACTACAGCAGCTTGTGTGACCACTTGACTTCAGCCTGGTGGACAAATTCTGCGGGTGTTTCAATAGCTCCTGCTGGCTCAGAGTTCTTCTGAAGGCCACAGAGGAGCAGCAGGTACCCTCACACTGCCTGATCCGCTGTCAGAGGTGAGCTTTTGCTAATGTTCAGAACAAAGCAAGTGAAGGGCAGACACGTTTCCCTTCCGTTGCTCCTTGCAGTGAAGAGGCAGCAGAGACAGCTTCGTGGTGACTGCACTTGCAAACCGCTGTACTTAGATTCACAGTCACATGTTGGTCCTGAAGACACCATCCTTGTACTGAACTGCCTACAGTCAATGTGACAACTATTATTAGCAGCTGGGAGAGTCTCTCAGTGAGGCACAAAGGCACTGTTAGTTTAGTATCTACTCGTAAAATGTCATCTGTCACTTCTGAATGGCACAATTTGAGATCTGAGCATGGAAAAGGAGGTAAGCTGCAAGCAGGCTTGGGATATCCATTCATAAGTATCATGTGGAAAGAAGTGAGAAAGCTTTGGAAAGTGAAAATGAAGAAAAAGAGCATCAGAAAAGCATCACATGGAGCATTTTGACAGGGGCACCAAAATAAGAACGAAAACATCAGAACTGAAATAGGGACAGGTTACATGCTGCTTGCAATGATGACCAAATGACATGAAGGGCATGTATATGGTCTGGCTTCCAGCACTGCTGCGCAATTTGCTGAGATAAGCAATGGAAGAACATAGCTCCTACGGCATGCCATTCCTACCAAATAACCACAGCTGTATTCTCCATGCATTCAATACTACAGAAATAATAAGCAGCACAAATAAAATTCACATGGAGAAAGCTGAAAGCAGATCTGTTCTCTCAGACAGCCAAAGGGTGTCCATCCCTCAGTTCTGCACAACAGCCCAGCCGTGCAAAATGTTTGTGCCCTGCCAAGTGTGCCTGTGCAGAAGGTTATCAATCAGATGCACGGCAGAGAAGCTGGGGGAAGTACTGGGCCCTCAGACTCCGTGAGCTTCAGCTCTGTGAGCTGCCTCTGGGCATGGAGGCCTCAGAACAAGATCTTTGTAGGCACAGCTGCAACATATGATGCCTGCATCTACCATGGAGGAAAAACAGTTATCAACAATCTGTTAAAACTTTTGAGTAGTTGCCTTTTTTACAAAAGATTTTCTTTACAGCTGTTTACTTTTGAAAAGCTGAATTAAAACGAGATTGTCCAGAAAGCCTGGATGTCATCAATTTTCACCATCAATTTAGGAAGGAATCCATGCCCCAAGCTGAACGTCCCCTTCCTGTCATTGACTTTCTCACACATTCCTTACTAACTTCATCAGGCTCAGTCTAACTTTCGATGGCAGAATTGCAGACTAGAAAGTTCGAGCCTTGATTTTCTTGGAAGAATACTTACTACATCATATAAGCCTTCTTACAGTTCTACACACCTCACTGAACATGGAGAAAAATTCTGAATACGCTTGTCAGCAAAAAACATTTAGTGGTTCTGACTCGTAATCACTGTACTGTAATGTACTTCAACTACTGCAGGTCTGCTCTTTCCTTCAGATACTCCATGCTAGTAAATTTTACATAGCAACAAGGCAGAACATTGCATATACCTCCACTAGCCCAAGTTAGCAAAGCAAAAAAGAGCCATGAGTTCTGCTTTAAATTATGCCATTAATTAGATTATGCATCCACTGAGAGGCCTCCTGCAAGGAGAAGGAACAGGATTTGCCCATCTGGAGTCACTGTATCTCTTTGTTAAATAAACTTAAGCTATGTCAGGGGCCATATTCTGTTTTCTACCATAGGCTGCAGAAGTTCTTGCCAAGAAATATGTTGCTTTAAATTTTGAATCAAAATTTATTGATGCAGCAGGTGACAAGATCGGTAATTTGATGCTGAGAAAAGATTGGGTAGATAGGAGTCAGGGCACTGAAATGAAAGATCAAAACAGGCACTTATTTTTTGGTTTAGATATTCTTTAAGTCGTTAATCAATGATTTACAGGAGTGAGAGAATGCTGAAAAATCTGAGGTGAGTAGTGACATATCTCACAGTTGATGAAAGGACCACAATTAGATTTACATGGGCAGCCTGATGTGGATCTCAAAGACATGAGCAACTGTCACCGGCCCTTATCTTCTCTGGGAAGGAGAGCTGCAGTGACATCTGTCTGGCAAGAGCTCTAAACAAGCATATCAGCTCCAGAAGTTGTTTCTGGATGCAAAACAGGCAATCTGAGCTTAAGCATTACAATTTTGTTTTCAAAAAAAGCATCTACTTTTCAACAGCTGCCAGGAAGTCTAAGCATCAATCATTAGCTGCTTAAAAGTACAAACACAGATCTTTTCTTAAAAAAATACAGAAAAACAAATAATTATCAAAAAAGCAATAATTACAAGGCTGTGTGTCTTTTTCAAGCTTTATAAAAATATTTTCTTGTTGCTAGGAATATCAGTACCACAGCACTACGGCTGTTGAACATGAAGCTCTTAGCTCAACTGTGAAGAAAATCCAGTTGATGGGGCAGGAAAATACTGCAAATTTTACTTGGTATCATTACCAGTTCAAAGCATTGTCTGCATAAATGCTATTGACAGCTGCACTCCTTGCACTGCACCCACTTTATATTCTTTTCATTTCTGCATGTGTTGAGTCCTTACATCTCCTTACTCCTGCAGGTCTGAGACTGAAACTCATTCCTTTTAGCACTATTTTGTGCAAACGAAAACTATTATAGTAGATCTTTTCTGAAAAAATGAATTAGATTACAGCGAGGTAAACAAGTTAGCCTCTGCCCCTCTCCTCCTCCTCCTCCCCCCATTCCCAGCATGAAAATAGCTAGGGCTAAAGCAACAGCTGGGGATCATTACACTGACAGGAATAGTTCAGTAAACTCCAAGAGGGGAGAACATGTCATATCCAAAAAAACTAAAAACACATTAGGGCAGCAGGACCAAAAAAAATATGTGAATTCAGCTTCAGGGATAAAGTGATGACTCGCTTTCCACTGATAAAGACTGACTTATGAAAACACTGGTCAGTCAATGTTAACCCTTTCCTGAAGCTTCCCACTCTTGATGACTTATGCCATAAAATTAACAAATACCCTGAAACATCTCTAGTCTTCAGAGTCAAATGAAGTACACTGGGGATTTAATAGAAATAAATTGCCTGCTTACTGCCAACTTTGAGCCACTTTACCTTAATACCTCACTAACTTACCTTCACCGTGCCATGCATTTGCAGAGTGGCTGCAGAACAAGGCTATACACACTGGCTGTACCTCTGGATTTGCAAAAAGGAAAGCCAACGAGTTAACCTCCCATATATTTGTTATATTTTCTATGCTTTTCTGTGTCATATTTGCCTACGCCGTTCTGAATTTTGGGATACATGAGGCCGGAGAGGAGCAGGAGGCTCAGAGTTGCTGCAGTGACATTCTGTGACTGGTTTCTGGTGGTCCTTATCCATGTATTTGCAGAAGGCATCGCTTTAACATCTCCCCCAGCATCTTCGGGTTCACCCTGAATGAGGAAAACATCGCTCAACCTTGACAGAAAAAGGCCAGCCCACATTTCTGCGAGATGCCTGGGATGCACTCTCTTGCTGGGGATGCCCTTGAAGTTGAAGCCTCCCCATCCCTATGGGCAGGTTCTTCTGCCCTCTGCTGGAAGAGGCACGGGCCACCCAGCAGCCTTACCTTCAGGTCTTGGGAATTAGGACAATGAGGCCTAGATCGCTCCTGAAGAAAGCTAAATATTAACAAGCACTTGCACGACTCCTGATCTCTTCAAAGTGCTGAACAGATATTAATAGTTTAATCAAAGGCTAAGCTAACTCAAATTACCTCACATTTGCTGCGGACCAAGAATGTGCACGCAGTTACCACAGATCAGATGGCCTGCAGTAACTTGTTCGTGCCGGGGCCCCGACACACAAATCTTGGAAAAAGACAGCTGAATTTCACTGTCAGGCTCTCAGTCGCATTGAGCATTTTTTGATGCGAGGACTTCCCAAAAGAAAAGCTTGAGAGCAATGAACAAAAGACTTTGCAAAGAGGTAGAAACGTTGGAATTCACTTTTGGAAGCGTTCACTTCTACATCAGAGCCATGAGTGCTCATCAGCTTTAGAGAGGCTTTCTGGAATTTTCTAAAGCTTGCAATTCCTTCCTCCTGCCTTTCATCAGCAGCTCCCATCCCGTTGTGCTAAGAGGCCTAAGAGCCGCAAACTAAACTCTGGTATTTGAAAACTAAATCACTCCAAGGCACTGTTTGATGGAAAACATGTTTATGGATTTTTGGATTCTAGGAATTTTACAAATAACTGCTCCAACATGTACTTTGAAAACTACAAGCACGTGTCCTTTGACTTCCCCACGTCAAATGAATTTGTGTGTGGAAAGGATCAGAAGTTCCAGATCACTTTATGTCAAGTTCCACTTCAAAAAAAAAAACGAAAACACTAAATCAGATTCTGGATAGCATGTTTTCCAAAGACAATAAAACAAGATAAAATTTATTCCAGATAGCCACTTCTCATAAGATTCACAAAGCAAATAGGAGTGAACCTTGTCAGCACAATGCAGACACCTCTTTTTTTGCTTGGCTTTACTAAGAAGTGAAAGCAAAGTGACACCCATCCATTTGTGGGTGGTAAAATGTGAGGAGAGAAGGAAATTAATTTTCTGCCCTTGATGGTAACAAAATTAAGCTGTTCCACTTTTTGCCAAAAATAAGGTACAACGGTCCTTAGAATTTCATTCAGTTCAGTGGTAATCAGTGACTTCCGTAGCTTCTGTAAGGGCTCACATACGATTCCCTCTGCTTCTCCACTGCCTCTAAGATTTGGCTCTGCAAAATACAGTGAATGCTACAGCATAAATACAAAAGGCATCCTGAGATCACAGGAGACTTGAACGGAGCCGCAGAAAAGCTAAAGGGTTATTCTGTACTCTCCTGACATGAAAGAAGTTGGCAGCATGTATTTCTCTTTCCTATCCTTCCTGTTTGGTAGCTGGTAGCAAAAAGCTTTCTCCATTGCATATTAAAATATCATGAATTTTAGGCATGTGGTTAGGCATAGAGGGAGGGCTGATTAGTACTGTTGAACTTTGCAGAGACAACACAACTTTTTCAAAATACAAGAATTCAATGGTCTTAATTCACTTCAACTTCAGATGGCAGCAAGCATTCCTCTATTGATTACAGTACTATAAGATTACATTTTCCTCACTCTACATTTGATCCCACTGTAGAATGCTTGTGATATTTAGTGACTGGATGAAAGATGTATCCTGGCACATCCAAAGGCTGAGCGCTCACCTTCTGTGAAAATCAATGCCTTGCAAATACAAGACAGCTGCAAGTTTGGGGGTTTGGGTCTGGTTTGTTTTTCCCTCTGAAGACTGATGTATAGCAGGTCTTTGTCTCCAGAGCAGACAGAAGCCACCTGGGAATACCATTTATACTAAAGGATTTACTAGTCCCAAATTTTAATTTGGCTTTTGTTTTCTTTTCTGTTTCTACCCTTGTTCTACGAGGAGTATTCCAGTGAAAACCAGCAACAAAAATAGTGATATCTTAAAAATTAATAGAATGATTACTCCTGATATCTGATAAAGGGGCATGGTATGGGGAATGACAGTAGGGGTAGAAACTTAACAGTTCTGTATGGCAGCCTCAGTAGTCCAAGAGCTGTATGTGAGAGAAGAACCCTCTAAATGCAACTGCTAAAATGGTCTTCTACTCACCAGCCATCTCCCTGTAACAAATACGCCTTTATTCTATCCAACTTTCTGTTCTCAACTTTGACCACTCTTTACTTTTTGATCCAAATTGTCATTGCAAGTCATTTTTCTCTCCTCTCAGATCACATTACCCACTCTTAAAATCACTCATCACCTTACTTCTCAGGCCACTGTGTTCAAGACCTTTGTTCAATCCTTCAAGTCCTTATTAAAATTCCACTTGCGGTAGTGAATCCACTACTTCTTACAAATATAACTCTTGTTTATTTGTCACTGGCATGTTGTTACGTTCTGTCATTCTACCCTGTAATCTTTTCCCAGTTCCCATTGGTTGCTGTTTATTATGTTGCTCACTATGAATGGATCACTGTCTGGACTCATCTTTTCAATCTTTTCTTCAAATTCATTCTTGTCATAGACAACGCTCCTTGAAAATTGACACAGAATCATTCAGAATTGTCAAATCCCTATAAAATTCATGTGAATTCGTAGGAGAATTATCTAATACTGAATCTTACTCAGATATACATAAGCCATTCCTTCCACACTCTGCAAACCGCAACATGGAAACTTAAAACATGATATTCTATCCCCTTCAAGACTGAGTTGCCACTTCAAGATAAGCCTTCATACTTTAATAAAATAGCCTTAAAACACTGTTTACAAGAGCTCTACAGGCATAGAGAGAGAAACTGAAACTTGGAAAGGTAAAGATCCAAACACAAATGAAATTGTCCCAAGGTGCAGCACTGCATGTCACTGCACACAGGGCTCCGACCTCATCCTGTCATGCTTACAAGCGCCCTCAGGAACAACAGGTCACAGGAGTCATAGGGAAACCCAAAATCTGGACAACTGCCCAGGCTGGACAGAAAAAGAAAAAGCAGGCAGATTCTACATGGAAAGAAAAAACAACAACAACAACACAAACCAATTATGCAGTGCCTAAAATGAAGAAAGCAGATACTGCTAACCTTCTCGCAAGCTGTGGTATGAATCCTGATATGTGCTTGAACAGCTCTTCCCTTGCTTTGCCACAGTCTCTGCAAGCGGCACAATCCCGACATAGGTAGGCTGGAGTGTCTTGGCTTTATCCAACATATTAGAGGAAATCCCTGGACCTGAAGGCCGATTCTGCAGCACAGGAGGCGTCCCCGCTAATGGAAAGGGTGCTTAATCCTCACAAGAGATCAAACCACACAAACCCTCGCTACCAGGTTTCTGTCACTGTACCGAGAAGGAGAGTGGAAAAAAAAAATTAGTTTACTGCTGGATTCCAAGACTGTGCTTGCATAGGAACACAGAGGTATGCGAGGCACAGACAAAGCCTGACAGCCAACATCTAAAGATTAAAATCAGCAAGCCTCTTGGTAAAACTCGTCTTCCTAGTATCTCAAAGCTCAGGCAGAAACTCCTCTACTTCAGCAAGCGGCTGTAAGCATTCAGGAGCCCAGTATGCAGAGCAGTGCTTATCAACAGATGCGTGGACTTCTCCGTGGGGCCACTGGCAGTAACAGCCAACCTCATTCACCCAAAATAGTGAACAGTTGGTTCTTCTACTCACGCCGCAGACACCTGCCAGACAGGCAATGCCATGTGATTCAGCACTGCCCTCTGCACCTCCCAGCTGCAAACACATGAACCAGGAGCACATCACCGCTCTGCCAGCAGCAGCCACGCCGTCTCTTCTTCCTTCCTATTCCAACTATTATAAACTGAATTTTGGTTGTGGAGAAAGCTCAAATGAGTACTGTGGAAACAGACTTTACACGCATTTGCTTTGAGACTAAGGGCAACTGCAGGTTACTTCACTGCAAGCATGAATGCCTGCCTCTTCCTCCCTTCAATCTTTTCTCTTGACTTACTAGAAACACCCAGATGCAGATAACCAGCAGCCTCCAGGCAATACACTTCTGCAAGCACCAGAATCGCGCAATCCATGCTTGTTTGGATGCAGCTGTCTCACCTGGAGATTATTTAATTCATATAATGACTGTATGTCATACGGCTGTCAGTCTGCAGATACACATTCTACCCAACAAGGTACTGGAACTGGAAGTGGCTGGGGAAAAGCACGCTTCATCCTAACAGCAGTGGGACAGCCAGTGTTCTGTTGTTCCTTAATCTCATGCAATGAAGACCGAGCAAATAAAATAAATAAAGATGCTGGTGGGGGAGGGGGGGGGCGGGAAGAGAGTTGTTCAATTGAAACACACACTTGAAAAAGGTATTTCAGTATCTTTACAGACTATTCAGCAAAGCATGAATAGTAATTAATGTCAACATATGAGACTGAAGCAAGACAGCCTTCACGGTACAGATAAGGTGAATACTCCAAACCTTACAGGAACAGTCTGCCATTTTGTATTATGGCCCCCATCAAAACAGGGCTGACATTCCTCATCTCCCAATGGTCTGAGTCATGTTACAGAGTGAGGCTGCGGTAACAGTCACGAGAAGAAAATCTCTTTAATAATGAAGCTACAATCTGCAAAAAGCGGTGTTCAACCAAACATAAAAACCCCAACTGTGCTGTTAGCAGCATGAGAAGTCATCCTTTAAGTTACAAACTAGAAACTAAGGTAATGAATTTTAACATTTTATTAAACCGTGATTCGAGACTGCATCAGTGACACTTCAGAGCTCCTGCAGCAGCCCTCCTCTAACTTAGAAATGTTTGACCTTCACTCAAAAGAATCCAAACTCTAAAGTTACTATGGGTAAAAAAATATGTTTGGTGATAATGAAAAGCTCCACAATAGCATTATTTTTAAATTACCAATGCAAACCATTAACACACTCTCATCTTAAATTTAGGATTTGTAAAAGTCACGTAAAGATTCAGTTTCACGCTGAACTTTGGCCAATAAGTTCATATTACTGCATATGAGGAGATGATCCCTCTCCTGCACAAACATTAGCTGCAGGAGCTGCTGACCCACAGAGCACAGCACCACTAAAGCCAGCACCAAGGACGAGAGAAACACGCTGCCCACATCTCTTCAGCAGCAACATGGGACTGCACACAGCGCAGGGTCTCACTCTGTGCAGACAGGTCCCCTAATTGCTGCCATTACTGCAAATCTACTCAGTGCCAAACTGAGTCCTGTTCTTCCTGGCAAGGAATACACCATCTGGACAGTGGAAATGACAAGATGCAGCAACAGAGGTCAAAGATTGCTATTACTTTGCCAAGCAGGGCCCCTGAACTCAGCTCACTACTGAGGATAAAGCCTGGCAAATGGGAGCTCCTCCCCTGCCCAGCTGACTCACAGTTCCCCGGGGTGTTGCTGAAATAGCCCCAAGATGCTGCTCGAGTTCTGACAAAGCAAACTTTTAGAATGGAAAGACTGACACCAAGTAGCCAACTATCTGTGAAATACAACATTTTACTGGTGTGCAAAATGATCTAACCAATCCTCTGCTGCTATTACTGACAACTCTATCACGATGAAGATTTCTTCCTCTCAGTGTATTTTTCAGAGCTGCAAATACATACGCAAACTTACCTTTCTTTTTTTCCACGTAGAAAATTGCTTGGAAAGAAAAACATCTGATTGGCTGAATAGCAGTCAAACAAATCTTTTCTTCACTGAGCAACATATTCTAAAATTTCGTTCTACAGTATCACTTTTGGCCTAAGGTGTTACTGAGCATTCTGAAAGGAGGAGCAATTAGCTACACCAGAAAAGGATGGACCACTCCAGAAAGATGTGGATATGGCCCTACAAGCTGTAAGAAGACAAAATACTGAGGAGTCCAGTTTGGAGGATATCTTCAACACATGAGCAAGCATTTGTGAGGCACCTCCTTGCAATAATACAGATTCTAATAGACAAGTAGAGTTATATAAAACACTGACATTACTGCCAGGTGTCAATGACCACCAAGTTAAATGGGTTTCATTTTTTCTGTTTGATCCCAATCTAACAACAATAGAACTGACAATCTGATCAGTGATCACATGAACTGAAATGGCAGTGTGCTGTTACTTTGGATATCAGCAGGGTGGATGGGAAGGTCTGCTTCAGGGCAGAGGTAAGGTGCTCAACGAGTGTCAGTCACTTAGCTGCTCCAGAGAAGTGTCATCAAACCACTTCAAAGCACATCTAGCATTCACTGTTGTGCACAAGCTTTACAGAATAGGCAACACTGCTCTCGGCTGAAAGATCATCTGCATCAGTGGGACCCAGATATTTGCCACAGATTTTTGGTTTGGAAAGCATCAAGCCCAACTTTCACAATCAGTCCACAAGGAATCTATTGAGCCTTACATCATTTGATTTTCACACGGGAAATGAGATAAAAGTTGTGGGAACTTATTCTCCCTCAAGATGCTGCACTGCAATTTATGTCTCCACAAGGAAGTAAAGCGTAACATCAGGTGCACATATGGTTTGCACAGATACTGCTGTGAGCGCTGAGACCTGGTGAGCACAGCACACAACACCCTAAACTGAAAGTCAGTTCTTTTACTGTTTCAAATACGTTCACTAGCTTTCTCTTTTGTTACCTTTCTATCCTCAAGACCCAAGACAGCATACAAGCAGCAGCTTTTTCAAATTTCCAAACTATGCTAGAAGAGAAATACGACAGACTGAACCTCCCTAACGTTAAAGTTTATTCCCACAAAATAATGTATTCTTCAAGTTAAACAAGAAAAAAATTGCTGGCAACTCACTCCAACTTCAAAATGTTCACTTTTACCACCTTTCCCCTCCTTTACTGCCTGAATTCTGTGCAGTTCCCTGTCCTCTCCCCCCAGTAACACTGTTCTCAGACAACACAATGCCTGCAAGGATCTGCATGCACACAATTCAGTGATGAAATCCAAACAATGTACTGCTAAAAACTGGCAAACAGCTGCAATATACGCTCTCTCAGGCAACATGAGAAAGATCCCAGTCAAGGTTTAAGCCAGATGAACCTCAGAACAAATAAGTCTGAGCCCAATATATTGGAAGATCTGTCTCCTGGTACTTCTAGCAAGCAGACAAAAGCCAGAAAAACGATAGGATGTTGCACCTGCACCACTGTAAAGTTTTGCTGCCTTATGACTCTACCAATTTTATACTTTGAAATAAATGCAGACTTCACACTGACACTTGTACCGCTTACTTCTCTGCTGAGGATCACATTTATGTAATGTGAGTTAGCTCTGGATATTCCCAGGATCCTGCCTCCCACCAACAGTGACCTTCAGGAAGAGGTAGAAACACCAGTCCAGGATCACTGTACATTCCTGCTCCTCCAGTTCGCAGGAAGAGCCTGAAGTTTACAAGCCCTGATCTTCTCAACTAGCTGGTGACAGCCAGCACTGCCAGCTAGTGCTCAGCATGTTCCTAGACATACCAGGTAGCCAAAGGTAACCACCATGCAGACTTATGAAAAGGCAAGAGCAGCAGACGTGCCTGGGAACCTGGATGTTTGCCTTCCCAGCTGAGCCACTCTCCAGCCCCCAGCCCACGCTGGGATATACCACCACCCCCGCTTCTGGCAACTTGGCTGTCACTGAGCTCTAAATACTGAGAGCTGAAAGCATAAAAATAGCTGCTGCACAGGCTGGAAAACCTATCAGATGATGTCAACTTGCATTTCGAGCCCTCCTCCCCCACCACCACTTCCTTTCCTATGTCACTTTCTCATTACCTCACTGTCTCTAATTCTGAAAGTGCTTCTCTCTGCATCTTTCAGCTGCCAAAGTGAACTTTACACAGCGTCCAGAGCCAAATCAACCCGCAGCACATATATAAACTCTGCCACCCACCCCATTCCTTGGGATTCATCCAAGATGTCAGTCTGCCTTTCCCTGAAAACACGCACATGAAATCCACAATCCCTATCTGCAAAACACAGCACCAAGAAGAATCAGTTCACTCCAAGGAATGCAGTGCTGATCTACATTTGATTAACTCTGCAGATAAGTAGTTTCCAACCAGCAAGACAAGTCAGAGTGGTGAGTGAGGTGAGGATAGGCAACAGCAGCAAGGCCTGGCTTCCCCAGCACTGTGCAGGCCTGACGACAAAGGTGTGGTGCAGAGAGAAATGCAAAGTGTTTTTTTTTCCACATCGGTCACTGCAGAAGGCTGTATGTACACATGGCAGAACTGTGATGCCAACGCAGAGATTTCTAGCCAAGAGAAGAATTGCAACCAGCAGGTGAATTCCTCTGGCTCAGTTAGTGGCCAGACTCCATCTGCGAAAGAAAACTTCTGAGCAGGGGGAACAAAGAAAGTGGGATGGTAAGAGAAAGAAGTTCTACAGTTAGCTTCCAAACAACTGCAACCCATTATGAATATAAGCCCAACAAAGACAAGCAAGAAAATTAAAATCACGCATCCAAACGCATTCTATTTGCTATTTTTACTATTTGGGTTGATTAACTCTGGTTAGACGCATGCACAGTCAGAGATCTCATTATAGTTTATAGTTATCAGCCCCTTTTCAAATTTCACCACCAGCCCCATCACTGGGACCCCAGAGCTGGCTGGATGATGCCCTGACTCTGGTGCAGTGCAAAGTTAGAATGATTAGCTCAAATTACCTCTGCTAAGCCAACAAACTCCACAGTGAGAGAGCTCACACATCAAGCACGATGTCTCCAGTGTGGAGAGGGCCTCTCCAGCAGAGGGGCTTAACTTGGAGCTGCTGCAAGTGGCACTGTGCCAGAATGTTCTAAGTACTTCTCTACTTCAGGTATTGCTGTCTTGCTCAAAAACTAATTAGTTTGGACTGAAGGAAGAACAGGTAACAGCTCCCTGCTCTTCTCTAAAAGCAATAGCTTGCCTATAATAAAAGAGTCAAAGGCTTTAAGCCAGAGACAGTGAGCCAAGTTTCAACACAGCTAAATTTTTCTCATCAGCCTTCCCACCTGCAGCTGGTTCCACTGAGATACCCACACACGCTCAGGTAACTTGAGCATCTCCAGCAGCAGGCAAGAACATTCAGAAGTTTCAGAAAGACTGACATGTAAGTATATGCTGTGCCCAGTCAAGAACATCAAGCACAAACCTTTCCAAGTATTTCCTCTTGCAGATACTCAGAAGGCTGGAGCACCCCTCTTATGAAAACAGGTTGAGGGAGCTGGACTTGTTCAGCCTGGAGAAGAGAAGGCTCTAGGGAGGCCTCACTGCAGCCTTCCAACATTTGAATGGAGCATATGAACAGGAGGGGGAACGGCTGTCTACAAGGATGGGTAGCGATAGAATAAGAGGGAATGTTTTTAAACTGAGACAGGGGAGGTTTAGGTTAGCTATTAGGAGGAAGTTTTTCAACAGAGGATGGTGAGGCACTGGAACAGGTTGCCCAAGGAGGTTGTGGACGCCCCATACCTGGAGGTTCAAGGCCAGGCTGGATGGGGCCCTGGGCCACGGGGTGGGACTGGTTGGGCTTTGAGGTCTCTTCTAACCCAAGCCATTTTAAGATTCTATGTTCCAGAATTTATTTTAAAACACTGTGAACAAGTGTGTGTGTGTGGGGGGGGGGGGGGGGAATGTGGAATTCAACAATTTGGTTCTGCTCTTGAAAGCAGAAAAGAAAAATAGAGGCTCTGGCTACCAACCAAGAGTGGCAGTGAGCAGGAGAGAGAAAAAAAGGAAGCAAGATCTTTCAAATTTGTCTTAAAATGGTAATTTCTTTTTTGGAGAGAAGAACCAGGAAAGAATATGAGAAAGATACCTGCTCATGTTAACTAGATGATCATTGTGGTCCTTTTCAACCCAGGCCATTCTATGATCCTGTGCTGCCTGGTTTTCAGCTCCCTAAGCAAGAGTGGGAACAGCCAGGCTGTGCTTGATGTTCACACGCTACTTGTGAAAGGATTAGCAAACCCTTCACCTCCTTCTCAGTTTATACTAGCAGAACAGCTCCTAGGCACGCTCCTGTTTAAGAACCATGACTTTGGCCAGAAAGCTACTGTTCCTTCTACAAATACAACACTTACACAGGCAATAGTAACAGCACTGAGGCTCAGTATGGCAATTGCCCAGGTTAATCTGACACAGAATTACTAGCTCAGAATCTAGAGTTTCATTAAAGTGTATCTTTACTCTCTATTGTTGCAAAAGAACGCTTCCAAACTTGATACAACTAAGCATTAATGGCTGTATAGTTTTAAAACAGAGTATATGCTGTCCCATTCATGTGGGATGTTATTAGCCAATGTTAATTTCAGATATTTTCCTCTCCCTCCCCTTTAACTTTTCCTCAAAGAATGGTTCTGGTGCTTTGTCACAGTGGTAGTGGTGGAGACTGGGATGAGGTATAGTAAGAGAGGAAGCCTGCTTATGCTGCTAAGCCTATTCAGCAGCTAGCTGCTACTGAAAGCAGCAGTCCTTTTTCCATTGTCAGGATGTTCACTCCAGCCCACAGTACAATAGCTCCTGTCAGAGTTACTGAAGACAGAATAATTTCACCTTGGAATGTAAAATTCAGTTTTTGCATTGCCAAAAATCTATGCATCACTTCCAATATCCAATACTCAAACTCTAGCACTGAAACTGTGTTACACACTGAAGAGATACTCATCTCAACCTTTCACACTGACTGAACAACTGAATGCATGTTTCCAATATAAAATGGCAAAGCAGATCCAGGTTTTAAGCTGTGGGCACAACATAAAACAAGTCACAAGCATTGTCCCTCATGTTAGCATACAGCACTGGCATAGATGGAAAGGCTTCCCAGGATTCAGTATGAACTTATCCCCTCACCACACATGCAGAGAACTCAAGGCTGTGAGTGTAACAAAAGTCAGGTATCTCAAGATGGACACAGATATGGGATCATTTTTACCCAAATCTCATTAAACTGCTGAGCTTTTGATTAGCAGAAAAATATCCTGGTTATGCTATTATGGAAGGAGTCCTATAATGCCTTCACGGGATTCACGTTCCAATGACTTTGGGGGTATGCAGTTTTGACAGTACTACCATTCCTTCTCCATAGACTACATTTCTACATAAATTGCATTCAGCTTTAATCAAAGCAAAGGTTTATTTTAATTGGAGCTGTCCAAAGCTATAACAGAAGACAGAATCTAACTTCTCCTGATTCATACATCACTTGCACCTCTCCCAGATGATTCAATCGCAGTACTCACAGCCACCAGACCAAACACTGTATTTCCCCCCCAAATAACCTGAATTGACCTGAACTTCTCATACACTTAATGAGAAATCCCATTTTTCAAGCATTTAAAAAGAACCATTTGGGGATGGAAAATCTCACCAAAATCAGCCTGGATAAAACAGGAATTTCACACAGAGCCATAAAGACAAGAGCTCCCTTCATTAAAAACAAGAGTGGGCTATATATACTTTATATATATACTTTCACTGTTTGGTAACATAACAAGGTCCACATGTATGGAGAATTGCCACAGAACGTAATACTGTAGCTTCACATCCTAAGCTTAGTTTTCATCATCCATGTTCCACAGCTCTGCTCCAAAGACCTACGATTTTTAAGCACTGATGCACTAACATCACTGGCAAGTTTAAGAGAGAAAAGTAGTGAAGCAGGAAGGGAAAATATAATAAAATTCAGCATACAGTTTCATCTGATACACGTGGTTACCCAAAAGCAAGGGATGTGAGGGGGAAGCAGAGACACAGGCCTCTTTTGCAAGGAGCATGATTCCTTTTTAATCAAATCTGATCTCAGATCCAGGAGGTCTGATAATCCCAACCTTGAAAGCACAAAGAAAAGACCAGGAAATGGCTGGATGTACCTTCTTCTGTTTCCTCAGCAAAACCTGCCAAGTCTTACAAGTTTTAACCCACCACTGGCCTGAAAACATTCAAAGGTTCAAGCCTAAGTGCTCACAACTGTGCTTGGATACTACGTTCTGATCTGGGTCTCTGCTTTCTGTTTTGTTTCCTTTCTCCCAAGCCTCTGAGCTCACCTGAAATGATACGTACAGAAATCTCTTTCCTCAGCGGTCTGACACCCAGCCTAGAGCTTCGTTTGTCACTTTGGTTTGAGTTACCGGAACATATTGGTCAGAGCCTCGTATTTAAGGATTTTAGACAATTCAATTATATTAAAAGCCCTTTGATTTGATAAATCAGGTTTACGTGTAGCACCAAGTCTACGTGTCAAATCTGAATTATCATCCTTCCTTGGCGACCAAATCTATTTTGTGAATGCAGATACAAGACAGGGACTGTTAAACTGGGACTGAATAAAAACAAATGGGTTCATGATATAATTGAATAGACAATCATGCAACTGGAAAAGCTGTGCTTTTTTATTTGCCTGCCAGTTCTTAAAGATGTGGCAGGACTCGGATGTGTGCTTCCAATACATCTAACAGCTGCTTTAACAGATGACACTTGCAAACCAACTCTTTAGACCAAAAATCAAGTTAATAGGATAGACGTCGCCACATGCTTAGTTTTGGAAACCATGCCACTGTAGGTTCTGAATTTACTGTAAACTCATAACTCTTTCCTATTAGAAAATATTTTTGCCTGAGCCAGACATCTCTTGGGCAAAACTGTCCTTTAGTTTCAGCTACAATTTGGAGTGACAGATGTGGCAGATGAGCAGAGAGCAGTGGATACTGCCCACCCTGACTCAGTAAGGCTTTCAGCACTGCCTCCCATGAGATCCTCACAGAAAAACTGATGGAAGCATAGGCTGGATGGGCAGACAATTAGGTCAATTTAAAACTAGCTGAAGGGCCAGGGTGGTGATCAGCGGCATCAAGTCAAACTTTATGACCCCAGGGATCAGTACTGGGTCCAGCCCTGCTTAGTATCTCAATTCAGAGAGATGGTGGAGATGGCATCCTTGCAGATCTCCAACAGCTGCCTGGATGTGGCCCTGGGCACTATGCTGTAGGTGGCCCTGTTTAAGCAGGGGGTGGCCCAGATGCCTGCAGAGGTCTCTGCCAATCTCGGCCATCCTGTGATTGATCCGTAACTACTTTTTTTTTCAGCAGCACGCTCATCCTAACAACCTCAGAGTAAATCCAAAAAAACTTTAAGATGACAAACTTAATAGCAGAGATATTTTTAATATCTACCAGTATGATATGAAGAGTGGACCATAAAGAATTACCCACTCCTAATGTCATAATTTCTTAATCGCTTGCATCTATCACACTGCATATTCTTCCTTGCTGTCTTATCTCTTCTTTGTCACAGACTTACTGCCCAGATACCACAACCCCTTACTCGTTCCATGATCTACTTTTCAGCAGTTTTCTTATCTTTCTGATGACTTCATGGCTTAAAACTCATTCTCTTCTCTCCTAACTCAGCATAACTGTTCAGTACACATGGTTTGAGTAACGTTACACAAGCCAGATGAAATTATCTACCATCCTGCTTCATTTCTCATAATTCCTACTTTCTGATGGTTCTTTGTCTCATAATAAAGTTCACTGAGTTCATTCAGCTCACTGGTCCAGCAGAAAACATTTTTTTTAAATGGCTTTGTTTTCAAAAATGATTCCCAAAATCTGCATCCAAGCAAGCTGGAGCTAACCAGCAGGTGCACTGAGCTGCTAAGAATGAAAAATGGAGGAACAGTAGGAAAAAAGGAAAAGTAGGGCTTCCTCCTGTCCCTTCCGCTGGTCATCACAAATCAATGGGCAGTTCCAGCTGCCTCCTGTAACTTCATCCTTGACTCAAGTTTTTGTTTCATTTTAATTTCAAACTCTTCACTATAAAGAGATTGGAACCCTAGAGACAGGGCTGCTACATTTCTGTTTGGAATATCCTAAGGACAAACATATAAGCATGTGCTATGTAGACTGCCAGAGCACGTACAATAAATCCAGCACTCTGGGGACGAGCCAGGATTACTCTTTGTACTACAAGTACATTAAATATTTCATTTGCAAAAGCACAACTCTTTCAAGATATGTCAGATTTATTATGTAACAGAAACATATAGGATTTCTGAATGGTTTTTGTCTTCTTGGTTACAGAGGTCTACGTCCAGCAGGGTGGTCAGACATCTGGAAATTCTGTAACAGAACCCTCACGGTCCAGATGGGAGGAAAAAAGAGGGGAAAAAAACCACCAACAACAAAAAAGCAGACAGTCTGGGAAAATCAGACGTCCAATAGTCATGCTGAAGTTCACAGCGAGAGGCAGTATCTCTCCTTAGACCAAACCTCTGGAAATACGAATGCCTCTAGCTCCCCATAACTGACTCATCCTTTAAGACAGAGCCTTAGAAATCCTATTCTACAATTTTCTCGTTCTCCAGGATGTGCTTCGTATTACACGACTAATATTACGCACAGCCAGCTTCCTTACGCAACTTAGAAAAACTACTTAAGCATTCATCAGAACTGTGATCTTCAGACAACCTTTCCCCAATGAGTCCTCCCACACTTTCCTCTTTTCTCTCAACTCTCCCCTCCTCCTCCCATAAACCAGTTGCTCACTGTTCTTCATTAAAGAACTCATTTCTCCCTCCCGCTCACTCTCCCAATTATTATCTACTTAAAACAAGCCCTGCAATATTCCGTCCTAATTAAACCGAAGTGAAGATTTGTTCACATAAATAACATTTTCAAGATCTAGTTTTGGCTTCTAGATTTTTGTCAGCAAAGTTTCCAGTCCTGCCTCGGGGCCAGAAGGTTAAACATTTCTCAGTGACGTAGGCTCCCTTAGCGAGAGAGTGACGAGGAAGTGGGCCAAAAACCCTCATTCTTCCCAGGCACTAAATCAACAACTCCAGCAACCAGCGAGTGCCTCTCACTAAGGAAAATTGGGGGGAGTGGAGTAGTCTATTATAAGCAGTCGCTGATTCTGCCATCATAATGTAGAAGCCCAGAACAAAGAGGGAAAGAAAACAAAACAAAGGAAAAAATAGAAATGAGATCTTCTGAGTGGTATATTTAGAATGGTATGGAAAGCAAAATTTTAAAAACAAACAAAAACTCATCCATCTGCAGAATACTGGATTTCCATACAAAACTGCATTTCTCTGGCCCACGAAGGCAGTTTCAGCCCTAAACTTGAAGATGCTCTGACTTTTAAACTTTATTGATTTTTAAACTTTTCCATGCATGACACATCACTGCTTCAGTGCTATGCTGCTCCAGACACGTGCACACAGCAGGCTCCGGATTTTCAAGATAAGATTAGCAATAGAAGTTTCTCCATAAGGAGCCTACTAATCTGGATCTTGTTCTTGCTTAGTTTGAGGTAATACAAGGTCAGTAAAGGCGTGCAGCGAAGCATTCTCTGTTCATTTGTGCTTCCAGTAAAACAACGTTGAGGGTTCTGAGCTTTGGAATCGTTTTGTAGTACGTTATATTTGAGATACTTTCCCAAGAGGTTAAACAAAAGTTTTGGGATTCCCATTTCCAACTGGGGGTATCTCAATGCCAGGTAACTTTAACAAATCAAAACTACTCATTTTAGTGGGAGTTTTTTAGTTTTTTAGTTTTTTAGTTTAGTGGGAGCTATTGGGAATAGGTGAACGGTTGGACTGGATGATCTTTTAGGTCTTTTCCAACCTTGGTGATTCTATGATTCTATGATTCTATGATTTTGAAGTTGTAGCATTTGAGTTGACATCAGCGAGCGCAAACTCCACATCTCATATGTTGGAAGACAGAGAGAAAAACAGCTTCAACCATAGGAAAACCATCAGGAAAAAGAAAAAAAAATTAAAATCATCACGGCTGACCAAGTCAGATGGTGACTCAGTGGATGTTGCAGCTTTATTTGGAAAGCTTTCATTTCTGAGAATTCAGAATACTTTCATTTTTAAGAAAAAAAACACAAATAAACAACACAAAAACAGGGCAGAGAAGCTGGAAGAGACTACAAAGAACCATAAATACATTTTTCAACCTACTTCTCGCACAGGGTAATTAAATAGGTTCCTAACCTGCTGGGATTCCCATCTTGTGCATAATGGCCAGGAAGTGTCCTTCTTAATACTGAAGCACCTGACTTAAAATAAGCACTGGGATAGAAAGGAATTCAGTAAGTCACAGTAACACACACTACTTTGGCACTTGCCCACTTAAGGATTTTAAGCTTCTTCTAGTAAAAACATTTAGTCTGCATTAAATCTTACTTCAGGTTAATTAGAAAATAAAGAAATAAATAAAAACAAAGCTATTTGGACCTAAAGACATTGATGTATGTGCTCATTTAAGATTAAAAACTAGAACAGTTTTGATTAAAGAGAGAAATCTAAATCAACTTTTCCACTGTGTGTCACTGGCAACAGAGCAGTGTAATAACGCTTTTAAACAGTGCTTGATATAAGTAGGAAGGTCCAGTTCTGTTTTTTTGTAACTCCTTATCTACTTAAAACCATTCCTAAACTTTAACATATTAAAATACACTGAAGTTAATCATTTTAAAAGGGAGCTGTGCCGCTGTAACTAATTCAGATTCAATTAGCAAAATTCTTTTGACAAAGACACTGGGAGGAAATATTTTTTCCATTAAGATACAGCTTGGTTTCACTTCCATAAGGCAGAGCTCACGTTCCATAAATGAAAAGTTTAGACCACCACAGGATAACCTGTTGAGGATTCTCCATGGGAAAAGAGAATTTGAAACAAGTGCCACTCTTCTGGAAAAGCCCAAAGGTCAGAACAGCAGAGGGTGCTGTAAGTCTAAACTAGCTGCATCAGCACAGCAAAGGGGCATCCAGATGTGGCATGAAGCTGTAGGGTACCTTGGTTTTGTTTGTTTTTGTCGCTTTGTTGCTACTCCAGGATTTATGTGAGACTGGTAAAAGCAGAGAGCAAACGGTTAAATATTAAAACTTATCTGTTTTGTCAGTTTCCACATGACATCAAACAAAATCAGAGACATTTTCAAAACCTTAGCAGTTGCTTATAATCTGTACCACTCATCTATTCAGCTCTGGGCATACATTAAAGACTGCTTCATACTGAAGCTTAAAAATAAAACACTTGCATTTTAAAGCCTATAAGTAAAGCGCAGAGCGGACATGAATCCTATCATTACAAAAGACAAATTGTAAATCCTCATCTAAACCCTAATCTACATTTCTGCTATCATAGAGGAATGGAACACTATGTGCTTTGTTCAACATTAGTCATCTCTTAACCCAGCCGGCACTGCGAGGAGAAAGCAGGTAATGGGAAGACAGAATGGATGCGTCTGCACTGCTCCCCTTTAGGCAAAGCACGTATGGTGTAATCACTGTATCACTTTAGGGAGGCTGAGCACAGCACAGGGTCAGCTATTAATCTAGAACCTAAATCACCAGCAGCCAACAGATGACGATGATCAGCCTGAGTCTGTGTAAGCAATCGGTAATTCTTTAATTTTACAATCATGCCTAAAGACACCAAATAAGAAGTTGATTTAAATAATTTCTTTTACTTAATTTTGCTCACGCTTTTGATCTGTTTCTAGAGAAAAGCTGATTTATATTCATCACATAAATTAACTGGTAGCTCACAGAATACAGTGATGGCAATTAAGTACGGCCCATTACGTATAAAGTATTAGTTTTTCAGCAAGAAAACTCTGCTTTGATTAAAGCCACAGAGTATAAAACCTTACAGGACTTTATATGCACTTGAAACTTTCATTTAGTTCTAAATAGCAATTGCTGAATGGTACAAATAAATTGGTATGAGCATACAATCGGTATAATGTCCAAAGAGAGTTGTGCACACGCACATCTGTGAGAGCTATGTCTTGTTAGTTAATTTTCAAATACACTGGAACAAATAGAAAGGTTAGGAATCAAAGCAATCTGTGAGTAATTGTTTTGTGTCTAGCACATCTTTGCTGTTCTAGAGCAAAAGCATGCTTATAAGTTCATCTTGGCTCGCAGGACAGACAAAAGGCTGCCTGGATGGTTTTCTTCATCCTCCTTTTGTCTCAACCTGCAGTGCAACACTCACTGCACACCATGAACGATCAGAGCATTTCCAAACCAACTGGAGAAAAAATTACTGTTTTTAAAAGGTAACTTAACACTTCAACAAGTACAAGTCCTAGATTTTACTAGATTCCCAGTAACTTCTTGTTTAAATGTGAAACCGTCACTAGAAATAGGCACTGCTCAATTAAGTGATTCTAATGAGTAATCTTTTATTTAAAACTTCTTAAGAACTTGAAAAAGTAAAGCATCTTTTACATATTTAGCTACACTTCAATCCTTTAACTCTCATTTGACCAACACAACAGCAGCAATTTGATTACTCAATAGTTAATCACAAGCATAAAAGGCAGCAAGAGGTTATGCTCAAATCTTTCATGAATGGAATAACTCAGCAACGTTGCAGCTTACAGCTGTGCACTCCTCACCGCCTGTCTTGTAAGAGCCAACTCAGACCTCCATGCAGTTAGCAGCAGCCCTGGCAGAAAAATTTCCATATTTAAAGCTGACTTCAAGAACATCCCATTTGCTGCTTCGGAAAGAATTCCCATTGCACGATGACGATGAGGCTCACATAACTCTGTTCAGTCTTTGGATCACATGCAGGATTCTGGTTAAAAGCCAGTGAAGTGTCATTTTATCAGTACTCAGAATATACACATCTCAGGGAACTTTACCAGCAACAAAACCAGGGAACTCTTTACACTCCCCAGGAACTCGCTACCTAGATACAACAGTTACATTTCCAAATGCCATAGATACCAAGTGGAAATCAAAAGTTCTATTTTTAAAGTGGTGATGATGCAAACAATAAAGCCAGGAATGTTCTACCCTCACCCCATCTTCCATCCAAAACCAAAATCCTAATTGCCCTGATTCAAGAACACACTGGAAACTTAGCAGGGATGGGGACTAGGAATAGAGTTTAACGTTCTAAGTTCTGCTATTCAAGCAGAACAAATGGCCAAAAATTACAGGGGAAAAAAAAAAGTTACAATTAAAAAAAACCCTTCTTAATAGTAAATGAAAATAGCAGTAAGGGAAAAAAATCCTACTAGCGTACTTTAAAAAGACAAGATGAAGTTAGAAGCCATTTTAGTGCATGAATGAGAGATCTCCATTATAAACACCAAATGCCAGCAGTGAATTTAAACTTTACTGGGAATAGGAAAACAGTCACAGAAACTGCAGCATTACATTTGTCACTCCTGAAGGGGCAGATGGTGGACACCTCCCTTCTGGGAATTCACAGACAGGCTGTCTGCCCCCTTTCCACCCATTAAAAGTGGTTTAGCAGCTACATTCCTAAAGCACTTCAACGTAACTACTTTAAAGAGGGAAGAGTCAGCAAGCAACCTCTAAAAGCAAACTGAAGGGAATCACATCCCTAGACCACTAAAGTGGCTCAAAAATGCAACTTTTTCCTTGCAAATGAGTCAAGTTCCATATGTGGTTCAAGATGACTCTAGATTTAAGTGATTGTTGTGGAAAGCAGGTTGGCCACGAGTCAGCAGTGAGCCCTGGTGGCCAAGAAGGCCAATGGTATCCTGGGGTATGCATTAATAAAAGAGTGGCCAGCAGAACAAGGGAGGAGATCTCCCCACTCTGCCCTGGTGAGGCCTCATTCAGAATACTGTGTCCAGTTCTGGACTCCCCAGTTCGAAAAACACAGGGATCTCCTACATGGAGTCCTGCAGAGGGCCGCAAAGACAACAAAGGGCCTGGAGCATCTTCTGTATGGAAAGGCTGGGTTTGTTCAGCCTGAGGAAAAGACGACTGAGGGGGGAGATCTGATAGACATTTATAAATATCTAAAGGGAGGTGGGAGGCAAATAGATGAGGCCAGGCTCTTCTCGTTGGTGCTTAGCAATAAGACAAAGCAGTAATGGCATAAAACTTGAACAAAGAAAGTTCCTTGTGGAAGAACTTTATGGTAAGGGTGATGGAGCACTGGAACAGGCTGCCTAGAGACGTTGTGGAGTATCCTTCCATGGAGATATTCAAGATCTTTTGGACGCCTACCTGAGCGACCTATCGTAGGGTACCTGCTCTAGCAGGGGGTTGGACTTGATGATCTCTTGACATCCCTTCCAACCCCTGGAACAGTGTGATTCTGTGACTGCTTCTTCTAACGGTTTAGAACAACCTGCTTCTGGTTTGCATACCTGATTGACCTTGAATAGATTCTATGTTTTTTTGGAAGATCAATGGAACAACATATTGAAACCCAATGAGGCTATCTAATAAATCACTGAGTGGAAGTGATCATTTTTTCATTATACTCACAGAAAGAAATTAAGATCACACACAATTATTAATGTGCAATGTGCAAACCACTGGGTAAGTGCACAGAAACAAACCAAGAGCAGTAAAACATAGAATGGCTTGGGTTTTGAAGGGACCTTAAACCTGCCCATTTCCAACCCCCTCCAGTGGGCACTCACCAGTTCAGGCTACCAAGGGCCCCATCCAACCTGGCCTTGACTGCCTTCGGGGATGGGGCACCTAAAGCTTCACCAGGCAGCCTGTGCCAGTCCCTCACTGGCCATCAGTAAAGAATTTCCTCCTAGCATCTAATCTAAATCTCCTCTCCTTTAGTTTAAAACCATTTCATCTTGTCCTATTACTATCTGTCCATGTAAAAAAGTTGGTCTCTCTCTTGTTTACAAGCTCCCTTTACTGGAAGGCTGGCAAGAGGTCTCCCCAGTCTTCTCCAAGCTGAAGAAGTCCAGCTCCCTCAGCCTGTTTTTGTAAGAGAGGTACTCCTGATAATCTCTGCTCAGCTCTATGATAATCTTCATGACTTCCTCTGGACATGCTTCAACAGCTCCACATCTTTTTTGGGCCCAAATCTTGGACACAGTACTCCAGATGGGGCACCATGAAGGCAGAGTAGAGAGGAACAATCCCTCTCCTTCACCATGCAGGCCTCCCCTCTTTTTGATGAAGCCCAGGATCACTGAATGGTTTGAGTTGGAAAGGATCTTTAAAATGAACCAGTTCCAACCCCCCCACTATAGACATGGACATCTCCCCACTAAGTTGCTCAAATCCCCATCCAGCCTGGCCTTGAATGCTTCCAGGTAGGGGGCATTCACAACCTCATTGGGCAATGTGTTCCAGCGTTTCACGACTCTCACAGGAAAGAATTTCTTCCTAAATCTACTCTCTTCCAATTCAACGCCATTTTCCTTTGTCCAGTTGCTACATGCCCTTATAAAAAGGACTCCTCCCTAGCTTTCCTGTAGGCCCCCTCTTCAGATCCTAGAAGGCCTCTGTAATGTCCCCCCAGAGCTTCTCCTCTCCAGCCTGAAGCACCCTAGCCCTCTCAGCCTGTCATAAAATCATAGAATCACAGAATGGCCTGGGTTGAAAAGGATCATCTAGTTTCAACCCCACTGCTATCTGCAGGGTCTCCAACCAGCAGACCAGGCTGCCCAGAGCCACATCCAGCCTGGCCTTGAATGCCTCCAGGGATGGGGCATCCACAGCCTCCTTGGACAACCTGTTCCAGTGCATCACCACGCTCTGGGTGAAAAACTTCCTCCTAATATCTAACCTAAACCTCCCCTGTCTCAGTTTAAAAACATTCCCTATTGTCCTATCACTATCCACCTTTGTAAACAGCCATTCCCCCACCTGTTCATATGCTTCCTTCAAGTATTGGAAAGCCACAATGAGGTCTCCCCGGAGCCTTCCCTTCTTCAAGCAAAACAAACCCAGTTCCCTCAACCTTTCTTCGTAGGAGAGATGCTCCAGCCCACTGATCACGGCCCTCCTCTGGACTTGCTCCAACAACTCCACGTCCTTCTCGTACTGGGGGGCTCCAGAACTGGACACAGCACTGCAGGTGGGGTCTCACAAGAGTAGAGGGGCAGAGTCACCTCCCTTGACCCGCTAGTCACATTTCTCTTGATGCAACCCAGGATATGGGTGGATTCTGGCCTGTGCCTCATGTTGATTCTTTCATTAACCTGCACCCCCAAATCCTTCTCAGGGCTGCTCTCAAGCCATTCTGCACCCAACCTGTATCTGTGCGTGGGACCTTGCACTTGGCTTTGCTGAACTAGCACACACCGTTGGCTCATGTTGAGCTTTTCATCCACCACAACCCACTCAAGTCCTTCTCCACAGGGCTGCTCTCAATGATTCCTCTCCCAGTCTGCACTCACGTTTGAGATGTCCCCAACCCAAGTGCAGCATCTTACACTTGGTCTTGTTGAATCTTACTAGGCTGACATGGTCTCACTTTTCAGTGAAGAAAGTTACACACACATCAAAATTTAGGACAAATGGAATTAACAAAAGTTAGCAACTGCTAATATCCCTTAATGTGATTCAGTGTTAGACTCTGAGTGACTGTAAGTGGCCATAACTCTCATCCATCCATGCAAAACATCTGTGAAAGTGATCCGAAGTTTGGATCTGTCTGATTGCACGTCCATACGTGTACAGTGCAAATATTTCTGCCCAGCTACTTGCTAGAATTCATAAAAAGGAACATGTGAAGAATAATAAGAAAAAAAAAAAAAGGGTAATTGTCTTCAGAACTACACCTTAATCATTTAAGCACAAAATTAGCACTTATTAGAAGACCACTAAGTCTGCCCAAAATACTGAATTTCTAAAAATGCGAAGGCACATTTTACTAATATCAAATTGAAAAAAAAAACCACCAACTAAATTCAGCATATGTAGTCTGTCTAGAAACATAATTTCAGTATGAGTACTCACAAACAAAATAAACCACAACAGTAATCCAACCGTTATTTCCCATCACTACCATAACAAGTGAGGTCTCAAAATGGAAGCTGTTACACAGGCATCGGACTATTCAGAAAATCAGTCACAGCAGGCAAAAAATGTCAATCTAATGACAATTTTCTCTATAGTAAGCTTTACAGAGAGATAAGACTCATGCCCAAAGTTCCTGAGATATCCCTAACCTGTGTAAGTCCTTCACACGGCTGCTCAAAAACTGTTTTATCAGACTGTAGACTGTTCAAATAAATAGAAGCGTTCAAATAAATAGAACACTTTGTTAATAGAAGGAATCTTCATTAACAAAATAATAGTATTTGTGATTCAGCCAAATACTCTGCTACAGAACAAAGTCAGGTCATATCAACATAGCATTCAATCCATATCTTAATCTGAATGGGGACCAACAGCACAAAAATGTGCAAGATCTATAAATGCGATAACAGGTAGTGACGTGAGTAAAGCAGAGGCTTTGGGAGACCAACAAAAGCAACAAAAAGAGAGAATACGTAGGAAGATTAGACTGAGGTAGATAATGAGAAGGAAACTGCAAGCTGGACTCAGCAAATACATAAAAGGAAAACAAAACGAGTCATATTCTAGGTCATCAAAGGCAGAAGAAAGAACCAAGTGACTTTTGGACAGAAAGGATAATCAGGGAATTCCCCCTGCCAAGAGCCTGGTATAGACCTGAATATCAGCTGCATTTTCAACAGAATGAAAACATGCACACTTGGAACACCAGGGATTCCAAACCCAAGTTCTTGGGTGAATGCTGTGTGAATGACTGGATCAAATCTTCCAGTAATTTCAGCAGTCTGATGATATTTCACATACAAAGTTTCTACTCTTAGCTTCATACATTTTCTGGGACTGCTACCTTTTTGAAATGTCTTTTCAGCTTGATTTTCACCTTTGCTTTTTCTTCCTGAGGTACAACATGTACCTCAATAATCAGATTGTTTCTGCTTCACTTATATTTTGTTCTGAGTAAGTATTCTCTTACAGAGGCCTTACACAGCCTGCAGTCTGTAGGGCAAGCATTCTTGAAGCATGCAGGTCATAAGAATGAGCTTATTTAATGCTTGGGTACCCAAGCCTATCAGGATGATTTATTTACTCAGTTTAGGCCGTGATTCTCCTACCTCTCCCAAGGCCTTTCAGAAGCTGATTGCACACCTCATGTGTTGGCTGGGATAACTGTTTCAAGTTTCCATCTTTCCAGGGGGGCTTCTGAAGATGCACATAACAGATGTGAAGCCCTGAGAAGTCAAGTCTAGCTTTTAACAAAAAGAAGATTCAATTTCTATCTCTAAGAATTCTCAGGTAGTTTGCCTGACACACAACTTATCACAGTAAGCCAAATAACAGAAGTCACAGAAGGGGTTTTCTTGGAGCAAAATTGTAGAACAATTTGGTTTTGGCATCTAGTAGCCATTTTTCCTTGTCAAGAAGTTGACAGTAAGCTTCCATTATTGAAGACAAATCTTTAAAACTTACTGTGCACATGGCTCCATCCTGTTGTCATACGTTATTTCCCAACTGATCTTGTGAATCCATTTATGTAAACATTTCCCTGTTTTCCCTTGCTAACATTCTCCCAGCAGTAGTTGATCAGGAAAAAAAGAGCTGCCACTGATGGAAGAGGTGCAATGAATGTGTACCCCTCATTAGGAAAACTAAATCTGCCAGAAAATTGCCTCAAAGTTGCAGAACACCACTGCATAATCTAGGATCAGATGACTTAAAAGCAAAGATACATCCAAGTATTCTTTAGTGAGAGAAACTCTCAGTCTAAGTATTAAATGGTATTAAATTTAGAACAAACACAGCTACAATAGATGTTTTGAAAAAAGTAATATTAATATGAAGGCTGTTTCCCTAATTTTGACAAGGCTTACTTTTTTCTTCAAGTTTCCCAGAATATCATGTACAAATTTAGCTACAAGTACCCTGAAATTTAAATTGCCAACATGAGAACAATTAGAAAATCTATTAGAAACAAGGCCTGCTGAGGTAAGTGTCTTTTTCAGGCCCTTACATAAAGACTTTCATATGAAGGAAAACAAAATTTCTTTACAAGACAGACAGATTAAACACTGCCTTGCCATATGCATCCTGTTCCACATCAAACAGCTTGCTAATGTTTAAATCCTAGCTCCAGAATTCAGACTACCAGAGTACCACTAGCAGGATGATGGACTGCGTTGTCTCAAAACACCTTTCTGTAATACTCACAAATTAAGACAAAGCATGCACTCCATGTAAGATGTAGCCCTGATGTAACACCTCTCTTGCCTCTCCAGCCTACAACAGGAGGTGGGAAATTCAGTAAATCCAGCCATTTCTGAAATCAACAGAACACTTATCTAAAATTATGAAGTTACTGTTTCACTTGTCTCCTTCCAACTCAAGGAAAAGTAAAAGCATTTAACTTTTAGAAACAAGTCTGTCTTGACACTTTTGGCACTATGTATGTTCAGCTTTTCTGGCAATGCCTTACAGAAGACAAGAGCACACAAAAGCAAACTCAAACTTCCACACTACTACTACCAGTATAATGTTGATTCTTCCCAAGGTTATGGTCAGTCCCTGCTCCCACTCATAAAACAGAGGTCATCCATATCCATACATATTTGTTTGGTTTCGTGATTACAGAATGTCCTAATGCTGCAAATAAAAATGCCCTACGTAAGTACACCATACTGTCATTAACAGATAATTTTAACTCTATCATGTCTTACGTTTCAGAAAGGCAACTCTGTACATATCTAAGAGCTAAGTGCTACATCACTTAGTGGTTAGGATAAAATCATGTATATGCAAGTAATACCACTTCAATTCTGAAACCAGAAAACAAACGCTGTGAATTTTCAAAGTATGAGAGGTTTTTCCCTTCCAAAAATTAAAAAAATAAATAATAAAATACAGTCTCTCTAAAGAACACATTTCATTGAAAACCAATAAAACTGTCAAATAGAAGCCAACAAAAAATCAGCCAAAAGCTAAACAGAGCAATCTTCTTTAGAATAAGTCACTTGCCAGGGATCTTCTAGTCTTTGCAAGACATATTAACACCAGGGACTAGCAAATGAAGAGTGGAAAGATAATTTTATCTCCAGTGAAGCTCTAAAGTGATCAGTATTTAGCACCCATGTAGCACCCACCCATTTCCAATCTGCACATGAAATCACGACTGCTCTCTAATTTGTTACTCAAAGTTACATCCTGTCACTCCCTACGTAGCTCAGCATTCATGATTCACCAGCAACATTTACCCATGGCATATGTTTGGGATGATACCTGATTGGAGTGTTGTCATCTGCATTTCTGGTTCCAGAAGTGTCATTGCTGATCCTCAACTGTTTTCTGAACAGGTACAATCCCTTAGTGACTTCTCTTTACATAAAGACAGATATTTAAAGATTTATATAAAATTTAAAAAAAAAAAAAAAAAAATCCACAAAGAACCTATCAACTTTAAGCTTATTCAAAACTTGCAAGAAATTCTTATCCGCATATGATGAAAACAGTGCCTACTGAGAAAAGTCAGGCTTTCAACATGTAGTTCTCTGCTTATTCACTACAGGCAAGTTGGAACAGCCCAGAATCAAATTACAGCTAGGAGAAAAATGAATACTCAAAGGGGAACGCAAGATGTGTAGTTTGCAGAAGTAAGGTCCGCCTCTTGGTGCTCTGTAAGTGAAAGGAAGGGGGGAGGAAGGGGTCCGAGATATAAGAACTGGCAGTTTTTTCCTCTTTTAAAAGGGAACGATGACGTCTTAAGCAGACTTTCAATCCCCTAAGGGACTCTGTTGATGAGGCAACTTCATTCCAAGGACAAGGAGACCCACTGTTAACATAAACATGCAGAGATCCTCAGCTTAGAAACAGCGTGGCCAAAAACACATACATCCTGCTGACAGATCAATCACTTTTGGTCAACCTTCATCTGTTGTTTCTCTCACTAATTGCATCGTTTCCCTGTCCCTACCAAAAGCCACTGCTGCACACTAAACCTGAACTGCTGTAACAAGGGATTAGAACTTCTATCAAATGAATGTCAGTGTCGGTTTCTTAAAAACAAAACAAGTAAGTGAAACAGAGAAAGAAAAATATCCTTTCTCCCTCACACTTTTCCCATCATTATGGTTCACAGCCTCTATCCAACCTGTCTGCATGTTAAAAAAAAAATGAAGCCATTTCTCATATTCGGATAATTTGTTCCAAAAGATTTGGGATAGTGGACAAAACTCTTATAGTTAAATATTTCTTGAGACCAAAACCTAAAAATAGAATTAAGTCTTTCCTCACCAGACAATTCTAGCTTCTAACAGAAAGGAAATTCAATGTCAGTCTCTAAAGAGTCTCAAGTAATTTACCCAAAAGACAGTTTAATTATCTTAATAAACTAATTCCAATACTTCTGTCCCCAGAGCAGCTTTTCCTTATTCCCCTATCATCCCCAAGGCTCACAATCACTTCTCATTAGGTCATCTGCCTGCAAGTAGCTGCATATATTTGCACCAATAGCCCAAAATACATTAAGCCCTGCATAAAAGATATAAACCAATTTTGACATTTAAAATCCTTTTGAGCAAGTAGATTCCCTGGTCTTCCACAACTGCCTTCACGAAAGTGAGGAAATGGGTGCACAAAGCTGCTTTCTCACTGTCTGCTGCCCCTCCGATCTTAAGCAACCTGAGGGATTCTCTCCCAGTTGGATGCAAGAACTTCTCCAGCAGCTGCTTGACAGCTGTGAGCAGAGCAGGTTTTAGCAACACGTCTTCCTTCCCCCACACAAAGACATCTGGGGCTTCAAAGGAGGCTGCAACAACTCATTTGGTGACTTTAACCGCTACAGGAAAATCCCTTGCAGTGATGATATTGTAGTATTCATCTAATTTCCATACACTTTACATCAATAGCATGTTGTAAGAGGAAAAAATTCAGCTCATTTGGGCTAGTCAAACACCACATATGCAGTTCTAGGTTCACAGTTTTAGATTTTGCTACAGGAACATTGCAGGCCTAAATGTTAATTCTAGCTGCGCCATCCTTACGGAAAGGAGCGATAGTGTCAAACTGTATTCTGAGAATTTAAAGACACTCATTAGCAAAATAAGTCACTTGAACATCCATTGGGAATATCCATGGTCACCATACAGAAACAGACCTATCGATGAGGGAAGGGATTGTCCCACTGCACTGGTGTGGCCTCACTTTGAACACTGGGTGCAGCTTTGGGCACTGCAGTATAAGGACATAAAACTATTAGAGGGCATCCAACAGAGGGATGAAGAGTGCTACAGACCTGGAGGGCAAGATGCACGAGGAGTGGTTGACATCCCTTAGTTTCTTAAGCCCAGAGAAGAGGAGCTGAGAGGAGGCTTCTCCAGTGACAGCAACAGGGTCTCATAGAACGGCATGGAGCTGCATCAGGGGAGGATCAGGCTGAGTGTTAGGAAAAGGTTCAACAGAGGGTGGTTGAGCTCCTAGGGTAGCAGTCACAGCACTGAATTTGCCAGAGTTCAAGAGGCATCAGGACAATGCTCTCAGACACATAGAACAGTTTTTGGGTGGTGCTGCGTGGAGCCAGGAGTTGGACTCTATGATCTTTATGGGTCCCTTCTAACTCAGGATATTCTATGATTCTATAACGTTCAGCAGAATATATACTTTTTTTTTGTGGTGATGTGTGGAGAATAGTATGAGCAAAGGGGAAAGGAACTCCTTCCTGCCGTGTCCAGGATCATCCCTTGGCTCCTTGAAGGACATACACATGCACCATCAGTGACTATGGACAGACAGAACAAATTTAAGGCATTAGCCATCACAAACCAGAATAACATTGCTGTACAGAAAGAAGCAGACATTCAGAAATGATGCAGGAAGCAGATATTTTAAAATATCTGAGAAAAAATAACATGTGTGACAAATCTTTACTAAGGAGTAAGTTCGTCCTGTCATTTTTGGAGTACAGCCAACACTCCTCAGAGTGTATCATATGCATACCCTATTGAAAACTAGAACCTCCCTGGCCACAGCAACTCTGGTATTGAGCCGAAACCTCCAGTCCATTACTGCAGTACAAAGCACAACAGCAAAGTTACATAGGTAATTTCATATTCATAGTATTAGCAGAATGCCAGGCTTTTTAATATTCAACATAGAGGCAATGAGTGCTGCTGTAAGCCCACATGAAAGGATGTTGCCAATCTGACCGGCAAGGAAGATGAAGATTGCACAACCTCACATCTTCTACCCAACATTTCATCATTACACTTTGTGGTAGCACACTGATTGCAGAGGAGAGCTGCAGTACTCAGAAGTGGCTCACAGTGTCCTAATAGAAATGAATTATAGAAAACTCAGAGTTTTTCATAAAGAAAGCCACATGTTACAGAAACAGGCTGTTACCAAAGATGAGATTCAATTTACCGAGAACCATCAGCTATTGTGAAAGGATGTGAATCTTTCTTGCATGAAGCAGCTGCTCATGGTTTAAGTAGAACAGAGTCCTGCAGAATGGCATTCTCCCTTCAAAAAAAAAAACCAGAGATCTTTTCCTAAGAACACTTAAAAAAGCAAAAAGAGACCTTACTTACGTAAACAAAACAACTGCCCAAATCTGGGTCTGACCTGTGCAGTGAACAGTTGAAATTCACCCAAAACAAGTGTTTTCATTAAATAAGTACCAAATGCTATGTGTATGTGATCACCCAGCAGCCCTTAACCTTGAAAAATCAAAGACAAACTGGAATAAGAAAGGAACTAAAAAGGAGAAACATAGGAGAGAGGGCTATTACACACCAGTGACTGGGGAAAGGCATTACAATCATGTCAACTTTATCAGGAACTAACAAAAACTGTGTTAAGAGCTAACTTACTAAAGCCACCACATTAAAGCTGCCTTTGGCATTACTCCCTCCAGATCAACTATTCCCCCATTGCTATTTAAAAGTTTGTTTGTTTTAAATATTTCAAGAGATTACCACTTCTCAGTTGCTTAGTAGCTCCCACCAGTAACAGGCCAGTCATTTCCATCATGCTCCGACTCTCATAGCTCTATCAGAGATTTTCAGACAGCATACTAAATTTATAGTCTCCTGGGACGCAGTCCCTTAGATCAAATCCATCCAAGATAGACTGCTTGTTTTCATTCTAACAACCATTCCACTTACTCACACAAAAGAGAAAACAGCCAGCCTCCCTGGAATGTGTGTGAAGGACAGATCAGAGAGAGCTGTGCATTTCCTGCCTCAATCCTTTGTTACCATACAGACTAAAGAATCTTCCTCCTATGTAAATTGATGAGGCAGAAATCATCACTTGGTAATTAAGTGCAACTTTGAGTCACATTCTTCCAGAAATCCTCTAGACTGAGAAAATGATTTCAGAATGATTCCATCTGTAAAACACTCCTTCCACAGGAATAAAATACAACTCTTGTTGATAAGCGCGCATGCTTACCTTCAAGTCACAACAAGCACTTTTTAAAAGGACCATTATGTCATGATTTTAAGATGACATTATCTTTTTTTTTTAAGTACCAGTTGCAAGACAACGGCTATACAATTTGCAAAAACTTTCTGAGTTAAATCTGGAAGTATTTTCTGAATCTGCCTGTTCAATATGACAATCCAGGACAGGAAAGAGAACAGGAAGGAGACTGGAACACATAAACTAACAAAAGAATTATAGCAGCAATCACCCACACAATTCCTTGTAATAAAACCAGGTGCCCTGATACTTCCATATTTTAACAGTAAACGGACTTGGCACTAAATCAGCTCCTTAGAACCATTTTTAAAAGTTCCATGCTGCAATGTGTAAGCAGATACATTCTCCATCAGCTTCTGTGGTACCAATTAATCGCATGCTTTGCACAGCACCAGGTCTTCACTGTAAAGGGAGTACCTTCTGATACCTAAAGCACATGCCTGCTATGTGACTTCAAGTCATACTGAAATTCCACGCATTCCAGTCAGCCTCCTTCCCCCAGCACACATGGCACTCGGGTGAAGACAAGCATCCCAGATCACGTAAACCCCAAAGAACTGACAGGCCGGTGCAAGTTTTGTCCAAACCTGTAATCAAAATGCAACAGATCATTCGAAAGAATGTTACCTGACCTTAAAGAAGTCAACAGAGAGAAGCACCACAATAGTGGCAGGCTTTTAAAACACAAAGCTTTTCATGAACTCGGCACAGAGGAACTCAGCACAGAGGTAACTCTGAATTCATCTGGGGAAAACAGTGGCTAATAAACTAGGGGAGTAAACATAATTTAAAATGAAAGCTAAACAGATGGATGATCTTGATTAGAAATGACCAATCTGCCTAAGATTCTATATTTATACTCTGTTTTTTTTCTTTTTTTTTTTTGTAACCACATTTATCAGGACCCTTACTCTCAGCCTAGCCCCAAGGGTCTGAAAAAACCATCTTGGCATCTCTGCACATAACTGAAAAAACATCAAGATTCTTAACAGCTTCAGATAACTATGATGACCTTTTTTGGCTTGTGTAAGGAGAGTGAGTCAGTCACTGGTAATCTCTCAGTTTAAGAAAGTAGTGGGATCAAGGCTTCAATGAACATGGGTAAAAAAGGGAAAGAAACGCAATGCGAATTTCAGGTTAAAAAAAAAATCATTATAAAACAAAAAGACCAATTAAATGCCTACACCTTAAATGATTCATTAAGCTTAATGTCGGATTAGAACCTCATAAATATGTCAAAATGTTTTATGAACACCTTACCACATACGGCTCCCTTCCATCAGATTGACAAAAAAATGTTTCTTATCTACTCGTTGCATTTCAGTACTTCACAAATACCCTTATGATCTTTTGTCTCATTTTAATTTAGTATAATTTAATAACAACAACCCAGCCAAGATTTTTAAAGCCTTTACAGCCACCCACCCAAGGACCTACAAGGATAAAGCATAGCTGTGGTAAGAGAAGAACATGAAGTGGAACTTGGGTTTGAAAAACAAACAAAATAAAAACAAATAAGAAAACACAAAGGTACAGTCTGGAGCTGCTCTCCAGCTCTGCTCAACTAGAGAAAAAAGAATTTACTGTCCTAGGGCATGTGGCAGCATGTGCACACAGGACTGCACCCCCAGTTCTCCCATAGGATATACAATCTATGATGCTTTACATGCCAAAGAATTTTCTATTTTACCTCAGCTAATTGTTTACATTCCAGAATCACTGCCTGAAGTAACAAATTCAGCACAAATCCATGTATTCTTTTTCTACAGGTATCCACAGATAAGAGAGCCTTCTGTAAGCAGGTTGCCTAAAGGGTTAACCTGTTAGAGCAGTTCAGCTTAAGTCCTTCCTGCAGCTGTGAGTCAGCAATGCCTGTCTAGAGCTGTGACCAGGAGACCCTTTGACACAGATAGGCAGCTTCCAGCAAGTCTCGGATTTTACCATCTCCTCCCTTCCCACCACCACTCATCTTCTATCTTCCTCATACTTGGAATTTGGCAAATTGTCACAGAAGCAGTTTCACTGCACAAGATAGGCTTCTGCGACCATTAAGGATCGCTCCAATGTTCAGATTGCTATCTCAACTAGCAGATCATCTCTAAAGATTGTTGAAAATGTTTGAAGCCAATGGCACAGCAACAGAGATTCCTCATAAGCTCAATACTTTCAACAAGCATGCAACTTTTTTCCCAAGGTAGCTGAAAAGTTCCCACTTAGGAGAACTAGTTATCAACTCAAAACACATCAGCTGTGTTTCTCAACAACTCACTAAGCCAAGTCTCCTTTTATGTTGTGACAAGTTTGCAGACAGCCCCATTTCAACAGCATTTTTTAGTCCCACAGAACTTGAACAAATGTACACACAAGCAGCACATAACATATCACAGCCTGGTAGAAAAGTACACTGTATACATCTGAAGATAAAGTCAGGTAGTCTGCAGTGGAGACTTTGGACTTTATGCCTCGTCTGAAAAGCTGCTCCTCCAACAGTCCAACTGCTGCTGTTGAGCTGAGCACTGATAGAGAAGCAACTCTGAAGGGACCCACCTCATGAGTCACATCCAGGAATATCCTTATTCTCTTTGGCAAAAGGTATGGATAGAGGTGCTTTATTTTTTATACCCAGCTGTATTTCACCTATTCCAGTCAAGTAGGCTGGCAGCCCACAACGACAAAGCTTTGAGGTTGAGCCCCAAAAAACAACATTTTGATAGAGAAAACGAAAATCACCGATTTCTCTAAAACTTTCCCAATATGCCATTTTTTAAACTACCCGAACTACTGAATTGTATACGGACTTTATGTTTTCTGTAAAAGAATATCCTTTCTCTAACCATAATAAATCCTGTTTTGTCCTGGCTTTATCTATTCAAAGCGCTGCGACAAGGTTCTTTTCCCTAACTAGGTACTCCTGTCAGTTCCCAGTAGTAGCATCCCCTTACTTTGTGTTATCAAGAATAACTGCTTGTTCTCCTTCCTGGATCCTTTATTATGTCTCCTTCCCTATGAAGAATTCTACCTCCAGTAAATTCCCATTGTCACATTCAGTTGGCTAGCTGTCAAGCTTTGGAGGCAAAGAATCATTTGCTTTACTCATGCTGCCTTCAATCCCTCTATCATGCTCAGAACTACTTTCTTTAAAATTAATTAGAAACATTGCCTTGCCATCATAACTATAAAACACCCAAGCCTATCACAAGTTGGAATGTGTTGTGATCAGAGTCTACCATGCTGACTAATATTCTGTTTTCTTTTATTTTCCACCACCACTCTTTATCCTCATCCGTTGTCTTTTATCTTATAATTTGAAGCCTACAAACATTAATGACTATTAGCTTTTTGTTCTGCCCTTGCAATTTCTAGCTTCTCCGCTTTTAAGGCCTTTGAAAATGACCACAATCTCAGAACCATGGCATAATGTATATGAACAAGAAAGTTTTTGCTGTCCTTCTAGAAACAATATTTTGGGTTGAAATTAACTCTTCCAACCAGCAAAACACTAATAGACTTTTCAGGGAAAGGCACGCTCTATTTCTGAAGCCGATGAACCAAGCATGTCAAGTGTGGTATCCATCCAATCTAAACTACTTTTCTAAAGTGCACATATTCCATATCACTTTATCATAAACATTAAGTACTGGCTATAAAGCCACTCCACAACTCTGTAGCATTTCCAATACACTGTGACGTGCAGCCCTGTACAATGCACATACTGCCTAATACTACATGGCATCCAGAAGTCTCTAGCATCTTGCACGTACAGTTGATAACAAGCAATTCACACTACAGCAATTACATAACAAGCCCTTCATTCTGTCAAGAGCCACCAACACATACCCCATGGGGTAAAGAGAGATGATCAAGAGGAATTCACAAACAGAAGCCACCTGTTACCAAATGGTTTCATCAGTTTTACCAGGATGTGGCTGAATACACAAAAGTTTCATGGCAGCCTGGAAATCCTGAACTTCACGCAGTTTGCATCCTCGAAATGGAAACTTTGGTCACCCAGTGACAGTTAAAGGGATTCCTTTGTTTGCTGTCCATTCTGTCCAACCACAACTTGAGAAACGTGCTGGCCATTCTCGCGCTAGGACTTAGAGGGCCTAGTAGGATATTGCATTGTTAACTCAAGATCCTGTCCCTCCTTCTAACAAGTATGACAGAACTTTTCAGATGCTTGCGGTAAGAAAGATTACTCACCCTTGGTAATGTACAAACCAAGGTGGCCAAGAAAAACGTACAGATCCTTGATGGCTCTAGTTTGAGAATGAGCTCATACTTCCTTTGATTCTTTCTTGGCCTGGCAAACTTTTAGTCATCACAAATCACATGGAAGTTGTTTCTAGTGTTTATCTAATACAGTAATCTAACTGGTTTCATCAACACCAGATCATTAGCTCTTCGTATGAATAAAATGCTTTCAGAAGCAGCACTGCCATCCAAACATGTACCACATCGACACCACAGCGCTCCCTGTGAGCCGGCCAATGGAGCTCACCGCGCCACTTACCATTCTTCCTTTCGCTGAGCGGAGGAAGGTTGGGGTTTCGGCCATGGTGGAGGCTGAGGGTCAGCTCGGGCTGCAAGGAGAGCTCCTGCAGCTCATTGGCAACAGCTTCGCTCTGAGGGCTGGGGGCCGCCGAAAGGGACACCAACACCGGCTCATCGTCATTTTCGCCAGCCCCTCCTCCGTCCAGCCCATTTCCAGCAATGACGGAAGGGGGCAGGCACACCACGCCGGAGAAATCCACTTTGGCTTTCGTGATGGCAACCTGCAAGACAAACCACAAAGTAAACCTCATGGCAGAGTCCCATCCCATACCTCCAGTTCACTGTGGCACCTCCACGCTCTTGAGAAACAGGCTCTTTAACAGAGTGCGTGTGTTATCATTCTCAACTGAAACTCGTCCACTAACTGAAACCTGCAGAACACAAGTTTATAAACTTGCTTATGCCTCCAACAGGGTCACCACAGAAACTATGGATGAAAACTACAAGTTAATATCATCCTCTTTAAAACTTAAGGGAAACTCAGCTGTTACTACTGTAGGAACCAAATCTTGAGGAGAAGATGAGAACGGTAAACAGCATGGATTGTGTTGGTCTCCATACTCCAGCTTCCACTGAAGTTAGCCTATTTAGAATCTTAACGAACTCTTGATGACTCTCCTTTCATATCAGCAATGGTGTTTTAACAGGACAACTGTTAATATGAAATCCAGCCAGGCAAAATAAGGCTTCAAAATATACCTGGAAGAACAGCTGAATACAACAAATGAGGATTTTCAAATAATGTAATTTGTATTTCAGAAAATAATTCTCTTACCCTGTTCTTTCCTCTCACTACTAGTGAAACTGAATGCAAGAAATATATATATATGAAGTATACAGAAAAATATATGAAGTATACAGAAAAGCTTTTTTGTCTAAAACAGCCACAATAACTGAATTGTGCAATATCTAAGGGGGTTTAAATGATTAAACTAAGAAGCAGTTTTGATTTTTTTTTCGTACACTTCCTTAATTCCTTAAAGAACTGTTTAAAAGCCACCACCATGTTAAAATTCGTTTATGTTCACTCATTTAAACAGAAACAAGCCAGCTGGAAGTCTCCGATGGAATGGTTACTGTATTAAAGTCTAAACAGTAACAGAGAGTGTAAGTATACAAGGGCAATCATATTTGGATTTGATTAATGATGGTGAAAGGTTCCTGCTTCTTAGTACGCTGCTCCTCTGAAGCCCAGCACTACCACAGTCATGTATCAAGCAAAGTTTTTCCAGAGCTTCAAGATGGAGGCAGAGCTAGCTGCAAAGAAGCAAAGTAAAAAACATCTGGACAATCTTCCAGAAACCACTCACAAAGTACCAACTTGGAACAATATCTTTAACAACACGTTTTTTTAATTAAGAATCCCCCACTTAATGCTCTTGGTTAACATGCATGCATGTGACAACATTCAACACGTTAATAGCTGATAAAGTAGTTCAAATAGTCATTCCCCCTGCTTCTATTTCAGTTTTGTACTTCATTTGTGAGCAATGTTTGCTCCGTAACGCGCAGTGCAGAGTTTTAAGTGGTGGTACATTCGTCTCAAAAACTTGTTCAGTATACATGGAGTGCAGCAGTAAGAGTTACTGGTAATGAATACATGCTATTTCATTCCTCTTGTCAGACATTCATTCCCAGGACCCGATGTCACGATCTGAGGAGAAGCAGGGAAAAGAAGGGTGGAGAGGACAAAAAGAAAACAGCAAAAACCACTGACTGAAGCTGGTGCTTGTTGTAACAAAACAAATGAGACTGAGCCAAAGCTTACTGCCATATGAAGTATTCGCATTTCTTCAGTTACAGTTTGGCAAGAATGTGCCTGCCTCCCTCTTCATACGTTTCCTGTCCAAAGCAAATAACGCTCACATCCATTTGAGAGCAAATTTTAACGGTAATCTGCAATGAGAATCAAATGGGCTGGTGCTCTTCTTCTCTTCGCAATGGATACACAAAGCCCAGAAGCACACGCCCTTCAGCTACAGACTTGAATTGTTTGGTCAGCTAAAAGAATCATTTTGAAGGCTGCAAAGAGTTAAATTCTGACCAATAAAATGGACCCCAGGCCCTGTCCTTGTAGTGATGGGAGGCCAAGGGGCTAAAAGAAGGGGTCTTATGGGGGCTAATGCCAATCTGTTTTCTTAAAGGAGATGTGCTGGAGAAAATTTGTCCAGTACCAAATGGTGGCTAGGTCAGATACTGCAGGAGCACAAGTGCAGTCAGCTCTGAATCTACAGACAGGTGACTGGCATCTAACACCTACCTCGTAAGGATTAAAATGGCAGGAGGTTTAATTTCCACCGTAGAAAAGGAGTTCCTTCCTCTTCCACAAGGAAAATAAAAAAAAAAAAGAATTTTAAACGGCTCAAATGCATGGGAACTGCCTAAGCTAAGAAGATAGAAAATGGACTTAGGAACTTGTGGCACGCTGGATTTTCTGCTAAACAGGAATTTGTAAAAACTAGGAAAATCTCATTTCAAACAATATTTTAACAGCTGTAAAATAATCACTTTTCCTAATCTAGCTATGGCTCCTTTATGTAAAGGCACAGTACCATGCTACAGAAAAAGCAGCCCAGCTTAGTTCAGCCATAAGAGAAAAGAGGGCAGGAGATCAGCTGTGGCACAACAGACTGCTGTGCAACCCTGTGCAACACCATGCCAAGTGATACTGGGATTATAAACCAGAGTTTCTCCAGCAAATTGCCTTGAAGAGCTCCAGCACAAGGCTTGGATCATTGCAAGAACTGCACCTGAAAAGCTGCAGGATTCCTAACTCATTAAGAAGATGGAAGAGATGGAAGGCATCTTCTCAATCTGGGTTGGCATGTCATTCAATGTCTGTCCACACTGAAAGTAACACAGCTTAGAAACTCTTGCTGTCCCTTGCCTGAACATTCATTTTTCCCCTTTCACCAAGCCCTCTGTTGCACCAGCAAGTAGGGATGCAGCTCAAAGCTAAACTGAAATGAACCACGAAAGGAATGAAGAAATCCTGCATCCTCCACAACCTCTCCCATTTCTGCAGAAGCACATGGATCAGGTTTCTCATTGGTTTATCAATGTAAAAACCCAACCTTTGGATAACCCCTGATAAATCAGGTCCCTGGTACAATGTGCCATGCAGCCACACCAATGCTTGTGCCAGCACACCACTGAGGACAGAACCTGCCTACATTACTAATACTTCCAAACATCTAGCCACAACCTAAGGGAAAAAGAGCTTTTTTCAGATCAATGCTACGACTCAACAATATGCAACACATCCCCATTTAAAAAAATAATAAATGCCTGTGGTCCACCAGACTATAGAAAATGTTGTAATTGGGGGGGGGGGGTGTTAATTTTGGTGTTCTCAGTTACAAGTCTGATGAGGGCATACAGGGATTAGGAAGATGCTTTGAGGATTTATAACCATCCATGTCTCATTAGTTTGAAGTCACAGATCTCCTGCAAAAGACATGGAATCCTTCTCTGTAACCAACAGCAAGGCTGCTATTAGGCTTCCCAGACAGTCATACCACTCTTGAAGTGTCACTGTAGAATGATCAATTGGTTACACACGCAAATACTTAGAGCCCAATTAAAATTTTAAGATGTTTTTTGTCTGTCATTTTCAAACAGATTAGAAACTTTCCCATAGAGAAATGTTCCATACCATAAAGATCTTTAAATGAGTCACGCAGAAGCTGATGGACAGCCTGTAAGAGCAAGCATTTCTTCTACTCCATGAGGGTTTCAGGGTGAGCACTCTCAAGGATTCAGATCTGTCCAGATAACCAGACAAAGCATTTTGCTGTGTTGCGTCCAGCTGGTTCTAGAACATGAGGCTACGATCCCCCAGATGTAATATCAGCTTAAGCAATACTCAAGTCCTCCACTGTCCAGTTGCTCCTTTCTGTCCTCATGCTACCTCTTTTCCAAATGGGGAATCAATTCAATTCGATAATGAGTTTTTCCTGGGTTATTCAGAAGAGTCCATCCCCCACTGCCAACTACAAACACAGCATATCACCATGAGGCAGGGACAACAGCAAGCTCTCAGAAGCCAGGAGTGCTCACATTACATTGCTATAAAGCACAACAGCATTGCCTCAACAACACAAGAGTAGAGAGCTAGGAAGATGGAACCACTCTAAAGAAACATTAGACACTGCATTGAAATACACACATAATTTTCATCCCTTTCTGACTTCCAGAGGCATCTGACAGACCTCAATTTCAGACAGACAAACACGGCAGAGTCATTTGTGAGCAAGGCAGAAGATGAAAAACCATATCCAATGTGAATGTTTGGCAAAACATCTTTATAAAAATCAAATTGCTCTTTATAGGTGCATCATCTTGCCATCCCAATGTCATTATCACACCAAACACACAGTAAATCTGATGAGCTTACTCCCTGGTGATGAAGTACTCTACTTCGTGTTCACCACATTACAAAATTACTTACTGAAACTTCTTGCAGAGCTGCTCGAGCAGAATCCCTAAAGGATAGCTCAGGGCCAAAGAGGTGAAAGAGAAACAACACAGATACATGCAGTACTGAAACCTGTCTGACTTGCAGTGAGTTAGCTCACGGAGCCAAGTTGAAAGATGACTGGGGGGTGGTGGGATGGATACTCAGGATTAGTTGCCTGCCTTTTTAGCTCCATTAATCAGTCCACCATAAGGCAAGACAAGCAGCAACACTGGCACAAGCAAGCAACAAAGCCACGCATCCAAGACCACCTCTTTTGGCAAGAGATTGCATACATCAATTTAGTTTTATCGTTAAGACCACATCCTCCGATTAGACACTGCACTGATATTGCCTATGACAGCCCAGCCTGCTCATTCCTCACCTCCCACTGGCCAGCACAGGCTGAACCAGATCAAGGAACTGATCCAGGTTAAACCTGACCTGGCCACACGCATACAAATTGGTAGCTGTAATCTGCACCAGTTCCTGATCTGGTTTGCCACTCAGCCACGCAACTAGGCTAGAATGAGAGAGAATGGGGTACAAAAAATGAAAAAGAAATCAGGATGGCTATTTCTGGTAGGAGTGTAACCTTAAAGTGTTATGTAGTTCACCTGTCCAACACTCATGATGGACAAGAACACGCGCACTAAGTCTTTATGCATTAGACTTCTCAACTTCAGCAATACTCACGTGGTCATGGTGTAATTAACATCTTGACACGGAGTGTTTAATTGAACCAGAAAACAGCACCCCCTTCCTTAACATGAAGCCTCAACAACCAAAGTAAAACCTCCAAGGAATTTAAAAAACAAATCAATAAAAATCAGGAGGGTACAGAAGACAAAAAAAAAAACAAAAAGAGGAAAATGCACAGCACAATTCCCAAATCAAGCAAGGACATCTCCATAAAAAACTCTCTCGTTTCCATTTTGGGGGCTGAGTTGTCAGGTTAGTGGCAATTTCCTACCAATTTAAGAATTGCTAAGCAACCTCCAGCAGTTAACAGCAAGAGCTTGTGTGTGCAACTGGGTTATTTTGAGAAAATAGTTTTCCCTTTAAATTTAAGAGCACCCTTCTTCTAAATGATCTTGCCAGCTGAAATCATTCGGTCAGGAAAAGAGGCAATCTTAGGGCAAAACAGCTTTAAGTGGCTGCTGTTTGAAATGAATAAGAAGAGAAGTCAATGATGTGTCATGTCCAAAGGCAACTATACTCCCAGGTATTATACAAATAAAAAGAATAACAACTAGAAAGGATAACTGATGCTTGCAGCAGACATAAGCCAGAATACCTCATTAGCTTTGAGATGCTGCAAGGATCAGAGTGAAACCAGTCAGGTGATTCTCCTTCTCTTCAGATACCAAATAAAAGTCACAAATGGACTGACCTCCAGGATTATACTGTTAAGTTAATGAACAAAACTACAGAATGCTAAAGAGGGATCTAGGATTATGGCATTTTAACACATATGCAAAGGCAATTCACACGGGGTTAAGTGGGTCAGGCAGTTTCCTTCATTTTCACACTAACTGGGGGGATTGGGCAACAACAGGCAAGAAGTAATCACATTTCTTCTGGATTAGCACTGATAATTTGAAGGTGTAAACTGTCCATTTTAGCATTATCACAAGCCACTATCCTACAATGCTTCCATTAAAAATCCAAAGTTTGCAACACATGAACAAAGACGTTGATAAGAAATGGATGGGTACAACTTTCTATCTGGAGCCAAAGAACATTGAATGTGCAGCACCAGTAACCCTACAGTGAGACAGGCCAATTTTGAGTCACCATGAATCACTACCAGAAGCCTCTACACTATTGCCTCCAGCAAATCTATCACTACAAAGAGTCAAAAGACACGTACAGGCTAGCAAGAAAACAGCAAGGAATCTTATCAGGCAAAAAGCATGAACATCTGTATAGAGATGTTAGGACTTGAAAGGAAAAGGATCCAAAGAACATGTCTAATGCAAAGCAACAGCATCCTAACTGCCACTGCACTGTTAAGGTCCTGCACACAGCCTCCCACCTGATTTTAAAGACCTCTCATCAAGAACCATATTTCCATGCCATAAATATTATCTTCATAAGGTACTGGCTTTCGTTCTACTCAGGCCAGCAGTGATAGAAGTCTCTAAGAGGTTTTCAAAAATTGTTAACAAACATTCATTTCTTAAAACCACAAATTACTGGCCAAGAAATGTAGTTTTGCATTCCAGATGCTTAAGAAATACTTTTCATGATTAAATACACATTTGGAGGAAGTTGGTGGCTTTCAGCCTCAGTGGAACTCTGGCTACACTGAAGATAATATCAAAACTAGTTTTAGAATCACAATGGTATTTATAATAAACAATCTTTGCTCAAAAAAAAAAAACCAAAAAAAAAACCTCCCCACCGATTTTAAGAGTTCTTATTCAAGCCTAAAGAATGAATGAGGCAGACAGCCTTCTGCTTTCAGGGGACATTGAGCCTTAAACCATTGTGTCGAATTCATCACCTAGATTGTGAGAGTAAAGATGATAGCTACTAAAGAAGAAACAGTTTTCACTGAGGTTCAAAGAATGCAAGTGAGCAAAAAAGACGCCATGTTCCCATCTCCTGCGTCAATGGCTACGCTGGTATATTTTAGGTGTTGGCCATGATATAGCTCAACTTGATAGCTAAAAGGAATCCAGCCTTCTCTCCTATTGAGCTCTTGTTCCTGCTGCTTCTTTTCTGCCCATCTTTTCGTACACCCACAGTGCGACTCCCGTCAGCTGAAACAGCGGACGACTAACTCTGCAAAAGATGAGAAACCATTTTCTACAGGAATCATTTAGCTACGTGCCCTGTGGCTGCACAAACAGCCAACTCTGATGCAAAGGAAGAAGCAGGAGTGCACAGCTGCCTGGAGGTTTGACCAGCCTTTGCAAGAGCAGCTTGCTGAAAGATCAACTCAACGGTAATGTCAAAGAGCACACTTAAACATCCAAAAGCAGTGCCAACCTAAGCAGTCTGCTACACATTCCCACTCTCATACCTTCCTCATTGTGAAACTAGCATAAATCTTATGGAGACAACATGTACTGGATCAGATGAAAAATAAGCTAGCAAAAACCACTTCTTTCCAGGAGGCTCTGTTCCCCAGAGTGGCTCACCATGGCCACAAAATAAGCTATGCCAGCAAAACAGAGGGAGCACTGAAGGGGAGCAAGCTGTTCCGGCTAGCACTGGTGCCAAAGAGATGCACGATGAACTGTGGAGTGCTTAGAACAGGATTGTCCTACGTCTGTTTTTCAACACCTTCTGCTGATTTTCCTGCAATTGTCATTGGTGTGTTTTTTAAGGTTTCCCACATGTAAGAGGCAAGGCATTCCTCCTGTCCCTCCACAGGGACAAGTAGATGAAGCTAAGGATTTGACCCAGACAGCAATGAAAGGCATATGGCAACAGCAATCACTGGCAGCAAGAAGGCTGTAGCAAACTAGAAAAGAGAATGTTGAAGGTCTGTGCCACATACGAGATTCAACTCAGGAATTCATGGCAAGAGAACTCAGGGGCCGAGGAGGAATGCAGGAGCTCATGTTGAATATGCACTCAGGATGGATTTGAAAGCGAAAGTAAGTGGACAAGAGGAGTCTGGAAATAAGACTTCCCAAGAAACAATAAGCTTTTAAACAGAAGATTTTAACTTTGGGACAGAAATTCAAGTATCTAGGGCATAACAGACGAGCGACTTGGGTAAGGAGGCTGAGATAGCTCGGGGAACTAATCTAGCCTAACCAAAAGGAAAATACATTGTAAAAGAAAAAAAGCCATAAAGGAAAAGCAGTCTCATTTCAATCAGTTCAGCTCCCCAAACGGTCTCACGGAACAAGTATTCTTATTAGCACAAAGGAGCAGACAAAATTGCAGCACTTGAACTATCCTAAGGAATTTATGGAAAGGCTTTCTGGCAAGTCACTTGTGTGAGTAAGAGAATACTTTAACATTGTACCTACTTCAGTGTGATCATGCATTACGATGGAGAATATAAGTCCATGTATGCATTACATTTTCCCATTTCATTTGTAAATTCTTATCTGCTATGCTTCAAATCCAGTGACTACAGCCACAAAGCAGAACAGCTCAGTGCGCTGGTTGATGGAAAGCTACGCCTTGAAAAATGGTTGTCCTTTACAACGCTAACTATCTGAAACCTGGAACCACAGGTTCATTAGATACAATACAAAAATAAAAAATAAAAAATAAAAAACCAGAAACCACCATCAAAACCAGAGGAACAGGGCCCACTGACAAGCAGCAGCTTTCAGTTAGCCTACGTTTGGCCTACTGTGAAACCAAAGCCTGAAACAGACTACAAGAAGTTTTCTGACCCCAGCTGCATTCTTTACTCATGACAGCATAGGCTGTCTACAAAAATTAGACCAAACTGAAAGGACTTTGCTTCTCCTCCCCATCAATGCAGGCTGGGTGAGGAATACAAATTTCTTTGAATTTTATTGGCCCCTCCTAATGCTGCTACCTTGTGTGACATTCATTTAAGTGGAAGTCCAGCAATTGCAACTGAATTACCAGGTCTTTCTATTACCCTTTTTCCCCTGTGAGGGCTGACTTTGCAACCCCAGCTTTCTGTACTACTGAAAAATAGATTTTTCTTCAGTAATTCACACAGAAGCAAACATCAATACTGCTGCCTTGTCTAAGCAAAGTAATTTATTGAGAAGAAATCTTAAATACTCAAGAGTTGCTTCCTTACGCATAAATTTAATGGATGTGGGTAAAGAATATGTCAGGGTGATGCTGGTGTGGAGTACTGCTACTGCTGCTGTTGTTCCTTGTCAACTCAAAGGACAATAAATTCAACCAAAAAAAAGACCAACATCTCTGAAGCAGCAATACTAAGAGCCAGCACAGAAAGGACATCTAAAACAAGACATATTCCAGTGCTAGAATAGATTAAAATATTTCCTGTTCTTTGCTGTAAGACTCAGCTTGGGACCACAGATAATGTCTGAATATATCATTCTCTTCTTTGGACACTGCTGTATCGTGGCAATCTCAGTCACAGCTTGGAAAACACCCCAATTTTACAGGATAGTGCAACTGCCTGGCATTACAAACTTGATTAAATGAGTCCAGATATACAAGAACCATTATAAAAAGACACACAGGAAGAAAAGTTTGCAATACAGTACAAGCTAATCTGCAACAAACAGGACTAATTGTTAGGCAACAACAAAAGGGCCACAAGAGTACATTTATACTCAACACTACAAAGTTCTCACTGGATAGTTGATGCTGCCCAGCACTAGAACAATTTCAAGATACTCCACCTTCAGCACACTACTAACCCTCACAGTCAGTGACACAAGTAAATATCAGTTCAGCACATAAGAACAAAAGGTACAGACTGAAGACAACACAGGGAACATAATACATACCTTACTCAGAGTTCCCACGAACAAACCCAGCTCACTTCCATGCCAGCAGCTCTCTCTCCAGTCACTGAAACGGAAAACAGGACACATGATTAGGGATCTTCAAAAAAACACACACACACAGCTCATTCTTGCCATTAAGATTAAGGAGCAAGTCCTGTCTGGGTCCCTATTTTCCCATTGCCTTTAATTAAGCTGGCATATTCCAAGAAAGTTGGACTGAAAACGGAGACTGCCATGCTGATATACACACATCCATGCTCCTTCCACAGCAGAACTTGTACTGCAGTACTGTTGGTATGTCAGTTCTGAAGAATGCATTGTTTGAGATTTACTAAGCCAGAATACTCGGCAGATGATACACTCAATCTTCCTGTCCTTTACCGAAATATTTCCTCAAACACTGGATGGTAGAAGTTGGAGACTGTTATGACTAGTTTATTACGCCGTGCAGTCCAGCCAAATGAAAACAGGGAAAGGTTAAAAAAAAAAAAAAAGGAAAAAAACAAAAGTACATTCAAAGTAGATTCGCCGAGACTGCCATGGGGATCCCGGATAAAAGGGAGAAGAGAATCATCCCATCTCAAAACTTCACAAGTGTACTGAGGTAGCACAACCATTTTTTCTTTGGCAATTTTTTTAGGATGCATTCACAGCCACACGTGGCTAGAAAATAATTACTTCAGAGGCTCTGGAAAACCTCTTTCAAACAGCAATATAAAGGGGTCAGAAGTTGATGTGTAATGTACTTTCATTTCTACTTCCTTAGTCACGTTTAAACAAAAAACAACAAATCACAGGAAGGTTTTAATATTGAGTTCCCATTCCATTTTCACCTCTGGGCTTTTCAGACTTCAGGGCTTCCCAGACAACAGCACCACTCACTTTGTGGATACACAGAAGTGTATTGGATACACAGAAGTGTAGTTGGGATACTATAATATCCTGCCAATAGGAGGAAACAAAAGAAACCCAGCAACCTCCCCAAATACAAACTTCAGATCTAAGGGGCTTAACTAAGCTTTAACATAGCTGGAGTGGGGAGAGAAAGAAAGAAAAAAGAGAATGAGCTGTGCTGTATGACACTAATATATGAAGGGATAAAGCCAATTACACTGATTGGAGTGAAGAAAGAACAACCACAGCTAGATGCCTGGATAATCAGAGTATCAACATTTGCTAGAACCCTCTGATATCAGTAACGAATTGCACATCCACTTGGCCAATTCTCATTAATTAACAATCTGTAGGAGAAGGGATTTACAATACTGACACGAATTTAAAAAAAGGGAAAGACAGTCCAGCTTCAGAAGCTTTCTTTATGATACCGTTCACTGAGAAAGGTTCAGTTTTTCTTTGAATAAAACACATCAGCACTACATTCATCACAGCTCTGCCACAGAATCAACAGGTCATTCTGCCACCTCTGACAGTGCTCAGCAACAAGTGATGTTTAGAATTACTCCCAGCTGCTCAGTTTACTGTGGGAACCCAAAACGAGAGTTTTTGTTTGCTTGCTTTATAACATAAAGCTGCCAAATTGATACAACGGTAAGATATGAGAATAGTGAAAAAATGTAAAACCTTATAATATTAAACTGTGAGTTTTAACAGAGCGGATCTTAGATTTCCTGAAGTGCAAAGACATTTCTGGAGCTGTTTTCTGACAGCAGTGAGCACACACCATCAAAATGGGAGTACTGAATGGTGGCTTGTGATAGAACATTGTGGTTGGTTTTTTGTTCTATTAAATTATCAGTGACTGAATTTTTGTGTTTGTTTGGAGGACCCAAGTGCTCCTGAAAACACTCCTCCCATTTGAAAGCATAGAGAAGTGAAGGGATGCATTTCATTCTCCTGCTGGCCAGTCCCTAACTTCCAGCAATCATGGCTCACAGGATAATCTCTCCCCATTTAAGACTGCAGCAGTGCTGATAAAGCTGGACAACTATCATGCTGCTCCAACTCATTTCCAGCATTTCAGATCCATGTTCTCAGTCACCTCCTTGCCGCAGTTAATTTACCTCTCCTTACTTTCCAACACATCCAGGAGCTCTGGACACACGGTGAGGCCGATGGTCTCCCTCTTATATGTAATCTTCTGGGACAGCCTGCATTCATCCTTCTTTCTCAGCTAAGAACTAGTTTTATCCCACACACTCCAGACAATAAAAGGTCAACCTTAAAACTTTCAGTCCTATTTGCCAAGGAAGTTCCTGCTCAATCTAAGCAGATGGTTAAACCATTGCAACATACGATTTACTGCTGTCAGCTGAACGCCACACAGGAGATAAAGCGGCGTGCCACAGGCATGGACAGTCACCAACCTTCTCTCTTAATGTGCGTGCCATTCAAAATAAGAGATGCTGCAGAATACCAGCCTTATCGTTAGCCTTATTCAGTCACCCATCCCCCGGAATTTTAATCCCACATGAAGATGGAACAACACAGACACATTCTGACGTCAAATTATTAAGTCAAACTTTACAGAAATTGACCAAAGCAGCCCCACAACTGTAATGAAAATGAGCTCTTAACTGTTCCTTCTACTTTACAACCAGCGAGTAAAGATTCATCTGATAACTGAAATATTTTCTGGCAAAATTCCACAGCTACACTGCTTTTGTAGCCCTTTGATTACAGAACAATCAAAACACTCCTCCAGCCCTCCTTTTTCCTCTGACCACGAGGTCAAGGCAGGAAAATTCTACCGTCCTAGATTTTCTGAAGAAAAAAATAGTGTCATCTCCGAGAAATGCAGAAGTCTCTTCTTGCCGATAAACTTCTCCATCCAGTGGAAATGTTTATACGTCAGTGTTTACATGTTCAAGCCAAATGGCTGCTATTGCAGCGATTACAATGGCGTATGGCCTTCACTGGTGTCTTGGGGTTTGAGCAGTTCAGAAACACACTGACATGATTCACAAGCCTGACGTGACCACAGCAGTGTAGAGTTTAGAGCCCATCTTCAGCAGTTGGGTTACCCCTCGGATAGAGACTTTGAGAAGATTTGCACTCAGGGTGATCCGATCCTGTAAAGCAGGTCTGCTTGGACACATGGGAGAGAATTTAGAGAGATGGTTATATTTGGGTTAACATTAACTTGGCCCTCTCACCTAGGATTGAAAACATCATAAACTATACCCATTGTACACGCTGCGATGGAAATAAATCTAGAGGCTGCAACCACATACTCCTGGCAAACTTCTTGTATTGTTATAAAATTGGGAAGGAGCAAAAAAGTAAGTAAAGAAAGTACGAAATCATCCAAGTAGAGCCCATGGATGCTTCTGTAACAGTTTCCTTTCAAAAGGAGAGAAAGTTTCCTTGTAATCATCGACAGAAAGTGAATCCTGTCTGAACTCTGCTCAGACCTGTACCTTCCCACTTATAAACAACTGCAGAAAGAATGAGTTCATCATAACATGGATATGGATATGGCATGTAAAGGATGATCTCATTTGAGCAAGGCTAAGCAGGGTGTCAGCCGTATTGATCCACAGGGCAATGAAGACATCTTCAGTGCCTTTACTGAACCCTGGAAAAGGCAGAACTCGAAGAGCTGCAGCATTCACAGACTGTTCCCTAGCATGCCTGTCTAGTCACAACTGCCACACGTTACAGGAAGCATTACTTTGAGGCTGACCCAATCAGTGGTGCAGACTCTTGTTGCAAAACAAACTTAAGTTCACACAACAAGACCCGCTGTTTATTCCCCTAATGTGGAAGGCTCTGAAGACAATGTGTAGTCAGCACATTTATTTGTCTCACTGGAGAAGGGGAAAATAGATGTATGCACTTTACTACGCACCCACAGCAGAGACAGCAGCAGCAGCTCCCAGCTCCAGGGAGGGGAAAGCTCTTCTTTCAGTGGTTTAGGAACTTCCACAGAGGCAGTCCCCCACAGTCAGCTGTTTACAAACAAGCTGCCAGTGCATGCAGCACCAGTGCTATGCTGCTTCTGCTGTGCTCCACAAAAGCTCAGCTCATCTGGATCAGCAGAAGCAGAGCGAGCTGAAGGAGGGAGCACAGCTTCATTAGGAAGGATAAGTAGATGTAGCTGACATGCTGGTTTGCGGCAGAAGAACAAAAGCAGATAAATGGCATGAGGTCAGGGAGCAAAAGAAACCCCCCAATAAAAAGCTCAGCCTTCAGCTTTCAATATTTACAAAGACTCGTGATTATGTATTAATTTTTACATTCCGGCAGGGTCGTGTGCCTAAATCCAAAGCGTTTCTTCACACAAGAATAACGATATTGGACGCAGGCAGGAAAATGGGAGAGGCAGGGAGAAAGGAACACTGCAGAAACTTAATTAATTCCTTCAGTTTCTGAAATAGAAAACAATCCAATTTCAACAACTGCAGCACTTTGCTCACTGACAAACTCTCACATTTATCTGCATGGAAAATAAGCATCTCAGATCAGGAACAGAACAAGATGAAAGGAAAACGATCTGCTGCTCCTGGCACTGCTTCCTGCTGTCTGCAAACACTGCGCCATGCGGATGCCGGGTTGCTGTGTTTGCTGCACGCCTCGTTTGCCCTCCACGAGGAGGACCAGTGTTTAAAAGTCTCAACACATTGCCTGGCCTCAGAGACATGCATAAGCCTGGTATTGTAAACTGTCCTCACCCCGATGCCATTCATTTCCCTCAAAGAAGCCGCTCTGCAGTGTTTGTACTCCACAAAGCACTCAGAGGAGGGAAGGTGAAACGCACACACCAACCACACACTGACTCCCCAAGCACCACCAGAGCATCTGACAAAAGAAGAGAGGCTGCAAACTGCCACCAGCCCATCCATTCCATCTATTTGTCACACGTCCATAAAAGAAGGCTGCTAGGGACAGTTGTAGGCAATGGTTCTTACAGCGCTTCTTTTAGCTGCAGTACTTTCTCACCATCCCTGCAGCCCTCCACTCGGCTCCAGCTCTGTGATCCTTCTGCCATCCCCCAGCGCTGATTCTGGGGGTTCAGGGGGAGCAACAGAACCTACAGAGGTTGAAAACAGGCCCTGTGATGCGGCACAACAGGCAGCCCCCAGCCACACATCTCTGCTGAGGAGACAGAGAACAGTGGGGGAAAAAAAAAAAAGCAGCAGATAGGAATACGAGCAGCTTAAGCCAGCCCCAACACCAAGAGAGACGTCTGTGTAACCACATCCTCTGTTTTCAGCCTCGGCTCAGCAATGTGTCCAGCAGGAAATAATTAGATTTGCCTTTCCCCAGAGTAGGTGTTTGACAGTTTCAGGCTGCTGAACAGTTGCTTTTTCTGCTTCCTCTTCAACAGGAAAAGACACTGACCCTCGGGACACGGCTGATAACTCTTTAAAGGAAGAGTATTGCATAACCATAATAAGACGTACTAATTGTTGCCTCTTTTTACACAGAGGAAATTAGCTGTGCTCTTCAAAAGGGATCTTTAATCATGCGACTGAGTTACCAGCAGTAAACAGACACCAACACAGCCGCGCTCTGTCACCCAGAATAGAGGAAGGACAGCTGGGTATACAGAGTAAAAGGACAAAACTCTGGGAATTGCTACAAACTGTGCTTTTGGGGAGAAAGCGTATGTGGAGACAGCTCATACATTCCAAACGTGTGTAGCAACTCATCTTGTGATAACGTATGAACACGTGCTAAGAATTTATCTGCTCTTCCTCTAACATCCAATCCCTTCTGTCCTGATCTTCCCCTACAACTACAGCAGCCTCCACCAAAACCACACAGCGACGTCATCGTGGCTCAACAGTGCAGAGAATCCAGCATTATTATTAAATTAAGGGGTATTTTGATTGCCTGTATGTATATCTCACCTGGAGATTCAAAGGTGAAAGGGTCTGTGACGATGCTGCTGCTTTACCATATCAGCCTAAGTTGGAGCTATAAAACACAGTCATGAGGAAGCACTTCTCCTCAAACCCAACAGTTTCTTATTATTTCCATAATCAAGGGGAAGAAAACTTACCAGTCTATGAAAAACTGCTTTGGATGACTGCCATGTTCTCTTAGCCCCACATAAAAATGTCTCCTGTACTCAGTCTCTTAACATTTTATTTAATGGTCTACTCGTTGCATAGGACTTCCGTGGGGCCTTTCCCTATGTGACGTTAAGAGTGAGGATGTTTTCATTTGAGCTAAATGGATGCAGCAGCTGCTTTTGCCACTGCTGGAATCAGGCAACACAGTGCTACTCACATTTGGTACACAATGCAATGCCAAGAAGCCACAACTGGCAATATTTCACTCCTCTCCCAGATTCACTGGAACAGGCTGCCCAAGGAGGCTGTGGATGCCCCATCCCTGGAGGCATTCAAGGCCAGGCTGGATGTGGCTCTGGGCAGCCTGGTCTGCTGGTTGGCAACCCTGCACATAGCAGGGGGGTTTAGACTAGATGATCATTGTGGTCCTTTTCAACTCAGGCCATTCTATGATTCACATTTGGTATCTAAATTGTAAGCGGGGAGGGACTCAATGAGTTAATGTCTGGAGAGTAAGAAGGGCAAATTGGAAAATTTGCACATGTGTAAAAAGCCTACGGCATTCCCTTTCAGCCCTGAGTCTCTTTCTCCTTCAAGCAGAAAGCTCAAACCTAAAGCTCAGAAAAGGAGCTCACAGTAAGCTTCAGATCATACGCTTATTTTTAAATGTTTTTAGATTCTATTTAATCACAGTTATCAAATCACCCATTCCATCACTGGAACAAATGGGCGCCCTCTCATTTGCTATTCTGAAATTATTCAGTTGTTTTTTGGAAAACACAAGAGCTGCTCCAAAAGTAACGCCTCCTGTTTTATAATGTTGGCCCACAACATCAGAGGCAGACATTGATGGTACGGTAGTAAAGGTTGAACCTTCACACCAAGATCCTGTCACATTTTGATGCTGTGTGACAGAGGGCAGCAGAGGGGCAGCCTGACAAAATGGCATCTGATATGAAAGTGCATATGAAATGAAGGTGTGTTACTAATTCCCCCATGTGGAAAACATGGCACACATTGACATTCTTTGATGCTTGCTGAATGCTGAAGGTGAGCAAAGAGTGGATGTGTCCACAGAGAGAGTAGAGGTGGTGGTGGTGTGTTTAAACAATGGCAATAGCAACAGCAACCTCCGCTGGAGTGCAGCATGGAGGCTTTTGTTCATCGCTGGCAAAAACGCATTGCTAATGGTGGTAACTATATTGAAAAATAGCATTTGGTAGCTGAGAATTTGCTCTATCAAACAGTGTTATTGTGCTACTTGGATCTATTACGGTTTCCATGGAAATAAATAGGAGCCACTACTTTCAGAGCAACCTACGTATTCAGTAAGACTCAAAAGCATTACAGATCTTCAGTTCTGGGATATGGATTCTAACAGTGTCGTTAAAACATCTTACTAGTGGCAGCAAGGTATACTTTGAAGTCAATGTTGAAAATTCTTGTATTTATCATTGAATGGTTGGGTTGGAAGGGACGTTAAAGCCCATGCAGTCCCATCCCGTGCCATAGGCAGGGCTGCCACCCATCAGCTCAGCTGCCCAGGAACCCATCCAACCTGGCCTTGAACCTCCAGGGATAGCGAATTCATGTCTGGGTAGAAGAAAGTAAAACCAACGTGAAAGTAAAAGCAGTGCAAATCCGGAAAAAAACCCACAAACCCACCTACAGCACGACTAGCTCACACCAAATGTCAAACGCAAATTTAAAATAAAGGCAGAATTGCACACTGAATTTTCTCAAGGTTCACAGATTTAAAGGGGAAGGCTGTGAATGCCTCCAAAACGTATTTACAGCTGAGGGCAGGTATGTGTGAGGTTCCACGGCAGAGGGCCTGACGCTGTCCGGACACGTAGGACACAAAAAGGAAGCGGTACGGCAACATCAAACCTGAAAGCCCTTAACTCGTCTCGATTGGCAGAACCGCGCAGGACCACCTTAGCACCAAGTCTGCATGATGCAAAATAAAGAAACACCGACGCAGCACGCGGGAGGCCTCGGGAGGAATACTTCCACTTAGGAAGCGGACGGCTCGAGCTTCCATCCTTGTGCCTGAAGCGACACGCCCCTCTCACACACGATCTCACCGCGGGATAGGGATGCCTCCGCAATGGAGCGCCCCGAGCGCACAGCTAAGAGGCGAACGAGCATCGCTGGGAAAAACGAGCCCGGCGGAACGCGGGCACGGAGCGGCGGGAGGGGCAGAAGCCCAGCACACCGCTGTCACCGCTCCCAACCCTGATAAAGAGGGGAGAAAAAAGAGGGAGAGCCCCTCCGAGAGGGAGCGGGCGGGGAGGGGTCGGCGCGAAGCAGCGGCGCCCACGGGGCGGGGGGCTCGGGGGGACCCAGGGGATGCGCAGAGGGGCCGAGCGCCGCGCCCTCCTCCGCCGACGGCCGCCCCGAGGTGAGGCCCCGCGAGCCCTCCCCCCATCCCGCTCCCTTTCTTTGCTGCCGGGTCGCCCGGCAGCCGCCGACCGAATTCCGGCTCCGTACTCACCCGCTCACGGCTCCATCTCGCCCCGAATCCGCCCGCCTCTGGCGGAGCCGCCGCCCGCCGACAAGGCGCTTCCCCCAAGCGGGCAGCCCGGCCTCGCCACCGCCACCCGGCGCCTCGCAACCGCGGAAGCGCCCGCCCCGCGCCTCCCTGCCCCGCCGGCTCGGCCAATCGAAGAGAAGAGGAGCCGGTGAGCGCCACCGCCGCTTGCCAATGAGCTGTGAGCACCTGGGGAAGCTAACGGGCCCGAGGCGGGGCGAGGGGGCGGGGCGGGACTGGCGGCGCCTGCCTGACGGGGCGGGCAGCCAATCGGGAGGCTGGATGATGTCATGGGGGCGGGGCGTACCCGGGGAGGTGGAGGTGATGAGGGGTGGGTACTCGCCCTTAAAGGGACAGCACTGATTTTTGACATGGGGCGGGAGTGTCGGTTTTTCTTTTTTGGGGGGTTTTCGCTTGCTTATTTGTTTGTTTTCCGGTTAATGTTTAATGAGCTACGGGGGATGAGGGTCAGGTCCCGAGGCCCTCACACCTGTGGTGGTGAGGGGACAGGCATTGTGCGTCCAGCCTGTGACCTCTAGTGGCTGAAAACATTGGGATCACCTTCTGAAACGAAGAGAAGGGGCCGTGAGGAATTTGCGAAATAATTAATGGTGTGTGAGGGAGGAGGCAGCGGCTTGTCTGTGTCCTGTAGCCAAAGAGTCGGAGGACATGAGACAACCACAAAGCAATGTGCATGAAGTAGTTAGGAAAAAATGCTCGTGCCACATCTAACATACAAAGCTGACAACGCAGAGCCCGATGGCACAGGAGCATGAGGGGGAACCTCTGGGCCTATGGTGCACACATAAATCTCAGCTGTAGCATAATTCTCCGCACTGACAGGGTTATCCCTCCAGAGGTGGTTCAGTGAAAGAGGAACAGCGAAAGCATGATGTGTTCCCGTGGCTGATGGCATTTCTGGGAGTTTTAGCTTTAATGACAAGTCAGGAGTATTTACCTTCCTTTTCTAAGAATAGCACTTGAGGGATCTGAGAGAACTGCTCCTGGCAGCTGTTTGTGCTGTGACCCAGCAGCAGCTCAGCACTGTGTGCTCACTGCCCCCAGCTGGGACGAGGGAGGGAGCTGGAAGCAAATAGAATTCGTGGGTTGGGATAAAAGCTATTTGCTAAGGTAGGAGAATGGAAATATATATATATATATATATATATATATATATATATATATGCAATGCGATTACTTGCCACCCACCACAGACACCCAGCAACAACTGCCCACCAACCAACAAGCAGCCCAGCACAGCCCTGGGCCATTGCTCAGCAACACCCAAGTCATGGGTGCACCATTAATACTGGTACAGCTGAAAGCAAGGCACGGATGAGAAAGTGTGGATGCCTTTCTGGTTTGCATTGTTGGTTTTACCAACAACAGCGTGCTGCTTGCTCCTGAAGTCATTTCCTCAGGCAACTTGCTCATGGATCTGTTTGCACAGGGAGGAATGGCGTGTCTAAGCACAGCCACAGGTCGATGGCAGAGCTCATGGTTAGGCCAGTATTTCCAATTCGGCAGCTGCAGTCCTGCCCAGCAGGCCACATTCTTTCAAACAGATGAACTTTCAGGAGATGAAAATCTTTTCCTTCATTTCCATGGTGAGGCTTCATTGCTTTGCTAATATCTCTGCTGATTTATGTGCTGGACATGCTAACAATTGCTTTCAGTATCAGCTGCTATGGAGTCTAAAATTCTAAAGGTGTTTACAGACCTTAGTAAATACATAATGGAGAAAAAAAAGAAAAAAAAAAAAAAACAGAAAGAAATGTGCTTGCTTGTAAAAGCTTACTGTTTGCAGCAGGAATAATCAGAATTGACGAGCACCTATTACATATAATCTGTGTTTTGTTTTAGTTCTAAGGGTCTAATGGCTATTTTCAGTAAATTTCCTTTTCCTTAAGACTTATAATGAATGAACTAAATTCATATATTGTGAATATACGTTTTAGAAAAGCCTGTAATGTTTGTCAGAGATGTGGCTGAAGTATATTAAATCCATCTTCCATTTGATTTAATGTCAAGTGAAGGTTTGCATTCATCAAAGAAAACACCAGTGAGGTATAACAGACCACAACAGAATTCAATCTACTTATTCCAGGTGCAATTCTGAACTCAGTTGTATAATTACAAAATCAAGGTATTTTTAGGTGCTTACAACAAGGGGCTGAGCTTTGGAACTTTGCACAGAAATGCTTTGATTTTCCAAACCTGATGTCTTAATGTTCTCAGTGATGACTCAGTTTCGCATTTAGATTTCATTTCTCTTTAAAGAAAAGCACAAGGAGTAGGGAAAACCTACCAAAAGACAACAACACTGGCAGGTATCTGTGAGAGTGTTTCTAAAGATAAAGTTCTTAAAATGGCACAACATTAGGCTTAACCTCAACAGCTGAATGGCCTTCAACCACCTAAAGATGACTGCTTAAAACTATAAGCTATTACAGAAACCCTAATGACCCAACAATTCAGAACATGTCTAATCGTGTTTTTCTTGCCTTTGGTGGTCAAAATAAATGAGAAAGAGCCTGGTGGGCAAAGCTCTCTGCTCCAGCTCGATATGTGTAAGTAGATTTAAAACTGCAAATAATGTGTTGTGCTAACTTGATTTCTGACTAGCTATAACATCCTAGTCTAGCATTTCCCAATTTTCCAGTGGTTTGCATGAGCCACAGCAGCAGATGCTTGTGTGTGGGGCATGTGTAGGGGCTTTCCAGAGCGCTAAAGAAACCCTTCCCAAAGGCACTTGGGCAAGCAGAAGCCCTGGGCTCCAGAGCTAATGCGTGGGTTATCACGGCCAGGTTCCTGCAAGACACCAATGTGGGCTACATGGGAAACCACCTCTGTGGGGTCTCTGCCCCATCAGCTCCAGCGAGATGTGCAGGGAGTTTCTGCTGGAGCTTGGGATTCTAGAATTATAGAACATTCTGAGACTCAAAAAAGGATCACCAAGTCCAACTCCTGGCTCCATATAAGACCACCGAAAATTAAAACTCTATGTCTGAAAGCACTGTCAATAGGCTTTTTGACAGGTTTGGTGCCCTGACCGCTGCCCCAGGGAAATAACTGGCCATAATTGCCTGCATGAAGGCTGGACAAGCTCTTCTGCCAGACAGCTTATATCCAGTCACTACAGCACTGAAGCCCAGCAGATCTCTCCATGGCTTCAAGCCAGATCCTACAGATCCTTTGTTTCCCTCCGTGGCTGAAAGGGGCAGAGGTTGATGAGGAGGGTGTGCCTTAAGGGATGGGCAGGAAGAGGAGGGTGCAGAAGCAGATCCTGGAGTTCAGGTATATGGATTTGAGTGCAGATGAGGAGGAGTGGGCTGTAGAGGCTTAAGATTTGGCTCCTAATGAAGAGCAGAGTCCTGCTGTGGTGTTTGCACTGCTGTGTGTTGTAAAACTAGGAGGGGATGGTATGTTCTCAGTCTTGTTTAATCACGCCCTGACAAGCAAGAATAAGAAGCAACTGGAGGAAATGTCTGACACAATTCCCTGCCTTCAGAGAGGCCAGTCACTTAACAATCATATCCTCTGCATGGTTTTGTTCTTATTTTCCATGTCCTGTGCATCAGTTGCTGACTGCTGTCTAGTAATTCCTGAGGTACAAATGTATCTTGAGAAAGGAGCTGAGAGAACATAAACCTCTTACAGAAGTAGTTCAGTGGCCGTGTCTAAAGCATTAGAGACAGCATTTTTTTTTTTCTACGTCAGTAAGGATTTTCTGTTTTGAAGAGGTCAGCTGTTTTTGTTTGGTAAACACCAACGTATTTCTGTTATTGTAAGATTTTCTGGGATCCTCCTTCCTATCTCTCCTTTTCAGGAAAAGAAGATCTAGTGTGCTCAAATGCTCTGAGAAATAGTAACATGTAGAAAAAAAGGAGGGCGAAAGCAAATTGAAATATTTGAAAAAGATCTTTTTTCTCTTGGCAAACACCAAGCACAAGAATTTCCAAATAAAAAATTTATTGGGAAAGTGGAAATTGCATGTGAAAAGTATGTGATCTGGTATCGGAGTTTAGGTGTAATAATTATAGTATATTCTGTTGACCCATACATAAATTATTAACTTAAGGCTGTGGCTTTCAAGTTGTGCTCCGTATGGGTAGAAAAGTCTTTACCATAGTAAACAATGCTGTTCACAAACTCGTGGCTTCAAAAGCAGAGGTGGAGATGTGCTGTGGTTCTTGAAAAAAAAAGTTGAAGGTCGGCTGTAATCTTTGGGGCTGAAAGGACCGGGACCCCAATTTGTTTTGCGGTTGTTGTAGTACTTTATTGCTTCCCATAGATGGAGCCAAACTCACAATGTCAAGCGGCATACGACTCTTGCAGTGAATGCAGCTTCCCCAAATCACAGAGATACAGTAGGGGAGTTTATAGCATGTGTCTCCAAACCCCATTTCTTGCCCATTCCTCCTGACTCACTCCCTAATTCTGTTTCACTGCCTCTCAAGTGTGTTCCCGCAGTGCAGAGGCAGTAGGCAATGACTCAAGAAGTCACTAATCCAACTTCAGGCAAAATGTTCTTCAGATGTTATAAATATTACCTTCTTAACCACACGCTATATGAAAATTTGTGCTCTTAGTCTATTCACAGAATCACAGAATCTGCTGCAAATTGAATGGACAAATCATTGGAAGAGGACTTAGAAAACATGTTTATCACAGAATCATCTAAGATGGAAAGAACCTTCAAATTCTGATCATCAACTTGATCTACAAGTCCCATCACTAGCCCATCCCTTGATGCCATGTCTGCACATCTCTTAAATATCTCTGAGGGACTGAGACTCCATCACTTCCCTGGACAGCCCCTTCCAGGGCTTGCACACCCTCTCTATGAAGAAATTCTTAGTAACATTCAATTGGAATGTTCTCTAGCACAACTTGAGACCATTTCCTTGCATCCTCATTTTAGAGGCTTCTTCCCTGAACTGCTGTATTGTAAACTTGGGCAAAGCTTTGACCTACCAGGTCTGATGACTCTGGCTTTCCACTGGAAAATGTTTGGGATCCACAGATGCAATGCAATGGCTTGCAGTAGAAAGCAAGTTTTTAGGGAAGAGAGAGGGAACATTATAGTCTCTCTCACCCACTGAAATGATAGCTAAATTGCAACAATTTAATTAAAAAAAAAACAAACCGTGTAGGATGGCAGACACATCAGCTAAAGAAGGGTAAGGGCATTACAGGGTAAGGAGCCTTTGGAAGTAATAAGTCAGAGCTAACCTCCTTGGCAGCAAAACAAAGTTCCTTTATTACTTCAAGAGCCAAGGAGGACATCTCACATCTGTTCCCAGAACAGCACAAAGCAACCCGTGTCTTAGTAATGGGCAAGAGTAAATATTTCCACACTGGTTTTACTTACCTGGCAACAGGTTTTCTTCTGTTGGACTTGAGGCAAAATTATAGATGGAGTGTCCTTTTTCTAGACTTGTAATAGATAAACAAAAGAGGTGGTTTTCTCAAAATGATTTTCTCAAAAAATGTAGGGGATCAGGCTTGTTGTCCTGCTATTAACACTGGATCGCAAAAGAATTGGAACACTGAGGTCATGTGTTGGTAATATCGCCATGGTTCAAACACATGGATACATGGCTGCCTGGAGAAGAGGTCTGTGTCTAGTTTATATCACTACGCTTATATTCCTACAGCTGCATTTGCAATTGTCACTGTAACAGTTTATGGTTAGTGGTCAGTGCAGTAGTCTATGAATTTCTCGGAGGCATGTGTATGCACCAAGGGCTTGTTGAAAGAAGCTGAGGGAGCTGGAGAGGGAGTTCTGGTGCTGTAGCAGTCTTCTGGATGGAGCCTGCTCTTCCAGCAGCTTGCTATGAAGAAGGAAGAGGTGTTGAAGCCCACTCTGGTACAGCAGATCTGCATTTTTTCCCAGATGAAACTCAGACCTTGAAGTCTCCTTCTGAAGGAGCTATGTTCTCCAAACAAGAAATTTGAGGTTGTTTTCAGAGCTGGGCAGTGGCACCATGGGCACCCACACTGGCAGAGGTGCCGGAGGACCACGTGTGATCCCAAAGCTCCCAGCAGAAGCTGGGCATCATCATGACCCCAGGGGCTTCAGAGCAAGAAGACCACGAAGGCAAGAACTAGCATGGGAAAGCAAGCACCAGCCTTGGGAAAGTGTTCTTGCAGTATTTTGATCTTGCCTGCCACTGCATTAAAAAAACCCCCAGAGGAGGAACTTGACAATGCTGAGATGGATATTCTTCACAGCAACACATGGGGAATTGTGTGGTATGGCAGTGGAGCACATTGAACATTTGCTCAGCCTGACCGCTCATCCCTTGCCTCTGTTTGCCTTTATCTCCTCACCACAAACTGCTATCTCCAAAACCCTCCCTACTCTGGGTAGGCTTTGTTAGGCCTTCTGTCCTAATAACAGGATTTACAGTTGTGATGACAAAGATTTTAAATCTGTATTAAGAGCAGCGGAAGGGAAAACTCTGGAGGGAAATCAGAATATTCTGATTAATGTCAGGGGAAAAAGAAATCAATAAAAGGAGAAAAAGATCAACTGCTAATGCTGTCTGGAGAAGGCAGACTCGCTTAGGCATGTTTTTCCTATGTGGAATAACAAATCCAGAAAGAAGCATCCAGGGAAAATTAGGTAATGATAAAGACTATGAAGGTTCTGTATTGGATTTTGGTAACTCCTATCCTGCACTAAGACTCAGCAAACCTGAAAGGTGACAATTTGTAAAATGGGTAACAGGAGATGTATTTATTGCAGAACGATGTTACGTGTGTACAGGAAATGTATTTATGACAGAGAAATGTTATTTGTGAGAGTTTTGCAGACTGTCATTGAGAACAAGAGTTAGCTTAAGTCTTAAATAGGATTAGAGTGAAAAAAAATTATAATTAGAGGCTCTTGCTTTTATCATTTCTCTCACATTTGAGGGATAGAATTCCACTAGCTTCAGGGTGTGCAGCAACCTCAGAAGGCTCTTGACTAGAAGTAGCTTCCTGTGTGAGTAAATTATCCCATTTTTCTCTTGAACTTTCCTGGGTATGATCTGCTGCTGCTGCTTTCTATCACAGCTGGGACAGCGGCCTGCAGGGGTGTTTATTTCTGAGAGTTCCTGCTTCTGCTGAGGTGCCCTAGTAAAGGTACGAGCTGGAATTACAGACTGCTTTCAGGTCACATTCATTGGCAGAAAGACAGTGTGGTGGACGCAGATAGGGGTAGACTGACTGAGATGTTTTTTCCAGCACTAGTCTACATCCAAAATATAAGAAAATAAGTATTAAATATGTATTTTTGTGACCATGTTTCTATTTTCACAGCAGCACCGTTTTCAGAGCATCTCTTCAGTGAGTAATGTCCCACCTCACATCTTGGTCATCATCCATCTCCTGGCTGTTGTCTGCATTTCTACTGCCATTTCTGCTATAATGAAGAAATCCCACTTCCTCTGGTGCCACCATGTCCCAGGCATCTTCTTCTTCAGTCTTTCCAGAGTGGTTCCTCTTCAGTACCTGTCAGGAGATGGGCAGTGGTGTCTGGCACAATGTAGAACCCCATGTTGGCTCCCCAAGTCATGGAGGTCTGCACTTCCCAGCGCCCCCCCGAGTTCTCACTGCTGTGCTCATAGGCAGATATTTAGCCACTTTTCACCAATCTTCTCCTGAAGCTGTGGGAAGTTCTCTCTTGCTGACTTGCTCACCTGTGGGCACGTCCTTATGTGGCTTGTTCTGAAGAAAGGATTGGCCACACTTTTGCCAGGAAACAGGAAACAAGCCAAAGGTCAGAAACATTTGCTCTACAGGGAGTTTTGTGTATTGAGTACAGGTGCCCTGAGTCCAGGAAGACTTCAAAAGGTATTTAATTTTCCCTGCCAAATCCATGCTTTGATACATTTGAACTGCTCCAATGTATAATTCAGTCAAATGACAACCACAGAAAAGAACGTGGTGATTATACACAAAACTTTGCATGGTATAAATGTCAAGGAAGGAGGAGAGGTTGTGACGATGCTGGTGAGCCATAGCCATTGAGTGCTAATAGCCATTAGCACTCAAGCAAATCTGAGAAAAGGAAAACTTTGGGTCAATACAAGGAACAAAAATGTAAGCTAAATAAAGCAGCCTAAAATAAGTAACTGCATAAAGCCCGAGAAACCAAACAAAACCTTTCTGCCAAGCAGTTATTTTGAAAGAGGAGGAGTACCACCTACTGCCAGTTCTCTATGAGCTTCACACTTGTTGAGGATTTTTTTAATATGAGAACCACCCAAAAAATGATGGCGATGGTGGCTGCCTAGGGAACCACAGGGAAAGAGCCAACAACAGTCACTGCTTGACCAGAATAATTCCCAAGAGGGAGAGGCTGAACCCCCCCCAGAAGCAATAAATATGAAGTGAACAGAAAGCTGGCACGTGTAGTACATGACGCATGGAGCAGCACAGCCTTCTGTTGGGCACTGCACGTAAAGGGCAGACATCATCATTTGCTGTTACTAAAATAAAAAGCCTATAAAAAGTACTTCTTCCACTTATGGAGGCAAATAAATTTGACAACAGTGATTTGTCTTCTTACTGCAGAACCAATGTTATTTTTCTCTTGTTGTGTTTCCTGCTTTCCCTGGTGAGCTTTAAGTGCAGAGAGAAGTGGTTGTTTGGTGCGGGTAAGAGCCTCAGACAAAGGGGCTGAGACTAAGAAAATAGCACACCTGGAGTGCTCTCCCTTTACTGGAGTATTCCTGGGGTTCAAAGGATGTAACTGAGCATATTCAGTCTGAGTGATGGAAATGCTAAAACATTAGATATGACCCAAAATAGTATTTGAACGTATGCCCTGTGTTAGAAGATCAGCTGGAGATAGCCACGTGTGTAGCCAGAAGCAAAGCTAAGAGCTGCAGCTGGGCTTTGCTTACAGGAGCAGCTCCCTGCTGGTCCCACATGCACCAGGGTGCTCTGCTTATCCTCTGCCCTTGCCACAGCCCACAGGGGGACAGTGTTGGAGAAGTCTCTGTGCTGCTTCAGCCAACACAGGGGTGGAGACGTGAATGGGCAAGGTGCCTAGGAATAGCCTTAAATCATCTCTCTTGCATTGTCACCAAGTCCTACATCTTCCTCTCCCTCCCAAGCCCCATTCTTTCTTCTCTTCAGATCCTCTTCTCCCCAAATTTCTCCCACCATTTTTTTTTGCCCACGTCTCCTGATTTTTGTTTTAGCCCCTCTATCCTCCCTCACAGCCCTCTTGAGCACAGATACTGGGCACTCTGAATGGCACCAGCACCAGTCTCTCTCAACGTGATAACAATTATTAATATAACAACACCTGGTTGTTATAACAATATATTAAATAGGCAAAACAGTACCAAGAGCATAAGAGCATCCCCTACCTGGGGAGAATGCTCCCGAGAGCTGTGTGTAGTCCAATGGTACCAAAAGCTTTGGGGACATCACCTCCACATGCCAAGATGCAGGAACTAAGAGCACAGTGCTCTGAGCCTTTACTCAGGATCTTATAACCTACGGTACCCACTCGCTGTGTTAATGTGTTGGAGAATCTTAACAAGGAGCATGGTTTCCTTTTTACTCCTGCCTTTCATAATGGGATCCAGCCCTTTTCGGCTTGCTGGGTCAGCAAGTGAGACACTGGAGCCACGTGTACCTTTAGAAAGCTGTAATGTACATTTGGTTTCCTTTCAACTTTGTGTCAGAAGTAGCAGAGCAAAAAGTTAAAGCTAACATAGCATTGATTGTGATTAGCATTCACATGGGGTGGCTTGTTGTAGGAGGAATAAGCCCTATGTTCTCATTGAGCTCCCACTCTGCTGTTGCTGCTGGTGATGCCACTCATGCTCAGGTGATCAAAAATGCCTGTTACATTTCTCAGTATCTCAATATCTTAATAAAAATAAAGGATTTTTCCACCCAGGTGAATAAACTGACTTGGTAGGAGGGCCAGAGCTCTGTAAATGGGTGCTGCCACTAAATGCGAGTTCATCAAGGCTACCCAAAGATCTGTGTGCCCTGAGGAGACCCATGAGCACATGTCAGAAAGGATCAGTGAAAGATGGAGTTCTCATGAACAAGACAAGGAGCAACAGAAGAACATACTTAATTTAATATACTGGCAACTCCTGGTGGTGTAGGCCTTCTGTCTGCTGACTGTAACCTCTCATAGAGTCATAGAATCACAGAATGGCCTGGGTTGAAAAGGACCACAGTGATCATCTAGTTTCAACCCCCCTGCTATGTGCAGGGTCGCCAACCAGCAGACCAGGCTGCCCAGAGCCACATCCAGCCTGGCCTTGAATGCCTCCAGGAATGGGGCATCCATCCTCCTTGGGCAGCCTGTTCCAGTGTGTCACCACCCTCTGTGTGAAAAACTTCCTCCTCTCCCACAGCCCTGATGCAGCTGAGCCTTGCCTTGTTTGAATGGGAGCATGTCCAAGAGGCCATAGCAAAATTCAGTCCCCATGGTCCCAACCATTTATGGTTTCTCCAGGGACCATCACACAAAGCTGAGCATTAAGTGGTCCAAGAGATTTGTTTGTGAAGGGGAGAGGTTCTCCTTGAGTATCAGCTCACTCACGGCCTAAAGAGCACCCTCAGGATCCCATGTTCTCTCCATCCTGTCCCTGCTGCTTCTCTCCCAGGCAGACCTTGTATTTGAGGTTCTACATGTTTTGTTACCCCTGTGCTGCTCAGGAAACTGCATTTGATGCATTTCTGTTGGCTGGGAAACATGTTAGACAGAAGAAAAGCTATAAAGATTTGACAGTGCTGCTGCTCATTAGACCACAGGTGGAAAGTTTAGTTCGCAGATGGAAAATAAGCCAAGTTAGCATCTTGGAAGGATTGGTAGGAAGAATGCCATGAGCAGTTTGAGCACATGAATTCTTGGGACTGCTCAATTGAACAATTGAGCAACTGGGCAATGAACAACCAGGGAAAGAGGGATGATGGTGAGATCAGCTCCCCTGACCCCTGACCTGCCGAAGAGCAGTTTTGGAAATGACTCGTGCTAAAAGATGGAGTGGAGAGGGAAGGGCTCCAGAGGGATGCAGCACTGTGAAATGTTGCATCACACCACTGCCATTGGAAATCCCCCACAGTCACGATGAGTGGGATGGAGGAAGGCAGTTGGCCTAGTCCAGATGAGAAGAGACTTAGAGGGTGGTTTCATCTACATGGTGATGTGGGTGGCTTTGTGGAGCACCAGCTGCTGGCATCCCCAGCAGCACCCAGTGGTGGTGGCCCCAGCACACTAAACCCATGTGCTGGTTTGCCCACAAAGGGCAGGGAGAGATTTCCAGAGATAACTCTTCACAGTGACCTTCTCCTTTCATACAACACAAACTCAGCATCCTATTCCACCCAACCCATAACAGCACTGGGGAACAAAAGCAACAAAGGAGCTGACATAGGCAAGCATGATAAAAATCCTGGCTGTGCACTTGTGCCCAGTAGGACTTTCCCTTCATTTCCACAGATGACAAAAAGCCACCACAAAACTTCAAGGGCCCTTAAGCAGAAGCTGTCAGAGCCACACATGAATGCCCCAGTTCTTGGTAATACTTTGAGTGGGTGTCTGGGCTGTGTGAACACTCCTCACATTGCACAAATGGAGCAGAGGAAAATCCCTGCCTCTGTGGGCAAAGGCAGGTGTGAGGAAGGACTAACAGCCAGAACTCAGGTGCTGCTTACAGCTCAGGCGAGCAGAGTGTTTGGGATGAGGTTTAAGTCTACCAATTGTCATAGAATCTATCAATCACAGATCCATAGATCCATAGAATGGTTTGGGTTAGAACGGACCACAAAGCCCACCCAGCCCCAAATCCCTGCTATGGGCAAGGCTGCCACCCAGCAGCTCAGGCTGCCCAGGGCCCCATCCAACCTGGCCTTGAACCTCCAGGTATGGGGCACCCACCACTCTCTGGGCAGCTGTGCTAGGACCTCATCACCCTCAGAGTAAAGCCTGTCCAGGTCTTTTTGGATGGCAACCCTTCCTTCTGTCAAGTCCTCTGCCTGTTTCCCTATACTGGGGGACAGTGAGCTCTTGCCCTCTCAGAAAGTTGTCCTTAAAGAGGTGACAGCTCTGCTCCATTCCTTCTGCTTCCCAGCTTCCCAGGAGATCTCATTCAATAATTCTTTAAACAGATGGAGTTTTGCTCTTCTGAAGTTCAGGCTCCTGGCTGAAGGGAAGGCACAGGGGGATCTCATCCCTCAGGATAGATGCCTGAAGGAAGGCTGCAAAGAACACCGAGACAGCCTTTTTTTTTTAGTGGGGCCCTGAAATGGGACAAAAGGCAAGGGCACAGAGGAGATGCAGGAGGTTCCTGCTGAGCACCAGGAAACAGTTTGTCATTGTGTGGATGACAGAGCACTGCCAAAGGTTGACCCAAGGCTGTAGGGTGTCCTACTTGAAGATCTTCAAAATCCACCTGGACCCACCCTTCAAAAGCCATCCTGGGCACCCTGCTCTGGTGTCCCTGCTTGAGCAGGGATTGGACCAGATGGACCCTGAGGGCCGTGCCCACCTCAGTTCTCTGTGATGGTTATGTTTATACTCCGTGTTTCAGAACCCTTGGCTGAGAACACTTGGCACCGCAGGGGCATGTTGTGAAAAATGAGCCTGGAATTATTTCTGGGAAAGGTATAAAGGGAAAACTCAGAGGCAGAACTGTGAGCAGGAATGTCAGATATTTACACAAATTCCATCTGGGTATAAACTCTGGTCTAATGCTCTCTCCTAATCAGAAAAGTCACAGAATTAGCAAAGACCTTAGCGCTGTGATTTGAGTACTGTTGAAGCATGAGCCAGGTGGTCAGAAATGTGTGGTGGAGAAGTTCACACCGTGCTGCTCTTGAGCAGTTTTCCACCCAGAAAAAGGCAGTGCAATTGGTAACTGCAGACACACTGGTGCTGGTGAGATTCAAGGCCTGTGGAAGAGGACGTAACTTTCAGCAGAGCTGTACTTCAGTATTTGCCTGCAGTCTGTGCTGAGTGGCTGGAAGGCAGCTGTGCACGTGTTCTTGTCACAACTGATTTCCTAAGCAAATCCCTGGAACTCAGAGGTGGGCAAGAGTTTCCAGAACACCGGTTTAGCTTGGCCAATAACTCTTTGGTGGCTTTGAACGTGAGCAGTTGGCAGCTGTGTGCATCAGAACCTCTCAGAGGTTAGCGCTCTCCTTTGTTCACATTTCTGCACTCACTCGTTTGTCTCATGAGGGTGACAAGTCAGCTTCAGTTAAAAAAAAAACAAAAAAAACACCAATAAATCATCGGTTGTAATGGAACGACTGCAAAAGCAGGCATCCATCCTGTATTTCCTGTGAAGGAAACATCAGTGATTGTGGCACGAGGGGAGCAGTGCTTCCTCCAGAGACCCTGGCTGAGCAGTGCACAGACTGTAGTGGTTTTAAGGAAGTCTGGATTCACACAGGAAGAGCCTTAAACCAAACTAACCAACTAAAGGAAACCTAACAGAGTGATGTGAGGTCATAAGCACTTTATTGACCATAGCTTTATCCATCTTGTTTCATAGAACACTTTCCTGAGAATGCGTTCCTCCTCTGGATGTGCTCTGCAGAGGGAGTTTCTCCCTTTCTTTTCCAGCACAGAAGAACTGACCAAAGCAAATCTTGATGTAATTTTGAGGAATAATTGCATACACAGACAATGTTTAATTATGACTTTGGAAGCAGTCCCAATAATGTTTATCCCCAGCTATTCTTGAGAAAGAAGCACTCATAGAATCTAAGATGGAAAACCGAGTGTTTGCATCAAAAGAGTGGTTGAACACTGAGTTTACCAGCATTTCATCTTTGTCTCTCTTCTCATTTCCAGCACTTTTAAGACTGCCAGAATACCTTTATAACTAGAGCTGGTCACTGAGGAGTTTCCTTCTCCTAACATGATGCAATTTCTCTGCCTGGTGGCTTCAATGAAGGTGCACGTCTCTGTCCATTTTGGATGTATTACAGCAGAAGCTGGAGATGTGGGACAGTTGCTGGGGTGCTAGAGTCAACATCACAAAAACGAGGTAACAATAAAATGTTGAGGTAGGCACGCCAATTCAGCATTTAATCTGTGATCCATTTAGTTAGGTTTAAGCAGGCAGTGCCTTTTTCTCACTTACCTCACTGGTTTGCGCTACTCTGCCCACCCTCACCGCAGTCACATTCAGAGTTGTTATCCTTGGAGATGTAAGCATCTCTTTACCAGGTTGTTAACTTTTATATTGGACTGACAACTCAGATTCTCAGCAAGGATAAGAGTTAATCCTTAGTGTCTAAGTGTGCATGTTCCTGCAATGTGTCCCTGCTGCTAAGAAGAGTTAATGTTATCCCTGGCTGCATCAGGCAATGGCTTGTTAGCACTGAGAAAATGTAATTGCCTTTCTTCAGTGTTGGTGAACCATGACTGGAAGTGCTGGGCACAGTTCTGGACCCGCTGGTACAAGTTACATGGAGATAGCTGTGAGAGTCCAGGGGAGAATCAAGATGCTGATGAAGGGAGGAGAGCACCTCCCCTTTGAGGAGAGGCTGTGGGCTGAACTGTTTGGGGAGGAGAAGGAAAGGGGCCAGCACACAAGCAATTGCTGTTTTTTGTGATGCAGAAACGTTTGTAAGAGCTCATTTCTACATGGTTAGTTCATGGCTGAGCTGGGAAGAGCTGTACCAGGTGATTGCAGAAGTAATGTTACTTAATCCTCCTTGGTATTGCAAGGTGCAGTTCTAAACTACCACGCTGTTGCAACCTTACGCAGCTGTGTCTGTTTCTCCACCCCCATACTTATTTCTGCTTCTCAGCCTCCCTGCTGCTCTGTTGTGTTTGGCTTTGTGTGCAATCCCTTTTTACAGTGCCTTAAGAATCCTGTACTTTGCACACTCGAGTGTGCTTCACTTGTCCACAAGGATGAGTTCTCTTGTTGTCTTTCATTTGGCACTGTGGGGGCTCTGTGCTGGTAAGCAAGAGGGATGCCTTTGGGATTTTCTGGTTCACACTGATCTTCCTCGTCTTGTGTTTGCATTAGGTGTTGTGAATGTACTCCTGACCACTCCTCTCTGGGTAGTGAACACACGGCTGAAGCTGCAAGGAGCAAAATTTAGAAACGAAGACATTGTGCCGACCAATTATAAAGGCATCATAGGTGAGCATCTGTTGTCCTCAAACAAGGAGGAGCTCCTGCAGTGAAATCCCACAGCAAGGACTCTGAAGATGAAAGACTCCTATTTGTATAACAGATCTCCTGGTGGAATCTCTGTACTCCCTTATCACTTTGCAGTCATGCAGTTTGACGGCAACCTGGACTGTGCCACCTCTGATGGTAACTGAGAGTTTGGTCTGCGCACATGTAACCCCAAGGCTTTCTGCAAAAGCACACGACATCTTATCCAAATCCTGCAGGAGCCCAGTGAGCCCAGCAGTGTGCTAGCTGGGAGGTCTGCTGGACAGACCACTTGCCAATTTACTTTTTACTCACTGTCATCTCTAACCCACCCACGCCTTCAGGCTGCCTTGCTCTGTAAGGAAAGAAGAAGGTTGTTGGGAAGAGGGTTCAGAAACTTAACATTGATTCTGAGCTTGAAGTGGAAAGATGAAGGCACCTGCATGGCTGGCAAGCTTTACTCACGCTAAGAGCGGTGTGAGGAAGAACCTCCTCTGTCACTGTTTTGCCATTAACTTCCCGTTTAGAAGAAAGGACAAAAAATGACACAGAGATGGGTGTTGAGGACTGTAATAAAAGCGGAGCATCAGCCTTTAAATACAGCTTCACTCTTCTTCTCTAATCGGAATGTTGTGCTCATAACCATAACGGCTTTTTTCTACCTTATTTCTCAGATGCCTTCCATCAGATCATACGGGATGAAGGAGCCTTAGCTTTATGGAACGGTACTTTCCCTTCCTTGCTGCTGGTCTTCAATCCTGCCATACAGTTCATGTTTTATGAAGGCTTTAAAAGAAAGCTCTTAAAAAAGCAGACACAGGTAAGTATGTTTTGAGACAGGGTTTTTTTCCTGTTGTTGGGTTTTAGTATATTTTTTATGCAGGCATGTGATGCCAAGTGGGCTCTGGATCTAAGTTAGGCATTTACATTCTATAACATATCTGTTTGAGAAACAGACAGTTATACCTACCCTGTAATCCTTCCTCAAGTAAATTATAATTTGGAGAATGCGCTGATATGGACACCTACTAATTTTCAGTAGTGAAGTCACACAGATGTGAGCTTTCACACTTTCTTCCAATGAAATAGGCTGTAATCATGTTGTTTCAGTAAGCTAGCTGGAGGGTACAGGTGAGAAATTCAAAAGCTTGTGAGTAGGTAGAAATTACAAATGAACTCCCATTGTGGGGAAGCTGCTTGGTCGCACTGTGCTTTGACTCCTAAAAGTGAGATCAGCTCAGGCTTCATTATACTTCTTAGAGAACCAAGAAGCAGGTAATGATACTGAACTGTGAAAGACATGCAGGTAACTGGCTGACGGGGTGCTTTGTGTTCTTTCTGCATTGAACAGCTCACATCTTTGGATGCTTTTGTCATGGGTGCAGTAGCCAAAGCAGTTGCCACCACCCTCACTTATCCTTTGCAGACTGTACAGTCAATCCTGCGGGTGAGTACTCTTCTTGTTTCTGGGTAACTGATTCAGAGAAACGAAGGATAAATGATTGCAAAGGGAGGAAGAGCTTTATTTCATATGCAAGGGATGGCTCTGAGGCTTAGGGCTGCAGGGGCATGTGCACAGGGAAAGATGATGAGAAAAATCCATCAAATTAGTTTTCTGCCATCAGCATTCATGAAAGGCAGCACTTTGTAACAGCTTCACATCAGCAAGTCAGCACCGCTTCTCAAGGACTCTGAAAGAAGGACACACTCCACAAAACAAGGGCACAGACAAGATTTCTTGTACGAAAGGACAACTCCATGCCTCTCGATGTCCCACCATTGTGCTGAGACAAAGGAGCATGTAACATGCCCCACCACATGTGTAATCTACCTAGACAGGCTGAGATCACCTATCAATCCCAGATTAAGATCTGCCAAGGCCACACCAAGAATTTTAAAGCGACAATTCTCAGCAAGGAAGCCACAGGGAAGCCTGCCAAAGTGCTCAGCATTTGTCTAATTCCACATAAATCTTATCGGAAGGAAAACTAAAAAAAAAAATCAAATGTGCTCCATATCTGGATGTAAGGGCACAGATGAGATTAGCTCTGCTAAGAATAAAAGCAGCACCCACAATGAGGGCAGCTGGGTAAAGAGTGCTGACGACTGCAGCTCTCCTGGTATAAGCGGATCTCTGGGAGAGCTCAGACAAATGTGGTTCCCTCCTGCAAATCGGGATGCTTTTGTATTACTTCAGATGACCACCTGAATGTCATCATTTCTGGGAGATTTCCTAAAGACCTTAATGCTGTTTTTGCATCCAAGCCCCAAGGAAAAAGCTTGGGGACACACATTACATCCTGCAGGAGGTAAAAAAAAAAAAAAAAAGCAGCCAAATGTGACAAGCTATGCTGCAAATGAAAAGCACAAAATAACGCGGCATCCTGCAAGAAAGCATCCCTATCCAACCAATTCCAGAAAAATATGCATTGTATTTTTAGTGATTGTAAAAGTGAAGGCTCTCACTGCTCATAGGGCTCGAGATAACTGCTGTCCCCTCCTCCTGCTGCAATATCAGGGCCTACAGTTGGGGGGCTGAGCTGCTCTGTGCACGCAATATGGATGTGCACAGCTTTATTTGCTTAGCAGTGTGACCTGACACCCTCCATACCATGGAAGCTCACTTCGATTTTGTCTTTGCAGCTTGCCCTGTTGGAGCGTGCCCTAAAGGTGAGAGGCATCTGCTAGGAGGCACAGCAGCTGCAAGCAGCAGGGGGTTTGGTAGGCAAATCACTGCATTTTCCACCAAAGCCCTGTGGCAGGAATACCCATTATGACAGTTTGCTCCCACTTCTAGGAACTGACTGTGTTTGCCTGCCTTCACAACAGGTAGACGAGGAGCAGGGTAAGCACTCCCCTTTTCCTTCCTCAGCAGATGAGCAATAAGATGCGCAATGGAAAGATTAATCTGTACCAGGGGCTTTGCAGTCCAGCAGGCTCTTGGACAGATGGGAAGTAAATCTTGTTCTTACTTCTGCACAGGTTATATATCAGCTTTCTTTGGGTTAGTCAGCAAACCGTGCAAGGGAATGACTCTACTGCAGGAATGGGCATGGAGCAGTATTCAGCAATTTGATGACACTATTTAGGACAAAGAGTGTACATTATACCTCATCAGCTCTCAATCTGTACCCTCGGAATCAACATTCAGTACAAAAAACACTTGTAAGAACTAGCAGGTCACTGGTCCTTCTGGGATTGCAACCACCACATTAAATACAGTTCTGCTATTACTCATACAGGCAATCAATCAGTGCAGCAACGAGGCAGGTTCAAAGATGTAAACAGAAGCAGAAAGCACCTCTAACATCAAGGTGTCTGAATAGCTGCTCTCTTAGCAAACTAAGCTGCCACAGATGTCTCTTCACTTTGATCTAGGCTTGGGGTGAGGTACAGAAAAGATGGGACAGGGATTCAATTTAGATCCCCTACACCGAGCCAAAGAAGGAACGGTTACCCGTGAGGGAACTTGGCTCAGATTTTGCTGCTGTCCTTCATAACAATCCTTCCTTTCATAACAGTATTTTTATAAAGACTGATTTTCATTTTGAAATGAAAACACTTTGTGTTCTCTAGAAGTGAAAGGATGCAGTTTTTGGCTGGAACATGCAGCTAGCTCCTAGGCAAACAGGAGAAAAGCAGTGCAGTGGTAGCAGCAATCTCAGTCTTAAGGCTGTCAGCACAAACACCTGCAACGTCAACACAGACCAAAAAGTCTGCAAGACACTGAGTTAGAGCAGAGTTCCAGCAGCCACAGATTTCAGCTGAAGTGGTATCAGAAACATTTGGCATTTACGTAAAGCCAGCAGCCTTCCAGCTCACCTGCAATTATTCTGAGAGCAAGAATGTCACCGATCCTTCTATACCCAAAGTGGTTTACCAAGAGCCACTCCAACAACAGGGAATTTCTTATTAGAAATAGCAAGACACATCACATCGTCTTTCTAAATGATCCCTCATTTCAGTCAACAGAACATTTTCACTGCAATTCTCAGAAGTGTGATTGCTTCTTTACCACCAGTAAGGTCTACATCATCTCAGGAGATTTCCTGTCATTTAGCAAAGTATAACTGCAGCTCATTGTGCTTACTCATTCCTCTCGATGCCATATGCAAATGCCATTTGGGCTGAAAAGAACCAGAGCATGAAGTACAGCTTTATTGTACACTGATACTCTCAATACTTTCTGAACCTTAAGTCCAATTTATTCTTGCACAAAAGAAGGCAGAAAGACATTCTCATTTCATGTGCAGAATTGATCCAAACCGGGGGGGGAAGGGGAGGAAGACGCCATTTCACAGTTCAACAAACCTCCTGCAGCACTTCTCCCAGACTTCACTGGCGTTAAACTACTGTAGACATTCTCAATACTTCAACTATAAGACCGTACTTCAGAAGAATCCTGCTGCAGACTTCTTGACAGACAGCAGTATTTATGTGCATTTTATGGCCAAGGATGACTAAACAAAACTCTGCATAAAGAACATACACACTTGCATTAGCTGGGACAACAATTATGACCCTTTGGCCTTCTGGTCAAGAGAATGTCTGGGAAGATCCATGGAAAAACAACTAAAACCCATTTCTGGGAAGGCATGCCACTGACGAAGCACAGGCTATTGCTCCCTGTCTGCATGAGAACATGAATTCACATTCTCCTCAAGGAACCTGAAAATACAGAATTGTATCTGTTTCTGTGTAAAGAGTCACTTTCTTGAGGCACTCACCTCGTAAAAGCATGAGGATACTCTCCCCTTTTCTACCCAGTGTCTGCACTGAATATTTGCCTGTGGGCTCTGGAAAGCACTGTGCCTACTTGCTGCTAGCATTCACAGTAGCAGCTCAGAAACATCAGTGCCAGGTTTCTGGGAGAACGCCTAGTCATTCTGTGCTGCAAACATGCATGTGATGTTAAAAGAAAACTGTGTCAAAATCTTGATCTTTCTGAATTGTTTTAATGATCCACATTACTGAGTGACATAAACATAGTGTGAGGAGAATAACAAGAAACCGGCCCCACCGGCTGTTGACAGAAGGTAAAGACAGGGAGAGTAGTTGAAGGTAATTCAAAGGAAAACCAGAAAGTTCAGCACAGTGAGGGAATCATTCTCACCGTGACTGTCTGCCAATTCACAGAGCAGTAGGAATATCATTTCAAGTGTTTGAATAAGGTCTCTGTTTTGTTTCTTAACACAGTGAGTCCACAGAAGAGCAGGGAATGGGCTATTCCCAAAGTTGTGGCAACACTTCCTACAGACGGCATTCAGAACTTCTTCAAGGAATGGAGATGGCTAAAGAAGAGCAAGTGAGGACCCGTTACTACCCAAGTGCAGTGTCAAAAACAAATACATTTTTCTAGAGCCCATAACCTTTGGCAGAGGTTCCTTTCTCAATGTGTGTGTGAATGCTTTAATCCCATAACTCTGAAGGTTGCCGCAGTCAGTTTCTCATATACTAGAAACATAAGAGCAGCAGTAAGGACTGTCTGCAGGAGCTTTGCTTCAAGGCCTTTGTAGAGTCCCATTAATCCAAAACGTCTAGAAGAAGAAGAAGAAGAATTATTACAAGTCAATGACAACCTTAAGGATCTTCAATTCATTCTTGATCTCTTAACTGACTTTTGTGATTAAAAGCATTTCACAGGAGAGTCTACAAGTTAAGTATTTTGGGCAAGAAACTTTCTTCTTTTTAAAGCCAGAGCTGAATCAATAGGTTTCCCATATACCAGCTGCTGCAAAGACTTTAAGGAGAATTCAGTTTTGTGTATTTCTACAATATAGTATGATTAAAAAAAAATAAAAAACAAAAAGGCTGATTCAAATGACAAGTTCAGGCTGTGGTGGACAGGCAAAAGGAAACAAGAGGCACACCCAGCAATACTGTCGACATTAGTAATACTTAAACATTGTATACCATATTAAAAAAAGCAACAACATACAAAGAAGTCTCACCTCACTCTCTCTCGAAGAAGGTAGAGAACGTTTTTAAGACTGCCCAGTGTTCGGTTTTCTGGATTCAATCTGTGGCGTCCAAACTGAAAAAAATGAAAGGAAGCACCAGCATTTTAGTGCAGTAGTTCCCCACATTAATTGGCTGAGAACCCAATACATGGTAACAAAGCCTGAAGAGTCTATCCTACAGCTCTTTTAAAATGTAATTGGCTTTAATAGTAGTCAGCAAAGGTATGAAGCTAAAGCTCATTACTCAACTTCATGTACTCAGTGATACAATAAAATGCTTTGGTTTTAAGACAGATTCCAAGAAAGCATTACACATGGCCGTGCTTGCTGTCTTTCAGTTTTTCTACAGGAGAAAATTTTTTAGGATCTCAAAAACTCAGCTTGCAAGAACATGTGAGGGATTTACACAAGTCTCTTTGCTACGTGCCTTGAAAAATAGCAGCAACAAAAGAGTACTGGAAACTATTTAGGTGAAGAGGTTCTCACAAGCAGTGACTTGTCATCAGCAACTAACCCACTTGATCCTGAGAAACCAAGGTTAAGCATTACTGTCAAAGAGTCAGACACCTCTATCCATTTTCAGATGCTAACCAGGCTCAAGCTACAGTGCCAGTTACAGCACATGTTACTCAGAGGTTTCTGAACGCCACCAGGATTGGGAGTTTCCTTCTCGTCTCTTCTCTACCATCACACTGCTCTGATGTATTGCAAACAGCGCTTCACCAAGAAACAAAAAGTTAAAGATTTCCCAAAGGAAAGAGCGTTCTCTAACTCAGGAAATGAGGCGTGAGTTTTAAAGGGGACATCTGGACCCTGGAACGCTGTGCACACCAATATCACTGCTGTTTCTCCAGTGGGAACTTCATTTATCCACAAAGGTGCTGAAGAAGCAGCTTCCCCACATAATCACTAACAACAGTGCCACGTATTTTTAATGACTGAAAGGGAGATAGACGTACCAACAGGCAAAGCTGGAAGCTGCTCAGCACTATCAATGACACAGGTAACTGCTCATTTCATGAGAACAAGGAAGAGCACTGTGCCAGGAAGAGGAAAGCAAAGGTGTAGAGAGCTCATTACAAGGAGCCCTGATAACTATGAGAGAGCAGGAAGTTTCTGAAAGCAGAAGATTTTTAGAAGAAGCAGCCCCATAATTCAACTTTGAGGACAGAACTTAACTTTCATGCAGAAGCATTCCTTGCATCACAGGGAAAGAATGGGCTGCCATGAAGCAACAGCACATAAGACACCTTTTTCTACCACGGGTCCCTGTGAGAAGCACACATCAGCACTGGGACACCGGCGGCAAGGCTGTGCTTTACCATAAAGATGATTCCTCACCACACAGGCAAGCCAGCAAAAAACTGGCTGCCTTAGGCTAGAGCAAGCAGGAGGCAGCAGTTGGTTTGTCATCAAACCATCAGCACAACTTACCAGAGCAGCTCTCATTTTAAAGAAAGACAGTGCCACCAAGAGACAGAAGCACTTTGTTCAAGAAGCCAGGAGGAGATGAACAAAACATGGAACTGAGTCACAAAGCTGCAGCTATTTCTGCTGCAACCATGGAAAGGAATGAGGGCTAAGGCTGTTCTGTTGACACAGACCCAGGAAAACTGTAGCACCGTGCAATGCTAAAGCTGAAACAGAACACTCTGGCTTTCTGACAGTTCTCATTCATGCCAGGAGAAAAGACACTACAAATTAAAAACAGTCCATTCTGCAGTGAACACAAATAAAGGTACGTTTGCTTAAATGTCATTTTCTTTTTAATCTGTCATTTAAGTAATAAAAGCCTGTATTATTAACTTAACTCTTGAGATGTGTCCAGTCTCTTTAAACAGGATAGGACAGCAAATGAATGTGCTGGCTGTGCTGATGATCACAAGTTGAGAAAGTTTCAGAAGAAATGACTTTTATCAAAACTAAATTTCTACATGGATGTCATTGTGTGCAAAGGAATATGTAGAGAAGTGGGAAGGAAGGGAAGCAGAGAAAAGCTGGGCCGACACACCTAGTATCTTATGAGCAATAATTGCACAGTGGAAAATATAAATTAATGTGCAACAGTTCTAAAATTAAATAAAAACATAAAAGATTTTAAAACTCGATGTCATCTGGAAACAAACAGGGCTTAGAGGATTTAATTTTAGTTTCAACTTGACACAATGTCAGTTTATAGCCAAAGAAGTAAAGCTACAATCCTGCAGTGCCAATAAGCTGCATGGGGTACCAGCTTCTGAGGGACATGATACTAATGCATTATGCTGTCAACCCTGACAGCTCATGAGGCAATTTGGAACAGCAATGCCAAGTTCCACCAGAACCCACCTTCAAAGAACAGACAAGAAGAAAACAAGAAGAGTACTCACCCGCAGGATTGACTGTACAGTCTGCAAAGGATAAGTGAGGGTGGTGGCAACTGCTTTGGCTACTGCACCCATGACAAAAGCATCCAAAGATGTGAGCTGTTCAATACAGAAAAAACACAAAGCACCCCGTCAGCCAGTTACCTGCATGTCTTTCACAGTTCAGTATCATTACCTGCTTCTTGGTTCTCTAAGCATCTCTGGAATAAAAGAGGTATAATGAAGCCTGAGCTGATCTCACTTTTAGGAGTCAAAGCACAGTGCGACCAAGCAGCTTCCCCACAATGGGAGTTCGTTTGTAATTTCTACCTACTCACAAGCTTTTGAATTTCTCACCTGTACCCTCCAGCTAGCTTACTGAAACAAGTGAAGATAAAGCCATACAACTGAATCAAACTTAAAGCACCAGCATGGGAAGCAGTATAAGGTATAGTAGCAGTAAGCAAGCTCTCGATTCACAACCAGGTCAAGCTTCAGAACACACAAACTAACACATCCACAACACGGTCTTGGGGCGAGGTGATGGATTGAATGTCTCCTAGAATGTGATTATATGATCCTGAGAGAACCACTACACCCCTCAGGCAGAATTATAGTCCTGACAACGGAGGATAAAAAACTCCATGCCTCAGTAGTTAATTACACATGGAGGAAGTCCATCCTCACCTCCAAAACCCATCATGGTGCAGGATGCACCAAAGACACTGAAATCAGTGCAGGTGAAAAGAATGGATTTCAGCAGAAGAAAGTGTAGAAGCTCACATCTCTGTGAATTTATTAACAAAAATTAATAGAAGTCCATATCAGAGCATTCACTGAATTATAAAAGTAGGTTGGTTCCAAACAGAAATATGGGAAACCAACATATTCAGTTTACTTCAGGAAGGGTAACAGGTTAGGTATAACTACCTGTTTCTCAAACAGATACATTAGAATTTAAATGCCTAATGCACATCAAGGGTGGCAAGAAAATGAAAACAGATGAGGACAAGAGGTGCAGCTTTATTTTTACAGAAAGAAGAATTGTCACAGTAACAACTTCTTTCGGAATGGGAAGATGCAGAGCTCACTTGGCATCACAATCACACGCCTGTATAAAAAATACACTGACTTGAACCCAACAACGGGGGGGGGGAGGGGGAAACAAAAACATCCACACCTCCATAACAACAAAAAACGGAAGCCAATGTACATTTCTCCAAAGAAACTCTCTCTTCACAGAGAACGTCCATCATCCGGTCCCAAAACATACTTACCTGTGTCTGCTTTTTTAAGAGCTTTCTTTTAAAGCCTTCATAAAACATGAACTGTATGGCAGGATTGAAGACCAGCAGCAAGGAAGGGAAAGTACCGTTCCATAAAGCTAAGGCTCCTTCATCCCGTATGATCTGATGGAAGGCATCTGAGAAATAAGGTAGAAAAAAGCCGTTATGGTTATGAGCACAACATTCCGATTAGAGAAGAAGAGTGAAGCTGTATTTAAAGGCTGATGCTCCGCTTTTATTACAGTCCTCAACACCCATCTCTGTGTCATTTTTTGTCCTTTCTTCTAAACGGGAAGTTAATGGCAAAACAGTGACAGAGGAGGTTCTTCCTCACACCGCTCTTAGCGTGAGTAAAGCTTGCCAGCCATGCAGGTGCCTTCATCTTTCCACTTCAAGCTCAGAATCAATGTTAAGTTTCTGAACCCTCTTCCCAACAACCTTCTTCTTTCCTTACAGAGCAAGGCAGCCTGAAGGCGTGGGTGGGTTAGAGATGACAGTGAGTAAAAAGTAAATTGGCAAGTGGTCTGTCCAGAGGCAGACCTCCCAGCTAGCACACTGCTGGGCTCACTGGGCTCCTGCAGGATTTGGATAAGATGTCGTGTGCTTTTGCAGAAAGCCTTGGGGTTACATGTGCGCAGACCAAACTCTCAGTTACCATCAGAGGTGGCACAGTCCAGGTTGCCGTCAAACTGCGTGACTGCAAAGTGATAAGGGAGTACAGAGATTCCACCAGGAGATCTGTTATACAAATAGGAGTCTTTCATCTTCAGAGTCCTTGCTGTGGGATTTCACTGCAGGAGCTCCTCCTTGTTTGAGGACAACAGATGCTCACCTATGATGCCTTTATAATTGGTCGGCACAATGTCTTCGTTTCTAAATTTTGCTCCTTGCAGCTTCAGCCGTGTGTTCACTACCCAGAGAGGAGTGGTCAGGAGTACATTCACAACACCTAATGCAAATACAAGACGAGGAAGATCAGTGTGAACCAGAAAATCCCAAAGGCATCCCTCTTGCTTACCAGCACAGAGCCCCCACAGTGCCAAATGAAAGACAACAAGAGAACTCATCCTTGTGGACAAGTGAAGCACACTCGAGTGTGCAAAGTACAGGATTCTTAAGGCACTGTAAAAAGGGATTGCACACAAAGCCAAACACAACAGAGCAGCAGGGAGGCTGAGAAGCAGAAATAAGTATGGGGGTGGAGAAACAGACACAGCTGCGTAAGGTTGCAACAGAGAGGTAGTTTAGAACTGCACCTTGCAATACCAAGGAGGATTAAGTAACATTACTTCTGCAATCACCTGGTACAGCTCTTCCCAGCTCAGCCATGAACTAACCATGTAGAAATGAGCTCTTACAAACGTTTCTGCATCACAAAAAACAGCAATTGCTTGTGTGCTGGCCCCTTTCCTTCTCCTCCCCAAACAGTTCAGCCCACAGCCTCTCCTCAAAGGGGAGGTGCTCTCCTCCCTTCATCAGCATCTTGATTCTCCCCTGGACTCTCACAGCTATCTCCATGTAACTTGTACCAGCGGGTCCAGAACTGTGCCCAGCACTTCCAGTCACGGTTCAGCAACACTGAAGAAAGGCAATTACATTTTCTCAGTGCTAACAAGCCATTGCCTAATGCAGCCAAGGATAACATTAACTCTTCTTAGCAGCAGGAGCACATTGATGGCTCACATTCAATTTCTAGTCCACCACAAAGGGCCCATCATCACAAAGCTGCTTTTTTTCCCCAGACAAATGCCAGCTTCAACTGGAGCACGGAGTTGTTCCTTCCCTGGTGCAAGACTTCGCATCACCCCTTGTTACACTGCACAAGCTTCTTGTCTGCCCATTTTTGCCTCATTATCCTGACCATTAATTACGATTATATTAATCAGGACGTCACTCAGCGCAGACCCCTGGGCTCCCTGCTCGTTCCTGGCCTCCACCTCGGCTTTGTGCCCCTGATCACAATATCTAGCAGCAGAAAAGTCACATTAGTCCCTTTTAATCAAAGTCACTGTGGTTACACTGTGGCGTTAACAGCTTAGACCCTAACACATTACAGGACAATCTATTTGCAATTTTTCAGATGACTCTGTTAAAGAAGACACAAAATGTTATCGTCCAAATAGAAAAGGCAAGGACACAGATTTTTTTATTATTTCTTTGGGTTTTGGTGTTGTATTTACTGTTTGTTTTTGGTGTTTGTCCAGTCTGTATTTGCTACCAGTAAGAGGAGTGACAGACTGGTGTGGAGAATTTGCAAACACCTGAAGTGGAATTCTTCAGTTGACACCAGAAATTATTCCACAGAGACACTCATTACTGATGTTGAACACAACCTAGTCATTTAAATGACAAGCTGTTACCGTGATTCCTGTAGCCTTTCATCTAGAATGCCATTAGATCAGAACTTACCCCACTGATACAGCCAACTCTACAAGTTTCCTTACCTTCCCCCCAGCTACTTTCCCATCACCAGCACTGGAGATAAAACAAGAAACTAGCCAAAATACATGAAAAAGCCCCCCCAGACCCTCTAAATCACAGTCTTTTCAGTGTGGTCACATGAGCCACTGATCCTGTAGAATAGTAGCAGTAGACACAGACATACAGCAGTAGTTTTACCACACTGGATTTGCATAAAGGTGTAGGCATTGTCACTCCTTCAAAGAAGCTGCTGAGTATCCACATGAGAGGAAGGGATGAAAAGAATACATGGTTCTCACTCTCCTTACATACACATTTGGACTTCCTGTCCCTTTTGTATGACCCAGAAAGAATCTAAGAACTGGCATGCAAATCCTTACCTTCAACAACTCTAACAACCCTAACTGAAAATACCTTGGAATTGTCATTTGCCTTGCCTTTGAAAAAAAAAAAACCTATTCTCTCTCCCTGCTGCTTCTCTTCAATATCTTAAATGACAATGCCCTGATATCAAATGCACATACTAAACCACATGCCACACACAAACAGAATACAAGACCACAACAGCACAACATGATCAAATTATATGTGCTTATCATGTGGAGAGGGCGGCATGGAAGAGCCATCAGGGCTGGAAAAGATGCTTTGTTGGTATACAGAGATAGGCAAGGAATGAGACCTCTGGTGGACTTCATAAAGGAAAATGTTAAATAATGAACAATCTCAGTTTCACCAGAGGCATATTTTCAGTACATTCCCTTACCTGCAACAACCCCAAGAACCAGGTCTTTGCCAGTGGTTGAATGCTGACCTTTGACCCAAAGAGTTTTGAGACTATTAAAGGTATAAAAGTAAACAAAATTGGAGCAGCAAAGGCTGGAGATGACAGGGAACCACCCTCGATATGGTGCCAACCTAGTGGAAAGAAAAAAAGTTAAGGTAAGAAGCCATGGTAAGGATCAGCAAAATATTCATCTGAGCAGGTTGATTTGACATGTTAAAGACCCCAGGGATACAACACCATATACTACAAACAATAATAACCAGGCATGTCTTTGTTATTGGTCAGAAACCAGACTGAACTCTTGAGTTCAAGGTGGAAGGAAGTTCTAGTAAATGCCTTGCAGTAAAGTTTAGAGCAAATCAGTCAGGTATGTGAGAAAAAGACATTATCTGCTTAAACTTAACTATACTGATCACAGATGAAAAGCTGAGTCGACATTACATTACATCCAAAGGAGCAAAGTGTTCTCAAAAAAGTGTACTATGAGACAAGACAAATAAAAGCTATGGTCAACAAAGTGCTTACGACCTCACATCACTCTGTTAGGTTTCCTTTAGTTGGTTAGTTTGGTTTAAGACTCTTCCTGTGTGAATCCAGACTTCCTTAAAACCACTACAGTCTGTGCACTGCTCAGCCAGGGTCTCTGGAGGAAGCACTGCTCCCCTCGTGCCACAATCACTGATGTTTCCTTCACAGGAAATACAGGATGGATGCCTGCTTTTGCAGTCGTTCCATTACAACCGATGATTTATTGGTGTTTTTTTTTGTTTTTTTTTTAACTGAAGCTGACTTGTCACCCTCATGAGACAAACGAGTGAGTGCAGAAATGTGAACAAAGGAGAGCGCTAACCTCTGAGAGGTTCTGATGCACACAGCTGCCAACTGCTCACGTTCAAAGCCACCAAAGAGTTATTGGCCAAGCTAAACCGGTGTTCTGGAAACTCTTGCCCACCTCTGAGTTCCAGGGATTTGCTTAGGAAATCAGTTGTGACAAGAACACGTGCACAGCTGCCTTCCAGCCACTCAGCACAGACTGCAGGCAAATACTGAAGCACAGCTCTGCTGAAAGTTATGCTCTCTTCCACAGGCCTTGAATCTCACTGCACAAAGAATCGCTTGTTTCTTTCCACTTTGCTTACCAGAAGAAATTTCCAGCTGGTAAACATGTCTCAATTCTCTTGCACAAAGAGGCTCAGCTGTCCAAGAGTTTCATCTGTGCTAGGAGAAATGGACACACCCAAGAATTTGGGCAGACAAAGCTGGTTTATCAGGTACATGCAGGTTTGTGTGCAACCATACCTTCATTTCTGAAGGAGCACAGCCCCCTCACTCATGGAGGCACAGTTACAGGGCTAAACAGCTTGATTGCATAACATACCCAAGAAAGTTAAACCAATTAACTCAAGGTGAAAAAATGCAGCTTCTGCCATTCATCTCACTTGGACATGGGGACATTTCCCTCCAAAGCAGAAATCTGTGTTCACATAGATTCAGGCTAACTCCTTCACTTTAAAAGCAAATTCAAACCATGTGTTAGAATTTGCCTACATAAGGGTGAGGAGAAAATTAGGATCTACTCACAGGCCTTCTTCTTTGATGATTTCCAATAAAACTGCTGGTGTCGTTTTGGACTTTCGCTTCTCATCAACTGGGAAACAGAAGAATCACATTTTTAGGTTATGCCAATGGTCAGGACTCACTTTCAGTTCTTTATCCTTCCCATTCTGAACACATCCACAAACAGCTTATTTTTCTCTTTTTCTTGTACAGGACACACAGCTTATTTCTGCAGAAATTCCAGAAAGCATCTCCTGACTCTCACCTTTTGGGTAAGGCTACTTGGCACTTCCAGCAAGCAGCTTCTTTTGGGCACCAGTGTGTCTGCAGTTACCAATTGCACTGCCTTTTTCTGGGTGGAAAACTGCTCAAGAGCAGCACGGTGTGAAGTTCTCCACCACACATTTCTGACCACCTGGCTCATGCTTCAACAGTACTCGAATCACAGCGCTAAGGTCTTTGCTAATTCTGTGACTTTTCTGATTAGGAGAGAGCATTAGAACAGAACAGATGGAAACTGTATAAATACCAGAAGTTCCTGCTCGCAGTTCCACCTTGACTTTTCCCTTTATACCCTTCCCAGAAATAATTCCAGGCTCATTTTTCACAACATGCCCCTGCGGTGCCAAGTGTTCTCAGCAGCCAAAAACACCAGCACCACACACATGTAATCCTGTGTCATGTCACATCTCTTTCTTTTCAGGGCAAGACATCCATTTAGAAGTCAAATCTGGCCACAGATCACACAGTCTTTCCAGCTAATTAAAAGGTTGACCAATACTCTCTCAAGGGATAATTACCTTCAGCTGGAACATGGTGTTAGCAATCAAAAGGCATTGCACAAGTGAGATTTTTCTTCATGCAAGATAGTTCCCCCTGCAACGACCCTTACAAACTCCCATGACAAGAAAACACAAATGCCACCGTACAAAGAAAACTGAGTTTGACACTTACCCTGAAGTCTAAGCCTAGCTGTATCCAAAGGAAAAAATACAGTCATTGCAGTCATACTGCCCTGAAAGTAAATAAATAGATAAATAAATTTGCCACATAATGTATCAATTGCTTGTACAGATACCTGACAAATTCTCTGGTAGCCTTTTGTTTCTCACCCAGAAACTGGTGTAGTAAGTTTGAAGAAAGGACAAATTCCATTTGTAAGCATGGAAGCAAAACCCATTCCATCCATAATATTCTATTATTATTCTTATATTATATTATAATATATATATATATTATTTAAATTACAGATTATTATATCAAGCTAAAGCTAAAACCATTCAAAGCATTTTGTCCAAAGAGAAAACTACCCAAGTATGTGAGCAGACAAAATGTGTGTTAGGTGAGAAACATACCGCTAACTTTCCCTAACTCTTACTAGCCAAAATCTCCTATTTCTGGCAAAGAAACAGGCCCCCCTCACTGCAAAAAGACATTGAGGCCCTGGAGCAACAAAGCTGGAGAGCTGTCTGGAGCACAAGTCTTATGAGGAGCGGCTGAAGGAGCTGGGATTGTTCAGTGTGGAGAAGAAGAGGCTCAGCGCAGACCTTACTGCTCTCTATAACTACCTAAGGGAGGTTGTAGCAAGCTGGGGGTCGGCCTCTTCCCTTGTGTAACTGGTGACAGAACTGGAGGGAATGGCTTCAAGCTGCGCCAGGGAAGATGTTAGGATGTTAGGAAATACTACTTCTCTGAAAGAGTGGTCAGGCACTGGAATGGGCTGCCCAGGGAGGTGGTGGAGTCACAGACCCTGGAGATGTCCAAGAAACATTTAGACATTGTGTTGAGGGACATGGTTTAATGAGAACTATTGGTGATAGGTGGATGGTTGGACTGGCTGATCCTGTGGGTCTTTTCCAACTTTGATGATTCTGTGTTTCTAGGAGGAAAGAATGACAAGCAATTGCTGTTCTACAAGACCATTTTTCTTAAAGAAATAAAAATGAAGAATGTAAAAACACAAATAACAAACTCTCACTCATTAAATATATATATATATATTTTCTTTTCAGGACGTCATCTAGCACTGTACTAAATCCCAGTTTACATAATTAAACCCTACCTATTAAGTACATCTGCATTAATATTGCACAGTTTTTGAGAAAATATCTAACTCAAAAAGCATGTGGCTTGGTATAAACTTGTATTTAATATTTCCATAGACTGCTAACATTAAATGGCTGCTAAAGCCACCAGACTCTTCCATTAGTAGCCATACTGCTACTAACAAGCGGTGGGAAGGTTGCAGGGCATGGTCCAGCAGCTCCAGGAGCTTTCCCCTGCTCCTACCAAGCCTCATTCCCAGCACCCAGCTGCTCAGCTTAACCAGCAGGGGCACTTGGTGCATGTTCAATTTACCCAAAGCATGATTTAGCCTGAATTTCACTCTCAGGGCAATCCTCCCCACAGCAACATTAACATTCACACTAAAGTAAGAAACAGAACTGGGGGAACATTTGTGAAAGGTTTGAGTAGAAGCCAACAAGACAAATAGGTGGGCACAAGGTAAAGGCTTCTTAAAACCATACAAGAAGCTATGGCTCAAGAGAAAGCCATGAGCTAGCTCAGCTGATTAACAGATTACAGCCAATGAAAGATAATTTGTACCCTTTCCCCCTCCTATAGGTAAACTGATGAGAAGAAGCTGAAAGAAGCAGCGTTACTTTTTTGCTGGGCTTGTAAAGGAAACAACTCAAAGGTGCAGCCTGAAGAGTGCCAGAAGTAACATATAGTGGCAACCCGAAAGAAGGGTGAGGCAGAGATGAGTGGAACCACCCCTCAGCAACAAAAGTGCTCTCAGGCTCTGACTGGTGATACCAGCAGGAGAAAGTAACTGTCGCTGTTGTGTGCAGGTACACACAATGCAGCCTACAGGCCGTGCAGCTAAAATGGGGACATTTCACTCTGCTTTCCCACCAGCTTTCAGGCAGTGCTGAGCTTCAGCACTGCCAATTCAAGCCAAGCTATCACTGAACGATCTCCAGAACAGGTACAAACTGGCTTAAGGAATTCCAGCTGGTAAGCAATGCTCCCCTATCACCTCCATTCTGTGGGTGTAACTAATGGGGCAGCTACATGGCGATGCAGAAGGCGAGGAAGCTTATCTGACCAAAGCACAACTTTTCCTACTAGGCCACTCTTTCAGTTCCCTGGTCAGCATCGCCTCAGCGCTGCCAGCAGCTGGCAGGAACCAGGGGGTGGTCGTAAGCAGTCAGAACAAGCAGCCTGAAGTGACTTCACTGCCAAGGAGAGGTCTGCGTGACCAAAGTCTACAGTCTGCTGTAGACTTTTCAGATGTAAAAAAAAAAGCGTGTTGACAGTCAATATTCAGAGCAGCTTAATTACTGCCGTAATACCTCTATAAAGCTGTTATTCCTATAGCTTTTGGAACAAGGTTACTTTACCTTGCAGAGATAAAAAAAAAAAACACTTCTATAATCCAGTTAAAGTCTGCTTTTTTTTTTTTCCTGCTCACTGCACTGTTGATTTAATTAGTCTCAGGACTTGACCCGGTAGTCCAGAGCTTAAATGGACTTTCATCTGGAACTGGAAGAAAAACAAAAGTGATGATGTTGTGATCAGACGTGTTGCTGTGATTCATCAGCACAGTTCACAGGTTGCATTTTTATAGAATCATAGGATCCTTCTAGTTGGAAGGGACTTCTAAAGGTCACCCAATCCTGCTGCAAAGAACAGGGACACCTACAGCTCAATCAGGGTGCACAGAACCCCTTCAGCCTGACCTCGGATGTCTCTATGGATGGGACACTCACTGCCTCTCTGGGCATCAAGGCTTTTTCCTTATAACCAACCTAGAATAGCTCCTCTTTAAGTTTGAAACCATTTCCCCTTGTCCTGTCACTACAGACCCTGCTACAGAGTCTTCTTTCCTTCTTTCCTGTATCTCCCCTTTGGATACTGAAAGGCCACTATCACGTTATCTCATAGCCTTCTTTTCTCCAGGCTGAACAGCCCCATTCCTCATCAGACTTATAATAATTTAAACAAAAGTTGAGACAGTGCTCAAACTATGCAACTGCATAAGAGATCTTGACAAAATTCATGTATTACTGCAGCATACAAATCTATAGGTGGATTAAAACACATTTATACAAACAAAAGCTAAGGTTTTCAGCCTAACATGGTTTGGACAAAGGGGAAATAATATAAGCCAGCTCGTTTTTGTCTTACTCTGGGGCCCGAAATTGCATATGAATATTAGCATGTGCGGAACCACAAGAGTACAGGAGTGTAATGGGTCCAAGAAGTTCTGTCTTCATCCACAAGATCACTGCAGCTCAGGCGTAAGCATTGAGAAGCACAAGAGGGCATTTCCTTCAGCCTACGACCAGCCGGGTGCTGAGGTGCCATTCTACAAGGCTTTAAGTTTATACGCTGATTTATAGTTCTGGTTTGCCATCAGAAGCTGTGATGAGGGGCACAGCCTATTTATCCCAGTCTGCTCACACAGGTGTGAGGCTGGCAGGGAGGGCCAGGAAGTATTGCTGTGTTCTGTGCAAACCAAGGGAAAGCATGCAGCATTCCAGCGGTGAGCTGAGCTCGTGTAAGGGGCTTCCCATTCTCAGAATGGGAAACAAACCCCCATTGCCTCGGATTCCTGAAGCTGCACGCCCAGAACACCCTAAAGACCAGAGAACGTTTCTGTGTTTATGGGTGCTACAGAAACCTTAAAAGTTACATTTTGCTTTCCGTGGCAGGCCAATATATAATCAGCTTTTATTGTTCATAACGCCTGGCGCCTTTCATCCAACCACAACTCACTTGAACGCCTCCTGCCCTGCCGAGCAGCCCAGCAATGGCTCGGGCACACCCCCGGCTGCCCTCAGTAACCCAAAGGCAGCGCTGCAGCAGCTCGCTCCAAACGCACCGCATCGGCTCGCACGACCCGCCGCACGGCTGCCCCGCCCCGCCCGCTCACCACGGCGCCGGACACGGCGTGCACCAGGCTCTCGTAAGAGACGACGGAGGACATGGCCGCGGCTCCGGTGGGCTTCGGCTGCGAGGCGGCGGTGGCGCGGACGTGCAGCTTATCGACCGCCGCTCCCACGCGCGCCATTGCGCCCGCCCTCCCGCGCACCTCCGCGCCGTCACGTAGCACCGCCCCCACCCGGCCCTCCCTGGAGCTGCGCGCATGCGTGGGGCGGCACCTCAGCTGAAGGCTGACGGGGAGCGGCTGAGGGAAGCGGGGTTGGTCGGTCCGGAGAGGAAGAGCTCAGGGGAGACTTCATCGCTCTCTGCAACGACCTGAAAGGAGGCTGTGGCGAGGTGGGGGTCGGCCTCCTCTCCTTGTTAACTGCGATAGGACGAAAGCCTTCAGTTTAGTCAGTGTTAAGCTGAAGCAGAGCTGATGGTTTGTCTGGGCTCCAGGAAATCCAGAAGGATCATCCCTTCCTCTCCCCAAAGACGGTGCACATCACTTTATCCAAGGAACTTGTTTCCTTCAAAACCCATCTTGAACTTGTTCTTAGGGAATTCAAATGTCGTCAGTGCATGGGGCACCATTCTGACTCCAGCTCACAGCAGTGACACTACATCTCCCCACCTGTAGTGATGCAACACAAGAAATTGTCACCTTCAGCCTTGGTAGAATACAAGCAGACTTGCATACCACGTTCTTTCTGTTCCCATGTGAGCATATGTGGAACACCCAGCACAAACTTTGCGATATTCCAACAGTGCCACCACCATTTCCAACACTTAAATTGCATATGAATATTACCATGTGCAGAACCCACAAAGGTACAGAAGTGCAGTGGGTGCAAGAAGTTCTGTCTTCCTTCACAAGATCACCGCGGCTCAGGTGTAAGACCGTGAAACACAAGAGGGAAGCCAACATTCAACTCCATACACAGCTCCCTGGTTGTAATCTGCTGATTCACACTGATGAGCCAATTGCTATGCTCTTATTTCTTGGTGTGACAGCTATGCGTGGCTGCCCAAAACTTGGCTTGTCTTTCACATCACTGCAGAAATGCACACTTCGCTGTGCTCGCATCCACTGGTTGGTCTCCACAGCTGTTCAATGTCAGCGGGTGCCATTTTTCCTGCATGGAGGAATTCAGTGGCACACCTATGTGCACTTCCATGGCAGACACCATTTTGTCAGACTTCCTCTCCTCTGCAAGAGGTTTGCACAAGAAGTTAAAGGACCTCAGGACAATTAAGTAACATCCACTGACAACATTTCTCTTGCCTACCCGCATTCTGTTTCTAATTCTAAGAATTTCTAAGTATGTAGAATGATGACACTTAATGACTCCAGAGTCAAATTTACTCCCTCTGCACTGTCTTACCTTAGCAAATGAACACTGAACTCAAACTTCTTTTACCCTGCTACACTCTTTGCGTATATACTTTTGTATATTCTTGTGTAAATACTAATTTACAGGAAAAAAAAGAGCACCGTACACCTTTTTCTGCTCAGAAATTCTCTTGAGATTGGAAATGTGAAGAGAATTACTATTTTCAGAAGCATTTTCTGAATCTGTAGCAAAACTTACTTAGGAGCATACCTTCAGGGCAACACAGATTAAAGCAACTACAGATTAGCAGTTTGAATTCATCGAGCAGCAGTGTTTGATCTTACAGACTCGGCGAGTTCATACTTAAGATCAGTTGGAACACCAACCTATTCCAGAATAAAGCACTGCAATCAAAAATATATTAAAAGCCCATTTCTTAAGTGCATACATGCTTGTGTTTTACCTATTAAGCAACTGAACAGACTTTGAGCCTCTAGAATACCATTGAGTTTTCCCTACACACCTTTTTTAGGCCCAGTGACAGCAAAGAAGTTGAAAAGTTTTTCAGCTTTAAATTACTTGCATTTGAAAGTATTATCTCCTCTCATGCCACTTCAACAGCCTTAGTAGTTCATCAAATAATCCTTAGCCAGTTTTGGTTTCCCATAGACTAAATTGTCAAACACAAGCTTTGTTATGCTGCTGTTTGTTTTCTTTCCCAGGCACTTGTAAATATCTAGCATCTGAAGAAAAAGTTGTGGTTTTTTTTCTTTTTTTTTTTTTTAGTGAACAGTTGCATTTCATTTTTCCTTACAAACCACTAGCTTTTCTTTTTCAGATGGGAATTAGATGTCAGTGGCTGATCTTCAGCACATGCTCTCTAATAAGAGGCAGTGCAATTAGCAGTAGCCAGTTTATTCTCAATGTAATGCCTTGATATTTTTTGCATCTAATTCTGGTAACTTTCTAATAATTTTGTTCCTTCATCCTACTTTAAAAAGTAATTTTATTAAACACTGCAGTGGTTTTAAGATATCTGGTCTGATCTTCTGCTATGATACTTTATGACTACAGAATGCAAACTAATTTCTAAAGACTCTCATCCTCCTAAGTAAGAACATTCGGTTTAGGAAACTGAAGGCTTTAATAATGGAATTCCCTTTCCTACTTACTGATTTAGACTACACTTCCTTGTTGTTTATTTCACAGCTCATGTACAGTACCTTCTCCTTCTGAATGCTTTTGTTCTGTACAAGCTATACTTACCATCTCTGCTTCTATCGCTGTCCTTCAGGAAGAAGTTCCATGGTAAACTGCTATCCCAAGTCCGGTAATCTTTCACATTTATACACAGCTAGCAGAATCTGACTTCTTGTAGCCACCAAAGTGCTAATGCATTAAAAAAAGCTGGTTTATTTTTTTAATAAGCTAATGTACTTAAGTGCATAATCACAAACGGTGCCAATTTTTGCCACCCATTTAACAGAGAGCCATAACACATTCTGCAAATACATTTATTTATTGACAGGCAGATCTCAAGCTTGTCTGAAGCCATCCATCTAGAATTATACATTTCCAAAGCATATTTGTACATCAGTCAGGTACAGTAATAACACAATTAGCAAAATTGTAAGTTAACATCTTGACTTGGCTAGTTATCAAGACTCAGATTTACAGGACAATCCTTGGTATTTACATTCAGTAGGACCTCCAGTCAGAGGGGATGTAGGAAGCTTTGTCTCACAAAGCTCCTGTTTGTGAGGACCACATCAGGGGAATTAGATTTACCTAAGCTCTGATTTGAAAGGGGAACAACTATTTGTACCCCAGAGACACCTGAAAATTTTTGTTGCTTTGTAGCACAAATCAGCCATGATTTGTGACCATGTGACCAGATCTATTTCTTTATCACACTAAAACTGTTCCTGCTTCCCCCATACTTGCACTTCTTGTATCACTCTACTGAAACTCTCATGACTTGCCCTGTAATACTCAACACAGTTGTCTGTGGAAGTTTTATTTTTACTCCATCTCTTTGCTAATTCAGAATCACATTTCTACAGTATGTAGAAACATTGTACAAAGTAAGGTCGAGGCTCACCTCTGCAAAGCTCTGAAAGAGGTTCATGAGACGTCTTTCTCCAAGCATCAGAACAACATCCTGCTACCATATTCCTACCTTGTTACTCTCCTGCTTGAGGACATCAATCCACTTCCGCACTGGCACCACTTTCAGACTGGGCTGCAGTTGATAAAACAGCTCTCCAGCCTTACCACTAGTCCAACAAATCAACCTGCTCTACAATCACAAAATCACTGCACTCATCCTAGATGTCCTGTGGGATTTCCAGAAGGGTCCAAACAGTTCTCATCAGGAGCATGCTCCAACCCATAGGTAGGTACACAAAGCTGACCTGGCTGCAGCTCATCCTGGCTAAGGCCCTTACCTCCTGTCCCTCTGGATGAAGGCAGATCAGACAGCAGTTTCTACAAGCTCCCATAGCGACACTGCTTACTTCCATACGTCCTGTGAGGCAACAAGAAAATCGCAGTGATGTTTCAAGACGGGTTATCTGGAACTCCAGCTTGTTGCAAATAGCAAACGTGCTGTTTCACCATGTGGCTTTACCTTTTACTTTCGCATGGCTTTTTAATACTCATTTATCGACACGTTCAGCCCGGTTTTGTCCAAATCTGAGACAGTCTGGCTCCCACCCATCTAATTACTACCTTCCAAATTAAGAAAAACCAACCTAATTTGGCAAGTGTTCTTTATTCACAGTCCAAAAGTGAAATGAGAGCAATTTTTTAAAAATTTTCTGTTCTCAAAGTCAAGTTGTCAACTGAGCTGATTACTGCCGCTGTACTGATAAGCACCATCCCTTCTTTGTGCTGCAATGGAGCAATTAACCTCAAGACTGCCAGTAAATGCTGGAGCAAGTGCTGAACAGAAAAGTTACTTGCTCGTAGCTACCTGTACCCCAGAACAGGAACTATCCTCATCTTTGCTCTTCTCCACTGCAGTTATGTTTTTGCACTTGCACTTCTGTTCAAAGCAGATAAGCTGCTTAGGTGTCAATGCAGCATCCTGGGAAACTGAGATGAGGTCCAGAGATCTCTTCAACTATCTTATCAGATAGCACTGAAAAGAAAACAAAGACCACATAAACGAGTCATGGGATGTGCATTCCCAAACAGACAAAAGAATTCAGCTACGCTGCTAAAGCTAAAACCAAAAGAATTGGGAGAACATTTTGTTAGCATCAATTAGCTCTGTATAAGGGTAAATGATGTGTAAGCAAGCAGACAGGACACACAAATGACCATTTCTACTGGGGTAGCTTCTGACTTTCGACTAGCCATGGGTAGACAGATACAAACAGCCAAGAGGATGTAAGAGGAAATCGTAGGGAATTAATCTGTATTAAAGACTAAGTCACACAGAGCATATAGGCAACAGCATGAATGAAGCAGAAGTAGAGCTTCAGCCTATGCCGAGGGGTGGCCTACTTCAAGCCTCTCCTCTTGGGAACAGGAGATCAGAGAATGACCAAAAGCTGGGCACAAAGCAACACTCCATCATAGCTTGAATTTGCTTGGTCACTAAGACAAACCATTAAGCACTTAGTTCTAATTTAAATCACAGGTCATATATATACAGTTTAATTAAAGCATTCCCACATTTAACTTCAGCAAAATAGGTTTTATCAGAAAGTTACACAAATCCAAAAAGTTTTATTTTCCAAAACCATACTTTATTTTGAAAGGCTACTATAAGTATTCAGAACTATATTTCTTAAGCAAAAAGATTCACATTTTATTCTGCAGGGTCATTAGCATGAGAAAAAGCATTTGGGGATTTACTTTTTTTTTTTTTTTTTTTTTAATTCCTACACCAATCCAGATTTAATTAAAATTGATAACAACAATTATGGCTTAAGATACAGAATTACAAAAGAGTAACAAATTAATGTTGAGACTCAAGCAGTGAACAGTTAATTGTGACCGCTTTTCCACAGAAAGATGTTTTAAGTAAGACGAGCAGAGGCAACACTGGTCCTTACAGTAGACGAATGAACACCATTAACAGCACAGAAACAGCTTCAAGAATACAACGTGCTCAGAATTCGTAAGCATTACAAGAACGTTCTGTCTGCTTTAGTTACTCATTTTTTCCTCTGTATCCCAAGTCTCAAAAACATGGAAGTATGAAATTACAAAAATACTTTCCTCTTTCTTCTCCCCACCTCTCTTTCTTAAAAGAAAATAAAAAAGAAAAAGAAAAAAAAAAGAAAAAAAAGAAAAAAAAAGAAAAAAAAAAAAAAAAAAAAAAAAGAAAAAAAAGATGGAAGACTACAGTACGCACTGGAGGAAGAGTCATCATCTCTACACAGACAGAGGACTTTTACCAATAAGTTCTATCTGTAAGCACATAAGGACTCAAACCAATTCACAACCCCGAGCTGCAACTTTGTTGGATATTCTCCTCATCACCAATTTATAACTCTATATTTACATGTTCTGGATGGCTTGCATTCAATGAGACAGAGGTAGCAATGGGAACAGACTCCTTCCCTAAAGTTTCCAAATAGATGAAACCTGGCAAGCGTGCCCCAAGGGCGAGTGTTACCAGAAGAGGACCTGCCAACTGGGCAAGGACAAGAGCACAAGCACAGACAGTAAGCTGCTCTCCCATACCTGGACTGATTAAAAAAAAACCCCCCAAACTCAACATTACATAAACATGCTGGACTATATCTGAATAAGTAACAAAACTTCTGTGGCCTCCACTGTACGTACTTCATACCAGGTTGTGCAAAGGATAGGAAAGCACCTTTGCTGTACAACTGCTGTGATCAAAGTAGTGTAATATTTGCAGTACTGCCAGAAGTTCCAGTGTGTAACTAACTATCATGGTTATTCTAATCATTTTAATATCTATATAAAGTCAGTCACTCATTTAAAGAAAAAAAAAACAAACAAAACCAACAATATGGACTTGTATTTGCAGGCAATACCCTTATCCAGTTAATTGTACAGACTTATCCCACCTTTCCTACTTGTGAGTAGGCCAATTTCTCTGTCCTAGCAAGATTAAGACAGACTTCATCTAAGTTCCTTGCTTTTTGTACACTGAGGAAAAATAATTAAAGGGAAAAAAAAAAAAAAAAAAAGAAATGATAGAAAACCAAAAAAACCCAAACAAACAAAAAAGAGAGGCTTTTATCTTACACTCCTGAATATTTCTCACAGGAATGTTAAACTGTATTTAATACTTGCCATGAAACGTTGCAATTCTTGGACAAGGAGGCATGGCTTAAACTAGGTCATCTGAATATAATTTGAGTGCTGTAAACCAATCACTGAATAAAATCAACATTTGGGGCTAGAGAGCAGTTCTCCTTAGAACACACAGTTCCTCTTCTTAAGAAGATCAGAGGTACAATGGTTTGTTTTATTGCAACACTGGTTAGCCAAATCAACCTCTCCCACTCAAAAATTATTTTTATGAACTGGGGATTTTATGGTTTACTGCCAAATTTAGCAGACAATTTACTGATGAGACTCATGACCTTGGGATTGTTCTGGTACTTGGACATGTTTGCTGGGTTCTGGGCAACGTCTTGGAATGCAGCCATAACTTCTGGATCCTGCAGGACATAAAAAAGCAAAAACAAGGGCATTTTTAGAAGTCTACCACAGAGATCTGCATGCAGATTTCCTGGCATCAGGAAAACCAATTATGGCAGAATAACCCCCTCCATGCAGTAGCTGATACACATCCCTTTCACCCAACTTCCTTCTGGCAGCAGAAACTTTAATCTGCTGGACTGTGAGCAGATGACGCGGCAGCACCTGGCTTTTGAAAAGACATCTGATTCTCAGGTATTCCCCACTTTCTCTGGGAAATCACAACTGGAAGAGAATCTTCTCTCGTGGCACTTTTGTGTCATAGTTAATAAATGCATTCACATATACATGAAAGTCACTGGTCAAAAGAACACAGATCATCTTCACTATTTAGTATGCAAAACACTAATACTTTTTCCTGTATGGCCAGCATAATTTTGGCCTTTACTGAATCATAACTGCTCCAAAAGCAATGCATCATACTTTATTACGTCAGCCCATGACATCAGAGGCAGATGGTGGTGGTATGACAGTAGAAGCAGAACTCTGTCACCAACACCCCATTATGCGTTGTTGCCACGTGACAGTTGGCAGCAGAGGGCAAGGCTGACAAAAGGGAAGTGCTCATGAAGCAAAGATGTATCATTGAATTTCTCCATTCTGCAGTGTTATTGTCTGCTCAGCATCTACTGTGGTTTCCATTGAAATAAAGAGGAGACATTATTTTCAGTGACCCAGGTAGAATCGTTTTTAATCCAGAAAAAAAACAAAGGCTGTTTATTAAGTGCAGTATGAAGCCATAAATTCACCTTCTGTTTAATCTAGCATTTAGATAGTTCCATTGAGGGATACAATCTTTCCTCAGAAGATGTTTGTGAAACAGTAACACTCACCATGTATCTATTTTAGACACAGACTACAGCCCTTAAACAAGGGCTGATCCAAAAATGCCTCTGGTGGGTGTGCACTCCAACATCACCATGTGGTTAAGTCACGTTTTACACACGCTGAGAACTGAAAGATTCAAGTCTTATCTTTCTCACAAAAGAAAAACGAGTTCTATCTCCCCCACAAAAGGGAATCTGCCAATTCTGTAAGATGGCAGGGTTCAGAAGAAAAGGCTCTGAATATATTTCCTCCACTTTACAGGATTCCTATAAAAACAGGAAGATGACTCGCACAAACTCAAACCTCAATTTCCAATTTCATAATAGCATGTAAGACTATGAAGAGCATGCTGTATTGTTATATCTGTGTTGTCACACATGTATATGAATCCTGAACATGAAGATAAATCAGCTTAGTCACCGAATCTTATTAAAGCACAACTAAATAAGCGATAAGTGTTCAGTTTCACACTAGGTGTTCTATGTGTTATGAATTCAGTTATTCTGCTGTTGTGCGACTCCCCAAAAGCCTGCAAACACTTGACAGTGCTTACTAAGATGTTTAAGGCTGATACACATCCAAGGCTTCACACTGATGAGCAATACTACTAAAGCTGGTTACTTAAATGCCAACTGTTTCACATGGAATCACTTAGCATGAAAGCTGGAAGGGAAATGACAGTATAAATGGCGGTAATGAAACATCCAGTTTTCTAGTGGTCCTGTCTTCAGCTGCAGAAGAATGAGTAACATTGTGAAGGGAAAACACAATTTTCTTTTTTTCCTATGTTACACATTTAGGCACAAGTCTGCGTTCAACATATGGCAAGTAAGCAGTCCTTAGATGTGCTTTACATCACCCTTTTTTAAAAAAAAAAAAAAATTATATCTGATTATGACTACTTGTGTTTCTCTATATACAACATGACATTTGTGTTTAGAAGTTGTGCATAGAAGATCTGAAATAGTACAACACCCTCCTGACAGCCAAAATGGTAAAAATGAACAAAACATTCCCCAGATGTCCCACCTCAAGTTACCCATTTCAGCTACTTCTTTTGGTGACTATATATTTGTGCATTATTTTCATCTCACTTGCCCAAGGGCTGCTCTGAAAGCAATGCTTCCTATTTTATTACGTGGGCCCAGAATGTCAGAGGCAGATGGTGGTGGTATGGCAGTAGAAGCTGAACCTTCTCACCAATATTCCATTACATTTTGCTGCCACGTGACAGAGGGCAGCAGAGGGGCATTCTGACCAAATGGTGTCTGACATGGAAGCACAGATGAAGCAAAGGCGTCTCATTGAATTCTTCCATGTGGAAAAAAAGACAACCGTTGAAAGTCACCGATGCTTGCTGAACATTTATGGAGACCAAACAGTGGGTGTGAGCATAGTGAAGTCTTGGGTGGTGCATTTCAGCAGTGATAACAGTGATGTGAAAGACAAGCCACATTACAGCCAGCCACGCAGATTTTTACAAGCGTGGCATGCAGGCTCTTGCTCATCACTGAACAAAAAGCATAGTTAATGGTGTTGACTGTTGAAAACTAGTGCGAATTACAAGTAGTTACAAAACACTATCAGTATTGCGCTCTTTGTGTCTGTTGTAGTTTCCACGGAGCTAAGCAGGAGGCACTATTTCAGAGCAAGCTAAATACACTAGAACTCACTGCAGAAAAAATCACATCTGGTTCAGTTAAGCCTTGAAAAGAACCAGAAGAAGCATATACTGATGTAAGCTCAAGGAGAGCCGTCATAAAGATGTTAATAGACACTAATCCAGAAGAGACTGGGAAGGTCTTCACCCTCCGAAAACTCCAGTTTCAGGAGTGACTCCTTGCTATGAAAAGACTCTACACACTCTCAGTTAAAATAACACTTTGATATAAATGATTTGGGAGACTTGTGTGAATCAGAATCTTCAGACTTATTTGCAACTTCACTGCTAGCCTCAGTAACAGCTACCAGCTTCCATCATCCTTCAACATATTCCATAGCTGCACTGAGCAGAATCAAGTCAAGCAGTAAAACCTACTCTTTCAAGACTACAGCTTGTGCTGCTGATTCAGGAAGGATATAAGACTGCAATCAAATATTTCAGTAAGGAGCAGGTAGTGCAGACATTTAAATCTTACCTAGATTTAAATACTGTGCAAAAGAAGTCAGTGAGAATCGTAAAGCTTTGCTAACAGACTCTAGAGAAAACACCATCAATCTGTGTTCTTGCAACAGAATACCATAACATTTTGGAGCATATATAATCAGCATGCAGTGGAGCCTTTTTAAAGGCACGGATTAAGCACTCAACATTTAACTGCACTTCAGAGCTGTCTTCCACAACGCCACTTCCAAAGTCCTGTATTACAGCATAAATGAGCCAGCCATGAATGCAATTGCAAGTTGTGGGTTTTCTGTTGCTGTTATTGTTTGTTTTGGACAGTTTGATTGTTGTTTGTGGCAGCGTAAATAAAGGTGTGTTTCCATAAACCAGCAATTACTAAGGGAACTCATGAATTTTTGCATGAGAAGCCATGCCTTTTTCATGATTTCAGGGCATACCAAATGACAGCCCCATGCAATGCTTTTATTTATTTAGGTGCTAATCACGGCTGTTCAATGACCTAAGCAACTGAGCAATTGAGTAGTTAATCAAGCCTACCAAGGAAGTAGGCTTTCTAAACATACATTTAGAAAATACCAGATGTGGAACTACTCTGATACTACTTTGCCTCTTCACTCCCAGAGGAGAAAGGCAATTCTCAACATTATTGCAATACATTGTGCTGCAACAATATTAACAATTTTTCATTTGTGCATCATTACCCCTCACCACAGAGTGGATGCATTCACAAAAAAAGGAGGAAATGAATCACACTGTATAGAAGATAACCAGAGACTCAAAAAAAGCTTAAAACTCTATCCAGTATATGATTTTGTTGATTATATGCAAGCATAAGGCTGGGGCAGTGGGAAGGATGTGTAGGGAAAGAAAAAGAGGACAACATGACGCCTTTAATTAAGTCCCTGTCAGTTTGAAAAAATAGATTCCAGACAGTCTGGAACAGCTACACACACAAGGAGAAAATTTCACAACAGAAGCAAGCACGCACCTTCACTGCTATTCAGTGGCTCACATCTTTTTCTCTTGGCTCCCCTAAGCTGTTCCTCCCTCACTGTGAGCATTTAGCTTTGGTTCTAATCAAACACTCACCTGCATGGCCGCGAGGACTTCTGGATCACTGAGAATCTCATTGAGACCTGGCATACCTGCCATTCCCGGCATACCGCCAGGCATAGCCCCAGGAAATCCACCTGCAAAGCCCAAGACACAAGAATGCGTGATGAAGAACATTTAACTCATCTGTGCAGGAGCTCTCACTGACACAGAACAGAACAGAACACATTTCCACTCATGCACCCCAATTTTATGCCTTCCACAGAGCAAAGGGCTGTTTCAAAGAATGGAAAGCAGGGGCTTTGTGAAAACCTGCAATTTGTTTCCAGTGTTTTTAACCCAATCGAACAGGAGGACCTAATTAGGGTCTAGCACTTTGTACACAAATACAGTTATTTTCTAGTTAACTTGATGTACATATCAAGTCAAGAAATTCAGACTTTTGAAAGCAAGAGATGAAAAATTGAGAGCAGAATTGAATTAGTAGCAGTGTGTCCCAAGCTCATTCAATGTGTGGTAAGAGCTTTACATTTGGAAGGGGAAAAAAAAGTCAAAATCATAACTGAAAAAAAATCCCTGAGGCAGATATGGTCGCTATTTGCCTCCCTTGAAGCCAATTTATTTGGAGCATGCATTCAGCCCACCACAACTACAATTTGATCTTCAAGCACTCACTACTGCTTCTCTACAACTGACTGTACCCAAAAATGACACAAAGTCTGATCTTCACAGAACTGTTTAAAAATAGCAACATTTCCATTGAGAAACTGTTCTGTTAAACTACAAGAAAAACTGCAATGTTTGGAAGCTAACATTCAACTCAATTTTCAGCTTTACAACTCCAGTTCTCAAGCTGGATGCGTCCAAGTCATCCTTAGTAATTCAGAAAATTTTATACTATGTTTTCAGCATATATATGCATTAAGCAAATGTTACATCTTTCTTTTCTCATGCCTAAATCCTTTCACTCCATTAATCATGATTACTGATTGGCCTTCCCTCTACTTGTTACCCAGAAGCAATGCAAATAAGAGAAAGAATCTCTCATCTGTCCCCCCACTCATAAATGCCCAGTGATTTATTTATAGACAAGTTTTAAACTTCATAAAACATTTTTCCTCTCCCCATCTTGAGAATAAATGCTATCTACACTGTGGTTATAAATGCTGTATATGGGAAAAGAAAAACAACCAGCCAGTCACTTCAAGCAACAAGTATTGGTGCTTAAAAACACGTACCTGGGAAGCCACCAGGGAAACCACCAAATTGAGCTCCTCCTGCTTGTCGCCTTGCTTCTTCCTCCTGTAGAAAAAAGCATATAATTCCAAACAGAGCTATGGAATTGCAGCCTGCTTTCTACTGTTCAAAAGGTTCTAGGAGGAAAAAAAAAAAACAAAAGCTGAGACTGTTTAATATTCACAGGCTAAAGGAATTATCAAATAAAGCACTTCACAATACATGAAGCCGCAGACAAGAAACAGCAACAGCTCCTCTTATTTTCATACGTTGTTGCAGTTAAGTTACATGGAGTTTGCTTTTACTGACCATTAACTATATGATCAGTTTTAGCCCATTAGCTTAATTTTTAGAACCAATTCCCACTCCTAACGTGCTGTAAAAATACAGTGGTAAAACAGGAAAAAAAAAAAAAAAGTGAACTGTAGATAGAAGTGCAGAGATGACACAAAGGATTATTTTGAAGTTAAAACCTCCCAGTTTTGGAAATAAATACTAAGTAAATAATATTCTAGTACAGTCATACAGTAACTGAATTCCTGAAATGCAGATTCCTAGAGATACCAGAGCTTATCTTTGCCATAAGCAACAGGTACAGATACAGCAAAAAGCCCTCTTCTCCAGATTCCATCATCAGTCGAGTAACCAAAAAAAATCAAGTAACTCCCTAAGATTTAAAGTGAAAGCAATTCTCCCATGCAACTCATTGAAAACAAAATAACTACGCCACTCCCCAAACTGGTAAGCAACATTAAAGCCTGAGCATTCACCCTCTGTGCTCTCTCATGCTCCTCTCGTGCCTTCTTCACTCTTTCCATTCTCTCCTTGATCTCCTTTTCTTCACGTTTCCGTTCATACTTTCGGCGATGCTCTGCAATTTTCTGAGCCTGTTGCAAATACAATTACAAGACTTCAGCCACTTCCTAGTACACTACATAACACATTTCAATATCAAATACACGCAAGTGTTGCAATAATCTATTTTCACCAGTTCTTAAAAATAAGATTTGACTTCACATCCCAGAAGTGCTACTTCCTCTCTACCACAATCAGTTACTTGCACATACTACGTCCTCACTGGGTTCACCAGACCACGCACTTCACTCCAGTATGTTTTTTCCTGTAAAGCTCTAGGACCTACGTTGTGTTAAACGTACAAATGTTAAAGTTAGAACTTTAACATTTAGTAGTTCCACATTCCTTCCTGCCTTTGTGCTGAAATATTAATTTCTACGAGGCTAACACCAGCAATCACCCCTAGAGAAAGGAGTTTTCACTGGCACAATAACAGGAAGTGTAATTCCTCCTGCAGACACACTTGGAAGATAGTGCTACTGCTGTTCCAGGTGCAGCATACACAGTCAGTCTTAAGCAGGCCAAAGAACATCTGAATCAAAGCAAGGGAGGGCAGGTGGGAGCAAGTTTGTTTCCTGTCTTCTTCTCAAAGGTAACAACAGCCCAGCTCCAGAGGAGACTCATTAACCATGAACTCTTTAAAGCTCCTGGCTCCAGGCTCATCTTAATAACTGAACGCTAACTGCAGCACCATTCCTGAAACCAGAATGCTTCTTTGTTACAAAACGCAGTTCATTTCACAATTTGCAGAGCTTTGAAGGACAATACCATATACCACAGGTACTCTAACATTCTCTTACATTAGCAATTTAAAAAAGTAAAATCTGTAAGTCAAAGTTGAGGAAGAGAAGTACTGAACTAGAATAAACTACAGCTGGAAGCCCTTCCTACATACGCATACTCTTTTATTCCCTCAAAATACCCTGTAAAAGAATAACTGATTTGTAAGTTGTTGACTTTTGATACAAGTTACTTTAACCATTAGATGTAGATTTCCTACCATATATTTCTCAAAGTACATCTGCCACAGAATGCACACTGCAGGCAGCAGGACTGACACCAAAAGCAGTATATGCCATCAGAATGTGATACTACAGCTATGAAATAGCTCCATTACTTTTTTTGTTTAACAAAAGTTCCTAAAGTTTTAACTTCCATGGTTCTTAAGTATTTCTCAGGGTAAGTTAAACATTCTCAGAACGTAACTCAAACTAGAAGTGCTACTTAATTAAGAAGTACTGCAAAAGATGGTGAATAGTTCAGCTGGAAGAGACCAACATTTTCACTTCATGGAAAAATCATACACTTTTTTCCTCAAGCTACATCTACAAACTGGCACACCTCCAGCAAGTAAGTCTCAACACATCACAGGCATACTCTGCTTTTCCTGTGCATGTTCCCTCTCAGCAAATCATTAAGTATACCTCTTATTAAAAAAAGGTCAAGACATAAGATCTAGCAGATGTGTTACAGATCAATAGTCTCTGACACAGAAGACTAATTGCTTGTAAGATGGTGTCAGTTGGTGTTTTGCTGGCGAGAGCGTTTTCTGCAAAGGCAAGGCAGGAAGACTGAAAACTTGAGCTGCTTGCTATGGGAACGCTTATGTATTTGGCAGGTTAACCTCAGCTGACTGCCAGATACCCACTGAGCCATACTCTTGTTCCCTCTCCACAATAGGAGAAAAGAAACAATGAAAAAAATCTCATGAGTCAAGACAACAACAGGGAAATGCCTTACCAATGACTGTCACTAGCAAGATAGAATCAACTGGAGAAAGACTAATTCAACTTGCTGCCAATTAGAATAGAATGATAAGAAACAATGACAAAACTAAAGACACCTTCCCCTACCCTTCTTTCTTCCCAGTCTCAACTTCAACCTTTTCATTCTTCTACTTCGTCCCCTCCAAGTGGCACAGCTAGAACTGAGAAAAGGGCTCATGGCCTGCTTGTAACAGCTCCTTTCTGCTGCTCCCGCCTTCTCACACATTTCTTCTGTTCCAGTGGTACACAGTCCTTCATGAACTGCTCCAACACAGGTTTCCATGCAGGTACGTTCCATCAGGAACAGAATGCTCCAGCTTGGGTCTGCCACAGGCTGTAGTTCCTGCAAGGAGCCTCCAAGCAGGGGGCCTTTCAAAGTTTGCATCTTCCCTCAGAGCAACAGTGAGGTTATGGGCTCCAAGGCAACAACCTGCTTTACCACAGGCTGCATAGACATCCCTGCACCAGCACCTGGAGCATCTTCCTCCTTCACTGATCTTGCTGTCTATGCAGCTGATTATTTCCCTCTCCTTCCTCACTCCTTTCCTTCTCACAGCTGCTGCACAGCATGTTTTACCCTTTCTTATACACATCATCACAGAGCTGCAATGGACGCAGCTTTGGCCAGAAGCGGGTCCACTTTTGGAGTTGGCTGGAACTGGCTCTGCAAACCACAGGTATAAACTCCCATCCTCACCCTCCTCCAGACCTTGCAATGTAAACTCAGTACAATGTATCAACTGCAACTTGTGGTCTAAGAATTGCTTCAAAGGAACATGTAAAAGAGAAGAGAAAGAAAGCCTACAATCCATGTTCTTACAGATGTTACACAAGCACTTTATTAGAACAGTATTGAGATCAATCACTTGGGGAAAACTGAATGTAGGTCTCAAAGAAATTATGCTGCCCTCATGGGGTAGACAAATGAAAGCACAGCCAAAGAAGGCTTCCTTTGTAGAACATATAGGATGAAGCTCTGATTAGTTTGGAAACGTTTTGGGGAAAAGAAAAAAATCCAGAACAGCAAAAATAAAAACAAAAACCATCACCACCGTGATAACATCGCTGGATAACTACATCACACTTTTCTGTTCAGGTTTTAAAAAGGAACATTTCATTGTTTGGTTATATACTTAGTCCCAGGGACCTCATTTCCAAACAGTTAAAACAGCAGTGACTGAAGGTAGGATCATTTCTAAACTCAGTTTGAAGTGTCAGGTGAACACTGACACATGAACGCTCCCATAGCACCATGCATATCCCAAGAATCTCGAGACAAAAAGAGGGACCTCCATTATCACCTTCCCACTTACCCTTGGCTGCACCTCCTTCAGCATGGCGCTAGCATCTTCATCATAATCCAGTTTACAGGCTAGAGCAAGATCATGAGCAGCCTCCTCCCAGTGACCCAGAAGTCTGGAATTCAGAAGACAGCATTCAGAAGCCAAAAAGCAAACAGTTAGCACTTGTTTTGTGCACTTACAACCACGTAGCGTTCGGTAACTTTTTCCACAGCTACCCACATGGTTCCAAATTTAATAATCACTGTGTTTTCTGTAATATGTGCTCTGTAATGCTATTAAGAGTATGCTTGCTTGCTTCATATCTTTACTGTAACTCTCGTGTGATGTAAAAATCAGGAAGAAAAATGAAATGGGCTCATGTCATTCTTTGCTATGAACAAGAACGGTCTCCCAAGGGAGGTTACTCTACCCAAACACATAAAGCACACCAATAAACACTCAGCAAAACCAGGCAGATGCTCACTGTGAAGCTACACATTCAGTGCTCTGTACAAGTCTACGCTTCTACCAAATCCAGCGTAAGTGCACATTTACTCAGCATTTAAACATCCTACCTACCTGAGTGCACCATGTCTTAACCCAACAGTTATCAAAACTACCGTGCAGCACTACTTCTTATTCATTTAGACAAACTTGTGATAATCAAAGAGTTAAGTGAATGCTGCCATTCCTGAGGGGTCACAGTGCTTCATCTCACAGACACAGACATTAATCCAAACCATGCTCCAGCCTTCTCAGTTAGGCTCCACGCCACAAATAAATCCCACGCTGCCAAAGCTCCTGATCTTTAGCAAATGATTAGAAAACAATTTTCCGAATGACAGTAAGTCATTAGAAGATTGCTTATTAGAGGAAAAAAAAAAATAAAAGACGTTGCCAGGATTATTCTTAAGTCACCATCAATAAATCACCACCATCTTTTCTTTCTTGTAAGATATACACTTAAGATATTGGACTCTTGGCTCACGACTACTTCTTTCACATACAAAATTGACAGTTCACAGAGAAACAGAGAAAGGAAAAGCACAAACAAAACCATTCCTCTCCAAGTAAGAGAACATTGACATCAGTTGCAGTTTATTACCTATGCGCTTTCCCCCTCCATTTATAAGTCTGTGCTGAGTCAGGATTAATCTTGATGGCTCTGTCGCAATCTCTAATGGCAGCATTTGGCTTCTGTAGTTTCACAAAAACACTGTGGGAATAAGAACATTTATTGTATGTATTGAAATACCAAGTTACTAACTTAAGCTGGAAATAATTTTGGATGACTAACAGGCAGGCTAATGAGATGCTTTTGAAAAAGCTACATTCAGAAAGAGTTTGTAGTGCTAACAGCCACTGAAATTTAGTTTCCCCCCACAGTGGTATGTGAATCATTAGCAAAAAGTGGGAGAGTTCAGTGTTCAGAGTTGAGCCTTGCCAGCAAGAACAACTTTAATGCATGTGAAAAAGAAATGCAAAGTGCAATTCAATTTCATGTTGCTTACCATCTATAGACAATAGCAACTAGCAAGTAGAACAAAACAAAGCTAGCAGCATTATACATTCCATAGTCTTTAAAATAACAGTAAGATAAAGAGCTAATTATCATACTGGTTGTACAGATCAATTATTAGAATAATAAGGAACTACAACAGCATATCAGCTTTAAGTTGCCTACACAAAATGAGCAACTGTTTCATCATTTAGCCTGATCAACTTCAAAATCTAATTTCATTCTGAGCTGCTCCCTGCACTCTTCTGATGGTGTATGCAGAGTCTCGGTTCAAACATTCTCATGCCTTCCCAAGCCCCCATGAAAGGCATTTCTTCAACTAATACAGCACTGTACACTGATTTCAACACCTTGTTAACAGTTTCTTAAACTTCTCAATACAGAAATGTCAAAAAAACAAAGACTGTAATCAAAATATAAAATAACCACATCACTGTCTAAACCTATAATGGACCTCAACTTGAATACTTTGTGAAATTCTGGTCTGGTTCTTCCACCTCAAAAGCGGCTGTAAAAGAACTGAAAAAAGGTCCAAGAACAGCAGCATCATCTTAAGAACAGAGCTGCTTCCTTCTGTACAAGGAAGGAGATTCGGACCTTATAGCTTGCAACAGAAAATATATCCAAAAACAAACAAAAAAAACACACTACAACTTGAGTCTATAAAAATCAGAGGTAGTAGGGAGACCAAGAACAAGAAACCTTTAAAGAGTCCTAGTTCCTTTATACATCAGTAGGAAGCAAATGAAACAACAAATTCAAGGCAAGAAACAAAGAATCACATAATTAATTTAGTTAAGCTTTCAAACTCCTTGCCAGAGAACACTGCAAATACTAATTTGTTTTTCCAAGAGGAGACTGACATCATCACAGCAAGACAAGAAAAAGCCATCAGGAGCTATTAAGTATAAAGATATTGCTTCAAACAATCCTATGAGATGAATCAAAGGCTGAAAAAAACTGCAGGAGTATCACCCCTCTTGCCTTGTTTTCATATTCTATCCTACAGGCACCTGCGACTGCTAACCACTGACAACGACAGAAGGCTGGATGAGGTGTGCTGTTGGACTGACCTGCTGTAAGTGCTCTGAGTGTTAAGACTTGGACCATCCTTCAGAAGACTACTCAATAATAGATCAGAAATAGGTGCTTCCTGTTGTTAATTTGTTAATACAAGTAATAAAAAAAACACTGTGTGAAGTACCACAGCCTTTGGATTCTGAATAATTAACTCACTAACTTGCTGTATTTACTACCATACTTTAATTACACAGAGTATACAATGTATTGTTTGTTTCACCAGCCCCTACCAAACAGATAAAAAAAATACAAAAAAGCAACAACCATACATAAATCAAACGGAGACTTGATTTAAGTTTGGGACAGAAACATACATCACTAGTTTATCATGACTTACCTTGCTCTCTTGGCATACAAGATAGCCAAACAAGGATTTAGCTTGATAGCATCTGTGAACAAATCGACAGCCTTCTGAAGTTCACCTGAAAAAGAGCACCAGTGAAGTTTCCATCATTATGCAGCAACGACACCCAACAGGCCAAACACACCTTACGTGGTGCTATTCCCCAGCTATGTCTTGAATGGAACATTATCAAAGGAAAAATCAATTTTTCATCCTTGCCACATTACTGAAGAACAAACTTCGAAGTGAATTCTGGAACCATGAGGAGAGGGTGTCCTTTCAGAGTTATGTTTGTACATTTGACTTCATGTGCAGTCACATAGGAAGCCACCTCTTTATTATGCAGCTTTCCACTGCATCAAGACAAACCACTAGAGACATTAATAATACACAGGGAACTACTATAGTGGTTGATGTATTATTAAGGTGCTGCAATACTTCCCCCAAATTACAGCCACATGGGGAAGACTGTACTTAAAAAAGCTTTCATGTTCTAGTTAGTTTCGGTATCTAATACGAAGTAAGCTTTCTGCTTCTTGGAGGTGCTTGCAATGGTCTAAGACACTTTATTAAGGTCTGTTTCTTTTTGTTGTATTTAAAAGGAGCATCAAGCATTATGTCCCTTAATATGTACTAGAAAACAAACAAACAATGTATCACCTTCACTTAAGGCATTGATAGCTTCCATCTTCTTCTCATTAGCTTGATCCATCATCTCTTCAGTTACCTAAGAAAATAAGCAAACAGAATGGAACGCACAGAAGAAATCCAAAGGTTATGGAGTCCAGGCTGGAAGCGTCACACTGAGACAGCACCAAAGGAAGCTGCACCTTTCTGACTTCAGAAGTTTGTGTTTAATTTAGATTTAAATCATAGTATAAAAATACCATTCTTTTTTTTGCTTCCATCTTGGAGATATTAGTCACCACGATTTCAACTAGAAGACTCAAAGTAGCAGCTGGATACCTATTAGTGCTAATGGGTAGTACTAATTCTCCCCCCTTGATTGTTATTCTTGACTAAACTCAAAGCCTCTCCCCTTCTTTCCTGCTGCAACAGCCATTGAAGGATTTATGCTTACCTCCACGTTTTCATCTCCCATTTCTTGAGGGTCATCATTATCAGGTTCAATCACTCCCTCATTGTCAATTTCTGGGGGAAAAATAAAAAGCAAATTTAGACTACATTTACAGAGACTTCCAGAATCATGTTCTAACCATGATAACGACAACTGTCTTCCACACCTAAGTCACTCTCTTCACTTTCTGGCTCAGGAGATTTCACTGGTTCCTCTGGCTGTTCTTCTGCTTTACCCTGAAAAAGAAATGCATTTGTAAGTGTGTATTTCTGACTGAGATTCTACTCCCACTCTAATAAATAGCAAGGCATTGAAAAATCCAGAACCAATCTTCAAAGAATACGACTGCTCTAAGGCTAAACAGTTATTTTCCAGATACAGATCTCCATTTTTCCTCTTCTAAGTCTATCATGCACGCAAATAATTCAAAGCCCAGATCTTGACTCAGGAACTTCTATTATTGGTAAAGCCAGTCTTTCAGACTGTATAATTCAATAATCAAAACAAAATGATTCAGATAATACCCAATTCAGTCTTGCAATGAATACCAACTAGCCCTTGCAATCTTCCAGATGCATCATCTGGATGAAAAATTCTCTCAACCTAATACTTCTAAGCTAAGGTCCTCTATAGGGAACAATAAGCTAGCATCAATGATTAAAATTTGTTTTCTTATTTGTCAAGAGATATTTGCTATTTACACACACAATATTCTTTCAAACATTTTCCTATCAGCTTCCAACTATTTGAGTATGTTCCTCTGCATCCCATCATACAGCACATCCTCCTTTATGACAGGCAGAAGCTGTGTTTGTACTTTCAGGGCCACAGACTATACTCACTACACATAAACAACCCCCGACAGAGTTCAGTTCTTATCAACCAGTAACTTCAGTACCCACTGTCCTGCTAATCCCAAAATAAGCATTCTGCTTTTCCCAAAAATAATTTCAAACTCAAGGCAATTCTCCTATGAATATCTAAAAGCCAAATTTATTATCTCTCCTGAAAAAAATAACCTTTTCCACAATACTGTCTTCAAAAATTGACAATTCAACTCTTTACCACCTATCATGCTTGCAAGTACTTCTTGTCATGTGAAGTTATAATTTGAGCCAGCAATGGCTACATAAGAGGTTTATAAACTGGTAATGACTGCATAAAAAGGAGCAATCAACACTTCGTATGCCATTTGCACTGTTGAGAACATCAGGCATTCACGATTAAGGAAATGGAGCATGATAACAACTGAAACAAACTAGAAAGCCATCCGTAACAAACCGTCACCCACACGATGCAGTGGAGCAGACTTCAGTCTTACCTCCCAAAATTATTCACCCGTGCATTCACCCACACTGTCTGGGTAAAACTTAGCAGCAATTTTTGCTTCTCTCTTCCTGCCCAATCATTTTTTGCAATGTCCAAACATTATCGTGTACAAACTCTTCACATCTCACCTTACTTGTCCCATCTGTGGAAGTACTGGCTGGAGCAGGTGGTATTGTGCCTCCCATGCTTTTCAGCAAATTAGGGAAAGAAAAGACAATAAGATTAACAAAACAATGCCAAGTATTTTATTGACTCGAGTCCTGCTGATAATCTCAGCCTTCTGTTATGACAAAAAATACAACAATCCAATTCACTGTAAAAGCAATTAAAAAGTACACATGAACCGTATTTTCCCTAGCGCAGTGCAATGAACATTGGGTCTCCACCATAATCTGTACTCATGTGTATCACACACCACCCTTTCTCACAAAGGAAAGCTGCCTTCTGGCTGAAACAACCTTTTTTTCCCCTGAAAATGCAAGTTTATTTTTTTTTCAATTCACAACAAGGTATTCTTATAATAGCTCCCATTAAAATTATAATTATTTTTGAAACAGATCAAAACATTTAAGAGAACTAAAAAATATCTATTACCATGATATTTTTCTCACCTAAAACGCTTATATAATTTTTAAGAAATGCTGCCAAAAAAACCATTTCATTTCTTTTATGCATTTCAATATCCGTGACTTTCTCCCACTACCCATTAAATAGCATTCTTTGTATAGACAGTATTCCCTCAATATAGAATAAGCTTCTATATTACATTGACTTGGTTTAGCAGCCAGAAATAAGCACAGGTGGAATTCTCCAGCTGTTTCATATAACATCTAATCATATCTACTGGCAGGCTGCTCCAAGGACTACTTTTCCACCCATCACTCTGCTCTACATTCTTCTTCGGACAGTTCTTGATTGCTTTGGCTATGGATATTCCAAAAGGAAAAAAACAACTACATTTGTGTCCAGCATCTCAATGGGTTCAACCAGCTCAATGAGGAACCACACAACTGGTTTGACACAGTGGCGAATGAAGTGGGCACACATGCAGGAGGACCCAGAAGGGCACAGGACTTTGGTCTGAGGAATCAGCACAACTAGATTACATCCTAGCATTGAGATCCTACAGCTTCTTAAGTCAGGCCTTCCCCTCCCCCCCCATGGCATCAGCTCACAGTCAAGCCCCAAAGGGGGCTTTCAAAGGGCTGAAAACCCCAGATGGGACACAGTCTGTGGAGAAAGAGCAAGAGAAAGGTAGATGGCAGGATGGACAGGTCATACATCAGGACTGATCTCAAGAAAAAGAAAAAAGTCACAAGTTACAAACAAACAAACAGCATCTTGGGAAGCTATAACAAAAATGTGCACGCACCTCCGGTGTATTGCCCTTGCGTAATCTATATCATATTCCAAGAACTGCACAACTGCAATCTGATAAATCACTGGAGAGCCAGGCAAAAATTACACTATATGTAGTAACTGTTCCTCCTATTTTTTTTTTTTTTAATTATTATTTAACCATTGCAGGCCAATAGTAAGGCATACAATTCCATAACCCTTTCTTAGAAAGCAATTCAAGAACTGGCCATCACGGGGATCGTCTGGATGACCCTTGGCTGCACATCCGTAAGAAATGACAACTTCAGAAACAAGACTCACAAATAAAATAAATCCGTCTAACAGACCCAACTAAAACAACAACAAAAAACCCAGTAAGACTTCTTCAAAGCCTGGCTTACTGGCTATACCTACTAGACAAAGACCGAAGCTTCCAATTCAAGAAGGTCAATAGCCTTCCCACCTTTCAGTCATATATTTAAGAACAGCTTGAGCTAAAAGATTTGGTTTCTGGAACAATTCCAAATTACAGGGCTCAAGATCAGCTCATTTTAGTCTGGCACCTTGTTCAAGACCAAAAGCACTCGGTCAGTCTCCTCTACCTTCCTCATACCCCAAAAGAGGCCCCAGCCAAGCTCTGAATTCTTATGAGATGCACTTAACATATACAGATCACCCACAGTTTCATATGTGCTATTTCACAAACTACGGAGTCTAAGAAAAACAAAAATAAATCAGAATTTTATTAGTATTTAATTGTTATTCTGTAACCACTTGCAACATCGCCTTGGTGACTAACCTATATAATTATAGGTTACCACTGATAAACTGACAGACAGAAGACTCATCGGGTTTGCTCCCACCTGAAGCCAGGCAGTGACGAGCTTCAGGCCATTTGCAGAGAAAGGGGAGACCCTACAAGAGCCTGTAATTGAAGGGAGGGCAGCTCACCAAACTGCCAGAACGCCACGTGAAATGTAATTTTGTGACCACCGTCCCCACATTCCCAAGTGCACAATTTCATCAAATATTTAGCTCAAATACATGAGCAAAACCAGAAAGAGCCTCTATGAAAACAGATTTTGGACAGTAGAGCTCTCTGCATTGCATGGAAAAAATGAGAAATCGGAGATCGTTTCTCTATTCCCTAACGCTTCTTTTGGCCAAAGGCAGCAGCGTTCTCTTCCTCCGCCCCAAAACACCCAGAATTGCACAACCGAGGGATGGATGTAACCCAGGGCGAGGTTCCACACGTTAGCAATGGGACCGAGGGCCCGCAGCAGGTTCAAGCACTCTGCACCTTTCCTTCCTATGCACGTGTGCTGCGGGCACCGCACAGCCAAGCAGAGTGAAGTAGGAATATTCCCACAACCGCACAAGACGCATGAAAAAGTTCAAGCATCACTGCACAAGAACCGAAATAAATAATTCATTGGAGCAGCGTGGAACGCCGTGCAGTAGCACTGTTTGGGTTCGCGCGCACACACACACGCACAGCCAGGTTCCCGCCCAGATCTGAGAAAGCCCCAGGACGGCCCTGCGCTGAGGCACCGCCGTGAGGAGAGCGGACTGCAGTTTCAGGCACGCAGGGGTCGGTGCCTCTACGCGCCCCACGGCGGGATTCGAACCCGCGACCACTGCAACGCGCCCCCTCCGCCCCCCTCCTCAGCCACGCGGCGGGGCCCCGAGCCGCCACGTGCCGCGCCGCCCCCCCACCCCCCGCTAATGACCGGGCACGCCCCCCCCCTCTCCCCAGCCCCGCTCCCCACGGTTGCCCATGACCGACCTCTCCACCCACTCGCGCAGGAAGCCCAGCTCCTCGGTGTGCAGCAGGCCCGGGTTCTGCTTACACAGCCTGACGAAGGCCCGCAGCTCGCTCAGCTTACGCGAGTCCATGGTGGCGGAGCAAAGAACGACGGCTCCAAACACCCAACCGTTCCCCTACCCAACCGCCGCGCGGCGCCGCGGAAGCTCCTAGCCCGGTCGCTGGCCACGCCCACCGCCCTCCAAAGCCACGCCCACCGCCCCCAAGGCCACGCCCCTCCGCCGCGCGGCGGCCGGAACTTTCTAGAAGCGGGGGTGGCTGTTGGGTGGGCTGTGAGGGGTCGCACGCCTTTTCAGCGCGCCGTCCCGCCTTTTTTGCCGGCTCAACCTTACGGCTGCCGGCTGCGCCCCTCAGGCCCCGCGCAGGCGGCCTCGGCGGGCGCCTAAGATGGTGGCGTGGCGCTCTCTGATGCGGTCACGGCGCGGCGCCGCACTGGGGGAAGGCCCCCCCCCCGGCCATGTCGCGCCTGCTGGCGGCGGTGAGGGGCTGGCGCGGCGTCGCAGGTCAGAGAATCCTCCGCAGTGATTCGGTGCCTCTGGGCCCTGCCAATTCTGGCGCTGCCGCGCTGTCGGGCGTTATTGCTGGGCGCTGCGGTGGGTGGGAGGGGTGTGGGGTCACAGGCGCGGTTGGAGCCGAAGCTACCGCTGTTCGGGAAATAAAACGACGATTTGGAAAGCTTCCTAATGCCTTTATAGTATTGCTTTATTTAACGCCTGTTGTGTTGTCCTGTGGCGAGATACTTGGTAGTTCTCTCTGTAGATAAAGATGCTGGAAAAACTCCATTTTTTGCAGTTAGGTCTGTAACTATACTTCCTGGCCTGGATCTCTGGGCTGTTATTCCAGTCAGTCATTGCACAGCGAGTGCTTCAAGCTGAGATTATCGGTCATGCTCTGTAAGTAACCCCAGTCAGTGGTGTCACGCTGCTTCCCCAGCAGCTCTCAGTTGAGTCGTGTTGCTGTGTGAGGCAGCTTCAGACCTGCTTATGCTCATGAAGAGTTGGTTTTGTCTGTGCTCAGAACCTGGTACTGTGGTAAAGCAGCACAAACTAGTGTGGCAGGCAAAATAAAAGGCAAACAATTCTCTGAGCATCAGCCATTAGGCTCATTGCCATCTCCATCAGCTGTGACAGAAATCCAAAGTTGGTGAAGTTGTTACAACTGTGTTTAATTTTAGCTTTTGTCTTACTGTGCGCTCCCACAGCTCCCAAGTGCAATTCACAAATGTAATTCCTTTTAAAAATTGCCTACTTGGCTCTGTGTGGGTTTGGAAATGGGATATGCAGCCATACTTCTGAGAAACTGCTTTCAGTCTGACTACGTAACATATTGGAAAGTGTAATAGGGATATTTTTGTGATACGAGGTAAGTAAATGCTACTAGGAGTAAGGTCAGTTGATTGTAATTCTGAAGTTTTCTGATTGGAAAGTTCTTTTCCCTTGACATGGTCCATTTCTTTTCCTGTAGTTTGCAAGTCATGTGTTCTCCGGAGATTCTCCATCCAGCCAGCCCAGCAGAAGAAGATTCCAAACCGATATTTGGGCCAGCCCAGCCCCTTTACACACCCGCACCTACTCAAACCAGGTTAGGTTCATGCTCAGCATGATTCAGTCACTGGTATTCTTTCTTTTCTCTGCTTTTCTGTGGTGCTTAGGACAGAATATTGTTCTGTTGCATTGTATGTGTGTCTGTTGATTTCATTTGTTTATGATTAGCTTAAATTAACATGTAGGTCAAGCCTAAAGTACTATGAAAGAAATGCCTCCTATTTATTTCCCTAGAAACTGCAACAGATACAAAGGGCACAACAACACTATTTGATAGAGTAAATTCTCTCAATTAAACACTATTTCTCAACATAGTCGCTACCATTAGTGATGCAATTTCACCAGCAATGAACAAGAGCCCGCATGCTGCACTTGTAAAAATCTGCATGGCCTGTCTTGCATGTCACTGTCACCATTGCTGAAATGCACCACCCACCACCCACCTCCACCTCACTGTGCTCACATCAGCACTTTGTTCAACGTTCAACAAGCATCAATGAATGTCAGCGTGTGCCATTTTTTCACATGGAGGAATTCAATAACACACCTTTGCTTCATGCGCTCTTCCATAGCAGACACCATTTTGTCAGAATGTCCCTTTGCTGCCCACTGTAGCACAGCAACAAAATGTAACAGAATATTGGTGAGAAGGTTCAACATCTACTGCTGTACCACCACCATTCACCTCTGGCGTCATGGAGCAACTCAATAAAATAGGAGGAATTACTTTCATGGAACACAGATCTTAAGAGCTGGAAGGGACCTCTGGAGATACCAAGTCCAACTCTCCTGCTAAAGTGGGTTCCCTAGAGTAAGTTGCACAGGAAAGAGTACAAGAGGGTTTTGAATATCTCCAGAGGAGACTCCACGGTCTGGGCGCTCTGTTCCAGTGTTCTGTCACCCTCATTGTAAAGAATTTCTTCCTCATGTTTGTATGGAACTTCCAGTGTTCTAATTTGTGCCCACTGCCCCTCGTTCTATTCACACCACTGGAAAGAGCCTGGCCCCATCCATTTGACTCCCACCCATTGATAAGATCCCCTCTCAGTCTTCTCAAGGCCGAACAGTCCCAGGACTCTCAGCCTTTCTACAGAAATAAGATGACGTTGCTGTGCTGCAGTTATTAATTTTAAAAGAAAATGCCTAAAGCAAAGAGACTCCAGGCCTCATGGTTGGAAGGCAGCTGAGGTTCCCAGGTTCCACTCTATTGCAGTTTACTGGACTGTTTGCAATTTGCAGTAGTTAGCTGACAGGAACGCAGTGGAGCATAAGAAATATGCAGTATAATATTGCAGAAATGTGGGATCAGATTGCACTGGAACAGTTTCTGTATTCTGTGTCATTCTACATCTATGGATAAAACAAAGTAAGAAAATTTCTATCCCAAGTACCGAGCTGTAAAGTCTAATGGAAAGCAAATGGAAAGTGTCGCTTTTGCTTTTTTTTTCCTTTGGTCAGAGACAAACATGCTGCAGAGAGCCTCCCCCTTTTGTCCTACTCATGCAAGAATCCATTTACAGTAAAAGTCAAATTTTGATTTTCTTTCCTATAATTGCCAATACCTTAAGGAGTGTATGAAATTATAACTTAGCAGTATGAAAATGCAATCTATGTTAAATCCTATGTTAAAATAGGATATTAGCCAAAGCACTGACAAGTTTCATGTCTTAGTCTATAGCACAGTTAAGAAATCTCAGTTCTTAAAAATATATACTTAGACAGCTGTTGGTGGTTCTTTTGACTTCAGTCCGCTTTTGGTGATCTCTTGGTTGCTTCACTTCTTGTCCTTTGTGACTGGTACACTGTGAAACAGACTTTCATCAAAGGAAACATTTGTTTAGAGTCATCTGGAATATAATATTTAGCTTCAGAAAAATCCAGGTCTTTAATCATTGAGAGCAGCTACATCTTCCTCAGAAAAGATTCCTTCTCTTAATCAGAGTGATGCCAGCCTGTGGGTCGTGGTTTCCTTCTGCTTGGAAACCTGTAGGGAGAACCTCTGTGTTTCTGACTCCTCTCCCTGTATCTAACTCTCAGTCTGCCCCTTAGGCTTTAGGACTAGTTACTTTATGAGTTGACTTAGTGTGTATTTGAACACATTCCAGCTTTGTCTGAGGAAATCAGTGCTCAGGGTAAGAAGGTAATCTTTGGTTCAATGTCCAAATGCTATAAAAATCCAATCTGTTTTCAGCAAAGTTCAGTTTGTCTTGCCTTCTTCTTTTTTCCTTATCTTTCTGAAAATCACTCCTACCAAACTGCTCTTCACGGAATGCTTTGGCTGATTGTCTGGATCTGCCAGGTTCTGTGATTTCTGCCTTTGCACAGAAATGTATATCAAGAAAATCTTAAGCGTTTAAAACAAATTCCTCCCCTTTGCACAGTGGAGGAGCAGAGTAAGCAAGGATGTGCTGCAGGGGTGAGTGCTGAGAAGATGTAAGAGAGAGCAATGGAAAGGCTAGCAGGGACTGCAGTGAAGCCATGCATACAAAAGGCCTCAGGAAGCAAGCAGAAATCAGGCATGTGATTAGTAAAATATCACGAGGAACTTGAATTTTTGTTCTGATTTGTATTTTTTTTTTGGTTGTAGGGGAGGTAACCCCAGGCTTGTCACAGGTGGAATATTCTCTTCGCCGGCACAAACTGATGACACTGATCCAGAAGGAAGCCCAAGGTTGGGAAGGATTGGACCACACAGTGATTCTGCTGTCCAACCCCATGTACTACATGAGCAATGACATCCCCTACGTTTTCCACCAGGACACGAACTTCCTGTATCTCTGTGGGTTCCAGGAACCTGACAGCATCCTGGTGCTGCAGAGCCTTCCTGGCAAAGCGCTGCCCTCTCACAAGGCCATGCTTTTTGTGCCCCGGAGAGATCCGAGCCGAGAGCTGTGGGATGGGCCCAGGTCAGGCACAGATGGGGCCATCGCTCTGACAGGAGTAGATGAAGCTTACACTATTGAGGAGTTCGGGCACTTGGTGGCCAAGCTGAAAGGTAACAAAAATGAAGGGGGGATGAGATGAGGTATGGGTTGTAGGGTCTGAAAAGTACATCTGAATAGTTCTGGGAAGAAACTGTGCCAAATAGATGTAGGCTCCTCCCTTAAATACCTAATCTGTGAGCCTGTATTGGTGATGGAAGCAAGGAGGTCTCATGTAAGTGCTTTAAGATACTCTCATTGGAAGTAATATATCCCTCTTGGGTGACTGTAAAAAAGATGCAGGATCTTAAATTAGGCATCTAAAGCTAGCCAACATGAACTCCCACCTTCTGTCCCACATGACCTCAGTTACTGATCTGAGTGACTTGTAAACTGAGAGTTGGTCTGTACAAGTAAGAGGCAGTTCTGCTGCTCCTGCCTATTATTCCGCATTTGGCCTATTCACAGAAAGTTCTACTTAGACTGACATCTTTGACTGATAAATAAATTTTCACATAGGTAAATATCCTTGCCATCAGGAAGTTCATCTCCTGTAAATGGCTGAAATAAGCAGTTGCTCACCAAAGATATATTGAAACATGGTCAGTAATGACCCTGATTCCGTGCAGTGGATAACTGAGAGGATAAATGAGAGAAAGATTCAAAACATGTCCCACTGCAGTGCACTTGGTTGCCTACACCACCACAATTTTGATACGCGAGCTACATTTATCTGTGCAAGATCAGTGATATCAGAAAACCCAATATTTGCATACAAATGGGGATTTGTCAAATCTACATGTTATGCATTGCTAATTTTCTGGATTTTAAAGTGATCTCTGGTGTATGGGAACTGCTGAGTCACGGCCTGAACCTCTGATGGATCACCTGAGGCGAGCAATGAGTCAGCCAGAGGAGCACAGCTGAAGGCAATTCACCTGTGCTGCCGGAAGGGGGTGGAGCCAGGCTCCACCTCTCCTAGACCCATTTAAGAGCTGGCTGCCAGTGGGGAAGGATCTCTTCTGGAGATGCCTTCTTTGGAGTTCTGTAGTAAGCCCAGGGTGTGGGTAAGCTTTCTATCTGTGCTCTTTTTGATATTGTGACTCACTCTGCCAAACTCTCTTGTTTATGTCATAATTATAACATATTTGTATTCATTGACTAGGCATCTGGTTTTATCTGACAGCAAACATATGATCTGTAAATACATATTCAGAGAAAATTACCAGGGCAGCTACAGATGTAGCTTAGGGGGGGTGATTTTGTACGTATGAGGAGAGAATTTCTGAATTTATCTTCATCTGCATCAATATTTGTTTTGTATTCCAGGTGAGTCAAACAAGGTGTGGTATGATGTGACTAAACCAGTGCATAAAGAACTGCACGCTGACTATATGCAGCCCCTGGCTGAAATAAAAGCTCGGAGCAAAAATCACATCCAAGGCATCCGGCATCTCGTGCAAAACCTTCGGCTGATCAAATCTCCTGCAGAGATTGAGAGGATGAAAATAGCTGGACGAGTGACATCGGAGGTACGCAGCTGTGTACTCTCAGAAAGAACCACTGTATTCCTTTACACAAGAAAGCAGAGAGGGTGTTACAGCGTGAGTTAGGTTGGAAGGATAAGATCTGATCTTAGTTACTGAACTGCTGGTTCTCAACTATTGGCTCAGCACCCTCTGCACAAGGAGACCCAAGAAGACAGCTCAATTAATGTCTCTTCTCTCAATTAACGTAACTTTATCCAGAATGAGCCAGCAGGTGTTAGACTCTGTTTTAAAGTTGTGTTTATTCAGGAACAGTGGTGCCCCTTGTACCTTCTCCTCAACTTCTCCTCTCCTTCCCCGTGCTATTTTCTTCTCCGTTTATTCCGTTATTTTCAAGGAGACAGCTGATTTTTAGGTATTCCCCAAAAGACAGCAGGTAACAGCAGGTCCTTTACTAACTGAAAGGTCCTTTTTATTTGTTTATTTTTATAGGCTTTCATAGAGACAATGTTTGCCAGAAAATCTCCAGTGGATGAAGCCTTTCTGTATGCAAAGGTGAGTGTGTCATTGTTGGGGGTGGGATGGAAGGGCTAAATGTTTCTTACTCTTCCAGGAAACTAGGAATGTCAAATCTCCCTATAATGAAAAAGAAATACGTATTTCTCTTTCACCCAACTCTCATGGTGCCTTGGGCATACCCCGAACTCCCCTCAGTCAAGAACTGTAGCCTTGTTTGAACAACTCTTTTGATTTAAGAAAAGTTGCACTGTTGCAGCAGATTGTTTTGGACTGTGCTTGGAGATGTCAACAGAATCTGAATTTAGAGCTTGTAATAGCAAAAATGTTTTCCCTTCCCTACAGGTATATCTCTTGTACCTGGTAGCCATACTAGAACTGTTCTCTCACATATAGGTGGGCTCCAAAGTTCAGTGCTCTTATGCTGAGGACAAAATATTCTTTCTGGAGGTCTTTTGTTTGTTGCCTTTATTTCCAAAAGTCAATAAAGATGGAGTCAAAGCTCCACAAATGATTATTATGAATTTAAAGGCATTTAAAAAAAAAGTGGGGGATGGGTAAAGTGAACTGGAAAGTAAGCTTCTTCGCTAATTCCTCTTTGAAGATGCTGCTCTGATTCTTCAGAGCACCTTCAGTGTTGGGGCAAGACACAAAAGTAATCCCGTCAGCAATGGGGGGAAGCTACTACATGAAGATCTGGTTAAAGGAGTGCAGTTTGTGTGAGGGAAGTTTCTGTGTGGGAGAAAAAGCAAAAGAAAGCCATGAGTGAGGAGGCCTAAAGAAAATAAGAGATAAAGGGTGAGACAAAATATAACAGCTAATTCCAGAAAAGTTGTAAAAGAGAGGGTTGGCTACATCTGTGTTTGAGTAAGTGTGTCTCATGGACAAGAGTCCAAAGTGTGCCCTATGTCTCCAGAGCTATCAGTATGCATAGGTCCTAGCCTAGTAAATGAAAAATCCTGAGTTTGAACGTAAGCTTTCAGTTGAGGAATTTTTTTTTACCCTTTCCATCCACAATAAGTGAGAATTCGGACATTTGGATCTTCCTCACTGAATGTGCAGAGAGATCATATCTGCAGTAAAGATAATTCTCTGTTGATGATAGATCGTGCAGCAGATATGATAATTGAGAAAGGAAATAAGCTGCTGTTATGTTTTAGTTATCTGCTTTTTGCTTAATAGAGGGCTGTGAGTTTCAAGAAATTACTTCCCTTAAGGTGTGTGATTTTGTTACCTGTGTAAATCAAATGCAGTTTGTTTTCTACTATCCTTTTTACAAACTATCACCAAGGCAATGAGGGAGGGGGGAAAAAAACCAAACGCCTGGAGTTTTGTGGAAAAACAGGAAAAAAGCAAATTTTCATTTACTGAAGGAGCTCTTCCTAGCTGGGAGGCTGCTTGGGATGACTGGGAGAACACTTCAGTGGAATCTCTCACTTTTGTATGCAGAAGAATTTCACCTTTCTCATCTGAAGAAGAGTGTATCTAATTCATGTGTAACTTGTTAGCAGTGTAGTGTCTGCTTTTGAGGAACTTCTGCAGCTTTTGCAACAAAGTGTGAGGAACTCCTTAGCAGTGTTCTCCCCACCTTTACTGAAGGTCTAAATTTATCTGCTATTGATGTCCTTTTCTACCATACCCACAAAACCAGCTAACCAAAACTGGAGACACAGTTCTCATTGTATTCTGTAAAACAATTCTATTGCACAAAATGGAAGTGCATATAAGATCATTTTGTAAAGCCTGCTTCTCTTTACTCTAGCCTCTCATTACATCAGCTTGCCACCGTTGTCTTGAAGCAGTGTAGACACCTGCCTGCACATTTGGCAAGGAATTTTGTAAGGAAATGCAGTGAGATGCATGTTTCAGTTATGTCGGCAGGATTTGACCCTCCATTCTGACACAGATGGGCCTGTGCTGAGTTGGCACTGAGACACACGTCCAACTTGTAAAGAAAATAATTTTAACTTTAGTGTATTTTACAGCTCAGTTTCCCACTCCACATCAGGATCATAAAACCTTCTTCATTACATGTAGGCATTCTGGAGTATTCTGTCCTATGGGGTTTTGCTAATTACAGAAAAGACAAGCTAGTAGTATGCTGAGGATATAGAGGGGCTTTATAGACAAGTTTATTCATTTCATCTGCTTATCTCTGAAGAAAGGTAAAGCTCTTGAATTAAAATCTATTTTTTGCATGCTTTATAACCTTTTTATTCATTACTGCTCTAAATACACTAAACATCAAAACACAGCTGTTGTCTTCATGGGTAATTTGCAAACCTTTACAGCAGCTAACAGTGAAACTTTATGTAGGATCAAATTCTCACCTGGATTTATGATAACATAATGAATTTCTGAAACAGTATGCCTGTACCAGGGAGAGCTTCTGTGAGATTGTGTGTAGGTTTAAAATGCTCTCTTGAAGAATGGATAGTTCTGTGGTATTTCCTCCAATGCTCTGGGAAACTTTCTAGGCTGCTTCCACGTGATGAAGTCACTTCACAGTTTCACTTTGCGTTGTACAAATTAAAAAAAAGACTTGCAGGACATGAATCATGAATCATAGCTCCAGGGCAGTTAATCACCAGGATCAGCACTAACAACCTCCTCCTCTTCGAATTGGTCTTCCAGTTTGAATTTGAGTGCCGAGCTCGTGGTGCTGACATCTTGGCCTACCCCCCTGTTGTTGCTGGTGGCAATAGATCAAACACTTTGCACTATGTGAAGAACAATCAGCTCATTAAGGTAAACCATACGCCATCCACTTACTTGAAATGTGTTTATGTGACACACTGTCCCCATATGCATCCCCTTGCTGATCTGTTTTGGCTGAACAGATCAAAACACTTCAATGTTTTCAAGTTAGCGGGGGAAAGGGATTCTTTCCTGGTAAGCTTTACTGCCAGTGATAAATTAACTTCATTCCTGCTGGTCTCTTTCTCTCCTCTGCGTATTTGCTGCTGTATTTTCTGTAAGGTGGAGGGACTTGGAAACAAGCTTGTAAATATTTAATTTAGCAAGGGTGCTAGCTGCACACCATGTTTCAGTGATGCAGTACTGGGTGAATTGCTGCCCTCACAGATGAGAGGGCAGCTGTAGCAGACATAGTGAAAGCACTCTGGAATCCTTCTGTTGTCACTTGCATTTCTTCACCTTGCCTTGCAAGCAAAGGTGCAGCAGTGCATTCCTTCTCTGGCTAGGCTGAAATGCATTTTGGACACCACGTAGGCCAATAAAGCAGGGAAGGGGAACAAGAAAGGTCTAGCATTAAACACTGGGGAACAAATTAAATAGTTGTAGGTAAATTAATGTATTAATGAATATATTTTGATTGTTCATAGCATTGATTTGAACCCTCTCCAGCTTTCCTGATAAAACACCTCTAGATTCAGGTAAGTATTCTGAGAATCAGAATGCTTACCCCATTGCTCTATTCAGTATTTTCAGTGGAGCATATTTGTTTCACATTAATGCAGGATGAAACTTTTCTTGCCAGCACTGTTTTTTTTCTTGAAGCTGTTGTGCAAGCAGACCTTGAAATGATCTGAAGAGACACATGTACAAAAGATATGACAGACTGTTTTTGGCAGAAATAAACCTCTTTTGTTGTTCTGTCATCCAAGGTCAGGCATGCACGTGTAACTTCAGTTGCTTCTGTTAAAGTTGATCTGTTAAGCAACTGTCACTTGTGTTTTTTCTAAACTAGCAAGTAGGAGGTTAAACTCAAACTTGATTTTTCCTTTATGAGCTGCCTCTTACATGTCTTGTTGCCAAATAGGCTGACAAGGTATCTAAGTTAGAAGGTATCCAAAGGCTGCATGTGGCCAGATGTGGACTTCAGTCCATCGCTTAGTGGACTCAGCTTTAAAGAAAGAGGACAAAATACTTGACATAACGAGGCAGCGAACAGTCAGACCACAGGCTGAATTTCCTCAGCCGTTAGAATCTGACTTAGGACAGGTACTGTAATTTCATATTTTACTTAAATAATTGAACCAGCTGTTTAGAAAAAGTTTTAAATAGGGTTTAAATGGAAAGCAGTAGTGAGACCATCTCGCTTCTAGTTTATGTACAGGGTGTGTGAAATACATTGACAGTAGCTAGCAATGGAAGCAGTGTTAGCATTATTCTTTTTTCCATTAATATTCAGAAATTATTCTTTGTCATGCCTCATTCAAGGCTGCTGGCACTGACCTGTAGAATAAATCTCTATAAAAGTCTCTATACAAAGTAATCATAGAAGGAAGGTAAATCCACAGATAATTAAATCCAAAGTTTTCACAGATCTGATCACTCTTAGTTGTTTCTCATGCCTTTAAGGAGGAAAAGGCAGTGGGTTTGTTCTTGGACCTTGGTCTTTTTGGCATTGCTTTTCTTGGAAGATGTGCAGTCAGCAATTTGATTGACTTGGGACAGTTTTGCTGAATGGATTTGGAGACTTGTATCTCCAGAAGTCTGTTTTTCATCACCAGATAAATTCAGAAGTATATCTTAGAGCAGGCAAGAAAGCCCCAAAAGAGAAGAAGAAAGATGGTACAAATTAGTAAACAGCAATTTTACAGTAGCAATATACTATCAGAGAAGTATTTTGCTGGTTCTTGTGACAAGGCTAGTATTTTTACTCGTTAATGATTTTGTGGGTAGCTCAGAAACTTTTTTTTTTTCTTTTTTTCCTTCCAGAACCTTTCTGTCTCAGTCACAAGCAGAGAACTGGCGGTGAAAGGAGTCAGCTGTGTAATTTGCTGGAATAAGAGTTCCAGTGTCAGTGGGGCTGATATCTCAGAGCACAGAATAGTTCAAGGAAAATGTCTTTTATTACTCCAGAGTGTTTGACATCAGTGTATTAGGGCTCAGACTATAGATAAGCCTAATAGAGAGTCTTGCAGAGAAGCAATCCAACTGCAGTAGCCTATTTATAAGTAATAGCAGCTGGCGTGTTGTTCTGCAAAAGGAGTTCACAGCTCTGCAGCTGCTTTGCAAAAATCACTGCATTGTCTCCTTTCCTCCTCTCTGAGGCATCAGTTCACTCAGTACCCACTGATCCACACAGGCATTTTTTCCTGTTATTCTCAGGATGGTGAAATGGTCTTGCTAGATGGTGGGTGTGAGTTCTCCTGCTACGTAAGCGACATCACACGAACCTGGCCCGTCAATGGAAGGTATGTCATGACAGGGCTGTTTTGAAGGAGTGTGAGAAGCTCTTAAATAATGCACAGTCTGAGTGTATGTGTGTAATCTGTGACAGTAGCTCAAATATGTCCCATTCTGTAGTTCTTTGGGGTAATGAAATTATGTAAACAAATCTTTCAATGCGAGAGGCTGTATTTCCCTCTGCTTCATTAATTACTGCTGTTTTCAGGTATTCTGGTATTTTTAAGGAGAAGAGATGGCTTTTGTGCATTCAGCTGTTCCTTACGCAGAGTAATAGAACAGGAGTTTAGCTGAGCAGTACGCGGCTGGTGCAGTGTCCCTGTGGTTGTGTGTCTGATTCTTGCATGTTGGGCTCAAGTGTGTCCTGTCTCCAGCAGTAGTGCTGCCTTGGCTTGCTTTGGGATAAGGAAGTCAAATAGAATCCCTGCCTCTACCCAGTGTGTTGAAGGCATGTTTCTGCGATACGTTGCCTGGCATTTCCCATAAGGAGACAGTTGCTTTCCTTTCTGACTCCCCTTGCTTCAGCACTAAACTGAATTTGTCTCTAAAACAGCTTCTGGGTGGAGGACTTCATTGGGAGAAATGTGCTTTGTTCCTTTTCTCAATGATTTGCAGGTTCACCAAACCTCAAGCAGAACTGTACCAGGCTGTCTTGGACATCCAGAAGTCCTGCCTGAGCCTCTGCTCCCCAGGTGTGAGTCTAGAAAATATCTACAGCCTCATGCTGAGCCTTATTGGACAGAAGCTGAAAGACTTGGGGATCCTAAAGGGCAGCATCACTGACAGCCACTTCTTTAAGGTACACAAAGGTTATTTTTAATCCAGCTTCTCCCCGCTGTGATTGTTGCATCTGTGGTTTATGTTAGTGGCTTTAGTTTAGATCAGAAATACACTTTTGAAGCAAATCTTTTAATTATCCCTACTTAATGTGCTTTAGTTTGTGTTGTGGGCTGGTCTCAGTGCTGGACTGGATTTCTTTCAGGTGAGGCTAACTTTGAAGATCTGTTTCAACCCCTAAAGGGCATTCAGCCCACAGTTTGGTCTGAAATAACATCCAGCCCTTACACATGCGCAGTGAGGACACTGTCCCTCTGGCACTTGCTTTTTCCCTCTGCAAATCCATTCCCACTGGTCTGCACTGCTTATTAATGTCGCTGTAGCTTTAAAGTACAAATAATCCAAACAAACCTAGGGAAACATTGGCACTGACACAGAAGGCTGCGTGCATGGTCGACTGCAGGCAATTAGTCAGAGTTCTGAGATTTGTTTAAAATAACATTAATCTGCAGTGCCACCAAAAAGCACAGCCCAATTTCTCTGTTTCCACCTGCTGCTTCTTCCGTGCCTCTCTGGGTGTCACTGCTGGGATTTACAGAATTATCTGGAGAACACAGTGGGGAACTGGGCTGCCTTGGAGCTAAACCTGCAGGTAAAATAGGATTGTTTTGCCATTAGAAAAGTTTTCTGGTCCCACTCACAGCAAATCTGCATGATTGCTGATGCCAGTACCAGAAAGATGGCAGGGACCGGGTGGCAGAACTATCCCTTGGGCAGCAGTACAGACTTCTGCCAGATTTAATTGTCCTACAAGTGTCAGTACGGTAACAGCACAAGTTTTCCCCTCCGAATGGAGGCGATCATGCCAATTTCTCTCGGCAGGTGGCAGCACAGCCAGATGAGAGTAAGGACTGCAGCTCAGTCCCCAGTGAATATGAGGAGCTGGGGGACAGAGTAGGAATTAGCTCTTTGATTCCTGCTCCTCTCTAGAGGGAGGGGATTAGGATGGTGTGAGGGGAGGTGGTAACAGTGCGCAGTAGAGATGGGTTAAAATCCTGCTGTAGCTGCTGAATGAAATTGGTGTTGCTCCTTTTCTTTAATGCATAGGTGAGTGCTTCACCATAGCACCTAGCAGCTGTGCTGGCTGCTGCCACTTGTCGAGGTCTGCTGATAGGAGCAACACAGGGTGTGGATAGTTAAGGGATGGGAAGGATTGGGGCAGCAAAGGTCAGTGAGATAAAAACTGAATTTCTTGCCTGTCATGCAAGGTGTAGATGTGCTTAAGCTTGTGCTTGAGTAGAAAGGCATTCAGAATAGGCAGTTGGTACTGTTAACTTTTGAGGGCCCTTCAGTTCTGGTAAATCGAGAGCCCAGAGACAAGCAGGTAACTAAGCACAGCGCATAACTGCTGTCTCTCTTCTTCCCATCTTCTGCATTTGAACAACAGACTGGCTGCATTTAATTACCTCCATAACGCTTGCTTTGTTTTCTGTCAGGCTGTTCGAAGGTACTGCCCACACCATGTGGGCCATTACTTGGGCATGGATGTTCACGATACCCCAGATGTATCCCGGTCTGTCCCACTCCGGCCAGGCATGGTGATAACCATTGAACCAGGTAAAAAGATACAGTGGTGGACAAAATCATATAACACTGAGGATAACAGTACTACTCTGAGTTGTTAGTTGCTTCCTCTGACCAAAGCATTCAGGTCCTTTCCTGTTGAAACTTGAAAATATTGAAGTGTTAGAAAACCTTATCTTACACCCCTCCCAAAAATATTAGAATATTTGAAAATTGTGTTTCCATCTTAAATACAGCCAGCATGTGGGCATGAATACTCAGAAAGTGCCTGTGCAGCAACAGACAGAGTAACTTAGAACTTAAGACTGCTGGTATTTGATCCTCAGCGTTACAGATTATTGCAGAGCAGAGAAGCAGAGTAAATTCAGTTGTGCTGTGGTCTGTGTTGTTGTAACTAAACTACTACCAGTTGCTTATAGTGTAAGTTCCTCTTGAGCCTTGCAGCCTGCAATTACAAGCATTCACAGCTTATTTTTGCAAACAAGACATTTCACAGTGAGTATTTATTTCCTCTTGTCACTTATTTTGGAGCTGTCAGATGAAAACTGATATTTAATGCTCGGCTCTTCTCTCTTTCTATTTGGAACACTGTTAAAATCATCACTGTGAACACAGAGTTGAGAGCAAAAGGTGCCAAAGGACCTGCTGTAATTGTGGAAGTTCTTATTAACATGCTGATGTCCATAGGCACTGCCCTTTCTTTGCTTACCAGCTGCTGTGATTGAAGGGAAAGAGAGCAGTTTTCCTTATTAAACTTCTTCAAGGTCGAATTCTTGTGATACTGCTGAAAATCTTACCCTGTTCTTAAGGTGGGTGCATCGAGGGAAAGATTTTTAGGGAGTGTGGCATGTTTTAATTCCCTCCCTTCTTTCAGGACTTTATATCCCTGAAGATGATGTGAGTGCCCCAGAGAGGTTTCGTGGCCTTGGTGTACGCATTGAGGATGACATTGTGATAGCAGACGATTCACCTCTCATCTTGTCTGCTGACTGTCCCAAGGAGATCTACGATATCGAGCAGATCTGTGGCCGCAGCTCATGATATCTCTTCAGGAGATGCGTGCCTCCAGGGATGCAGATCCCCGTAACTGGCTGCACTTGTCAAATGGTGGAGAGAGAGTTGATGGCGGTTTCCAAATCTGAGGCTGGGAAGCAGAATGCAAAAGACTCTGGCACTGAGTGCTGAAAAGCAAAGCAACCTTTTCTATATGTATTTTTCTTCTGATTTGTCTAGTGCTGATGTTGAGCTATTGCAGAACGTGGGGGTGGATTCATCCCTCTGTTGTGTGGATCCATCTGTTCTGATGCCCTTGAGTAGATGGACTTTGTGAGTGCTGCCAGTAGCACAGCTTCAGCCTGGTTCCTCTACAGATGCAGTAGTACAACTGCTGAGACCTGGGTCCTGTTGTTTACCTTTTTTGCAGTAATTACACAATAGTCAGAATTTAAAAGTGAGATTCTGAAAAATGCTGCTTTTGGAAAATAAAATCATTTCAAGCACTTTCGACTTTAGAACCCTGGGCGGAGAGGTTTTGGTAGTTGGGAAGATGAGTTTGGTTGGGAGGTAGCCTGAAGCTTGTGCAGAGTGCTTTTGTTATTTTAAGAATAAGGATATCTTTGGTTTTGGTTCAGGCAGATGCAAAATAAGCCAACAGCGGAGGAAAACACCTCATCGAGTCTTTCAGCTTATTGAAATGTTTGAGTTCTGGAGGTTGTTCATTCTGGTCTTCCACATTCCATTCTTTTTATCACCACTCTCCATTCCAGGCTCTTGTTTTGAGCCTGCCACTGTCCTGTGAAGCCAGTAACATGTTGGCTGTGTCGGGCTCCACTGGCAGGATGCTGGTTGTCATCTGGATGTGAGTTGATCAGTTCTGGGACAGGCACAGCATCCTTCTGGTTTATGCTGCGTCAGCCACTTCAGCAGTGCATTTATGAAGAAAGCAGCATGAAGAATGCAAGTTTTATACCACGTGTTTGAAATAATTTGCCTTTTCAGAACACTGAGGGCATGAGCACTTCTGGGTTTTAGGTTTTGCCAAATGCCATCAGTAATGAATGCTTTGTGATAGTATTTTTGAGGCAGCTGCAAATGGGACTTGTGGCTAGGATGACTGAGGAGTAAAGAGAAGACTTCCTGTCAGCAACAGCATATCACCCAAAGCATTGTAATGCCACAGTAAATACACCTATTTGAGGCAAACATGCTGTCTGTGTATTTCCTGAAGATATTTTGACAGTCAACTATTTAACATCTAAAAAATGTCTCTAATAATATATCTCCTGTTACTTATGTTGGCTTTTCCTTCCTATCATCTTTTTCTTTTCTAATTGCAGCTTTAGGTATTTTCCTCTCCACTCTTTCTTTTAATTCTCTTCCTCTACTCTCTTGTCTCGATGCACCATAATATCACAATTTCCTAGCGCCCACTTTTCTTCTTAGTGTACATCACTGCCTCTTCCCATTTGTTCCCATTTAACTCCCCACAGCAGATGTAAGCAATGGTAGTCAGGGTTCCTGAGTTTGACTTCTGGCTCTGTTGCTGTGTAACCTACAGCAATTTCTTTTTAATCCCCCTTTTTTTATTTTTCTTCCTCTCATTTGACTTCGTGAAGGCCAGGCAGTGTCATACATATCCCATTGTTTTTAATGGAAGTAGGGTGCAGCCACCAAGGTGTTAATCTGGCACTTGAAAGGCAGCCAAGACATACTGTAGTTTTGTTTTTTAAATGTGGTCAAAAATGAATGCTTTCACAAGGTTTAATGTAGCAAGCTTCACCTAGAAGGGAAAATCTACTAATCTCTGATGAAAGTTACTGTTAGGTACTTGTGCATCGCAGTGTGAACTGTTAGCAGGGAGGCTTGTCAAGTGTGGATGCGAAGAACTGATCATTACTTTAGATGTCCTTCCAATCTAACCCATTTTTCTTCCATTTGCATCTGTTAGAGCCATACCAACTGGGAAAGGTCTTGGATTTTGTAGCTGTGTAAGTAGCTGAAAATCCGTGTCTGCTGATGACCACGTCTGTACATGTGCTTAGTTGCAGTTATTGGTTGGATGTACTGTAAATAAGCCTTTGGAATACACGTTTAAAAGTGATTTTAAAAATATGTTTTCTAGAAGGTCATTTATTGAGCCATCAAGTTGCATGGCTATCAGTCACTTAAAAACTTCAGAAACCATTATTTTTCAGAGAGATTTAAATATTATCTGTAATCTATCTTGTACTTCAAATAACATTGTCAAATATAGGCAAACACTGATTTCTATCTCTCCTGCAACTTGCAAACACCAGTTGATCTTAGGAATGCTGAAGAACGTTTGTCAGTGAAGAAGTGTTTGGATGGGGAGTACTGGATCTGCTAGGACTGACTGCTGTGCTCTGCCGTGCAAAGTGCCTGATTCAGGCTGTGAGTTGCTCCATGTCCTACAAATCTTCCAGAGTTTCTAACCATTTCTCCAGCACAAACTGCTGCAAATATTTTGAATGTGTTACTTCATGAGAATGCATTCCATAGAATGTATCAAATTCGAGTGTTACCAGCTGAAATTGTTGAGGGCTTTCTCTCAGTTGTTGCAGAGGTAGATAATCACAGTGTCAGCTGGTATGTACATACGTGCCACTGCGTCCCTTGAATACAACCAAATCTGTGAACATTTTACACATTGCTCATCAGGAAACCAGCACAAAGAATCCTTTCTCTGACTGCACGTAACAGTGACGTACGTCTCCAGTCGTATCCCAATTTACTGCCTTGAAGAGATTCCTCGCTCCAACCACTTGGGTGCAGGAGCAGCCCAGTGGCAGCACAAGTTGTCATCTGCCGGATGAGAGTGAATCCATTTCCAGATCCTCACTGCAGGATCCACTTCTTTCACTGGCTCGTACGAGCTTGGATATGCATAACCTTAAGGCACGTTTTCTTGGACTTCTTGATTCAGCAAAAACTCAGGTATAAGCAAGACATGTTAGGGAGGGATTATTATTATTATTATTTTTTTTTTGGAACTAAACCACAAGTCTTAATCGCTGTGAATCAGAGAATGAGATGAAATTTTCAGTTCAGTGAGCCATCCCTAAGAAGAAGCTGCTTGGATTTCAGAGAAAGCCTCAGAGACTCTTCTTGACTTTCCCATTTCATACTCTACCAGCAACCTGCTCTACTTTGCAGAAACTGGTTGGTAGTAAAGTCCAACTGTTAAAGTACAGTCTGAGCAGAGGGTGTTAATTTGTAGATATGCTTCCATTGCCAAAATGGAAATAAAGTTGGCATTTAGCATGATTTGCCACTCAATCTCTGTTACCTGTGGAAAAATACAATATGTCTTCTAAAACTGACGTTTCACAAAGCAACCTGATAGCGTAGAAAGCAGCACCCAGGACAGGATGGAGATGGAGGCTTCTGGGAATGTACAGTGCAATGTAGAGGATTCAGGAGGAGGGCAGAGTTTGGAACCTGGGGTGTGCAGGTAAGTGGTTATAAGAGCAAGGTGAGGACAGTCAGGTGTCAAATGGCTATTGGGTATCATGTCAGAGCAGCACGGTAGCTGTGACTGGTTACACAAGTCAGGAGACCCTGATTGATTCCTCTTGCTCAAGAGGGGGGGGGAACAAAGCAGTCAGATTGTATTGATGAACGTGGTCTTAACAGTTAGTTTAATTATTTGGTCTAAAAATCAATAGAATTATCAGATGAGAAAGTTTTTTGCACTTTCAGATTATTGATCATGTGTCACGCTTTAAAAATGTGAATTGGGGAAAGCAGGTTTTAAGGGAAAAATCATCACTGATGAGGGAGTGAGGCTGAGGTTATATACCTCTGAGCTTCCAAATTGCTGCTATTGAAATTTAGTAATTACTCTTAGGAAAATTACTGTAAAGCTAAAAAGTGTTAGGGTTAAACTTAGAAAAAATCCATATGAGATAAATGACCAAAATGTTTTAATTATGACGAGTTCTTCATGTAACTGGATAACAGAAGTCTGCACTGCAATAAATTGACCTTCTTTAATTTCTTCTCAACTGGTTTGTCTAGGAACCTACATAGGCATTTTTCATTAGCATGCAGAGCTAAACTTCATTTCAGTTTCTACTGTTTCTGAGATCGCTGCAGCATCTCTGCTGTGTGGGCTCCTTCCACACGTGCTTCGCCTCTGCTTTGTTAAAAATTGCTGTTTGCACAGCACTGGCTCTGGGGTCGCATCTGACTTAAAATCGATTGTATTTCAGAGATAAAAACAATAAGTTGCATTTTAAATCAGAGCTTATAACAAATGGATAGTGAAGCAGGGTAAGTTCAACAGTGCTCTCCCTTCAGCTCCTTTTGCCTTCTCAGTTTGTCTTGCTGTCTATCTTACCTGGCCGCCAGCTCTGAGCTTTCCCTTGAGCAGGAAACAGAGCCAAGAAGCCCTGTGTTCCTGGGACAAGCTATGCCTCAGCCCACTTGCTTGCTTCTTCCAAAGCACCACCCAATATCTGGCTGACCACAGCCAGGCTCTACTGAAGATTGGCAGAAAGGAACAAGGAAAAATTTCCAGGTCCTCCATGTGTCACCATCCCTTGCTGATTCATACCACATTATGCTTTCTTAATGACCATGATTAAATTATCCATTAACAGTCACAAAGGAAAATTAATTCCTGCCTGGATAAGTCTGATGACCAGAGCTCTGAGCAAAGAAAAAGTGAAACAAAAGTTGGTTGTAAACAAGGAAGAATGGTTTCTGTAGGGTTTAAAATGTGTCGTTCCTTGTATGCTGGGGAACCAAGCAGTGCTGTGTGGTTGATGTGCGGTCTTGGTTTGGGAGCTTCTTGGGAGTGCAGGTCTCCAGTGTGCTGTTATAGGCCAGAACAGACTGTATCTGAAGCTCTGTGTTGGTTTTCTCCTCTAGGGACCACGAAGAACCCAAGTTGGTTTTCTTTAAGGAGCTTTTTCTTGTCATGATCCAAGCAGGAGTGTTGTGGCAGCAGAGAACTGAAACGCTCAGCCTGTAACTCATTGAGCAGGTACTAGAAGATGGGAATACAGCAAACTGGCTAACATGCAGTTCTTTTCAGAAAAAAATAGGCTCACTGAAGTACTTTTGGTTTTTGTTGCTTGTTTCTTTTCTTTTTTTTTTTTTTTTAATCAGTACATTTGATGAATTTAAGCAATGATGTGTGCAAGAGAGCGAGGCTTTCTATTCTGAGGCAGAGCAAAGCTTCTGAATGCATGATGGCATTGGCCACTGATCCAAGTTAAGCAGCCTGACTCTCCTACAGGGAAATACTAGCAGATGTCAGGTAGCTTCTTATGTTAATCCTTTACATGATAGAGGTATTGCTCTTAGTTTGGGAAAGTTTTTCCAGTTTAATATGCACATAATAGTGCAAAGCTATGTAAGGCTGCAACCAATACCTCTGTAATTAACAATGTTGCATCTGAGTTGTGGACATGGAGCAGACAATGTACTCAGTCAGGGAAAGTCCAGCCATTGCTACTAGAGGAGCTGCTAGTAGGCGGGCGTTTAAGCTTTGTCAGTACAGCTCTCATTCCATGATAAAAACTGGTGCTTCTGATGCTGCCTTTGAACATCCCTCCTTAGCTCCTCATGACAGCCTGATCATTTCTGTACAGCAGCCCAGGGGAGGTTCATCATTCACCTCAATATGCCTGTGCTGTTGTTCTACCATGTCAAGATCCAATTTTGATCTAACAACTGCTTAACGTTTTCAGGGTTGCCTCTTGGATAGACAAGGTTGGTGTGGCACCTGGGACTAGGACAGCCCCATCACAGGGCCGAACTGTGGAGCTGGGTCTGGCTGACTCCTCACACACCACACACGTTCCCTCGGCCCAGCTCTCAAGCTTTCCCCTTCCCAGAGAAGCAGAGTGCCTATGGACGGCTCAGGAATCTCCAGTCCTCATACAGTAGCTGCCTCTATCACAGAGGCTTTGCATCTGTAGCTGTTCCCTTTGGGCTCATAGAGATACCCTCCTGCAACTCAAAGAGATGCATGTAGCCTCCAGTGCATGCCTTGCGCTGTTGTCAGATTGTGTAAGGCCTTGCTGAGGTCCCTCTGATGCACTGCAGATATCTGGTTCATATATTGCTCTCCAATGTATGCTTTCCCCTGCTCTCTTTTTTTTTTTTTTCCCCAGGAAATGAGCTTTTTAGCAGCTACATGGGTGTTACTGTGGTGACTGTAACCAGGCAAAAACGTACCATTCGTATTGAGATGGTTCTACAGTTGTGGACTTGGATACGATGAAGAGATTTCTAAAGGCGTGCAGTTCTTTTTTTTTCTTCTTTTTTTTTTCCCTTCCCTGCAAAACAGAAAGAGATTTCTAACAAATTTCTAGTTACAAAGTATGAAGTGGAAATGCATGATTCATCAAAAGCATGCGTGTATTAGTTTGTATATAAACACACACATATTATGCACACAAATGCCGTGCCTTTTAGCTAGCTAGAGATTTTAAAGAGCTTTTAACCAAGCATAATTGAGATTTTTTGGATGTTTGGGCTTTGCATTTCTTTATGCTTCATTTGGTTTTCTTGTTAAATTTGATTTTAACTTAAAACGTCCAAGGGTTACAGTTTCTGGGCTTTGAACAATTACATTATCTCCGCAGTATGTTTTACTGTAAATCACTGCTGTGTAGCCTTAACATTGCCTCCATCTTCATTTTTCCTCCTGTTGTTTAACGTCGTTTCCCCGCTCTGTGAGGTTTTTGAGGAGACAGCCTTCCATTCTGTGACTCTCACCTGGTGAGTGCCTTTCCAAAGGAAGGTAAGGATGTGCTGTCTGAAAGATGGCATTATTACTCTTAAAAAAACAGAACAAAAATGTATCATTTTATCTTATTTTCCCAGAGAAACAAAATAGGACAAGGGGCAGCAATTAATGAAAAATAGGATTGTAGTGCAAACCCAAAATCTTAATATAATGATAACTGCATATTAATCCCAGCCATTAACCACGAGCTGCTATTTTCCTTCAGTGTGCAGCTCTCTCTGAAATCGTAGTGATGTTAGTAATGTACAAAACTGATATAACTCAAAACTGATAATCTGCTTCTCTAGGCTTGTTTAAGACAAAAAGACATAATCACCAAACACCACATCTCTCAGTGTACCCATTTCTGTTGACTTACAAGCTAACAGAACTGATGTGAACATCTTCTATAATACAGCCTGCGTTCAGCCAACAGTGACACAGAACTGAAGAGTAGGAGGCACCCTTTGATCAGACAGTTTGAATGCTTTCCTATTCAAACCATTGCTCTTTACCTGCTTTATTTATTGCCAAGCCTGGTAGCTCGTGTGACAGCAGAGGATTCCTGGTAAAGCATCGGGCCTTCAGGGGGATGTTGGAGAGGAGAATGCTGAGGTGGGGAGTTGCTTCATTCAGCCCTTTGCTCAGCTGTAAAGACTCCTTTTCATTACAAACCCATACAACTTATTTTCACTTTCACTGCAGGTATTATAGAGAGGACAAGGAGCAGTTTAGTCTGTTTCATGAAGAGCTCTGCTCTGCTCTTAGTTCACTGTTGCCTTGACAGGGGAACTCTGACTGTGATTCTATGAAAATGTCTGCAACTCTGAACTTTGTCTCCTCTCTCAGTCATATTTATCTGATGAGAATTAGCAAAAGCAAATCTAGAACGATGAAGAACCAGAGAGGAAAGGCAGAAAACAAGCAATGGAGAGACATACATGTTGCATGATTCTTCCCTGGTAGGAAAGATCTTGCACACACACAGAAAAGAAAATCAAGTCTTCCAGTAAGTATCACAATCTCTTTAATTCTTTTTCCTAGTACTTGATGTGATCTTTATATGTTTAAAAATTAAATGCAAATTACAGGAAGCACTGCACAGTGGCTCCTCTGGACCTGAACCCATTATTTATTGGGGCCTTTCCTTCTTTTGGCTGTCCTTTGTTTGCTCTGGTAAAATGAGCAATTGTGTGGGACATGAGCACAGTCCAGACCTCATGCAAGTCTCCCTGAATGACCTGGCTGTGCAGATCTCACATTGCTCACGTCAGTGCAGAGGGAAAAGCCCCAGTCTTGAAGTGTAAGCACAAGGGAAAGAACTGAGTTTTCCCGTGTGCTGATGCTGTCATTGCATCATCCCAAGCTCAGGATTTAGTGTCCCAGAAAAGATTTCTTGTCATTGTCTGTGTTCTTTCACATTCGATCACTTTAACTTCCCCAAGAGCAAAGGTTCTCCTTGAAATCCTCGATATCCATTTATTGTTCTTGTTTCCTATTTGATATCAAGCAGGCATTAAACAAATTTCACGTACCTCCAACTTTTTTCCAGCCAGCTTGGTAAACTAGTATTGATCTGGCTAATACATCTAACAGGGACCAAACAGGCTGTGCAAGGAGATATTTTCATTCCCTTACGTGATTTTTTTTCAGCACAATGGATTGGTTTCCTTTAGAAAGCTTGCTCCAGGTTGAATACTGGAAGGTATGAATACCACTCAACATAGTAAAAGGAGGGATGCTCTCTTATAGAGCTCGTTACTGGGATTTGCTCTGGAAAAAGTTTTGAGAGGGCATGAAGGAAGTTGAGCCAGCAGCCACTCCCAGCACCAAGCACTGACCAAAAGATGCCTCCATGAATCTTAATTCCTCACCTGAAGGAGAAGAGTGAGAACTCCTGTATACCAGCCCTGCACAGCATCATGCGCTCTTCTGCCCTTCCAGCTCAAATAGGGTGACCTACAAACACACCTATCTTCCTCTTTTCAGTAATTAATCCAAGAGAAGTAACCATCAAACTGAGCAGCGAACTGAGCACCACTACAAGTCCCTACTACTTGTTTTGATTTCATTATTCCCTCTGTCTTTTCAAGTCGGTCACATTGTTATTTTGCTGTCGGGGAGCCTCGCTCCATTTTGAGTTTTGTTCTGCTCAGGCTTTTCCATTCAGACTGTCATAACCTGCTTGTGCCACAATGCATTATTTCATTTTGTCTGGAGGCAGCTGGACTGACAATACTGTTTCGCCATTTCAGGCAGTTTTCAGAGATCTGCAGTGCCAAGAAAGAACAATTTGTGTTATTTTTTTTATTACGTCTATTACTTCTTCAAAAGAAGAAGTAATATTATCTAACATGCAAATGGCAAATAGAAGCATTCTTGAAATTTATACTTGGTGCAGATTTTCATGTCCTCTTCCTTCAATCATTACTAAAATTGGAAGATTAAAAACCCTTATGGAGGATGAATACCTGGCTGAGACTGAAGATAGTTCCTACTTCTGGCTTTTTTCCTCGAGGAATGCATTTATTAAAGAAAAAGAGTCAATTTTTAAGTAGGAAATGAACAGATTTAGAAATGTTATGCATATGAATTGCACTGAGTTTTGTTACTGTTAAGACATTGAAAGTTTTGAAGTACCCTTTTCAGTGCTCACAAGTGTGTACACTCCCAAGTAAATAGATGAGATTAGACTGCTCTTGAAATAAACTGGCACGCTCCAGTCTCTGTCTTGAAGTACGACTCCTACTGCATGTCGTGCCCTCGGCTGATCTTCATAGAAATGCCAACTGAAGTATTGCTGAGCCTATGGAAATAGGAACAAGAGTTTGCAGTGCCGTTCCATCAATGTTTTAGCTGTTAGGATAGGGCTTTTGTATCTGCGAATTGCAGTCGACATGGAAGTGGCTGATGTTTTCTGTCGTACTCCAATGAGCGTTTAAAATATTAATGATGCGTTCGGATTATGGAAAAAATCCCTCCCCAGTGATCCGGCCGCTCCTTTACTCAAAGGTCGCTTCTCCATGTGGTTGCTTCTCTGTTAATTGCATACAGCAAGGCTACCAGCTACATGAGTTTGCGTACGGGGCCAAAAAGAAACTCACGTCTGTAGAATGACAGTAGGATCTGCTATGGAAATCTCTATGAATGTGCAAGCACTAATGGCAGAAGCCACAATTAATTCCCCTTTTAATTAAAATACTCAACATTATAATAAAAAGATTATTTCCTCACTTACTCTGCAGTTTTAGAGTCCAAATAAAGTAGCACAATGCTTTTATGGTGATGCATGCATTGCTCATGGAGAAATGCTCCATCTACTCACAGCTTTGGGAGTTAGAGGTAGTATCTTATTGGAAAAAGAAAAAAAAAGACTTGAAAGATGTGAACCTGACTGCTTTCAGCAGCTAAATCAAAAACTGTTGGTTCTTCACACTTTCCCTTGACCATTCAGAACATGAAATGTCCCTGTGCTAGAGTCAAATGTGATGTGCTGCCTGCGAGCACCTTGTCTTTTCTATAATTCAAACAAAGCGTGAAATTTTAAAGTAGTATTCAGAGCATCTGTGCAAAAATAATGTAAATACTGTTGTTCTTATCCAATCCAAAAAAGTTGGTCAAGGGCAAGATGGGAGCCTATCGTGTGCAGATCAGCGCACGGCCGCAGCGTTAGGAGAATGGAAATGCAACTGTACTGCTCACCTTCTGGTTACGTGGCTTAAGCTACAAGGCAGTTTGTAACACGGGGGATGGAGGACTTGCCTTCATCTCAGAGATCCCCATCCTCAAACCTGCATGTGTGTAGTTTAGAGCCAAGAACACAGAATAAATTTCAAAATTAAAAAAAAAAATCATTTTTTTTGTTGTTTTTTTTTGTTTTGTTTTGTTTTTGTTTTTTAATATCACTTTGGATTTGTAGAGGGGTGGTTTCTACAAGGTTCCCTGGTGTTACTTATATTAATATTTTATAGGCTGCTCATGTAAACTCTAGAGCTTTCATAGCTCTCAGTATTAACTTTTAAATATGAAACAGTTGATATTGATTTTCATTGCTGTTTAATTTAGTTTTTGTTTGTTTGTTTTTTTAACGTGGCTTCTCAGCTGTAAGGAATGTGGCCTGTGCTCATTTAAGATTTCTCCAAGACTCCTCCAGATACACGAAACCCACTACTGTCATCCTTTTTTCTTACATGTTTTAACACTCCTGAGGGAGAGCTGAGTTGCCCCGTATTTGTCATGCAGATCGATTATTCTACGCAGCAAATCAGATCACCTATTATGGAAGGTAACTAAGGGCTGTTTTTAGATAGAACTGGAAGTCTCTCCTACCTTTGTACCCCACACTGTTTGTATCTCAGATGCAGAAATTGATAGATGACGTTTATAAATAAATCATTTTTAGCAAATAATGCCTCTTATACAAAGGACACGTGCAAACAATTCCCAGCCAAATGGAACTTATTGGCTTCTAAGTTCATGTGCTTTTTGAAGTGATCCCAATATCACTCATCTCTTCCAAGCATCTGAACTTGCTTAAAGCAACATGTGGTTTTTCACCCTTCTATAAGAAAAAGGCAATTTCTAAATAGGCTGCAGAAAAATATATTTTAAATAAAAGTGTGTTTTATTTTAAATAGTATATTCAAGTCTTTAACAGCAGCTTTATTCAACAGAAAGAACTTGCGAAATGAAAAGCTCTTTCTTACCAGTTATTCTAGATAAATTGCTAAGGACAATTCAGACAGTTAATAAAAACTGCACAAATACTGAGAAGAGCAGGCTTACATCTTTCCTCACAAGACTTGTGAAGAAAGGATGTGCTTTCTTGTGCATTCATGTATTTCATCAGAATTCCTGGGAAGCCATCCAGCTATACGTAGTAAATATTTCACATACCAATAAAGTGATTCCTCGCCAATTCAACCTCTCAGCACAAATGAAATTTAATTTATGATGAATATCTGCACCTGCTAAACAGTGAAATAGGCTTCTGACATAAGTGATACTTTTGTACTGTAATATATCTAAATTTTAAAGAAAGTCCTCTTCTTCCAGATAGTAATCTTTTAAAGATCATAATTTCAAAAGCATTCCTAGGCTTGAATTTTGAACTTTCACACTGAGAAGGGAATGCTTGTGATTTTTGAACATAAACATATATAGATACATACATGTATGTGGATCAACGCCATCAAGGGAAGCCATAAAATGTGCCTATTACAGAAATTACAGAATTAGCCATTTGTTTTGTATAGCTAATGATAAAATCAATACACGGGTCCACCAAACTCTGTCTTTCTAGCATTCAATCAAGAGATTGAATTTGCAGACTTTGAAGAGGAGAGATGTTTTTCCATCTTTTGACAATCCATATTATACTAATTCAAACAGCATTTACACAGGGCTGCACCGGTTTACTCAAACATTGCTTTCAATATCGTTTCATTAAATCAACGTAAAAGGTTGTGTTGACCTTTTACATATATATTTAAATCTGATCAGTGGAGCTTAAATCGATTAGGCACTGATTTTAAGCCTACACTTAAGGCAAATAAGTGTTGTCCACACGGGGTTCCTCAGCTGTTCAACGAATTGAAGTGAAATCCAATTTAAATTAAGCTGCTGCAAACAAACTACTGTTGTGTTGTGTGCAAGTCCCAAATGTGCCCTCAAAGTTCTTTGAGAAGTTTCTCTTTCACTTGAAAGTGTACCTGAGGGAGATGTGGTTAAATGAGTGAAATCCATTCATCCCAGTCAGGAAGGGAGGGGTGACAAAACACGGCTGTAAAAAGCTTCCCAGCAAACACCCAGTGTTCAGAGAAGAGTTGCATAACACAGAGTCGTAGAATCACAGGATGGTTGGGTTGGAAGGACCTCAAAGCCCACCCTGCCCCAACCCCATGCCGTGAGCAGGGCTGCCACCCAGCAGCTCAGGGCCCCTTTCAACCTGGCCCTGAAGCTCCAGGGATGGGGCACCACAGCTTCTCTGGGCAGCCTGTGCCAGTGCCTCACCACCCTCTCAGTGAGAAATTTCCCTTGATATATAATCTAAATATCAACTCTTTTAGTCTAAAACTGTTCCCCCTTGTCCTATCACTATCTCCCCATGTAAAAAGTTTCTCTCCTTCCTGATTACAAGCTCCTTTTAGGTACAGAAAGGCCTTAGTGAGGCAGCATGCCAACCTTGTCTTTATTGTCCAATGACCTCCTGTTGTTTTTTCCCCACTTTTTGGCAGTTCTAATGGCAGTGAACAAGACTGGTGGATCACAGACACCACCACTGCCCAGATTCCAGCAGGAGGAGGTTGCCTCCGCATCCCTAGCCTACAGAGAATTGAAGTGTGTTTAAGGGAAATCCTCTAGCAGCACAACCACGTCGCCCCTTCTGGGAACTGGGACACCAGGATATCCAGCCTTTAGCTTGCCATCACAGCAGCCCTCGTGTTTGCAGAGTACATTACTCTTCCCTCCTAAAACAACGCTGCAGACCTTTGCAGGACTGCAGAGAAGCCTTTTGATGACCCTTAAGTCAGCAGGGCAATTTCATACATTTTGGTCTTGAAGCAAAGGAAGGGGAGATTTCAAAATGAACCATACTCCATTTGATTCTTAATGCACACAAGATGGCGTGAAATGTGTTTGTAGAAGGGACAGATTACCTGATAACTTCTGTATATCAACGAACGTGCAACCTGGGTTTTGATCATAACATTTAAAAATACAGTAAAATACAAACATACAATGAAGAGACAGCAAGGGTGAGAACGGAAAGAAATAGCAAGGCAAAGTGAGGGGGAAGCGTTTTCACATAAGTAACTCTTAAATCAGCAAACATGGGAGTGAGCGTTTCATTTGTGAGCTTCTGGGGGTTATTGGTCCCTCCCCACTCCACTCTCATTCAGATAAATTGTCATCTTCTCCATTTCCCTGTCTTCTTGTTCCCCTGGGACAACAAAGAGAAACTGAACAGTCTTCCTTATAGTGGTTTTAATTACCAGTTTTGCTATATGAAAGAAGGGTTAGAAGGAATGTTTCTCAGCTTCAGGCTCCTTTTCTAACTGAAGGCAGCTGATTGATGGTCTTCTGAAGAGGCTGTCTTTGCTGGTCCAACCCCAGCAGGAGAAATGTAAATGCAGGCACTTTGTCCCATTTTGTGACCAAAAGAAGGTAAGAGACTGGGGCATTGTTTTTGACTCCAGGAATGAAAAGGGTTTGGTGCAGCTGATGTTTTGCATTCATGTGGTGTTGTCAGGCCTCTGGCCTCTTTCTTTTCCCACCTTTCCTGATTCCTCAGATTACTTATAATATTCCCATTCAGACTTGTACAACCAGTTATCTTGAATGACTGCAAACCTGTCTGCAAAAGAGCGTTATGCGATGTGAGTGAATATGAATGTAAGGATCTTCCATGATAAACTCAAGAGTATTTCTATACCATGAGGTAAAGAAAACAGCTTGTTGTAGTAAACTCTCACCCTGTACAGTTTTGTGTGTGTCTTGGTAAAAACTCCCTGAAGCTCTTGCATTCTGTCCCATCCTTCATTTTTCAACTCATTGAAACAGTAGATGGTTGGGAGAGTATTCCTGAGGCTGAATATGGTTTTAATCCCCTTCCTCTTAGCACAGATAAAAATTAGTGACTTTGAAGATGAGGTGAAAAATAATATTCATGAGTGTGTTGAGCAGAGGGAGAAAGAAAAAAGAAAAATACCCGGGGGTGGGGAGGGAGAATGGAAGGAGGAATGTCATCACTTTGCAACGGTGAGTTACCGAGAGCTGTTTCTCTGCTCACTACTGGTTTTTTGAAGCTGCCAGGACTGGAGAGCTCTTGCCTTCTGATCAGTGAATACTCACTGCCTTTGGAGCCATTAAGATAGGAAAAACATCTAAGATCATCAAGTCCAACCGCCAGACGTCCCCACCATGCCCTCAACTGTGTCCCTCAGTGCCACATCCACACGGTTCTGGAACACCTCCATGGATGGTGACTGCACCACCTCCCTGGGCAGCCTGTGCCACTGCTGCACCGCTCATCCTGAGAAGAAATTTCTCCTAATATCCAACCCAAACCTTCCCTGGTGCAATTTGAGGCCATTCCCTATTGCTGTTCCCTAGGAGAAAAGGCTGACCCCCATGTTACTACAATCTCATTTCAATCATCTTCCCATTGGGATTTCCAACTGAGCTGAGCTTTGAGATAAAAGGAAAGGATGTTTGATGCAGATGTGTTGAAGGTATAGGAATCCATTCAGCAAAGGAATATGCTAATGCATTAATTTATTTTATTGTTAAAAATAGGACGCTCAGGCAGAACACCTCTCTTGTGAGATTCACTGCCCTAAATACCGTAATGAGCTTCACAGTGGAGTCCGAAGTATGGCTAAATTCAGTGTATTCTCTTCATCGAGGCAATCATGAGGAAGAGCAAACAGGCATCAGAACTACTTGAAATTCTGCTTTCTAAAAACTATCTGAGCTAGGTACCACAATTTTTTGTTCCTGCTTATGCTGGTATGGGAGGCAGGGGACTCCTGGCTCCCTCCCTCTGGGCTTCTCTCATAACATCCATCTAGTTTTTGCACCAGTCACTGTTGTGTCTGTGGGCCACCTACTTTGTTTTCTCAATTTCTTTTAGGGTTGTCACAATGAAGTGGTATGATTGCATCTGAACTCCATCTCCACCCTCTCCTCCCCCCAGAAAAAAAAACAAAAAAATGAAAAATCTTGGATATGGACTTTTACTATTTTCAAATGCCAGATGGTGCCTGTGCTATGATTACCAATTTGCTGGCCAAGGGCCTTGACAAAATGCTTCTACCCATAGCAGCATCTCTCCCATTGTGACCAAAGGATGGTAAAGGCTAAGGAATTCTGTCACGCTGAACAGGAACATGATTCAATCAGAAGTAATCTTTAGAGGAGTTTTGGTTTAGTCTTATTTTGGGGGGGGGGAGGACAAAGTATTAATGGGGGAAAGCAAAAGCAAAGTTGTAACTCAATGCTTCTCATCTCCTTTCAAAAAAAGAAAGCATCCCTCCGCCCTGACTCAGCAGAGGTAGCTTCCAGACCTCCCTTGTTGATAGTATTTTTTCTGATTTTAGTACTTATTCCCTCTCCTGAGGCTGTGCCACATTCAAGACTATCAGGGAGGAGCTGTAGATAAGAATATCTGTAAACAGTATTTTAGTGTCTCCCACACACCAGTCTGGAACTGCCTCGTGTTACTGAATGTTCCTGGATTTCCCTACTCAGTAGGAGCTCGTTGATTTATATGCAGACAAACTTGTGTTACTGCTTTGGTTACTCCCTGTGGTTTTACCCGACTACTGGTAATCAGCCTGCCACATTTTCCATTGTTGCTTACATGTAGCAGTAGATGCATATAACTACTTGTATTGAGCTATCATAACTTTCACTTCTGTTTGTTTGTTTGTTTGTTTAATCTTCTGTAAAAGGATAAAAGGCATTTTGAAGACTCTGCCTAAGCAACGTGGGATGTCCAGACTGTGACCCAGTGCTCACATCACAGGATCACTTCAGTTGGAAAAGACACATAAGATCACCAAGTCCAACCACCACCTAACACTACCTCATCCACAGCTAAACCATGTCCCTAAGCACCATATCCAAACATCTCTTAAATGCCTCTGGGGATGAAAACTCCACTACTTCCCTAGGTAGCCAGTACCAATGTGTAACCACACTTCTCATGAAGAAATTCCTCCTGACATCTAGGATGCATCTAGGATTGCATCACTGATGCAATGTGAGGCCATTTCCTCACATCCTATCACTTTTCAGCTGAGAAAAAGCTGTTGCTGCTATGGTTGACGGTGCTGTCTCCTGCACTGGGTCTGTCCTGTCTCCTCTAGTCACCCTGCACTTGTCTTTTGGCCAGCTGTCTGCATTCAGGTTAAAAACAATCACTTCTCCTGCTGAAAGACTTGTCCTCTCCCCAGATGACAAATGCAGCCTGTCTCTCTGTCATCTCTCCAGACTTTTAGCTCAGGTTAAAGCCCTCAAGCTCTCCCTCTTTCCCATGTCTTTTCCTTGGAGCATCCCCATTTTTTCAGTCAGTGCAACATCCTCACTGTCATGCACTGAGACTCTTCTGTCCCAGTCACATTTCCCTATAGCAGCTGATAGCTGGGTGTGATGAGGGGCTGAGATGCCTGCTGCAGAGACGAAGTTATTTGTTGAGCATAGAACCACGTTTTCCATTGCTCTTCTTCATGCACGAGGAAAGGCTGTTTGCAGTAGGCTGGGCACAGTCATTAAGGACCATGCTTTTTGCAAGCACCCGGTAACCTGCAGGTTGGTTTTGAGTCATGACAGTTGGTTGTTATTTTATCTTCAAGCTATCAAGCAGCTTGAGGTGCAACCACGAGAAAGAAAGAGCAGCAATTAGTCACCATCCAAGAAATGCTGCAACTCGTTCCTCTCTCTGAATTTCATCTGTTCATCTCAGTCAGATTATGGGGAGCAGGAGGCTTCATTTCTCTCCTGAGGTTTTAGTAACAGATTGAAAAAACAATGGTGATATATGGGAATGTAAGGTGACCATCATCTAGAGAACACATACAGAGACAGAGGCACTGGGTTCATGCAGAAACCAACCATCATCTGGTCCAAAAATCCACGGGATATATTGCTTAACCTACCCCCTCTGGCTCTGTTCTATGAATTCAAGTTTACTTTGAGCATTCTGGATCAGCTGGGGATGCTACAGAGCCTCGGAGAGAAGTTGTTTGCTTACTTCATGAACTCTGAGAAGTTTTGTGGCAATGTGGAGAGACAGTAGATTAGGTACCATTTGTGAGTGCTGTCTGTCTGGACACTCACAAAAGCAAAGGCTGCTAGAAATCCCAACTTAGTCAAATAAGTTACTTTTAGTGGCATCAGCAACTGGAGGGCAGCCAGCCAGCCCTATCATTCTTTGAAGAGTAATAAAATGCACTTCATTTTTACCCCTCAGTTTGCAAGCACAGTACAGAAACCAGACTCATATACCAGTTAATTCCTATCACACGCTGCTTAGAGCATCATCAGAATCACACCTGCAGCACTGAGGAGGTGACGTGCAGGAAGGCAGCAGCAAAAGTCATTCATAGCTGTAAACCTGAGGTTTGTAAGCACTTAGCTAAGGACTATATCCCTTTTTCCCTGCGCTTTGCTCCTAGCAGACATAAAGACCTTGGAGACCAGTCTGTTATGACTTCAGAATCATACAATCACAGAATCATCAAGGTTGGCAAAAGCCAATCTTAGAGAGATCACCCAGTCCAGCATCAGCCCATCCCCACCATGCTCACTGACCACGTCCATCAGTGCCACATTCACACAGTTCTGAAGCACTTCCAGGGACGGTGACTCCACCTCCTCCCTGGGCAGCCTGTGCCACTGCAGCACTGCTCTTTCTGAGAAGAAATTTTTCCTGATATCCAACCTGAACCTCCCCTGGCACAACTGAAGGCCATCACCTATCATCCTATTGCAGTCACCTGCGAGAAGAGGCCAAGCCCCACCTTGCTACAACATCCTGTACAATAAAATATTGCTCTAAAGAGTGTTACAAAGGATGTGAATTCCTGCTTTCTTTCAGAACATTTTAATTCCTGAGTGCATCCAGAGTGCCCCAGAGAGATCCCATGGCATGGGGTAGCACTGAGGCTGACATGGTAACAAAGGATACACAGCTCTGCCCATCTGAGGGGCTGGGAAGGGAGCAAGGTCTGAAGAGCAAAGCAACCTCTTCCCTAAAGGCCAGCACTGCTCTATTCTGGATGAGGGCATTGAGTGCACCCTCAGTAAGTTTGTGGATGACAGCAAGTTGGCTGGAAGTGTGGATCTGCCTAGGGGTAGCAAGGTCCTTCAGAGGGATCTAGACAGGCTGGATAGCTGGGCTAAAGCCAATGGGATGAGTTTCAACAAGGCCAAATGCCAGGTCCTGCACTTTGGCCACAACAACCACAGGCAATCCTACAGGCAGAGTGGTTGGAAGACTGTTGGAAGAGGAAATGGACCTGGGGATATTGGTTGATGTTCAGCTGAACATGAGCCAGAGGTGTGCCCAGGTGGCCAAGAAGGCCAATTGCATCCTGGCTTGCATCAGAAACAGTGTTGCCAGCAGGAACAGGGAAGCAATTGTCCCCCTGCACTCAGCTCTGGTGAGGCTGCACCTCGAGTCTGGTGTCCAGTTTTGGTCCCCTCGCTGCAAAAAAAAAACATCGAGGCCCTGGAGCGGGTTCAAAGAAGGGCCACAAACCTGGTGAGGAGTCTGGAACACAGCCTTATGAGGAGCAGCTGAAGGAGCTGGGAATGTTCAGCCTGGAGAAGAGACTCAGGGGAGACCTTACTGTTCTCTATAACTACCTGAAGGGAGGTTGTATTGAGCTGGGGATCCGCCTCTTCTCTTGTGTAACTGGTGATAGAACTAGAGGAAATGGCTTCAAGCTGTGCCAGGGGAGATTTAGGCTGGACATTAGGAAATACTACTTCTCTGAAAGAGTGGTCAGGCACTGGAATGGGCTGCACAAGGAGGTGGTGGAGTCACCGACCCTGGAGGTGTTCAAGGAACAGTTGGACTTGGTGTTGAGGGACATCTGGTTTAACGAGAACTATTGGTGATAGGTGGATAGCTGGACTGGGTGATCTTGTGGGTCTTTTCCAACCTTGGTGTTCCTGTGATTCTGTGATTCTCTTTGCTGCCAGACAATAAAGGATGATTTTACACTGGATAATAACTCCAGGCCGTATGATTGCTGCTGTGTCGCTGTTACCCGCTGGCAGCCACCTCCCCACAGTAACACCAGCCGAGTTGGGATGACTGTAACATTATACTGCGATCATTTAAAGCAAAATGGATGTTAGCATTTCTCTGACACACGTATGCACTACTGTACACTTTGTTAACGTCCAGAATGATTGCTGAGTTTGGGGTGGCATCACCATATAGATTTAAGGTTACAATTAATGTTTTCATGTAAAGAAATCTTTCAAACTGTGCTCTAAACAGCGCCACGGCCCGCCGCCCCGCCTACGACCATCCACCCGACTGCCTCCACGGCTCTTCACTAAGGGAACCCCGCCCTGCGCGGCGCCTTTAAACGCCTACCCACGTGACCACGCTCCCGGCCTCCCCAGGGCGCCGCGCTGCCGCCGTCCCCACGCCTGTTGGTGACGGAGCTGCTGCGCAAGGGCGGGGCCTGGCGGAAGCTCCGTTTACCCTTTCCGCTCAAGCCTCCCTGCGCCCCTTTCCACCGCGCATGCGCACAGAGCGGAACGGCCTATTCACTCATCCAAAATGGCGGCCGCGATGGATGTGGACACCCCCAGCGGCACCAACAGCGGCGCCGGCAAGAAGCGCTTCGAAGTGAAGAAAGTGAGACCCGTTGGCGTGGCGAGTTCCACTCGGCCGGTCCCAGCGGGAGAAGGGAGGTCGGGAACGGCCAGGTGGCTACGAGCAGGTCCGGGCCGCGAGCCGCCTGCTGCTCCCCTCACGGAGCCCGGCGTTCGCTTCCGCACCGGCGCTGCAAAATGGGGGGGAGGGCTTGCGGAGTTTATTGGCGTATGTCCTGGCCAATGGGTGAGGCGGATCTCCGCGCGTGGAACGGAGATTGGCCAATCAGAGGGCGCCGCCGCGCGGGCGAGGGGTTGGGGAGGGGCGGGGCGGGGCTAGTTGTGCCTGGGCCCCGCCGCCCTGAGCCGAGGGCTGATCGGGCTGAGGGAGCGGGTTGGCGGGCTGTTGCTTTCTCTTCAGTCCCGGCCGCTCTGGCTCAGTTGTCCCAGTGGCCCTTTGTGGTGCGAAGGGTGCTTTGCACGCGTTTGTGTGGCTGCTTCTTTTTGTATTCTTCACAAACCAAGTCGTAGGGGGTCAGCAAATGCTGTCTTGTCACCCTGGTTTTCTTTGCTTCCCCCAAACAACCATAATATGGCTCTTTGGCCTGTCGGCTCCAGTGTGGCTGCAAGCTGAATGGTGGTAAAAGACCCCAGGTTCACTTCAGCGGGGCCCAGAGGTAGTTAGGATATGCAGTTCTAGGTGATAGCAAGTGCCATGAAGTGCCAGTGCAACAGTCCTGCTTGCAAGAGTCACCCTCAGTATGCTTTGTCATCTGTAGCAGTTACCATACAGCTATCGCACTCCTCACTATCGCGTTTTCTGCTCCCCTGTGAGGTGCTGAGGGCTGCCTGAGGCCTGTGTGGCTCAGTACAGGCCTGTGGGTCACAAGAGAGGTGGTGGGATTCAATAGCCAAAGTGTGGCAGCCACAGAGTCACAGGATTGTTAAGGTTGGAAAAGACCTCCAAGATCACCCAGTCCAAATGTCAGCCCAACCCCACCATGCCCACTGACCACGTCCATCAGTGCCACATCCACACGGCTCTGGAACACCTCCAGGGGTGGTGACTGCACCACCTCCCTGGGCAGCCTGTGCCACTGCTGCACCGCTCTTTCTGAGAAGAAATTTTCCCTAATATCCAACTGTGAAGGTGCTGAGAGCTTTATAGTGACTCCTTGGTGTATGGATGGAGACCCTGAGAGATGAAATCTATGCCAGAAGGCTGGCTGGACTTGTTAGATGAGAAGAAGATCACTACTCACTTACTTCCCAAAACATCTAGTAATAGTATTGGTGGTACTAATGAAAAAACACTTAGCAACACTTGGGAGTCTGCTTTCATCCTTCTGAATTTGGAGCTAAGTGGAAGCAATAGAAACACTTATATGTAAATGGAATAAAGCAGGGAAGATACACTCAATAAAATACTGAAGAAGTAGAAAGAAGCAAAATATTCAGCCTATTTTATAAAGTAGAAACAAAGACTATCTGTCTACCAGTGTATAGATGAGTTTGCCTTCAGTATTCAAAACAATCCATGAGTTCTGACAATTTACAAAGGCCTAATTATGCTGGGATGATTTAGTTCTTTTTGGGGTGAGGAAGAAGAAAAAGGTGCTATGTTTTTCTGCATAGCTTGTGTCAGAGTCTTTCTCAATTGGTTTTCTAAAGTTGTCATGAAATTTTCTAGCCAGACCTACTGAAGTAACACAGAACAGATATCCCACTTTTCTTACCTTCATATTTTTAAGTAAAGTTTTTGAAAGGTTTGTATGGAAGCACTTCCAATTTTTTTTTAAATTTATTTTTGCAGTGAAGATGGTTCAGGAGTCACTGAGGGACAAAGTTAGAGGTGATTCTGGTTGTTGGCTGCATCTGTTCTGAGGGATGGTTACTAGGAGAACTGCTGCAAACGATAGAAATTCCGACCTTAGGATGTGGCATGAGATGCATCCTTGCCTCCAGATTATAAATAGAAATGCAGGAAAAAAAGAACAGAGAGAGAGACTGGGAAAGGTATCTGTTGTTTCTGAAACTAGAAGGAAACATTGAGTGTGAGAGGTATGCGAGAAAGAATTACTCTAGAGCTGTAAGATGTGTGTTTTTTAATATCCTAACTTCCATTTCAGAAAGAAGTGGGATCTTGAGGAATAACAAGCAGTTCCGTGTGTTGTATATTGAATAAAATATATGTTTTTCTTCTTTCTCCCCTCACTCTAGTGGAACGCAGTAGCTCTGTGGGCATGGGACATTGTGGTTGATAACTGTGCCATTTGCAGAAACCATATTATGGATCTATGTAAGTAAATGATGGTGCTTACAGTTTTGATGTGTACAAGATATACAGTTGAAATTTCCACTGTTCAGGGTGTATTTCAGCAAATTTGGTTCTCAGTTCAGAACTAAGTCTTTCAGTAACACTACTAAACCCTGTTCTATGTAATGCTGAAGTCCTGTAATCTGTTTTTGTGACCTCTGTCATTCTGCTTTCCACTCACCCTTTTCTTTTAAAAAATAGAATCACCTGGTATCACAACTGCAGAAGAGATGATGCTGGTTGGTGTATTTTGAATGCAAAAAAAAGAAAAAGAGGAACAGAGTAATAATGCAGAGTCTGTAGAAAGTGAAATTATTCGTGGTTGGCAGGTATAATTTACAAAGAGAGGTATTAGATTGTAAGGGTTGGGATGTTGGAGTAGCTATCAGCTTTTTGATGGCAACCATTAGAATGAAATCATGTTCTGCTTTCTGTGTCTGACTGACCAGAAAAGATTCAGACCACTGAATTGTTGACTCCTCATTCCACAAAAGCTACCTTGCCTAAATTAGGGTTATATTATAGGGAATTCTGTGGCTGCCTAGAGAATCACCTGTTTGTTTATGAAGAAAATTATAAAATCCTGAAACCAACACCAAAGCATTGCTAGTACTAATTCACTTTTTTTTTTCCTGTGTACTCTCAACAGTCCAATTAACAAATATACTTACTACTTAGGAAAATAAAGTGATAGTGGGAGTAAGTATAATAAATTCTATTGTGAAATAGGTATCCATACATAAAGTCTCTGGCTTTGGTGCAATTGAGGATTGGTAATAAGAACAGAACCAATTTTTTTTATCCTCAAAACTCTGACAGTAGATTGTTGGCACAGTAACTGTCCATGTTCTTTCAGTGGTAAGACACAGAACACCTTCTAACATACCCCAGATAGGAAGTCAACTGTACTACTAATATGGGAGGATTGTGGTACCTCAAAAAGCAAGACCTTCAGGACATGACAAGGGCCTGTCATGATTTCTTTGTGGTAGCTTTGTTTCACTTTCTTTTTAGTAGCCCTTGGAAGCGCTGCTGATGGTAACTTACTGTCAGTGAGCCTGTGTGAAAATTAAAAGAAGCAGGGGAAAAAAAAGAGCACACTGTGCCATGCAGGTCTGAAAGTGGATTAAGCAAGCTGACTTCTTTACTTGGAGTCAGATCTGTTCTCTTTTGAGCCGGCTGCTGCCTGTCCATCGCTCACTTTATTCCTGCTCATTAGAAAAGGAGTGGTAACATTGAAGGCAAGAAGGTGAGAGGGGTGGCTGCTGAGGACCTTTGACATAATGATTTCCTTTTAAGAATCTCAAACCTATACCATCCCAAAAGTGGACATCATTGAATACAACTTATTATCTTAGATGTTTGTTTTGCTAGAGAGGAAATATATAGCTGATGGGTAAATGGCATTTTAAAGATTGGTTAGAACGTAACTTACGTTGAAAGAATTTATATATGCAATAAACAAACACGTACAGCTCTGTAATTCAAGATAATCAAAACGAGTGGGATGCTGGTGTGTTTCCTTCTGCAAATCTGCCTCAAAATTAATGCCACCTCTTATGGGAGATCAAATAGAGTCTTGTGTATTTGTTGGCATTGATAAATGGCAAATAGGAAACAAGAGGATGAAGGGAAGATTCAGAGGAGCTGGGAGGAATGTGGACAGATGTTACTTTCCAGTGGTGAATTTCCTTTGTCAGTTCTTTTTAAAATAAGTAATAATTAAAAAATAATAATAATAAATAAATAAATAGATAAATAAATAAAGAGGCCTGCCAGAATTGAGGTTGGGTGGAATTGAAAGAGCATGGACATGTTCGGAAGAACATCAAAGGAAGAGAGCACGGGTAACTTAGTTTTTGTTTTGTTTTGCTTTTTGAGTTGCTCAAGCATAGCACCTTATTAGTTAGGGCATAATCAATGTTATCAAAAGCCCAAACTGCAAATGATGGACCAAAATTGACAGTATACAGAGTAGAAGTGGTATCTAAATTGGTGTGCTTAGTTCAGCGTTGGCTCTGGATTTACTTACTTCCTTGTTACAGATCATTAATGATATTAAGCAACATCTTAATTAGATTTTCAAACAGAAGATGTGAAGTGATGGGAAATAGAGGAAAAAATGACTAGATTGTGCAGGGAAAAACAGCACAAGATTCAGTTTGATAAAGTGCAGGCCAGGAATGTCTCCCTCTCCCAGTGATGAGGAGGAACCTTAAAAGGGAAAACATTAGAACAGTGATAAGTAACGCCAGCCACGCTAATGGAAGGTTGTTAACATTATGAAGTTGAGCATCCAAAAGTTAGGATATAACAATGTTAAGGCTTCGTGCAGTTCTGCTAATGCGCATGCATTACGACTTGGTTGCTAATAACAAGGACAAAGGATTCCCCTGGCCCTCACTGTGGCTCATGTTCAGCACACAGAAGGGATGAGTAGATTTCCAGTGGTTTTTGTTCTTTTCTGAAAGGACCCGGAATGTGTTTAGATTTTCTTTGTGCAGTGATTTCATCCAGGGTTTGCTCTCTGCTGCGATGGTTGCAATGTGGCAAGTTTGGGGAATGTTAAGAAACACCATGATCAGAATAGTTGGTTATCTTGTCCGTGGAATGTGGTACTGTAAGGTGATTGGTGTGCTTTGAACTGTATGAAATGTGCCATTGAAACAGTGGTCTCTTTCTCTGACAGTAAGATAGAAAGTATCAAATGTGATATTCTGGTGTCACAGAGGTAGACAAATTGATTAGAATCCAAAGAAGAATCTCAGAGTGGTTTGCAGATTGGTTTATGTTGGCTTTTTGAGAAGGGCAGAAGAACTGAACTAAGTCTATGAGGTTTGCTAAGTCATGTATGTATAGCTTGCTAAGTTGTAAGTAGGAGTGGACAATGATAGCTGTGCACAAATATCTTGAGAGTGTGATACCCAGAGGAAATACTGAGCGTCGTACAAAGGGGTTATAAGTAGAAGAAATCATACGACAACATAGTGGGAGGAACCTAGGGTGAATATTCAAATCATTCTTAAACTGAGAAAATTACATGGAGAGAGTTCAGAAAGCCTTCTGGGGTTTGAAAAACCAAGAGCTCATTCTGCATGATGGAGGTAACACATGTACTTCAGATTTCCTAGTCTGGTTATTTGTCTTTTTCTGTCTCTGGCGTAGTACAGTATGTGTTGTTAGCCAGGGTATGTACAGTTCGTTCTGTTCTCCTCAATAACTCAATATCTTCAGGGTGTAACTGCAGAAAGCACTGGGTAAAGAGAAAGGGGAATCCCTCAGTGGTTACCCTTGCTTAAGCAGAAGCCATTTTGAAAAGCTCTGTCATAAAATTCACTGGTTCAGTGGGCTGTGACTTCAGCTGTATCTCCCTGAGTTGAAATGCTTCCATTGCCTCTTTTCACACTTATTTACGGGTAGTTTGGGTTCCAGCTGTATCTGCCTGCTCTCACTCCATCAAAAGCAAAGCAGAAAAATAATACTTCAGCATTCCTCGAGTTACTCTCTGTCTCTTATCATCTCTTGGGGCAGCAGCCATTAAATAGCTCATCTTTATTCCATAGCCAGAATCATCAGCTTCAGTTTTCTGAGAGTTTGCTCATTTTTGTTGCAGAGGTGATATGTTGCCCCTTTTTGAAATCGGGCAACTGGGAGACCGGAAGGTGTTTCAGCTTTGGGAATGCCTGCTTTTGGCAGCTGCAGGTAGTAGTGTGAGCAGCAGCATCTGGCCTGTTTGAGGAGGGAGTTAAATCTGAATGTTGTGTTGGGAGGGCCTTACGTCACCACAAGGGAACTCCTCAGCTACGTGTGATTAAGATCATCTGTTCTTTTAGGCTTTGAGGTCTGTCATCTTTTAAATTATTCTTGCTGGTCAGCATCATTTGCATGGAAAGATGTGAAAAAACAAAATAAGTATATTGTGTAATTTCACAGGTTTCCTCAGTTAAAGTTTGTGTAACAGCTGACTTTTCTTGCTCTTTCTCTCACTGTTCATCTTGTCACCATTTTGCCTTATAGACTTGTGGCAAATACTTCAAACTAAAATTATACCCCCCAGGATACTTTGTGATACCGTGAGTCTGTACTGCAGTAACACTAAGATTGTTGTAGCAATACTGAGCAGGAAATTTAAACAAGTGCATGTTTCACCAAAATGATTGAAGCTTTTCAAGGTCCTCGAGCATCTTCCCTTTTCTGAATCAGATTTATTTCTATTGCTGAGTGCAATGAAGACATCAGACTCTTCAGCAGTTGGATTTTGTTCTCTTTTCTCTTTTTGGCAGGCCAGAAACTGAGCTTTGGACTTCTTGCTTTTGTACATCATGTCTTGATGTAAAACATACAATATGGGTTCATTCAAGCAATGCAGAACAGTTGTTGCTACTCAGTTTCTTTATATGTCTGTCTCATTTTGAATGATATCCTGTGATTGAGGTTAACCAGTCCCTTTCACATCTCTTGAAGAATTATTTTTCCTCTTATCTTGTTCACCTCCACACCTGAAGGAGTGTGGAAAATGGAGGAGAGGATGAATAGGGCAGGAAAAAGTAAAGATCATATACTTCAGCTAAATGCACGGGCTTGAAAGTTATTTTATTAATCCTTCTTTTGTGAATCAAACAGAGGACTGGAACTCCTTCAGGCCTTTTCTTTGCCAGGAAAACAGATCTGCAAAAAAATAAAGCAACAAACCCATGTAGCAAGTTGTAAACTGATCATTCCTAAACCTTTTGGGCATGACCTTTGGAAGAAGCATCCTTTAGCAGGAAGCTAAATTAAAATATTGGTCATGTAGGTTTGTGCTGCTGACTGTAAAGAAGTTGGAAATGTCTTTTTATTCTTCTGAAGCTTCATCTTGAACTGGAGCTGTGAGTTGGTTTGGCTCTAGAATGGAGAATCCAATCATTGTTGGATTTATTTTCCTAGAGGTGTCCTTCCTTCCTTTCTCCTTGTGCTCTTGGGCATACCACCACCTGACACAAAACTTAAAACCCAAGACAAAACCATAAATAATCTTTGGGATCATGCTAGGTACTGAGCTCTTAGCTGTAAAAAGTTCAAAATAGCAATTTAAAACTTTTTTTTTCTACTATGTATTTTTAGGCTATACTTACACAAGGCTACAGAAAGGAGAGAGGAAAGCCTCATCACTGTGTGAGCTAATTCATTTGTAAATATAACTGACAAATGTCTGACAAGACAATTAATTTCTATTTAGAGAAAGCAGGATAAGAAATCTGGGTGAACTTTTCTTCACCTAGTTGCTATTGCAACTGATTGTCAGGATAAATGCATTAAAACACAAGAGAACAAATCAAAAATATTTATCCTTAAAGTATGGAAAGCAGACAAATGTCACTGATAGATGAGCTAACTACTCTTGCTGTCTGGAGCTTTGGAATACTAAACATGTAGAGGAGGAAGGGCAGTAGGATGAAATACATTTTAATCTGGTACTTTCAGAAAAGCAGTACTCGTGAAACCAATGGCTCTTGACACTTTCTGATGTAATAAATGCAAGAGAACAAAGAGTTTCCCCACCTCAGCTCTTTATAATGAAGAAATCTACCAGTTGGTATTGCACGTATGTCTTCTACTCCTGCATATGTATGTTTAATCTTTGTTTTTACAGGCATAGAATGTCAAGCAAACCAAGCATCGGCTACATCTGAAGAGTGCACAGTTGCATGGGGCGTCTGCAATGTAAGGGAAGCTCTGATTGCTGAGTACGCGTGCGGTGCTGTTGCCCTCTTTTTCATGACCAGGGACAAAGATTGTTCTGTGAAATATTTCAGATATCTCCTGGGGAGAAAACACGAAACAATGCACTGTTTGAAGTAATCTGTTCAGTGGCATGTGTAAAGGAGAGAGAAAAATAACTGAGGAGTGGAAGGTAGAAAGGTATATGTGAAAGACAAGGGAGGAAGATGAGCCATTGCCTGTATATTTTGGCATTGTAATAGGTGTTTAATTTTGAGCGGGTTTTCCCTCACCAAGGTGCTGCCTCAAAGCTATGTTGTTTTTTTTATCTGTCCCCAGATAATAGGATTACTTAAATTACTTAAAAGCAGCGCGCTTGATTTGTCCTTATGCAGGCTGATCCAAGGAGTCTATATGGAGTAGCTAGGTGGTTTGCTTTCCCTTCTGAAGGAAGGTGAAATTAGCTCTAGTGTATCATCTCCACTTGTTCTCCATTTGTTGCCATATGCACTCCTTCACATGCGGTCCCACTGGCACGTGAACTCAAACACACAGCACATCTGAGCTAGCTTGGACCTGAGCTGGAAGACCTGATTTTCCATAATGGAACAATAACTACCTGTTCCTTCCCCCCCTCCTCACTGTGCTGTGGGACCAAGTTACAGTGAGATAATACTGGAGTAAGATTGTAAATGTGGCTGTTCCGTTCTGTCTGTGAAAGAGGAAAGTGATTTTTTTCACCACGTGAAAATATTCTCATGTCAAAATGGAGATTTCTGTGTGCAAGAGAGAGCACAAATGGAAGCTTGTTTTTAGGAGCTGTTTAAGGCATGGAAGAGAGTGCCTGTACTAAACACATCACAGAGATTTTTCTAGTTTTGCAAGTTCATTTATATTCAAGCATTACTTTGTCCAGAAGATTGGCAGAAAGCTTCAGCATATATACAGACATACGTGCAGTCCTTGCTGCTCACTGTGAAATCTTCTTTGTTGTCTTTCTGATTATGCTTCTTATCAGCATCTGCTCTGCCAATTTTAGCAGCTGCTAAACTCTGTATTCTCTCCTTCATCAGAAGTCAGTTGCTTGCCACTGCATGTAGTGTGGAGCAGGCACCCTGCTGCCATTTCCCTCACACTCCATTCCTCTCGGAAAATGTAGATCAGTTCCTTGGTGTTTGCCAGTGAGGAGCACAATCAGTCCTCCCCAACTTTGTCTGCAAACAGTTGCTCTGTTCTTACCACGATGCTTTGCACGGTGATTTTTACACTGAGATATGTCTGTGTGTTCTGAAGTATGATGTGATTTGGACTTTCTCTTCCAGCACGCTTTCCACTTCCACTGCATCTCTCGCTGGCTCAAAACTCGCCAAGTATGCCCACTGGACAACAGGGAATGGGAGTTCCAAAAGTAGGTATCCTGCACAGATTTCAAGATGAAAAATCCAGTTGTCTTTCTGCTGATAGAAATGAATATCAGATATGTGGATACTCTCGCATTTGTGGTCTCACATAGTTGCTGTTGGGAAAGGTTGTTTTTTTTCCACCTCGCTGATTGATCTCACTTCCCTTAATGACCTGGTGTGAAGTGAGCTCTGAAGGAAGCCCGGATAGTTGTGGATGTGGAAGTTGTTAAAAGGCACTGGTTTCTATTGACATTCTCTCAAAACAACAGTGAGCAGAAAATGGAATTAGCTGGAAGTGGAGCCTTGGGTGAATGCAGTACTGCCCCGTGGGCTGTTGGGGTTTAGCAAATGACCCGAATTATGCTTCTTGCGTTTCAGAGCATTTATATAGAGGTGCCAGAAGTCTTATCGGATCCCTCTGTATTGCAATGATTTGTTTTGTAATTCTAATAGGATCAAAGATGAATACAGCTGATTTCCTAGTATTCTGAAAGTAGATGTCCACGTAGCCTTTGTCACAGCCTTGACCCATTTATTCTTTATTTAAACATTCTTTTTTGTTTTGCTTTGCATTCTTCAAAGTTCTGTTATTCGAATAAGAGTGGGAGGTAAAGGGATGTGGTTTTGAGGGGTAATTGTACATTGATAGCAGTTAGGAGGTTTGTTATTTGCTTCATTCTGGGCAATTTATCCCTTTTCTTAACTGTGAATTCACCTTCCTTTTTTTTCTTTCCTTCTTTTTTAAAACGTTAATTCTAACCAGTGTTTTGATATTACAGTGTTTTAGTGAACACCTAATGAAAACAAGCCTTTGTTGCCTGGCTAGTGGCATTGCACGGGCAGCATTATGAGCAATGGGGACAGGAATGAATATCTGATGAGCACTCAGTGATACATCCAGGGATGTCACAGGCTTTGGCCTCATTTGCACTCAGGGTATATGTGAAGTGGGATTCAGGACAAAAGATAAGGATACCAAGGGCCTCTTGCTTATGAAATCCTGGAGAATAACGAACAGTCTCCCATCTAACTACTATCCAAATAGACTGTTTGGGGAAGTGAAGTATGGAGAGTTTCCTAACGTTTTCATAGCATAGCATTTCACCTCATCTGATTTACATGCAGATTGGTTTGTGATAGAAGAGGTCTGTCCAGATCAGTGCTACTATTACACATTTTTTAAGCATTAATGTATTTCTGTGTTTGCAGGTATGGGCACTAGAGATGGTCACCATCCTTCGTATGTCGTCAGCCTCCGTTGTTGGTGTCAGTATGGATTTGTCTTAGCAGCTTGACAAATCAGCAATGTATACATTCTGCTTTAATCTTAATTTTGCCCTATTGTGTACCATTGAATAAAATCTTGCAGGAGCTCCCCATCTAAGTTTTTGTCTGTCTTTCTTGAGCGGTAAGTCAGTGAATGAAAAGAAAGTTATCTGGAGACTTAAACCAGGCAGCTCTTAAGCAGGACAGCTCTTCTTGTCATCATGCCCAGGTTTTGGCTGTGGGTTTGGTCTGACTCCCACGTGACTTAGAACCACACCTCTGGCTCAACAAGGTCGTCATTCAGCTCTTTCATGGAGTGCAGTGGACGCAGGACATGGCCCCAGCTAAGGTAGTTTATGCAGGTAGCGTTTCATACGGACATGCTTTCTTGCAGCTCAGTTAAAATAATGGTATGTATGGTTAGTGGTTAGTGTCATTATTAGAAACTACTCTCTATTGCTTCTGCTCTTTAGTTTGACTAAACCAGCTCCCCTACGGAGGAAAATTTCATTACCTGCTCACAGTTTCAAGCATTTAGCTTTGCAGACATTAACTAAATGTTAGATTTTATCAGTGGTCATAAAACACTTCCATGTGTCAGGTGAAAGTACACTGGGGAAATTCACCTGCAAGATTGACTGCAGAGCTAAAAATGAGCAGTGTGTGAACAAATTCACTCTGTGCTGGTATTATCTCGGTTCAAGCCTACCCGCAGTTCTTACTGGCCAGATGTTGTTACTCTGAAAACTACATCACATTTCATTTGGTACCTGCTGTATCAGATGGTATCCTCATTCCATCAAAATTTGGTCCCTGTGTTGACAGTCTCAGCAGATGCCCGGAACCTGAACAATGTCAGAGCAATTCTTCCTGCTACTGAAGGCTGTGGCACTTCATGGCAGCAGTGGTAGATCCAGTACAATTCTTGTGTTGGTTGTTCATGACATTACCTTTCCATCAACACATTTTTCCTAGTTGTTGAGGAAAGGAGATTTGATAGCTGATATTTAACATTAATGAAGCAGAGTGATAGGGAATAAAAATGGTTGTTGTTAGGTTAAATACCATTCCCTGGAATGTGAACTCCCCTCTGAATGCCCTGTGCATCTGTCTGAATGTCAGATGTCTCTCATTATGACAGGCCATTTTGTTTAGTATTGGGTTTCTCAGGACCTGGAACCCAGATGCTCACTGATCAGGGAATTTACTTCCTCAAGATCTCTGTTTTGGGTCCAGTCACATCATCGTGGTGTGTCTGCCTTTAGCACTGTCCTGAGCATATTTTCTTGACTGGACAGACACCATGAGCACAGGCATTTCCCTCTGCTTTGTGGCTTTTCAGCTGCTGCCCGTCAAAGCATCTCTGCTGCTGATACCCCTATAGCAAAGGCTTGATCTCTGTAGCGACCCAATGCACAGCACGTGGCTGCAGTCTTCAGCAGTGGCATAAAGTGAAGGTAAGAGGGATCTGTTGTATCCAAATAGAGCAGATGGCAATTCTGGCGTTTCCACTATCTCTAGAAATCCGGGGAAAGGATAGGCTTGTGACTGCTCTGGGTGGCACTGTGCATGTAGCTCACATGGGGGGCCTTGAGGGCTGCTCCAGCTGCACTGTGATGTGGAACTCCAACCACACATGCAATAATATAGCTTGGAGAAGAAACCTCAAATGTATTTCAACATTTTAATGCAATTAACAACAGCTGATTCTGGAAAGGATCTATCCAGGCACGGAGACACACCACTGCCTGCTCTCCTGCTGGATTTACCCTCTCCCAGACCTGCAGCAGCATGAGGTTTGCCCATTCACATCTATGAGCGTGTTAGCAGTGCAGGTATCACAACTCAAATGGGACTGCAGAGCTGCGTGGCTGTGACCTATCTGGATTTTCTGACTGTGGGAACATGTGTTTTCAGCCGATCTGCCATGGGTGGATGACCAGATCATTGAGCATGTTGGTGGTGTCTTTGAGAACATACCCTGTTCTGGCTGTGTGCCTCCCTTGGTTGTTCTTTTCTCTGTCTTGTGCTGCATCTCAAGTGGGTGCTGATGGACTTTAGGGGAAGGTTTCTCCAGAGCACAGCTTGCTCAGTGTCCTTATCATCCCTTCTTCCTCTTCCACGTCCTAAAAGACATCAGCTACAACATGAAGCAAAACAGGCATTCATCTCCGTCTGTGTGTTGAGGGAGGTGGCATTTCCTTGGAGTGTTCTTTTCATCCCAGTCATATTAGATACATCAGAATGAATCATGCTGACATTTTATACAGGAAACATTATGATTTTTTAATGCAAAACATGGGGTTATTTTTGATGTTTTGGATACCTCCCTTGCCTGAATTTCAGTATTGTGGCTTTTTTGATGGGTTGTTCACCATGGTCTGTTCACCATGACCCAGCTTGCAGCTGCAGCTCTTTCTGCAAAACGTGAGTTCAGTTTTGTACAGTTCCAGCACGTCAGTCACTGCATTTCTCACAAAAAAAGCCCACCAATCTTCCCATGTGTTTGGGTTTGGGGATGAGCCCTGGAATCTCTCTGCTACATGGCAGGCAAATGGCACGCACCTCCATGCCAGTTCCCAGCTCAGTACAGAATGAGGAGCAAAGGGAGGAACACTGTGTCCTTCTCTAGGCATGCTGGGAACACAGAGGAGGAGGTTTATGACAGATTTCATTGTATTTGTGCAAGAGATTTTTTACGGGGCTGAGGTCATTGTAAATCCCAACCTGATGGTCCAAGACTGCCTCTAAAATCTGATACTGACACCCAGAGGTGATGGAGAAGAATCGAGTCCATCATTATTCTGCTCCCAAGCTTAGGAGCATCGTCCTCAAAAATTGTTTTTACCATTTCTGCAACCAAAGTGCTCATCTCTGCCCTGGACTGACACCATCTCTGGCATCTCAGTCCTGGCTGGGTCCATTCACAGCTGGGGGCCTTCAGGGGAGAGGATGAGAGATGGATGCAGCAAATCCCCAACGTCCCTCACAGCAGCAGCAGCAGCATTTGTGTTGGAAACCAACATCCAAGCTGCAACCACTCCTCATTTTGAGGCTGTCTCCTCCTACAGTCCAATGCTGTAGGTCATGCTGGCGGAGCAGAGCCATGGGTGATGAGAGCAGCCTCTTTATATCCAGGGCTGCTGCTGCTGCAGAACCATGGGCTGAAGCATCAAAAGCAGCTCCTGCAAAATCATGTGGCCTCTTTTCCTTTCTCCTCTCCCACTTGTCTCTCCCAGGATCAGCACACTATTTTGGGCTCATGCCCTAGAGATGATGTGCAGGATGCAGCCTGTTGGATCCACAGTGCTCCTCCAGGACTGTCATATAAAGCTGATAATCCCGGGCAAAGAGAGTAACCTCCCCCCATCACCTTTCTGCTGCCTATAAATCACATTAGAGTATATCAAAGCCCTGAGCTGTCAGTGCTACCTAGATGTAAATACTGTAATTAGCCTAAGTAAAATTAACAGTTTATCAGACTTCCTGTGTTGAATCTTTTCATTACAGATGGGGTTTTTTTTGCTTTTTTTTTTTTTTTTTTTTTTTTTTTCCATCACAGATTTGATTTGCTGCAGAGTTTATAGACACCGGGTAATAAATCTCTTGAGTTTCAAACACCACCTGACGCTGTGAGCAGCGAACTGACCGCCTCTCAGAGGTTTGTTTTGCAGAGCAGAAGGTCCACTGGTGCAGTCTGTGTGGGCATGGCACCCCAGCTTACAGGTGGTGGATGAAAAAGTGGGGCTGTGTTCCTCCTACCAGAATCACAGAATGGTGGGGTTGGAAGGGACCTCAAAGCCCACCCAGTCCCACCCTGTGCCATGGGCAGGGCTGCCACCCACCAGCTCAGGCTGCCCAGGGCTCCATCCAACCTGGCATTGAACTCCAGGGATGGGACACCCACAGCTTCTCGGGGCCTCAGGAGTGAGCCTTTCCTTGCACACAGCTCTGCACTCCGATAGGAAGCAAGCAGTGTCATTGCTATTCTCCCTGCAGGGCCTGGAGCTACGGGTTGGTCTTGTGTTTTTCCTTCCTTCCCTCTCAGCTTGCTCCGTGCATTTCCAGCAGCTCCTCTCCTGTTGAAGGTGATTCAGAAAATGAAACATGACAAAACAAAACATCCTAATAGCCTGCCTTGGCTGAGACGAACTAGGGATACAGCTCTGTTATTACCATGAGCTGGAACGCAAAGCTATGTTCTTCATTAGCAGGAATGACAACAAAATAACAGCCCATAATGTTGGCAAGGGCAGAGCCAGAACTAAAAGATTGCATCCAAAATAGAAGATGAACTGGAATAAATTCCTTGACAGAGTCCTAAAATATTTATTTCCTTGAACAAAATAGTCTCAGAAAGCTACAAGAGTTTGTGAAAGGCTCCTTGTGAGGGGCAGCATCAGGCAGCATCTGACTGCAAAGCACTGGGCTGCTGCCTTCCACATCCCAGGAGATGCCATCAGGCAGAGCTGGGTAGCACTGAACACTATTTTCCTGATGTGTGAGTGCTTAAAAGCTGGAGGCTGAGCAAGGATGGAGCTGAAAATACCAACTAAGTTCGGTTTATACTGTGATCAGACCACAAATCTGGATCTAGGACCGTTCCTGAGCTTGTGTTTTCATTTCTGATCACTATAAAAGCTGAGCAGAGCACCTGCAGGTGGAGTAAGGTAAGAGTAGGCTGAATTCCTTATCGCAGTGCTGTCGTAACTGGGCTGGCTTTTGGATCTGCAGAGACTCTCAATACAGTTTCTAAGACCTTTACGCTGTCCCTCTGTACTCAGCTCTGGTGAGGCTACACCTCGAGCTCTATATTCAGTTCTGGGCCCCTCACTAAAGAAAGACATGGAGGCCCTGGAGCGTGTCCAGAGATGGGCAGCAGAGCTGTGAGGGGTCTGGAGCACGAGTCTAATGGGGAGTGGCTGAGGGAACTGGGGTTGTTCAGTCTGGAGGAGATCAGGGGAAACCTCATACCTCTCTGTAACAACCTGAAAAGAGACTGTGGCAAGGTGGAATCAGGCTCTTATCCCAAACAACAGCAATGGGATTAGGAAGAATGGCCTCAGGAGAGGTTCAGGTTGGTGTTAGGAACAATTTCTTCTCAGAAATAATAGAGCTGCACTGGGACAGGCTGCCCAGGGAGGCAATGAGGTCACAGTGGCTGCAGATGTTCAAGAAAAGAGTAGATGTCACACTGAGGGATGTGAGATCACCCACTCATGTGAGAGTGGTGACAGGCATGGGCTAATGGTTGGACTTGATGATCTTAGAGGTCTTTCCAACCTTAATGATCCCATGATTCTACAGTTATTCATAACTTCTTTTAAGGAGATGGCATTCCCCAGCTGGATGTGCAGAGGCTCCAAGGTGGGTGTGCAGGTGTCACCTTCTCTAGAGAGGAGATTTCACAAGGAAGTACAAATATGAAGATAAAAACCAGAAAGATCTGCTATAAAATCTGCTTATCTCTGCTTATCAGCCAACTGTCCCTAAATCCCCCATGAACAGACCTGAAAGCAGCACTTACCGAACCCCCAACATCTAAAACCTCTTCTTGTTCTTCCTCAGTCCAGTAGGGAAATCTTTTAGAGCAACCCTTCACACAGCCCCCAACATGAGGAGCCCCCCAGTACGATGGATTGTTTCCATCATTTGTTTCTCTCCACACCTCTGCTTTGGGTCCAGCTGCAGTATGATCCAGGCAGAGGCTGCCTGCCGAAGGCGAGGTGATGGACACATACCAGAATGGATGTGCCTTGAGATATTTAATGCAAAGCATGTCTTCACATTGAATGCTGGTCAAAGGAGCAGCAGGAATGGAAACAACAAGGCCTTGCCCTGCCTTCTTGAAAATACTGCGCACAGCAAGGTGAGCTAGAATCTCAGAAAACCCATGCTTTCTTGTTCTGACTCCGTGTTCTCTTCTGGTCAGCTTTCCCATGGAAAGTATGAACAACCCCAGCAGCACAAGGTTAGAGATAGTTACTCAGAGCCCGCTGTGCTCTGGGGAGAAGAATTACAGTGCAAACATTTCTATTATTTGTGGTACACAAATATGGTAATCAGTTGGTGTTTGTGTGTGTTTGGGTTGCTTTCTAATGTTGATGATTAAAAAAAAAAATTAGTCTTCAGTGACTACACACTGGAAAGAAGAGATAAGCCAGGGAAGTTTCTATACAGAGTCACAGTGAAACCAAAAGCAATTCATCTGTGACTTCCCATCCAGAGCTGCACTCTGGACAGCCCCTTCCCTTGATGGCTTAACTGTGTCAGTAGACGAGGGATGAGCCATTGATGTCATCCATCTGGACTTCACTAAGGCCTTGGACAGAGTACTCTGCAATCCTCCTCTCCAAGGTAGGAAGATATGGATTTGGTGGGTGAACTGTCTGATGAACGAGGAACTGGCTGTGAGACAATACCCAAAGAGCAGTAGTCAATGGCTCAGTGTCTGGATGGAGGTCAGTAACAAGTGGTGTCCCTCAAGGGTCAGTACTGGGACTAATGCTCTTTAATATCTTCATCAGTTACATCAGCAGTGGGATTGAGGGCACCCTCAACAAGTTTGCAGATTACACCAAGATGAGTGGCGCAGTTGACACACCTGAGATGGAATGCATCCAGAGAGACCTAAACAGGCTCAAGCAGTGGCCTAAGAGAACCTCAGGAGGTTCATCAAAGCCAAATGCAAGGTCTGCACCTGGGTTGTGGCAATCCCCACTATCAGTACAAGCTGAGGGATGTAAGGATGGAGCACAGCGCAGACAAAAAGGACTTGGGGGCACTGGTGGATGGCAGTTGGACATGAGCCAGCAATGTGCCCTCGCAATCCAGAGAGCCAACTGTGTCCTGGGGTGCATCCAAAACAGTGTGCTGAGCAGGGAGAGGGAAATGATCCTGCCCCTCTGCTCTGTGCTGCGAGACCTCACCTGGTGCACTGCACCCAGATGTGGAGTGCTCAGCACAGGAGAGACACAGCCCTGCTGGAGTGTGTCCAGAGGAGGGCCACAGAAATGACCCAAGCGATGGAACTCCTCCCTGCAAGGATAGGCTGAGAGAGATGGAGCTGCTCAGCATGGAGAAGAGATGGCTCCTGGGAGACCTGAGAGTGGCCTTTCAGTATCTAAAAAGGGGATGTACAAAAGGAGGGGGACAGACCATTGAGCAGTTTGTTGGGCTAGGACAAGGGGAGATGGTTTCAAACTGTTTCAAACAAACAAGAGGGGAGATTTAGACTGGATGTACAGAAAGTTTTTCCTCCTCCCCAAAATGTGCTAGGTTTTCTCACGGATTACCCAGAATATAGAATCTGCATGCCCATTCTCTCCTTCTCCTCGCACAGTGTCAGAAATGCAAACTAAATTAATTGCAGGAACATCAGGCCTTTCCTTACCAGAGGGGTACATAAAAGAAATTCAAAGCCTTGTAGTGCAATGGTTGCAGTGTTTTATGTTCTCTGGGGTTTTCAATTGTAGCATCTCTGCATCGCAGTTTTAATTGCACAGAATTTAAAGCTCATCTTCATTTTGCTCATTCCACAGCACGTTTGACTTTTGCAAAATCATTCACGGGCCTCCACGTATTGGTGTCCCTTGAGGTTGGGGTGAGAGCAGAAATCATTCCAACCTGAAATGATTTCTTTCCTTGGTTTACAAAGAAGCTATGAGCATTTCCTTCCCTCATCCCCTCTGGTGCTGGATGAGCACATCCATCTATGCCAAGCCCTCATCTCCTGGAGCCCAGTTGCCATCCTGGTGCTGCACCAAAGCCATCACAATGGGCATGGAAACACCAAGATTGCAGCCACCTTGACATGCTCATCCCTGGGGTATTCAGAGTAGGTAGTGTCATGGAGGCATGGTTTAGAGCTACAGAGGCAACCAGAATGCTGTGCTAAAGGCTTCCAGGTGCATAACGCCCTGGAAAATTAATGGATCTATCAACAGTTTAGGCAACCAAACATCTTAAAATACGATGCTGAATGTTCTCAATAGGAAGTGGTTGGACTTGGTGATCTCGAATGTCTTTTCCAACCTAATGATTCTGTAATTCTAAGATCTTCTCCATAGGAATTACTTCAACTTAGAGAAGCTCAGAGCCTGGACTTAACAGTTCTTGGGGCCTTGTGATAAGAACCCCAGGGAAAGCCATCACGGTGGCAGGCAATTTTCAGCTCACAGAAAGGATAAAAACACAGCAAGCAGTTAGCAAAGTCCAGATTGCTCATTTTGCCATCGGCATACATGCCTTCATGCATAGAAGGGTTTCCCTGCTGTCCTTCAGGGCATTCACAACCCCAGTACCCTGCTGGTATATAAGTGTCTCTGTGATAAGGGAACTCTCTGGATCCTGCTGCTTTAAATTACTCACTTCCTCTTATTATCTTCTCTTTTTTTTTTTTATTCTTCCTTGCTTAAGTGAAAGTACTTTGCCTGCTCTTGCAAGATCAGCTGTGCCTACTCTTTCCCCGGGGCAGACAGACAGTGTTAGGACCAGGAGGCAACAAAGGGTTTTACTACCAGTGCAAATACAAAGCCCTCTGCACAGCTGTGTGCCCCATAGTATGAAATACTAAGATGACAAAACTGTTCAGATTTTGGCATTTTGGGAGCCAACACCAGTTACTCCTGGTCTGGGTGCCCTCCCACTACCATTGCTACATCCTCTCCTATTGTCCCCATCAGCAGCAGAGGCAATGCAGAGTCACAAGGGCTCTGTTCATCCCAATGGCACAATGGGTCTGAACCTGTTTGGGGCCATGGAATAAAGCCAAGGGTTTATCAACTGACAACAGCTGGGTAGGATGGACAATCTCTGAACAGAATCATAGAATCATTAAAGTTGGAAGAGACCACTAAGATCATCTAGTCCAACCATCAACCTATGACAGAGCGCCTGAAGGCTTATTGAGGGTCTCCAGGCTTTTTAGGGGAGTTTCAAGTTACTCTCAGCCCATGCCATTTTGTGACAACAGCATCTGCCGCTGTTGAAAACTGCTTTCCTTGAGACACAAAGATATTCAAGGACTCTAAAAGCAACAAACTAAAGTAATATGGGCCATGGAGACAGCCCCACTTAGAAAAGCACCAACACAGGGATCACTGGGTTGCTGTGAGGTGAACTTGAGGGGCAGCTGAAAACCCCAGTGAGTTCTCATGCTCTCCACACCAGTTTTAAAGTAGCAATAGGGCCAAGATATTTACTCAAGGACTGGACTGCAGCACCCCTGCTTTGTCCTGATCCCAAAAGTGACCCCAGAAAAGGTACAAGGAAGCAAACATTCATCATTGAGATCTCCCACCGTCAGCTATCTGCAAGCCAGATTATATCCCTGCTTCATATGTGTGGATGGGAGATGTGCCCTCCTCCTGCACAGCACCCATTGGTCCCCTAGAATGGATTTGTGTCACACCCACCATGGGGCCAACCCCAAGCACAGCTATGCTGTTCACTCCTGGGAGTCCTGCTAGTTATGTCTCAGTCCAATTACACAGTGTTTTGAAGTGGTCCAACAAAAGAGATGGTAGCAGCTTGAGACAGTCCTGAAGCAAAGAAGGATGAGCAAAAGATGGTTGTTTTTATAGTTGGAAAAGGGTTATTTGGAAGAAGAAACAAACAAAAAAAGATCAACAATGTGATAATTTATTGCTTTGTCCTGAATTCGACTGTGGTTCTTCCAATTCCCTCACATGAAAATGAAGTGTAAATTGGTATTTTTAAATTGACACCTTTTATCTGCAGTGGAGAACAAGGGCAACGCTGAGAAGAAGCGCTGAACTCTGTGCCAAGATCACTGGGTGGTTCATGCAGAGTGGGATCCTGGACCTGAAGGGAGGTTGTGGGGAGGTGAAGGTCAGCCTTTTCTCCCATGCAACAGCAGTAGGACAAGATGCGTTGGCCTCAGGTTGCACCAAGAGGTTCAGGTTGGATACCAGGAAAAATTTCTTATCAGGATGAGTGGTGCTGCAGCGGCACAGGCTGCCCATGGAGATGGTGCAGTCACCATCCCTGAAGGTGTTCCAGAGCCGTGTGGATGTGGCACTGAGGGACGTGGGCAGTGGGCATGGTGAGGATGGGCTGGAGGTTGGACCGGGTGATCTTAGAGATCTTTTCTGACCTTCACGTTTCTGATATTCTCTGATTTTTAAGACTTTTGCACTTCTCGTGTTTACAGCCCTTCAGATGTCCCAGATCTCTGAGAACTCACACAACTCTGAGCTCACTCAGAACTTTGTTCCTCACAAAGGATGTGCAAAAGGAGGAAAAATGGAAATGGTATTCAGAGCTCTACTGAATGGGAACAAGGTCTCTCTATGGGATAAGAGTTCATCTCATCATGTATTTTTTGTGTGCAATGCTGCATTTCAACTTGTACCTTTTCCCGAAGAGACTCACTGTTGGTCCCTACACAGGCTTCAGCCCCTGGGCAGAAGAACGGGATGGTAGTGAGCAGAACCCAGTGGCAAAGCAATGGCCAGGGAGATTTTATTTTTTTTTTTTCTCCTGGATGCTGAATGAAGCAGCCCTTTTGTGAACAGCCATTGTTTACATTCTTCCAAACAAAAGTTGGGATTTCCTCTGATGCCAGCAGCCTTGTCACCAATGTGTACAGCCAGCCAGATGCTTGAAAAATATTTTTAATAGTGTCTGAACTAATGTGAGCATGCTCGGCGCTTGCAGCAGCAGCCTCCTAAAATCCAAAGTCATGGGACAGGAGGAGATTCCTCGTCACTGCTGAGCAATCTTGTGTACAGAGGCCAAGCACCCAGCACAGCTCCCTGCAGACTTTGGGCCAGGGGCTGTTTGCACGTCTTCAAAGCATCTGCGGATCTTTCGACTCAGAGGAGCCCCTAATGTGTGGGGTGAGATCCTTTCCACAGGGACTGCGGACACCAGGTTCCCAACATTTGGATTTTGTCCATAAAATTGAAAGGTTTCTCAAAACCTGTTGCTGAAGTGCCTAGGAAGCCATGTGCTTCTTAAGCAGTTTTATTTAAGAATTTCTTTCCATTTCAGAAGACCAAACCTGAGAGCACTGTGCCCTGCTCTGCCATTAAAGATATTGTGGAGCCTCCTCTGCAGATATTCAAAACCCACCTGAATGCTTTCCCATGCAACCTACTGTACAGAACCTACTTTAGCAGGGGAGTTGGAGTAGATGATTCCCAGAGGTCCCTTCCAACCCCTACAGTTCTATGATTTTGTGATTCTGTGCCACCAACTGTGCAATGACGATGCAATTTGGTGCTATCTGCATCCATCCCAGTGGCCAGCAGGAGCAGGGAGGTGATCATCCCCCTGTACTCAGCACTGGTGAGGCCGCACCTTGAGTATTGTGTTCAGTTTTGGGCCCCTCACTACAAGAAGGGCAACGAAACTGGTGAGGGGTCTGGAGCACAAACCTTATGAGGAGCGGCTGAGGGAGCTGGGATTGTTCAGTCTGGAGAAGAGGAGGCTCAGGGGAGACCTCACTGCACTCTACAACTTCCTGAAGGGAGGTTGTGGTGCAAAAGGGTCTGGCCTCTTCTCCCAGGCAAATAGTAGGACCCGAGGAAACGGCCAGAAGTTGTACCAGAGGAGGTTTAGGTTGGATATTAGGAGAAACTTTTTCTCTCAAAGGGTGGTCAGGCACTGGAATGGCTGCCCAGGGAGGTGGTGGAGTCGCCGTCCCTGGTGGTGTTCAAGAGGCGCCTGGATGAGGAGCTACGAGAGATGGTTTAGTGCTTGTGGCACTGATAGGAATGGGAGGGTGGTTGGACTGGATGATCTTGCAGGTCGTTTCCAACCTTGTGATTCTGTGATTCTGTGATTCTGTGATCCCAGAGGACAAAGTGAAGATTTTTCTCTCTCTCCACTATGTGCTCTGAGGAACACAATGACGACACAAACTTGATACAACATTGATGAAAACTCTCCTGGAGTCATTAAAAAATAAATGAACGTCACCATAGACCACAAAGGCTTCCGAAAATTTCTGTTTGCAGTGCATCATTTCCCTCTTGCACCTAAAACCATCCAGTAGTGATTCAACTTAAAATCATTAAAAACATCAAAGCTCCTGAAGCATTTCCAATGAAAATAGGTGGACAACAACCTGATGGTAAAGCTGCATGCAGTCACCATAGCGACGGGGCTTCTGAAAGGATGCAGAGAGCATCGCCAGCGTCCGAAGCATGTGGAGGAGCACAAGCAGCTGAAATGGGGGCTGGGACAGAAAAGGATTTGATGATTAAGGACTTTGAGCATCTCCCATACGAGGAAAGGCTAAGAGACCTGGGACAGTTCAGTCTGGAGAAGAGAAGGCTGAGAGAGGATCTCATCACTGTTTATAAACATCTAAAGCATGGGAGCCAAGTCAGTGAGGCCAGATTCGTTTCAGTGGTGTGCAGCAGTAGAACAAAGGGTGAAATTGCAACACAAGAAGTTCCACTCTAACACAAGGAAGAACTTTTTCAGTCACTGAAGGAGCACTGGAACAGCCTGCCCAAAAAGGTTGTAGAGTCTCCTTGTCTGGAGATATCCAGGACTCATCTGGACACCTAGCTTTGTGACCTGTTGTAGTACCTGCTTTAGCAGGAGGGTCGGTCTCAATGTTGTCTCTAGAGGTCCCTTCCAAAACCTGCAATTCTGAGATTCTGTGATCTCTTTGCTGCCCTCCCCACCAAAAGATGAACTCGGGGGACCTGGGGACTGCAGATCCTTTAGAGATGTGTCTGCAGCAGAGCTGCAATTCGTCCAGGTTGGGGAAGAGATCTCATTGCCAAAATGGATCTTCGCCATCTTGAATTTCAACTTGAGTGAGCCCATGAGCAGAAGCCAGGATGAACCAGTTTGGCACCACAAAATCTGCTCTCCTCCACCCTCTCCCTCCGCTCTTTAAACATCCTGGAGGCATTTAAAGCCAGGTTGGATGGGGCTCTGGGCAGCCTGACCTGGTGAGTGGAAGCCCTGCCCATGGCAGGGGGTTGAAAGTGGATGGGATTTGAGGTCCCTTCTAACTCACAGCATTCTGTGATTCTGTGATTAAGAAAAAGGTGGCTTTAGACTCCTCTAGATCCATCATGGGACACAGCTCCAAGAGGACTTCATCTCATTCCAAAAGATGAGACCACACAGAAGTATTGCTTTGCTACTCAGCAAAGAGCAAATACTATTGATAAATAATGTTGATGAAGTCAGGGTGCTTAATACTTTTTCTATTATTGATCTTCAGTGGAAATATCACTGCCAAGCAGGAAGTTAAGAGAGAGAGTGAGATGTAAGCCCAGAGTAAAGAATTGGCTTGAGGGCACCCAGATGAGCAGAACGTTCTTAGAATCACTGTGTGGATGTGGAGTCCTCAGTACAGGAGAGACGTGGACCTATTGGAGCACACCTAGAAGAGAGCCACAAAAATGATTCTGGGGGTGAAAAAAACAGCCTTGATAACAGGCTGAGAGAGCTGGAGCTGTTCAGCCTGGAGAAGAGAAGGCTCTGGGGAAACCTGAGAGAGGCCTTTCAGAATGTAACAGGGGGGGCTGCAAAAAAAAAAGAGGGACAGATACTTTAGCAGAGTCTGTTGGGAAAGGATGGGGGAAAATGGTTTCAAACTGGAAGAATGGAGATTTAGACTGGATATATGGAAAAAGTTTTTATAAGGATGGTGAGGCACTGGTACAGGTTGCCCAGAGAGGTGGTGGGTGCCCCATCCCTTGAGACACCCAAGGTCAGGCTGGAGGGGCTCTGGGGACCCTGATCGAGCTGTGGGTGTCCCTGTTCATTGCAGGGGAGTTGGGCTAGATGGCCTTTAAGGGCCTGTTCCAACTCAAGGAATTCTGTGATCCTATAATTCTATAACTTTCATCCAGAAATGATGGATATTATCTCAAGTTATCTTCTGGTGGTTAATTTGGGGAATTTGTGGCAGACATGTCAGAGCACCCAAAGATTAAAATAAGGCAAAGGAATTTATCTCCACATTAAAAAGGAAGAGAAGAGGAGACAAGGGAATTACAGGCCAGCCAGCTCAACCTCAACTCTCAGAAGAAAAAAAAATCTGGAACAAATAATCTGCTCATTTGCAAATTTCTAGGAGACAGAAACAAGAGAAGCAGGCAGCTTGGATTTGTCAACAGCTAGCCCTGCCAACCCAATTGAACTGCCTTCCAAGAGAGAAGAGCAGGCTCTGTGGATGAAGGAGAAGCTCCAGATGTGGCACAGCTCAGTGGCAGCAAGGCTTCCACATGGTCTCAAGTGATGCTCCCCTACACCAGGCAGGGAAAGTCATTGGATGAAACCAGGTGGCAAAACTCTGCATTATTTCAGTCTGTAGCAGTGGTTCACAATCAACTTGAAAGGTTGAACTGGGTGAGGATCAGTCAGGATCAGCTCAGTTGGATGACCATGCACTGGTTTAATATAAATCAGCTGCTTTCTGGAAGAAAGATGAGGTTTGTTAAAGTTGCAGATGACCTAAAGCTGTGACAGGCTGCAAGTAACACGGATAACTGTCCAGAAAATAATATAAAAGAGGTTTTATACAATAAAATAAGACACTTAAATTTCAGGTGTTCTTACCAATAACATCTCGGAAAGACTGAATATACATATAGATGAGATCAGTCTAAATCCTTATAGCTACATATCTCCCTAAATCAGGAAATTGCTTTCTACTAGAGCACTGTGGAGAGCTCGCCTCCTGATTTGTGCTGTTTCTGCAGAAAGGGAACCAAGGCATCCTTTATTTTACATTTTCATTTCTTATTTTGAAGTACTCTGTTTTGCCTCAGGTGCACTATAACTCACATTAGTGACAAAGAAATGTGAAAAGCCTTCACTGCATCACCCGCAAGCCTGGAGCTTCCATCAGCTGGGAATTCAAAGACATTCTCAACTTTGTACTGGCTGTTGTGGCAAGAAAACAGGCACAGAGAAGACTGTGGCTGATGTTGAGAAAACCTTATTGCTCAAACACAAGTGTTCACAACTGGTCCACTAACCACATAGGCTGACCTTCATAGAAATTATATCTATTCAGATGATAACAAGATGGAAAGCACATTTCTTGGTAGCACAGGTTCTCCAAAATAACACCAATAACACCACGAGAACCATGTCTCTGTCTTGTATTGGGTAACTCATGCAGGAAAACAAATTGGATTTGGGCAAAGGTTCACACCACGCTGCACAAGACTGCTCAGGGACCATGTCAGATGTCATTTCAAGCACCCAGAGGAAGACTTCAGTGCTGCATTCAACACAACAAAGTTCAAAAATAAGTTTTAGCTTTAAGGAGGAAGTGTTAAAGGAAAATTGCTGTGGAGATAAGTATCACCTTACGCCCCAAAACAGAGCTAAGACAAGGTGCTGCATCTTGGCAAACAATCCAAGCAGGAGTAGAGGCCACGTTTCCCCAAGACATACAACTTCCACAACATACATTCTTCACTGGTGGAGTCACTGCATCTGTTGGAAAGCTCACTGGAGTTTCAGCCTAGAAGGAGTCACTCTCGCCCTCAAAGTGTCCTTAGATGAGATTAAATCTTAAGTGATATCTGCAGTGGCACCTTTGGAAATCACTTGGATAGACTGATATATAATTTGATGACCAGATCGTTTGAAACTATTGATTTATGTATTCAATCTTAATCACGATCTTGGTGTGATCACCTCATTGGTCTGCCATCATTTAGCTTAGTAAAACTAATGAATTAGTTTAGCAATACCCTTGCTCAGGTGTGCCTCCATTTGCTGACTCTTAGTAATTAAATCTGCGAGGAATACGCAAAGCAAGTTTACCCTACTGAACAGAGGTCACAAACCAAAGGGTAGCAGCAACTTTCGGTAGGGCCCATGCAGGCAGATCAGTTCTGCATCTCCTTAGCCAATAACCCACGCCCCCTGCAAATGAAGCCATCTCCCAGCAGTGTTGGACACACAAAGACCACCCATTGCATGAGTGGTATGGATCATAGTATCATAAAACCATTAAGGTTGGAAAAGATTTTCAAAGTCACTGCCCCAAGCCTGTAGCGATGCATGGGGATTTTGTAACAGAAATGCAGGATCCATGTCCTGGATCTACACACGGAGGACATCACACGATGGATGAGTACAGGATGTGGCCTTCCCAACCATCCTGTTAGTTAATTGTGTTTGTTACAGACAGTGATATCTGTTAGCTCTGTGACAAGGCCAGAATGTACTGCCTGAACTTTGTGCTGGCTTTAAAAAAATTATAAACAAGCCATTTTAAAATTTTTTTAATTTTTTACTGGGAAAGCTGTCCCAGGCCTGGTCTGTGGCCAATTTCTGTCAATGACAGGCTTTAATTGGGTTTTGTTTCCAGGCTTGCAGCAGCCTCTCTTAAAACCAGCCCTCTGCTCGTGAGCAGGGCTGGGCCCTGTCAGATTTCAATCGCTTCATCCTAGGCCAGGCTGTGGGATGGGGGATGATGGATTACCATCAGAGCAGGCATGTGAGCAGTGGTCGCCTCAGCACTGGCTGTTTGCACCACACACATTGGAGAGAGGGGAGAAATGCAGCCCTTGGGGGTGGGGGGTTTGGTGGCTGTGCCAACTGCCAGCCTCCATTTCCAGATAGGGAGGAAGGGCTCAGGCCATTTTAGGCATTTTCTTGGACTTTCTCTCCATCATTTAATTAAAACGCCCAGAAAAGAGCTATGCACCTTTCATTCCGTGCCTCAGCCCTTGCCTTGGTCCCACACATGGGGATGGGCCCAATGCAGGCCATGTCCCAATAAACCTGGCACCCACCTCAGCCAAAATAAGTCATGAAGATTTTTCTTGCAAGGGAGTAAGTGTGCAGTGATGGCTCAGGCACAGCCCCCGAGCCCCAGTCTCTTTCATGGGGCCCACACCCTTGTGCCAAGTGTCTACTCCTTGCTTCCAACATGTGAGTTGGTGGAAGGCTAATCTGAACTTCCCAGCATTTTATGATTTCTGCGCATCTCCCACTTCACAGTTTTTCTTCCTTGGAGCTGGTTCTTAAACAGCAAAAGTTTTTACAATTGTGTAATTAATGAGAATCAAGTAATAACAGCTGGAGGCATTCAAGGCCAGGTTGAATGGGGACATGGGCAACCTGATCTGGTGCTTGATCTGTCCGTGGCAAGGGGTTGGAACCAGATGATCTTTGAGGTCCCTTTCTACTCAAGCCATTCTACGATTCTGTGATTTAACATCAAACTTGAAGTCACTTTTGTGATCACCAGGGAAAGCCCGCTATGTTCCCCCAGTGCTACCTATATGTTTGTTCAGCTACAACGGAAGTCGAACAAAGTTCTTCATGTCTGTATGATGAAAACCACATTAAGAAGTTCACTGCAATTTTGCAGTGGGACAGTACATAGAGCTATAACGCCATCAGAGCCTGATCTCCATGGCCCCTCGTGAGAGGCAGTCAGAGGATGCTAGCAACTTAGTTCATGACAGCATAAAGTCCAAGGCCACCTGATGTCAGCATCACTTAATAGAAAAGAATGAGAGAACAAAAACCTCATGGATTTTGCAACATGAGGATTCACGATGGACCTTCTGGGAAGAGAAGTGATAAAGCCAAATGCATTAGGAAAGTACGTAACTGATGATTAACCCTATTGTTTTACACCAAGGTGTTGCATTAGTATCACTTGGATTTTGGTGTTTGTGGTTAATTATTGACTTCTACCTATGTGTAGAAGGAAAGCACTCACGAAGGCTCATGTGACAAACAGGGTCCCATTAGCTCTGTCTGAAAGCCAATGCCCTCCATACTGAACACCACTCTATTCAGTTCAATTCTCTGCTGAAGAGTAAATTCCTTCCTGACCTTACTGCAAGAATCACTTTATACTCTGAAGCATGCAAACGAGTAAATCACAAAAATGTTACTACTTTAAATTTTGATTGCAAACATCAAGCGATACATTGCAGTTCGGTATATAGACGAATATTGCAGTACATAAAAAAAATCATTCAGGAACACAATGTTTAAAAAAAGGTATAACAGAAACGTATTTTGCTCTTTATAAACATGTAGGTGGACAGATATATCTGTGGGACAATTCAGAAGCAAATTAAAAAGTAAGGTGAGGATTTAAGCTCAGAAGATTTCAAAACACACTGTTTATACCTTCTGCAGTACAATAAAGCTTATCAAGAACTTTCCCATTGGATACCAGAATCAAAAGAAGTAAGAGGAATGTGAACAGCATGCTTCCTCAGGGTCATTCCTTTCAGTGTAATTCTTTCAGCACAGATTTCCCATATTAGCTTGAGCTCCATCGCATAAAGATCATTTTTAGATCACAGTGCTGAGCTGACCAAATTGGTCAGACGTTGGCCATCACTTCACCATCCACAAGCTCAAAGCAACTTAACTAAAAATATGATGTTTTCATTCTATAACCTTCTGCTTTCATCTCCGTAGTACTCCAGGATAAATCAGCTGCTAATGTAAATGTATTCATTTAAATGTAATTTCATTTAGAAGACAGAAGAGCACTTACACAGAAATAGTGGCACTGACGTTCCCGTGTAATGATCCCAACGTGCTTTATGTAAGAGGGGAAGCATCACTTCCCTGCTGAAGGGAAGAGCTGAGCCTTGGGAGTGAAAGATGGTGATTTGCCAATGCTGGGACAGCACTGGTGCTATTCCACATTTGTGCTTTTGACGTGGAACAGAATATGAAAACAGTGCATAACGATAAGTGCATTTCAGAGTGTGAGATCAGCTTTAAATCACCAGATTTCAAGCAGTGGTGTTTCCTACATGTAGCCCACCTCTGTCCTCTGCTACGCCCAGCAGTCAACACTGCTCTTTTTGCTTTTGCAAAGGGACACTGTATGGCATGTTTGTTAGGACTATAATGCTGCATTTGCTAATGAAATTAAGTGTTTTGGAGAAGTTCTTTTAAGCAAAAACATGTGTTCCGAGGAGGAAACATTCTTCTGGTAAACAGCTGAGCCCTTAACATTTAGCAACATAGCTCTGTGTTTGCAGCTATTGAAAGCTGTGTGACTAAGGAAGCCTGCATTTCTGGGGCCGAGGACTGCAAGCATTTTGCTTGTTGTCAGCCAGCCAGACGTTTCTTTCATGTATACGCTAGCTGCAAGAACCAGCTATTGACTGGTTGCTTCTTATGGTTTTAATAAAATTTGTCTCATATCAAAATGCCGCTGGGTTTCAACATTGACACTGCGCTGAGCAGTGCTCTCTGCTCAGGCACAGCTGGCTCCTGCTTTCCAGAAATATCGATGTGCTCTGGCATTGCTTGCAAAGATTGCAGCCTTAAATCATTTCCTCATCCCTCTGACCCACTCCAAGAGGGACCCTCTGCATACAGATCCCCCTCTTTCATTGGAAGCAAGGGTCATTCCTCCTTTTCCCAGCAAGGAGAAGCTGCAGCAGCAAGAGGCAGTTGAGGCACAGAGGAGAAATTACCTGCTAGCCACAGGCATCAGGCATGGAAAGCTCACAAGGAAGGGAAAACAGCTGGAAACTCGACAAGAAAATAGGAGCATCCCAAGCACGAATGGGATGGAGAAATGCTTGCGCATTGATGCTAGGACACCACGTTCTGAGCACTTGACTCCCGTAGCACAACAGGATGTTATCTCATTCCCTGTAGCCCTCAGAGCAGCTGGGCATGCTTACAGTTTTCAACTACTACCAGCTAAGGCCAAACAAGATCCCACGATAAAAGTTCAATGCCTCACATTCCTCTTCTTATTGCTTTCCTGAGCAGGTTCTCGTTTTAATCAGACTTACGGTACTTTCACCAAGCTATCTCAAAGCACATAACAACCACTGTAATTACTGGCAATAATGAGCTAATTAATTCATCTGGGTATTATTTCTCAAGGAATAAATACTACTGTCCTCAGTGTGGGGGATATGGAAACTAAGGTAAGAGGGAGAGGTGCTTGTTCTCTAGAAAATAGCTTTTTTTTTTTTTTTTTTTTTTTTTTTTTAATTTAAACTAGTTGAATCTTTTCTTAATGTTATTCATATAGGCCTGTGTATTTGGTTTTTAGAATACTTCAAGTTTTATTACTGTTTTCCAGTAATTTAAAATGTTTTTATTTTGGCAGATAACGCTTAGCAGCAGCTGGTTTTGTGCTTCTGTATTGAGGTTCATTTAAGAAAGCTGCAATGTTTTTAGGAAAATGAACAGATGCTGAAGGCTTTCTCCCATTTCTTTATTTATTTCTACTCTATTTACATAGTTTCTATTTTTTTTTTTTTTTCTCCTTTCCTTGTTTTAGGGAGCTGTTTTTTGTTCTGTTTTGTTTTTTTTTTCCCAGAAAAAAAATGACAAGTAGCATCTCATCCTGATTTCTTTTTTTTCTTTTTTATTTATTTTTCATATGCTTCAGCTTATATTTATTTCCCAAATGTGGAAAGCTAACACCCAAGGAACTAACATATTCTTCTGGCTGTGAAATCTCTATTGCAAGAGATATGGTTGTACTAATGTATCAGTACGTTAATGTGAAGAATATAGATGCAGGTCTGACAGCATTCACCAAGGATATACATTTCCCACAGTTTGGATAAGATAGGTACAGTTCCCTAAGTTTGTTCTAAGGCTGAACAGAGAGGAATCTACGCAAATAAAAGACTTGATTGTGGTGGGGTTTTTTTCTGTCAGCTTCCTCCAGTGCTTAACTAAACCAACTGTGCTTATGATACTCTCTGGAGTAGCAAATAACTACCCAGTTTCTTAACTTTTAGGCTGTGATCCAGTGAGCACACGTGCTCAGTCTTACTATGGCAAGTAGTACAGTAAGATTTCAGTGGAACTATGTGCTACATGCAACTGTTGGTAGGAGCAAGCCACTAGATAGGGACTAATGTCACAAAACTCTTATTTGAAACATCTGCTTTCCTCCAAACTTGTTGTTTAGTAAGGGCCAGATTTTTAAAAGCGTGTAGGTGTTTATGTGCACCTTGGTATCTTTATAAAGCTGGCACTAATTCCTTCTTGAAGTATGGATTAAGGGCCTCTGGAGAGTCTGAAAACTGTATATAGACTTATTTCAGTCAGCTTTTAATTCTAAGGGGACTTTAAAAAGTTTTAAAAAGGTTAAAAATTAGTCTCAGCTGTGGTTAAAAAAAAAAATGAAGTGCTTCACAAGCAAGGGAAGAAGTTCAATCTGACAAAATAAACTGAGGTAATACAAGACTTCTGTGACTGGGATATTTCTGAGAATTGAGCAGCAATCAGAGGTAAAAAAACAGTGAGAATCGTAACAGTCTCTAAGGTGATGCTGTTTGGTCATTATTAACCCCAGCAACTTTAGTTCTGGGAGCAATAAGCTTTCTGATCTCAGACTGTTTTCTACTGCTTGTTGTTTTGTTTTGCCAGATGTCTTCAGCTTCATCTTTAAATGTATGGTTTTGAACGCTGTTGCTCCAGAACTCTTCAGGACAGATAAGACACGTCAAATCTTTGATTGCTTCTGTAACTGTTTGAGCAGAGCCCTGCTCCTGTTTTCTGTCTGGTGCTGGAGGGAAACAGCGACAGCTCTCCTTGAAATAAAGCCCAAATACGGGAAGCTCACGGGTGGGAGTACGTGAGGGAGCTGGAGGATAACAGCCAGAGGGCTGGGAACCTCCACCAGCTGCTTTTGTCACAGCGGGTGGTTTTTGTGATAGCCTCTTCCTTAATACCTGCTTCCGTTCGTCAGTACAGGATTGCAGAGGGCTCGGAGCAGGCAGTGAAGGGAAGTGGGATGCCGAGGCCATGAAGGCCTCGCAGATATGAGGAGGAGCAAGGCTGGGGCGTTTTCTCGCTAATGACAGCTGATGTGCGTTTAAAGGTTTGAGCAACCCCTGGCCAGCCGCTAATCCCCGTTAAGCCGTCAAATGGCTGAGGGGCTGCGAGGGGTTACGGCTGTAGCGAGTGACGTTGGGCGCTGGGCCCGGCAGGACCCGGCTGACGGCGTAGGGCCGGGGCGGAGCCTAGCGGTGCTGCAGGCCTGCTCCGAGCCACCGCTGCCGGGCGCTTCTCGGCCGACAGAAAAGTGCGTAAGGAGAGGAAGAAGGAAAAAGGAGTTTTTTTTTTTTGGTTTTTCTTTTTTGAGCACTTCCCCTTTAAGGGGCGGGGCCAACGCAGTTTGCGGAAGAAGCCGGCGAACGGCGGCCGCTGATTCGTCGGCGCGGTCTCGTGACCCTGCGGCAGCCCCACCCTTCCCGTCCGCCGCCGCACGCCGGCCCCCCGCGTTCCATTGTGTGCGCCAGCGCCCCCGGGCCCCGCCCCCCCGGAGCTGACCACGCCCCCTTTTTTTTCTCTTGGCTCATTTCCGGCCGCCGCCGCCGCCGCTCGCTTCCCTCCGAGGACTCGGCAGAGTGAAGAAACAACAGCCGCCATTTTGTTTGTGTGTGAGCGACGGAGGGAGGGAGAGACAGCCAGAGGCCGAGCGGACGGGGCGAGCCGGGGGGAGGGCAGCGCAGAGAGATCCAGGGGCCCGACCAGGGGACGGGGAGAGCAGCGAGGAACCGAGCCGCCCGCCCCCTGCTTTCTCCCTTTTCCTTCTCTTTCCCTCCTCTTTTTTTTTTTTTTTTTTTAATTCTATTTAATTTCTCCCTTCGCTTCCTTCCTCCCTTCCCCCCCGCTCCCGCTTCGCTCGCTCCTCCGCACGCCCCGGGAGCGGCGGCCGCCGAGCGCCAGGCAGGGGCAGTAGGGAGCCTGCGCCCGGCCCCCGCGCCGCTGCGCGTCCCGCCTCCCCCCCCCCCCCTCTTCCCCCCCGCCCATCCGCCCCCCCGCGGGCAGCGCCGGGACCCCCCTCCCCCTCCCTCCTTCGGCCATTTAACCCACCCCCGGCGGAATCTTTATTTGATTTTATTACTTAAATTTTAATTCCCCCCCCCTCCCCTCCCCTCCCCCGCTTCAATTCAGCTCGGAGGGGTCGCTAAGCCGCACCCCCTCCTCCCTCTTCTCCCCCCCCAACCCCCCCCCCCCCCGCTACCAACCTCGTCGCTTCCTTCCCCCACCCTCGCGAAGAGGGAGTCCCCGTGGCGGAGCGGAGCCGGGCAGCCCCCTCCCCGCCCGGCCCCGGCGCCCGCAGCCATCCTCGGCCGCCCGGGAGGAGGGGGAAGGTAGGCAGAGAGCGGGGGAGGGGCCGGCTCCTTCCTCCTCCTCTTGCCGCTGCCGTGGGCTCGGCCCCTCTGCCTGCGCCCGAGGGGGGGGCAGCGCAATACTGAGAGCGAGAGAAAGAGGAAGGGGAAAAAGAAGAGGAGAAAAGGGCGGAGGAGGGGAAGGAGAAGGGGGAGAGGGGGAAAGCAGAGGGTGTCGAAACCCGGCCCCCCGGCTCCCCATCCCGCGATCGGCGCTGCCTCCATCAGGACAACAACCCCTCCTCCTTCTGCACAACAAGATGTGAAGCGGAGACTCCTGGGACTTATCCTCATCCTCCTTCCAGCTCCCCTTGCTGCAGCCATTAAGCGGAGCGACCGAGAGGAAGACGCGCGTTGGAGCTGGGGCCGCCCGGCCGCCCGCCTGCCCCCGGCCCGCTCGCTGCCGGTGGGTTCTTTTTCGCAGGGTGGTGTCGGAGGGGGAAGGCGCTGCTGCTGCGGGAGGAGGAGGACGGCGGTCGTTTTTTCTTTTTTCCTCCTCCTTCTTCTCTCCCCTCCTCCTTCGCCCGCCTCCTGGTGGCGATGAGGAGGAGGAGGACGGCGCCGAGGAGGAAGAGGCTGATGGCGGCGGTGAGGAGGCAGCAGCAGGAGGAGGAGAAGAGCCCCCGGAGGATGAAGATGATGATGGTGACGGCGGCGAGGAAGCACCAGCAGCACAACAGCCGGGATTAATCTCACTGGAAGGAGGGGAAAAAAAAAAAAACAACCAAAAAACCAAACAACAACAACAAAAAAAATAACCAACCAACCAACACCACCAGCCTCGGGTTTTTTTTGTTTTTTTTTTTTTTTTTCTGAATTATTTTTAATTTTTTTTAATTCTTATTTTTGGCGGGGGCTTTTGCCAGCCCCGCGCCCGCGGGCCGAGGCCTCGCTCAGCCCCTCCGCTCCCACCTCGCCCCGCTCCTCCCAGGGGCGGAAAAAGGGGAACTCGGCCGCTCCTCGACCCTCCGCATCGTCGCTCCGCAGCCCCCCGAGGGCCCAGCCCCAGGAGGTTGGGGTTTGGGGGCTCTCCCCGCCGTCTCTCTGCTCGGAGTGATTGTCTAAAAAAGAATTAAAAATGGCCGAGAATGTGGTGGAGCCGGGCCCGCCTTCAGCCAAGCGGCCTAAACTCTCCTCGCCGGCGCTCTCCGTGTCCGCCAGCGACGGCACAGGTCAGTCTCGGGGGCCCGGGCCTCGGCCTGCTTTCTCTCCCATTTCTCCCCTATTTCTCCCCTCTCCTGCCCGAATCCCCCCCTTCTTCCTTTTGCCTCGGGCCTGCCCTCGGCCTTTCCACGCTTCCCTCCCTTCCAGCCCCGACCCCATTCCCTTCACGGCGCAGGAGGCTGTTCGTGTCTTTCTGCCCTTCTGTTTCTTTTGGAAGCGAAGCAGCTCGCTGCATTGTGCTTTTGGGCAATCGCTGACGAGATTTAGTCCTTTTCTTGTCTTTTACACTGTAGCTATGGCAGAGCTCCTCGCAAAGCCGGCTGCCTTGAATTCCTGTTGCAGAAAATTGAAATTGCACAGAAGCATCATCTTTAGCACTCTTTATTGTTGAATTTATGGGTGTGCCTGTCCACATGCACGAATGCGTGGCTTATTTCTTATTTTAGGTGGATACACGTGTGTATTTTTTCTTCTAGAGCTCGTTTAGAAATTAGATTTATTTCTCTGTTCCTTTTTCCCTCTCTCTTGTGCACGCTGCTTATTTTATCATTATTTTTTTGTGATTCTTCTTCTTTGCAGAAGAACATCCAAAATTTTGCTTTTTCATTTGCTTCAAACAGTTCTTTTGCCAAAGCCGGTGGCCTAAATCCTGAATCCAGATTGCTAGTTTAGGACATGAGGTTCATCAGGACTCTTAGAGAAACAAAATGTTACTATACCTTTTTTGCATCAAGAATCAATATGGAGTGCACTTCTTCTTGCATCTCCCATTTCTTTGCTGTGAGACCAAAATGTCTGAAATTGCCCTGTAGACAGATGAGGGGCTTCTCTGCAGTCCCTGCAGAAGCCCTTGGTGATGCTGTGGAGATGAGAAACGATGGGTGTCCTAACGCCTTGCAGATAGATCTGGTTGTGCTGGGAGGGCAGAGGGTGTACCAAAGGGATGTTCAGCTTTTGGATGCCTCTTGAGAAGCAGATAAGCTTTTGGTATCGTTCTGCTGTGAGTGCACTTGGTTACCTGTACCCTGGAGTCTCATTCCAGTCACTTTAGGTCTTCTGGAGCCTGTGGAGATGTGGACAGCGATCAGAGCTGCTGAAAAAAAGGAACAGTTTTCAAAGTATAAGGTAGCTGATTGATCGGTCTCTTGACAGTAAGCAGAAGGTTACAGGATTCAGTTGGATTGAACAGTGGCTGTGGTGATGCTTGGAATCACGTTCAGATTGTGACTTTTGTCTTCCCTGTACCTGGTGAATGACGTATTTAGTTCTGAAAAGTTTGTGTGCAACTTTCAGAGTGTGTTAGATCCAGGAAGGGTAGTGTGTGACTGGAGGAAATGACTGTTCCCCCAAAATCAACAGGTCTTCGGTGAGAGAGCAGAAGAGGGCTGGAGAATCTTTAGCCAGAGCTGACTGCTGGGCTTGGAAACCAGTGCCTAATTCAGCAGTAACCATTTTGACTTTGCCTTGGCAGTGATGATCTCATTCTGTTTGTGAATGTGAATTAATGTGTTGGTTTTTAATTGTGAGCTTATCGAGCAGCTTAATAAATGAACTTTTTCTAGTTACAGTGAAACACTGAGGAGTATTGAGCAGAAACTCAGAAGTGGCAGCACAAAATGGAATAAAATTCTTGTAGACTCACTGAGGTGGTCATCATCTGGTGGCAATGCAGAGGTTTGTAGTGCTGCAGACACTTCACGGATACTACGCAGAGGGTTTCTAACCCTGCTGGTTTCCTCACTGACAGTTTTAAACCTGCATTTGGGACACTTCCATTTTGTTTTTTTTTAACTTACTACACCTGTTTCTCTAATGAAATAAAATCAAGTGCGCTGAACCAATAAATATATTTTGAAGGTTATGTTTTTCAATTGCTGCTTGCGTGGCTCTTTTTTTTTTTCTTGCTTTTGCTGTTGCGGGAAGCAATTTTCAAATTGCCATTTAACCAGATAGGTTAAACTATCTGCTCTTTAAATTTGTTTTTAAAATAGTGCAAGCAGCTCTCCTATCATAAATTCCACGTAGGGAATCTGTTAGATTGTCCCCACTCCAGAGTTCATTATAGAAAATCAGAAACATGGCGCTCACGTGTTTATTCCAGCACTCTTTTTAAACTCAGGGTTTGATTTCCATATTCAACCTGGAGGGAGAGAGGTTAAGAACCTTCAAGGGTGCATCAAACTTTGCAGCACATGTGCACAGTGGGACTGTGTGTTTCCCTTGCTGTGGACTCGTTGCCTTGATTTCTTAATGTGAAATACAGTTTCAGCCTGTTAGGTACGTGGAAGTGATGGCTGGCTGTAAGTTAACTTATTCCCAACCCAGTAGGAGTTCGGTGTATTTATGTTGATGACTGAGCCTCTGATTCACCCACGTTTTCATTTCAGGATGCTGCTCATTTTCTGGCACTGGAATATACTAAACTCAAATAATTAGTTGGATAGAAGAATGGTAATCATATACGTATTATTTTCAGGTATTAAGGCTGAGAGCTTTACCGTGGGCTCACCTTTTGGTTGGCACGGTGTCCTCAGTGTAGCATGTAAATTTGACACTGTGCTAGCAACTTTTCTGTACTGAGTAGCTACATTGAGAAAATTTGCCAGTGTAGCTTTATTTGCTTACCCTTCCTCTCTGGTAGAGACACTGTTTTCATATGTTGCATCTGGTCTGGGAAGATTTATTTTTTTTAACACTATATTAGCAAATGAATTTATACCTCAGTCTGTTTTTTTTCGCTGCTAAAATGGCATAATTTCAGTGCATCCTGAGAAATGATCTCCTTGAGTAAATGCGTAGAAGTCCCTCATAACAATTCATTTTTAACTGGATGCTTTACAGCATTGATTTCATGTCGTCCTTTTTATCTGTGATTGCTTCAGTTTTTCCTGCGGCGATGCTGAGATTGCCACATACAAATTTCTACCTGGTGTATTCAGTAAGGATGAGGTTAATCATTTTTTTTACAATGCTCACTGCCCTTAGAAATGACCTGGGTTCTGTGTACTGGGAAAGCTTTTGGGGCTGCAGACTCCATAGACTGCTGTCTTCCATCAAGGAATACAAATGGAATATACGCAGCACTGCAGTGTGCTGGTACGGTATCGCTGCTTTGGTTGTTAGATCTGAAAATAGGATTGGAAGTGCTTAGTGTTTCTGACTTGCTCTAAGTCAGTTTTCTACGATTAATTAGTTGGCACACGTTCTATCAGACATCACTGCCAATTTGATACGTGCCTTAACTTCCTTCACTTTAACGTATCCAAAAGTCTCATTTTTCTGAGCGCTAACGCATCTTCAGTCTCTCCATTTCAGAACCTGTCTTACAAACAGTTTGTCATCTTGTTTTGTTAGTTTCTTTCAGGAACTGCTTTTGACCTTTAAAACTTTCCTCTCCCTTACAGCAAAGGTTTAAATCTTGCATGAAAACAACCCCAAAAAACAAACCAACAAACAAAACCCAAACTTCTCACCTACAGTTTTGACTGATCCTCATCTTTCATTTGTTCCAAATGTTATCAGACTGTTTCTTTGCTTGAGATGAATCTTACTGATCTTGTCTTTCTGCCTTTTCCAGATGCACTTGTAAGGTTTTCAACTCTGTTTTCGCTCTGCTATCGATTTTTTTTTTTCTTCTTACGGTTTGTATACACATCTTTTAAATAACTTTCACAAATCTGTTTTCTGACCAGTGTCAAAGACCAAGTCATTATCTGCTTGAAGCCATCAGTTCAATATTTCTATTCCTTCCTCTTGAACCACTTTTTTCTTTTTTCCCCTAAGTATTACTTGTAGTGAGCTGAGAAATGCTTTAAAATAGAGTTTGTTGGATAATACAGTCTGTAAACCAGGTGTTGCAGTAGATTATCTGCAAGCCAGGAACAAACACTGCATCTGCCAGGGAGAGTGAAGGGCTATCTCTGCCTTATAGTTGTCTGGGCTGTCAGAGTACCTGCATTAGGAGGAAGGTTTATTAAATGTTTTGCAAACTGACCATTCTGATGGCGCTTAGTAACTTTTCAAAGGAAGTCCTACAGGCTTTGGTTGTTCCTGCACTTTCAGATTGCTGTGCAGCTGCTTTTGCTACTCCGCTGAGTTGGGTGTATCTTACACAGGTCATGAAAAATACCCTGCTAACTTTTGCATCTTTTCTCCATGTTGTCAGAGCAGGGTTAGGATTTAGTCCAGGCAGGTCCTAGTTCAGATCATTGGTCAGTTCTGTATTTGCACGAAAAACCCTCCACCCTTCAGCAGGCTTTATCTGGGGAGAGCGTAGTGGAATCTGGAGCTTTTTTGAGAACGTCTGTTTTACGAGGCAGTGGCAATCAGCAGTGTCCAAATTACAAAGGTACAGGAAAAAGTTTTTGCAGGAAAAGTTCAAAGTGATTTTATTACTAGATCTTAATTTGCTGTGATTTCATGTGTGCTTGTCGCCTGCTCTTCAGAGGAGCAGCCTTTCAGTGCATGTTCTAACAACGCAACGCCATTACTTTAACTTTGCTCTTCACCGTAAGTAGTGCCCCCTTAGAGAGGGTTTGGCCAGAAGTCACTCGGAGTTGTTATCTGGCAAACAGAGTATTTTTGCTGTGTCGTTTTCACCATCAGATAAACACCACACACCTGTCTCCAAGGACCTGGGTTTTCGGTCTTCCCTTACACTGTAGCAGCAGGCTGAAGTAAAGATACATCTGTCTCTGCATATGGTTGTATGCAGTGACAGCACATCCGTGGTTAGGTTGAGTTTGTAGAACTTCAAGTAGAAGTGGATGCAGGGCAATTCACAGAAGTCCTCTCCCTGAGCAGTTCTGATATTATCGGCCAGCGTGATTTTGTTTGCTTCCTAAATAGCAACAAGTTTGCTTAAAATGCATTGGCATACAAACATGTTTAGAGTTCTGCAAAATGCGTTATTTGCTTTTTCAAGCTCTCTTCTCTTACAGAACTTTCTGATGAAAGTCAGGAAAAAGAATGATTAATTCTCTACTCCATTCATAGTAACTCATGGCTTGGTTGGCTGTGCTTACAGGAACAGCGCGGATACAAAACCATGGTCTAAGCTAGAATTTGCACCAAAAAAGTAAAAGTTGATTGCAAGATTTTCAGAAACTATGCAGATCTCTTTCTATTATTGATGACTGTAAAATAGGCTGGATAAACCTTTAGCTCTTTTCCATTTTTGACAGCGCAAAACTCCTCTGTACTGCATTTATTCTGCATCACCAGAAGAAGTGGAATTTTGAACTGCATTTATTTCCTTGCAGAGCTGTGAGGTTCCTGGATATCAGGAGCTCCAGCTGAATTACTGGTCGAAGCTGATTGTCTGATGTGCTGACTTTTGGTTTCTGTATCTATGAACTTGATACTACCTTTCTGGTTTTACTCAGGAGTGATGTTGAATGAACTCAAGTCAGTCAGAAAACTGACTTCACTCTGCTAATTGTGTATGTAGATTGCATCATTTCAGAGTTGGAGATGACAACAAAGTCAGCTTCATTCTTTCCTTGAAACAGATTTGTAACCATTTTTTAAATGAAGCTGATGATGTCCGTTTGCAGACGTAAAGGTGTTCCCTTCCTATCTGCACGTACCCATTTTTTTGTGAGTGTAGCAAACCAGCAGCTCTCAGACTGCAGAGAACACCAGCTTTCCAGACTTGTGTGTGTGATGCTCCAGCATTTATCAGACTCCTGGCTAAGATGCTTTTCTTACTCTCTAACAGTACCACAGACAAGCAGTATGTAACCTAACGTGGCCCTATGGGAATTTCAGTGGCATCCAAAAGCAGGATACTCTTGGGAGTGAGAATACTAATTTGAGACTTGAAAGGTAGCACAATGAAATTCGTGTGAACACCAGCACGCTCACAAGTTAATGGTTAAGTGTGTGACTTCAGCACCTTGGAATTGAAATATCAGCGCTTCATCTTATTTGGATCATCAAGGACAGCATGGCTGGTACCTTTTTGCTGTATTACATAAAAGCGTGAGTACGCTGCTGCACAAAGAACAGTGTTTCTGAACTTCCACCTGAAGTAATGTCTTCCATATATGATTACCACATTTCAGTTTCCCTAGAGCAAAATCCGTGTTCCAGAATCATTAAGTTTTCACTCTTTCTCAGCAGCGAACTGCACTCATCTGTATCTCTAAATGCTGCCTTGTAAAAAGCTTTGAATGAAAATGAAAACACAATATTCATCTAGCATTGCAAGACTCACGTTATCTGGAGTCTACTAAAACTGGTCTGTAAACTAGCTGGAGTAGAGTATAAATTAAACTTGTAGATTAGTTTTCTGCATGGAATTTAGACTTTTCTCCTAAATGTAAGTTGAAAGGGGTTGAGAATAACTTGAAAAATTAAGAAAGAGTGTGGTCCTAAAATAACCTTCAATAGATGTTGAGCAATAAGTGGCTACTTGTTTAAAGTGACTTTTTTATGCTTGCAAAATTCTGATGTTTCTATCTGCTAACTAGTATGAAATTGTGTGTTCTAGGTAATGAATTGCACTTCTTGACCAACAAACTTCTGGTTGTTTTTAAAAACTGATGCCTGGAGCTGTGTGCTAGCATGACTTGCTGACATGTTTTGTGCCTTTGCACATGGTATCTTCTAGGGGTGCTGAGCCCGCTCTCAGAATGAGTAGCATGCGTCCCTTTCAGATGTATTTTTTGCTTGTGTTGTTTGTGGTTTGTCTTCAAGTTATCAAGTTCCTTGATGTGGTGAGCAAATTTAGGTCTTCACTGGATTAGCAGGAAGGAAGGAGGAGGCAGTGCTTCCCCAGTTTCTCACAGGGAACAGAATTAAAAATTAAGTCTATTGCGAAGGCTGTTATTGAAATACTGTCACACAGCATAAGAATTCTCAGCTGTTCTTGCACAAGCAGTAGTGAAGACCTCCACATTGTGCTTCCACTTCAGCTGTGTATGGTGACTACAGTTATGCAGAGGCTGATGTCATAGGATTTTGGAAGCAGCAGTAGTAGCAATGATGAATCTAGACCTTAATTGTGTAGGCTGATGCTGAATAGTTTTTTTCCCCCTTTTGTCTTGAATCAAATTAGTGGATTATTTTAAACTCTCCAATTTAAGGTAGGAAAAATGGTTTGGCAAAGTTCTCGTTACCGTTGGGTAATTGTGGCTTCGCAGACCATCTTATGTGAAAAGCTTTCTCTTTCAAGGCTTTTAATCATAAGCGTAAATCTGGCCTCCAAAATATAGCAAAACTCTCTCACACCCACTTGGTAGGAATCTTGAGAGTTTTTGCCTCTTTCTTAGTGTGCTTTTCCCCCATTGAAGTTGCCTGAACATGCTTGGCTTCATCTTCTGCCATTGCAGATGCCGTGGGAATTGATGATTTTCTTTTGTTAGTGCTTTGTTACCAGTCTGTGCTTCACCTTTGCTTCTGCACTTTCATGGATACCTCAGAGTTGCCTGGTGAGAATGCAGCTCAGCGTCCCATTCTGCCACTTTTACTTCTTGTTTTCTGCCTCCCCCCCCCCTTTTTTTTTTTTTTTTTTGTTTTTAGGGGCATTTCAGGCAATGCCTTTTAGGGCCTGCACTACTGGTGCTGCTTACTATTGGGTGTTGGTTGTATCTGCTGGGCTTTCCTGCTGTTATACTTTGACTCTGTTCAATTCCTGGATAGCTTTGACGTTGCCATGTGGGGAAGATACTGTGCTCAGCACCTTATTGCTGCTATTTGTCTGAAAGCATAGCATAGGTTTCATGTCTTCTGTGTAATCTGTCATCATCCACAGCTCCTGTCAACCTTGTCACGTGCATACTTTGTGTTCAGTGTCTTGTAGTGAGCCTTGCCCACGTGACTCATTGTGAACCGAAGGACTGTGGTAGTGTTTGATCCACTGATACATTTCTGGAACCCAGGAACGCTTGTGCAAAAAGGGGACTGCTCAGCAGCTTGATGTCTGAGTTCAGAGTGTAACGTAGTCCATGGGATGCAGGGACAGAAACCGAAAGTCTCATTCCCTCTGTATGGTCAGCAATAAGCACTGGAATGAGTTGGCTTATGTGACTGATGTGAAGGCTTCTTCTGGCATCACTGTCAGCAAATGGTGCTGTTTCTTCAGATATACCACCTCCTTGGAGATGGAGTGCTTAGATTTGTTGAGGCTGTGGTACAGAGCAAGTGAAATTGAAGTGTTCTGGGCAGTTTTGTAGCATGTAAGCAAGTTCTCAGAAGACTGACTGGATTCATTGTAGTCCTTTTGCTAGTGCCGGCTGATCTCCATACTGATAGAAACTCCCATTTTGTTCTGAAAGGTGGTGGGAAGCCAGAAATGAGAAGGCTACTGACTGTAGGCTAGAAAGCATGCAAGAGAAACTAACACGTGCCACTTAAATCCATATGTGAGTTTCTTTGCTGATAGTAGGAATATGTTGCCCTTGTGCTGTGAGCACTTCTATCAGAAATGTCTACCTTGCCTTGTGTGCTTTGACAGCTGTTATCACTGCCTGGCGCTCCTGCAGTAACACTGGTTTGAAATACCTACTTTGGGACTTGATTGAAAGGGCACTGATTTCTTAATGACTTGTGGGTTTTGATTGCTCGCCGTGAATCTGTAGCGGTTTAAGGGCCTTCTTGGTGTCAGGTGGGTTTCCACCCCAGTCTGGCAGTCTCCTTGTGTCATGCAGATTAGCTGTCAAAGGCAAACTTAGCAGAAGTGTTTGTAGGGTCCAAAACTGTGGAAGCAATGCACCACATACAAGGAAAAGCTGACATGGTGATCTTTGCAGTCACTCTTAAAGCAGAGGGTACAGTTCATGTGACTAAATCTAGGTGAGCTGGGCTGCTGCTACAAAAAATGGACCAGTTCCATCTGCTGGCTTTCCTCACCCACTTTCTTACTACAGATCTAATGGAGCCATGGTGAGTTGGCCGGTTTCTTCACTCTACAAAGACTCATTTTGACATTCAGTGGCAGTACAGTTCGTAGTGGGAATTGTTATATGCCTTTGCATGCAGACACTATTTCGGCTTAACATTTAGTACCTACTTGGATGTTGTGCTTCAGAGGTACCTTCCATTTTTTGTAATCTCAGATGGCAGGAGCATCTATTTCACTTTCCTTTATTAGTGAGATGCACTAATAATGCCATTAACAGCATCATGTGAAATCACCCTGTTCTAACACTTACTGCTTGCTGATCCTGATGAGCTCTTAGGTCAGTCTTTGTCTGTTCTGTTCTGTCCCAGCTTCTCTTTGTCTGTGATTACGCACCGTAGTCTCTAAGGTTTATGAATCAGGTAGGGAAACCTTTGCAGGACTGTTCTGCCTCCTTCCCCTTCACACTACCAGCTTTGTTTTTTTAGTAAGAAATCTTCATGTGTGCCTTCAATGATAAAAAATTGCAGGGCTAGCAATGGCACTGGAAAGCCAGCCAGTTCTATGTGTTTTTATCACCTCTATCTTAAGCTGTTCTCTTGGCTCTTGTGTGGATGTATTTGCTATGATTGTCACGTACCCAGAGCTGTCTGCCCTCACCTTGTCAGTGTTTGGTGTGGCCATAGGTAGTTCTCTATGGCAGGCTGTAAGAGAGCAGTACATGTAAAGGACTGGAATGGATTGTAACGTGTGCCATGTGCACACAAAGTCCTATTTTTCTGTACGGTCCTTTGAGACTGTTTCAGTCTTGTATCTGAAGTCTTCTGCCTCCTGCCACACTCCTAAGTGTGATTCCTTAGCTGAGCAGATAACTGAGCATTTTTCTGTGTTCTTTTAATCTGGCTGGAGAAGACTTTGAAGTTTGTGCTCTGGAAAAGGCTTGGGAAAAAAAGAGGGGAAAGTGGCAAACCATGTCAGAGTGGTGCTTCACTGGCATTATGATTCTGGCTTGTAGGTGCTCTGTTCTTGTATCATAACCCTTCCATTGCACATTCTTTGTGGTTGCCAATCTTTGCAAGTTAGTTTCATATGGAAAGAACAGGATGCTTTCTTATTTAAATTTTTGGGTGTAAAGAATGGGATAATCTCACAGCTATTTAGTTGTTCTGTTTTGATATGGAACTGTTGGTGTGTTGTGTTGCGAGAAGTTAATTAAGAATACAGCGTTTTTATGGCTTTCTGCTTCCTGCTGGTGGGTCTGCATCAAATCCACTTTGCCAAGGAGCTCTGTTAGCCTGCACCAGGGCTCTTGGGTTGGATGAGAGCAAGGCATCTTAGCAGCTGGAAGTACCCACTTGCTTGACGAGGGGGAATTTTGAAAGAACGAGCTCTTCAGAGGCAGGTTAATATTGTCTTGTGCAGAAGGATGAGCAAGTCTTTCTCAATACACAAATGGCACTGCCCTTTTGCAGTGTTATATCTGAAATCATGTAAATAAGTCTTTCTGAGTAAATACCAGTGATGGTTTGAAAGACGAGCTGTTCTTGTATTCAGATGGCTGCTGACCACTTTCCAGGTGGTGTTGTGAATGGCTGGGTATGGAGTGGTCTGTTCTCAGGGGACATGAAGTGGGGTTTGGTTCTGGGACTCGCTCTGTGTCGGAGGCTGCATCTGTTGGAGTAGAAGTTCTTGTCCATCTGCTACCAGGTTTTAAATGCTGAAGAACTTGGACAGAACTACATTCTTTTGCATTCTCTCATTTTGAAACTTCAAAAAATATTGATTGTATTGAAAAATATTGCATCATTGAAGATGAATCCTTAGAATGTACCAGAAAGCAGAACTTTTAGCAGAGCATTTTCTTCAACAGATGGGCTAGCTGATTTTACCAGTTTGATACAGCTCTTTAGTGGAAACTCTCATTCCATCTCTGGTGCTTTGCCTTGATGAAGAATATTTAAGTGGAGCTATGGAGTCTCCTCTTGAAATCTCTGTGAAACCTGAATATTTGCTAACCTTTTATATATTTACAGAATTCTAAAAAGTTATGGTCTTATCTGTGTTGATAGTTGAGAGATGGTTTTCAGAAAAGAAGAAGAAAATAAATCACCTTTAAAACCCCTTAGTACTGGAGTTGTGCAGTTTGGATTCAGTGTTGTATGAAACATTTTGAATATATTTCTTATGCTGCTCAGCTTTTCTGACTTGCATGCTGGTTTTACAGTAGTCTTTCTCCATTAGTATTTGGAACAAGTCATCCTCCAACCTCTGTGAAATTCACTGTAATTGACACTTCCTTCTTAGCAATTGCTGAAATAATGAGTGGTATTGTAGGTCCTTGTCTAGATCTGAAGTTTTTGAAGATGCAGTGGAAGACCTCTTACTGAGCATCCATGAAATGACCTTTCTTCAAAAGTGATGCTGAACTATTTCCATAGTTAAGAACTTAAAAAAACAAAGCCAGAAAAACCCTTCACTGTGTATTCCCAAATTCCAAATGCTAAGCTTTACAGCCTAGTTGGTGGGCGTAGCTGTGTCATACAGTAAACTTTTTAATCACCTTTGTTTTAGCTGCCTTGGATTAAATACCAAAGTGGCACCAAGTGAACGCTATCTCTGCAGACGTTGGAACTTCTTTTCTTGATGAATTTGTTAGACACTGTAATATTCCCTTATCTATGTATCCTAAACAGTAATCTTTTTCTACTTCGTTACTTGCAGTATACTTTGCAAGGAGTCTTGTGATATGAATTTTAAGTGTTTTTTTCTAAATCCTACTGTGTTTTCACAGCTTTGTGGCCAGGAAAGTTATTTTGATTGTTTTCTGGCTATGCTTATTGTGGGAAAAATACTGGCTATTCCATGAAGCTCAGTTTAATTGTGTAGGTCTGTTCTGGGAAGGACTGGGTGTAGAAAATCGGAAGAAACAACCAAACAACAAAACTGTTTTGTTTTTAGAAACATTTTCTGGAAAGCACGTATTGATACTAGTTGTCTCTTCCTGAAAGGGATACTTCAGTGAAGGCTTAAAAATTAAGGTGGTGCTTTCTCATCAGTGTTTTAATTCTTGTTAATAACAGTTGTCTAATTCTGTTGGCAGACTATGGAATAGTTTTTTCCCTCCTTTCCCTTCAAATTTCCCAAGTTGGGAGATCATGTTCTTTCAAAATAAGGCATTGCAGTAAAGACAAGTAGAATGGCCGTCTCCAATTTAGGCTTGATGAGGTGTAGGAATGACTTTTATGATGACTAATTGGGGTAGTTTTCAATAATAAATGATAGAGGAATTCCACTGGAACATAGCGAGTGAATTTTTGATAGTTAAATGAACAATAAAAAAGAATTGATAAACAAGGCTTTTACTCAAGAAGAAACCTTCTGCTGCTGCTTGCATTGACCTTATAAAATTTCTTGTTTTCCAGATTTTGGATCGCTATTTGATCTGGAACATGACTTGCCAGATGAACTGATCAGCTCCACAGAACTGGGACTCACCAATGGTGGTGACATTAATCAGCTGCAGACCAGCCTTGGCCTGGCACAAGATGCTGCCTCTAAACACAAGCAGCTGTCAGAACTTTTACGGGCTGGTAGCTCCCCAAATCTCAATATGGGGGTCGGTGGCCCTGGGCAGGGCATGGCCGGCCAAACTCCACAAAATAGCCCTGGAATGGGAATGTTGAACAGCATGGTGAAGAGCCCCATGGCGCAGGCTGGGTTGACTTCTCCCAGTATGGCGATGGCTACAAGCGGACCAAATCAGGGTCCTTCAGCCCAATCTACAGCGGGAATGATGCCAACAGTAAACAGTCCAGTTAACCAGCCTGGCATGGGAATGAACACAGGGATGAATGCTGGCATGAATCCTGGGATGTTGGCAGCAGGCAATGGACAGGGGGTGATGCAGGGGCAAGTCATGAACGGTTCGATTGGAGCAGGCAGAGGGCGACCAAATATGCCATACCCAAACCCAGGAATGGGAACTGCTGGTAACTTATTGGCTGAGACACTGCAGCAAGGCTCCCCGCAGATGGGGGGACAGGCTGGACTGAGGGGGCCACAGCCTGGAGCCATGAACAAGGTAAGGCAAGCTAAGCTTGACTTTAGTACCCTTTTTTCACATCATTTTATTTCATCTGCAGTAGAGATTCTGTGGAATAGGATTTTTTTGTCTTTTAAGAGTCCTGAATCTTGTGCTAAATAATTAATATACTGCCAAAGTTGTATTTATGGCAATCAGGAGAAACAAGAAGTTACTCAGCAAGTATGGTTTTTCCTAGGTTAAGTGATGGTGTTTTGTTGTTTTAATTCTGTGGCAGCATAGATCGTCAATGTTAATGCAAACTTAACTTCATAGTATTTAATCTATTTTGTGCTTTTGTCCACAATTGTATCTTCTCATCTAGTTTGGTGAGTGTGATGGGAACAAAATGGGGTCTTCTAGAAGTTGTGATGCTTTTCTGTGTGACACTTAATGAGAGTATTTGCTGCCTGTGATCAGATGAGTATTGGTTTGAGCTGCAGCAGGTGAGAAGAAGCAAATACGAGTTGGAATGGGCTGATGTGCTGGATGGTTTAGGACATATGCTGGATTTAAAGAAAAATACATGCTTCAGTTACTGGAGAAAGAATGCTTGTGTGAATACCTCCAAACAAGAGTTGGGTTCCTAACAGCTGTCCAGTTGCACCCAGCTCTAGTTTTTAGTTTGGAAAGGTTTTGCCTACCTTTTTCTAAATTGGAAAGCTGAAAAAATATATTGAGGGGGAAAGGGGGAATGGATGTGCTTTTGTAATGTAAGAGATTTGAATGAAGCAGTTGTGTAATTGCTCTGGAAAAGTGAGAGAAGACCAAATGATTTAAGTTACAAGTTTAAAATTTGTCTTAGCTTGCACAAATAGCTTCACTAGCATAGGGAAACAGATGAATATTGCATAAGTTTCTGAGTTTTGATTAAAAAGCCTCAAAAATATGTAAACGTTTCATTTCATTTGATGGGGCTATTTTGTGTTTATTGGTTAATGAGTGGAAACTGTTTTTAGAAGGACTGATTTCTGCTGTGTTGATGATTTTGCTATGTTTTAATGTACTAAATAAAATGTTAATGTCTTATGAGCATTATTAAAATCTTTCTTGATCTTAGCTGCTTGCTTGAGCTCAGTGTGCTGCTAACTGTGGTTCTGATAGCTGTGACTGGTAACATGTTAATTTTGTGGTCTGTTCAGTTCATGTAGCTTTGCTTGATAAATGCTTTGCTGCAAAGTCCCATTGCTACAGTAGATGTAATTCATAGTGGAAAGAAATACTTGGTGTTTTTGTATTGGAATTAGTTGATTGTTGACTTTATTATATTTTGATTAAAACAAAAAACCTGTATTCAGAGGTCCAAAATTAATGCACCGAGTTTCAGGCTGAAATGTAACATCTTAATCCTTATTTATTGTACCTAAAGTGGAGCTTTAAACTGTTAAAACAACAACGAAACACCATGTTCTTTATCTAGGAGATATCAAGGAAGGCCACAAAATTGAGTTTTTGGCTGAAATAGTTCAAAATGAAGCCGTCTTCATTGCTTCTTGTGCCTTGTGCACATTCTTCCTGCCTTGTGCTTTACATCTAAAGTAAGCAGCACCTTGTGCTTTGGGGAATCTCTACACCAATGCAGAACTTCTGCTTTTTTGCTTGTAGTCTCAGCCTGATTTAAATAGAAAAAAGAGAGATGAAAAAGGGGGGGGGGATAAGCTGAAGGTAAAGTTCTGTAATTGTTGAGAAAACCCTTGGAGACTCGTAGGGTGAGCTCAGCAGGCACAGCCCGCGTAAAGCAGCCCGGGCTGCCGGATGAGAAAGGCACGGTCTGAAATGGAGGCTGAAATTCCAGAATGCCTTCAATTGGTTTGGCTGCTGGCAGGGAGCCTGTGTTTCACTTCGTGCAGCGGAGTTAGCGCAGTCTGACAACAGGCATGTCGGACCGCTTCATCTCCCCACCCATCTGCTTTTGTTTTTCCCCCACCTACAAATCTTCACAAAGTGGATGAAAACACAGGACCCTAAGCAGTTGTTTTCAAAAGCTTTTTTTTTTTTTTCTTTTTTTTTTTTTAAACTGATAAATTTAGCACGGCGTCGCTGCTAACGTGGGAGTTTGTGGAGTAACTTTCATACGTTTCCTTCATCGCTGTGAAAATGGGCATTATTTCAGAGCTGTCCTTTAGTAGGAGGGGGAAAAAAAATAGGCAAAACGTTTGGGCCGCATTCAGCGATGTTGTGTTGGCTTTGCAGAGTTGGCCCTTCATGTGGTGGGAGGTTGCTTCTGGGAGTTGTCCTTCAGTAAGACAGAGGTGTGTCATCCACCGTGGCTTTTACAGACAGTACCGTATGTTTGGTGCTATGCTAACTTACTGGGAGGGAGGAGGTTGTGCTCTTCTAATGGTAAAGATGAGCTCCCAGTGGTCCTGGATTTTAGCAGCAGGGTGGTCATGCTTTGTTCTGCTGTTCTGTGGAGCTGCTGAAATGTTTTCTTCCTCTCCTTAGCAGCTGGTGGCAGTGGGACGCTCGCTCTGCATGGTAGGCATGTTCCTCACTTTCCTAGTTGTGTAACTTCTGTTGTTGTTTGGTGGATTTATTTATTTATTTATTTATTTTTGTGCTTGAAATCCCAAATGCCCGTAACCGATTGATCTGAGGTCAGCAGATACACAAAAACTTGAATTGTCCTCATCAGCCACTTGTAGCGTGGTCCCATGCTGTAGCTTGTATGTATGTTGTAAGCCATTTCTGGAGTGCAAACAGGCATTCCTGTCTCTGTAGCAGTGGTGCTAATGTGGGAAAGGAATCCAGGCTTGAAACTCACCTGGTCATTGGAATAAAAAAAAAAAAAGTTGTAATTTGAATGAGTTTTCTGATGCACATAAGGGTAGTGAAGCACCGGAACAGGCTGCCCAAGGAGGCTGTGGATGCCCCATCCCTGGAGGCATTCAAGGCCAGGCTGGATGTGGCTCTGGGCAGCCTGGTCTGCTGGTTGGAGACACTGCACATAGCAGGGGGTTGGAACTGGCTGATCATTGCGATCCTTTTCAACCCAGGCCATTCTGTGATTCTATGATGCACGTTAAGAGCACCTGAAGTTAGGGGAGAGGATGGGCACAAGGAGAGGGCGCTGTGGTCAGGGCATGGGCCCTGCAGTCATTTTGGGGTGGCTTCCAAACACCTGGGAAGGTTCAGCCTGAAAGGAATGTTTGGAGAGGAAAGGATTTAGAACAAGTTTTGCTTTGTTGAATAGCTTTTTGTTTGATGGGTGCTTGATAGTGCACAGAGGACAGATACTCTTATTACTCTTAAAATAGAGTTTTGGAAACTATTTGTAATGCTTTGATTTTTTCACCATTCAGGCATTTTTTTTCAGGCATTTTATTTCACTGGCTAGCCTTCCAGTTCTGATTCAAGAGTAAACAGCAAACTTAAGCTCTGTAGTAAGTTAAGACGAAGTTCATCTTTTCTGTTTTGAAGCATTTTTCGTTTGGAAATATGTATAGTTAAAACCTTAGTGTGGCTTTTCCTCCTGGCTCCTGCAGTTCCCAGTTATTGATGAGTCTTACAGTCCAGCCTTTTGTTAGAAGGCCGTGCCCTTCACAAAGTGCACAGGTCCACCTGACTTTCAGGCCATTTACCTTGGGTCTCCCACTGATCCCCACAATGCTCTTTCATCAACAACAGGGACCTGAAGGCAATCCAGGTGAGTAGAGGAGCTGCTGGCTTTCCTGTTGGATCCGTTCCACTTGTGTGTGAGATTACTCTGAACATTTAGAAGTGGTGTTAATTCTTAGTAATGTGGCTTATTGTCTGAGTATATACAGAGCTCCCTCTTCTTATAACAGGAGGCACTATTCTGTTTTATCAGTGTGTAGCACTTGGATTAAGAATCAATTGCCATATTTTACAAAGACGATTATTTAGACCTTCCTTTAAATAAAACAGTCAGAAATGTCGTGTTGAAAGTTGCAGAGGCTGAAAATCATGACACTCTCCAAAATCTAGGTAAAGCAAATTTAAGTAAAGAAATTAAAAACCAATGTATGTGCATTAATGTTAGTATATTCATGTCACGCTTTGGGCAGCAGCAGATCAGTGTTCTTGGTTGCTTTATTTGCAGTAATCATTTGACTCGATGTGCGAGAGTACCCATAGCATTTAGATTCTGTGCTCCAAGTGTGCCCTGTGGTCAAGTACTAATTAATTGCAAGTGTAGATGTATGCCATGGTCCTTTGCTTTTTCTTCTTTGTAGCAGGTGGATAATTGCTCACTTTGTCCCAGTTTATGGGGAGAATGTGTTAGAGGAAGAAAGGAAGCAGGAAGGTTTTGTCTTTGGGGATCTAAGTTAGAGTGGATAGGGGAGTTTCTCACACAGATGGCAGTGAAATAATGCTTGTATCTTGCAGTAGATACCTTAAAACATAATGAGATCATCTGCAGAGAATAACCATCAGTAACAGTCCTTGGAAAGATTGTAGCAGATATCTCTGGCGCAATTTTGTTAGACTGTATGTGAGCTGTATCAGAGAGTTGAATGGCACCAGAAAGCGGTGTACGATAAATCAGTTACAAGATCTCCTCTTTAAGGAGCCAGCTGGAATTTAATAAAAATAACTTCCCGGTTTAGGAAAGTTAATTAACTTCTACTTGCAAATATGGAAAGATTACATCAGTGTGCTCTTAAACTAGTGCATGTACTACAGTTACCCCAATAGAGATGCATAGCTGATAGTGCAAATGTTGGGTTATTTCAACTGATGTTATAAAAACTCAACTGGTGGAGGCAGGAAAATCAAGCACAGTTGTTTTCTGCTGTGTGTAGGAATAAACATTTGAGATTACCTTTGCCACCTAGCAGCCATGCATCATTATCTGTTGCTTTTTATCCCTCTCCTTTATTGCAATTTGCCTCTGCTCTGCTGTGTGTGAAGGCCTCATGTGTGTGATGGAAGGAACCTGAGGCTGTGAGGAGAGAAAGAGAGGTGGATGGCAGGTGGAGTAGATGAAGAAGTGCAATGGGAAGAGCAGTGGAAGAAGGTAGGCCAGGAGTGCAGATTCTGAACTCGCTGACTTTGGGCCACAGTGCAGCCACATATGTTTTTACATGGTGTTGTAGAGGAAGCCTTGTGCCTATCTCATGCAGTGCCACCAGAACTGCCTTGCCTTGATTGGCACTTCAATGCTTGATGATGTACCTACCACTTGCCTCCAATAACTCACTAATTTGATGGTGAACTGTATGTCAGTCTTTCTGTGTTTGTTTTTTTTTTTTTCCAACTGATGCACTCTGAGCCTACTGGATTGTTTTTTAATCTTCCTTCTATGATTAGTTATTAGGTTGCTTGCTTCTTCCTGCTTGATGTTCTCCCCCCTCTATACACACACACTTCCCCTTCTTATCCATGTTTCACAGTCTGTCACATCAAATGACACTGGTGTACTCCCTCTTCCAGTGCCAGGGTCACTAATGAGACCCTGTGATCTCACTGTGAAGAAGCTGCCACCTGCCCCTTCCCTTGACTCAGCGTGGAGCTGTGTGCACGTTGTCTGTCTCACGTCAGTGGGTCAGTGACAGCAGGACTGGGGGCATCGCTGCAAAGCTTGGTTGTGGATCTGGCAGCTGTCAGTCTCACCCAGACCAAGGGATGGCTGCTTATTTGCTCCAGGAGACTGAAGCAGTTGGGGCTTTAAGACCCTTCTCAGGTGATGCTTGTGTGTGGTTTTTGGGATCACTTTGCAGTGCCTGCTCTCAGACCTGGCCATGTCCCCTTGTTGGAGGGGCTGATGTTGTACCCCAAGCAGTGCCAATGGCTCGTATTTGAAAATCTTTGTATTTTGTCAGCAGGATCAGAACATCTGATGCTTTGACATCAGTGGAAGAAGTCCCTCAGATTTCTGAAGCTGAGCATCTTGTTTTCACCCAATGACATCACAGTTTGAAAACGTGCTATCAGCCTTCAAATCTCAATTGTTTGGTTAGTTTTCTTAAAGTCTGGTAGCAGCATAAGGGTACAAGGTCTGTGGGGCAGTGTTAGCGATGGCTAGCATAATATATGCTCTAGCACATAGTATGTGCCCTGGTGAGAGCTAACTCCATGTTTTCTTAAGGAAATAATTCCCACAGTCTTATCCCGAGCTGTGAATCTTTTGCTCAGTTTTAGGCAGCAGCGGCAACAAGGAGATGTCCTCAAAGGTTCCAGTGCACTTGGCTCCCTGGAGCAGCGAAGGCTTGGGTCTCACCTGTCTCATTTTGGGCAGCAGCTGCCTGTCACCATGCATGCATTCATCACAGTTGAGACATGGCAGTGGCAGTGCTAAAGGAGACAGAGGAAGCATTTTTAGTTCTTTCTCATTGATGCACAACTTATCTGCCACGTGTAGAGGTTCTTTTCATTTCTCTCTAATGAATTATCACTGTGTGATTATAGTTACTGCTTGGAGTGGGGGGAAGTGGTTGCTATCAGGTATATGACCAGGGAATTTCCTCTAAGTGTCAGGTTTGTCAGTAAGGTTTGTGCTGCTTTTCCTGTTGCAATGGTTTGTTTCAGATTTACTTTACAAATGCGAGTTGAAGGCTGCAGTAATAGATTAGCAGAAATTAAAACCTGGAAAAAGGAAACTTTGGGTAATCACAGAGAACAGGTAATCTGTGGGCTCATAGTTACTTTTCTGTGTGGGTTGGAGAGACTTTGTGAGGAGCAGGAACAGGGTGCTTCTACTAGGGGAGGAGGATCTGAGAGCAATGGGAGTACTTGGACAGATGCATGCCATAGGAGTTTGTGTGCCCTTCTTGATTAAGTCTGGGTATTTTCATGGATCCAAACAAGCATCCAGTAGCCTGAACGCGGAGTCACACACTGATGTGAATTGAAATGTCACAGTTCTCTGAAGTACTTGTGTGCCTTTCTTACTGTGAGCTAAGGCTGCATGAGGATCTTGGCTGACTAATGGTGAGAGCTTGGTAGTCTTAACAAAAAACTCCAGTTTTCCTGGTCTTCCTGCCAGTTGTTTGGTCTCCGAAGACCAAATTTTCTGTGAAAACTGAAAGGGAATAGAATGGGAAGTCAGAGGGCAAACTACTTCACGGGCAGGATTGATCCTGTTCCTTAGATTCTAGACTGCTCCAAGGTAGCAAACTGTGTATTCTGTTATGCTAAAACTGGGGAGTATGCAAATAGTTGATACATAGTGTAGAAAGGAACAAACACTGTGTATCAGTCTGCTTCCATGGTATGGTTTGATAGCTTTGTTTTATTTGCAGCATTCCTGCTTGCTGTCTTGCTTGACCCCAAGTAGTGCTCGCTGCAAGCAAGTTGCAGTGCCTGTGTGCTTGTGGTGTTACCTGTGTCTGTAGTGTGTTCTTAAACTGAAAGCTGTTGTGTACTGAAAATGCAGATGAGAATTGTTATAGCCCTATGGAGAGGAGCTGTGGGGGTACTGACAGTTGAATGGGAAGTATTTGGGGTAAACCTTGATGATATGAATGGGGGGTGGTATTTGTCTCCTTTTGGTGGAAGCAGAAAATTCCTTCTCTAGTCCAATGTACAGATTTGTGATTCAGAAACTGATATGAGAAATCTGTTGAATTACGTGGTTATTGGGTTTTTTGGTGGTTTTTTTTTTTTTTTTTTTTTTTTTTTTGTTTTTTTTTTAAAGAGTCAGAGCAGTTCCAACCAAACTGACTTAAACACAGAAAGGCCAATCTATCAATGCTTATAGGAGCAATCAGATTGAGAAGATAATGATGTGTGATAGGTGTAAATACATGCACATGAGGGAGCAAGGGAAGCACGTGGATCAGGATTGCATTGCAGCTGTTTCATGGCTTCGATATCATTTTCTTCTCTGAAATATTTGTTTGCCTTTTGAATTGTGAACAACATTCTTATTTGAATGTCTTGCCATTTTCATTCCTAGATGGGAATGATGAGCAATCCCAGTCCTTATGGTCAGCCATATAGTCAGAATACTGGGCAGCAGATTGGAGCCAGTGGTCTTGGACCTCAGATGCAGAATAAGACTGGACTGCAAAATAGCTTACCACAGTTTCAAATGGACAAGAAGCCAGTTCCTGGGGCAGGAATGCCTAACATGGTAAGTAGAGTGAAAGATATCTTCAACAAATGCTGTGGCAAACTAAAGCAGAAGAATGTGCAGTGCTCAGATGCTGCCATGTTAGAAGTTTTGCAGCTGTGGATGCATGCTCTGAATCTACACATTACTTATTTGCTTAAGCTCCTAAAATGGCTGATACGGAGGAGAGAGCTGAGCTGTGCTCTATCTGTTAAGTTGCACCTTTACTTTTTACCCTTGAAACCCTATTAGCAGCCAAAATTACCTTTTGCTACCTGTGTGGAAACTTCTGCTCTCTTCTCCCATCCCTTCTCTTGTGTCTGGTTCACTGGGTTCCTTCTCAGTGTGGTTTTGTCTTGAGGATTGTTTTTCTGCTCGTACTTCTGATGCTTTTGGGAGAAGTAGTTCTTCTCAAATGTATTATTATATGTGGTAGTGTCTAGAAGTCCCAGTTGGGTGTTAATTCCTGTTGTGCTCTTATGTGAGCCTATGCAATGGTCCTCATGTTACTGTGGTAGCGCTATTGTTCCCTCATTCCTCTCAACACTGAGACTGCAGCAAGGCTTGGAGAAAGGGGAAGTGAATGGTGGAAAAAGTGGATGTCCCAAGCTTATAAATTACAAGCATTGGATTCACTAGCTTAAATTTAGCAGTAGTGCCGAGTGCTGTAGAAGAGCAAGGGCTGAATGAGTTTGCTTCCTTATTCTAAGAGCCTGAATTGTTTAGGATGAAGACGTGCAAAGTGTCCCACTATTGTTGGGTTGGGTTATTGGTTTTTTTTTTTTTTTTTTTTTTTTTTGGTCATATGTATATTCTTGTTTGTGAAACAAAATGGTGCTTCTGAATTTAGCTTGTGTTTGTCACTGCTTCGGATCTTAGATTGTTTATCTCTTGGGACTCAGTCCTTGACCTAAGTAATTTGCTGAAAAACACTCCCAGGTAAATTTGTATCTCTGAATTAAAGAAAGGGTGATTCCTTGGGTTTTATTTGTTTATGAAGTTGAGCATGAAACCATAGAATCCTAGTACTTCCAGTTGGTTATATTAACAAATAAAGAACTTGCCAAAACTTACTGTCGAGCTTCTGTTCAATTCAGAGCATGTAACTCTTTTGAAGTTGAGTTGCTACCCAGCTGGACCTGGGAATGAAGAGTTGCTGCTATCTCTCTCGTCATTTAGAATGACAGACTGCAAAAAGCCAGCTATGGTTGTACTGGAGCTTAGAAAAGCCCTGAAAGGACTGAATAACTGGTAGAGTCTCGTGTAAAATGAAAGGTTAATACTGCTATGGAAGAACTGGAGTTTAGGAATGCAGGTAGTTGAGCTCTAAAATAACTGGAAATCTTCATGAATGTTCCTTAAAACATTCTATAAGTGAAGAGCCTGTTACAAACTGAAGGCTTTGAAGTAAAACAAGCAACACAGAGTTGCCTCTTTTTTTTTTTTTTGTTTTTGTTTTTGTGGAGTGCTTGTCACAATTCATCTAGAAGAAAGAGGAAGTCTGAAGAAATAAACGTCAGTATGGAAGAAGTAGTAGGTGTTGCCATACTTGACTTTAGTTCTCTGACATGCATTATGCTGAAGTGCTTCATCTTTAGCAGAGACTGGTAGGTGCTTTTCCTGCATGTATATGTGCTAGCTTCCTGATGGAAAAAGGTTTCCTTAAGTTCCCTTTCATTCTCCTGTTCTAGAAATGATCGGTTGAAGTGCTTGGTAGAAGCAGGGGGAAATTTTTTTTCCTTCCAATTTTTGCCTTCCACTTAGGCAAGAATTATGGATGCAACTTTGTAGCTTTCAAAAGATGATTTGAGGCCCAAGTAGTCTTAATACTTCCTAGTTGGGCTAGCAGGAAACACTAAGCTGTGAGCATGTGCAAAGTGAAGTTCTGCTGGTCCGTTATAAGGCAAGAGCTAGAAATAGAGAGGGTATGACATGAGGAGGACGTTGTGGTTGGCAAGTGAAGTACTGCCAGCACTGTTATTAGGTGATGTTTAATATGGATCATCCAGAACTACAGGTAGGTGGGATATTCCCTTGATCACACAATGTAGCAATTCTTCATATATTTGTTTGTTTTTGGTGTTTCCGTGGCAAATGGGCAATTTTTAAATAGATTTATTTCTGGACACTTCCTTTCTCCTTCGTTCAGGGTCAGCAGCAGGCTCCTCAAGTTCAGCAAGCTGGGATGGGGCCAGCAGCTTCACAAGGAATGGGGTCTGGAGCTCCAACAGCAGATCCAGAGAAACGCAAGCTCATTCAGCAGCAACTAGTTCTCCTCTTACACGCTCACAAGTGTCAACGGCGAGAACAGGCCAACGGCGAGGTGCGGCAGTGCAACCTCCCTCACTGCCGAACCATGAAGAATGTCCTGAACCACATGACACATTGTCAGGCTGGCAAATCTTGCCAGGGTAAGTGGGGGAGGAGTGGTTATATAGATGTGGTCAACCTCTGCAAGACCAGAAGGGCGTATGGTAAAAGATGGAGAACAAGTGGGTGGCTTGGGAAACTGAATTTTTTTTGACCTGTCTGTCCCCTTAGGGATTCAAGTTATAACCTCCTCCTCGGTTTTTAAAAGTTTGGTCAAGTTAAGGCAAGATTACAGAAAGAAACAAATGAAAGTGTTTTGCTTATCTTGCAAACTCATTGCAGTACCTTTTGGATGCTGTCTTCTGATAATAGCAGGCACAAAGGAGAAATATGTAAGCAGGAGTCTATTTCCCCTAAATGGAAGGGACAAATCTTAAGCAACAGCTAGCCCAGAATTAAGGTGGTTCTGGCTCCAATGAACTCCTAATCTATCCTAGAAACCAAGGGAGATGTATGCTCTTTTTGGTAGCCTAGTTGTGCCTGGGTTGTGCCAGTTGCTGGCATCTTAATTGCTTGATTCCATGTGCCTAACTCCTTATGTATATGGTGTTGTTCTCAGAACTAGGCTTAGAAATATAAGATAGAGCTTCCAAGGAAATTTAATTAAGCCAATCTAGCTACATATTTAGAGCTAGATAATACTGAACTATGTCAATTAATCCTTTACTGTGCTGTGAAATCGATGTGTGCCCTGAGAGGAATAGTTACTCCCTACCTAGTTTGTATTGGCTGTGTGGAGGTGCTGGCATTAATTTGTAAAGGTTTCTCATTCCCTTTTTTTTCTCAGTGGCACATTGCGCATCTTCTCGACAAATCATCTCGCACTGGAAGAACTGTACAAGACATGACTGTCCTGTATGTTTGCCACTCAAAAATGCTGGGGACAAAAGAAACCAACAATGTAAGTCTGTTGGGAAGCTCTGCATGTTGGGTAAACTATAAAATGCATGTTGGGAGTTGTTTGTACAACAACTTTGTTTGGTCTTCTTTGACCTGGGAATAGATAGTACAGTTGTCATCATGCTTTGGAGTGGCAGAATATTTTTCTGCAGCTGATAGCCAGTTTTTGTGGAACCTTTTTAACTTTTCTAGCAGGAGAGTAGTAAGGGTGGACAAGAACTCTAGTGCTCTCAACCAGTTGATTTGCTTTTCTCTGCCACTTTTTGGAGCTGATGATCTTCTGGAGACAGACACGCACGGAGAGGGTTGTGCCATTTCAGCATTGATGTTCTGTCTTCTCCTGTTTTTCTTCTTCCCCTTTCTGAGTCCTTGGTCTTCCTGCCAAAATTTGCATGACTTCTGTCCTTTTGTTAACTGTATCCTCATGGTTCTTAATGTTATTTTGGGCTCTTTGCATGACATGAACTGGGATATTTCTTGTTCTAAGAAAATAACAAATCATGGCTGTTGAAGAGCTGAACCCTTCTGCTTTTAAACTCTGTGACGTGTGCCTCTGTTCTCAGTATTGAGCAAACAATGTCCTAAATACTTAAGGATTTTTTTTCAGCAGCTCAGAAGGAAAACAACGTTATTGAAATGACTGCTTGGGCCAAAATTCATTCTCTGTTTTCACAATGGCTTTTCCAGACCTGGCATCTTACTTGCATAGTCCTAGAAGGAGACATTTTGGTTCTGAACAACCGGTAGTCTCCTTCCTCTTTTTGTAGACCTCTTTGACTACCTCCCACTGTCCTTACTAACTTTGGTGCATCTCTTCCAGCACTACTGGGTGGAGCTGCAGTAGGACTTGCAAACGCCGGCTCCGTGGGTGTGGGGCAGCAGACTACACCCAGCATAAGCACTACCAGTCAGATAGACCCCAGCTCCATCGAGAGAGCCTATGCAGCCCTTGGACTAACCTATCAAGGGAACCAGATGCAGACGCAGTCTCAGGCTCAAGTGAAGAATCAGCAACAAGGACAGTCACCCCAGGGTCTGCGCCCAATGAATCCTATGAGTAAGTTTAACACTGACAATTGATTAAATACAAACTACAGGCAATTCTCCTGCACTATATCTGATGGAAATTTTGTTACCTACTACCTAATTACAGATAGTTAATGTGCAAAAGGTGTGAGTTTGCAGTGTTTTAGACATGGAATATCAACCTGCTCAGTGGAACAGGGGACTTTAGGGGGCCCAAATGCCTTCTCTTGGAAAACAAGACTTTCTGGGGAAAGCATGTTTTTTGGAAAAAATATTTTTGGGGAAAGGAACTAATTTTTCCAAAGCATATTATTTAATGTTGTCTTGCAGCTTTATAATGATATTGTTATGTCAGTGTCAGGAGTTTTTTGAGTTTTTAATTGGAAATGCACGCATTAGAATGCCTGCATTCCAAGATGCTTCCTTGTCACTTGAACAGTAGCATTTCGTGTTTGTTTCTCAGATCTGCAATGTTAGTTTTAACAAATGAAAAGCAGTACGTTCCTCTCTCTCTGAATTCTGTCATATAGACTCATGTAACTGTAAACTGCATGGCTTATTGTAAAATCACACAAGATTGCATAGGAATTTAATTGATGTGTGTTTAATTGTGCCCTGGCTATCACTGGTGTCAAAGTAACCTTTAACCAGACATAGAAACCTCCTTCCAGACATAGATGCCTATTCCTTTTTACTGGGTACTCCTTTTAGCACTAATAAAAAGAAAAGTCAAATAGATGGGTTAAAAAGCTCTTGAAGATTGAAGAAGTGAAGCTTACCATAGAAAGGATAAGCTTGGAGAGTGTAAACTTTTCACTTGTTTCATTGTTAGGCATGGAGAATTAAAAAGGCTGAGGTAGGAGTCATGCAATCATAGAATGGTTTGGGTTGGAAGGGACCTTTAAGATCATCTAGTTCCAACCACTGTGCTACAGGCAGGGGTGCCTTCCACTAGATCAGGTTGCTCAAAGCCCCATCCAGCCTGGCCTTGGAAGCCTCCAGGAAGGAGGCATCCACAGCCTCTGTGGACATCAGCTTATGAACTGTGTGACAGCTGGGCATGTTTTGGGCAAAAATCAGGATTTGGTGAGGGCTTTGATCTGAAGAGATGCAGCCCTAAGTAGATGGACAAATTGTTTCTGGCAGTTGGAAGAGAGAGGTAAAGCAAAGATTTGTAGTTGTCTTCAACACCACCTTGCTCTCAGGTGGCAAAGTGGGTCTGGAAAGGATTTATAAAATAAAAATAAATAAATTAAAAAAAAAAAAAAAAAGAATAGAGTGAGGGGAGGAACTAGAGGCAGCTATATGAAAAGGCTGTTAAACTGTTGGTTGTGCTCTTAAAGAAAGGTATGTGTAAGAAATACTCCTGAAGTACAGATTTGATAGGATTTGGGTGTCCTGAACATGTATAAAGAACTGACAATGGCTTCCATACTACTCAGCTTCACTAAATCATCTATTCAGAAGTTCCAGTCTGAAATAGGCTGCATTTCTCTTGAATCTTAACTGGTGTGTGTGGGCACTTTTTTATGGCAATTGAGGTTTGCTGTGATTCAGAAGAGATGGTGGTAGATAAATTACTAGAGCCTTTTCCTATAAAGGATTGCCAGTTTTCTTTTTTTTTTTTTTAATACCTGCACTGGATTAGTTGTAGGATCCTTAGCTGTGTAACAGGTGAGAGTGAACCTTGTCAGGTACAGGTTGTAGGTTGTAGCTGAATCTTTTGTTTCGAATCCTTTGTGTATATGTCATCTAAGCCTCTGAATCACAGAAGGAGCTTCTAAGGTAACAACAGAATTTGTAACACAGAACCTTCTGCAGGAGAATATTCTGGTAGATACTATTGCAGAAAATGGAAATTGCTTGTTGCTGAAAATTGCTGAAAAGTTCAGGAAGATGAGCAGAAAATTAGTATTGCTGATGTTTCACTTGGAGGACACTGTGCTGTGCCTTGGACTTCAATTTGGTAAAAAGAAGAGGGTAAATAGTAAAGAGTAATTAAAGTACTTGCATTTTGTGAAAGGAGTTTAAAGTCTAGACCTCTGTTATTGCTGAACAGCTGCTAATCATGCACAGTAGCTATGCAGTTCATTTCACACTACTTACTTTTTCTAGGTGCAAATCCAATGGGGGTAAATGGAGGAGTAGGAGTTCAAACCCCCAGTCTGCTGCCTGACTCAATGTTACATTCAACCATGAATTCCCAAAAGTAAGTTGACTAACTCTTTGCAACCCAGTGATTTGATTCAGCTACAGCTGCTAATGATTGCTCGTAACAAATGAGATGAACATGAAAAAGGTGTATATTAAAATCTTGTGTGCTTATACTTGAGAGGGTCAGAGCTGATTGTAGCTGCTAAGGACAGTTGAAAAAGAAGCCTTGTAGTTGCTATATCTTTGTTTTTATCCTTTCTAGAGATCTGTGTGTCCATTTTAACTTTTGCACTAAATGCTTGCAAACTGATTTTGTTAAGCCACAGAGGTTACAGACGTTATCTGGGTTAGTAACTGGGCAGATCTGAAGCACCCACTGCTGCATTTACTAAGAGAGATGGCATACCACAAGTCTGCTGTTGGTCTGCAATGGGGCTAAGGGGCAACTTATTCACTGAGGTGTAAAAATGATCCTTGTGCTTAATAGTCTCATGGCACTTTTTGGATAAACAGTGGGATAAATTCCACTGATTGTTGTCTCTCCCTCTGCATTTTGTAGCTTTTGTTCCCGTTTTCAAAATCCTTGGATAGCACAGCTTGTACTCTTCTATGGCCCTCTTTAATCCTGGGAGGGGTGCGTTGTTTTGGTGTCTGTGCTGCTGTTTCTGCACAGTTTGTCCATTGATTAGGGAATGGCTGAACTAGCACTTTGTACTAACATTATTCTAAAAGAGGCTCTGACTGTAAGATGACTAAGCTTGGGCTGGGCTTCCATCCTCAAATTCTTACTCTGTTTTTGAAGCTCCATGATGAGTGAAAGCGCCAATGTTGCTAGTCTGGGGGCTATGCCAACAGCTCAGCCATCCAATACAGGAATTCGAAAGCAGTGGCATGAAGATATTACTCAGGATCTCCGAAATCATCTTGTTCATAAATTGTGAGTACCTAATAACAAACAAGGGGCTGGGATGTGGAGCATATAAGGGTCAGTGAGAAGGCAAGGCAAGAAGCATGATGGAGATGTTCTTGCTTTTCTTCTCCTTCGTGAAGATGGATGTGCTGCTTTGGGGTTATTGTCTTGGAAATGTTCCATTCCATACTCAACCCATCAACACACCAGGAGCATTGCTTGGGGACAGCAGCAGTGCCTCAATCCCTCAAAAATTTGCTTACTGCGTTGTGTTCCCATCAGTTGGAGTTGGTGCTGAGGTGCTAAGGTCCAGGTTTGGAGACATCCTAATAGCTGGCATGCTTTTTCTTCAGAGTCCAAGCCATATTTCCTACACCTGACCCTGCAGCATTGAAGGATCGGCGTATGGAGAATCTGGTGGCATATGCCCGGAAAGTGGAAGGCGATATGTATGAATCAGCAAATAGCAGGGTGAGATGCTGTCCTCTGTCATCTGGTTTCATCTCTCTAATCCTACCTGGTAGTGGTTGGAGAGGAAGTGGGGTGGAAAGCAGAGTGTCCCAGGGCTGCTGGCTTGAGTCTAGGAACCAGCCAGCTTGCAGGTGTGCTGGGAATTGGGGTGGTGCCTGTTGTGCAGTGCTGTGCCTGAAACGTTCTGGATGAGAAGAAAAACTTTATGTGGTGCCCTGATGGTTGCCAAAAATGCTCTGACCAATGCCTGTGTTTGCCCACCAACCTCCCTGGCAACCCTGCAGAGGGGAAGCTTCCTTCCTTCTAAGCTGGAATGTGCATGTAGAAGGATGTCAATGTGACCTGTTGCCTTATTTTAACATGTCTCCTTCCCTTTCCTGGATCATATTGCTCTCCCAACAGGCAGAGTATTATCACTTGCTAGCTGAGAAGATCTATAAGATTCAGAAGGAGCTGGAGGAAAAGCGAAGAACCAGGCTGCAGAAGCAAAATATGATACCAAGTGCTCCGGGCATGCCACAGGCTCCTGTGAATCAAGGGCCCAACATGGGACAGCCTCAGCCAGGGATGTCTGCAAGTAAGAACAGTTGGGTTAGTTACTGCTTGGTGTGGGTCAAGTATATAATGTTTTGCAGAGTTACACTGAACTTATTCATCTCTGCTTAGGAGTACTTGCAAAATCTTTGCCTTGCTTATTTGTTAGTTAATGACCATGGATTATCTAAAATTATTTGTGGGCCGTAATATTATGGGCCAATAATATTGAAGCATCCTAACCCTTTATGCTAGATTAGAGGAGATGGAGGACATTGTAGAACTTCAGTCTCATTAGTCTCACCTCTAGAATTGATTGATAGTAACTGAAGTTACCTTTAACAAACAAGTTTTAGTAGTATGTAACTGTCTGGTGTTTAAAATGATTATTATAGCTGCTGAGCAGGAGTTCTGATAATTGAAGTGTTTCCCCAATTTATATTACTTATGCTTTTGAAAGTTTAGATAGTGCTTGCCCTATGCCATATTTATTTATCCTGCTTGGTGTTCTGTTTTGGCTTGGGTTTTTGAACAGATAACTCTTACAGTGTACAGTAACAACCAGATTTCAGTATTTTTCCCCGTGTAGCTGTCTTGTGTTTCACAGTAGTTCTGTTACTTGACACTCCTAATTCTAAATAGATTATTATTATTATTATTATATTTCCTTATAATCAGGCAGTTGCTTATTAGAGTAAAAATGACTTTGGAAAGGAGCTAATGATCAAAATTGTAATGCTACTGAAGACTGTTATCTGTTTACAGCATTAGGAAGTTATGAGACACAGTAGGCTTTGCCAGGTAATAGGTGAAAACAAGTAACACTTATTCTTGCACTTGATATTTCTCCTCCATTCATTCATTACTGCGTGTTTTTAGATACTTCACAGTTAAGAACTGAGTTCTGAAGACATCTAATTGGAATAGATGTATAGCTGTCAATGGCACTATAATAAATTGTCTTAAGAACATGGAGTCAAAATCAGAATTAGACAGTTGAGGAGGCAAGAATCTTGGATTATTTTTCTTATGCTGCACGATGAACCAGTAGTTCCAGTGTTATGCTACAAGGAGCTTAATCTGAGGAGGTTTTCTCCTTTTTGAATATGAATGTGTCTTGGTAATTCCAGTCTGGATCTTTTCATACTTGAACTTAGAACTGGATTTACCAAGATACCTTACCAAAAAGCAGTAAAGGCCTTGAAGATTGGTACTATGAATTTATTTGCAGTAACTTCCTTTAGATGATAGGATACTACTTTCGGGAGTAGATGTGATATTTTGGTTGTTTATCCCATATGCTGGAATTACCAAACTTCAGAAGCTTGATGAATACTTCAAACCATCCCATTTTTATGGTATTTTCAATCAGGAAGTGGAATAACAGTGTAGAGTGGTTTGTAGAAATTCTTGTGGTCTGGAATGTTCTCAAGCTGCTGAGTTTGTCATTGTACCTCAATAATATATTTCATATTTGTCCACGTTTCTAAAATCTGGCTGTAAGTCAATGTTTTTAGTCAATTGGGTATCAATTGGGTTTTGCTTCATACTTGAGGAACTCTGAAGTATGTTTAGAATTACTGAACAATTTCCATACTTTTTTTTTTTTTACAGGAGGATTTTCATTTTCACTAGAATGTTTTCTCAATTAAAAAGCTGGTAGTTTCTAAATGCTGTAATCTTATTCCAGTATCTTTTTTTACAGATGGTCCTATAACTGACCCAACACTGATACGTGCTAATGTGCCAAACCAGATGATGAATCGCATGCAGGCACAGACAGGTAAATGTTATAAGAAAATTTGTTACTGTGGTGGTAAAAGAATCTTGGAATTAGGCAGCCTTTGTTTCACCTGCTATTTTCCCATTTGACCTGTGCAGGATGCTGTAGGGGGCCTGCTTTGCAGAGGGGTTGGACTCAGTGATCTCTTGAGGTCCCTTCTAACCCTTACAATTCTGTGTTCTGTGTGACCAAGAAAACAGATCTGTACTTTATATACATAAATGAGTGTGTATAGATATATTTCTGTGTGTTTCTGTGCACAATGTTGTTTCATTTTCTTGGAAATGTGTTTCTTGTTAGCTGCTTGCTTTGTTAAATGAGGAGCTATATTTATTTATTTTAAAACGTTTCTATGTGAACATGAGATCAGCTTAGGGTGAGGGCATGTCCAAAGCAGAGGGACGATGCTGAAAATTGCTGCTCTGGGGTAGAACCTTGGTTGCATTTTCAAGGAGTATTGCAGCCAGTATAAAAAGCACTTAAATGAAGATTCACAGTCAGAATTTCCAAGAAACGAACTTCTAGTAATTCAGATAACGCAAACTATCACAAATTGTATGTAGGAACAAGTCTTTCAGGGGAAAAAAGCCAGCATGTATTCTGAAGTAGCTTGGATACTTAGTACTTGAAATTGTTCTGTTAACTGGCTGATAGGATATTTTCATGACGTGCTTTCCATTGCATGCTCGAAAATTTTTTTCTTTAAAAAAAAATAGAGAAGGAGCTAACAGCATTCTCCAAATGTTGAGTGGTGCCCAAAGGATAATTCAGGCCTCTGTTCATAAGTGGGTTTTGTTTGTTGTTGATTATTTATTTTTGGCACAAATGCACAGGAATGAATCAGTTTGGCCACATGAACATGCAGCTGTCACCGATGGGACCCCGGCAAACCCCTCCTCTTCAGCACCCTGGACAGCTAAGCCAGGCCGGGGCCATGAACCAGGTCAGTGCGCTTCCCTTCATCCTGGCTATTCAGCTCATGGGTTTGCTGCCACTGTGCTTTCCTTACAATAAGCAAACGAAAATAAATAAGATTTTAAACATTATTCCTGTGGTCTGTAGGCACTTTGGCTCCTTATTTTGCAGTGCAGCAGAAGATGTGTCTGGTCTGTGGTCAGCCTTGGTGATTTAATTAAAAAGACGTATAATTTCCTTCGCTGAAAACTAAGTTTAAGTGGAGTTTGGGGCTGTTGCTTGCCTGAAACAAGGAACGAATTGAAGTCACAGTCTGAAATCAGGATCCCTTTGCTTGGTTGGCAGATATCATAATTTCTATCTTTTGAGAGTCTCATTAGACTTTCAATATTGTATACTATGTCTAAGTATCGAGCAACCATTTTTGCGGTGAGATAAATGTTTTTGTAAAATACTACAAAAGTATATGAAATTAGTTCTTTCTTTTCCAACAGATGGGATTTCCTTCACGTATGCAACAACCAGGAGTTGGCCAACCTTCTGGTCAAAGTCAATTTCTGCAGCAGAACCCATTCCCTGCTTCTTCCCCAGGAATGAATGCAGCAAGCATGCCTATGACACAAACTAGCAATCAGACACCAGTTTCTCAAGTAAGTTTCTGATTTCTGAAGTGGCGTTAGCAGGCTCTGTCATATGCTGTTTTTATTGTTCAAGTTTGTAATAATGAAGAATAATTTGTTTTCTCAAGATGCTATTGGATCTATAATAAACTGAATTCATTTATTGAGACTCAGCATTTTCCTGGCTGTAGTGCTGGTAGTGGCAAGGGTGAAATATTGGCTTGTTCTCAGGCTTAAGTTTAAGTGGAGAGAATTACTTAAGTTTGTTTCTGTGAGGGAAAGAGCTTGTTGCTCAGCATATAGTAGTTAAGAGCAGCAAAGCAGTAGAGCCTGAGAAATTAAAAGAAGCTGGAAGAATAAGTCATAAAAAGGCATGTCCAACCACAGCCATCAAATGTATTTTGCTGCCGTTTGGGGAATAGGAGGGTTGTCACTACTAAAGCTTGGAACTTCCAGTCTAGCAGTTTCTTTTCTGTCCTTTCCCTCTCCCTTTTCAGTGAGAACCTTTCAGGCCAGGAAGAAGTAGGGAACGTCAGTTTGCTTCTCGTTGATGCTTCTTCCTAGTTTGCAGGCAAGATTATTATGAAGTGACAGCTTTTTTTCTTAACCAGTACATCTTTTTGTAATCTCATAGTGCAGTTACAGCTATATGTATTTCTGATGATAAATCTAGTTTTCTAGTCTTGGGGGTGGGGGCGTGGGCATACTATATTTGAATCCATTCTTTCTGCTGTGATGTATCGCCCCGTATTCAGGATGTATATATCTGCATTTTTAGAAAGAAATGTTTTGCAAACTTCAAGTGTAGGCGTGCTGTTCTTTGAATGTATCAATGAGTATTATTTACTCTGAAACTTCTATTTTAGAGCTGAGTACACTACAAAACAGCTGTATGTTCAAGTGACGCAAAATAAAAAGCCCGTTTCTCCTTTTGAAGTAGATGTTTAAGTTTGTCACTTTTTGAGAAAGTATGCCAGTAACTGTGGGAAAGCAGCCATTTTAACAGTACTTAGACTCCTTTTCTATTTGGAGTCATTGCAGATGTGTACTTGTTTTCCCACAGGCACAAATGAACAGCTCTTCCTGTCCTGTGAATTCTCCTGCCATGGCTCCAGGTTCTCAAGGGAGTCACATTCACTGCCCACCTCTTCCACAGCCTCCCATGCACCGAAATTCTCCTTCTCCAGTACCCAGTCGAACCCCAACACCTCACCATACACCTCCAGGCTTAGGATCGCAGCAACAACAGGCAGCAGCAGCTGCCACCACTGTCCCCACCCCTACTCCTCAGGCATTGCCACCTGGACCGCAGTCACAAACTATGCATCCCCCTCAGAGGCAGACTCCAACACCTCCACAGGCACAGCTGCCTCCACAAGTCCAGCCTCCAGTTCCTGTTACACCCTCTGCAGAGCAGCAGCAGCAACCCTTGTCACAGCAGAGTACAACGGCATCGGTTCCCACACCAACAGCACCACTGCAGCCACAGCATCCCACAACACCTGTAAGTAAATATTTTAATTGTACAAATGAGCAGATGTAAGGTTTAGGATCTGGTCTTTCCACAGAGGAAGTAATTTTTTCATGCATGTTGAGAAATTCACAGTGAAGTGTACATACAAGGCCTTTAGTTATGTCTGCGTATGCATAGTGGTGGCATACAGTAGGGAAACAATATGAAATTATATGCTAGGCCTTCCAGTGCATGTCTGTTGTGTTTTCTTCTGTAACTAAACTTGTGTTAGCAGTATGCACTTCATTTAAGCAAGTGTAAGTATAAAAGTGCGTTTAAACTTGATGGAAATAAGGTTATAGGTAGATCAGGTAGATTAGAGGTACATCAGAGCAGAGAAAAATAATAGGTTAATTAGAAGCCTGTTTGTAATGGATTTCTTTTGTTTTGTTTTGTTTTTTTACCTCTCAGCTGTCACAACCAGCTGTAAGCATTGATGGGCAGGTGTCTAACCCCCCATCCACCAGCAGCACAGAAGTGAACTCTCAGCAAACTGCAGCAGAGCAGCAGCAGCCACCTTTGCAGGAAGTGAAAATGGAGATAAAAGCAGATGAAGGGGAACCAGAACAAACAGAGCTGCAGATGGAGGAGAAATCTGAGGTGACTTTGGTTTGTTGTTGGGGAGAATATCTACTATTGTTAGCTCCTTGGTCTCCATGCAAGGTAGTCCTTCTAGACTTCAGTGAGGGAATTGGATGCTACCTGCTGCTGTGGTTTTGTCATCTCCCTTACCTCTAAAGAAGGGTCTCTGTTTTGTGGTGAAATTATGGTAGAAACCAGCGACCACAAGAAGGGCTGTGATAATGTGGTTGGAAGTGTGAAGTTTTTTGGTAAATGCTAATGTAAGAAGGTGCTCAAGATGCGCCTTTCAATGTTATTGGCACTCTTTCTTGTTAGAGTAGTGGCTGTGTATGTGACAGGCCGTTGTAGTGGGTTGTGACAATTTGTTGTGAGGACAGCTGGAAGCGTGACTTCCTGCAGCTGAAGTGCAGGAGTGACAGTCAGAACTGCCTGAGCAGCAAGATCCGTACCTCTTTGCTTGCTTGCAGCTCAGAACTGGTTAGCAGCCCATCACTGCCACTCCTGTGGTGGTAAAGATATGTTCTGGCACATTGGATCAAGTTTTAGGCAAGATGAGATTGCAATGTAGACAGCCTTAATCCTAGAAAAGAGCAGTGGGCAAGTGGTATGTAGGTTTATAGGACTGAAACTTGGGTGACTCTACAGGCAGCTGTGACAGGGTCTAATCTACTTTCCAGGTTAAAGTAGAACCAGCAGTGGAGGAATGTAAACCAGACCCAATGGAACAAGAAGAGAAGAAAACAGAAGTGAAGACTGAAATGACAGAGGGAGAGGAAAGACCTACAACTCCAGCTACTCAGTCTTCTCCAGCAGCAGGGCAGTCTAAGAAAAAAAGTAAGTAGAAACACTGGCTGAATTTCATTTATCTCCCTTAGAAGTGTTGAGAGAGAGAGGAGCTTTCTTCGTCGGTACTCAGTAGGCTTACATGAATTGTTTTTGTGACTCTTGGACAACAAATATTTCATACATGTAATTGTCTTTTGTCAAGTCCTTTATAGCTCTAGTATTATGTTAAGTGTTAGAGAAACTGTCTGTACAGTAGAGTTTGGAGTGACTGTGGCAGACTTTCTAGACAAGCTTATTCCTGTGACATCAGGAAGGAATATAAATTTGCTTTTAAATTTGATGGTGTCGTTCTCTGATTAAATCCTTCTTAAGTATTCTCACCATTTCCTTGTGTTCAGATGATTGTTTTAATATCCTTCTCAGAATGCAGTGTTATAAGGATAAACAAGCCCTGCAAGTGTCTTATACTTGTTGCCTGTAGTCTTTTTACACACCACATCTTTCCAGCATGTTTCTTCCTCCTTACAGCTTTCTGTCTTTCTAATGTTGATTGTTTTTCGAAAGTTTTCAAGCCAGAAGAGTTGCGGCAGGCACTTATGCCAACACTGGAGGCACTTTACCGTCAGGACCCAGAGTCTCTTCCATTTCGACAGCCTGTGGATCCCCAGCTACTAGGAATTCCTGTGAGTGTCTTAGCAAGATACTTTCCTGACTTTAACTCAGAACTGTTCTCAGAACATCTGCTTCAGACCAACTGAAGTCAGTCTTGCTTCCTTTTCTGTGTTGATGCGTTTGAGTAGGTTTGACTTAGACAGTGGAACATATGATGTTTGAGTCAAGAAAATGTGTTTTTTCAAAGGTTTGTTCAGTTCTGTTTACCTTCTGATGAGTGAGCACACATGCCACTCATTGAGGTGACTGTTAACAGATCCTGATGTTTTGAGGGCCTTTTGTGGTTCTTCATTCCTATGAAGATAGTTCTATTGATGAGATACACCTATGAAATGCAATGTATGTAAATATGTAGAAAACTGATTATGTAAAAACTTAAGCAGATGAAGACCACTTCAGAAATAGATAATACTCACTGATTAAGCTTACATTAGCAAAGAGGAGGCTACTGAGCTCCTTGTTTGTGTTGAGTTTTGCACTTGCTTTAGAGCTGTGTTTGGCAGACATTAGTATCCTTTAAGGGTCTGTTTTTTAAAACTTCTTGATTGACCACACCACTGCATTTTTATACACCTATACGTGTACATAGTCCTGTTTAAATGCTATGAGTGACATTTTTTCTCTGAAATATTTTCACTTGGTTGACTTTGTTGGTTTTTACTGCTTTTTTTAAATTGCAAAAATGCAAGGTCTTCTGTAGTAGAAGCAAGTATAGGTATTTCTCATGTTCTTAAACAAGCTCTCAACTGGTTGTTGTATTTGGAGGACTTTCTTAAGAGAAACAATCCTATAATTGATGAGGGGGATTGGAAAAAGACTTTTAGATGGAAGATGTATAGGAGGAAACATGGAGTTTTTATCATCTAGTACACGCATTAGGTTTTGTTATTTGGCTGGTCTCCCAAAAACAGTTCTTCCTGCTAATGTTATTATATGTGTCCTTGGACACGAAAGTACTGCTATTTTCTGCTTTCTGTAGTACTTTGTTTTGCAGACTAAAATTAGTTTTTTACTTCATTGATAGTGGAGGACTGATAGAACCTGAGGAATACAGGAAAAATGGAAAGGAAGCATGGGAGAGTTATACAGAATTAGAGACTTCAGTGCACGCCACAGGGAGCTTGACAGTCAAGTCAGGGAGGAACCTGTTTTTCTTGATGTATTGCAAAAAGATGTATGTGCTGAGAATGCGTATGCTGACATTTCACAACATGATTCTATAGCAGCATTTTGATATGCTACCCTTTCAGGATTATTTTGACATAGTGAAGAATCCCATGGACCTTTCTACTATCAAGAGGAAGCTAGATACAGGACAATATCAAGAGCCATGGCAATATGTAGATGACATCTGGCTCATGTTCAATAATGCCTGGCTCTACAACCGCAAAACGTCCCGGGTATATAAGTACTGCTCAAAACTGGCCGAGGTGTTTGAGCAAGAAATCGATCCAGTTATGCAGAGCCTTGGTTACTGCTGTGGAAGAAAGGTAAGAGTTGGTTTGTTTTTTTTCCTAGATTGGTTCTTGCTCCCTGGTGCTTTGGGGAAATAACAGCAATTGCAGTCATTAGCAGCTACATTGGGTCAAAAATTCTGAATGCTTACCAGGGTTTAGCAATCTTGAATAATTCTTGATTTCAGAATTTATGTATCTTCTAATGCTATCTGTTGCTTAAATTATATATTCATATATAAGCCCTTGTAGGGGGAGAGAAGTTAAGCATCTGAAGAATTACATTGACGGTCAGTGAAAAAGACTTTGCAGAAGCGTTCTCAGTTTCAGTGTATATCAAGGCTGCATTGTATTTCCATGATCTCGATATGCTTTCCATTTTTGGAGAAAAGCTAACTTGAGAATAACAGCCCGCTAAGCACTTTTTTGACTCTAGCACTTCATAGTCTTGCTGTGCTGTGAGATCTGTGCACAGAATAAGGTGGTAATGGTTGGTGGGTTGGGTTATGTTTGCTTCCCACAGAGAGCAAGTAAAAGCATAGGTGTCCCATGTGCTAAGATGGCCCATTCCTTTTTGCAGTTGGAGTTCTCGCCACAGACTTTGTGTTGCTATGGCAAACAGCTATGCACAATCCCTCGAGATGCCACTTACTACAGTTACCAGAACAGGTAAGGAAAACTTGCTTGGTGCAGTTTTGAGCATGACGCAATGCATCTGTGAAAGGCATGCATGTCTACACATATACACCCTCTTCATATGTGCACACCTTTGTGTTATAAGAAAAAATTTGCTGAAAGTGCCCTTGAGTAGTTTCCCTTGTGAGTAAACAATTTCTTTGCAAAAATTCACTGCAGTCTTTGCTCTTCCTTTTTTGCTTGCAGAAATGTGTAATGTTCTGCTAATTTTTTAAGCTATTGTTAACCAAATCTTTAGTTGTCTAGAACTCATACATGAGTTTGTTGACTTGCTTGCTACCATCTAGCAGTATTTTTCATGGAAAAAATAGAGCAAGTATGTTATGCTTGTATGTACGTTACACTTGGCAAGCTTTTGTTTTTCTTTGATGTTAACTGAAGAACAAACTATTTTGTGGCACAAATCCTCAGTGAAGATTTATTTATTGATATATTGAATAGTTTGGTTTCTTTTTGTCCCTTAGTCACCTTAAAAGAACAGTCTTCAGAGGCTTTATTACAGAATTCAAGTCGTCTTTGACTTCTGAGGGCATCTTTTTGCTGACTAGAAAAGTGAGGCAGGAAGAAGCGGAAGAATACATGTTTTAAAGCTCTCGTGTCCTCGTGCCTATTGCCAGAATGTACCATTTAGAGCTGAGGGCTGATTACCTCAAAATTATGTCACCTCCATCAGTTTAGTTCCTGCTCTGTTCTTTCACCTTCCAAAACAAACGGACGAAGAGTAACCACCAAGACTTGAATGCCAAGAAGATTTGACAATTGTAACTTTTTAAGCACCTGGCTAAGCAAAAGCAACAAAGAGCTGTAACAGTTAACCTTCTTAACAGTTAAGAGCTGTAACATCTTAACCTTCTTGTGCATAATAGAGTTTTGTAGCAGTGAATGGAAGTTTATAGGAGCAAGGAGGTAGAAAATAAGTTTCCAGAATCTGTAGTTATAGAATCGCATAGTAATTGTAATTCTGGATTTAAGATACAGAACACTCTACATTATAGCACTTGATAGACTAGAAGACCAATATTGCAAAATCTGGCATCCCTTAATGTTTTGAAACATTAAAATGGAGTATTTGCACTATAAGACACGCACATGTGATTTTCAAATTGTTATATATGTACGTGCATGTACATCCAGAGACTCAAGAGCAACATCCTAGAAGTAATCTTCTATGCATTATCTCAGGTGAAGACTGGTAGAGAAGGTTTAGACTTCTTGACTTAGCTTAACAGCTGTTGTAATGTTGCTTTGTGGCTTTACAGTTAACTGTTGCAACTTCTTTTCCTTTTATTTTTAGATGCCTTGTGCATTCAGTTAACATACTTCAGTAGGAGAGAGGCCACAGTTTCAAAACATTTGAGAGCTGGGGTAGAATCTTAAATCAACCAAATTCTTTTTCAGATGTGAATTAAATCTTTTCCTGTGATGCTTATTTTACTGGTACCTGGACTGTTCAGGGCTGTGGCAAAATTGTATCAGTGCAGAGCACTTTGTGTGCAGCTAGCATTAGGAATTTTGTCAATGTGCAGTTTGACAGTTTGATAACGAGTATCTGAAAGATTTTGAGGACTGATTTTATTAAAAACTTTAGATATTTAACCTCCCCTTCCCAGTGAGAAAAAATCCTGCAGCCTTTCAGAATTTGTACATCTAAGATGGAAGACTGCCCTTCTTCCATTGGTGCCCTGCAGATCTTCCTGCCAACAGAACTGCTATGCTGATACACACATCAGAGTGGCAGTTCTTCCTTCTTTCTGTTCTTTCCACTTTCTCATTTTAATTCTTTGCTGTACATGGCATGGATTATTAAAATGAAGAGGGTATGGGTGTGCTGAAAAGAAAAACTCATTTAATTTACTTTAATTGTTTACTGCTTGAGAGCCCATTTGAGAGATATAACGCTAATCTGTGCTTTGCCTTGGCTTTCTGCTTTGTGTTGTCTTGTCCTGCTTTTTTTTTTTTTGTCCTGCTACCCCACATTTCTTTGTTCATGTGCATATTTTTCTCCTTCATGCTTGTCATTGTCTGCATTTGGCTTTGATTGCACAAAAGAACCCACACAAAACCCACACAAAACAAAAACCTACCAAACCTAATGCAGGCCCTATAAATCTGCATCCTTGAATATCCTTGTCACCGTTGATGATCTGCTCTCTGCTCCCATCCTTTCCTTGGCTGTGATTGGTGACTCCATTGCTTGGCTTGGGCTGTGTTGTGTGGACGGAGCAGTTCACCCAAATATGGCCTTCTTGCTGACAGGTATCATTTCTGTGAGAAGTGCTTCAATGAGATCCAAGGGGAGAGCGTTTCTCTGGGAGATGACCCTTCACAACCTCAAACGTGAGTCACTTATGTTTGCTTTGGTTTTGCATTCATAAGCTGTGACGTGGTCTAAAGTGCCTTCTCAAAGGGAAGGAGTTTTAGTTTTAGGTAACTTCCTTATTTCTTATGCCAGGGTAGAGAAGACAAGATATTATTTGGAAAAGCCTGGACTTGTCCTCTAAGTTTCTTCTTTAATGTTTGGACTGATTGAACTGTAGCTAAGAGAAATTACAGCTGTGCCGCTAGAGGGGAAAGAGTGGAATCACTATTTTTCTGAATAAAACATGAAAATACTTTATTGGATAACCATGGATAACATGTTGGATAAAAATAACCATGCCTACAGGCAGGTAGGTAGGTGATAGGCATAGTCTGAAAAAGTTGAATGTACCATTCTGCTTATAGACTGGGTGTACTATTAAACGTGTATTCAGCTTCAGATTGCTTCTCATCTAAATCAGAAGTAGAAAATGTTTTTTTGCCATTTGCCATTCAACAGTATTTCACTGTTGGAGTGTCATCTGCTCATGAGAAATGCTGTGCGTTTGTTGAGCAGGTAATGCTAAAAGGCTGTGGATGGCTTTACTTGCCTTTACTTCTATGGTAATAGCATTGTTGGGACAGTCTTCCATTCCACTGTGCCCTTTTTACACCTCCTTCAGAGATCTTGAAACAGATATTTGCAAGACTAAGGAAGCCCTTGAGGGAAAGATGAGCGCCAAGCAATTGTTCTGAAAGTTTTGAGCTGTAATGCTCTTTTTGGGGGGAGGTAATTGCAGGAACCATGGTTTATAAGTTAATATGCTTGAGGAATTCTGCAGGTGACAGTATTCAGAGTAAACACTGACATAAAAGGACAGGAAGGTTAATGCAAATTGGACTGGATCTTTGTCATTACTTCCCAGGGAGGAACGTATTGATCACCTCATGCTATTATGAAGCACCATCTTTCAGAGATCCAAGAGTTCTTACATGGTTGCTCTGGATTACTTTAAAGCAAACTGGTGTCAAATAATACCTGGGACCTAACTGTCAAAAAGATGGAGTTTCTAGACCAGCAAATGATATAGGGAATGCAAAGCTAAAGCATTGAGTGGTGGCTATGTTAGGGCTGTGGCATTTGGAAGCTAAAAATTCTCCTTTGAAATTAACATATGAGGAAGGCAAGACTTTAGAAGAATCTGAAATCAAGATAACTTTTTTCAGTAATGAAAGATAACTGACATTCTCTGTCTTCAAAATATCAGGGACACATCAAATTGTTCTTTTACTGTAAAAACACTGATATAGCTGGTCCAAAAATTGAATCAGCAAGTTACCGTTTACTTTGGTAAACTGAACGAGAGAGATCACAAGCTGTTATCTCATAGAGAAGAATTTTTTTTATGGATAAAGTCAAGGATGGTACACACTTTGTCCATCACTTCATAAAATAAAATACCTTTCCTTGCAGTGCTTAGTGAGAGTCTGTATTTAAAAAAAAAAATCTGCTTTTGTCCCAGTGTGTGGTATAACATGAATGTCTTTTATTAAAACTGAGTTTTATTGCCTGTTTCTCCATAGCACGATAAACAAAGAACAGTTTTCAAAAAGGAAAAACGATACACTGGATCCTGAACTGTAAGTAATGCTGTCTCATTATGAATGATCCTCATTTCATCACAATTCCTTTGTAAAAGACATGATACTCATTTGCTTACCACCTTTGTTTTTCATCATCTTGCAATTTTCATGTAACCGTTTGTTAGCCCATAGGGGCTGCTAACTAAGTGGCATATCTGGCATTGTGTCCTGAGAACCCAAATTACAGCAGCTGTCCTTACAGAAAATGTGAAATCATATGTATGGCCTGAAATTAGTGCATTTTGTTGTCTTATATGTAGATCCAACAAAAGGATGAATGCAGGTAGCTTTGAAACCCTGTTGCAGCAAGCGCTTACGTCTCAGAACTCATTTGGGTCACTTGGCTATAGCTGCTTTTGGGGCTCTGCTGTAGCACAAGGAAAAGATCTGTTAAATCTGGTCCTTCTGCACTGCTCTGGTAGCAGATTTGTAGGCATTTGATAAAGATGGTGGTGACTCAGCTGCTTTTCTTTGTTTTCCAGATTTTTTTTTTTTTAAAGCCACTTTATGCTCCTTCATTATACACCTATGCTGCAATTCTGAAAAATGCTGTCTTCATTCTCAAATGAATGAGCAAAAAGGAAGCATGTTCTTCCCACACCATCTTTCTATGACGATATAAGGGTCAGCCAATTCTTCTATTTTTCAAGGGCTGTGGGAAGAAGAGAATAATAACTTGATTCATAACTTGTCTTTCCCTTTGTTGTTGTGGAGATGCAGCCCAACACTAAAATACAAACCTAAATGCTCTGTGCCCTACATAAACAACAACTATTCATTCTAAATCCGACTTACAAATAGATGTGTTCAAAAGGAGTCAGATTGTCCTGATATGTGAAACAACTTTTAGGTATTTAGGAAAACTACATTCACTGACTTTCGTGAAGCAAGCTGTGTAACTTAGCTCAGAGCCGTCCCTAAATCTGCTCTAGAAATCTGAAAATATCTAGACATTGCTACTATTTCCCTCTTCCCACTTTTCTGCAGTAGATGTGCAGTGTTCCTCAGGCTTCAGGCATAGTGGGGTGACTAATAGACAGCTGTTTCTCCTGATTCCTTGCTTCTCACACAGTGAATGAATTTTCTTCCTTATTATAGCAACAAGCAGTTCACAGGTTTGATCCTTAGAAGGGTTTCTTTTTAAAAAATGAGCGAGGTGGATGGACGTAAAGGAAGCAAATGGTAATAATGTATCCCTGCATAGACTTGAGCTGACAATTATACAAAACACAGAAGCAATTAATGGTACTACTGACCTTGATTCCTTTCTTTCTACAGATTTGTTGAATGTATAGAGTGCGGAAGAAAAATGCACCAGATCTGTGTTCTTCACAATGAGATAATCTGGCCTTCTGGGTGAGGAATTTCTCTTCCTTGACTGTAAGATAGATTTACTAGAGTTAGTGCTTGTGTAAAATTTGTCTGATAAAACCCTATCCAAGCAAAAAGTTGCACGTTCACCTGAAAAGCTTACAGAATACACAAGGTAACCTTGAATTCAGAAATTATATTTTACTGTTACATGTGAAGTTGTTTTGAATGTTCCCATGTAGAGAAGAGAATCTTTCAGCTTTGTTTACATTTAAAGATACTTGTAGTTCCTGTAATAATTTCCTACCAATCTATTTTCTGTATAACTCAGAATGTTTTGTCATTTTCAAATTCTGTAACCACTAAAGAATTTGAGACAAATTCACTTTTTTTTTTGGCTTCAGTAATCAGATTAAATCTGAAAAAACAATCTAGTCTTCTTTGAATCAGGCTTTTGCTTTACATAATTTGGTACTTCATCTTCATCAGAGACAACAGTTTGACACTGTTTGCTCTGGGAATACTTTAAGTTAGACATATTGTCAGATCTGCCAGAGAAGACCCTTGCTTTCTGAGCCGAAGTTTGCAGGTGGTGGTGGGGTAGCTGACAGCAACTGCTCCCCCTGACGTTTAGTGACTCAACTGCAACTAAGAAATGGGCTATTTCTGCTGGCACTATTCTCTCTGCAGTCTTTCAGCTCAAATGTCAGTTAAGGTCTTTTCCAGACCTTATCTGGTGAAAGATTTTGCTTCCAGTCTTAATATGCTAAGGGATTTATGGTCTGATTTGGGGTGTTCTTCACGTTCTCATATTTCTGTTTCAGCTTTGTCTGCGATGGCTGCCTGAAGAAAACAGGGCGAACCAGGAAAGAGAACAAATTCTCTGCTAAAAGTAAGTTTCTTATAATTGCACCACAATACTTCCATTTAAGAATAGGGAAGAGATGTCTTCTGTGCTTGTCCTGCATTTATTTCAGTCTTTTGAGTTTGGTGTATACAGTTGGTCAGCTCTGTCCAAGAGTTCTTGATGAGAATGTTTGCATTCCCAGATGCTGCCTTTGTGCAGGATTTATGTACTGTGTGAGGGTCCTGCTAGTGTAAGGTGCATGGTCTTTTTATTACGTAATAAACATCACTGAGAATTAGTTGTGTGACTACAGTCTAACTTAATTCTACGATTACACATTTATTACTGTGTTGCTGCTCTTGGAAGCTTGGAAAGCTGCATCAGGTGAACACAAAACTTGGTATTTCCTCATGATGAAGGTAGCTGGTATGAAGGTAATATAGGAGGAAATCTGTGCAGTTACTATCAACCTATCTTACAGACAGAATCTTTCAAAAACTTCTTTATTTAGTTATTTACTTTTTTTTAATATTTGCCATACTCCTCCTTTCCACCCCCCCCCTCCAGGAAAAAAAAACAGAAACCTAGAAAATCAGTATGTTTGAATACAGATTCAACCATAAGTACAACTAGTGCTACGCAGTACTTTTAAAGGAGCTGCTTTGTAAAAGAGGAGGGGGTCTTTCCAACTCCGTAAATTGTCTCGAAATGTGGGGGGAGACTGATAGGTGGTGTACAATTCTGTCAAACACTCTGTTCTCTTTGATTGTTCTCAAAATAGAAAGTGAAGAACTCAAAGGTTTCAAGTCTGTGTCTTTTTTCCAAAATCAAAACTTGCTAATTTCACTGAGGACATTGGAATTATGCAAGGATTATTTTACGGATGTTAACCTGCTAAGTTCTGTTTCTAGCAATCTGCATGTGTTGCACACTTAGCATAGTGATGCTTTTGTTGGAAAGTGCTAAACTGTAAAATGTAAGAGTTTGATTAACAGGCATGTAACACTAACAGAAGTAGTGAATAGCAGTGGGACAAACCCTGTTATGCCATAAGTTTTAAACTCATTCTTAACTTTAGGTTTTGTCAGTTACCTGTATGCTTGGTCTGTTGTCCAAATTTTGGTTGAATCATAGAATTGCTCATAGAATTGGAAAAGACCTTAAAGATCATCAAGTCCAACTGTAAAAAAAAAAACAAAAAAACTTCTGAACAAACTACATTACTTGCAGTCAGCCGTGTTTAGTAGTTATTTGTCAAAATAGATTCTTTTAGTAACTGGAGATACTAAGCTGGCTACTGTGGCAGAGTTTACTTCTATGTCTGCTCTCTGCTGTGTCTGAAAGCAATGTTTTGTAATCTAGTTTAAGTAATTAAAAGCTTAAACGCTTCTTTTCAGGAGGAGCCTTAATTGCAATTGACTTGTAAGATAGATAAGAACTGGTTTGAGATGCAGAATCTTTCTTCGTTTGAGTGATGTCTAAACTACAAGCGTGCCTGTAGGTGAAAGACAGTTCATCTCTAGCTAAGAGTAGCGTTCAACAGTCATGATTTAATTTATAGTAATGAACTGCATGCATTGATTTGCTTTTCATATGACACCTGAATAGAGAAATCACACAATCACATTTGAACAGTTCCATTTTGTATGTATTTAGAACTGATTTTACTTTTTCTGCAGGGTTACCGGCTACAAGACTTGGTACCTTCTTAGAGAACAGAGTCAATGATTTCCTAAAGCGACAGAATCACCCAGACGCAGGAGAGGTTACAGTTAGGGTGGTACATGCATCTGACAAAACTGTCGAAGTAAAGCCAGGAATGAAAGCAAGGTATGTTCTGTCCATTTCCAGTTTTGGTTCCTTTTGAGGAGGAGCTGTGGGGGAAGGTGGGGAAGCTACTTGATGCTATCTTTTAGAAGCTGATAAAGACTGTTGAGTTTAAAATCTCACCGCTAACCAGTTCTTGATAACAGGTGTTACAGGAACTTCCATTATTGGTCATGTCCTCTTTTTTTGTAGCAAAAAGTGGATGCATTTATATTTCAGTAATCTGTAAGCGTTTAAGTGTAAAATCACACAAAAATTACAATTACACTTGGAGTAGCCCTCATTGTTCCTTTGACATAGTGATATGTATTTTCTAATGTGAATATATTTGACACTTTGTTTTTACTTTCTACTTTGCAGATTTGTAGACAATGGAGAGATGGCTGAGTCTTTCCCCTATCGAACAAAAGCACTTTTTGCCTTTGAGGAGATTGATGGTGTAGATTTGTGCTTCTTTGGGATGCATGTGCAGGAGTATGGCTCAGACTGTCCCCCACCCAATCAAAGGTGAGTAGCTGTCTGATAACTGCTAATTTTATTTTGGGAATGTTTCAGTTCTGTGAAACTTTGTGAAACAAAGCTCTAAAAGTTTTGATGCTACTCTAAAAACAAAAACAAAACAGTTACTGGAGGAAATATTTTAGAATCACTTTTTACTGGAGATGCTGGCTGGCAGACAGCGCTGACTGTGGGATCACTTGTCAGTATTCTAAGAGAAGGGATTGGATCAATCTAGACGGAGGAGGCTAGCATATTAACAGCTGGTTTCTAGAAGTAAATTAGGATTAGACGTTTTGAGGACTGTTGTACTGGATCTTTCAAATATGTAAAACATGAAAAAAAAATAAATTTAGAACTAACTTGAAATCTGTTTCTGATCATGCCCTCTTTTTTTTTTTTTCCTAGGCGAGTGTATATATCTTACCTTGACAGTGTTCATTTCTTCCGCCCTAAATGCTTGAGGACTGCTGTCTATCATGAAATCCTAATTGGATATCTAGAGTATGTCAAGAAATTAGGGTAAGTATTCTTTTTAAATGTTTCCTTCTGTGCAGATTTGTGTTCCATAGCTCTCACTGCAAGTTACTAATACCTATTATGCAGAACATGGTGCCAAATATCATACCAAGTGACAGAGTAAACTGGTAATACCTGTGTACAGGTGAGAAAGAGAAAAGACAAAAAGGAGATTAACAGGCCTTTCAGAAGAGGCTTCATTCACATACTTCAGGTATATAGTTTCCAGACTGATGTTAATCTTCCTTAAATCTAAGTGGAAAAACTGACCTTTCTGTCTGGGTTATGAAATTCTGGTGGCTGTGCTGATTGTGTACAGTACTTGAGAAATGCCATTGCTTCAATTGGGTCATTCCTTTGGGCTGGCAAGTTCTTACCCATGCTTGTTTGTGTGGAGAGAAGTAAGTTTCTTCTGTCTGCACTGATTAACTCTTGCAGTTGTGCAAGGCTGCTAAGAAATCTCTTGCAGAAAGAGCAGTTCAAATTGTGAAAAACTGAGAAGTTGGAGGAGGGGAAGGAAATTATACACAGGACAGTGCAAAAGAACAGAAAATACATGAGGCAGCACAAAAGAGAATACAGAACAGGTGAAATAAGAACGGTGGAAATGATCATAAATGATCATGACTACTCAAGTAGAAAAGGCAGTAAAATAAGCATCAATCTACTGTCAAAGGTATCTGGTATCATTTAGCAGAGTTATGAAGAAATTTTGGGAGATGAGTTGCATGAGAAAAATTGGGAGAGTCAGAATGGAGGCAGGTGGTACTGTACTGTTTTCAGTACTGCAGAGAAATGATCAATGTGTGAACTTTGAAGGCATACTTTAGACTTTTTTTTTTTTTTTTTTTTACCACTTTTTATTGTATATTTCTGACCTGGGAATCTGTAAAACTGCTGCATGGAGCTCAAGCCTCAGTTCTACTTAATGCTGTCCTCGGTGGAATAGTTAACATCAGGTTCTAATTTTGGGAAAACAATATTGGTCATGCAATATCATCTCTCCCTTCTCAAGCAGAAGGAATGACAACTGGCTGCAGTACCTCGGGTTTGGGTAGGGTTCTGCGGAGCTGTTTATTAGCACACCAAGGATGGTTATTTTTCTCTAACTTGAGGTCTGATCATTCCTCCAATGGGAGTTTTTTGTTTTTTAAACTAATAGAGAAGAACTGTGAATGAAGAAGTGATCTTCATGGTATTTTATTTTCTGCAGCTGCTACTATCTGGATGCCATTTGTCTTCATAGTACTTGTGTTTGTATACCCAGTAGTTGAGGTCAACTCAGCTCAGTGACTACCTTTTTTATTCTTGGATATAATGGTGAAACCTTTTAAAACAGGTCTTCAAAGTTAAAAAGGAACTATAGTAGAAAAAGGAGTTGTTCAAGTAAACGCATGTTTTAAATGTTCCTAAGTAGTGAATGATTATGCTGTCTCCACGTTCTCATTAGTTATCAGGTGACACTTGCAGGTCTACTTTAGGCTTAGATTTTACCTTGACTGGAAAGCGTGCTCACTTTGTGATTTATTCTGCATATAGTGCTGAATTTCTGAAAGTCATTGAAAAAAATGCAAACATTATCTATGCGAGTTAAGCTGGAATGAACACTAGAATTAAGTCTTTGAGAGCTATTATTATCCATCTGTTAATGTGAGCCAACTTTGAGGTGGCTCCATCTTGTGGCAGAGAAGAAAGCAAGTTCTATTAATAACTCAGAGCCAACATATACTGTTTTTTGTCTAATGATGCTAGGTATACTACTGGACATATCTGGGCATGCCCACCAAGTGAAGGAGATGACTACATTTTCCATTGCCATCCTCCTGACCAAAAGATACCCAAACCCAAACGACTGCAAGAGTGGTACAAAAAGATGCTGGACAAATCTGTGTCAGAGCGCATTGTTCACGACTACAAGGTTTGTTGGATGACTGTCTGTGTTAAGGGCTGGTTTTGACCAGCCTCATCTTGGTTTCTTCCTTGCCTACGCTTTGTCTGATTCTGGGATTGTGCTACATTTAAGGGATTTGATCATTAAAATCCTGGAGTTAAAAAACAATCCTATTCAATGCATATAGCTTCTGAAATCAGTGCTAGCGAGAGATTTTAAGTGATGAGGTAGAACAAACTAAATTCTTGAGGAGTGATGTTTAAGAGAGCAAACCTCACCTTTGTTAATAGAAAGAACTTACGGGATATCTAGTATTCCTGTGTTAAATATAGCTGTGGGGTAAGTTTGTGCATTGAAGTCTATCAGGTGGTTACATGAGTGGGAATATTTGAAATGTGTCTGAGGAATTTTCTGTAAATGATGCAGTGTTTAATCTGTATATAGACCATACTCTTACAAACTTAATTCAGATTTATTGGTGCCTTTTTTAATCATCTATCAAAAAGCTTACCTTTACTCACTTCAACTGTTGTAGTGGTAACCAGGTGTGTTAATTATGCAGGATATATTTAAGCAAGCAACAGAAGACCGTCTGACAAGTGCAAAAGAGTTACCTTACTTTGAAGGGGACTTCTGGCCAAATGTTCTGGAGGAGAGTATTAAGGAACTCGAGCAAGAGGAGGAAGAGCGGAAGAGAGAAGAGAACACTAGCAATGAAAGCACAGATGTAAGAGTGCTTCTGTTATTTCATGACGTAATGCAAAAGTTGTGATTTCCTGTTACTCAGTGAAGCAGAAGAAGGGCCTAGGCTCTTCATTTAGCTGGCTTTTTCATGTTTTGCTCTAATTAAAACTCGAATTTATGTTTTATAAGTTAAAGCTGTTAAAATACCCTCTACATTTGTATTAGTGGTTGCTGTTCACATGGCTGTAAACCTGACTAGTTACCAACATCTTTAAAATGGAAACAGCTGCTAGTTGAATATTTTGTTACCGAAATTCAACTGTTATCAAGGTTCGTGCTGCAACTTTGGCCTGGCTAGGAAACCTTTTCCTTAAGCTTTCGCTTTTGAACAGTGACTCTTTCCTTAGTAGCCTGGACGTTATAATAATGATCGTAGCAGAGCACCAGAGAAACACAGCTCTGATTTAGTAATTCACCCAGCATAGGCTTTTGGTTTTTTTCAGTAGGAGGTTTTCAGGCATCAAAGATCTGAAGCTCAAAATAAAACTGAATTGTTGTAGGGCTACTCAAGCTACAACAATTTCTTGCTGGTGTCTTGTTTGTGCCATTTTCTTTTTGGAGAGCATACAACAAATGTGCTTTCACGTTCCACAAAGAACAAAAAAGAGTTATGCCTTTTCACAAACAAATTCATAAATGAACAGATGCAGAATTTATTTGCTTGATCTTCTGAGCTTTCATGGAATAGGTGGTGAATCCAGGGTGAAGTTTTGCCCACACAGTAGTACTTGCTAGTTAGCTCTGAACACTGATATAGATACAGATATTAGAATTTTGTTCTGCTTTAGAGTTGTTGTCTAGAAGATTTCTGCATCAAAAAAAGCTTGTTACAACTAGAATTTGTAATTCTCCTTTGCTGTCCTTGCAACATCTCCTGAAAGGCTTTTGAATAGACTTAAGTTTATGAGCCATCTGGGAGCTAGGCAACTTGATACCAAATTTGCATTAACTAAGTTAGTTGAAGTTTCTTCTTTGTTTTGTTTTAACTACTGCACCTTCCTATCATGTCCTCATACTAGAAATTATGTTACTAAGGCTTTTTGGACTGGGAAGAAAAACTTTGTTAAAATTGGTTTGATACAATCTGTTGGGCAGAGGGCTGTAACAAACTAAATGTAGGTGGAATAAGTCTGCCTTACCTCTGGTTAGTGCAGTATCAGTTGTGCTTTTCAGTTATTTTTAGTTTTGAATTGCATTAAGAGCCATTTGCTGAACACATTGGTAATTATCCAGGAGATTCTACAGTGTTCAAATATCATAGGCAGATGGGTTTCACTAAATATCATTCAGCGTTCTTTATCCCTTATAATTCCTAAACATTTATGCTTTTAGTGTTCCTGTTACCATACCTGGATCTTGTTATCTTCTAGAGTAATTCCAATTGAATTAATTTAATCTTTCAGGGGACCCCAGTAAGTGTCTTTGAAGTGCCTGTGAAGTATGTTTAGTCCTGCTATTAGAGGTGTGAAAGTAATAAAATGCTGGTGTGGTGTGATGTAGGTACCTGACATAAAATACCTTTAAAATTATTAGGTGAGCAAAGGAGACAGCAAAAATGCCAAAAAGAAGAACAATAAGAAGACAAGTAAGAACAAGAGCAGTTTGAGTCGTGGCAATAAGAAGAAGCCTGGCATGCCGAATGTGTCCAATGACCTTTCCCAAAAGCTGTATGCCACTATGGAGAAACACAAAGAGGTGAGAGTTGATAGGATGAGAAATACTGTTTTGAAGTATACAGATGTTCAAAACCTTGGTCCTTCTGACAGAACTGTGTGCTGTAAATCATACAGGTTTGACTGGGGAGTTGGGTGGTACACTAGACTTAGGTACCAGTAAGTGGTCGTTTTCTTTGCTATGAAGAAGATAAACCAACTTGCAGCACACTCAGAGGTTTGAAGTTTCCCAGTTCTTAAGAACGCACTACTGTAGTAGCACATCATTCAGGCATTAGCTGGGCCTGGAAATGTACACTGGAGTTTGAACAAAAAGTCTTGATAAGTGCTGGCATTAATTATTTTTATTTCAATTCTCAGGTTTTCTTTGTCATCCGTCTCATTGCTGGCCCTGCAGCCAACTCCCTTCCCCCCATCGTTGAGCCTGACCCACTCATTCCATGCGACCTGATGGATGGGCGCGATGCTTTCCTTACCCTTGCTAGAGACAAGCACCTGGAGTTCTCCTCACTGCGAAGAGCTCAGTGGTCAACCATGTGCATGCTGGTGGAGCTGCACACGCAGAGCCAAGACCGCTTTGTTTACACCTGCAACGAGTGCAAGCATCACGTGGAGACCAGATGGCACTGCACTGTGTGTGAGGTATGCTTGGTGAAGTTTTCCCTACTGGCATCCCTATATTTCTGTGCCCAGAGTTTTCTCAATGTTGCAAAAAAGATTTGTACAGTTCACCTTCTGGCAGTTGAGGAAAGAAGGATGTTTTTTCTTATCAGATAGTACTACTAGTTGGCTACTCAGTGAAATTTTTATCTTCTACTTTCAAGCTTTCAAAACTGAAGTAGCAGAATTGCATTTCCTGTAATTCATTTAAAGTGCTGTTGCTTAAACAGCTGGAAAAAGTAATGGTTGCTTGGGCTCTAATTACTTGATCGTTCTGAAGAGCAATGTGTTCGTTCTTCCAAACTGTGGTGCTGCAGTATTTCTGTAAACAGGGCTCTCCGTCAGTTTTCTGATACAAAGGTTTTGCTATACCATAAAACAGATTTCTGTTCTTGGGTGATTGTTCTGTTGTCACTCTGTAGTAGCAAACAGCATACTTATTTTCAGAACTGTTAGCAATATCAGTGTTTGAAGACCGAGCCCGGTGGGCCTGTTCCCAGAATCTGGAAGAATCTTAAATCTGTCTTGTAACTTAATTTTTTAGCCTGCTAGAAGTAAATGGTTGCCGTGGATTTGTTTCTGAAAAATTCTGATTAAGTTTTTATATTCTCATTTTGAAGTAGGTATTGGAAAACAAATTCTACGTTTCTTACGGATTAATTGAATCCCTTGGATAACTTGGATCATCTTAAATAAATTGAGCCCAAATTCTTGCTGTTGCTTTCACAGACTGTAAATGCTATTCTGTTCTTCTATCAGCACACTTTAGGGTTCAACTCACCTGACAGCCCAGCTTTCATCCTTCCTTCTTTGAAAGTTGAGTAAGAGTGGTAGGAAAGGTACCCCTTCTTTTGAAAAAGCATCATGCAACAGCTGTTTGATCCTTGCCTTTCTTCTCCTTTTTTAAATCAGGAAAGAAAGGGATTCTTTTCAGCCTGGCTGAATCACTTGTGACTTATTAACTCAGAGCAAACTTGTTATTCAAGGTACACGTTTGTGTAAACTTCAGACACCTTTATATTCCTGCACACTTTCCCTGGCTATAGTTTCAATTCATTCCTCTCTGCTACCTCAGTGTAGCCTGAAAGACTGATTTTTTTTTTTTTCCCCCAAGCATTAATTTGCCCAGAACAGTCTGGGAGTAATGTGCTGAGATGGCATACACCATTTGCTTATTGTGTGGGAGTAACAGGAACACTGATAACTTTACCTTCGTTGTCTTTCCAGGATTACGACCTGTGCATCACCTGCTATAACACTAAGAATCATGACCATAAGATGGAGAAATTAGGCCTCGGTCTAGATGATGAGAGCAACAACCAGCAGACTGCAACCACCCAGAGCCCAGGTGACTCCCGCCGCCTGAGCATCCAGCGCTGCATCCAGTCCCTGGTCCACGCCTGCCAGTGCCGTAACGCCAACTGCTCGCTGCCATCCTGCCAGAAGATGAAACGGGTTGTCCAACACACCAAAGGCTGCAAACGCAAAACCAACGGAGGGTGCCCCATCTGCAAGCAACTCATTGCTCTTTGCTGCTACCATGCAAAGCACTGCCAGGAGAACAAGTGCCCAGTGCCCTTCTGCCTCAACATCAAACACAAGCTCCGACAACAGCAGCTTCAGCACCGCCTGCAACAAGCTCAGATGCTCCGAAGGAGGATGGCAAGTATGCAGCGGACCGGTGTGGTGGGCCAGCAGCAGGGGCTGCCCTCACCAACGCCGGCCACCCCGACGACTCCGACAGGCCAGCAGCCCACGACGCCGCAAACTCCCCAGCCCCAGCCTCCACCCCAGCCCGCCTCACAGCCTCAGCCCGCGCCTCCCAACAGCATGCTGCCCTACAGCATGCCGAGAACTCAGCCCCCCGGCGCTGTGTCCCAGGGCAAGGCGGGCGGCCAGGTGACTCCTCCGACTCCACCCCAGCCGCCTCAGCCGCCAGTCCAGGGTCCTCCTCCAGCAGCGGTGGAAATGGCCATGCAGATCCAGAGGGCGGCGGAGACCCAACGACAGATGGCGCAGGTTCAGATTTTCCAAAGGCCGATTCAGCACCAGATGCCCCAGATGCCGCCCATGGGAATGAATCCTCCGCAGATAGCCAGGGGTCCTGGTGGCCACATAGATCAAGGAATGGGGCCGGCGGGGATCCAGCAGCAGCCACCTTGGGTGCAGGGTGGCTTGCCCCAAGCTCAACTGCAGCCAGGAATGCAGAGGCCATCCATGATGTCAGTAGCCCAGCCAGGTCAACCGATGAATATGGCACCTCAGCCAGGAATGGGCCAGGTACCTGGCGCTGCCCAGCCAAAACAGCCACCTCTGCCCCAGGCGGCCTTACAGAACCTACTGCGGACACTCAGGTCTCCCAGCTCACCCATGCAGCAGCAGCAGGTGCTTAACATCCTTCACTCCAATCCTCAGCTGCTGGCTGCTTTCATCAAGCAGCGGGCCGCCAAGTACGCGGGGTCCCAGAACCCCCAGGGGATGCCTGGTCAGCCTGGCATGCCCCAGGGCCAGCCGGGGCTCCAGCCGCAGCAGGCCATGCAGGGGCAGCAGGCAGGGGTGCACCCCAACGCAGCCATGCAGAACATGAACCCTATGCAGGGGGGGGTGCAGAGGCCCAGCATGCCACAGCAGCAGCAGCCGCCACAGCAGCCGCAGCAAGCCATGGCTGGGATGAATCCTCAGGCACAGCAGATGAATATGAATCACTCGGGGATGGCTCCTCAGTTCCGAGACCTCCTGATGCGGCGGCACCAGATAATGGAGCAGCAGCGCCAGCAGCAGCAGCAAGGAGTGGGACCGACGCTGGGGCCAGGGATGGCCAACCACAACCAGTTCCAGCAGCCCCAGGGAGTCGGGTATCCGCAGCAGCAGCAGCAACAGCAGCAGCAGCAACGGATGCAGCATCACATGCAACAGATGCAGCAAGGAAACATGGGACAGATAAGCCAGCTTCCCCAGGCCATGAGTGCAGAGACAGGAGCCAGTTTGCAGCAGGCTTTCCAGCAGAGGCTGCTCCAGCAGCAGATGGGGTCCCCAGCTCAGCCCAATCCTATGAGCCCCCAGCAGCACATGCTGCCCAACCAGGCCCAGTCCCCGCACCTACAGGGTCAGCAGCTCCCTTCGTCGCTCACCAATCAAGTGCGCTCTCCGCAGCCTGTCCCCTCCCCACGGCCCCAGTCCCAGCCCCCCCATTCCAGCCCATCCCCCCGGATGCAGCCTCAGCCTTCTCCGCACCACGTCTCCCCGCAGACCAGCTCCCCCCATCCAGGACTGGTAGCTGCACAGGCTAATCCCATGGATCAAGGGCACTTTGCCAGCCCGGACCAGAGTGCAATGCTTTCCCAGCTTGCTAGCAATCCTGGTATGGCAGGCCTCCATGGTACAAGCGCCACAGAACTGGGACTCAGCTCTGAGAACTCAGACTTGAATTCAAATCTTTCACAGAGTACACTAGACATACACTAGACACATTGTAGCATTTTGGGAGCAAAAAAAAGAAAAAGAAGAAAAAAGAAAAAAGAAAAAAACTTATTTTCTCAAGACTTTTTGTACTGAAGACGAATTTTTTTGAATCTTTCTTAGCTAAAACAACATTTTTCCCTGGACACATCTGAACTCTGCAGCAGTAGTTTGTGGTTTTCAAAGCAAACCAACAACGAACCTGAGGGACAGTAGAGTACAAAGAATATATTTTTGTTATGGCTGGAATCATAACCAGTCCTTTTTCTTGTTTATTTTTTTTTTTCCTCGTGTGCGTTGGGGAGGTCGGGGGAAGAGGGTGATCTTCTGGCTGTTGGCCAAAGGACGCCCTACTCGTTGCCTCCAATAGGTTTTATTTTTTTTTTTTAAATTAATGAAAATATGTAATATTGATAGTTATTATTTACTGAGGCAGATGGTAAACATTTTCCCTATTCTGGTTTTTCTTCGTGTCACCGCAAAAAAGAAAAATACCACAGTGAAAAAAACGACATCAAAAAAAGCCACCAGAGGAGAAACTTTTCCTAAAGCCGGAGGACAAAAGGGGTTAATGTTGCTTTAAGAATACATTACATATATAAATATATATATATAAAAGTAAATACCGATCTTTTCCTCTTCGGTTGGAAATATGTCAATTCTTTGAGAGAAAAAAAAAAAAAATGTAAAAATATTAAATAACTCAGTCCCCTCCTGAAGTCTACTTTTGTCCTCCAAGAATTTTCTATACAAGAGTCTGAGCTTAAAAATAAAAACTTCAAGTATTAAAATTTGTACATGTAGAGAGAAGACGACATTTTTTGCAAATACACAGGGGCAGCTGCCAAATGGATGTAGTATATATATTGTGGTTTCTGTTTTCTTGAAAGAATTTTTTTTTGTTTGTTATTTTTACATCTAACAAAGGAAAAAAAAGAAAATAAAAAAGAGGGTAAGAAACAATTCCGACGGGATGATTTTAACCTGAGAAAAAGTCCCTGGGGTTTCTTCTTTCTGCTTGCTTTCTCTCTCCTCTGCCCTTTTTCCCCACCCTCTTCCCACTTTCTGTAAAACTTGAAAATAGAAAGCAAAAAAAAAACAAAAACAAAAACAAAAAAAAAAAACAACCCTCAAATGTTGTAAATCATGCAATTAAAGTTGATTACTTATAAATACGAACTTTCGATCACTGTATAGACTGTTAAAAATTGATTTCTTATTACCTATTGTTAAATAAACTGTGTGAGACAGACAGCCTGTTTTTAATGATTCCCTGCGCTCCCACACGTGTCGCTCGTTGAGGAGACGCTGGGGTGGCAGAAGATGTGCTACTTCCGATGTTCGCCGTGTAGAAGTTGGAGAGCTATTTAATGTACATGACTGTTTTAAAGTGCAAATCTATGCTAAGGGGACGTGGAGTAACGAGTAGTCTTATAAATGGACGCTTTTTTTTTTTGGTACAAGCCTGCATTCGCGTTTGTTCATGGCATGTATTTTACCAAAGAAATGAGGTCTGACCTCCTCAGCTGTGCCGCTCAGCTGTACCGCACCCTGCTCGGCCAGGCTGGGAGCGGCCGACGCTCAAAAGACCTATTTTGCATTTTGAAATGAGAACTATTGTTTGGATATGTGATATTAAAAGATCCTATTTCACTTGGAATATATTGTACAGCTTTTGGCACCGAACTGCGAGCTTGAGAGAGAACTTTGCGTGGGTATTGCGTAGATGCTGCGCTGCAGTAGCTGATGGGTGCCCCGTTAATGCTGCATTGCACCCATCTGTGGGCTGTCCACAGGGTGCACATGGCTGCTTAGCATGGAAAGGCTGAAGTGCTCTTGGTCTCACCTGACAGCAGTGTGTGCAGGCAGCTGCTTCTTATTCAAGCGTGTACCCCTATTTTGGGGATGTCCTGAACAGAAATGCTTTAGCTAAGGAGTGTGTGTTCAGCAAGGCCGGTTGTGTGTGCCATCTGTAACTGTGTGCACATACTGTCAACCCTGTGGTGTCAAAGCTGGTGCCGTGCGCTGCCTGAGTGCCATATGTACAGAGTAGCCAGGGAGGGCTTCCTTAAGTACAGCCCTACCCTGTGGGTGTGTATGCCGTGGCTGTGGTGGGATAGTGACTTGTACCTGTGTGTTGTGCACCTGAAGATCTGGATGTGGCCAGAGCACAGCAGGGCTGTTGGGATTGTCCCTGTGTCCACGAAGCCCAGATAACAACACGAGCAATTTGCCTTCAGGAGATGGCTGGTGGAAGATGATGGAGAGGGGAGCCTGACTGCACAGGAATCTCGGTTAAGAGCCAAACAAAAGCCGTGGTCTGTTACAAAGTGGGCAGATGTTCATGGTTGTTAGAAACTTGGAACAAAAAGCTTGCTATTTAGATACAAGCACAAGGAGGATGATTGATCTTACACAGGAGCATAAGTTGTGAATAGAAAGGTGTACTAGGTGGCAAGATGCCTTCAGCAGGCTGGCAGACGGTCCCTGGAAGGCTTATGGAATGCAGCCCTGTGCTTTGGCGTTCTCCATCAGGCAATTCTCATTCTGATCATCCCTAAATGAAGTCAGCTCTGTGCCAAGCCCATTACTGCCCTCCTGTGCAGTGGAAGGTACTGACTGCTGTTGATCCTGTGAAGCAAACAGAAGCCCCAATGGTGAATACCCAGGGCAGCAAGATGGGATGTTTTAGGTCTGTGTTCTCCATTTCAACCGTGGCAAGCTTTCTTCTTTCTTTTCACCCAAACAAAGCCTAGTTTTACTTTCAGCCCTTGGGCCTCACAAGATGTAGTATAAATAAAAATCCTTCTGACCACACAGGCATTAGTGAAGTATAAAATGTACCCAGCTTACTGGCCTGCGTTATGATATTTCTATGTCCCAACTTAGAGGTTTGAATGAAGGCTGAATTGCAGTTGCATTGCTGCACCAACAGATGCTGACCTACTGACTATATCTGTTCTGCCTCAAGAGCTCTCCTCTTGTCAGGAGGCCACACAGCTCCTCCACTCATGGCTATTGCAACCTGAGCTATCAAGATGTGCTCCTGGTCTCCTCTGTAGATCTGCAGGTGAAACAGGACACATCTTCCCAGTGCCTAAAGTGGCGATCTTACAGCCTCATTTATCATGGGAGTCTCCATTTTTCAAGCTGATGGGCACTAGCGTCAGTAAAGATGAGTGGATGAGTGATTCAGGTTCTTGAGTCGTAAAATCACCAAGATTGGGAAAGACCACCCAGATCATCCAGTCCAACCACCCACCTACCACCAGTATTTCCCACTAAACCATGTTCCAAAGTACAATATCTAAATGATTCTTGAACATCCTCAGAGATGGTAACTCAACCACCTCGCTGGACAGCCCATTCCACCACTAGAATACTCTTTCACAGAAAAATTTTTTCTAATACCCAACATGATTTTTTAATGAGCGATGGCAGACTGCCCCATACAGTACCTCAGTTGGATGCGCCTGCAGTCCCAGAAGCTTGACTACCCTATGTTCTTCTACAAATGGACCCTGAGCTTGTTTGGAGATTCTAGCAAGGGGACACAGCTACCATATACCCTTGAGCAATGAATGGGATGTCTCCGTCAGGGAAAGTCATCATCTTTCACTAAGTAAGCAGCTTTGGGAGGGATGTGCATGGAACAGTGGGGAGGAAGGAGATACCTACCAAGCCAGCAGATCAGCCTTAGCAATCAATGGGGTGAAAGATGTCACAGCCAGTTCACCCTCACATCTGTGAAACTCCAGGAAAGTGATGTGGCTGGTGTGTGGCAGTTGTGCCAGTGTCGAGGCCTTACCATAAAGAAGTTCTTCTGCATGTTAGTACGGTAAGTTTTAAGCCAATGCTCCTCGTGCTATCGCTAAACACCGTCAAGAAGAGCCTGGCCTCATCCATATGCCTCCCATCTCCCTCAAGATCATAGAATCACAGCATGGCCTGGGTTCAAAAGGACCTCGAAGATCACATAGCTTCAGGCCTCCTGCTTTGGGCAGGGTTCCAACCAGCAGACCAGGCTGCCCAGAGCCACATCCAGCCTGGCCTTGAATGCCTCCAGGGATGGGGCATCCACAGCCTCTCTGGGCAGCCTGTTCCAGTGTGCCACCACCCTGGGAATGAAAAACTTCCTCCTAATATCTCACCTAAATCTCCTTTGTCGTAGTTGAAAACCACCCCCCTTTATCCTATCATATCCACCCATGTCAAATGTTGTTCCCTCTCCTGTTGATATGCTCCATTCAAGAGCTGGAAGGGCACAGTGAGGTCTCTTCAGAGCCTTCTCTTCTCCAGCTAAACAAGCCCAGTCTCCTCAACCTTTCCTCGTAGGAGATGTGTTCCAGTCCTCTGATCATCTTAGCGGCCCTCCTCGGGACCTGCTAGAAGAGCTCTGCATATTTCTTGTGCTGGGGGCTCCAGGCCTGCATGCAGTACTCCAGATGGGGCCTCGCAAGAGCTGAGTAGAGGAGGGCTACCATCTCTCTTTCCTTGCTGGCCTCCCCTGTTTTAATGCAGCCCAGCATATAGTCGCTTACGGGCTTCAAGCACATGATGCTTGCTCATATCCAGCTTCTCATCCACCAGGACTCCCAGAATATTCACAAGCATTTGTGTGATCCCCCCTCAGCCCTCCTTTCCCCAGGATGAACAGACTCAGCTCCCACCATGTCTCATGTGTGATTGCCATCACATCACACCCCTGGAAGCACGCACACATCTCTAGTTCTGCCTGTTTATTCCCCACGCAGCGTGCATTGCCATACAGGCACTGTAGGGAAGCAGAGGGTGCAGGGAGCTCGAGAGGGATGCAGGAAGGTTTAAGCCAGGCTCTTGGCAATGTTGTCTTCCCTGAGGAGTCCTCACAAGATCCTACGGCACAACTGGAGGTTTCTCTCCGCAGTTCACTTAGAAGACATCATTGCCAGGCCCTTCTCTGTTGCAAGTGACACGCGGAATCAAAGTCTATCACCACAGAGCAGTCATAAAGCAGGCATGTTCACTCAGCGCTGCGCACCTATGCTGGATGCAGGGGGGTATTGCCTCCTAGCCTGCGTACGGGAGGTCAAGAAAGGCACATGCTTAAAGAGCAAGCTGCTCACATATGCATTGGATGTCCAAGAAAAGGTTGTTTTATTGCAGCGAGTCCCCAGAATGATGGACATTTTTCCCCGCCCTGAGGCTCAGTTCTTTGATGCATGGGAGGCATTTCTCCCTGGTCATCTGGTGGTCTTTCTGATGAAGGCCGTTGTCTTCCTGGCTGTGTACTCTTTGACCTGGCTGCAGTTGGAGGATGCTTGCCTGGCTCTGAACGGTCCTCTTATCAGCATCAACTTCATCCACCAATCCACTGCTTCTTTGCTAATTTGTGGTTTACTGCCCGGCCTGCTGCCTTGCATTCCAGACATGGGATAGCTAACAGTGTTGTTTGGAGAAACAGGAGACTCGCTGTCCGCACTAACTCTCTAGGTCTGCATAAAAGCATCTGTTACCGGCAGCGAAAACCTGGCTTAGAAAGGTCAGACCTGGAGCTGCCAATTCAGCACCTCATGAAGGCATACAACTTCCAACCTAACTCATTTTCCTCATTTCACAAGGAACTCCATTCCATTCCTCCATCAAATGTGGTTTAATCAATCTAGCCAGCTTGCTTTCCAGAACACTTTGGCCCCAACTGCTCAGTTGTGTTCCATCTCATGCCCACACACCTGGCCAACATCAAGGTACACAAAACCTTGATCCCAACACCATCCCAGTAATCAGCCAATAATTTACCACCTCTATTCTCCTCCTTCCTTCTGGAGGCGACCCAGCCTCCAGTCAGAAGGACAGAAAAGGACACTCCTGCTGCTCCCAACCCCTTTGGTGTCTTTCCATGGGATGCAAAGTCTCTTTCTGATATTCGGCCATTTCCTCGTGGCAGCCTCCCATGACCCTACTTGGATGACAATCAGCAGATGGTGGTGTTCTTGTTTGATCAGATGCCGTGGAGTCTCCTTAACATCTCTGACACGTGCCCCTAGTGGACAGCAGAGCTCTGTGGAGAGGTTGTCGGGCAGCAGATGGGGGCCTCAGTGCCTCCCGGCATGGAGTCCCCAGTCACTAAGACAACGCCGGGCAACGGTGCCCAGCAGCTGCTCCCTGGCAGGGGCTCTCCATCACCCGCTGAGGTCATTCCCTGCGTCAGCATGGAACCGGAACCCCAGAGCCGATTGCGTCACACAAACGTGCTGTGTTGGAGGGCCTGCAGGGTTGCCCTGGGGACCTGCCTGCTCCCCAGCCCGGGGCGCATCATTCACTCTCTGTGAGGTGACACTGCAGTGTGGTGTCACAGTGGCTGCGTCATACACCCTTGTGGAGCGGTGGGAGCGGTGGCTCAGTCCGCTTGTGGGACCCGCAGGAAGTGGAACCAGAGAGAGCTTTGCGTCTACCTGGAGGCATCCTGCTATCATGGAGAGGCTGAGATTCCTTCGAGGTGAGTCCCTCCACCTCTCTGGACACCACGACGCTGCCCGAGCACACGTGTGCCTCCAGTGGCTGTTTAGGACATTGTGCCAGCAGCACCGTCCTTGCTCTGCCCAGTGCAGCTGCCCACCGTGGTTTCCCCAGCACCCCCGCAAGGGGAAAGCTCCCTCCCCTGCCCCCGCCAACCACTCATACCCCTGCGCTGTGGGGCTGGAGGAGCGTTTTCCCCCCACAGCTGGCCGGCTGCTCGGCCCTGGCTCCAAGCAACACCTGCAGCAGCTGCTCTGCTCTTTCCTTCCAGGTCTCTTTGCTTGTGTGGGCTGCGTGCCCAGACGGACGCGTCGCAGGGAGAGAAGCAGGGTGTCAAGCCCTGCCCCTACCTGCGCCGCGACCTTACTGCTTCAGCGCCTGCAAGATCAGGAGGTGAGTTGGGGGCATCCAACCAGCAACCCTTGCCCTCCTGGCCCAGGGCCACGGCCCCGCGGGTGCCAGGCCCGGCAGCACATCCACAGAGCCATGGGTGGCAGCGGGCAAAGCGAGCGTGACTGATGCTTGTCCCCAGGGTGACCGAGCGCAGGCGTACTGTGAGCTGGAGAGCGCCCTGTGCCAAGACAGCAGCCGCCCGCCGTGCGGAGTGGTGAACCGGCTGCTGGCAGAGGTGTCCCGGGACCTGACGGCAGCCCAGGTGAGGGCTCCCTCCCAAAGGCAAAGGGAACCGCCTGCCCACGCTGGTGTTCTGCTGGCGGATGGTGGTGGCTTAGCTCTTCCAAGGGCCTCGGGCAGTCTCCTGGGCCGCGTGTCACCAGTGACTCTCTTCCAGGGCGTGACCAGCAATGTGAGGACAGCTGCCAGCAATGTCCTGGTGGCTCTGGCTCGGACGCACTTCACCTTGGTGATGGCTGAGCTCCAGAGCCACCTGAAGGCCACGGGGGACATGTGCAAGGAGTTGGTGCTCATCACCCTGAGCAAACTCTTCAGCACCTATGGTAGAGTACCCTCAACCTCCTGACATCTAGAACAAGCGGGAAAGGGCTCTCTGCCCTCCGCGTGTGATCTGCCTTCAGCTGGGGGATGCAGGGCTGCAGCCCCTCCTCCCTCGCTGCCAGGACTCTGACTGTGGCCCTCTCCTTCCTCTCTGCAGCTCCACAGTGCATCCCCTTTGTGTGGCTGATGCTGGCAGGCCTGCGCAGTGTGGTGGGCCAGGTGAGGAGTGGCCAGATCCTGCGCATCGCTTGTGCTGGTGAGTGCTGGCCCCAGAGCAGGGGGCCTCAGGACAGCCCTTGCACCTCACCCTGCTGCAGACTCTCACAGGCTCCCTTTTCTCTCGCTCCCTTTTTCAAAGAAATATTACTATTATTCTACAAGTATTTGGTTATGTTTTTTCAGTTGTGAAACAGTGGCTGGATGGCGTCAAGATTCACTTGTCCGCAGGAATGCAATGCCCCTGGCCTGCCATGGAGAAAGAGCACACCTACGAAAACCTTCGTGAGCTGCTCTTCTCCGTGATGTGGAACTGGCAGGACTGCCAGGAGGAACAGGTGAGCACTGCTGCATTCCCAGCCCAGGAAGGCAGCAGGGGCACCCATGTCGGCAGCTCTGTCTGTGCCCAGTGGGCTGAGAGCTGAGGGGTGATGAGAGGGAGTGGGCTGGCTCTGCAAAGGGCCCTGAAGTGGCTCTGTGCCAGGGAGCAGCTGCATGTCACAGCACTGTGGCAGGAAGAGCTGGGGATGAGGGTACGGGGAAAAGCTGCCTGCCCTCCAGAGCGAGCCCATCTCCTGCTGGGCGTGGGGGTGTGGGGAAGGGGAAGGGAAAGAGAAAGAGAAGGCCCTCTGTGTAGGAAGGGCAGGCCTTCAGTCTTTGATACCGGGCCTCTGCCATCCTCTCCAGGACAAACAGGCCGTCCTTGGGGCTGTGGCTGCCATGTTGGAGGTTCTCCTGCAAGAGGAGCGGCACCAAGAGCACGTCTGGGAGCAGCTCCTCTGGCTCGTTCACCCGTGTCAGGAGATCCAAGACACCTGCAGGGTGGCCAAGGTGAGGCGTTGTGCAGGGCTCAGGGTGGACGTGGGGCCCGTGCAAGTGCCACGAGGGCTCAGGGGGATGCAGGGAGGAGGTGGGGAGCCCTTGGAGAAAGAAGGGATGGGTGTTCAAGGGAGGTCTGAGGCTTCCTGAGCTCTTCAGTCAAAGAAGGAATGGCCTGGACAAAAGCCAGGAGGGAGCCAAGACTCACAGGGGCTCATCTCCTGGGGATGGGAGACTTTGTCACCACCACCTGGGTGGTGGGGCTCTGAGTGCCGGAGGAGCTGTGTGCTAACAACTGGGGGGACCACAGCCAGTTGCATCTGAGGGGGGAGAAGTGGGCTGCTGGGTGGGAAATGCCTGCAAATGATGCCCAAACACGGCTCGACTGAGAGCAGAGAGACTCTCTTGGTGCTGCTGGGTGGTGGGGGATAAACAAGAACGCCCGTGCAGGAGCTTCTCCCTGCAGAGAAACAATTGGGAAACAGTTTCTCCACTCGCAAGTGGCTGGATGTGGCTTCATCCCTTTCTTCCTCTCCTGGTTTCTTGCAGAGCCTCACAGTCTTCCTGGAGGCCTTAGGGGGCACTGCGTCAGTCATTCCAAGGGACAAGTTTCAGGACGTCACCAGTGCCGTGTTCTACCAGGTAAGGGCAGCCTATCCTTGCGCCCACAGCAGTTTCCCTCTTGGCTAAGTCTCAGGAGGACTGCAAAGCTCCGAGCCCCTGGAGAAGGCGGCTCAGCCTTAGCTCCTGCATGCTCAAGGCTGCTCCAGAGCCGTGCATGTACTCCCGGGGATGCTGTGGGGCGGCCTGGGTTTTGTCTGCCTGTCCTCTTCCCGAGAGTGCCCAGGGAGACGAGAGCGGGCAGCACAGCGTCTTTTCCGTCCTCAGTGCTGATGTGATTGTATCAAATGGACCTTGTTCCCACAGCTCTATGACGACAGCAAGCAGCACAGCGAGGCTGATCGTGCACAGCTGACCCACTGCATCATGCTGCAGGGTAAGGAGAGGAGCCTTGGCCATGCTTGGCTGTGCCCTGGCCAAAACCTCTCTCACAAAGCTCAGGAATGGGCGTGAGGTTCTTGCTAACATCGCGTGGGATTTCCTCCCTGCAGCCCGGATCTGCCCAGAGGAAATGATCCTGTTTCTGCAGTCGCAGCTGGGCGATGACTGGGAGCCTGGATGCGTGGCAGCCCTGGGTCTGCTGGGTGCTCTGGCTCGCTCTGATGGTCAGTACCACGGGTTGCTCAGTACCACGCCTTGGGACTGCCAGGGCTCCCTTCTGCCACCTGCGTTGTGGCTCCGCTCATGCTTCTGTGCATCTCTTGCAGAGCCCATGATGACAGAGAAGCTGCCCCAGGTCGTCGAGGCTGTGCAGCGTCTGTGCAGCGACCCCAGCATCCGGGTGAGCTGGTTTGGGAAAGGAAAGTGCTGTTGGGGCGGTGATGCTGCTGCCAGCACAGGCAGGGCTGGGGTGACTAGAGAGCTGCTGGGGCATTGGCCACACGGTCATGATGGCTCCTGTGCGGAGAGCAGGCAGAGTGGAGCGGGCAGGTCCCTGTGCTGTGCCTGGAAAGCGCACAGCCTGGTGCTAAGGCCTGGCCCTCACGTCAGAAGCCAAAGCTTCTCCTCTGCTCTTGATTCTCTGCTCATGCCCAAAGGGCTGCCCTGATGAGCAGCTGGCTTCCCTTTGCCTTCTGACCAGGAAAATCACACCCATAATTGACCCCTTGCAGGTGAGGACGGCTGTTCTTTATTTCATCAAGGATCTGCTCAGTTCTAACACCTGGAGCTGCTCAGCCTGGGATGTGGTGGGGCACATCTTCAGGGAGTTCAGCCGCGCCACAGGAAGAAGGGTAAGGACAGTGGGCAGCATCTTCTTGTGGAAGACCCGTGCTGCTCGGAGGGTGGCACAGAAGCACTGCTGGGGCCACACCTCAGCCTCCTGAGAACTGAGCATAACCAGTGTTTCAATACAACTGTCGTGCAGGCAGCCGGAGACCTTTCTGCCCGGGAAGCCCAGGAAGAAGGAGCTCTCCAGGAGCTGTGCATGGACATCCTGGGATCACTGGACGTCTCTGTGAGAGGGATGTCCAAAGTAAGTCACGCTCTGCCCTGCTGCTGCTCCCTGCCCTTGCAACACGTCTTCCTCGTCCCTTTCCAAGACCCCAGCTCTCTCCTCCAATGTGCTCTGAAGCACACAGGACTCAGGGAAATTCACAGAGTCCTCTTCCTCTCTGAGCAGAGGCAGGAATGCTGACCTGCTCAACTGCCTCGTTCCCTACAGCTCCTGTGGCCGCGGCTGCTGCTGTTTGTGGTGCCAGCGCAGTACACAGGCATGCTGATGCCAGTCTCCCGCTGTGTCTGTGCCCTGGCTGAGAAAGAGGAGCTGACAGGACGGCCGATAGAACACCTGGATCCCCATTTTGTCAGCTCCATGTTTCAAGGTAGGAGCAAAAACTCCCCCAGGGAGCTCTGCTGACCTGTGGTAGCACCCAGAAGGGACAGTAGAGATGGGCATGGCTGGGCACGCAGTGTCTTGGAGTCTTACTCAGCACTTTTTTCTCTTTGCAGGCCCACTGCTGACGCCCCACATACTGCTGGCACGACTGCTGGTGAGTACATGCTCCAGAGGCCGGTGCCACGAGCAGCCAGGAGGAAGCAGCGTGGCCATGGGCAAAGCTGTTGGCTGCTCCTTGCCTGCCAGACAAGAGCCAAGTTTCTTCCTTTCTGGGGGGAAGCAGCTGCTCTTGCTGCAGAAGTGACCCTGCTTTTTCTTGCTCTCACTCAGGTGGTGGCAGGCAGCCCTGTAGCAGGCAGCCAACTCCAAGCGGCTGCCTTACTGCTGATGAAAAACCTCCACAGCAGGTTCCACAGAGCTGTGGGGGCCATGTGGGCTACTGAGATCCCCCTGCTGCTGCAGTGCCTTGAAGGTAAAGTACTGGTGGGGAGGAAGAGGCAGAGGCAGGGAAGGGAAGGGGGGTGAGTGAAAATGCAGCTCTGCAGAGTGCCAGAGGGGAAGCACTGCCTGCAGCCCAGTTCTTGCTCTGCTGCTGTTCCTATTCCTGGGAGTCAGCACTGAGGCCCAGGGACCTATGCCCCTGGGGATCTGCCCATTCCAGGACAGGGATGGGCCCTTCAAGTCCCCTCAGACAGCAGCCTTGGAGCACTTAGTTCCCTGTTCCTGTGGGGACAGTGTTTGTGGGGAGGGACAGGTCACTGTGGAGGGGGTGCGGGTCCCAGCTTGGCTGCGTCAAGTGCCCAGGCCAAGCCAGGTTTGCAGCAGCTCTTCTGTGCCTTGATCCCAAGTCAGGGTCTTTGTCTTCCTATTGCTGTGCAGGGAAAGATGAGAGCTTCCCGGACACTGCCGAGTTTGAGCGCCGTCTGCTAAAGGTACAGCATTGCCGGGAGGCGCGGTGCAGAGGAGTGCTTGCCTGCCCCAAGTAGCCCCGCTCCCACGTGAGCCGCTGTGGGACAGGAGCAGCCTCTCAAGCGCTGCTGCGGAGCGGCCGCACGCCTTTGTGGCGCTGCCTCTTCCGCTCTGTCCCAAGCCCAGGGGGGTCTCAGGAGAAGAGGGCGGGTGGCTTTAATGGAGGGAACGCTGGGGGAGCTGCGAGAGGGACTGTTCTTCCTGACACCTCTCCCTAGAGGGCTGCAGCAAGTTGGGAGTGAGGGAAGAGGCAAAGGGCAAGGGAACATTGTCTTCTCCTGTTCTCCAACAGTTCCTGAGGGCGTCAGTGCACACCGTGGATGATGAGGCGTGGACCGAGGCCCTGAGCAGTGAGCTGAGCTGGCGGCTGAGCAGCTCTGCCAGCAGCTCTGCAGAAAAGGTGAGTTCCCCCCGGCTCTACCCAGCGGTGCAGCTGCAGGTGTCCAGCTGGGGCTGGGGCTGCGGCTGGTGCTCTGCCCACGCGGGATGCTGATGCTGCTTCCCAGTCTGTGCCCCGCAGAGGCCTTTCCCTGCAATCTGCCCGGGGATGGCTAAAGCTGGGCCCTGCAGCTGCTCTCAGCGACTCCCAGCGTGGGAGCTGGCCCTCCCCCAGCAGGTTAAGCTGCTGCCACATCTCCCCTTCTTCCTTCCCTTCCCGTCCCATGCAGTCGTTCCTGTACAAGGCTCTGGGCACAGTGCTGGGATCCTGTCAGGGAGTCCTCCACGTCCAGGAGAAGCTGCTGCAGCACCTGCAGGAGGCAAACGCGGAGGAGCCACGTGAGGCCCAGGTGAGCTCTGCTCTCCTCCAGCTCCTGCCAGCATCCTGGCTCTGGCCCTGGGGCAGAGGGCTTTTCCTGGCCCTGCTCCAGGCCTTTCTATCTCCTCACTGCTGCCCTTTTGCTCAGGACAGGACCTGTAGATTCAGGCCTGTGCCAACGGCCCCTTGTTCTTTTGTGCAGGGAATCGTCTCTCTTCTCAGCCATGCTGCCGAGAACAACTTCCACACAGTCCTGGCCACGCTCACCATGTTTGCGTCCAGGCTGTGCAAAGGCCGCAATGCCAGGATTTCCAGGCGCAAGAAGGTAAAGCGTTACGGGTTTCCACCTTGGCATTCTTCGGCCTTATTTTCCCTGCAGCTCCTGCCTTGGGAGCCCAGGTGCATCGCGGGGCACTGGGGGCCGTTAGCGAGTGTCTCAAGGCATTTCTTCCCACACAGATGGAGCTGGACAGCACGAGAGCTCATGCCACACGCAGCGCTCTCATGCTCGCCCACGGCAGCGTGGCACTGCGTGCCTCCAAGGAACAGCTGCTTGCCCACCTGGAGGGAGGCATCGTGGGCAACATCCTGATGCTCTACAGCTGCAGCTGCCGGGTGAGAGCTCAAAGAAGCATGCCAGGCTGTCTGAGCGCCCAGCTGCAACCCCTCCACGTGGGGGGGATGCTGAGATGGGCCTTTCCTTTCCAAAGTCCCTCGGGGAAGGGTTTGTGTCCACATGAAGATCCAAGCCCTTCCCTTAGTGTTGTCCCCACTGTCTCCCTTGCAGCCCTTGTCCCTTCCCGCAGTTCAAAGAATGTTCTTCTCTCTTGCTCCTCAGGACTTGCAGAACAACCTCGCTCTGGTGCAGAGCATCACCGACTGCAGCTCTGCCTTCCAAGCTGTGGGTGGTTCTGCAAGCTTTAACCCCTCCTTGAAGAGCAAGCTCCTGGAGATCCTGATGGTGAGTGCCTAGAGACAGGGCTGCCTGCAGAGGAGTTCTGGGCTGCGCCACAAGGCTCGCTTCCCTGGGGGCATACAGGTGTCCAGCAGCCACACGTCTCCAGCTGGTGGGGACCTTGGGTGCTGGCAGGCAGCGGCTGGGCAGCGGGCTGGGTGCACCAGCTGCTGCATTCTGCAGTGCTTCCATGGGAAAGTGATGGGGCTGGTGTGTGGCAGTTGTGCCTGTCTCGGGGCCGGGTGGAACAACTCTCGTGCGCCCCTTGCTCACTTTGACATTGTCTCTCTGGGACTTGCAGGACCTGATGAAGAAGTATTACTCGGGCATCCCTGTCTCCCCAGTGCCTCTCAAGGTGGTTCTGGCCCTGGAGCAGTTGAGGTAAGGGCTGAGGTTGCAAGGCAGGATAGTGGTCCCCGTTTTGGGTAGCTCCTGAGGGCCCGGAGGGGGCAGGGAGGGAGGAGCTGCATCTACAGGGGAGACGGCTGGGCTGTTGTGCCCAGCGAAGTTGAGGTTTGGGGCAGGGAGAAAGGCCCTGGTGCTCCTGTCCCCTGGCAGGGAAGAGAAGGGAGAGCTGGGGTCTCCTTCCCTCCAGAGCGGGAGGTGGTTCACTGCTGCTGGGGAGGAGGTGGGCGCTGCTGGAACTGAAGACAGTCCTCAGCAGCATGAGCTGGGGGTATTGGCTTTGTAGCTGTTGATTGGGAGAAATTCTGAGGTTGCCTGAACCAGTCTGGAGAGCACTGGTAAAGGCCCTTTCTGATTTCTCATCCTTTCTTCCTCCTCTCCTCTCCTCTCAGCAAGCTGAAGCCCTCTTTCGAAAGCAAGGAGATGCGTGAGATGTTGGTCCTGTGCTGCAAGAACATCGTGACACATCCTTCAGCAGAGATGATGCTGAAGATCAGGAAGTCACAGCAAGCAGCACAGTACCTGCAGGTAACCTGCCGTAACTTTCCCGGCCACCTCTGGGTCGGCACCCTACCTCAGCACACACCACCTCTGCTCTGGCAGCAGCCGTGATGCTACACGTCACTCCCCTCTTCTGCTTTCAGCTTCAGCAAACAGCACTGAAAGCTCTGGGCCGGCTCATGGGGGTCCTGCTGGAGACAGAGCCCAGCGGTGGCTTCTTCCAGAACATAGTCCATGTGAGTATGTGCTGCGGGGGCAGCAGTGCCGGTGCTCAGTGAGGCCCGCGGGAGGCCTTGAGGGAAAGGGCTGGGAAAGGAGGGACAGGGAGAGGGCTGGCAGGAAGGCAAGGAAAAGACGTCCTCAGTGAGACAGATGCTCTACCCCAGGTCCTGCAGAAATCCATGACATCAACCAATGCGTGGGAGCGCAAGAGGGCCCTGCAGACCTGCTCCCAGCTGCTGGCTGTTTGTGAAGAGCTTCAAGTGAGTAAAGAGCCCCACCGCATGCCCCCTGCTCCCTCCCCGGTGCCCCTGAGCTGGCAGGTGAGCTCCGCCCAGCTGTGCATGCTGTGTCATGGCATGAGAAGGCACAGATGGGAGAAGCTGGGGAGAGCTGGGGCCGTCTACAGCTTTGTTCCTGCCTCTCACCCCTGCAGAGAGGAGATGCCTGTGAGCACTTTGGCTCCTTGGTGGGATTGCTGGCGCCTCTGACGTGTGACCCCATGCCCGCATCCCGCCAGCTGGCCGTCACCTGCCTGAGCTCCCTTCTGCGAATCCAAGGTGAGTCGAGCAGGCGTGCTCCAGCCCTCTGCCCTGTCCTCTGTCTCTCCCCCGTGGAAAGCAGTTTAATTTCCAGAAGCATGACTTCCCTTTTCTCCCTGTGCTCTTTCCAGCCAAAGCAGTCCACACAGTCATTGAGACGGGTGACATCGAGAGCCTGTGCGAGGGCCTGCATGCCTGCAGCATCGCCTCTCAGCTCCAGACCACGTCCAAAATGGCCATGGTATGTGGACCCAAAAAGGGGTGGTGGGATCTCTGTCCGTAGAATTCTGCACGACCCTGTGCTGCTCCCAGCCTCTCACACCATTTCCAAACTGAGCTGTCACCCTGAGACTGCTTTTCTCAGCCAGTAGCAGGAGGCTCTGAGCTATGTCTGGCCTTCAGGCAGCCAGTGCAAGGAGTTGATGCCATGATGTGCGTTTGTGTGTGTGTGTGTGTGTGCATGTGTGACTGTGGCTGCTGGGAGGTAGGCTTTGCATGTAAGCAAACACCATGGGTGCAGAAGCTGAGAGAAGGCTCCAGCGCCTTCCGTATCAACAGCAGGGTACAGACAGCAGGAGCGCTGTGATTGCCGCCTGAATGAGCGGCAAGCCGCTGAGCTAAGAATGCCCTCCAGACTGCTTTGTGTTTGGAAGAGCTGCAGCAGAGCAGTGATGGGATCTCTCCCGCTTCTCATTTCTCTGCAGATCGTGTGCAGAAACTTCCCCATCGAACGCACCGTTGACTTCATGGCGGCCATCAAGGAGACCATGCGGAAAGCCAACGGAGTGCGCGTGCGTGCGTGTGGGAAGTGGATGACCACCTTCCTGCAGATGCACGGGAAGGACATCAGTTGGAACGTAAGAGACTTTCTGCCACGTGTCTTGGACTTGTTCTGGCCATTGCACACGGCTAGGCCCTGCAGAGTCCAGGGTGCAGCAAGTCATTCTTTCTCCCCTTCTTCTCTCAGGTGCCTCCGCTCCTCTACGTCCTGCGCAGCATCACATCGTTTGCGCAGCAGAGCACGTTCCTGCCCTTCCTGTGCCAGGCGGTGGTCATCCTCACCCGCTGTCACACTGAGGCCGTGATGAACAACTTCTCCCGGCCGCTTGGGCCAACAGACAGGTACTGGCACTCCCGCCTTTGCTGTGCCTGAGGTCACAGTTGTAGCTGGCCTCTGCCAGAGGAATCCAGGGAGGAGGCAGCTTTGAGTCTGTTTGAGGTCACAAGTCACATCTTGAGACTCTCCTTTTTCTAGTGAGACGTGGAAAAGAATAAGAGAGTTTTGCCTTCAACGCTGGAGCCGGTAGAAGAACGAAGAGAAAGACAAAGAGGAGGAGGAGGAGGAAGAGGAGGAGGAGGAAAGAGAAGGAGAAGGAGGAAGAGGAGGAGGAAGAAGGAGGAGGAGGAGGAAGAGGAGGAGGGAGGAGGAGGAGGAGAAGGAGAAAGAAGAGAAGCGAAGCAAAGCGAAGAGAAACCATTAATCACATAGAGAATTGTAATTGTATTTGAATTGTAATTGAATTGTAATTGTAACACTATTATTATTAATATCTTTAATAATAAATACATAAATAAAACCACTATTTATATTAATGTTATTAATATAAAAATCCCTCTGATCATAGGAGTGTAAAAGCCAAATGGGAGGTGGCAAAAGTTCAGACACTCTTCCTTATCATAGCTGAATGAATTGGTTCGTTCAGAACTGTGGAACAGACTCTAACATCTTCTTAGAGCATTTCCTGGCCAGGAAGAATTAGATCACATTATTCTTGGAAATCTAGAAAGCAAAGGATGATTAGTTATGGCTCTGACCGATTAAGGACTTCCTCCCCAAGATGGGCTGCGTGATGGAAGTGATGCTCCTTGAGTAACAGACCAACAGCAAAAAGCACAGAGAGCAGTTCTGCAAACTGGTGAAGCTGGTTGTGTGGAGGGCTTCTATCAGAATATTCTGCAGTGGTTTTCAAGGTTTGTTTGCGACTGCTTGAGTGTCCATGTGCATCCTGAATGGCCAATATGTTCATCCCTCAGTCTGTCACTGGCAGGAGATGTTATGTTAGGAGAAACTGGATATGAGCAAGCAGGGTGCGCTTGCAGCCTGGAAAGCCAACTGTGTTCTGGGCTGCATTAAAACAGGGGAGGCCAGCAAGGAAAGAGAGGTGGTACTCCTCCTGTACTCAGCTCTTGCGAGGCCCCATCTGGAGTACTGCATCCAGGCCTGGAGCCCCCAGCACAAGAAATATGCAGAGCTCTTCTAGCAGGTCCCGAGGAGGGCCGCTAAGATGATCAGAGGACTGGAACACATCTCCTACGAGGAAAGGTTGAGGAGACTGGGCTTGTTTAGCTGGAGAAGAGAAGGCTCTGAAGAGACCTCACTGTGCCCTTCCAGCTCTTGAATGGAGCATATCAACAGGAGAGGGAACAACATTTGACATGGGTGGATATGATAGGATAAAGGGGGGTGGTTTTCAACTAAGACAAAGGAGATTTAGGTTAGGTATTAGGAGGAAGTTTTTCATTCCCAGGGTGGTGGCATACTGGAACAGGCTGCCCAGAGAGGCTGTGGATGCCCCATCCCTGGAGGCATTCAAGGCCAGGCTGGATGTGGCTCTGGGCAGCCTGGTCTGCTGGTTGGCGACCCTGCACATAGCAGGGGGGTTGAAACTAGATGATCACTGTGGTCATTTTCAACCCAGGCCATTCTGTGATTCTATGATTCTGTGACATGTCTTTGCAACTGCATCTGTCTCTCAAATACAACAGATACTAGCCAGATGAGGCATATGTCTCCTGATGGGGAAATGTAAATCAAAAAGAAGACTTTTAACTTTGCATGCAACTCAAGTACAAGTATGCAATTATATCTATCCCAACATAAAGCTCTCAAAATCATTTCCACCTTCTGTAGAATGCACCTGGGATAGCAGGAAAAGCAGAACACAATACTTTAAAAATGGCTTGTCTATTGATTTAATTGATTGATTGGGATACCAAGTCTTGGAGTCAAAATGTGGTCAGAGAGCAGGAAAAGCAGGCAGAAGAATATACTCCACTGTATTCCTTAGTTCAAGGTTGCAGTCGTCTCTTCTGTGTATTTTGTGCCAGTGATGGACATCGTGGACATCTTAGAGGAGCTGCCTCCTGTTTGAAGGCACAGTCCTGCACTCTCTGGGGATTTTCTGTAGCGAGGGAAGGTGCAGAACTTGGAATGGGGTTGATGCACATACACTGAGCTGTGTTACATTAATGAGGGGTATTTCCCATCTCTTCCCATTCTCTTTGACGGCAGGAGAACCAATACCCAGTGGGGATGCCTACTGCCAGGAAGACATCACATTTACTGCCAGGATCTAGGAAGAAATTTCTTACACAGGCAGTGGGGTCGCAGAAAGCAATCTAGGTGACTTAGGTATCAGGTAGATGTTAAGAAGGTAAGTATTGGCTCAGGGTACTTAACTTGAGATTAATAGTTGCCTTTTTTTTTCCTGCTATACATTCACTGCTAACCATTCCGATGCTGTTTGGTCAAAAAATTGTTTGGTGAGCCCGTGGGTCACCGACTTGTACAGTGGTCTTGAGATGGTAATGGATGTTAAAGAAGGGAGCTCCCAGTCATGACGACCACAGATAGGTCCATTGAATCTCCCCCTGAGAGAACCAGCCAGGGAATCAACTACAAAGTAATCCTATGTTTCCCACTGCAGGATTTGGTGGACAGCAGTATCAGTATGGGAAGGAGCTGAACAGGCCTCTGAGCAACCTGATCGAGCTGTAATTCCTGTTCACTGCTGGGGAGTTGGACTAGATGAGCTTTAAAGGTCCCTTCCAACTCCAATAATTCTGTGTTTCTATGACAAATGTAGGAGAGCTGGATGTGGGGATGGAGCATTTACATACTTGTTGCAGTTTTCAGTGCTTCAGCCCTCCAAGCATCGGCGTGGCCCTCCTCTGGACCTGCTCCAGCAGTTCTTCCTGTACTGGGGGCCCCAGGCTTGCACACAGTACTCCAAACAGTCTCACAAGGGCAGAGTAGAGGGTAGCAATTCCTCCCCCTCCCTATCAGCCATCCCTTGTTGTTTAGATGACTCACCGCTGGGTCTTAGCAGTGTAGAAATACTTTTTTTTCTTTCTTTCTTTCTTTCTTTTTTTTTCTATCTACTGTGCCAACACATTGAAGTTGATAAACCAAAGTTTGGCATGGAAGACAACAAATGCTAGAGATATGAAGAGACAGTGCTTCCTGCCTACGCTTAACTGGGAGCTGGGATGAGGGATGTTGCTAGTGGGTCAACTAAGACCACGGTACTTTTCTACGGTGGGGGGGAGGGAAGCTGGCTTTGCATGAAATGACTGCAAGCTGAGGTTGAATCAACAGCTGCTCTTTGGAAGGCGGGAAACATGGAACGGTGCGGCCGCCGTAAGGCGCCACGCTCTTCCGCCTTCTAGCGGAAATCGAACTACGCCTCCCGTCGTGCCCCGCGGGGAGCGCAGGGGGAACAAGCTCTTCGCTGATTGGCTTCTTTTCTTCCATCTGCGGCCAATCAGGTGCGCGGCTGCTGGGGGGATGCGCTCCACGCGCGTGAGGCGGGCTAGCGTCCTGGGAGCCATGGAGCAGGAGCAGCAACAGCAGGGGGAGGTGAGCGGCGGTGGGGTCGGGACGGCGCCGCCAGAGGCCTCCTGCTCCGACAGCGGAGCGCTGTGCAAAGCCCCACAGCACAGGCTGCGGGGCCCGGGCCGCCTCGTGTCCCGCGGGAGGCGCGCGGTGCGGGCTGTGTTGGCCGTGTAACGGCTGTTTGCGGGCGGTCCGCCTCCCCGTGTGGCGTCCGGTGTGGCTTCAGCGGGCCGTGGGGGTGGGGAAGAGACGGGGGCACTGCGGGTGTTCCCGCTCGGTAGCGCGTCTCTGCTTTCAGGCCCTTTTGGTTCCGGAGCAGCGGTCCGAAGTTCTTTGCTTCCTGCGATCTGAAGGGAGGTGCGAGCACAGAAGGGGCTGAGCTGCACAGTTCCTAGTGCCTCCCCTTACAGTGCTCGCTGTGTTGATGCTGCCTTCTTGCTGCTGTCTTGCGAATTCCTAACACCTTTTCTCAGGTTGTTTTGCCCTTATTCTTAGCTTGAGGCTTTTGTGGTCGGCTCCTTTCCTTCCGTTCCCGTCTCTCTGCTCTCACGGTAACAGCTCAGGATGTGACCCTGCCTGGATGCCAGGTGTGATCGGATGCAGAGACGTGGTTGTAGGGAAAGGCTCTTGAATAAAAGGTGACCTGTTGAGACAGCTTCTGAACTGAGGTCAGCTCTGGTTTTTGCAGTTTCCAAAGGATATAAACTCAAATCTGAAAAAAGTTGGCCAGCTGATCACAGAAACACCAAGGTTGGAAAAGGCCTTCAGGATTATCCAGTCCAACCATCCACCTGTCACCAATAGTACTTACTAAACCATGTCCCTCAACACAAAATGCAAACGTTCCTTGAACACCTCCAGGGTCAGTGACTCCACCACTTCCCTGGGCAGCCCATTCCAGTGCCCGACCACTCTTCCAGAGAAGAAAAGTAGTATATCCTAAAATCTGATGTTTTGTTAGTTTTGGTGGCCAGAGCGTGTAACTTGGTACTCTATGGGAAGCTCACAGTGGCTTTGATGATGGTGTCTGCACTGCTGTGCAGTTGTTGAAAGAGACAGTGCCTGGAAGGACGCGGGCTCTTTCCGTCTTTGTCAGTGTGCCTGTGAAGTTCCCTGCATTCATCCCACATTCCTCAAACTTTATGTCACTGCAGCTCCATGGCTGTGTTTTTTCCTCTTGGGAAGCAACGTACAGCATACAGTCTTCCTCTAAGGGAACTTGTTGCAGGAGGAGCAAGGCCAAGTGCAGGGTGCTGCACTTGGGCCGGGGTAATCCCACGTATTTATACAAACTAGGAGAAGAACCCTTTAAGAGCAGCCCTGCAGAGAAGGACATAGGGGTCCTGATGGATGAGAAGCTGGACATGAGCCAGCAGTGTGCGCTTGCAGCCCGGTAGGCCAACTGTGTTCTGGGCTGCATTAAAGAAGGGGTGGCCAGGAGGAACAGGGAGGTGGTTGTCCCCCTCTACTCAGCTCTTGTGAGGCCTCATCTGCAGTACTGCGTCCAGGCCTGGGGCCCCCAGTACAGGAAGGACATGGAGATCCTGGAGCAGGTCCAGAGGAGGGCCACTAAGATGATGAGAGGGCTGGAGCACCTCTTCTATAAGAGAAGTTGATGGAACTGGACTTGTTTAGCTTGGAGAAGAGAAGGCTCGGGGGGGACATCATTGTGGCCTCCATATTTGAAAGGACTGTACAAACAGGATGGAGAACAACTGTTTATGAGGGTGGATAGTGAAAGGACAAGGGGGAATGGTTTTAAAGTGAAAACGGGAGGTTTAGGTTAGATATTAGGGGGAAGTTTTTCACTCAGAGGGTGGTGATGCACTGGAACAGGTTGCCCAAGGAGGCTGTGGATGCCCCATCCCTGGAGGCATTCAAGGCCAGGCTGGATGTGGCTCTGGGCAGCCTGGTCTGCTGGTTGGAGACCCTGCACATAGCAGGGGGTTGAAACTCGATGATCACTGTGGTCCTTTTCAACCCAGGCCGTTCTGTGATTCTTTAAACTCCTGAATTTGAGATTGTTGCATGGATTTCTTGCACAGTCCAAGGCTTCTCTGTGGTCCTGAAGGTCTCCCAGCAGTGAAGGCAAGCTTGTGAATGTTTGGCATAAAATGTCTGTTTTGAAGCTGTCAGTTTCTTTTGTTAGATGGTGTCTTCCATTAGCAACACACCTTCATCTTTGGAGAGGGTGGAGGAGGAAGGTGAGGAGGAGGAGGAAGAGGAGGAAGAGGATGACTTGGACATCTTTGGAGGCTATGACAGCATCCGGAGCTACAACAGCAGCATGGGCAGTGACAGCAGCTCCTGTCTGGAAGAATCTAGTGATGATGAGGTGGCAGATCGGGAACTTGGGGATCTTCCACTCTCCCCTGTGCACCAGCCACCCACGGGCCGGATTACAGAAGACAGTGGCTCTGAGCCAGGTAGTGCCCATTCTGGTGTGTGTGATGGAAGGAATGAGGGCTGGTGGAAAGCAAAGGGTGTGTGATTTCCTTCTGAGTATGCTCTGGGAGCAGAACTGGACTGAGACTGCAGGTTCTGGATTACATGGGGGACCCGCTATGTGCAGTGGGGATTGCCTGGGCTTAGATCTGTCACTTGTAAAGCATAGACCCTGCTAACTGCTCATGTTTCTGTGCTTTTCCTCTCAGCTGTGTGCGAGATGTGTGGGATTGTGGGAACCAGGGAAGCTTTCTTCTCTAAGACCAAACGTTTCTGCAGTGTCTCCTGCTCCAGAAGTTACTCCTCAAACTCCAAGAAGGCCAGCATCCTGGCCAGACTGCAGGTGAGTCAAAACCCATCCTCCTTCCCCGGGGATAGAGCAGAATGCCCCTGTGTACAGGAATGGATTTTTGCTGTCTAGTGAGGTCTCAGGTTGCTCTTACCAGTGGTTTCTTATTTCCGATGAAGCCCTGTATGGGAACTGCTGAGTCACAGCCTCTGATGGATCACCTGAGGCGAGCCATGAGTCAGCCAGAGGAGCACAGCTGAAGGCAATTCACCTGTGCTGCCGGAAGGGGTGGAGCCAGGCTCCACTCCTCCTAGACCTATTTAAGAGCTGGCTGCCAGTGGGGAAGGGTCTCTTCTGGTGATCACCTCTCTTGGTGTTTTGTGGTGAGCCCAGCCGAAGGGTAAGCTCTTCCACTTATTCTCTTTTTGTTATGGTTGTCTGCTCTGCCTAACTCTCTTGATTATATTGTGATTATAACATCTTGATATCTATTGATTATACAAGCCCCCAGGGAAAAGCATCCCAGTTGAGAGGTGTTGTTTCTTAGAAGCTGGGGAAGGACCTAGTTATATTTTATTTGTTATATCTTCTAGTTCCTGAGAGCACTATAGTAACCTGAAAATCGTCTCTGGAGAGATGTGCATCTCCTGCTGGCCAGTTGCAAGCTTCTCTTTCTTCCTATTCCACTAATGTTCCTTCTTTTGTAGGGGAAGCCGCCAACGAAGAAAGCCAAAGTCCTGCACAAGGCAGCCTGGTCTGCCAAGATCGGGGCCTTCCTCCATTCACAGGGCACAGGGCAGCTGGCAGATGGGACGCTGACAGGCCAGGATGGTGAGTGTAGGCAGGTCATGAGGAGGTGCATCTTTAGGAGGCGTGACCGCGAGATGCTTCACTGATTTCTCCAGAGATGCTGGAGCCCCAGAGGTGGCCCCAAAACTCCCATTTCTCAAGAGCAAGTGACACCACTGATGGGATCTAGCTGCCCTTCAGGGAAAAAGCACTCGAATACAGAGTCCCTGCTCACTGGGTGGCGTGGTGGCATGTTGTAGCCTGGAGGTAATTGAGTACTGTGTGCTTTTAGATAAAGCTCTTTGCCTTACTTTCTTCTGTTGTCTGTTTCTAGCGCTAGTCCTGGGCTTTGACTGGGGAAAGTACCTGCAGGAACATGGCTTCAAGGCAGCTCCAGTCAGCTGCTTCAAACACGTGAGTTCTTTGCTGTGCCTCACAGTGTGCGTGGTACACGTTGCATGCACTGGGCTCTGTGGTGGTGAGTGGAGAGAGGCCTGGGGAGAGGCCTGTTTGAGCACTGTTTGTGAGGAAGGGAGCTGGGGTTTCTCACAGCCAAGAGTGGGAGGGAGTTCCATGGGGGGAACCTTTAATTTCAAGGGTGGAAGCAGAGGAGTACTGCCAGTGGTGATGTGTCTTTACTGGGGTGGGTTTGACTGGGTTGGATGGCAGACAGTTCCCAGCTGCCTCTGTGGTTTCTGTGGGTAAGTACCACACGCAGTGATGTGCAAGGAGGAACAATAACTGTTCCTCCATCAACTGCTCCTCTGACAGCGATTGGCAAGCCCTGTGAGCCAAGGAGCCAAGGCAGAAAAAATGGAAGGATAGCAGCAGCTATATTCTCTCTCTGTTAAAATAATTTGATCTGTGATTAGTATTAACAAAATTGGGTTTTTTTTGAGTATAGATCAGGAAGATGATGGCAATTTTATTGATGATTTGGGATTTTCATACCATAGAATGGCAGCAAGATAGGTCACCCTGAAAAGTAATGCCTCTTAGTTCCATGGAAACTACAAAAGATGCAAAGAGCACAAGAACAGTATTTGGTAGAGCAAATTCTCAACTATAAAGCCCTATAAAACCTGGTCACCACCATTAGCTGAATCGTAAAGATGAGCTGATGGAGACAGTCTTCATTTTGTGGTGTGGCAGCAATACATGGCTATCTGGGACCTAGCTTGTCTTTCACATTGCTGTCTCCTGTGCTGCAATGCAGTACCCACACCTCACTATGCTCACATCCACTGTTTACTCTCTGCAACTGTTCAGCAATCATCAATGAATGTCAGTGGGTGCAGTTTTTTCCACATGGAGGAATTCAGTGACACACCTTGGCTTCATCCACACTTCCATGTCAGATGATATTTTGTCAAACTGCCCCTCTGCTGCCCTCTGTCACATGGCAACAGAATGGGATGGAATGTTGGCAGGAAGGTACAGCCTCTGCTGCTATGTCACTGTGGGCCAAGGAATAAAGTAGGAGGCATTACTTTCAGAGCAGCTCTCCTAATTTGAGATGGCAGAACAGCCAGCAATGAAAGAATACTTTTCTACCTCTTGGGATCTTCTATAAACACCCCAATGAAACGTTGGTCACAGTTTGGTTGCAGCTGGCAGGTACAGGAGGGATAAAGCATGCAAATCTTTTGTCAAAGGTGAAAGTGCTCAGACTGCCAATGTCCCTTTTAAATTGTGGCTGCCTGTATTCTTTAGGTGCCGCTCTTTGATCAGTGGGATGACGTGGTGAAAGGTATGAAAGTGGAGGTGCTGAACAGTGATGCTGTGCTCCCCAGCCGAGTGTACTGGATTGCATCGGTCATCCAGACTGTAGGTATGCCTGCAGTGCAAATGCCAACAGCCAGGCACAGCTGACTGCTGGGGGAAACTTGAGTGAGAAGAACAGAGCTGGTCATGTAAAGCATCAGCTCTTTGGAGCTCAGCAATTCATGGAATCATAGAATGGCCTGGGTTGAAAAGGACCACAGTGGTCATTGAGTTTCAACCCCCTGCTACATGCAGGGTCTCCAACCAGCAGACCAGGCTGCCCAGAGCCACATCCAGCCTGGCCTTGAATGCCTCCAGGGATGGGGCATCCACAGCCTCCTTGGGCAACCTGTTCCAGTGCATCACCACCCTCTGAGTGAAAAACTTCCCCCTAATATCTAACCTAAACCTCCTGTTTCAGTTTAAAACCATTCCCCCTTGTCCTATCACTGCCTGTCCTTGTAAACAGCCGTTCCCCCTCCCATTCATAAGCTCCCTTCAAGAACTGGAAGGCCAAAATGAGGTCCCTCCAGAGCCTTCTCTTCTCCAAGCTAAGCAGGTCCAGTTTCCTCAACCTTTCTTGATAGAAAGAAATTGCTGAGGGATTTTGGAGCAGGAAATACCGTGGTATAGAAGAGGGAGGAAAACAGCATCTGATTCCTTTTCTGGTTGCTGGGTCCTTTGCAAGGACTGTTCCACCTCCATAATGGTTGGAGAAGCTCTGATAACCTGTGCGGAGTTCTGAATTCCTTGTTGTAGGGAATAAAGCTGTAGTACCCAAGACAGAGAAGAGAAATTATGTCCCTGATGCCTTTCTCTGGTTGTCTTCTCTATCCTGACAGGATACAGGGCCCTTCTGCGATATGAGGGCTTTGAGAATGATGATGGCCATGACTTCTGGTGCAATTTAGGCACAGTGGATATTCATCCCATCGGCTGGTGTGCCATCAACAGCAAGATCCTGGTGCCACCACAAAGTGAGTGTGGGACAAGAGAGACCAGAACACTGGCTTGGCTGCCTTTGGTTATGCATGGTACGGTGGGATGGGCACTCCTACCCACAGCTCTACTTGTGCTCTGCTGTGACAGTTGGGGTTGTTCACCCTGCATCTCCCTGTGGCTGACCCAGGGGGCTGCTGGGTGCCGAGCTGCTGTGTCACATCTGTGAAGGGATCCTAATGAATGTAGTCCTTCTTCCTTCTGACCTTCACAGAAACTATGTTTAGTTTTTGGAGGTTCATCTTGGATGCTGTTTCTGAGCAACGCACTGGCTCCAGTTCTTGCTCAGCTAGCAGTTAGGAGAAGGAGGCTAGTTTAGCAAGATTCTGGCAAGTGGCTTTGTTTGGTAGGACTTACATGTTCCCTGTAATACCACTTCCACATCCAGATGGGTGGAGCTGGATGTCAGCTTGGCGCAGTCCCTTCTGTGGTGGTGATCCCTCACAGGCCATCGTGAGGGTGAGCTGCAGAGTAGAGTCTGTCTGAGAGCAGAGCGTTGGAGTGTGAAAGCCTTCTCGTACAGATGAACTCTCCTCACCGAAGAGGAAGGGTGTAGCACAGTCCTTTGGTCATAAAGAGTTGCTTTTTCCCTTATGCATGTCTAGCTATCCATGCCAAGTACACTGACTGGAGAAGCTACCTCATGAAAAAATTGGTGGGAGCCAGGACCATCCCGGTGGATTTCCACATCAAGGTGAGGCCTTGGTGAAGGCGGTGCTTCCTTTATTGCTTCTCAGGAAGCTGAGATGGTTTTTGCTGCTTGTTCCTGGAACACAGCAGAGAGCTCACGCTATGGCAGGTGTTGGAGGCAGGCAGATGTGGTCTGTGTGTTTCTTCTCCCAGCATTCCACTCCCACCTGATGAGCAGAAATGGGGAGCACCTTCCCTTCAAAGATGGGCATTCAGTTTAGGCTGACTGAAGTGTCAGAGTCCATTGAGAGTGCTCTGAGTAATTCTATAGCACTCTGAGATCTCCAGTGCCAGAAAGTCAGGTGTTCTATAAGTGCCTTTGGGTATTTGCAGGTGAGTACAGATAGGCTGTTATCAACAAGCTGCAGGTCTCCAAATAGTCCATCAGAAGGCAGCCAGTGACTCACTGGGTCTGTCTGTAGCATAACTCCAGTGTTGGAGGTAGAGTTGGCAGGTGGTTTATCATGTTGCTCAACCTTTGGTCACAGTAGATAGCGAAAATAAGGACCTGACCTCTTGAAGTCTACTGAAAATCCTATTATCCTTTGGGAAGCTGTACCTCTCTGTTCCCACCCTGGAAACCTTTATGGCCTCTTTTAGGGCTGAAAAAGGCACGCAACTCCCCATTCAGTTCCTGCTGAACAGAGAAGTGATGTTTTTCTCACCTTCCATAATATTCCACATGCTGGCTAAGCACGGCTCCTGGTCTGCGGTACCTGTTGTAAAGCCACAGGACCAAGGGAGATTTAAGGTGGATGTGCCCAGCCATGCTGTCATGTTGTGGGGCTGGCAGCTCCCTGTGCCTCTGGTGAATTCAGCCCCATGCAACACTTGCCAGAGATTTGGGCGGCTTTGGGCAGTGAAATGAGCTGAGCAGAGTGTGTGTGAAGGGGAAAGAGGTTTCTTTGAAGTCTCTGGGGAAGGAAGGCACTGTGTGCAATCGCCTCACCTCTTCTTGTTGTTGCCAGATGGCAGAGAGCATGAAGTACCCGTTCCGGCAGGGCATGCGGGTGGAGGTGGTGGATAAGAACCACGTGTCCCAGACACGCATGGCAGTGGTGGACACTGTCATCGGGGGTAGACTGAGACTCCTCTATGAAGATGGTGACAGCGATGATGACTTCTGGTGCCACATGTGGAGTCCCCTCATCCATCCTGTGGGCTGGTCACGGAGAGTGGGCCACAGCATGAAGAAGACAGGTAGGGATCAGGCTCCCACAGGCATCTTTTGGTTTGCCTTTGCTGCCCGGCTCTACTGTTAACACCAGTCCCATCGTGGTGGCAGATCAGGCATTTGTTTTTGTATGAGCTCTGTATCACAGCCTGTTAGAGGAAGATGTAAAAGGATTGATGTGTTTTTATTCGTCTGATCTGATCTTGTTTAGCTTTTGAGTTCTCACAGATAACTGATAGCCAGCATGTTTTCTTGCTGCATTTGCTGCAGGTTTCTCACTTCTTTAGTGTTTTTTTTCCCCCATTCCTTGCAGAAGAAAAGCGCAGTGACATGGCAAACCACCCCACCTTCCGGAAGATTTACTGCGATGCTGTTCCCTACCTGTTTAAGAAGGTAGGACAGGCCTTGCTTTCTGCCATGGCTACAACGCAGGGAGCAGTGATGCCACTTCCTTGAGTATATGTTGCTTTGTGGGCAGTTCAGGGTGATTGGTCTGTTCCCCTTTCAGCTATAGGACAGTGAAGTATTTGGGGTGTCGAGGCAGGGGAAAGTCAGAATAATAAGGCAGGAAGACTAAAAGATGGCATCAGATTGAGGAGTGAGCAGATGCTCAGAGTTTTGAGTAGGAGTAAACAGGTGGGGCCTGAGATCAGAAGGAGACTGCTGCAGAGCAATAGCCAGATGCTCGGTCTGGCCTGAGTCTTGGCAGCAACTTGCTGGCATAAGGGCAGTATTGTGCTGTCTGCCTCTTTACACTGTATTTTAGTTCTTTATTTCCCCTCCCTTCTTGTGTTAATCCAGTTTGCATCTGGGGCAGTTGGTGTCAGGATGGGGCTGTCCCACACTCCTGACAGTACCTGGTGTTGTGGGCTCTCCTGTAGGTTCGTGCTGTATATGCTGAAGGTGGTTGGTTTGAGGAAGGCATGAAACTGGAGGCCATTGATCCTCTGAATCTGGGCAACATTTGTGTGGCCACTGTTTGCAAGGTAAGTTTTGGGTGGGGAAGAGGTCTTCTGGCTTTGTCTGAGACATTCCAGCCTTTCCTGAGGTCTTTGCAAATGGATAGGACTGGGTAGAATTTTGCCTGGGAGACAGGAGAGCTGTAAAGTGGAGCTATCAAGAGAAAGGTGGGCAGCTAGGATATGGAGGGTGTGTTCTGGGCTGGTACTGGAAAGTAAATTGCTCCTCCAGGTTTCCTCACGAGGGTGCTCTGCATCTCCCAAAGCAGGGTTTCCTTGGGATTTCCCTCAAGAAGGGAACTGCTGTAACAGAACCCCAGGCAGAAGGCTGTGATACCTGGGGTCTGGCAGGGGGGATCCAAAAAACTTTTGACTGGAAAATATCCCTTTAGGCAGCTCTTCAGAATGCTGAGAGGCTGGGGGCAGTTGTGCTTACAACATTTTGTCAGTCCTAATTAGCTGCAATGGGCGTTATGAAAGGAGTCTCACTGCTGTCAGTAGCTGCCTACAGCTGGATTGGGTGACCTTCCCTTCAGCCCAGTAACAAACTCACAGTGTGTGCAGTGTAGAGGGGGCTCTGGGCTGCCAGTAGGATCTGGTTTTGGGGGGGACAGCAGAGCTCCCAACCTTTATGGCGGAGCCCTGATCATAAAACTGATAGTGTCAGTTCCAGTCCTGCAGCAGTTGCTGCTCTGAGGATTAGCTTATGCTGGCTGACGTATCAGGAGAAGCTTCTGTGGATCCTGGAGCATATACTAAAATCTGTGAAAATATACTAAAATATACTAAAAAATACTGCATTTCACTGTCTAGTGGCAATGGTGGTTCAGCTGTGGGTGCTGTGAGATGTTTTGAAAGGAGAGACTTTAGAGCACTTTTGCCTTTCCCTCCTATCTTAGGTGCTCCTGGATGGATATCTCATGATCAGCATTGATGGAGCCACATCTGATGATGGCTCTGACTGGTTCTGCTATCATGCTTCCTCACATGCCATCTTCCCTGCCAACTTCTGTCAGAAGAACAACATTGATCTGACCCCTCCAAAAGGTGAGATTTGGATTCTGGCCTGTGGCAAAAATCTGTGCGCAGAATCTGCTGGACTGGGCTTTTCTGGGAGGTGGCAGATTGAGATGAATCAAAACCTCTGAGTTCCACCCTTCCTGGTTTTTGAGATCTAGCTGACTGGAGGAAAAGCTCTCACTCAGTACCGAGTCTTGGTGAAATGAAGCAACGTCTCCAGAGGGCATCACTGTTAGTTTAGCACCTGAAGGATCATGGGGACAGGTGTACAACTCCAGTGAATAACCAGCGGTGTAAAGGATAACAACGCTGGGAAGTGATAACTGGAGCTATTGCTCTGTGACTCGGACCACTAGAAATGGCAGGAGCCACCTCTTGTTGCACAGATAAATCGAGTCTGATATACCATCCCTCTAAGAGTGGATTTTACTGCCTCACCTGGCCATGCCCAAACAGGCCTACTCTGAATTTGTGTTGCAGCATTTTGTGTAGTGCTATTCTGTCTTCCCTTGATGTTGCTGTGGGTGGGATAAAGATTGCTTGTAGTGGTTTGCTTTGGATGTGCGATCAAATCCCTTCTTGATTGTTTCTCCTCACCTATTTCTGTGGTCTGATATACGATTGACGTGGGTGTTGCATCTTTTCTCTCTTCCCACTGGAGGGAGGTGCTGGACTGCCGTGGAATCTGTACTCTAAGAGTATGTCCAAATCAGATTTACACGCTTTGGAGGTAGCTACTGTGCTTCTCTCTTGCCTTTTCTCTCAGCTGATCTGCCCAGTGGTTGTGTTTTTTCTCTGACCTCTTTTTCCTCCTTCAGGCCAAGATGCAAAGACTTTCAACTGGGAAAGTTACCTGGAAATGACAAAATCAAGATCTGTTCCGGCACGGCTCTTCAACACAGTGAGTGCTGCCCAGGAGAAGAGATGTGTTTGTAGTCAGCAAGAAAGGCCACAAGAGTTCTGTCTGTTGTCGAGTGGTTGAGGCTGGAAGGGGCTTCTGCGTCCATCTGTTCCAACCTGCTTGAGCAGGGACACCTAGAGCAGGGTGCCTAGGCCCACGTCCAGATGGCTTCTGAAGGTCTCCAGGGAGAGAGGGAGGGAGATCCTACAGGCTCCGTCAGCAATTTCTGCCTGTGTTCAGGCTTGAGAGTGGGCTTTTTCTTTCTGCTTGCTGTAGGCAAGCCTGTAGCTGTTGCAGGGAACTGCTGTCCAGTATGGCTTTGGTCTGGATGCAATCGCCTTGAGTTTTCCTTTATCTTCTTAATGCACTCAGGACTGCCCAAACCACGGCTTCAAGGCAGGCATGAAGGTGGAAGCAGTGGATCTGATGGAACCCCGGCTCATATGTGTGGCCACGGTGAAGCGTGTAGTGCACCGTCTCCTCAGCATCCATTTTGATGGCTGGGACAACGAGTATGACCAGTGGGTGGACTGTGAGTCTCCAGACATCTATCCTGTGGGGTGGTGCGAACTGACAGGTTACCAGCTGCAGCCGCCTGTTGTTCCAGGTGAGTGAAGACTTGACTCTGGTTTCTAATGCTGGAGGCCAAGGTGTCCTCCCTCCTTCTCTGTGAGCGGCTCCTCGTTTTGGCCCATTTGACAGCTTGGGCTGGGCTGGCTCCCACAAGTCCTTCTCTGCAGCCGCACGAGCTTGCAACTGGCAGAGGAAGGAGTGTGTGGTGAGGAGAAAACAACCTGAGGTTTGAGGTTGGCTCAGGTTCCCCTCGGCGTCCCCACCTGCACACCGACAGAGAGCTGCTTGTGCTGAGGTTGGGTAGAGTTCAGGTGGTCCTGTCCCTGCACAGCTCCCTCTTCCTAAGCACACTACAGCCTTAGCCAGGTAGCAGGGGCACCTCGGGCACCGCTCCCTTAGCTCGTAATTTCTCTGACTCTGTGGAAGGTAAGAGTTTCCCTCTCAAGAGTTTGTTCCTTTCCTTGTCACAGGGAGGCCATTGCCTCACCTCTGCAGATTACTTCCTCTTGCATCCAAGCTACAGAGCTCATTTTCTCTGCCTGTTCCTGCCCGACATGCACTAGGCCTCTCTCCCCTGTGCTGCCCCAGCCTGTCACCCTGTGCCCTCACGTGGAAGCACAGACAACAGCTGCACTAGGGCCTTGCTTTCCCCTCAGCCGGTTGTCTGGGGAAGAGGGCGCTGACTCGGGGGGACGGGTGTATCTTGTTTCTCGCTTATATCACTTCATCCCAGTTACCTACTGGTTGTGGGACTTGGCTTTCGTTTCCCTCTCGTCTCTATGGCAGAGCTCACAACTCCAGTGAAGGCCAAGGAGGTGCCCAAGAAGAGGAAGAAACCCTATGGAAAGAAGAGTGAGTGATGTTTGATTAGTGCCCTCCCGCTCGCTCGCAGGCTGGGCCCAGTGAGAGGAACCCTGTGTATGAGCAGAGCAGGAGAGAGAGGCCTCGTCTTGCTGTGTGTGCTCTCAGTCAGCTCTGGGTGTGACAGCTCAGCTTCATCCTTCTTACTCGCCCCCATTACCCAAGAGCAGAGCGCCGTGCGTGTGTGGGAAGGCTCTGTCTCACAGTCTTTTCTGTTGGCTGAGGTACAAATGGTGCTTGTTTGCAGGCGTGAGGTGTGCTGCTTTCCCACCATGTCTGTGGTAAGAGGGAGTTTCTTGGCCACAGCTGGAGGGCAGCCAGAAAGCAGCCCTGGCTGCTTTGTGCTGAAGGAAAGAAAGCCTTAAGATGGCTGGAGAGGCCAGTAGTGGGGCTGGACCGTGTCACTGTTCTACCTTGTCCTCGTTGCTGTCGTTGTTGCAGTAGATATGGCAAGTCATGCGTAGACGGGCAAGGAGTTCATTCCCCGGGGGGTGGAGAGGAATGGACATCTAAAGAGTACACAGACACTGAACCTAAGTAAAAACGTCAGCTAAAATGGAAAATAGCAATGCTACAGTGTCCATGCCCTGGAGCCACCGTGCCCATTTCTTAGGGCTAGACCCAGACAGGTAAGCAAATCTTGAATGGACTCCAAGAGGACCAGCTCCTGGGAATTTAGGCACATGCTGAAGTCCATTATCTCTAATGAAGGACAACACGGAGGAGCATATGTTGAAATGATGAATGTAGAGTTCTTCTTCAGTAGCTCCTTTCCTTTTTTTTTATGTAACCAGTTGGCAGCTAATGATGGTGCAGTTTGCTGGTTGGTTGCGCTGGTCCCTGGCCTGTGGCTTCTCAGTGGAGCTGGGGTGCTGATCTAGCAGGGGAAAGAAGTGCACATTTTCCTATGCTTTGTTATCTCTTTCTTAAGGAAAAAAGTTACCTGCCAAAACCCGCACCATCAAGCAGACGGCCAAGAAGCCTCCCGTCTCACGGCTAAAGCGAGAAGCAAAAGCTTCCAGCAAAGCTTTGCCAGATCCAGCACCTGACGAGAGTAAGGGAATGCATTCCTTGACCCTGTAGCAATGTGCAGCTCTCTGGTGCTGGGGAAGGGGGTTGGGTAGGGTGCTTGGTGTGCATGGGGTGGGGTCTCAGAAGAGTTCCTGCTGCTCATAAAGGCTTAATTTCGCCTTTGCATGGACAGAGAGAAGGTGGACCACACTGGCTTTCCCTGTATTGATTTCCCCTTCTCTTTTTCCTTTGCTAGTCATTGCTGTGCAGGTGAAAGAAGAAACCATCGACCCCTTGGAGGCAGAGTTTGAAACCACAGAGCTTCCTGTTCCTATCAGCAGCATAAAGCAGGAGGACACAGACTGATCTTGGAGCATCCTGCGGTTGCCTCACTTCATCTGTGGCCCTTTGGGAAAGGTCCTGTCAGTGAGAAGTAGAAGACTTAGAGGGGCCTTCTCTCTTTGTGGCAGGCCACCCTGCATCATCACATCTCTGCTTTCTTGGTGAGCAAGAAGATTGCCCCCAGGCCTGTAACTTTAAGCCTTAGCAAATAGACTCAGAAAAGCCTCAGGCTTGCAGAGGAGCATGAATGGGTAGCTGCTGGCAGTGTGCTCCCTGCCCCAAAGGCATCTTTTCGAGCAGAAACCGCTGATGGGGACAGAGGCTGCCAAAACACAAGAGGGCAATCTGGGCTCTCAGCTGCAGCTGGAGATGTCAAAGATGTGATTTGAGATGATGCGTGCAGGTCACACGTGTCAGGGAATCAGCTGCTGTGCTGTGCTCTCTGGGTGCAGCCGCTGCCTTTGGGAAGGAGAGGAAGAGTGGAAAAGCTGAAAATGGAAAAGCAATGATGATGCCTCTTAAGAGAGCAAGAGAGCTCTTTGTGTACCATCACTTCTTGCTTTGGAACCCAGAACTGCAGTGTGCATGGTGCACAGTTTGAGATTTTTATTTTTTAGTAGTTCTACTGTAAATTTGATCAACAATATGTATCCTAAGGCCCTGTGGATTAAATGAAGGAAGAAGCCAAAGGCTTGTGTCATGTTTTCCAGAATACTAGGGCAACCCAAACTGGGGAGCAGAAAAACAAATCGGAAAGGTCAAGTAGCAACAGAGACAAAGAAGCTTTCTAAGTACTCCTGTGAGCTTTGTACAGGTGGGGAAGTGCCTGTCTTGTCTGTGGTGCTACAGGCCCTGTGTGGCTGCAGCACATCTGCCTTGTCAAATGCTGCAGGGAAATGACAGCTGTGCAGGACAGTGTCTTAGTCATGAAATGGCTGCCTTGGCTACGCGCCCCTCTCCAGTTTCCAGGCAAGAGCCTGCAGTGCCAAAATAGTTCATGCTTTGGAAAGTGCTTCGTGACAAAATAATCATAATAAAATGGCAATGATGGCAAAACTAGTTAGTGAACACTGGAGAGAGTGAAACACGAGTGAAAAAATTGTGGAGGATCGGTGTCAAAGCTGATGGGCGAACTGGGCCATTGCAGTCTGCCCTGTGTATGTCTCCCTGGGTCTCTGAGGAAACTTCTGGCCCAAAAAGGGCCAATAGAAAAGTGTTATGGAAGCAGCCTGTTGTGGGGTGTTAATGAAGGCAGGGAAGGGGGTGTCCCTGCAAACCCCCTGCAGGGGGATCCTGTTCTGGGGCAAAAGCAGAGTGTTTCCTCTCTTCCCCTCCCAGTGGTGCCAACCTATGGCCTGTTGTAGGGAATAGGCCAGGTACGCTGCTTATGAATGGGGTGGGTGAACCACTGATCAAACTTTGCAAAAAGGAGAACGATTTCAATCTGCTTTTGTTTTAATTCTAAGGAGCAGCTGGGAATTCAGGCAGTGTTTTCTCTGATGAAAATTTTTAAGTTTTCTCCTCTAAGATTTGAGCCAGCATGGGATGCTAGAGCTGCTTCCAGTCTGTTTCAGCATTTCTGAACCTTTGAAAGCAGTCAAGGAGAAAGAACATTTGTGAATTCCAGCTTTTCTGCTCGGCTCTTGAAGGCTTGTGAAGGTAAAGCAAGCATATGGCTTTGCTGTTGGAGTCGTCAGATAAAGCACATAGCAAACACTGCGGAAGCTTTCACACAAGTCCTTTACAGGATAATGTGCCTCTGTGGTCTGCGAAGACAAACCTTGCATCTGTCATACTTGGCCAGGACAGGTCAGCATCACTCCACTGTGGCCAAGCTCTCTCCTTCATACCCTGTACAAGCTCTGTGTTGCTGCAGCGAGGACAAGCCCAGGAAACTGCTCTGAGCGTGTTGTAGGTACAGCCCTGTAGCACTTCACATACGTTTCCTAAGCTTTGTTTTTCCTGAAGCCTCTGGATGGTGGTTTTTCTGACCTCTTCTTCTTGCTGGGTTTCCTTGCAGCCTTAGACTTGTCAGCACTGGCTCCTCTGGCTCTCCAGCCAGGACAGTTTTGAAAAGTGGTGGAAAACTTCACCTTCTGCCCCTGGGCTTCTGCAGGGGATGCGCAGGTGGCCCCAGTGCGCAAGTTGAGTTTCTCAATCCACCTGGAAATGAGGCAGAAGATCAGAGGAGGAGCAAGAGATGAGGCAAAACTGCATGTGAGCGGGTATGAATTGTTGCAAAACCTCTTGCTCAGGGCCTCACCTGCCTGGGCTTGGAATATCTGCTCATCCCTGTGCATCACTGCTCTTCTTACACTCTTTTTGCCACACAGATGTGTCTTGCAGGACTAGACCTCCCTGCTGAACCCATGTCACCAGTTGGGCAGCTCTGAGTGTCCCTGTGACTGTGTCCCCTCACAGCACTCACCTGTACAATGGTAGCAGCCTGCAGTCGCAGTGGAAAGGCACATCCCTCAGATTGAGGATTTCCAGCCCTGTGAAGTTGCTCATGTTAGGAATGCTGCTCATTTTGTTGCTCTCCAGATGCAGGCTTTTGATCTTGGGTCCAAGTCCAGCAAAGGCACGGGGGGAAATCTGCAATGGAACAAGAGTGTGGCAAGGGGATCACTGTTAAGAGGAGCAAACTCTGCTTCACAGCCACTCTGGAGAGCTGAGAGCCTGTCCTGAATTTGGAGTACCCATGAAAGAGTAGCTCTAATCAGCAGTGACTACGGGTTGTGTTCTAGGACTCACTAGATCCTACTCAATGTTTCTGGGAAGAAGATGATGTACAGGTCATAGAGTGATCTCTAAGAGGTGCATGGTCTGTATGAGATTGGTGTTAGCACCAAATTCTTGACAAGGAGAAATTCAGGGTTATAGCAGAGGAGTCCTAGAGGAGGGATCATCAAAAGAGGAGAAATTGGGATTGAGGAAGGAGCGGTTTGAAGAAGGGTTACAGGAATGATCTGTACCCTGCCAGCATTTGCTGTCTTTAATGAACAGGGAGTGAGGCTGTCCCAGGTCAGCTGGGGATGGGGCAAAAGCAAGACACAGCTCCATCCCAGCACAAGGAAGCTTCTCCCCCTGGCTGAGCTGTGGAGTGTCTCCCGAAGCTTTGGGAGCCTGGGGACTTTCAGGGGGTAGAGGTTCCTACAGGGGCCTGTCCCCTGCTCACACGCACCTGCTCCAGCCCCATGTTGTCCAGATAGAGGTGCTGCAGGCTCCCAGCCACCGGCAGGAAGGCACCATCCCTGATGTGCTTGATGGGGTTTCGGGACAGCTTCAGTTTGGTCAGGGCAGGCAGGTGCTGCAAAGATGATGTGGGCACCTCCTCCAGGGAGTTCCTCTCCAGGTGCAGCTTCTCCAGCATCTTTGTGGCAGCCAGGGCAGCAGGGCCAATGCTCCTGATGACATTTCCAGCCAGGCTCAGCCAGCGCAGCCCCGCCAACCCTGCCAGGTCACCTTTGGCCAGCTCCCCAATGGCATTGTGCTGAAGGTGGAGGGAGAAGAGGTTGGGCAGGAGCTGGAAGGCACCGGAGGGCACCTGCGTGAAGGCGTTGTGATCCAGGTGCAGGTAGGCGAGCTGTGGGACCCCCTCAAAGGCAGCGGGCACCAAGGTGCTGAGCTGGTTGTCAGAGAGGTAGAGGTAGACCAAGCTGGGCAGACCCCGCAGTGCCCCAGAGTGCAGCTCTGCGATACCACAGCTCTGCAGGTGGAGGGACACCAGTTCCTTCAGGCCCAGGAAGGCACCTGCAGGCACCATGCCCAGGGCATTTCGACGTAGGTCGAGGAGCTGGGTGTCTGTGGGGAAGCCACGAGGGATCTTCCTCAGGCCTCTGTTCTCACAGTTTGCGTGGTGGAATTCAGGGGAGCAGGTGCAGCCCGTGGGGCATGGCCCACTCGTGGTTCCCCCAGTCTGCACCGAGGGCACGGTGGGATTGGGGACGGGCACCTGGGGCTCCCCGCACTTCATCTCAGAGGGCCTCAGGGAGTCGAGGGGTCGGCCCTGGAGGGCTGCGGGGGCCACGCAGGTCCCCTCTGTCTGCACTCTTGCCCGCCCCATCCAGCGGTGGAAGGGGAGCAGGAGGCAGGAGCAGAGCAGGGGGTTCCCAGCCAGGCTGATCCTCACCAGCCCCCCGGCCCCCACCAAGGCAGGGAGCCCCTGCAGCTGGTTGTGTGCCAGATCCAGCGTCCTCAGCAGGGGGCTGCGGGAAAAGGCATCAGGTGCCACGTCCTGCAGGGCCGCATGCTCCAGGGAGAGGTGCTGGAGGGAGGCCATGGCCACGGCCTCCTCGGCCAGGTAGGTGATGGGGTTGTGGCCCAGCTCCAGCCGTGTGGCCTCGCTCAGCCGTGCCAGAGCCTCGCTGGGCAGCGCCTGCAGCTCGTTGTGGTCCAGGCTGAGCCTGCGCAGGGCAGGCAGGGCCGTGAAAGCTTCACTGCCCAGCACGTGGAGGGCGTTATGAGACAGCCGGAGCCACCTGAGGCTCTGCAGGCCCTGAAAGACCATGTCTGGGAGGTAGACCAAGGCGTTCTCCCTCAGGTCGAGGAGGGTGAGGGACTCCAGCCGGCTAAAAGCGCCCGGCTGCATTTCCTCCAGGTTGTTCTGCCGCAGGATGAGCTGCTGCAGGGAAGACAGCCCGTCCAGGGCTTCCTGGTAGAGGACAGCGATGCTGTTGGAGGCCAGGTTGAGGTGAAGCAGCCGCCCCAGCCCCCGGAAGGCCCCTTCCTCCACCCTTTCCAGCTGGCTGTTGCTCAGGTCCAAGCGTGTGAGGTAGGGTGTGCTGAGGAAGGCTCCGGCTGTTACCACCTTGAAGCTGTTGCCCCGCAGGTCCAGCTGCTTGGTGAGCTGCGGGTCATGCAAAGCTCCGTGTCACCGCGGGGCTGTGGCTCACCCCCTCCCATGCCCAACGGTTCCTCACCCACCTCGGGGATGGTGTCAGGTATGGCTGTCAGGTTCTGGCTGAGGCACAGGACGTGTGCACGGAGGTTGTCACAGACGCAGACCGCAGGGCAGCGGGCTGCAGTCATCCCTCCCGGTGCCAGAGCCAGCACCAGTGCCAGCAGGAGCAGCTCCATGCTGGGGCACCTGCGGCCGAGGAGAGGAAGAGGTGAAGGAAGGCAGCAATGCTTTTCTCACCCCGAACAGTACGGGGCTTCGGTGGGAACCGATGGGGCAGACGCTTGTTGCGGCACACACGAGGCCACTGGCTTTGAGCAGCCGTTCTGAGCCGCCACGCTGCGCCCAGAGCTCCTCCAGCCGCGGTGCAGAATAATGCTCAGCTCTGTTCAGCGGCAGCAAGGAGCGGGTTGGTTTTGGCAAAGCGACAGCGAGCTTCATCGGAGGGTACCGGAGAGGGGCCAGGGCTAAGGGGAGCACAGAGGGCTCCTACCACCGTTGTGCAATGGGGCCGACGGGGCTCAAACACGTGGGAGCCACCGTGCTGCCCACCCTCTCACTCCGATCCCGCCTCTGCTCTCCTCGCCCTCGCACTGCGGTCACATCCCCCCGGCGACGCAGCGGCCCCAGGACACCAGCGCTGCCCTCCCCCTCTTTTCCACACACCTTTTGGGCTTCACGCAGCGAGTCCCAGGTCCTCGAGAGACGGCAAGGAACGAGGGGGAGAAGCTGTTGCGTCCTGCTTCTGCTCGGCTCCTGCAACACCGCCCGCCTCTCCGTGCCTGCACCGGTATTTGCAAAAGCAAGCGCTGAACGGGACGCCTTGTGTCCCTTTCCCAGCAGCGCTGGCTGGAAGCAGCCAGGAAGGGGGGAGGAGGCAGCGGCTCAGCCGTCACCTCCTCGTCACCTTACGGGACTGGGATTCTGGGCGGCTGCAGGCGGCACGATGGGAAGCCGGCTGCGGGGCAAAATGTTTTAGCTCTGCCTGCAAGGAGCCCAGTCCTGCTCTCTCTCCTTACCACCGGATCGCTGCACGCAGCCGGAGCTTTTCCTCCCCTCTGCCACCGCTGCTTTGCTGCGCTTAGAAAATTCGAAATAAATACTCTGCCTTCAGGGTTTGGTGCACAAGGCAGGCTGAAGCAGCACTGCTGTCACCCCCACCTCAGCCTGATTTTCACATTCCAGAGCAACAAGTGCTCAAGGATCCCACGCCAGAGCCACAGGAGGGTTGGGACCTTAGAAATTACAAACTGTTTCACTTCTTGTTTGCTCCCTCCAGCTTGCAGTAACACTTCTGTTTGCAGCTGTTGCCAAAGGAATAAAAGGGGACCCAGTAAAGGAGGCAGGGCCCAGCCTTAGCACAGAGCTGAATGCTGCCATCACAGCCTCCATTCCATTCCATTCCATTCCATTCCATTCCATTCCATTCCATTCCATTTACTGACTCAGATACAGAGTTTTGGTTTAGAAAATATCCCTTGCTTTTAGCCTTCAGGCAACCTTTTCCAGAGTAATGCAGACACTGCTCACCTGAAGGTGTTCCCTTTCCCTCGGTTGTGGGCACCGTGAACAGGCCCACAGGGTGGCAGAATTCAAGCAGAGACTGTATGCATGTAGAGCTGGAGCATACCACACATTTCCATCCACTGCTTCAAACCCTTTCTTCTCTGTAAGCATTGCCTGCAAACCATGTGAGCAAACAGCAGCTCCTACATCATACAGGACAAGCATGCCCCCCCTCCCCCCCCACTTAATGGATGGTAGCTGCTCAGCTAAGTCCATTTCCTTTCCTGCTTCTGGCACTCTGTACAGTATAGCCAATGTAAGGGCTGGGGCAAGGATGAACACTTTCCTTCAATCATAACTGAGGAAAAAACAATCAGTGCCAAGTGAAGGGAATTATTACTTTTTATTACTCTAAAGAGAGGTGTAGATTCTCAGAAGCCCAAAAGACGAGTGCAGGTAGTTGACACCAACATGCAGGCAGGTGAACCAACTTCAGTGTAGAGCATGGGGTACCTCCTGCTACTCCTTCCGCGCAAGAACAAGGGCTGCCCTACCTGAGGAACACCACCATTGCCCTAATTCTGTGCTCTTACCTGTGCTCAGCTTTCAAACATGTGAACAGTCCCACTGTTCCAAAGGTAAGACTGAAGGAGAAAGGGAACACATTTCGTATGGACTTCATGGATTGTATTCATTTCCAGACCGAGTCTATTTAGCCAGGAAAGGAGAGGGAAAAGGAAAACTACACAGGCAGTGACAAAAAAAATTACAATGAACATATGCTTGCTCCCTTAAGCAATGGCCACCCGGGTCAGCCACACTACACAGACACTCCAAGCCAGAGTAGCGGGGGAGCAACACCCTAAAATACAGATTGGCCACACGGCACCTTCAAGAAATAAACTCAAAAGAAGAATCAATGGAGAGCAGACCCTGCTCCTCTGAGCCAGCAGCAGCTGGCAGGGGGCACGTCAAGCACGGCCCTGGCTGGAGAAGCAGCAGCAGCATAGCTGTCCTCCTGCACAGTCTGATAAAATAAAATGGACAGCAAGGGTTGATCCTGATGAGGGCGCTTCCAAGCTCCGTGTTCATTTTGGCACACCCTTGCCAATGCTACAGAAATGGAGAGAGACTCTTCAGTTCATGCTGAGCTCAGAGCGTAAGCATCAGCCCCACAGATCAGAGAGTCACTTCATGAGGAATAGAACAATATTAAAAATAATAATAATAATAAATCAGCAGGATTTGCCCAAGTTTATGAAAGCAGAAGGAAGGACAGACCTCCAACAGGGGCAACAAAACAAAACAAAAAAAAGGAAAAAAAAGACAGCACATCTGCGTGGGCTCCAGGATCTGATTTCATTGTGCAGCTCTGAGTTCTCTGCTGAGGACAGTCCTACAGGGAGAGAAGGCACATCTCTGCCTCTCACAGCTGGTGGAGGGTTTGTAAAAGCATGTGGCGGGCAAAGGAACAGGAGTCGAGAGCACGGTTTGGTCTGTAGGAAGAAAATAATTATTTACAATAGTAAAGCTTCAAAATTGCATTGTAGTAAACTCTAAGTGCCCAAATAAACACCATCTCAAATACACAGGGCTTGCATGTGCAACAGCCTACACATTTTCCCATCAGTTCTCTCCCTGTTCTCTGGTTCCCATTCAGCACATGCTGTAAAAATTCTCTCCCCTATTGCAGACAGTGAGAGAGTTGCCAAGAATCAGAAAATTTATATCCAGAGGTACAAAGATGGGCAGCAGACTGCTTCTCCCTGCAGCCCTGTGCCTCATTTTTGGCAGCAGGAAGTAGGTGGGAAGAGAATTCCCCTTCCCTCCCTGCAATGGAATTTTCCGTACAGATTGCTTTTAGGGCACCTGAAATGCATGAGACAAAGCTGCTTATGTTCACATCTTTTCTCACCAAGCCAACACCAACTTCAGCCTCCAGGATTCTTACGCTTTCAAGAAGAGGCAGCGTAACCCTGGAGCCTAAGAGCATCTGTTGGCTTCAGAAAAGGCCAAGAGAACCTGCTGTTGGCCTGAAGTACCTGAGATCATATCCTGGAGAAGAGTCAACTGCTTTTGTCCCCACAAAAGCCATTTAATGTCCCACACCTTCAGGAACATAGCAGGACACAATTTGCAGTTTATTTTCAGTCTCAGGGAGGGATTCATTGAATCACAGAATGGTTGGGTTGGAAGGGACCTCAAAGCCCACCCAATCCCACCCCATGCCATGGGCAGGGCTGCCGTCCACCAGCTCAGGCTGCCCAGGCCCCATCCAACCTGGCCTTGAACCTCCATGCATTTCAGTCATCGTGTTCAGAAGACCCAACCCTGTTTGCATGGGTGCAGGTTGATTGCATCTAGGCAGTGTCCCATTTCTGGGAGCAGAGACACTAAAAAGCTGGTGCTGATCACAGCCAAGCTTGCTCATCTTCCACCCTTAACACCAAACCTCCCCTAACACTACTATGGAGTTTCCCCCTTGCTGTGGAATTCAGTCGCCTGTTGCTCTGTGGCGGGCAGTTGAAAAAAGACCAGCAATGTGATCCCATCCAACAACACAGAGCTGCAAAAATAAAATTAAAAAATTCCCCCAAAAAACCACCACAGCTTCTGGAGAGCGACGAGAGGACAGGCAGACATCCCTGGACACTGCTTCCTCCTACAGGATCATGCAGATGCACAGGTGGGATCACAGCACCCTCTTGTGTCCAGAAAAGAAAATAAGGACAGAGAGCAGCAGAGTAAGATGGATGCTGCTCCCAGCACATACACTGCAGTTTCATTATTTTTTTTTAATAGACAGCACTATCCACAGCATCACTGCTACAAAACAGAGGAGAACGAGTAGTCCAGAAGTAATATAGTTTCACTTTCTAGAACTGCTGTTAACATGGCTGGTTGCTGGACAGGCCACTGCTATGCATCAGCTTTCACAGCTTCAGACACACCACCTGCAAAAATCCTCAGCTCATAACAGCCTGCTTCTAATCCCAGCAGAGCTAAGAGAAGGCTATCAGTATTTGGCTGAATCCCTCTTACCCATGGTTTGTACCAGCCACAGCTACTTGAGGCCTTTGCCCTTTACCAGCACAAGATTTCAAGCTTCTGCATACTCCTCACACCAATGAAAATCAGGAAGGCTTAAGCCTTTTCCTGAAACCCACTAAGCTGTCCTGACCCTACGTGGCACACAGTCTGTGATGAACCAGGCAGCCACCAAAGGCCAAATGGATTTCAGGTGGCTTTCGGTACTGAGACAGTGCTGGACTATTTCTCCCCTCTGCTCCAGAGCCAGTTTTCCTCTGCTTCTTCCTGAAGTTTAACACTTGCTAACCTAAACCTTGTGTATTGGAGTAAGAAAGATAGAGGGCCAAATTATTAATGCTTAATTTTAGAATAGGTACTTAGTGGGCCTTAACAGAGCAGCTTACATGCAAGCTATTAACCTTCCATTACACCAACTCTCACGGAGAAAGAAGATGGCATGACGAGTACAATACTCACTTTGTGACAAAAGCAGAGAGAACTGGGGCCAGGGATTTAGGGAAATAATCCTGCTGGACCACATGGTTCAAAGTCATAAGAATACCATAGAGGCTCGGGACAGCTTTGATCTTCTCTTCGCTCTGAGAAAAGGACAAGAAGATGGAAATCAAGCATCAGGCAGTCACTGCTTTATCCGATTCACTGCAGATGACCAAGGCAATGAACTCCCTGTAGAATGAGATTCTCCCATACATGGTAGTAAATGCTGTTCACAAGGTTAAGCATGATGTTCCTCAAGACCAAGGTGGCCAACTCTATAGCCTCCCTGCACCAACATCTGGAATGTTACCACGTTGAGGGTACTCTAGTACATATCATTTAAATATTAGTCACTGATTGCATCAGCAGTAGGGAAAAGGAAGTAATGAACATGCAAGCAGAACAACCAAACCTCAGAGGCTCTGTGTCAAAGTGCTCTCCTGCAGAATTCTATCTGATTTTATCAAGAACTGAGTTGCCTTAATTACACAACTTTCTCTTGCATTATTCTGTAGCTCAGTTTTACACCACCTCCAGCTCTTTGTTGGGATGCCTCCAGAACCTGATGCCCCATTCCCAGCACTGCTCTCGCACTCATGAATAAGGTAAAGTTATTACCATTCCTCCTCCTGCTTACACCACAATGCAGAATTTCTTCTTGCTCCTAACATGACACTGACCTACATGCCCCAACTTTCCTACCGTTTTCATTTATTTTTCCACTGCTATCCTCTTAATCTCTTCATTCTGTAGACAGAAACAAGACAGCCGTTTCTGGGTATGTGACCTCATATTTCATGGTGCTAAGGATATCTGTTGCCCACGTGCTTCCACTTATGTGGGACAGAAAGTTATGAAGCTGTTCCCTCTCCCCACATGCCTAATTCATCAGCAGTCCCCCACAGGTGACAACAACTGGTTGGCTGATTACTGAGGCCATTATTATCCACGCGACTTCCTGCCACAGCTTTTCCAGAGCACGAGTCTGTGCTTAGTGCTTCATACATCTGTTATTTTCTGGATGGGATAAGAGGTAGGTGGCAGTGCCCAAAACAAGCATTCTGCAGAGCAGAAAGCCATCCTGGGTTCTGTAGACCTGTGAAGAGGGGATGCTCACTTTTGGTCCCATTTGAATGTACACAGGGACGGGCTAAATGGATTTTTAAGGACACAAAGGATGTGACCAGCATGTTAACAGCCTTCTGTTCCCTGAGCTGGATATTAGCAGAAGGAGATTCATAAACTTAATTAAGAGGAGGCTGCTAGAATACAGACATTCTGCAGCTTAGAATCATTTTGGCCCAAGCTTCCATTTTCAGTTTCCAGGTCTTGAGAAGAAATGATCCTTGCAGCCCTAGTAGGCAAAAATATTGAAGTCTGCAGACAGAAACTCTCCCCAAGGTATCTCACTGAAGGCAATGCTACAGGTATTCTGATGCAGTTTGCAGGCTCCCACCGTCTCTTGGGAGGAAGTCTATTCCATATAAAGATGTATTTAACACTAGAGTGACGTGGAGAGAAGTTAAATGCTACTGATCAAACATGAGAAGTTGGATATTTGTTTGAGACGTGCTACTATAAGATGCCCTAAAGGACCATGGTTAATAACAATATTGCACATCAGACACCTGGACAAAGGGTTTGTTTGTTTTTTAATTAGACATCTGGAAGAGCCTATAGACCAGCAGCACGACCCTCCCTACCTTTAAGGGACGTCTGGGAATTCAGAGCACAGAAAACAGAAGAGGTACAAATTGCTGACACCATCTTCATCCTAATGCAATCTTGCAATTTTTGCCGGCAGTGCAGACTTCTATTGTCCCCGGGCATTAGGCATGCACAGGCACCCAGCTGTTTCCATGGTAACATAATTACCCCAAGCCCAACCGGTTTTCAACAGCCTAAGCAGACCATAACTTAACTCTTTCCTGCTTCCTCACCTTAAGTAGCCCCATGTGGATCAAGAGTCTTGTGATGAACGCATCTGAATTAAACGTGGCGGAAGAGAAAGCTTTTTTCATCAAGGCATCTAAAAAGGAAATGCATCACATGAAAACAATACAGAAAGGGACTCTGTAAAAAAAGTTTAAGATCACAACCGACCATTTCCACCATTTGTTGAAGGAATTTTGAGAGGTAATGTGCCCAGGATTAGGTAGAATCTCTGAAACCAAGACAGAGAAGATCTGGTCCTTAAGTGTAAGGCCTGATACTGGGATTTAAGTGGAAAAAATAATAGCACAAAATCTTATGGCCAAGTTTCAAGTGTAGCTTGATCTCTATCCTATGCACCACGAGATGTTCTACTCAGTGTATTTGTACTATGAAGCACATGTGCATATGTACATATAAACGTCATCAGTTGAAGTAGAGCAGTAGACCTAAAAGCTTGAGATGTAAAGGCCAGCAAGATTTCACCTTTCTTTTGAAGCCAAGTTCTCACTGTATTCTCATTCCTTTTGTTCAGTTGTTCCCTAGGCTTCCTTGGGACCCATATACTGCTGCTAGCTGTGGGCAAACCAGTGTTTTATCTTCTCTTGTCTACAAGGTAAAAAAGGCACAATCTTGACTTCTGACTGTTGTAGTTTCTTGGAGTGAACACAACCCACTACAGCAGCTGCAGAGCAGTGCGGGTCATTCGCTAGGGACCTCCTCATCAACTCACAGTTACTCTTCTGGAAGGAAAGCAATTACTAGGTACTGCTTTTCCCTACAAAGCAGGAGTAGTAAGGAAGAGCTCTGGTGTCAAGGTAATACATGCACAGCATGCTTCAGGCAATGCATGCATCCTGCACGCCATTTTTTGTGGGACACAACTCACAACGGGCAGCAGTCAAGGCTGGCACACACTCAGTGAAATGCCAACAGATTACTTTTGGCTGCCTGGACCCACACACCACTCCAGTTAACTCTGTATTAATTTACTGCTTTACAGACAATAGCTAAGTCTCACCATGCTTACGTATTCCAAACTAAGAAAATGCTAACTAAGGGAACACACACTTGTTTCAAATAAATCACTCTAAATGGCCTTAAAACCAATGGATCCATTTATTTTGCACAGTACTGATAGGTAACTCACGGATGGGGAAACTGTACTGCTGCATCATTTGGAAAAAAGATGAAAGCAAGTGGTCAAAGTGCACAGGTGTTGTTTGGAATTTCAGTTTCTCAAAGAGAAAATGAAGGGATGCTATTAGTACACTCACAAATAAAACCTACCCATTCTGTGCTGTACAGTGAGAAACAGTCCCTTGTTTTACAGTACCTATTGTGCCTCAATAACTAATTGTAACTAATAAAGAGGTACACTAGATAAGAGATCTCTCTTTACATTCTCTTAAAACTAAATTGGAAGGCTACTTCCTGTACTTTTCAAATGAGCAGCCTTGGAAAAAAAAAACAAAAAAAAAAACAAAAAAAACAACCTGATCTTGAGAGACACAGAACTATTGGCTATTGATAGCACAGCATCAAGGAGATTCAGGTAAGGGCAACACACGACCACGAAGACAGCAACAAGGGACACTCCTCATCAAACTTTAGAAGCATAAGACTTCTTTCATTTAGAACAAGCCTTTACTTCCACTCCACAAAACAGCATGTCACAGCTTGGTACTTTGTAATCTGGGGTTTCCTGCTACCAGAGTCAACCAATTGAATACCCAGCTCACAAAGGCCTTCCTTTGCTTTGCACTGCATCTCATCCTTAAGTGAAGAAAGATTGTCACCTGTTGTTTCATGCACTGCTGTTTTTACTGGGGCTTCATCTTTGAAGACTGAAGATATCCTTAAGAGAGCTGTAACTACTTTCTCTACATCAGATGTATCTGTCTGAAAGGCAAGGAGAAAAAAAAAAGAAGTGGTAGCCAAATAGAGAAGCTAGATCTCTGCCAACAGCAGTGACAAGAAATACAGCCTCCAGCTGACTGACATCAGTTTTGCCTTGGCCCCACTACAAGACATAAGCAACACTATGAAACAAAGTTACTCTGTGTAAAACACCTAGGGTGCCTGTGCAAGTATTAAATGCACCACCTGCTTCCACAAGGTTCCTCAGGGAGGAACTAGGGAGAAGCAGCAAGTCTAGGACTGAGAGAAAGTTAGCACTTCTCGGGATTAGTGATCCTGAGAAAGAGTCAAGTGCAGCAAACCACAGGCTCACCTACCTGCTGAGCTATCAGCACAGAACACTTTGGCCCTAGCCGCAGCAGCTTCTCAGGTGATGGGAAAGCAAGGAATGTGGCAACATCCACAGGAGGAGACGGCACGGGAGTTGAATCCTGAAACACGCAGAATCCATCTCAAGTTTACTCTTAAAAGCAAATAAATTGGTACAGCAAAGGCACACAGATCTGACTTGCAAAGGCACATCAGGTCAGAATTTGTTTTACTTTAAAACTATTCAAGGTTGGAATGAAGCTAGAGGTAAAACAGACACAATATTCTAGCACGACTGCATGGCAGCGCACATGCAAGGTTCTTACCACACTCTGAAGATGGGGAGACTTTTTCCACCCACATCTGTCACACTGGCTGTTCAGTTTGTACCACTACATGTGTGCACACGCAGCCTTTAACAAAACAGCTTGCCAAGTCACCCATTTTCTTCACCTTCTGCATGCTATCTCCCTGCCTGTTACCACAGAGCCAGTCCATGCAGGAATGTGAATTACTGCCAGCACTGCAAACTCTCTCTAAATCTTGTATCCTCCTCAGCTCTTCTCCAGACAGTAAACAAACGTATCCTGAAGTAAACTTACCTGTGAACTAATTATTTTCTTAGGAGTCATTGAGTCCTGTTCTCCCTGTCCTCTTTCCTTCAGCTGTTGCTGTTCCACCTCCTCCTCTTCTTCTTCCTCTTCCTCTTCTTCTTCTTCTTCCTCCTCCTCCTCCTCCTCATCCTCCTCTTCCCCTTCATCATCACTAAAGTTAGAGAGTTCACATATTCCATTAATCACATACTTGCAATTCCTATATGCTGGTATTCAATTTTTCTTTTCCAAGAACAAAAAAGCAGCCTCTCCTCAAGACTCAGTGCAAGAAGTATGCCTTCACTACAACACATTAGGAGGCCACCCGAGACTTCAGCCATCCAGTTGACAGTGGTAAGCAAAAAATGTAGTCAGTAACTGACACCGAATTAATTCTATCAATGAAAATAGTGTACAAGGCTTATCCTGCTTATGTTACAGCACTCCACACTGCACTCAGACCAACATCCAACTGCAATTACAGTTGATGTTACAGTTCTTACCTTAAACAAAGTAACTGTTAATAAAAATTGGTAGAAAACTTCTCATTTAAATTCTGGTGCCCTCTTACCTCAACGATCCCAGCACAGTTGCCATATTGAAGCCTTCAAGGATCTCCTGCAGTTGCTCACACCCCTCTTCACCCAGGCAGTTACCTGCATCCAGGGAAAAAGGGAATACATTCAAAAGATGCACACAAGCTTGTTCTTGGGAACATTGTTACAGCTTCTTATCTATATCTGTTTAAGTTAAAAAATAATATCAGTAATTTCTACATCAAGGCTTGGAGGCGGCAATGCAGACTTCAGTCATTGGAATCAAACAGCTGTTTAACAGATTCCAGAAGCATTACACAACACTTGGAGACAGACAAAAGCCTCTGCTGTTCAGAAAGTCTTGGAGAAACTTCCTGCTAGCTCTGTAAACAGCTGTTAGTCCCAGCAGTTCTGAAATGCAGACTTGGGTACGAAAGGCAAAAGCCCACAGTGGTCAAAGTCTCCAACTCCTCTGTAGAGATCCGCACAGAAGTTTTTACTTACAATTTTGAAGTATCTAAGATCACCCTGAACAGTTTTTAAAAGTTGTGTTGAGAACAGCTACAGGTGTCACTCCCATCCTTCTACCTTATGGGATGTACTGAAACTACTGAACTCTAACAACTGCCTGAGTTCACATCTTAAGACTGCCTTCAGAATCTAACCACTTCTGTCCCAGCATCACCCAACCTCAGCTACTCCCACATAACCATTTTTTAAATGCCAGATATTGTAACACCAGCACGGGTGATCCTGTAACCACTCTTTCTAGTGGTTTCTAGTTGGGGTCAGACTACATGTGCTTTTACCTAGCAAGCTTACTTACCATTGAGATCCAGCTTCTCCAGCTCTACCTTATCTTCAATAGCTTCAGCTACAGACAGAGCAGCGTCTCGTTTGATCTCACAGAAGGACAAATTCAGTTCCTAAGAAGCAAAAAACCACTTGTTTACATTGTTCCTGTAATATCTATCATCCCCATAAGCTTCACACGCTCACAAGCTTTCTGGAAAGATTCTAATTTGAAAAGGCCCTTAGGAAAAACAGATTTTTAACTGGAAGTGACATTTCTCTGCCTCATTTAAACAAAGTATTTTGAAACATACCATAATAAAAGCAACCACATAAGTTAAACAGCCACAAAGACCACACACTATTATGACTGCTCCCTTAAAAGGTAGCACCTGTTCCAGCCCTTAGCAATCAGCTGGTTGAAGACTTTCACCTACTCAAGAAGCACTTCTTAGAGAACCAAGGGGAGGAATTGTGGAACCACTTAAAGGAAGAAAGGCACGTTAGCTCTTTAATTTCCTCTCGTCCTCTCATGCTGCCCTGGGATTCAGCAGCATGTCCAGTCTGCTCAGGTAGCACAGACTGCCCTGTTGTGTTACCTTCTCCCAGAAATTGAAGATTTTTGTTTCTAAGCACATTCTACACCAGCAGAGCCCAGCTACCAGTCACACAATTCACACTTCAAGTTTTACTGAGGAACGGTAGCTGCTATACTGAACGAAATGCACATCTGCCTTTTAGTATTTACATTTCAAGTTACAGCCTCCTAAAGACAAACTACACCATCCCCCACCATTTCACATAGTGTTCTGCAATCCTTTCCTGAGATTTAATATTAACAACAGAAGGGAAGTTGTTCTTGAACACAGTGAATCAGTTACTATTGCTTCATACTACTCTCCCTTAACCATTTCTGCTCTGGAAGAGCAGGGTTTAATTTCCAACTGTTCACACAGAAAGTCTCATTACAATCCTTACTTAAGCCTACCTGGGAAACTCAGAAATAAGTTCTGGTGGAACCAGCAGAAGCTTGAGGAAAGGATCTCACAACAGAAGGCACCTAATTCTTACTGTACCAGATTCATACACATAGATAAACATTAGCACTGCAGCAGTGCTGAATTTTTGGTTTTATCTGTAAGCTTCCAAAAATGGGAATTGTGTTCAGCATCTGTCCCAGTGCAGCTGTGACCCTAGAGAGGTGTATCTAGAGATTCTAGTTCACTTATATTACTGACTTGACAACATTTCACAAAGGCCTAAGTCCAATGCCAGTGAAATTTAAATACTGATACAGAAAGTGAAACAAAAAAACCAACTGTTTGAACCTTTGATACATCCCCCAAAACAAGAAAAGGCAACAACTGTATCAACACTGAAATGATGTAGAGATCACAAGATACTCAGGAAGAGAGATATCTCAGTCTGCTCTCATGACTCTCAGGGGTTCTAAAAGCAGATACTTCCATTATTAGACTTTCTGAAGAGCAACTGCTAAGCTGAACCAGCAGCTTAAAAAACATAAGTGGGACCTAATCAGATTACTGGTATACCTTCACGCAGAACAGTCTCACATGGATGTAGTGATGCCACTAATCTACAACTTCATCGCTTTCAGTTACAGGCACAGAGCTGCACTGAGGAGAAAGCCACCTTAAAGTAATCAGTAGCAGTAGGAGAATGGACACGAAGCCAGGTAACAGAAAATAAGTCATTTTCAAAAGAGACTCAAAGCTGAACAGCAGAAGGCAGTACCTTTAATTTATGAAGTCCTTCTTTAAGAGCATCAGCAATGGCAAGAGCACCCTTGGAACGCACCAGGCAGTCTCCAAAGTTGATCACTTCAACCTGCCGAAGTGCTTTCAGAGTCTGCAAGACAACACAAAGTTGACGGTACAGACATACAAACCAAATGCGATATCACTTCTGGAAGGCCATCCTTCCCACCTCATTGTGGTACGTGGCTGCACCAAGCCACAGGCTGATGCTGACTGACTACATTTGAAGAGACGGGGAGGTAGAAGACAAATCAACCGCTTGGAACAACTCACCTCTGCCATGGCCACAGCTCCTTTCTCTGTGAAGGTGTTGTCATTCAAATTTATAACCTTAAGCAATGAATTGATAGCAAAGGCCTGGGCCAGTGCTGTGATGCCAGGATGGTTGATTCCATTCTGTGGCATATGGACCTCTTCTAGAGTCCCAATGATCTGCGAAAGGATGCAGATACAAAAAAAGGCTGTTAGAAGACGCATTTCAACTGAAGAATATAGGACTCCACTTTTTTTTTTTGCTCAAAATCTACTTGCAATTAAGAAGTCCGTTAGCTCTTCTACACAGAATTACTTAGCAGCAATTCTATCACAAATCTAAGTGAAATATATGGCTTGTGGCAAGCATCTAATAAGTTATGGGTAGCTCCCTGCTAGTACGTCTATTCTAGATACCTCAAAACAAGAGTTCTCAGTTTGAGGTTCAACCCTCAAACAAAGAAAAAAAAAAATCACTAGTTAGCTACTATATTTTATTATATTAACTCATGGGTTGAGATAAAAGCTATTTACTATGTCAGAAGAGAAGAAAAATACATTAGTTGCAATGCTACCCACTCACCAACACCCAGCTAACGCCACAACGGCCCACCAAAAGACAGCCCACCAACAATGCAAGGTCCCACGTGCATGTCACAAAACACAGTAATTCATCCAATTCTTATAGTCATTCAGTCTCAGTTCCTCTTGAATCGCTTTGTTACATGCCCCTCAAGTACCTAAGTCTTGTTTTTGCTATGATTACCAGTTAGTCAATCCAGAAAGACCTCCATAAAAAAAAAGAGCAACCTATAAACTGCAAAATCATCATTAATACATTTTACAATATGCATTATCACTCAGAAGACATTTTTAGCAGCAGTGGAGGAAAGCAAAGAGATGTAGGTGGCACCAACCACAGAGACCTCTCTTCCTCTGGTGAAAATGGAAGTTGATCAGAGACAGCTAGAAAAGTTGAGATGTCACAGGCTGATGCCAGCAAAAACAGCAGGTTGCTCCTGCCAATTGACTGAACAACTAAGCAAGGAAATCACTAGTACCTAATCACTTGCTCCACCTATCCCAGCACCAGACAACGTCCATTAGTACAAAGGAAGGAGAAGGAATAGGACCAAGAATTTACTAAGGACATACCTATTTCTCCTACTTGACACAGCAACTAGTTACATGCTTGGAAACTCAGTCACAGAAACATTCAGCCATCCATTCTAATCACACCCGTTGAAGATTCCAGTCTCAGCAGCATTGCTACTTCAAGTGACTTGATAGCCAGCCATTGTTTCCAAGCCATGGCAAGCCCTGCGAGTGCTATGTGCTACCTCTACCATCAACACTTAAATATACCTTGCTCCCACTTGCTGACAAGAGCTGGTTTGATACTTACTCCAAAGGCTTCAGCCAGCGCAGTGGCACCATCATTCTCCAGACGATTTCTGCCAGCCACAAATATCTTCAAAGCAAGAGGCTTGCCCTGGGCACTTGATTTCCTGTGACATTCTTTCAGGGCAGCAGCCAATATCTAAAGGAAGCAGAAGTAGTTTATACAGCCTCACCATTTCATTGTGAACGCCAAACGTTTTGTGTATCCAATTCTCAAGCAATAATACTTCAGACACTGACAAAATACACTTGCTTCTACAATAAGTTACACAAGAAAACTGCTACTGCAACACTTGCACATAAAGTCCCTAGGACAGAAGAGATGATTTTGCAGTAAAATACATCGATCCCACTAACATTTGGTTAATAAATATGTAAATGAATGGGTAATAATGACAGTCAGTCCTGCTTTTCTGCTTCACCAAATAGACACCCTTCAGTGCTAGGCTTGGTTTTCTCACATCTCCAAGGATTTTAGTTCTCTTGACATGGAATCTAAAGTTTAAGACAGACCTGTTTTCCTACCATGGAAATTATTATATTTCAGGAATTTGTCAGTATGAACACAGAGGGAAGGGATCATGACAGACTGGAGAAGTGGGACAGGAGGATTCTCATGAAGATCAAAGGACAACACTAGTTCTAGCTCCTGGGGAGAAACAGCCCAGTGTAGAAATATATACTGGTTGCCAAACAATAGCAAAACAGCTTAGTAGTGAAAAAAAAACCAACACAAAAAAACAACAATTGGGAATTCTGATGAAGTGCACCATACACTTGCAGCCAAGAAAGCCTACTGGGTTGCCGTGGAAGAAAGCGGCGTAAAGAAGGCAGTGTCAAACAAATGTTACAGACTGATGCAGAGAAAATTCCATTTGAAAAAACACAGATACAACAAACAAACAAACAAAAAAAAAACCAACCAAACCAAACACTTTTTTACTGCAAAGGTTGTCAAACACTGGGGTAGATTATCCAGAGAGCCTGTGAAGTCTTCATCTTCTGAGATACTCAAAACCTGACTAGATATAGCCCTGAGCAAGCTGGCCTGGTTGCTTTGAGCAGGAGAGCTGGGCTAGATGATCACCAAAGATCCCTTCCAAATCCAATCATCCTGTGATTCTACGTAGGGAAGTCTGAAACCAAGTCCTGGCTCTGACCTCATCCCCAGTAAAGAGACCACTTTTACCTTGCCACCACCAATGCCCATGCCACAGTTATTGAGCTTGAGTTCCTGCAGGGTGTAACAGGCAGGGCTCTTCAGCAACGCCTCAAAGCCACGCACACCATCTGGCCCAAAGGCATTGTCACTCAGATCCAGCTCCACCAGCTGGGCTCCAGCAGTGATGAGTGCATCCCCCAAAGAGATCTGCAGGGAAACGGGTGACAGGGGTGAGGGGAAAGAGAGGACTGCCTGTTACTGACAGCAGTGCTGCAGTGGTGAGGTGAGACAGTGATGCTGCAAAAAAAATTCTGTTCTGAAGATATTCTGCAAAGTTGCCTGGAGAAATAAAACTCCACAGCTAAAGCCAGAGCAGGAGTCACACAAAGCAAGCTAAGGATAACTGCAAGGAAGTTACGAAGAACTGTCTCATCTCTTTAGGCCAAATACTTCTCCAGCTCATACAGAAGGAGCTAAAAAACACATTACTTATTCTGAGACACTTAGTGTTAACATACAGAGAAAAACTCACTAACGAAGTCCCAGAAATACACTCCCACAAAAAGCATGGCAGGTGAGAAGATAAGTTATATGAGGCGGAAGTCTCAGATCTAGTTTTCACTTACCAAAGCAGGAGGGATCTCAGATCTTAGCCTCCCAGTAAACATGTCACTCCAATGACACCTCTAAAATAAGAAACATGCAGATGGGAGCCATGAAAAAAATATTTAGGACACAATGGTACAGAAATTTACACATACAAGATGCATTACATTAGTATGGACAGCTTAACGTTGCCTGCTGTGGCCTTGCCATTTGATTGTGCTAAGGAACAGTGACAACTAATACCACAGCTGCTTTCTTGGAAGGACATTAAGCCACCATAATGCATATTGCAAATAACAGTATACAAGAATTGTTGCTTGCATTTGAGCTGGGCTTCTTTTCTGCTGAAAAAGTTACCAATGGAAAAAACAGCAGGAAATTGAAAGACTGGAACATAAGTGCATTTTACTAAGGGATGGAGCTCAACAATCTGACTGACTCGAAAAGCCACAAGTGGGTGAATCAGTGTTTCATACTCCTCTCCTGCAAAGAGCAGTGCCTCTAGCAGCACAGCATCCTTCTAACATTAGGATGAAAGAATAGTAGGGAAACACAGCTTGGACACAGAAAAACCTTCTGGCGCGTATCCTCCATCAATTCCTTCATTATTCAGGTACTGTATGAAACATCACTCACAGAAGACTTGACCATTCTCCAGCTTTGCCATTAGAACTTGTTTTGTGGCCACAGGTCTTTGTCTACAGTTGTTGCCTCCACAGAGAGGCTCTTTCTTGCACAGCTTCCCAGCTTTAAGATTGGAAGCTTTTTGAATAGGAACAGTTAGGAACACAGGAAGTGCTCCTCCCGCTATCCCAAAGTCTCCAAGTTCTGCTATATTGTCATATGGTTATTCTTATCACTGGAAGAACAAAGTAAGCTTTGGGGCTAACTCAAGGCAGTCTCCAGAAAGAAGAGTGCAGATTGGCCTTCAGTGTTTCTACAAAACTTTTCCTGCCCCCACCACCCACTTGAAGGTCTCACCTTGAGCTCTGACTTCTTCTCCAAGGCTTTAGCAATAACCTTCGCTGCCTCCACACCCACTGTGTTGCCTTCCAGACGCAATGCTTCCAGGCCATCAAATTCCTCAATTTGTTTGATCACTTCTTCAGCTGGAAAAAACACACAGTATTCAGTTGGCCTTGCGATTACCATCTTAGATATCACAATAACAGTAACACAGTGAGGCAGAAGTATTTGCTAAACGCTACACTTAGCAAGAACATCTGAGTAACACTATCTGAAACAATCCTGAAACAGCAATGGAGAACACAGCTACAGTGTCAGGTCACTAGACAGAATGCCCTCCATCCACCACCCTCTCTCCCCTTTCATGATTTATTTCTATTATTACTTTGTCAAATGTGAGGTTGGCTGCATAAGTTTGATTCCTCTGCCATTCAGCACATAGTTTAGCAATGCAGGCATCAATAAAGACAAAGGCCTAAAATATGATGGCAATGGGTGCCACATCAACAGGAATGAGTTCCCACTTACTGGCAGAAATAGATGCCTGTTTAGCAAATGTGACAGAGTGGAACAATTGTACTCTGGAATACTCCTATTCAAAGCAAAGGTGCAGGCTGCAGTCTCTCTCCTGCCACTGACATACCCAAACTCTTTCCTCAAATTTCAGTGGCTTTGCACTATTAATATGGCACAGAAAAAGCACCACCGTTAGAGTCAGTAAAGATGGTAGACAGTAGATCAAATAATATCTCTGAAGAACATACTGTTTTTTCATGTAGCAGAAATGTTGGTCTAAATGTGTCTTTTCTCTTACCATCTTCAGCTGTGTTGAGTTTAAGGCTCTGGCCTTTGAAGCTCAACTGTCCGCCACCCACTTTGGTTTTGGCAAGCGACTCTGCAAGCTTAGCGATGTCTTCCGATGCCATTTTTCTGCTTTCCCAGTGCTAAGAGCTGTCAATTAAAACAAATGGTCACCATCAAAAAGATAAACTATAATACATAATCTGTATTAGCAATCATCTTTATAATCACTAACGTGCTGGTGTTATTTCCTGAGATACCTAATTGAGTATTCAGTGTCACTACTGTTTTCCCCATAGCTCGCTTACAACCACCAAGCTAGATTAACATTTCAAAGCCAGCCAGACGGTGCTGATTCTTCCAGTACTGAAGTGACTTGGGTTTTGATGAAGTTGTTACACTTCCCAAATGACCAATAGCTAAAGCTACTGGAAAAGACCACTTTAAGATGTTAGCCTTTGTGCACAACACTTCTATAATTAAGATGTAATATTCCCTCTCCTCCATGCCCATCCCTTAGTAATCCATGCCGTGCTGCTTTTTTCCTGTTCTCCAAACCCAGACAGAACAAACACAACTGTTCTTCCTTTTCAGCAATATCCCCAGTAGCTCCTAACTCAGCAGAGTTCCAGAACCACAGAGCTGCTGAAAAATCATGTGTGTTGTACACAGCTCATTCTGAAAGTAAGGCCTCCTATTTATTTCCATGGAAACTACAACAGATGCAAAGAACACAGTAACTCCATTCGACAGAGGAAATTCTCAGCTACAAAACAGTTTTTCAACGTAAGCACCGTCATTAGCTATGCATTTTTACCAGTGATAAACCAGAGCCTACGTGCCATGCTCATAAAAATCTGTACCAGTGGAGATGATCCACTGCTTCACAACTGCTACGACAGCATCGCTGCAATGAAAATGAAATGAAAATGTTGCCCTCAGAGTCCATTGTTCATCAGCTCAAACAGATGGAAGTCAGAAGGTGCCAGAAGTGGACTATAGGGTGGATGTGGTAGAACAGTCCAGTCAAGACTGGCAATGTGTTTTATGGCCTTCAAAGTGGTACAGGTCCTGATGTTACTGCATTGCAAGGAAAAGGTTGCCTTCTTCTCTGGGCTCAATTCTGGAAGTTCAAGCCTGTAGTTTAGTCAGCATCACAACATAACAGTCAGAGTTGATGGTTTGTCTGGGTTCGAAGAAATCCAGAAGAATCACCCCCTTCCTATCACAAAAGATAGTGCACATCACTTTACCCACTGAGGTCTGTGTCCTGAGCTACTTCTTCCATGGCAAATTCACATGCTGCCATTCCAAGGATTGCTGTTTTGAAGCATTTGTTTTCAGCTTCCCCGGGGCAGAGCTTCTTTTCAGCTTTCATTAACTTTAGTATTTGGGACATAGAAGATAAAACACCTCCAAGGTTTATCAGCACCATCTTTTGAGGATGACTGTCCTCTCAGGTAGATGCTGACGATAAAAAGAGGCTCAAATAAGTCACTGCACTGATTCCAAGTCACAGACATTGTGCAACAGGCAATGGATGCTCCCAATCTCTGTCAATCCAATTAAAAAGGAGAAGATGCAAGGATGTCCCCCAGCCATGAAGGTTTTACCACAAGGAACAGAAGTTAGATAGGGTCCAGCAGTCAATCTGTTCACCAACTTTAATCTTTAGCTTTATAATACTTCATTACCCAACAGTCTGAATCATAGAATTGCTTTCGTTAGAAGGGACCCTTAAAAGCCATCTGGTCCAACCCCCCTGCAAAGAACCCACAGCTCAATCAAGGTGCTCAGAGCCTCTCCAGCCTGACTTTGCATGTATCCAGGGATGGGGCATCCACTGCCTCTCTGGGCAACCAATGCCAGTGCATCAAGTACCCTTATCAAAAACAGCTTTATTCTTATATCTAGTCTAAACCTTTCCTCTTTCAGTTTGAAACGATCTCCACTTACCCTTTCAGAACAGATCCTGCTAAAGAGTCTGTTCCCTTCTTGCTTATATCCTCCCTTTAGACACTGAAAGGCTGCTCTTGAGTCTCCCCAGAAACTTTTCTTCTCTGGGCGGAACAGCCCCAACTCTCTCAATCTTCTCTCTCACAAGGAGGCATTCCATCCCTCGGATCAATTTTGTGGCCCTTCTTTGGACATACTCCAACAGGTCCATGTTTCTCTTGTACTGAGGACTCCCCATCTGGCCACAGCACTCCAGGTGAAGGTCTCACAGCACAGAGCAGAGGTGCAGGATCACCTCCCTCACCCTGCTGGCCATGATCTTTTTGATGCAGCCCGGAATACAGTTGGCAAAATGAAAGCAAGGGTCTATTTACCATGAGGTTCTCCTATACCCGACAGACCTACTCACACCTTTCCTTCTCCCTGAGATTTCCTTTTACTTTCTATTTCATAAGCAGTGACAGGTTCCTAATTCCAGCACGCCAACTCCCCAGCACATCCTGCAGCGTGTTTCATCGCACACGTCGGCCGCACCCAACCACTTACCTACCCGAGGGCTCGTATGCCACCAGATCTTCCACGAGAAAACCTTTGGACAAACATTGAAATGTCAGAGTTACTAAGCACTCTTAACAAAACAGGAGCTGGAAACGCGCCTGCTGACAGCCCAAGGTTACCCTCCTCGCACTCCCTCCCTTCGGAAGGTCCCTTCGCTGCCTTCCGCCCCTTGACGTCCCCACACGCTGCCGGCCCGCAGAGGGCGGCTGTGGGTGGGGTTTCCGAAGGCTCACGGGCCACGCGCGGAGCCGTCCCCGCGCCTCACGAGGCCCCGCGTCGTGACAAACGTCCTGAGGGACGCCGCTCCCTCACAGCCCCCTCCCAGCGGTCCCCGACGGCCGCCGCGCCTCCCGATCTCACCTCGGGGCCTCCGCCGGGTGCGGGTCGCTGAGGGGCCGAGGTGTCGCCGGCACGGGGCCGCCTCACGCCGCCGTCGCTGTCGCCGGAGCGGGTGGGGGAGGGGCGGGCGGAGGCGGAGGATTTGAAAGCCGGCAGTTTTGCTCTCCCCGCTCCCATTGGCTGCAAGGAGCTGCGTCACTGAGAGCCGCCCCGCGCGTGACGCCGCTCGCCGGAGTGACGCAAGCTGCGCTCGTGGGCGAGGCCGCGGGGCATGCTGGGATATAGAGTCCTGCGGAGGGGCGCATTCCCGGCGTGCCTCGCGTGGGGGAACCCTACGGGGCCTGAATCTAGGAACGGGCTTCCGTCTGTTGCGGTAGAACTATTTGATAGAGCAAATTGTCAGCGACAAAACGCCGTCTTTCGATATAGTCACCACCATTAGGCTGCCTGTTCTCGCCAGCACGGAACAAGAGCCTGCATGCCATGCTCATAACAATCTGCACCCCATTTGCACCGTCACTTGCTGCTGAGAGGCACCACCCCCTCCTCAGTGTGCTCGCTGTGCTCGCATCTGTTTGGTCTCCATCAACATCCAGCAAGCATCAGTGAATGTTAACAGATGCAATTTTTTTGCATGCAGGAATTCAGTGACACAACTTTGCTTCATACACACTTCCATGTCAGATGCCATTTTGTCAGACTGCCCCTCTGCTGCTACCCGTCGCACAGCAGGATACTGGTGGGAAGGTTCAACTTCTACTGTCTCACCGCCATCGTGCACCTTTCATGTCATAAGCCAACATTATAAAATAAAGAGGCATTACTTTCACAACTGCCACTGTATGAGCAAGAAATGTGGCACTTGTTATCAATTCATCACAGTCTAAAGCAATAAGCAGGATTGTATCAAATATATCCAATTCTTTCCTCTTTCTGCCAAATATTGGCTGAGCCAAAGGATCGGGGATAAAACCTGCATGGCTGCAGACATAGTGCAGTGAATGTGTGCTGTGCCATTGCAGCATAGGTAAATTAATTCTCCTTACAAGTACAGCTTTACATGTTAAAGTTAGTTTTATGACACTGCCATATTTTGCAGTAGAGATTTGCAGCATTTTGACTCTACTGAATACAAGACCTGGATAACCATGTTTCCAAATTATGAGAATTTTCATAGAATCACAGAGAATCATGGAATTGTCTGATGGATCACCTGAGGCGAGCCATGAGTCAGCCAGAGGAGCACAGCTGAAGGCAATTCACCTGTGCTGCCGGAAGAGGTGGAGCCAGGCTCCACTCCTCCTAGACCTATTTAAGAGCTGGCTGCCAGTGGGGAAGGATCTCTTCTGGAGATCACCTCTCTTGGTGTTTTGTGGTGAGCCCAGCCAAAGGATAAGCTCTTCCACTTATTCTCTTTTTGTTATCGTTGTCTACTTTGCCTAACTCTCTTGTTTATATTGTGATAATAACATCTTGATATCTATTGATTATACAACTATATTGTGATTATAATATCTTGTTGTCTATTGATTATACACTGCTGAAACTCAATCTTGAAAAATAATGTTGTATAAGCTGTCCTGTATAAAAATACATTGTTTTTTCCAGGATAACTCCTTATTGTGAATAGATCATGGTTTAGTTCCGCTTTCTCCTTGGCTTCTAAGTGCTCTTGTTCCTCTCATCCAGCTGTTTTTATCTTGCCTTTTAGCTCTGAGAGCATGGTTGGAGGCATCCTGGCCTCTGTGACTCGCTCAGTGCCCCATCCCTGGAGGTGTTCAAGTAAGAGGTAATCTGCTGAACAGGTAGCAAAAATAAGCATTGTCCTATCCCTGAATCAGAGTAGTCAGTCTTTAGGTTGTATTGGACAACATAATGAATATCTAAAAAAAAAAAAAAGTAGATTGTTATTAAATATTGTGAAGAGAGTAGGACAATGTCCTCCAACGTTGTATGGTACATTATACAATTCACAGTCTATATTTTGTAAATTATCAGTTTATTGTGCTGACAGGACTGCTGGCAGCCAATCCTACTCTGTATCAAGTATTTCCTACTCTGATTAAAACATTCTGAATCCTAAGGAGTTTTAATACGTTTTGGATGATACCTTCTATCCGCACCTGAATATTACCTGAGATGCTTTTCTGCAAATCACTGAGTGATGCTGTTTTAGGTCATGGTAAATAGAGGAGTGAGGCACTGAGGAGTAAACATGTCCCTGATTATATATGAAAAAGGGGGATAATTTAAACTGGTGTCAGTCTGGAAATTATGACCTGATGGGAGGCAGAAGTCTTTGAGGAGTGGAGAACCCATCTTATCAGCAAGGCAAGGTTGGGAGCCAAGCATAATGCTCATTTCAGAGCAATATTTGAAGTTAAAGACATTGCTGCTGGCGGGGAGGGATGAAATCTTTATCCGAGGTGATCTGTGTACCTCTATGTTAACATCCTTTTCCCATGATGCTATTATGTGGGGTGTTGTGGCTGGGTAGTTCATTTTCCAGAAACACTGATGGGTTTGAGATGAGAACAAGCCAAGCATTTAATTCCAAAATTTTTTGTTTAATTCCAGAAGATTTTTATGTGCATGTAAGTTACATATATGTCTTTTGTATAATATGCAACAGTATATAATGCAATAATATTAATATTTTATATATACACACAGTATTTTCATTTCTACAGGAAGGTTCATGTTTATATATCGTATTTTCAGGGAAGCCGTCAGCAGTGTGGGATGCAGTAAGTGCATTCCAGACTGAATAAATCATTAACAACATTGTATTAAAATCAAGAACAGAGTTTCAAATATTTCAGTGCTTTGTTATTATTTTTTAAGCCTAATTCGACTTAAAGAATCTCAGCACCATCCAAGAGGGAAAGCTGCATGCATGTAGGCTGTGGGAAGCGGTAGCCTCTAGGGCCCAGAGGATATGCGGGAGGCATTTTCTCTGCTGGTGCGGCTGCGAGCGAGCAGAGCGAGAGACCTGGAAATGAAAGTAAAGAGCTCAGGAGGCACATGGAGGGAGCTGCAGGGGCAGCCGATCCACAAGCAGAATGCTCCCTCCTATAATTAAATAGCACTTACTGTTATTATTACTTATAGTAATAATACGTTAATAATACCTCTAGTAATATAATACCATTTATCGAGGAAAGTTATACGTAGCGTGTGGGGGAGAACCCGAGGAGAGGTGAGTCCTTTATGATTATTTTATTATTATTATTAAACCGAATGGCTATGTGTGTGTATGTGTGTATGTAGACAGGGGGTGGACTTGTGAAACGAGAAAATCTGGACATCGCTTCATTAAAAAGTAAAGGTTTCCAATGCTGACTGCATAGATGCAATGTTGTGTAATTGCAAAAAAAAAAAAAAGTGGGGGAAAATGATACTGGCGACATTCGGAAGCTAACCCCCCGCTTCTGCCAAAAAATGTGGGGCTTGCAAAAAAAATAATTGTCAGAGATCCTAATCCCACCCCCCGGAAAAAATGTGATGGTAATCTGAAAGTGAACAGCGAGGGGAAAAGCCCCTGGGTTTGTATTAAGAACTTGGGGCTCATTGTGCTCGTGGCTCGTAGCTTTCAGGGCTGCGTTTGGGGCTGTATTTGGGTTGCAGCTCTCCCTCCTGTTTGGTAAAAGCCCCGCTGAACAGTGGAGAAGCTCAGCTGGAACAGCTTCCCAAATGCACCTTCCTTAGAGCTTGTAAAGTTTATCAAATGAGAAGGTTCTGCTTTTGTATTTATTTTTTGTATTTAATTCTTAATGTTTTAAGCAGCTTCCGGGTAGCACGAGAGGTTATTTTTTATTTTATTTTCCCTTTTTCGTAGAGTCTCTCCCCCTCCCCCCGGACTCCTGGAGATGTGTGGTTTCTATTGAAGCGGGAGGGGGGGGGGGGGGGGATGGGGAAGGAGGAAGAGTATGTTTGGGCTTCTTTTCCGTTTTCCGGGAAACCTGGCTATTTTCCTCCCCGGCAGCACCGGGAGTGGAGTGATGCCCGGTTGCGGGCACCTGGTGGAGCCCCGCGGGGCTCGGAAGGCATCGCCGGCTCCACGCAGCCCCGGCCGGCGGAGGTGGCGCTTCCGCCCGCGGTGGCCGCTACGCAAGGCCGGGGATCGGCGGCCTAGTGCTGCGGGTGGGGGAGGAGAGCGGGAGCCGTGAAATCAGACCCGACGTTTACATTTTAAAATGAGGCAGGGGAGGACGAACTGGGCGGGCAGGAGACCTGAGTGAGTGGTCGAGGGGCTGGCAGTGTAATCTTACCGTGCTGCTGGGGCAAGAGGAAGGTGGCCTGCAGTAGAAGGTGGGAGTCCTGAGGGAGCCAAAAGGGGGGTGATGAGGACCTGGGTGCTCTGTTGAGGCTTTGCCCTGGGGAAACAGCTGATGGCTGCTTCTAATTTCAGCTGGGGCTAGTTTCACATTCACTGGAGACTGGACATGGCCATCATTCCTGGCTGGATGGGGGAAAGTTCTATGAGCAGTGGCTGAGGAACCGGCAGTGTTCACTGTGGAGAAGAGGAGGTTCAGAGGAGACCTTATCACTCTCTAGAACAATCTGAAAGTTTGTAGCGAGGTGGGGTCAGCCTCTTCTTCCAGGTAACAGCAATAGGATGAGAGTTAATGGCCTCAAGTTGTGTCAGGGAAGTTCAAGTTGGATATTAGGAAGGATTTGTTCTCAGAAAGAATGATGCTGCCCTGGAACAGGCTTCCCAGGGAGGTGGTGGAGTCACCATCCCTGGAGGTGTTCAAGAAACATGGTTGTGGTAATTAGGGATGCAGTTTAGTGAGTAATATTGAAGGGAGGTGTATGGTTGGACTAAATGATCTTAGAGGTCTCTTCCAAACTCAGTGATTCTATTATTCTATCCTGAAAATTGTTGTTTGTGAGAAGTGTTCTCAGAATCACAGAATGGCCAGGGTTGGAAGGGACCTCAAGGATCATGAATCTCCAACCCCCCTGCCACATTCAGGGCCACCAAACTCCCCATTTAGTACTAGACTTATATAGACTAATACTAGACATATAGACTAAGTGTTCAGACTTAGGGAGCAGCCTCAGGAAACAAGCTGGAGCCCTTATTTGTGGCGGGCTTAACCTGTTTTGCTTCACCACCATGGTGGCCAGATTACAGCCAAAGTCTTCATGCTTGCAGGTTAGCAAATCCTGCATGGAGAAGAGAACACAGCCAGTGGCTGAGCTCCTGTCTGAGCTCTACAACCTGCCACTTGCATTTCAGTGTGCTCATTTCTGGCTGAAATGTATTAGTCCAAGCCTAGAAATCAGACAGATATGAACTCGTTGCTATCGCAGAAATATACTGTGAAAAACTTTGTGCAAATTCAGCTTTGTCGAGGCTCTTGGTAAGGTAAATTAAAGTATTTCCATTCATGTCATATTCTCTCATTGAGTGAATCTACCTGGTTTGTGACTGAGTCACTGTGTTTACTGAGCTGTGTTTCCTTCTGAAAGCAAGAAAACCGTTGTGCCAATCTGCAGTATTTTATTTATTTGTCTGACAAATAGTTTGTAACTCATTGACAAACCATGAATAAATTCCTCTCCAGATGTTGGACCAGAGGGGGCAAACATTTCAACTGAAATGATAAGGGCTTTTTGGTGGTGATATAAATATCCTGGATTCTAATTCTGGTAGTGATTTGAGCAGACAAGTCTGGACAGACAGATTTGGGGGGGAAAAAAGGATGTTCAGGCACACTGCTTGATGAAATGTTTTGTACTGTGTTTCTAAAAATATTTACGCGACCGAGAAAACAAAAGCTAAGCAGGCTCTGTGCTTAAAATTAATTATGCATCAACTATGGTGTGGTGTGCAGCAGAACCAAAGCACTGTGTGTGTCAGTGGCTGACTGTACTCTGGGGTTACAGACATAATGAGTGTGCGGTGTGGTGTAAGGTTAGAGTGGGACGTGATGGTGAAGAGGCTGAGTTTGATGGGAATGCAACCGGGGGGGTATGAAAGGGCAAGAGGGATCTGCAGTAGTGGTGGAGCATGCTAGAGGGAAGAAGAGAACACGTGGAGGAAGGTGCTGCTGTGGAGTCAGATCAAATAGGAAAGATGGTTGTTCCTGAGAGATAAAATAGGTTGTTAGGGCAGCGGCATGTGGTGTGCATTTTGAGGGTGTTGCCATGAGAAGATGAGTCTTACGTGTGAAATTATGACATAAATGTGAAGGTGTGAAGGAGTGCTAGCAGAGGAGGCTGATTACCAACCTATAAGGAAAGAGGAATGTGGGGCAGCACCAGAGCACAATACTGTAGAGGGGCAATTGAACCTGTGGTCTGTGTCTAAAGAGAGCGATGAAGAGTCTTGTGTTGGGAAGCACTAGCTGTAGAAGATGAGACTTGGACTGCTGAGGGGAAACAGTGTGCAGGGTACAGAAGTTTTTTTTATGTGAGTTTTTATCAAGGATCAAATCTTTAACAGGGTATTGTGGGATGTAAAGATGATCAAACCATCTAAGTGAAGCAAGGGAGGAAAGGGGTATTCTGGATCTGATGGCCATGGGGAGATTAAAAACAAGGGGAACTCCAGGATGCAAGAGGAGTTGGTTAACTGTAGGAAAAAGATGTTTTAGAGCCTTTTCTTGCAGGCCTTTGGCCCCACTCCACCTTTTCATCAGCAGTGTTTGAATGCCACTCTGTGGACAAGCAGCAGTGACCAGTTCTGGTTGTAACACGTGCCAATATCTTGCTGTGGAAGATGGTCAGCAGTGGATCAGGGTAGCCATCAGAAGTGGTACTGATCTTCTCTTCCTCGCTCCTTGCAGTAGTATTTTGAGAAAAGGGCTGAGCTCAGTAGTGGAGTTGAAGCATGCTGTGTGTATCAGAAGCTTTTTAAGGTGATGTATCAGTTCTGTGGATATGCACAACTGTGAAGATATGCCACAGTGCTTTTGGAGTGCAGCCATTGACTTTGTGATGAACAGTGTCCACTTCCTGCAGTCACCAATAATAAGTCACCATCAGGTCTGTGGGCCACAACTTTCCTTCTGTTCTTCTTGTTTTCTCCAGCGTGGCTTGTGATGAGGAGCAGCAAGAGCAAGAGTTCTCCAAGGAGGACAAGCCTGACTTTTTTCCCCAGCTCTCACTGCTGTCTGTGTGCACATAGCTCCTACTTCTCCTCCTCTTGTCTGTTCTCTCTTCTCTCTTTTCAGTTTTGTGTAAGGAGAAATACTGAATGAGATGACTGTCTTGTTTTCTACCATTCAAACCTGCCTGCTTGTAGCTTCTGTGTTCATATTAACCTTGCAGTCTCCTTGTTAAATTTCTCTCTTCCTGATTGCTCATTATCCAGGTTATTTATAAACCATTCCAGGCCTTCTGGTGGTGGTGTGCTGAGGTCTACCAACTCTTCTCCATTGCTTCTGTTAAAAGCCTTTATAGAGGCACTGATCATCAGTCATCTCATCTGCTGGCATTCTGGCTTTCCCTTGCTTGCTGTGCTGCCCATCCCATTCCACATACAGCCGCTTGAAATCTTCTGCCTGCTGTTTGGACCAGATTGCTCTCATATTTAATGTCTGATGACTTACAAACAACACTGTATCACTTTCAAGCCCTTGCTTACTTCTGCTGCCTTTGCTTTTTGGTCTTTATCTCATCTCTATCTTTTTTTGCCTAACTGTCCTTCCTGGTAAAGGGCAAGTATCAGCCATTCTGCACTTTGCATAGTGCAGAGCATAATCAATAAGGGCTTGCTTAGCTGCCAGGATTGATTTTCATGTACCTTAAAGGTTCCTTCACAGTGTTCTGGGCTGATCGTGCTGCAGATACCATAAGATACATTAGATACAAAGGCATCTGTAATATGAAAGGGAGCCAGGTAGTAATGCTCTCCAAGAAAAATGACTTTTGTTTTTATCCTAATCTTTTCAGAGGCAATCCTAAGCTGTGGATGAATGTTGTCTTCAGTTCCATCTCATTTCAGTGTTTCTGAGCTTGCTGTCTTTGTCCATCTGTGTGCATGCCTATGGGAAAACGTTCCGCCGAGTCCTCCTCAGGCTGCAATTCAAAGCATTGCAGAATGGGGGGGTCCCTTCTCCCTGAAGCATCCTGGAGCCCTCTTACTGCTCCCAGCGAGCATTCCCAAGTTTCTGCTGCACTTGTCAACTGATTTTCAGCACAAAATATCCATTGCTGAGGTCCCTTACTGTCTTCTTATGTATACCACAGAAAGAGATTCCACCTCCTTCCCAGTGCCTCACTGTGATGTGATTCCAGATGCCCCACATAAATTACTTATTTGGTATGCAAGGATGTTATAAACCAGTTTGAGTCTGGCTCAGTGGTCATAATTGCTTATCATGGAAGGGTCCATGTGAAAATTCTTGAAATCTCTGCCAGTGTGGGGGAAGTGTTTATTTTTTCCCTCTTTCCTAGAAGGCAGTCAGGATTGCATTTGGTTCCCATTGCTTTGTTTATTGGCAGTCTAAGCAGCGAGCTCAAATTGAAGCAGTTCCTCTTTGCCTGTGTATCCTGGCAGTGGCATGTGAGAAAAAGCAGATACTGGGTAGCGAGCTGCTTGCCGTCCTTTGTCTGCAGTGTGGATAAATCATGGGCTTCAGTGTTCTGTGCGTTTGGGCTGGTACATTTTGTTAGTAGTAAGTTGAAGCACACACAAAATACTGTGCTGCTTAACTGCCAGCAAGACCTGTAATGACTCTTTTCCATTTTTTTTCTTTATTCTTCTGCAGTGATTGTAATGGAGAGACAGAAGAGAAAACAAGAAATAGAGAAAGGACTTCAATTAATTCAGTAAGTGGACTCATTGCTTCCTGTGGCTTGGGAGGTGGTTATCTTTGTATCAAGGATTGTAAGAATCAAGTTCTTTCTATTCACCTTTCTTAGGAAGAAGTATTCCTATTATGTCAGTGAGGAAAGGAGGGTAAAAACCAGGTGCCTTGTACACTGCTGTTACCAGAAAGAGATGACCTGGGCTCTGTTGCAGTTGCCAGCCTGGTCATTGCCTCCAGTCACTCTTCTGCAAATATTTTGTGGCTGCCTGGAGCTTATGGTGATTTCCTGTATGGTAGCTACAAGTTCAAGCACTTCCTTATGATGTATGGTCGTGCTTTTGCCTCCAGTGGTTGTGTTGGCAAAAGCCTCAAGGTCCAAGTTGCAGGATGAGTAGGGAAGAAATAAGATTAGAGTAAGATTTATTTTCTTAAGGCGTGCTTTGAATCCTGCAGTTATTATGAAATCTGTCCATCCACAGTAGGGAAAAAAGCCAACTCTTCCAAGTTATATACTGACATCCCTTGGCGTGGCCATTGTATTTTTACCCCACTTGGAAATTATGTGAGGCTGGTAACTACTCTCAGACAGAAAGTTGTGAGGTTTGTTTCAGTAATGTTTATAAAAACGTGTAAGGTTCCCATAAATAATTTAGAAATGCAGGATGTTGTCTGTGTTTCTTGAATGTGTCTTGAGCTCTGAACCAGGGAAAGTGTTATTCATTGGCTTGTTTTGGGGTAGTCCAACTTTATAAGAGTGTGAATGTTTCTTGCAAAGCCATTACATTTCCTGTAGTTAATTTTAAGGATTTGTACTGATGAAATTTTAAAAAGTTTATTCTCTGATCAGTAAGGCCATCTATATAATGCTGTATTTCAAAGGTGAGGAGGGGCATGAAGATTGCTAAGGATTTCTTGAGAACTTTGTATTCTCTCTGGGAGAAATAATATATGTGGAGCAAACAGGTGCTCTGATTTGAAGAACAGAGCCTTTTGCCTGTGTCTCGAGGCTGTTGTGGGACAGGCGTAGCCCACACAAGCACGGCCAGTTCTAGGGCACAGCCTGGCAGTCTTGGCCAAGGCAGCAAGAATTGAATGGCTTCTTGCACCTCCATTGTTTTCTCCTTTCATTGTGTTTGTAGTGTAGTCCTGAAGGCATGTGGCTGAGGTAATGGGGAGGAAAGTGATTGTGTTTATCACTGTCTTTTCTGTGACTGCACAGAGGATTTGAGGAGGTCTTGAAGTGACCAATCTGTTGCCTCTCATCAGAGCTAGGTGCATTTGTGCTCCCATTTTCCATGACAACCTCTCATGAGATTTTCTCAGAAATGTTTCTTTACAGGTGGCTGTCTGAGGGCACGTGACAAAATATCAGATGTGCACAGAAAATAGCTGAGAATAAGATTCCTCGTGTCTCAAATACCTTTGGGACCTAATCATCTCTTGACGTCACTGGGTCCGTCACTGAGCATAATGTTCCCTAATTGTGTTCTCTTCACTCCAGCTGTCTTTTAAGTGATAAAACATTCAGTAAATCACTGAGATGATCAAAACAGGACCAAAAAGATGGTTTTCTTCATCAGACAAAAGTGAGATTTTACATGGATGCTTGAATCACGAACACTTTTTTTTTTTTTTTTTCAGGTCTACATTACCTTTAAGCCAAGAAGACTATGAGGTAATTACAAGATGTTTTTTTTCTGAAGTTGGGAACCCTTAGATTAACAAGATTTGTTCTGTTACATAGCCAAACAAGAAGTAGAGAGCAAGAGTGGAGCGTAGGGATGGTCTGTCACAGTTTGTCTAAAATGTCAAGCTTTAAGAATTCTGGCAAGGAAAACTTTCAGTGGAAGGAGAAAACACTGGAGGGATCAAGAAAGGAGGAAATGTGACTGGATTATTCTTCTCCACCAAAAGACTCGTGCTTTATAGGAGAGTGGGGATGCGGGAGAATTGTGGTGGGCAGACAGGTTGCTGAAACATGGGAAGGAATGGGAAATTGGGAAACTGCCTCTGTTTCCGTGTATCCATTTCAGTCTGTTTGCTCTGTTCCCGCTGTTCAGGCTGTCTTGCAGAAGCTGGTGAGAAACTTGTTTGCAGAGGGCAATGATTTGTTTCGAGAGAAAGATTTCAAGCTGTCGCTGGTACAGTATGTAGAAGGGCTGAACGTGGCAGATTATGCAGCCTCTGATGAGGTGACCATCCCAAAGGAACTCCTGTGCAAGCTGCATGTCAACCGAGCTGCCTGCTACTTCGCCATGGTGAGTGCCTTCCCAAGGCATCCCCAGGAGTCAGGAAGGACAGCTGGATTGCTTTGGGTGTCATGCAGTTGGCAAACATGTCAGGAGGATATTCAGCCCCCAGCACAGAAGGAAATGGTGACATACAGAGAACTTGGATACCTCCTCACTATCACGTTGTGTCTTGTAAAGCCAGAGGAATGATGTAAAGGAATGGGGTCCCGCTTTTGTTGGCCAGCCCTAAGGTACTAAGAAGGCAGTTCAGGTCCGTGTTGAGGAGTTAATGCACTCTGCAAATGCAGTTGTAAAGAGCCAGTACCTTCCTGTGCTGACTCTGAATATTGCTCTGGAAGTTTGCCTGCCTCCCCGCATCTGTGAGACTGGAAGACGGTGAGAAAGCTTTGAATCATGGCAGAGCATTCAGAACACATATGGAAAATTATTCTGAAATAATCAGGCTCTAAAAAGCTGTTCTCTTCCATTTTCTTCAGGAATGCAACAGCCTACTTTTATGGCAGAGCCCCAAAGCAGGTCCATCCTGTTCATAATGAGGCTAAGTCCTGTGAAAAAAGTTAACAGGTGGTCACATAATTAAAGACTGTCAAATGTAACACGTCCACGGTAGAAGGGGAAGCAGTATAAGGTTCTTCATCAGCCCAAATCGTGCTGTTCACTAAGTTTAAAGTGTTCTGCATTTCACCAGATTTAACAAAATGCAATGAGTGCATTTCCAACTGTCTTTTCCATGCTTTTGTATTTCTGCTGAGAGATACAAAACATGGATTCACACAGAGAAGGGCTTGTCTGCTGTGCTGACTTTTGGTGGTTTCTTCCACGCAGGGGTTGTACGAGAAGGCTCTGGAAGACAGTGAAAAGGCTTTAGGTCTTGACAAGGAGAACATCCGAGCGCTCTTCCGCAAAGCTCGCTCTTTAAATGAACTTGGAAGACACAAAGAGGCGTATGAGTGTAATAGCCGTTGTCTGCTGTCCCTCCCCCATGTAAGTTTTGGACATACAGCTTATCTTGATTTCTGGGGCTCACCAAGTTGCTCTTTCATCACTTAATATTTAGCCTGAGGAAGAAGGAAAGTTGGCTATACTTGGTGACATGCTTATGTCCAGGATTCTTCTCCCTCTCTCAACTCAGAGAGGATATTTGAATGCTCTTGTTTCTTCTGTCCAAGTCACAATCTGCACACAGTACCAGCCAGAGACACTGGCTAATGGCAGAAGGTTTGCTGGCCTATTCACAAAGTGCAAAAAGTTGCCCTAACAGAAGGTGAGCTAAGGCCATGAAGGTGCTTTAATTAGCCCTTTTTATATGCCTAATGAGAGTGACTGTGAGCATGGCACAAATGCAAACTGGAGCCCTGTGAGGAAACATACACGTTTTTCCTGTTTTAGATAAAAATGTCTGATGTTTTAGTTAATAATTGCTAAGGCAAGCTGATAAAGTGTTTTTGTTTCTGAGGGATATGTGGAGGGGTCCTTGATGATCAGTTATGTTCACAGGTGTGTAAATTTTTTTTACTTAAGAGGGGACTATTCACATATACTAGGCCCTGTGTATTTTCTTAACAATGCTTTTATTGAGCTTTCTTTTAGGCCAGATATTGAACAAGTAAGCAGACTCTGATTACATCCCAGTGAGTGCTGGTCATCTTTGCTAAATTTAGTTCTGATCCATCACAGTAATGCTGTTAGGGAAAAAAGGCAATTACTTCAGCAGAAGTTGTTTTTTTTTTTTTTTCTTATTAGAATTGCAGAAGCAATTTTATAAAGCAGAGCCATGTTAGCAGTTTGTTGCCTCTTTTGTATTCAGTTTACTTGACTTGACAGAACAAGGTGACCAAAACACACAAAGTATTATGTTAGGGAGTTTTAAAGACCTATTTCGTAAATCCTTTTGTAAGCAAAACTGCCTAATACATCTGTCCATGTAAAACTGTACGTGGCTGCATCTCACAATGTAGTTCAGCCATTTTTATATGTGGCTGAAATATTAAAGGTCTTGGTGGTCTGCAGACATTTTATCTAGCTTTTCTGGATCAGGATAGCTCAACTTTACAAATTCATTATCAAGACATCTGCATTCCTGGCTCCGAACAATTCAGTCTTGTAAATTAAAGCATGCCATTGCCTTATTATCTGATTAACAGAAATCACAAGCCTTCTCCGCATCAAAGTCAAATCAGACTGTCTGTCATCTCAGTTCTGTTTCAACTACACCAGTTGCTGGGCCTCTGGAACAGTGAGGTGCTACCAGTTTGTGTTGCTGTAACAGCTGAGAAGCAGCTCGTATATTAAAACTTGCAGTGATGAAGGGGTGCCACTCACTTGACTCATTGTCTAGCAGAGTTAGTTTAACCAGGTGCAGATATTCAGTGCTGATAGTTTGCAGAGATTCCCAGCATGGTGAGGCTGGTGCTTCTCTGTTGTCTGCTTTTAGGATGGCACAAAGGGTGGTTTTTTAGGATATTGCAAGAGGGCATTTTGCGTGCCCTTATTGAGCATCCCCTTGCTTAGATGGGAGACAGTAAGCACCTGAGGAAAAGGAAGGCTAAAGAAGAAGTCTCAGAATGACAAAGAGTAAGCTCCCAGTCCCAAACCTCAGGCCTGCTTGTTAAAAATTAAATCATGTTGTTGGGAAATGAAAGCAGCCTAGAGAAAAATATTCTTGATCTTGTCCAAGCATCAGAGAGGACGTCTTAGAGTCGTGATGGCATGTGGAATTGTATAGGATGAGCCTGGTAGGTATTGTTGTGAGATCAATGAAAAGAAATGATGCAGGAGGTGTCAGAAGGTACCTGCAAGAGTGTTTAGAAAGGTGGAGGAACCAGAGACAAAGAGCACTGAAAACATGATTGGGGTAAAATATTAAAAAGTATTTAAAAAGGCAGAGTGATGGTTATCTCAGACAGTTCTGAGAGTTGGAAGGGATGGAGTAGGGGGAGGCAACCATAAGAACTGACTGAGAGATCTCTGGAGAATATGGAGCAGTTTCAGAAGAGGAAGGTACATCCTGGAGAGATATAAGATGGAGAGAGAAGAGGACATGGGTAAATTGGATTTTTTTCTTCAGTGACTTCAGACCAAACCACTGTTGAGGATGTGGGGAAAGAAGTTCAGTCAAAAGGTGGCATTTCAGATTGAGGGGAAAAGTTACTGATGCAGTGAGATGGAAGACCCACAGGCTAGTGAGGGGCTGAAGGGGAAAAAAATGAACCTGCAGAGAGAAGAAAATTGGGAAGATCAGAGTTATGTGGTAAGCAGAGAGAAAAGAACAAGCTTCAGGGTTATAGATAAAGGACATATGGTAGCATTAAGGAGGGATATTGCAATAGGTTGGGCAAGCATGTTGTTTTCCTTTGAAGAAACTGTTAAAGGATGCCAGTATTTTTGCCAGCGGGAAAAGGGAGGAAAGCACAAGGAAGGAGTTGCTGATGATAAATAAGTGAAGAGGTTTGTGGCAGGTTAGTCCAGGCAGAACTGGAGAGAACGGAGCAACCTCAGTACCTCAGCAGGAATGATAGGAACGTTCTGGTTTGCATGGCCTCTGCTAGGGTTGCTGTGCTGCTATCTACAAGTGAAGCTTTTTTTTTGGCACGGCTGCGCGGACAGCTGCATTCCTGTTTGTTTTGTCTGCCACAAAGACACAAAGCTGAAAGTGTCCTTCCAATGCTTTTGTACCCAGGATGAGAGTGTCACACAGCTGGGACAGGAGCTTGCACAGAAGCTGGGACTGAGGGTTCGAAAAGCATATAAAAGGCCTCAGGTATGACTTCTTTATTTTCTTTTTTTCCTGGAGACTATCCTTTGGCTCTTTCACATTTACTTCTGCAAAAGTGGTAGGTGCACTATAGACACAGGTGTATTACACTGCAGTCCCCCCAGCAGGCCACTGGCTCCCCTCCTTATTCTGCCTCTCTGACTCACCTTTGCCTTTGTCCATTTCTGACCCCACTGCTGCCCTGGGTCTTCTGCAGGATGTTCCCTGCACCTCCAGCAAAGTCAGACTGGTGCTGCAGGAGAAGGCTTTAATGTGGTAGGAGCCTGCACCTCTATGAAGAGAGGGACATGTGGTCTGATCCCAAAGGAAATTTTGATTCACATTCCTTCCCCTGTAACAGGAATGTGGTTGATACCCTTCTGGTCAGATGCTAGGAAAGAAAGCAGCAAAAATTAAGCTGTTGGTCCAGTTAATGGACCCCAGTGGCTAGACCTGGCTTTGAAAGAAAGTGCTGTAGTACAGTGTACTGCGTAGGTATGGAAATGTATACTCTGGGATGGAGCTAGAGGGCGTTAGGCCACTGCTGGCCCTCTTGGATAAATCTGCTTTGGTGTTGTGAAATCATGGGGTGCATTTTCAGGAGTAAGCAGCTCTAGCTTGTGTTACTGAATGTTCACACAGTGACTGTCAGTGTGCTTTGCTGAGCCAGCTCTGCCAAGCGTCCTCAGCCCCCTGCACAGCAGTGTGTTGGACACCTCCAGGGAACCTTTACAGTATTTGGTGACGTGGTTCCTGGGCATTCAATCTGCAGAGAGCTTCTGAGAAAAGTGTGGCTCTGATGTCATGTTCCACTCAATGACAAAACTGATGTGATTGATCCACCCAAAACCCTTTGATGCTGTAGCAACTCTCAGCACTCTGAAATGATTCTGTCTCAAAGAAAAGGAAGTTTTACTTGGAAAATACTTCTTGTAGCTGCTCATTGTGTTCATTGGCCCAGCCACGTTTTTTGCTGTTGTCACATTACTGAACTCTGATGGGCTTAAACCATTCTGATGTGCTGGAAAAACAAAGACTATAAAAGACAAAATGCTTTTTATTGCTTGATGTGTAGTGATTGGTATTTTGATAACACCTTGCCATCTTTTGTGTTGACTTACAACTTTCATTCCAGTGCTGCAATGCCTTTCCAAAGCTGTGATGTTTTAATGAAAAGGCAAAAAAAAAGTTTGTTTCTTTAGGAATAATGTTAGCTTCCTGACCATGCATTGTATGTTAGGTGTTTAGTAAACACTGAGGTGACACTGAGGTGTCCATAATAAATGTGTGGCCCTGCCAGCGTTCATAAAACTACCTTTGTGTCACAGAGTTATGCTTTTGGGGTGGCTTTTATTTCTAGACAGTGCCTGAAAGAAAAACTGTATTCAGCTTTACCAATTTTACAAGTGTTTGTGGGCTGTCTCTGTTCTAAGACATCTCTCTTCTTGCAGCAGGAATTGGAAACATTCTCTCTACTCAGTAACGGCACGTCCATCAATTTGTCAAATCAGGTACAGTTGGCATCCTCTAGTTATTAATGTTGATGGATTGCTACTGGAATGTTTCTGAGCTTTATTTACATATGCATTGATAGCTGTCTTTTAGAATTTAAATATACTAATTAGTGTATTCCCCTTTGTCCTGGTTTACCTCCACTGGCAGCTAAGCATCCGCAGCTCTTCTCTCACTCCTTCTACCAGTAGGATCAGGAGTAGAACTGGGAAAAAAGGGTAAAAACTTGTGGACTGAGACAGGCAGTATAATGGAACAGAAAAAGGAGGTGAAAATAATAATAATAATAGTGATAAAAGAATATAAAAAGCAAGTGATGCATGATGCAATTACTCACCACTGAGTGATGCTCAGCCTGTCCCGAAGCAGCTGCAGCCCCTCATGTCACCTCCTCCCAGTTTCACTGGTCAGCATGATACCACATGGTATGAGATATCCCTTTGGCCAGTTTGTGTCCTCTCCTGGTTCTGTCCCATGCCAGCTGCTTCTTGCTGGTGGCGTAGTACAAGGAGCTGAAAAGTCTTTGAGTGAAAGCACTGCTTGGCAACCAGTGAAACATCAATGTGTTATCAGCATTATTCTCATCCTAAATCTAAAACACAGCACTATAGCAAGCTACTAAGAAGGAAATCAACACTGTCCCAGCCAAAACCAGGACAACCTTTATAAAGAATATTGTTAAAGAAATTTATTTCTTTGAAAATATTTCTGGTGAAAGCATTTTTATTGTCAACAGATCAGTGGCAATAGTTATTTTTCTTGGTTATTGTGAATGGTTTTCTTCTTTTGTATTTTAAATAAGTTTCAGTTTTCAGGTTCTTACATAGTTAGGACTACACTAAGTAAAGATCAGGAAATGGAGATGCTGAGGAAATAGAGGTCAAATCAAGCAGTGTAGTGCTGTTGTCCAGAAGTGAGCAAGGTACATGCACAGTTTGTTATTCTTTGTATTGTCCTTTGACCTGGGAGATCCTTGAGCAGAGCTCTGCACAAATATTGAACCAGAATATAAGAAATTGCTGAGTTCTTTGTTCCACCACCAGCTGACAAAAGCCTTGATGTTTTTACAGGCTGTCTGGTACTTCACATTACTCCTTAAAGCAAGCAAAGTATAAAACCATAGCAATTGGCATTTTGTTTGACAAGGTGGGATTCGAAAGAACCAATTTACCTGCCAGTGTGCAGAGACTTGCCTTCACATCTTTCTAGGAGAGCGAGTCAGTTTTCTTGCATAGTTGTGCCTAGTTTTTCATTTGTAAACCTTGAAGAAATTGAAATATTGCAAAGATCAGAAGTTGTGTAAACTATTGCAGTAGATGCAGTATCTAGAAAGCAGTGCTTTACTTGTGCCTTTGTAAGTTTAAACTTAAAGCACACGTACTTGCATCTGTTTATGTTACTGTAAAATTTGGGGCTCATTTTATTCCTTGCCTGAAGCTTTGTGTCAGCAGTTGTCTTTGTGGAAACCTTTTCCTGTTGTGAGTTTGCTGTGAAAGTTCGTGGTTATTAGATTGCAAAGTGAACTAAGAGAAGGAACACTGTGTCAGACCAGGCTAATCAGATCTCTCTGCACAGGGCTGACTGACTGGTTTGTCCTGGGACTTGGGACACAGTATTCTTTCTCACCCATACAGGAAAAAAACCCAATTCTATATACAGATTTGCTCACGTGGTTGGGCATTATGCAGAGTTGGTATTCCATTGCAGCAACAAAGCTTGTCCACTGCTGGAGGTGAAAGTGCATAGGTTTTGGATGAATGCACTCTTAAAGTTTTGTGGTTTTACTGTTCTTGCACTGAAGTGTTTTTGCACTTGCAATAAAGAAAAATAAAGAGCCTGATGTGTTTGGGAATAATAGAAGCTCTACTCTGTGAATTGAGAATATCTTTTTCAAAGATTAAGTTCTGGTGATAATTTCTCTGTTCTTTGCCCTCTGCAGACCACTTCCAATGGTTTGGGGTCGATTGATGATATTGAAACAGGTAAAGATATTTCTCTTCTCTGATTTTTGTGGTGTCAATGTGGTACCTGACCAGGCTGGCAGGCCTGAGAGGTTTGTGGTCTGCGTTTGTGTCTGTCTGTGTGCTCCTGACTTTAATACCCAGGAGGAAGAAAAGATGATGGGAAGCAGGAGCATATGGGACTGTTACCTTAACTAGTTCTCTCCCATTATCTTCCTTATTGCAGTCAGTTATTGAGGCACTGTCATGAAGGGCAAAAGAGGCTGAGCAGTTATTTGCCTATTAGTACCTCATTCAGAAAAGCTTCTTGTGCTTCTTGTCCAGGCCCAGCAAGGGACATCTCCAGGAATTAGAAGGGTGTGCTGATGTACACAGCTTCCTCCAGTTCTGCTTTCTTAATGTTGACCTTGGTGCAGCTTCTGAGATTCTTTTGTTACTCCCAGACAAAACAGTCCAGATAAAGTTAAGGTTGTAGGCAACTGTCTGTGCACCAAGCACGTGTTGTCCTCCAGGACACTGAGATGGAGGAGTTCAAAATAAGGGGGTTGGGAAGGACCAAGGAGAGCTTTGTGCTGCATTAGGAACAGAGGAGGAGCAGAGTGAGGGCCACAGGGTTGCTTTTCTCATGCTGAGAATCAAGTGACCTTAACTCTTCCCCTGGCTGCATGCTTTGCCCTTTGTAGTGTGCTGGCCTCTGAACATGTCAGTCTCTGTTCCTTTGAAAAGTAGCTGCAGCACTAAGTGTGCAGGCTTAATACTGCAGGTAGCTATTGCTCTTTTTATAGAAAGACACTAATTTCATAATCGGGGTGCTCTGGTGTCTATTTTGTTAGTTCCCTGTGAATTCTGGTTCAGTAACAGAATGCTGCGTGCAGGCATGAGACCCAGTTCCCCAAAACATGGAGAGTTTTTCAGTTATTTGCTGCGCTGAGATGAGCTGGGCTCTTACTGCAGAGTGAAGAGTGGCTGCAACCAGGAGGCTCTTTGTCTCGTCAGGGCTTGGTGCAGAAGCAGCATGCCAGCTTTGCTGCAGCTCAGGCAGAGAGAACATTTTCTGCTAGATCTTTTCAAAATCACTGAAATGATGTGTTCTCTGTTGCCCTGAGATTGGCGTGCCATTAGGAGAGCTGTGAGTGCCAGGTGCCTCGAGTGAAACCCACAAGGCTGTTAGGGGGTTTTGTTGATGTTATTTTGGGGTGTTTTTGTGTTGTTCTGTTTTTTTTTTTTTGGGGGGGGGGGGTTGTTTTTTTGTTTTTTGTTTTTTGTTTTTTTTTAAGATGCAAACTCCTGACAGCCCTCCCTCCTTGAAGTCAACTGATGAACTCAGCCCTGTCCTGTATATGTCGTGGCTCAGTATTGCCTTTGGCCAATTGATGCATGGAGGAGCAACTGCTTTTTGGGATGCAGAATGAGAAACAGGGCTCTTAAAAGAACTCTGTTCACCTCTGTGGCAATGCCCAAGGAAGCTCCCAAGTGGGGAACATTCTGCTAGTTTTGGTAGAAAGGAAAGGAATGGACAAGACCCTCAATGAACTCATAATAATACATGCGGCTTAGTAGCGTTGGAGCAGTGGCACAGGAAGGCAGGATGTACGTGTGCTCTGTTCATCAAGGAAGGTTTATGGTTTTTGTTTTTTAAAGTTGGGGCAAATGTTAAAGTGGGCACAGGGGGTGCATGAGCTTTCTAGGCAGAGAGTAGATATGGACATGGTGATTGGTGAGGAAACTCAGTGGATGGGAGTGTCGTGGAGAAAGGAGGGGGAAGGGAAGAGATAGGATGGAATGGAATGGAATGGGAGCGAGGAGCCAGAAGGAGGAGAGGGTTTGGGTAGTCAGAGAGGAGCAGACATTTTTTTTTCTGCTTTTCTTTGTGGGATCTCTTGGTTCCTTGCTCTTCTTCCCATTAACCCGTACCAATCTGTGGGACAGCCCTTATCTGTCTCTGCCTTTTTATTGCATATTCAGTTTGTCGGAGTTTGGGGTCTGTTAGGGCATATGAGGGCATTTCTCTCTTGGAGAAGGTCTGAACTTGTAAATCCCTTGAGGCTATATCATTGTGAACCCTTTTACTCCCCCCTGCACGTGTCCCTGGCCCCTACGGCATGTCCTGAACTTCTTGTTGGCCTTCATAGGGATCTTGACAGTACTCCAGATTAAAACATCTGAAAAATGGGAAGGGACAAGCTGTCCCTTTGTGCTGAGGGAAATCTGGCTGCACTACCAGCAATGAGGACAGCACCAAAGGGAAGCTGAATGGCTGGCTCCCAAGCATGGCTGGAGGGTCTGCACCAAGGGGAACTGAACTGAGAGAATCCTTCGCAAAGGAAGCATGGGGATTGGAGCCAGGCCTGATCTGAGGAACAGCTTTTCCTGTGTAACCGAGGGCATTTACAGCCTTCCTTTGAACCACTCCACTGCCTGTGGTGGCTGAGTCCAGCTGCAATGCTGAAAAAGTGTGTTGGAGCCCATCAAGTACATGTGCTGTCCTTTAATCACATGAATGAGTTTTGTGGAGAGGGACCAGTATCTTGCTATTCCCCCCTCGCCATTCCTTTGTCATTGCTTGGCCTCTGGTGCTCTGTACAGCAACCTCAGCTGCTGTCCTCCTGCTCCCAACTCCAGAAGGAAAGGTAGCAGCAGGCAGGGGTGGGATCTTGTAGGATCAAGATTTGTACTTCAGAAACTTGTCAAGTTTCTTTCCTTCCTTATCAGTCCTTCTAATGAAAGCTATTGTCATTCCCTCCAAACTTTCCCTTGCTTATAGCTTCAGACCATGATAGGTACAGTGCAGCCACTGCTATACGGATGGAGGTAGCAGCACCTTTTTCTGATTTCCTTTCTTTTATTCCAGGACATCTGCACAGGGGCAGAATTAAGGTAGTTTGGGTGCTTGGTTTGAGACCTGCAAATGTATTACTTCATTTCCTGAATTTCTAACATTTGAACTTTTTTTTTAACCTTTAATTTTTTTTTTAATTTTTTTTTTTTCTGGAGAATATAATGCTCTTCTGTAAAGAATACGTGCTTGTAACCTTAACTTCACTTAACAGAGGTTTATTTTGCATGATGGGAACACATTACCTTTTCAGTAGGGTACCAGAGCAGTAAGGAAACCTTAGGAAAAATCCCTGCCTCTTTCCTGCCCCAACCCTTATTCACACAAGTTTCTAAGGGGATGTTTGGTGCTGAAGTGTTTCGGGGAGAGTGTGGGGAGCATCCTCCCACCTGCAGATATCAGGAAGCATAGAAGAGCAGGGAATTTTCTAGAGTAAATACAGCTGAGTGAGTCTGATAGGACTTTAAGGGACACATTTTTAACACAGTGTGATGTGAGCTTCAGATCTCTGGCTTGTCCCAGCAGGACCCTGTGGTTTCATCTTTTGCCATCCAGGATGCCTGATGGTTTAGAGAGATTGTGTGAATAAGCAAGCCTCTGGGGTGACAGAGCTCTGAGGAGCAGAGAAGGCAGTGGTCTGCAAAGTGCCTTGGTGAGGAACATTAAAGAAAACACCAGGTGGTGGGTTCTACAAGAATCAGGTTATGTGCCCTTGGCCTTCTGTCCCAGACACAGCAAATTCAGTAGCTGGTCAACCAGCAGCTCTGTGGTGTCCTGGTTACTGCTTGATACACCCTGACAGTCAGTCTGTGCACTGGCCTGTAGGGTGTATTTCAGCCATCTGTGAGCCATTGGAGACTGAGAGCAAATATCAAAGAGTAAGAGCAGACCAGAGCCCCTCCTCTCTGAGAGCAGGACATACTTGGTGTTTGTGATTTGACGTAATGGTTTTGCCAGGCTGTGCTTTGCTTGCACCCTCCTGGGTGACTGACTGTCTCTGTTTGTTCTCCATCACAGACTGCTCTATGGACCTGCAGTGCCTGCCAGCTCCTGTGGCCACCCCCATCCCCGTGAGCGAGGGGCTGTCCCCTTTGCACTCAGATTCAGATGCAAAGGGCCTGCCTAGCTCGCTCCCTGCTGCTAGCCTGCTCCCATCTCCAGAGTCCGTGTCTCTGCCAGTGCCTGACAGTGTGGAGGACTTCACAGATGGGGACATAATTGGGGAAGAACTGGACTCCCTCCTGGATTCCCTCGCTGAGGGTTCACCGTACCCTCTAGTAAGAGTGGACATTGCATAATTCCCTTGCTGCTTGATCCAAATAGATCCTTAGAGCCTACAGATATGTGTACTGCTTCTCTTTCTGTCACTTCTTCCTCCTGGCTCTTCCTCTAGCAAAACTCATTCATTCTTTTGCTTATTTCTGCAACTGGCTTGTGAGTATCTAAAGAGCTCCTCTTTAAGCCTGCTTTGCTGTGTGCAGCTTTATGCAGCTGACCTTCAGTGGCCTCCCCCAAACACCGTCTTCTCCCTGGCCTCTGGTGTTTGTGGATTTGAATCAGGCCTGAGGGTAGATGTGAGTGAGTTGAAACACGTGCAGTGGATGTATTTTACACAGTGATGTGCTGGCTGCATTCAGCCAGAGCTCTTTGCACAGGTCTCCATGTTGTAGAAACAATCAAATTGATGCTTATGTTGGATTTTAGTTGCCAGTAGTGCAGATGTTGTGTGAGTCAGCTTTGATCTGGAAGCAATATAACCACATTTGGGCAGGAAGGAACTTGAGGCAAAAAGCTCTGCTGAGAGGTGCCAAGAGTAATGGTCATTACCCCAACCTTGGTGCTGTGTGTATTCAGCTGTGCTAGGTCTCAACCTGAACTGGTGCAGGTGCCCAGTGCAGGGCTCTGCTTTGTGAGCTGATGAGCTCTGGTGCCCCAAAACCTCCTCAGGGACCTCAACCCAGACTGTATGTGTTGCAGACAGGTGGGGAGGTCTGTGGGAGGTCTGCAGGCAGGTGGAGCTGCTGGGTGTCCTTCTGCTTCAGATAATGCAGCACATGCTTGAGTGGGAGTCTGTTGGCTCTGTCTGTGTTCAGACACTCCCTTCTCCTTGTTTCTAATACGCTGCTTATCCTCTCCCTTCTCAATCTCCAAAGTCTTTGGTCCAGGGCACCATTCCCACCAACCTGCCAACAGAGATGCCCCAGCTGATCCCCGTGTTTCCAGGGGGAACTCCGCTGCTTCCTCCAGTTGTGACAGCTAGCATCCCTGTCTCCACCCCGCTGCCACCTGCCTCCTTTGGCCTGGTGATGGATCCCACCAAACAGCTCTCCTCTTCCTCTGTCTTGGATGCCTTTGAGCCCCCACCCGGGGGAAGTGGTGGCTCCACCTTAGATTCCCTGGATTCCCTGGACCTGCTCCCCTACGCAGACTCACGTCTCGATGCCCTGGATTCCTTTGGGACAAGCAGAGGGTCGCTGGATGCCTTGGACTCCTTTGCCATTGGTAGGTGTGGGGCTGACAGGTTTTGTTCTTCTTTACCTGTGCTTGCCACGGCTGTTTCCTTCAGTGCTGAGGTCTGTCCTTTAGCTGTCTTTGTCAGTGCTTCAGAACAGGAATACAAATGTTGAAGAGGGCAGGCAATTGTATTGAGCAGAGCAGCTGGGTATGTCTAGCTCAGGAGTTATAAGGAGGACTGTAGGTGCATAATCCCAGATAGCTAGCATGTGAATGCTATGAAATCTCAGAGGAGAAAGGAACACAGGATGTTTAATGAAGACGAGTGAGGTCTAATTATGGCTTGGTATCCAGGATACCTCCCTTGGCACAATTTGCTTGACTATAAAATGTTTCTTCCACCTTCCCTAGTGACTGTTGGACATTTGGGGCCAAATGAGCAAAATCCTGGTGACTTTTAAATGAGATAGGACATTTTTGCACTGGTCTAACTGGTAAAGGCCAAGGTGGGTCTTTCCATCTCTGGATTCAGAACAGTGAGCATCCCATTGCCTTGAGTACTGGACTCTCATGTAATAAGGAGCCAAACTGTGGAGATCAGTGGGCAAAAAGCAAGTTTCCACCTGTCTCATGAGGGATGACAGGCTTCTTCAGGCTGTCTGCTCTAATGCAGTATATTTTGGTTAGCAAAAATATTTTCTGAAGAACAGAGATTGGCCAGTCAGCACTTCAACACTCTGATTTACCTAAGGATTGGATTGCCCCAGAGCTGCCACCTTAAAAGTGTCAGAGCTCAGTGGCACAGAGTTGAGTTCACTATAGTTCTGGGGACATGAAGGCCTTTCCTGGAGCTTTTCCAAGACTTACATGGGGGATTTAGGTATAAAATGTTACGAATAAAGCAAAGTGATTTTGCTGGCATGTGTTTGTCTTTCTGTGAGCAGAACTACCTCTGAAAGTGAAATGGTTTTGTTTTTTCTCCCTTCTTTGGCCCAGAAGAAACCAACCCTCAGGAACTGCGACATCCACCTGGCAACCAAAAACCATCCCCCGTGGTGAGTGAGCCGCTCCCCCATGCTGATGTCCCAAGGTGCTCTGGAGCCAAGGTAGTAGTGACGTGGGTGAAGTAGGTAATTTGGGCCCCTCTTTTTAACCTGCCCCAGTGAGCATTTCCTCCCACCTTGTGACAAGGCAGGGAAGGATTTTCCCAGAGTCAGGAGGAAGACATTTGTTCTGCCTTTGTTTTTATCTGCAGTTCTGCATATTGCCAAAGTAAACTTGGTGTGACCTAGGTTGTAGGATCAACGGGGGATCAAGGAGGCCAGTGTGCTAATGTATCTTGCCTCTTAACTATGGATCAGAGTAATCCAGGCTTTCTTAAGAGCAGTGTAGTTCTTTACTCCTCTTTCCCCTGTCAGACAACTTTTCCTGGTTGCTCTGTTCCTATCCAATGTCTCCAGTCCTGGGTGAAAAGGGTGTCAATGGTTAGCAAATTTGGAATGCAAATTGTTCTTCTTAGATTCCTGTTCACCTGCTGTGCCTGTTACATAGCTATAGAACAAAATCTTTGCCCTCAGATTAATTCCAAAGACTCACTGATAAGTGGATCCTTTTTTTTTTTTTTCCAGGTAGCGGTGGGGTTGATTTGAGAGTTGGTTGTAATGGATGGAATGAGAATGAGTGGACATTCTGTTCTGTCTCATGGTAGAAAACTGGTGCCCCTTACCAAGGGAGAAAGAGATCTGTCCCTGAGGTGATCATATCGCGCTGCGTTATTTTTGAAAAAGTTGCATGCAGCTTTTCAGGAAATGTCATTTCAGAATTGAATGTTTTGATGAGGAAGAAGATGAAGAAGTTTTTTGAGTGACTGGAGTGAGGTGTGAGGTTACAAGAGTTCTCTTGGCCATACGGCTGCAAAGCTTAGAAGAGAAGTGTGTGTGTTTTTGTACAGGTCAGCCTTGGAGGAGTGAGTCACCCAGCTGTGCCCAAAGTCACCGAGCACCTGCTGTCCCAGCCAGAACCAGTAATACCCAACACAGCCTTGCTGGTGAAGAACCCTCTGGCATCCACCCATGTCTTCAAACAAGCCTGTCACATCTGCTACCCTAAAACAGGTGATGTGTTTCCTCTGTCACCCACAGCATTGGCCATGATAAAGCTTTGCCTTTCTCCTGGCTAATGGACAGAGGCTGATGGATGTCACTGCTGCAGGGCCCAAGGCTGGTGATTACACTTATCGAGAAGGCTTGGAGCACAAATGCAAGCGAGACATCCTGCTGGGCCGGCTGAAGAACTCAGAAGACAAGACTTGGAAGAGGATCCGTCCTCGCCCAACCAAAACCAACTTTGTAGGATCATATTACCTGTGCAAAGGTGATCTGGGGGAGGATAGAGATGTTGGTGGCTGGGAAGGGGTTGTAAGGTGTGGGCCAGGGGGTCTGGAAAATGACTTCCTATTGGTCTTGCCTGCTGTCCCTGGGGTCTTCCTGTCCCATCAGTAGCCCACAGCCTGTAAGGTCCAGTGCAGTCAAAGAAGATGAACTCCCATGCTGTGGAGAATGGGCAGTGAAGAAAGTGGTGGAGCAGGAAAAGAGTTGCAAAGGCATAGTGTGGCTCTGTGCACAGCCAAGGGCTTGGAGCTACCCTAATGCAGGCTTTGCTGGGAACCTACCTAGCAGCCACATGGCTTGGCCTGGGGGAAGGCTCCTTTGCTCTAACCCCTCCCTTGGGTCACATTTAATGTGACTGGAATGGTCCCTGAGGCTGTGTCATTGGAAAGCACCCAATGAAGTGGGGGAGAGAGCTCCATAGTGGAGCTCCTCAGTGGTGGGCTGCTAGGAGAACTTCATCTGGTTTGGCTTTAAAAGGGGTCAGTTAAATTTCAGTGTGTCCTTAACCAAGCATAGCATTATAGCAGGTCTCCAGTTTCCACAGCAGATTGTGATCTTCTTGAGATCTTCTTGAGATTGTCACTACTTAGAAGTTTGCATTAACTTTTCTGAATGCCTCGGGGTAAGCAAACTTGGAGGGAGATGTCTTTTCTTTAACTCTGTGTTTTCTTGCTTTCAGCTCCTTGTGAGGTGTGGGCAGTGGGAGGAGACAAAAGAGAGCTTAGTTTCTGACTGGGCCGCCCTCCCTGTGTGGTGGTGTGTGCTGTTTGTTGCTTTGTAGATATGCTTAACAAGCAGGACTGTAAGTACGGGGATAACTGCACCTTCGCGTACCACCAGGAAGAGATCGACGTGTGGACGGAGGAGAGGAAGGGGACTCTCAACCGTGACCTCCTCTTTGACCCACTAGGTGGGATCAAGCAGAGCAACCTTACCATTGCCAAGCTCCTGAAGGAACATCAAGGCATCTTCACCTTCCTCTGTGAGGTACAGAGCTGGTGGGGGAGAGTGGGCCCCTTCAGCTTCTCCTCTGTGTGGATCAGGACCATTGATACGTCCCAGCCAGTGCCCTGTACGCAGAAAGGCAGTGAGCAATGGATGCAGCCATGTAGGATGAGGGTGAGGTAGTTTTCCTCACCCATCAAGCTGCCTGAGGTGCTCACAGCCACCGGGGACCACATTCCTCTTCCACTGTCTTGAGGTGTTGTTTTGAAGTGTAATTTGGATCCATCTGTTTTAAAAATCAGAATCCCACAATGCAGCAACTTTCCACTGAATGTCACAGAATTGCAAAATGGAAAAGGACCTCAAGGATCATGAATCTCCAACCCCCCTGCCATAGGCAGGGCCACCAACCTCCCCATTTCATACTAGACCGGGTTGCCCAGGGCCCCATCCAGTCTGGCCTCAAATACCTCCAGGGATGGACAGGGCATCCACAGCCTCTCTAGGCAGCCTGTTCCAGCACCTCACCACTCTCATAGTGAAGAACTTCCCCCTGACATCCAACCCAAATCTTCCCTCCCTCAACTTAAAACCATTTACCTTTGTCCTGCTATTATCTACCCTTTCAAAGAGTTGATGTCTGTATTGAGCGACTGCCTTGGTCGGTTAGAAATTAGCTCTTACCCCTTTGATGCACTGCAACATAGAGTTCTCTGAGTTGTCATTGTAATATGTGAAGAAACATGTTCTTAGCTGTAACTGTTGTGTGATTTTATTTTATTTTTTTTCCCTTCTATTTCTCCTCATTTCCTCCTTGTTCTTGCTCTGTTGTCCAACTGGAAAAGAATATGTGGCTCTGACCAAAATGTTTCCAACCACAGTGGAAAATACTGTGGAAAATAAGCCAAAAATGTTGTCCTGAAGCTTTTCCAAAAGTTTGCTTACTTTATTCTAATGTCCTACCATGAAGTTTTCACCAGGCTTGTTCAAAGTTAGAACATTAGAATAGGCTGGCTCTGGTTCTTCTTCCTCTTCCAAGTGGTTCTGGTTTACTTCTCTATAAGGTTCTCCCAGCATGCTAATTCTTCTCTTCTCAGATTTGCTTTGACAGCAAACCCCGGATTATCAGCAAAGGGACCAAGGACACACCATCTGTCTGCTCCAACCTCTCTGCCAAACACAGTTTCCACGACAACAAGTGAGTGAATGTTGGTTGCACTGATGGGAACAATCTCTCAGATGTCCAACCAGTTGAACGCCAACCCCATGGTCTCTTTCTTTCTTTGTTCCCGATGGGTTCCAATCGTAGGCCAGCTCAAAGTATGGTCAGTAGTGCTACATGCTTCTCCCTCCGTGTTTGCTGCTGATGCTAAGGGATTTGAAGCATGAGCAAAGCCCTTTTGAAGTCAACCTGAGACTTCCATTGACTTAATTTGTCTTTTGAGTTAGGCCTTTACATAAAGGTCAAGCCAAAGATCCTTTAGCTCAGGATCCTGCCTCTGACTGGCTGATAATGAATGTTTAGGAAAACAAGTATAAGAAGCATATCAAGTACTCAGTAATACAACCCCTTCTGGCTCATGGCAGGCTGAGGAACTTTGTTGAGCCGGAGGAGTTTGTATATTTGCAGCATGTTTTTGAAGTGAATTTTTGAATTTGAACTCATCACCCATGGGCTGAGGAGGTTGCAAATATCTGCCTAGAGTTGAGACTGACTGAGAGGGCAGCAACTTGGTTCCTAGGTGTTTTCCTACAGTTCGCATCTCCTGATCTCCTAGAGCTGATCTTCTGTGTCCTTTGCCTGTTCAGTCAAATGTACGAAAACCAGATGTAAGGAGGAGCGGGAGGGGAATTGGTGCTCTGATGACTCACGTTTCTCTGGCCTGGCTGTAGGTGTCTGGTCCACATCGTACGTTCCACATCCCTGAAATATTCCAAGATCCGACAGTTCCAGGAACACTTTCAGTTTGATGTGTGCCGGCACGAGGTGCGCTACGGCTGCCTGCGTGAGGATAGCTGCCACTTTGCTCATAGTTTCATTGAGCTCAAGGTCTGGCTGCTGCAGCAGTATTCAGGTGAGTGTGGCTTGGTGCAGGACTGGTGATGTGTACAACTTAGTTTCTTCTAGCATGTGCCTGGAGCCAGTTAAGAAGGGAAGGAGGTGATATGGAAGTGCTGAGAAGTTGTTGCTCACTTGTGCCTATGCTTAATCTCTCTCCTCAAGAGACACAGAAAATAGTGCCAAGGTGTTCTGTGAGATTATTTGGCCCTTGTCCCTTTACAGGAGCTATTGTAAACTGCAGACCAGGGAGCTTTTCCTTTGGGACCAGCTATATAAGTTGAAATGATTGTTAGGTAGAATTGAATCTTCAAAGGTGTTTTGATGAAGATCCTAAATAGCAGTTGGGACTTGGAATAAACATCTGGCACATCTCTAATTTCTCTGAACAAATTCACCAACGGTGTGAAGTGATAAGATTCTTGGTGTTTCCCAGAAAGGCTTTGATGATGTACGTCTGAAGAGGCTACTACAGGAATTATGTTCAGATCACTCATACATTTACATGGCCACATCTGGCATTTTCACTCCTCCCTGACGATGCTGGAGGGTTTTTCTTGCTGCTCTCCTGTTAACTGAGTAGATGTTGGTCCACCCACAGAGTTGCCTGGATGTTTTTTCGCCACAGGGTCTTGTTTAGTGCAGAATCCAGCCTGGTAATGGGAATGCTTTAGAGAGGAAACATGTTTTGAATTTTCTTTACCATTCTTTGATGTAATTGGAGGCAACTAACTCAGTTTACTGTTCAACTCTCTGTCACTATTGCTCACGCAGTCCTTAGCCTTGACTTGGCTCATGAAGGACAGTGGAGAACAAGCAGCATACTGTGGCAAATGCCATCTCCATTTTGCCCAGCTGTCTTCACTTACTCATGGCCACAGGAAAAAAAAAAATTTAAACACTAGAGTTTCTAAGATGATGTGCTGCTTGTGAATCATATGCAGGATTACTCCACTAAATGCTCATGATACTGTGTGTAGTACTCTGAGCACTCTAGTATTCAAGCATCCTGCTCTTTTACCTCACCTCATTTTTATTTTTTATTTTCAGAAGTCTCTTTGCTCTCTCTTTCCTTCTTCCTTCCTCTTCTGCCTGTAGAAGAAATTGATTGGTTTTTGCTTTTTGCATCCTTTTCTTGAAGGAGTCACTTTCAAAAGAGAAGCTGAGGAGATAAAACCAAGAGTTTAGCTGCAGAAGTGGTCAGTAAGTCTTGTGCTTGTTCTTGTCTTTTCCAACAACAGGACAGCCAGAATCTTTTTGATATTTCTGCAGAGAAGTGGATATGAGCCTGTTCTACAGTGGTAGATTATTACCTCTCTAAAATACAATCCTTGTTAAGGCAACAGATGAACAGTGGTTGTCACCAGTCTCTGAGAAGGCCTTAGCCTTGGAGCAGAGAGCTTGATTTAGGCTCCAAGTGCTCTGCAAAAATAGGAAGGGAGCATCCATTGTTCGTAGCAGCCTGCATTTGAAACCAGTAGGCTGTTGCATTTCACAGCCATTTGAGCTCTTACAGAACATGTGGCTTTGTTCATGGGGAAATGGATGGCACTTACAGAGTGAAGGTTCCCATGATTTGAAAATGTGGGTGGGCAAGGACTGCTTCTTTCTTCAGTGTGGCTCTTCACAGATATACCTTGCTATCTTCCTCTGTCATTGGAAATCAGAGCCTTTGCGCTCACTAGTGATGTTGCAAAAGAATGTTGAAGTGTTAAAAGTAATCAGCATTACTGATCACCTTTTGCTTCCCGGAGTTTCTCTTTGGGACAGTTCATGCTTTGTATCAGAAAACATTCTTTCATATCTGGGGGTGTTTTCCAACCACTACATTTCTAGACCATATTGTTCAGTTAGTTCAGATTTCTGGGAGTGGGAGAAGGCAGTTATTTGAAATTCAGCCTTCTGACAGGAGCTGTATATCTTTGTCCTGCTGTTTCTTCATGCCGAGGATCAGTGCAGGAGTGAAGAATGGAGATGATGGAGGTTGCTTTGGCCATTTCCTCTGCCAGATCCAGTGCAGTGAATTAACTCTTCACTGTGGTTTTCCCAGCTTTGTAGTTTTTGCCCCCAAAGTGTAGATCAGGGCTGTGTCCAGCTCTGGACTACTTAGACATGAGAGAGAGAGAGAGTTGCAGTTTTACTAACTCTACATAGTGTCTTTTGGGATTTACGGCTAATAAGGAAAAAATCTACAACAGCTCTGATCTGGGAGTACCAGCTAGGCAGCAGTTGCCATTTTAGAGGCCTCAGCAAAACTTCCTGGAGAAAGTCCTTTAATCCTGGCCAAACCCCATACAAACAGTAGTATTACTGCCTGGCGGGGATTTGGATAGCTGAAATCACAGATGGGGAAACTGAGGTCAGGTGTAATGTGGCTCACCCAAGTTGCACACAACCTAAGCTGAGATGAAAGCTTGTGTTTGCTGGCCCTTATCTCCTGGAACATGCTGACTCCCAAATTGGAGATCATGTCCATATAGCATGTCTGCAGAGCACCAAACTTTGATAATAGAAGCTGTTGGTAAAAGCAAAACAAACAGTTTTGTAAGCCCTCTGGGCTGGGAGCACTACACCAAGGCCATCCTCAGCATCCCACTTGTTGCACTCAACTAGCAGTTATAAGATACTTCAGTTTGTTTTGACAGATATTTTAGGTCTTTATAGCACTTAAATAACATGGCTGATCTCTAATGGAGCCAGTTCTCACACTGACCAGCCAGCTCCTATTCTTCCATACTTTTCTTTTGATGTTTAGTTCTCTGAGAATTGCGGCACCAATCTAATCTGGTTGGTGCTGACAGAGGATGTTACTTCACCCTTGAGTTGGCCAGGAGCTAATTCCTTAGATAAAGTCTAACCAACCCTCCTTCTCCTTGGCTGATGCTTTTGTGATTCCTGAAACCTTGCAGATCCTTTCTTGCTGAAGGAGAAGCAGCTGTTTCTTTGTTGGTTTTGCACTTTTGATCTTTCCTTTCTACTTTGGCTGGACTGTTGAAATTCAGCTTTTTTCTTTGCTTATTGATTGATGAACACTAAACTTGAAGTATGTAGCAGGCTAGCTAATCCTAGCAGGAATTAATAGATCAACAGTAACAAAATGTCATCTTTAGAGCCTTGAGTAGATCTGTTGATTTGGTGTTGGTCAAGGTCTTGATCCCTAGTCAAGAATCAGCATCTTGGAGGCAGCGTCAAGGTTTTTTGTGCGCAGTCTGAGAAGAATGCCAGATCTGACTATGCTCAGAAGACCAAACTCTTCCCACTTGTCTGGTTGGAGTGAGAGTGCTGGAGAGAGATCCTTCCCTACCTTGTTTTTTGAACAGGTTCTATGGTGGTGTTGGATTCCCTCACGACCCACCTGCTGGCATTCCTGGTGGACTGCTGGGAGCTGTTAGCCACACAGGGGATTCCTAAGCCCCAGTGCTGGAAGTCTTGCCAGCCCGCCCTCCCTCTCTTCTGTTGGCCATAGTGGAGTAGCTCAGTCCTGTCTCCTCCTTCTTGTTCCCAGGAATGACCCATGAAGATATTGTGCAGGAATCTAAGAAGTACTGGCAACAGATGGAGGCACATGCCAGCAAACCAACCAACAACATGGTAAGGTGCATCTCAGGCTTGTTGCTCCTAACTGTTCCAGTGCTTTTTCTCTCTTTTCCTCCCACTATTATGCCATGTGCCTAGCAGGTCCCGGCAAACCAGGCTGGCCACAGAGGAGGAGGACAGCTGTGAGCTTTCTGTTTTGCAGTGCTTGTGATGATCTTTGCATCTTGTTTATCAGCATGGTATCTGCTCAGTTCAGTGGTGGAGAAAAGCCCTCAGAGCAGAGAGGGCAACACACAGAATGGTGCTTCTTGCAACATCTTGCTAGTGAAACTGAGAGACTTTGGGGGTCCTGTCCACACAGAGTGGGGATCAAAGATGTCCTGCTGCCCTTTAGTGGCCAAGGGATGTTATGGCAATCTGGAAGGACTGTAAGAAACAACTCATGATCTGTGGGGTTACTCAACACGGGAGCGTGTGGAACTTGTGGTTTAGGTACTGTTGGGGCTGGTCAGAGACCTTGGTGGCACCTTGACAGGGGGACAATGTGAGCTTTGTCTCTGCTTTGTTTCACCAGTCTCAGTATAGGAAAAGGTGTTTTTGGCTGCACTTGAAACACAGCCAAGAGATTTCTCTGGAGAGGCCTTTCAAACAAAGAACACCTCTTTGTTTACTTTATTCCAGCTCACTGGCTATGAGTGGTGCCACCTTACCCTTTCATTCCTTCAAGGAGGTGTTCTGTAGCACAGGAGCAGAGCCCACCTAGTGAGGTTGATTCCTAGCCCTGAGATTGAACTACAGCAGTTTTCTGTCATTAGAACAGTGATTTTCTGTTCCTTGGTTACTTTCAAAAGATAAATCTGGTGAAATTTATGTTGTGCCTCCTAGCAAGCTCTCAAAGGGGTAGGCACAATCCTCTCCCCTGCAAAATGATGGAGAATGTGTTGTGAATCCATTTCATTCCCACCTGACAGCTTTCTTCTCCTTGTGGAGACCTAAACCCATCACTACTTGGCCTGTCCCTTACTCCCAGGGCAAGGGTGATTCACCTCTGTTTGGGACCTCCCACCAGGAGTCTCCTTGTACTACTGAATACAGCTTTTGAGCGTCCTGGAAGAAAATGTTTTGTAGGACAGAGGTCTCAGTCACTCACATGGTGTACAGCAGTTTTTTTTTGGCTACATCACAAGCCACCAGAAGTATTCTGAAGGCCATAGGGTGCTGATGCTGGGAAAAGTCGCTGTGCTCAGCATGGGTTATCCCACTAGGAAAGACTCAGGTGACTTGCAGTGATGGTCTCAGTGTGCTGCATGCCCAAATGTCTACTGGTTATGCTGTGTGAGATGGAGTCATCTTTGAGGAAATGCTCACCAACATACATCCATATTCTGCTGTCATGGTCTGAAATGACAGGGGAAGAGGGTGCCGTGCTGACTGAGAAATGGGAAGCAGCAGTCAAGAGTAACCAAGGTCACTAGTTCCCAAAGCTGTCTGCCTTGCCTAAGTAACTTGTTCTAACCTGTCAGGAAACTGTATGTTTGGTCCTGAAGGTATGAGATAAGTTTTTGCCATCTGTATTGTGTGAGAAGTGAAAAATCTGAATGGTTCCATCAGACAGAGCTGCCTATGTTCTCTTTCTAGCCTGGTATAGAGGTGGAGACAGATATCTGCATTTGCACAGGGGAGGAAACTAAGTATGAATCTGCAGCAGTTTGTGACAGTAGTTAGATTTATCTCCGTGGTCCCTGCCCCATGGAGAATGAAGTCTAGTGATTGGTTCTTTCCGGCCTGCAATGGAGCTGCCAGTGTTCTCCAGAAAGCTCTGCCTTGTCATTCTCTGTATAATGTTGGGGTAAAATGATATCAATGGGCATCTATATTTTTGAAGCCTTGCAACATCATGTTCACAATTCACTGGAGGTGCTGCTGTTAGAATAAGCTGTACACAAGGCATGGTCAGAGCATGTCCACTGAAGCATGTGAGCTCTACATGCTGAGTAAGGGTTTCATTTCTGGCTGCTGGGGCTTGCAGGGACAGAGGCTAAGAAATGCCAGCACCTGCTACAACAGCCATCAGGGGATGGGCAGAGAGCTGTATTTTCTGGGTTCTATGGGCAGTGTTTCATACCGATGGTCAATACAAAGTCTGGTTGTGCCCCACACATGCCTGGTGCAGAGCTGGATTTACCCTGAGTTCTTCCAAGACTTCAGTTTGTTCAGAGGTGAAGCAGCAGCCTTGTTGGTACAGTCAGAATGTGCTTACTAGTGGCACCATCAATTATCTGTAGGACTTGGCAGCTTATCACAGGGTAGGGAGACAGTCAAGTCAGTCAGACATCTGTTTGCAGTAGCAGACCGTGGCTTGGGCATCAGCACATATTCAGGCAGAGTGCTCTGCTCTGGGATGAGACACAGTCTTGCTGCTGAAGACCCTGGCGGCAGGAATAATGTATCTGTTGAGAGATGTTTTCTTTTGCTATTATGTTCCCCAGTTCAAGCAGGCTAATGTGACTCATAGTTTTCTCAGTGTCCTTCCAGCTTTTGAAGTTGGCCTCCTGGCAAAGACAACTTCCCAGGATTACTGTAAAAGCAGACCTCTTCTTCCCATCGTCCAGTGTGATCCATGCTTGCCCTGGTGCCCTCCGGTCAGTGGAAGCAATGATCTTCCCAGGGATTTTGCAGCAGTTTTGTCACAGCAGCCAGTTGGACACAGCAGCTGAGGGTTATCCAGTTGTGAAAAAGAAAGGCAGGCAGCATACAGGCACCTGGCAGCCGTGATGAAGATCTAGTAAGAAATGGAATATGATGATACACTTCTTGCTGAACACTTGGCAGGGAGCTCATATGGAGGCTGCAATTGGAATAAGCCCTGTGGCTGCTGATGGAAGAGGCAATCATTCATCAGGAGAGATGGTTGTAGGTAGCTGGGAGTCCTCAACTCCCAGTGCACCCCAGGAGCTGAGGGTTTTAAGCCCTCGTTTTTTCTGTTTCTTGTGGGCTGTTTTGTTTCACCCCACTGGCCAGCTGCAGAACTGCCATGCAAACTGACCCCAGAATTAGCAACTTCAGCAGGGAGATGAAAGGATCATCCCTGGCTGTCATAAGGGATACTTGTGCCTAAATACAGCTCACTCAGGTGACTGAGTAACCCGGGCTGCTGTGTTGTCCCCCAAGGGCACACGGATCCTCCAGATAGCATTTTATTATGACTTGAAAAGACTTCCTGTAGCTGGGAGACATGCATGGCAGTGCTGGGGCTTTGCTTTTTGCAAATCCTCAAGTGGAGAACTATTGTGCCAAAGACTTTTATTTATTTGGTTGCCATAGTGCATAGCTAACACTATATTGTCTGGCTTTAGAACAAGGGGTGGTGCCACAGCCGGAGGCACTTTTGTCTGGCTTAGTCTGCTACAGCCTCATGTGATACTATTTTCCACGCTGCTGGTTATCAGCAGCCTGCCAGGTATGTGTCTTGCCTTTACAAATACAATCATGTATCGGCAACAGCAGCAGCTTTGATTTTTGTTTTACTCCTAATCCCCTGGGAGCATACATGCCCACTGGATTAGTGACCAGCAGTTGGCAAGACTCCTGTGAAGAAATGCATAGGGCTTCATTTCGTCATGCATTTCTGAAAAAGCAGCCTAGTGCACCAGAATTACCTGAGAAACATGTTCTCTCCCTCTTCAATCTATTGTGACTTCTGGAGCCACTCGGTTTTTCCTTTTGCTGGTTCAGTAGATTTGAGTTGAGCTTTCTGACTGTGCTGCAGAATGTGTTGCCTGATAGATTATATGGCAGATAGCACTGGGCTGATAAAAGCCAGTATTCCAGCAGTACTGTTGTGTTATTTCAGCCCCATAGGTATGGTGGGTCAGTGGCAAACTGTAATTTTCTTTGAAAAATGGAGATTAAAACTACTGTTGAATTGCCACATTTGAGAGCGAGACACCTTACTGCCTTCTGTGATATCCCAGACCTCAACCCTGTTCATCCTGCAGCTGGCCACTTTAATGTGTTCTTGGTGGTCACCAGCATCAGTGAAGACCAACAGATGAACAAGTCACATCACAGATGCCACCAGAGAGGCCACCTTACAGGCAAGTAGGCCAGAATCAACACTGCTTTGCAATAGAGATGGTGGTTCTCCGGAAGTCCTTTAGCAGTGAGAGCCTTGCAGTCAGCATGGGCAAAGGCTACCTCTCTGGGTAGCTTTTCACAGAGCCAGAGGGCCTCTGTCTGCCACATCTGCTTTGTAAGACTGTGTCTGACAGATGCAGAGTGGTAACCAGTAGCTTATGTAGTGTTTCCTGAGAGATGCTTTGATTCTGCACCACCCTGCATTTGCTGCTTTCCTTTTGCCAGATGATGCATGCAGGATCCACACTACTGCTGTTGCTGGCAGAAGCCAGCTCCTTTGGGATGCTGCTTGCCTCTCTCTTCCTTATGAGATGCTCGAGATCAGAAGTGAAGGCATGGCAGGTGTGGGGGCTGCTTGTGTAGTTAGCAGCTAGTGAGCTGCTTACTGATTTGCCACTTTTGTGCTTCATGGTTGGTTCCATCACCAGGATGCTCCATGTACCTGTGCCCACAGCTGCTGCCTTGCAGTCAGGTTTGGTCTTTGGTTTGGAAATGAACAGGAGACACTAGCATTGTGTCCATCAGTGATGGTATACAGCTTAAAAGACTTTTCAGAGATTTGCTGAGATAATGCATGACAGTGGTGATATGGGACTTGCTTAGGTTGTTGGGTTTTTTCCTGCACAATCTGTTGGTCATAATCCCAAAGCGTCCACTTGTGATGATGACAAGTAGAAGGCCAATTAAGCTAAGTGGCTGAGAGGATATGAAGTGTGGGTGTTTATGGTTGTACCTCTATCCAGAGATTGTAATTGACTGCCTGTGAAACTCATAGTAAGGGCACTATGAGGGATGGAAATCTGCCCAGAAATGGCTTTAAAAAGTATTAACAAGAGGACCCCACTCCGACTTTGGTGTTTCAAATGCCCAGTGTAACATGAGCCTCTTGGTCCAGAAGCAGCTCCTGCCTTGTGTCACAGCCTGGCTTCCTCTCCAGGAGATCCTCAAGCTGTGCGATAGAGCTCTCTCTGTGCATAGCAAGGAGGATGTGGGTTGCCCTCCCTGCGGGGAAGCAGGGATTAAGCACTGGGGCAGCTCTTGCAGAGCTTGTCTGTACATGGAGGTACGCTGCAGGGGTTTGGCAGTCAGGCCTGGTCAGTGCTGGAAGTTGCCAGGCTGGCTGTGCTCTTGGCCAGAAGTCAAAATGCAGGAAATCATGCTGAAGCCAGCGTTAGTTTCACTCCCATCTGGTATTTCAGTGGCCACCAGCTAACTCTGGTGAAGGAGAGCTGGGCTGTCTCTGTTTTAATCAATTAGTTTCTGGCACGTGGGTGCTCTGGGAGCTGCCACTGTAGCATTTTAGGGGGTGTGTTTTGGCTCTGCTTGCCTGAGGTGCTGGTTCTCTTCCCCAGGCTTCTCCCCGGGCTCCCACATCGAGCACCTTTGACCTTCAGATGAAATTTGTGTGTGGCCAGTGCTGGAGGAATGGACAGCTGGTGGAGCCAGATAAAGACCTCAAGTACTGTAGTGCCAAAGCCCGCCACTGGTGAGCAAAGCAACCTTCTCTTCTCCCCACCCCTCCTGAAGGGCAGGAATTTCTCCTCTTACATTCTCTGAGGCTTCATTTGGCATAGTTGGAAGAGGTTGTAAGGTTTCCTAGCAGCCTCTTTGTCCTCAGGGTATTTTATAGTGAGCATTGCAGGTAGCTGTTTTCCAGTTTCCAGCTCTCTTTATTACTGCTTGTACCTGCTGCCAGCACTGTGCATGGTGCATCACAGCCAGACTCTTAATCTTAGTGCTTGCAGTCCAGCTCCTGCAATTCCCTTTCCTCCAGCTGCTATCATTACTCCTTAGCAAGGTCACTAAAATAGTTCTGCTCTGCGCTTGTTTGTACTCTGTGCTGTTTGAAGATGTCTGTCATGTCACTACTAGCAATTATTCAAGGAGTTGTACTTCTTTTTAAATTAGTTTCCTTAGCCTTTTCATTGCTTTTGTTGCTCTTCTCTGACATAAGTCTTGTCTGTTTGTACCTCCTGAGTTACATGGAACCCGTTGGGTTTGATAGAAAGGGAGTATTGGCTGGAAATAGGCCATTGGGCCATGGAAACTGTGGCCCCTCTCACCCAGGCAACTTGGCAGCACAGGATGGAAAGGTTTATAGGACATTAGTTCCCAAAACACAAGCCACATAGGTACAGTTCAGCATGCTATTGCAAATGTTAAGACCTTTGATGGAAAAGACACAGAGGCAGGAGTTGCTGGAGGAAGTGAGAAGGAAAGGATTACTTCTTAAAATGGGAAGATAACACCTCTGTGCAGCTGCTGAACAGAGCTGAGGCTTTTGCCCAGGGTATTTCCTGGTGATCACTTGCTGATGCTGCCCGAGAATTAGTACTTCATGTTCATAAGATAGTGCTTGTAATGACTTGCATTTCTGCTGTACCTTTCAAGCAGAAAATATTCCTAAATGTTTTCTCCAGATCTTGTTGCACAAGAATTGGCTGTGTCAAAGGGTGGAACGCAGTTTAGTAATTCATGGTGATGCCACGCAAGACGTGGGGGAAACTTTTGTGGCTATACAGAAAGATATATCCCAGAAAACATGTAAGGAGCAGTGGGAGAAATCCTCCTAAACACCCTTCTTCAGACTCCTCTGCCAATGATATCTAGGAGCAGGTAGATAGCGGCAGGGACAAGCTAAAATGGAGGATCTGGTCATCTCTCCATGTTCGAGAGATGCCTGAGGAAAACAAAGCTTTGTTTTGCTCTTCCTTTTACCTCAACTGATTTATTCTCTCTTCCTTAGTTGGACAAAGGAACGTCGAGTTCTGCTGGTGATGTCCAAAGCGAAGAAGAAGTGGGTGTCTGTCCGACCGCTGCCTTCCATCCGCAACTTCCCACAGCAATATGATGTAAGCCCCAGTAATGGCTCAGCCAAGTGCCCCTTTCCTCCCACCGTTGTGCAGTGCTTTGAGGCATGCTCTGTTGTAGACCTGTCTGGGAAGCAGGCACGTGATGTTGGCTGAGGTGTGAGAGCAGGACAGACTGAAGGCAGCGAGATCTCAGATGCATCCAGAAAAATGGTGGAGCAGGAAAAGGAGCAGCACTCATTTGAAACGCTCAGTTACACATGTATGCAAGTTCCTGTTGCTGTTGTTAATGCAGTCACCATCTCTAGAACTGGTTGGCACAGGGTTTGGAGATGAGGTTTAAGGCTTCCCTTAGGTCAAGGTTTCTCAATGTGGGTGAGAGGTGAGATGGAGTACTGGGGAGAAGCCTACCCCTGCCTTTGCTGTGTCTGGACTGCTGTCTGTTGTGAAATTTGCCCAAATTGTGTTTTGAAAGCTGAACTAAGAACTCAGCTAAAAAGCCTCATGCTATGAGGAAGACAACAGATATCCAACCTCTTCCCCCAGCTCCAAATATGGCAGATAGTTATCACTCTCACCCTCTCTTTTCCTTTCTCCCTAAAAAGGAAAAGCTCCTCTCCTTGCTGCCCCATGGGATCCCCTGTATCCGTGTCCAGGTGGAAGGTGAGGCCTTTGGCACCCTCCAGTTGAAAGCCTGTTGCTGGAGGCTGGGAAGGGGCAGCAAGAGATTATTATGGTTGCTGCAATAGGAGATGAGGCCCCCATGAGTTGTGAGTCACGCAGTGAAAGTAGGTTGCCATAGGCCTATCTTTGCCTGCTTGGAGATGGCTGGAGAATGTGTCACCTTTGGGGCCAGCAGTGTGACCAGCAGGAGATATTGTTAGGTCTGTCCAGGTTGATCCCTGCTGTTTTCCCCAGGGCCAGTTGCATGTGGGAAGGGCACTTAGAGAGAGGCCAGGTGCTGAACTGAGCTGCCTCTGTGTTTATAGGGAGATCTTACCTTTCATGTTATAGAGAGCTTGAGGAAAAGAAGCATCAGTTAATGATACATGATGTGTCCTGTTTTGTGACCTCTCCTGTGTGCAGTTTAGCACCCTTATTGTTTTTTGAGTCCATTTTCCCCTCCAGCAAAGAATGTTTGCGCAGATGCTAAATTTTGCTCTCTGTCTTTTAACAGTTATGTATCCATGCACAAAATGGCAGGAAATGCCAGTATGTGGGTAACTGCTCCTTCGCCCATAGTCCCGAGGAGAGAGACATGTGGACCTTCATGAAGGAAAACAAAAGTGAGTGTGGGAAATGTGGGCTGTGGATGCAGGGTCTGTTCAGACTTATTCCTGACAAGTTGTTGCCCTGGCAATTCCCCAGAAGAGCTTCAGTGGCACTGACATCAGCTGAATCCCACACAGCTTTGTGCCCATGGGAGCAGAGGACTCGTGGAGGGACTGTCAGCTCTCTGTCATCCGTTGTTTGTTCAGACCAATGGCGAGCTGGGAAAAACAGATTCTTTGCAATGCCCAGTTTTTCAGGTGCTTACCTAGCTCTGGTGGGAGCTGCTGATAAGCTTGAAGGATTTCCGGTCATTCAGTTTTTGTGCTTGGATGGAGGGTCTTTCTCTGCTGTGTCAAATGCTATTGTTTGTTGTGGTTCAAGAGCTTTTGTTAGTGGGCCTTTTTTAAGCACATCAGACCAGTCTGGATGTGTTTGTTCGAGCATAAAGGTGAATCTTCAAACAACAGCATTGTTTCAGTGTGGGTCAATTTGCATTAATTATTCCACATTACCTTGAGTTCTTCAGTTACCCATTAAATGAGGGTAATCACTAATCTCTAATCACTAATGCACTGCATTTAGAAGGTCACATTGTTACCTGCAAATTCTTATTTTTCTGTGGCCTATCTCACAAATTGATCTTGAAAAGGCAGATGTGCAGTCAAATCTTCCAGCCAAAATTTCTCAGCAGCATCCCAAATGGGTTTTAAACCAAAAGCACCAAGACACATGGATTGCACTCCTCTGGGTAGGGTTTGAACTCTGGGGCAGGCTATCATTAGGTCTTCCTCCCCTCCCTAGTGCTTCCTGTGGCCAGCTTGCTTATGGGCTCTCCTCCTCCTTGAGCACTGAGGATGAAGTGTAGACTTAGAGGAAAGGGATGGATCTGAATCCAGCCCCTGCCTTCACTGTGGCTGCAGTGAGACGCCTGCTGGGGTCAAGCAGAATCAAACCTGATGGAGAGTCGCCTCATGGGGTGAAGTCCATGGGGATCTTGGGGCACCTTCTGTCCTTCCTGAATGTACCTGCTGTCATGGGTGCCCCTTGACTCGTAAAAGACAGCTTCTCATGACAGGCTGGGGAGATGTAAATTTAGCTCCTCTGCCCACAGCTCTTACCTGGGAAGGTGACACTGAGCCTGCTGAGCGCTGGCCTGAGCTCTGATGGCAGGAGTTGCTGCACTGGAGAGGGGAGGAAAGGGTTGCCCCACCATTCATCCTTTTCTTGTAGTTTGTGCACGGTGCGGGAGGTTGTCTGAGTGACTTCACGGGTCGCCTTTGTGCAGTACTAGATATGCAGCAGACCTATGACATGTGGCTAAAGAAACACAATCCTGGGAAGCCTGGAGAGGGAACACCACTCACTTCGCGAGAAGGGGAGAAACAGATCCAGATGCCCACTGACTATGCTGACATCATGGTAAACAGCTAATCTCTTGTCCTTCATCCTTCTCCTTCAGTGCTCCAGGTATAAGCCAGCAGGGGCTGAATTGCTCTTCTGGGAAAGAGCCTGTGCTGATGTAGGTTAAATGGACAGCTTGGAGCAGCACAGATGAGGTGGGAGGGGATTTACCTGGGGCAACAAGGCTTTGGACAGCTTTTCTGTTAATCCTCAAGTGAGTAGGCGTTTCGCATGGGCTCAGCCTCTCCCCAGGATTCCTGCTCCTGGGGAAGCTGGGAAAACCACTGCTGGCCTGTGAGAAAAGAAGGGGAACCTTGGAGATGAGCTGTGTGTGGAGCACAGAGACCTGAGAAAATCAAAGGCAGATGTATCTCCTTAGCCTAGGAATGGTGGCTGGGGAAAAAGTTTGTGCTCCTGAGGGGTCTTGTGCTGCCTGAACGCCTCACAGTCAGCTTGAACTGTGGGTAGACTCACAGCATCTCCTCTGCTTGCCTTCAGCAGCAGCATAATTACCAGAAGATGATGTGTCAGGGAAGAGTGTGAGGTCTTAGAGTGAGGCAAATATCCAGGATGCTTGGGAGGGAGATTGGGAGAGGTGATGCCAACATAAGGAAGGCCAGTGAGTGTGAATATTGATGCACTAACTGGCCTTTTGCCCTTTCTGCACCCATTAGATGGGCTACCACTGCTGGCTCTGCGGGAAGAACAGCAACAGCAAGAAGCAATGGCAGCAGCACATCCAGTCAGAGAAGCACAAGGAGAAGGTCTTCACCTCAGACAGTGACTCCAGCTGCTGGAGCTATCGCTTCCCTATGGGAGAGTTCCAGCTGTGTGAAAGGTACCGTGCACATGGCTCTGTTTGATCCCAGAAGTGACGACTCCTCAGTGGTAAAAATACATTTCCCAACACGGCTTCAGAAAAGGAGAGCAAGCTTCAAGTCTGCCCTTTGTAGCCATAATGTGCTCTGCTCTTGGTCTGCTAAACAGAGTCTGCTTGGCTTAATTCTTGGGGGAATCCCAGATGCTTTATTAAATTGTTTGAATGGCTCACACCCTCTGAATCAGTGCCTTGAGGTGCCTTCAGAAGGCTTCTGATGGTTAGAAATGCCATTTTGGTTAGAGAGAAGGCTGTGTCTCTTGTGGCTGCTTTAGAATTTCCTGGCACTTCCTCTCTTGGGTGGTGGCTTCTTCTTGTCCCCTCTGGTCCAGCTCTAGCTCACACCATTTCATTCTTTTGACCGAGTCTCCTCATAGGTGCTGTTATTTCTGCGTCCAGCTTCTCTAGTTGTCTTCCTTTGGCTGCACGCAAGTTGTAGGAGAATCACCTCCTCCTTAGCAGGGAGAGTCTGCAGCCAGTTTTGGTGGGCCCCAGTGGAGTCTCACAGACGGAGAGCTCAAACCCCCTGTCCTGGTGGGGGATTCCTGCTGACAGTGCTGCTTGTGCTGGCAGGTTCCAGAAGAGCAAGGCCTGCCCCGAAGGAGAAGAATGTCGCTATGCCCACGGCCAGGACGAGCTGACGGAGTGGCTAGACCGCAGGGAGGTGCTGAAACAGAAATTGGCCAAAGCCCGCAAGGACATGCTGCTCTGCCCCAGGGACGACGACTTTGGGAAATACAACTTCCTATTGAGGGATGGTGTATAGTGAGGGCCGGGGGGGGAGGGGGGAGCCTGTTGGCTGGAGAAATGCAGGGCGGGTTTTCTGAGTGAGGCAGTAGCAGGGCGAGCGAGATCCGTGTCTCGCAAAGAGAACTTTTTCTTTTCTTTCGTTCTAAGATTTTGAGATGATGATTTGTTAGTGGTGAATGAAAACGTGAATTTGATTCTCCTTGGCCAGCGAACGCCATGCTCACCGAGTTTGTGGTCCATCTTCTCTCTGTTATTTCCCCTAAATTCTCCTTTCTCTCCATCTTTTTGTTTTCGCTGTCCTTCGTTTAAAGGAATGGATCCGGGCCGTATTAGGATGTGAATGAGAATTTCTCCTTATAAATCCCCTGCCCTTCAATTGGGGCTGTGGCTGCAGAGGTCAGGAAGACAGAGCTGGGAGAAAGGGCTATAGACATCTGCTGAAAAGGGGACCATGAAGTTCATGTTCTCCTTTTCTCAGCGCTGCAGAGCAAGCGTTGCAATTGGCCTGCTTTCTTGGGAATTCAGTACCAGAAGGATTGGGAATTGAGATGCAAGGAAGAAAAGCCACAAGATGTGGCTTAAAACATCTGGGTTTAAACCCCTACTGATTTTATTCTGCTGAGGCATCAACTGCAGCTGAGGGAGGGGGGTAACAGCCATCTAGCAGAAAGAGTGCAGCTAAAAGCAGCTAAGTAATTACACTTTTTACAATGGTGGGAACTACATTGTAAGAAGCTATAGACTGTTTTGGCTGACTGTAACCAGGAAACAAGTTGGTGATGCCTCACTAGATGTCTTTCTCAAGTGTGCAACATGTTTTTGGAGTGGGTGGTTTTGGTTTGTTATTTGTCTAGTCTGACTGGTGCAAGTAAGACATCAAAGTCATCTAGGAGGTGTACTGGAGACTGTGACCTGTTGTGTGTCACTATACTCCACACAGCACAATCAGTCAGGAAGAAGGCTGTAATCAAAAGGAGTCTGTATTTCTCAGTCTGCTTGTGTCCCGGAGGGATGCAGTGAGGTTCCTTTCTTGCTCTTTAAGTGGCATGTGTTGGTGGTTTTATACTGCACCAGCAGATGATGAGTTGATGGTTGGACTAGATGATCTTAGTGGTGTTTGCCCACCTTAATGATTCTATGAACTGGATGGGGATTGAATTAGAAGGACACCATCAGGCAGCGTGGGTGTAATGTGGAGGGCCTGGCACTGGTCATGCTTTGCTGATGGGAATTCAGCTGGAAGCTTATTTACAAGTGCTAACTGTCCAGTCCAGACTCACTGGACCTCAGCACACTGATGGTTCTCTGTCAGGGCTGAACCCCTGTCCAGGATTTTTGGTTTTCATGGTGGCAGCAGTGAGAGGCCTCATTCTGTATGCCAGCCTTGTTCTTTCTGGTGCTCCCATCCTGTAAGCAGTAAACATGTCTTATCCTGAGCTTCCCTCGCATGTCTCCTGCATCCAGCTGTGCTCTGCAGTTTTGTTTGCATGGATGGCATCATCTTCTCCAGCACAAAAGCTTCTCCTTCCCTGCCTTCATGATGATGTCTTTTTTGTATACAGACTCCCAGAACAGCAAGCTGAGAGCCCTCAGGGCTGGTAGACAGCACTGTATCCATGGCAAATACAATTTAGCTGTGTTCCACATGGTGCTTCAGCATTGTTGAGTCCTGCTTTACCCTGCCTGCTCCTATATCCTTCGGGTTGCCAGCTTTGAAAAAGATGGGACACAGTAGTAATATGCAGGAGATGCTGTGGGAACAGCTGGCACCTTTCTGAACCAGCCTCCAGGTAGCTGCATTAGCAGCACTGAGATAGTTATGGCCCAGGAGCAGGATGTGCTGCATGCTGGTCTTGGGTCTTTCTAGTAGTATGATATGCCCCAAATAAGCCACATGTGCCTCTGAGTTTGCTTCCTCACCTGTAAAAACACAGAGGGGGTCATTTTTTCATGGGAGGTTCCCTCCTTGGCTGCACAGCACCTTGAGATCTGCCCTGAAAGGGGCCTGGACTGTAGCATCCAATGAAACATGAGTGGCTTATGGTAGATCAGGGAGTGGAGGGGTGGGAAGTGGCCATTTCCAGCTCTGCCCGTGTGAGAGCTGAAGGATGAGAGCCAGAAGAATCTGCACGGATGGAGAAAAAGAACGACCAATGCAATATCAGATATGGCATTTTTTGAGAGCTTAGGTACTGTGTTCTCTCTGTTCTTTGTTGTCCAGATCGTATCTTCTGCTGGTGCTCCTTGTGCTGGTCAATTTTATGAATAGAGAAAGGGAGGGGAAGTGATAGGCACCAGCTCCTGGGTTATCTTGTCCTGCTGGGCAGAGATGCCAAGGAACTAATCTGGACTGGGAAATGTTGGAATATGTTTTTATTTTTAATACAAATCTGCATCTCTAGTGTGACTCAAGCGTTCGCTGCGCTGTGATTTCTCATACAGTAACTTGTTTTAGGTTCCAGAGTGGGTCATTGTCCCCTCTCCCTGTCTCTGCATGGGGAGCTGAGCTGCTCAGTGGGACTGGGATGGGGAGAGGCCAAGCATGCGTGAGGGGAGGAAGGCCCACGGTCACGGGTGTTGCGTTGAGTATCTCTTTTCGTTTTCCCTGATATGATAACCTGGTCTGTGGTGTTGCAGTACTTTGTCACCAGACTTGTTTTAGTGTGTATATATGTGACCCCTCCCATGAAGCATATATACACAGGTATTAAATATATCGCTCTATATAATATTATATGTGTGTGGTATCAAAGGAATCTTTTTAATGAGGGTAAAGGAAAAGGACTCGGGCCAGGAAACGCAGCATCTCCATTTAAAATATGAAGGCTTTTATTTGGATTAGTGAAAGGGAAATAACAGAGGGGAGGTTTTATATAGATAGGTATAAATTCTGAGATGGGGCAGGTTTACCTGTTCATGCTTTTAAAACCCCCTAGGATGTCCTTACAGTCCCATCTCAGTGAAAGGGTATTATACTGCTAATTAGGGAGTGAAGTTTTCACAATAAGGCTTTGCTTATATTATCTAAGAGGACATTGTAAAAGGCAGGAAGCTTCACACTTGGCTTCCCAGGCTCACTTTATCGAGTCAAGAGGTTTTTCTTCAGCACATGATGTGCTTTCAGTAGAAATGCTTGGTGCTCTCAGCTTCACAGCAGTTAACCCCACAGATAAGTTGTAGGGCTGCTTTAGCAATGCATTCGCACGACCCTCTGATAACTCTCTCTTTTATTCATTCTTCCGAGGGAAGAAGAACATTTTGCAGCGTGGAACCAAGTCCGAGGGTTATTAACAATGCTTTGAATTTATAACATTAGAAGAAAATCTCACGTCCTGTAAAATAATCACACACATGGAATAGAGACTTTGATTTAGATCAGCTTGTTAAATGCTGAAGGACTTGGTGAGAATCTCTTCCCAAATCCTTTGGTAAGGGTCAAGGTGTAAGCGATGCTTTTGTGAGCCTGACCTTTACGGGGAGAAGGAAAAACAAATCAAATACCCTATTTTGCTTGTATGAAACTGTATGTCAAAAACAAATGGGTTTTAGCAAGTGAAAGGAAAAGATAGCAAGGGGATGCTGCACTTCTGAGCTGGGTAGTAATGATTTCGAGTCCTTTAATATGTCTTTGTATTAATATAATTTAAGAATACCACGCTTTACTATTAAAAAAGAACTTAGTATCTTTCATAAGGTCTAGTATCAGGATAATAATGTAGATGTTTTAACAACATTTTTGGTTTTGTTCTTAAAAAACAACAACAAACTTGCTTCTTTTAGCCTTTGTAATAGAAAATAAAAGTGTGCACTTTAAACCCTCTTCTGATACAGTGTGTATTTGCATTTTTTCAAGTAGCCCACAATGGCTTCTTACACAGGTTCCAGTTTTCCTTGCTGTAAGGAGGGAAGCAAGGAGAGTACTTCTGGCGTTGCATCGTTTGTGCTTTTTACCTTCCTTCCATATAACCTACTGCTCATCTTGCCAAGTAGAAAATTGCATGTGTTTACCAACAGATTCTGCAGTTCACCTCAATCCAGAGATTGCTCTGCTGTGCAGGCTGCTCTGTTCAGCTGGATCAGCCAGTTGTGCACCTTTCCAAGGAAATGCCCTCGTTCCCATCCCGAGCCGCATGCAGCTCAAGCCATGAAAAGTGTTGGTGCAAATTCCCCCTGGTGGGATGCTGTGTGAAGGTCATACCTGGGGGACAACAGCAGTATGGAGACACTTGTTAACAAAACTTTCTTTTTTCTCTGCCTATACACGATGCAGATGAAGTGCCAAAACTGAAGATGTGGCAAAGACAAGGGAGTCCCGTGGAGGCACCCTGCTACTGCTGTACAAACTCCAAGAGTGACTAGAAGGTCGGACTCAGTGAGACCTCAGGAGGGGAGACTTGATCTTCCTAATGTGCCCGGATGCAAACATGACAGCTCAGGGCCTTCTGGTCAAAGGAGAGGCCTGAATACGATATTAGAGTGCAGGGAGAATGGAATGGGTGCATTTTTAAATGCATCGACTGGGTATATACAATATGAGAGGCATTTGTTTTAGCCTCCACAGATGACTGAGACCCTGCTGGCAAGAGTGAGTGTAACTTTTCCAGTACAATGGAGACTGAAACTGTCAAACTGTGAGGCAGACAAAACATAGGGAGAAAAACAAAAAAAAACTGCAGTATTTTCCTGGCAGACCTGAGATTCAGCTGTAAACTCCTCACCAGTGTTTCTTTGCTGAAGAATAGCAACTTACACTTTAAGGAGGCAGGAAAAGGAGTGGTGGCTTCACCCTCCCAGGAATTTCAGCAGATGTGGAGGCAAAGGGGAGAGCAGGAGGTCAGCCTGGAAGGATTTGGGTCTGATGGCAGAATGAAAGTAGCTAGGGAAGGGACTTTCTCCTTGAGAGGTGAGAGAAAGTCTGCCTTTAATGTCACAGTGCAGCAGTATGGCAGAGGCAACTTGCCTTCCAAAGTCCCTAAGTTGCAGATGGAATTCCTAAGCAGTTTTGTGACTGAGTGTGTCTTCCCACACTACAGGGAAACATTTCTGGGCAGTGGCAGCAGGTGATGTAAACATGGTCATCACTGTTAATTGTTTGTAGCTGCCATTGCAACCAAGAAAGGGAGCATGTTGCATCATGCCTGTGGAAGGAGAGCAGGACATGAGGGAGCTGGAACTTGTTGAGGTGGGTTGCTGGCCAGGAAGGAGGGCACAGAGTAGGTAATACTGTAGGGCACGAGGTGAGGAAAACATTGGGCAAAAAGTGATGTGCTAAATAGTAAAGGAGAGAGGCAAGGCTGGATGGAAGTGTCTGGTACGGAGGGAAATGGAGGAGGAAAGGCTGCAGGAGTGCAGGCTGGAGCAGAAAGCTATTTGGTGAGAGGCAAAGGAAGGTGCAGAACAGATGGATAGGCATGTATGGGGTGAAGCTGGGCAGAGGTCTTCTTTCCTCCTGGAAAGCTGTGAGTGCTGCTCAGCAGCTCCATCCTATGTCTCGGCCAGCCTCACCCCTTTATCCCCAGGATGGGAGGGGAATGGCCAGAGCCCATCTGTTCCCATTAACTTCTCTCCCTCACACTGGCTGGATTCTTGCTTTCTGCTTCTCTGCAGTTCCCCCTCCTGGCAGGAGCAGCAGGTCGCAGTGCCCCCAGGGTAGGGGTGTTGTTTCCCAGAAGCAGATCCAGCTGCAGCTGGGATAAGAGCAGGGAACAGAAAGGATGACAGCTCTGATTTATTCAGTGCCCTCTGCAACAGCTCCTGAGATTGCCCTTCATGAGTGCTCCTCTCTGTGGTTTAGCTTATGGTTAGCAGTTCCCCAGAAAACTCCTTTTCTTTTTCTTTCTTTTTTCTTTTATTTTTTTTCTTGAGAGCCTTGTGAGGTACAGACAGCAATGTTCCAGGAAATAGGGTTATTTGTTATCATCTGGGATAATCCTCCCAAAAATGACATTTACCAAGGATTGAGATGGAAATCTCTAAACCCAGATGCCAGAGTAGATTTGGCTTGCTTGGAACCGGAAAAACACTCAGTGCTGGAGGTGCTTTTCCATGCATTTCTCTGTGGATTTCCTTTCTCTGATTCAATTGTGGGCCTTCAGTAGTGCTGGGGCCCTCCAGGCGGACAGTCAGGGAGGATGAAAAGCTGCATACTTTCTGTAATTGAATACTAAGGCACGCTCCCCTGTTTGTACCCCAGCGAAGCTCAGCAGCAGAGACAGAGAGTCCTAGTTCCAGGGAGTGAGATGGCCTTTGTTTTCCTCAGCCGAATGGCTTGAAGATACCTACAAAGTTTCTGGATGTGGGGATCTACATCCACAATGCAGAAGTGGATTTTCAAGAGAGACTTTTCAGCAGACTAGATTGCGTCTTGTTGGAAAAGTAGGCGTTTGTATCTTGGCTTTTGGGGATCAACTATAGCCAAGCTGTCCAGGCTTCTTGTGAGACTGGCTATTTTCTTTCAGCTTGTGTTCTTTCCCCAGACTCAAGCTAACTCTTATCTGTCTATCATGTTCTGACCTCTTGGGCCACAGCGCTGCAGGGTTCCTTCTCCTGCCAGGGGTCACATTGTTCCTGGGAAAGGTGAGTGAGTCTGGGATGGGTTGGCCACGGGATGGCTGAGATCACTTACAGCCAGCCTCTCTCTTTTGAGAAGTGGCTGCAAGAACACGCATCTTCCTTGCCATGCCACCCAACCATCTTCCACAGACCCTGGCAGAGGCCCAGCAATTGCTGTCCTTGGATTTCCCCATCCTTCCTTAAACACCTTTGTTTTTTGTTGCTCTTGGCTTCTCCTGGGCTCTGCCTCCTGCCGTGGGTCTGATAAAGCAAAGGCTTGGAGAGCTCCCAAAGCCAGCTCTGCCCAGGCTCCCCGAGTATTTCTGGAACAGGGAAATGCATAAAAGCAGCTGTAGGCGTCCTTCCTGCGCATGGCAGCACAACCTTTGGTGACCCTGAGTCCTTCTCACGTTATCTCCCTACCTAGCACCTACTTTTCTGGCAAATGACACCACACAGGGAAGGCCACATGCAGAACAACAAAGATGCCGTGAGCCTGGCTGCTGCGTGAGCACCCCAAGAGGTGGGCATGTCTTGGCAGCAGGGTGGGAAGGAAAAGCTCATTAGCTTTTGGCACGCGTTTTGGGAAATTAGTTTTTAGAAATACTTTTTGCCTCAGGCAGGAGATGTAGGTGATTCCTTCTGCTCAGCTGTGCTGTTTGCTCAGAGGTTCCCAGTGCTGTTGATAGGGCTGCAGGAGGTGCCTGTTCCAATGCCAGCCCTGGCTTGCAGAGAAAGCAAAGCTGCTGGCTGCCTCCAGCCATGGGCTGTATCCCTGCAGTGGGGAGGTACAGGTACTGAAGGCTGTGCCAGGGCCGGGCCAGCACCAGGGGATACAAATAGAGGGACTTGCAGCAGCAATCTGTCCTTCCTCAGGTACGTGAATCACTCACCAGCCCTCCTCCACACAGGGGTACAGGCATGCGTACATGTGAATGTATGCAATGACCTGTCTGGGGAAGAAGTGGCCCATTAGAAGATGAGAAGGGGGCTCAGCATAATACCTCATCAAACCTGCCTGTCCATATCCCACATTGCTACTATCAAAAAGGGTTTTATGCATGTATTTCATGCACCTGTCCGCTAGCAGCAGTGTCTTGAGACCATAGAAGAGACTCCAGGATGTGGGCAGACGTTCTTTCAGAAAGGTTGTGATAAAATTTTTCCTGCCAAATAGTCCCTGCCAAAGTGAAAAACGAACACCTACTAAGCCCAATGCCCCATGCAAATAAATAGTTAAGTTCCCCAGTGGAGGCTCTCATTGGAGCACAGTATTTATTTGTCCTAGGAGCTAGCACGGGAAAAAAGAATTACGGATGTCTGGAAGGAGGCAGTGACTGACCTCTGGCAAAGGGATTGCTTGGGCAAGAGAAGAAAGAGGAAACCATTTACCAGGCTGGGTTTGATGAAAGAATTGAGGCTGGAGCCTCCACCCAGACCACGGGGAGTAGGTTTGATCTGCAAGACCTGCAAGAGGAGACCGTGTGAGGTGATATGGAAATTTCCAAATAATGGCTGTGCTGCCAGAGTGGATGCTCTCAAGTGGCTGAAAAAAGAAAGCTGTTTCAAGAGCAGCAGGGCTTGTAAAGCTTCTAAGAGTTTCTACAGACTTTTATCCTTATTTCCAGGTACGCCTCAGAGGAGCAGCAAACCTTATCTGTCACCTCAAAGTCCTCTCAGTACTGCTGGCTCTGCCTGTACCCGCACTATTGTCTGCTAGGGGCTATATGTGCTTTGGGGTCTCAGCTACCAATACGCATGCCCCAGATGAAACAGAATAAAAACCAGCAGGTTTTCTTGCTGAGGAGTCATTAATTTGACTCTCTTCTTCCTAGCTTATCTGTCTAGTAGAAAAAATATATTTAAACTTATTTATCCCTTTGTCAAAGCAGATAGTGTGTTCTGGGTAAAGGGGGGGGGGAATAGATGGATGGATAGATACTACTGCTGTGTAAGCCTCGTGTCCTTATCAAGTCAGACAAAAATGTTTTTTATTTTCTAAGAGGAAACATCCCATTGGGTTATTGAGCCAAGCTTTCATTTCATCTGAGGAAGCTGAGATGGCAATTAGTAATAATAACCATTAATGCTGCACTTTTGTCAAATGTCCTTGCTGCTGGTGGGCTCCCCATAAGATGTGCTCTCATGACACACAACCAAGCTCCCTTACGAAACTGCGGCCTCACATTGTGCAGCCAGATGCTACCACACAGTACAAGACCCATAGAGACAATTTTCAGGAGTTTCTGCCCAGGAAGGCACCCAGGCATGCCACTGTCTCATGTTTTGGGACTGAGATTGGCTGGGAAAGACTGGCATGAGGGAGGGCAGCAGAAAGGCAGCTGCAGAAGTACTACTGATGTGGCCCTTTAAAGAGACCAAGGGAGCATTCCTGGGGCTGAGGGAAAGTTGGTAACATTTAGAACTGTATGAGGAGCCTTCTCACCCAGCTCCTTGCAATAAACAGAGCTGTATCAGAGAAGTCCAAGTGCACAAAATAATTCCTTGGAGCCTCAGGGTGTCAGGAAGGCAGACGACCTCTGCAGCAGGTGCTCTGCAATTCCTGGTGCACTTTGGGCCTGTAGAAAGATCCCTGCAAAGACAGCAGGAGAATTAGGGTTTTAAAATGAATGTATTCCTGGCTTCTGCAATTTAAATTGTTGTTCCTGGAGTCTGGCTCTCTATGTCACATTCAGTGCACCCTTCTCTGTGGCCACCCATTTAGAGCCAGTGCAAGTTGACTGTGGCTGGTCAAGTGTGTCAGAAAATCTACTGTGAGTGGCTGACCGGGCTTCTGAGTGATGGAAAAGGTTGCTGAGAGCTGCACTCACATGGGATTACAGCGAAAATAAATAATGAACTGATCTGATAATAGTGCAGCCAGAACAAATTCTGCAATCTATGGCCATGCCTGCAGCTCTCCATGATGACACAGAGCCAACATTTCAACTCCATTCACTAAAGCAAGCTCAAGCTTTCTCCATGTCAGGGACAAGAGGGCAGGTGGATGCTCTGCACTGCTTTGATGTTAGTCCATACCATGATTTCTGCTTCTCCGGGGCTGGATATTGGGGCAGTGTTGATGCATCCTACCAGTGATGTTACCAAGTTCTTCAAAGAATCACAGAATGGTTGGGTTGGAAGAGACCTTAAAGCCCACTCAGTTCCACCCCTGTGCCGTGGGCAGGGCTGCCACCCAGCAGTTTGGGCTGCCCATGGCCCCATCCAACCTGGCCTTGAACCTCCAGGGATGGGGCACCACAGCTCTCTGGGCAGCCTGTGCCAATGTCTCACTACCCTCTGAATAAAGAATTTCCTCTGAATATCTAATCTAAATCTCCTCTCTTTTAGTTTAAAACCTATTACTGCCTATGTAAAACCTTCTCCTGATTGAGAGCTTGATTTTCATCGGGTTGTGAGTCAAGAAGGGCACATGGTGTTGGCAGGAGATTTTGTGGACATCGCAAACACAAGATGAGATGTGCCTTCTCAGCTCTATACACAGTAACTTGTAAATGCCCACTGAAATTTAAGAATTCAAGATTTTGAGTGACAGTTTCCTCCCAACAAACCTAATTTGCCAAAGCAATAAATGTCAGCAACAGGACTAGAGGGAATAACCTCAAGTCACATCAGTGGAGGTTCAGGTTGGATATTAGGAAAAATTTCTTCTCCAAAAGAGTGGTCAGGCGCTGGCTGACAATGGAGGCAGTGGAGTCACCATCCCTGGAGGTGTTTTAGAAACACTTATGTTGTACTAAGGGACATGGTTTAGTGAGGAAGTACTGGCCGTAGCAGGATAGTTGGTCTAGGTGACCTTGGAGGTCTTTTCCAACCTTGGTGATTCTATGACTCAAACCGCTGCAAGTCAGGAGCAAAAAGAAACAAAGGCACTTCTGTTCTCATTATTGCACTCAACAAGAGAAGACCCCAGCACATGTAAGCTGCTCCTTGCCAAGACAGATCCCTATAAAGAAGATCAGATCTTTTTCTTCCTGTCTCCTGTCGATCCTCCACACTAAAAAAAATCCTTCACTAATAGAAGGGGCTTGCATGCTGCAGATGTTACCTAACCAGCTGTTATCAGAGTACTCTCAGGGTACATGAACTTGCCTCACATCACCGCTTTGAGAGGAGGTTGTTGGATTTCCAATAAAACTCTGTGTCGCTTCTGAAGAGAAATTCTGCGCTTTGTGCCTGATGCAGACTTGATAAGGAAGATGCCTTTCACTGTTAATCAGTAGGGACTTAGCATGGACACACAGTAAGTGTTACATCATAGAAAAACAGGCACTATCTGCCTCTCTGACAGCTGGAAAGTTAGCAGGCAGATGCAAGCACGATGTGTATGTCTCTGTGGGGCAGGCTGGGCAGCTCATAGCTCCACAGATCCATTTGCTGTTGTGCTCACAGCCACAGTGTTTGTATTTATTATAACACCTTGGGAAAGAAAAGGGTGCTGCCTTTTCAAAGTTAGATAACTGGCCCAGTTCTTCGCAGTCGGATTGGCTGCGAGAGGCCCTGTAAAACCGTGCTGGCCAGCAGCCCGGCCCAGCCCTGCTAGGCTGCAAGCGATTTCCACAATTGGCCACTTCAGAGTGGGAGTGGGGGAGGTGAAGACAGCTGGGCAAACTGCATCTCCACCAAGCTGCTTCCCTTCCTCCTCGGGTTTTCTCAGCCGGAGTTATTTGGCAAAGCCTGCTCCGGGTGCCTCCAAACCCCTCTCGTGAGGTCCAGGCGAGTGGGTTGCGGCACTGGCGGCCAGGCTGCTGGCACTCCATTGGCCTCTCTAGAGCAGTCCCGGCACAGGACATGTCAGTCTGCAACAGCCCTGGGGGCCCCGCTGCCCTGGACTTTCCCGAAGTCCTGAAGTCCCTGCTGGAGTACTCCTTACCCTGGACCAACAAAATGACAGGTAGGACGGAGGGAACGCTTAGGGGTCTGGTTTTTTCTCCATAAATTGCAATGCGAGAAGCGGGCAGAAGTTTGTTCACTGCAAACTTTTCAAGGGTGTGCTGCCTCACCAAGTGAGCTGGGGAGTGCTGGGAGTGAGTGTGGTGTGCAGCTGGGAATAAAACAGCAGTGATGATGGATTGATTACAAAATCCATCAGGAGTGCTGAGCTCCTGATCTTTTTAATCTCAGCTACTTCTTGAACGCCCTCAAAGCTTTCTGAGCAGGGAAGAATTGGGTACAAACCTTTGTGCTCACATAGGAGCAACTTCCAGGATTTCTATCCGTGCTATGTAATGGTTAATGAGTGCTCAGTCTCTGGACTCTACTGCTCCCCAGATGTGCGCTGCCTGGGGTGGGGTGCCCAGCTGGCTGATTCTGTGCAAACTTTGTGCATGATGCTGCAGTTGTTTATCGGTTAGAAGCTGAGGTACAGAACAAAGCAAATGTTGTGTTTTCTTTGCAAGAGCACTCAGGTACTCCTAGGCTTTCCCACTCTCTGCAGCCTCCGAGAAAACAAATGGAAATGATCCAAGAAGTTGTTTAGTCTGTGCTACTTCTGGGCTGACCAATTCTCTCCTGTTGGGCACGCTCCAAGCGCCCATCATATAACTCACGGACTTGATGGTTTTGGATGGGATGCCACATGCCCTTGGCAAGCTGTTTTTTGGTTGTTGTGTTGTAATGTTTGCTGACAAGTGCTAGCGAAGTGTGTAGGAACACCTCAGCACCATACGCTCATGTCCAGGCACGAGCAAGTTGAACTCACCAAAAAGAACTCCTGCTGAGTTGGCTGTTGGGCAGGGAGCTGCCAGAGGACAAGGCAGACAGCTCGCAGTCTTGAGGGCAAGCGTGACCCAAGCTGGGAGCAGAAAAGCCAGGCCCACAGTGCGGAGGGGAGCTTTCCTTTTGCCCTGATTGTCAACAGGAGAGAAGAATGCTGTGGCAGTAAAGCAGCTGCCTGCTGAAATACAGCAAACACTGTGGGAAAAGGGAAGGGGAAATGCCCATACCTTCCAGAGGCTTATTTTATCACATTACTCTGTTCCTCCCATCTGTGAGCTTGCTTGGCTCACTCCTTTGCTGAGACTTTGACTGGCGTGCTTTACCTGGTGTGCTTACATACCACATGATGTGAAGCCACATGTTGGAAGCAGGTCATGTTTTCAGGGCCGACTGATGCCCATGTGGAAAGCAGACCTGGCTGGGAGGCAACCGGTAATGGACAGAGGTGGCTCACATGGCACAGAGCTTTGCTGGGGCTCTGCTGAAGTATGGCTGGCCCTTTGAGACCTCTGGTCTCCACAGCCAGGTGGATTGAACTAATCCAAGGGGGGAGTGCTGGCAAGATTGGTCTGTCTGGCAAGTAGGAGTAGGGACTGTTGGGGATCAATGATTTGCAGAGGAAATTATTTCATTTTAACTGAATGTGGCTTATTTGGCAGCTGAGGTTGCTGTCTTGTGGCAGCTTTCCTCTTCAGTCCTGGGACCACCCTGCCTCTTAGCATCACCTCACGTAACCCTCAGAATTGTGATTATTGTGCCGCTTCCCTCCTGCGGCCAGTGTTCCCATCACGTCCTGCTTCCCACAAAGTTCTGTTCTCCCTGCCGGGTCTCCATACCTACACACCCCTCTTCTGTTTTTGTTTGGCCCTGTGTCTGAAACGAGGATTCAGACCTCCCAGCAGAGCTTGCTGGACATGTCCCACCCTGTGCTTAGCACTGGGCTGCTTTCTGCTTCCTTCCCTGCTGCATCAAAGCTGGGCTGTTCTGCATCATCTGTCCCCGACAGTGACAGCCAAGGCCACTGCATTCCTCTCCTCACATCTCATTGTCCCCCTCTCTTCCTCCTCGGCTGCAGAGCAAAATACCAAGTGTAAAGATCCAGGCAGATCCCAACTCAACCAGGAAGGTACAGCTGAGGGAGCAATGTCCACTTCGTGCTGGCAGCAACTTGAATCCCTACTCCCTTGAAGCAGTAAGGAAAAGCTCTCAGAGCAACCTCCCTCCTTGTTGGTGGGGCAGAGCCCACGCCTAGGCAGGGTGCTGTGAGAGGGAACCCACAGGAATGCTCCCCAGGACCTTCTGCCCTCAGGCAGAACAGCTAACATTGTGCAGGCCGAACCCTCCCCATGCACAGTCACGAGGCAGTGGCAGTGTAGAGTGAACTTTAGCTTCAGCAACTATTTAGCTGGGGTGGAAATGGGCTGGAGAAAGAGCATGATCAATCTAAACGGAAAATCCCTGGAGGAAAGGCTGCTGAGTGGATGTAGCAACCTCCATTCACACAGACGTCACCCAGCAAAGTAGCTGCCATTTAGATCTGTAGGGGGGGATGCACACAGAGCACATTCCTTGAAGGAGCTATGTACTGTACTGACACATAGCATCATCCCTGGGGGCCTCCAGCCACAACAACAATGGAACAAAGCAACCCAGAGAGCTGTAGCTGAATGGGGAGCCTGCAGCCTGCCCCACTTTGGCCAAGTCCCCTCATCCTATTCATAAGAAGCTGCTGTTTCCCAGCCTTGCTAGGTTGTGTTCTTGTTACCACCTACCATTTAGCTGTTTCCTGGGCAAGGGCTTTACTGTAAACCTTTACTTGCCCCTTGCTGAGCTGCATGTGCTGCCTCTGTCCTGTGTGGTCTGACATCTGTCTTTCATTGTCCCGTGTGAAGTGCCATCCCTCTTCTACTCATATGATTATTTCTTCTGCCAGCTGAGCTTGGCAAGGCAGAAGGAGCCTGTGAAAGGCACGTGGCAGCCCTGGAGCACACCAGGCAATGGAGCATGACCTGTTCTGCATGCTTTTGCAGCTGGGTTTATCAGCTGCAATGATATGTTAACCCACACTGCTCCAACATCCTACATTCACCAGATGGCCTTCCATGTGAGCTGGCATTGTCAAGGAGATTCTGTCTCCAGCCTATGCAAGAGTAGCAGCTGGCATTTAGGGTAGAGTGTGCTCCATGTCCCTCTGAGTTGGACAAGGGCTTGCTGCAGTGAGGTATCAGTGGGGAGCACCTACCACGTGTCACTTCCAATCTTGTCCCTTTCTTCTGGGGCATGCGGAGAGGAATTCAGACCTGATTTTGTGTCTCCGTGACCACTGAGATTTATTAGAAACGGTCAAGTCAAGCTGTGCTTTGAAACCACGATGTCTGAAGTTATTTCTGAAGCCTTTGCCCTGGAGGTCTGCAGAGGTGCAGCTGAAGCAAGGCAGCATTACTGTCTGCCAGGAGGGATAGGGCCCTTTTAGGGGGGAGAACCATTCTGCCCTTTCAGCCTTGGTGCTGCAGGGTGCAGCCGAGGCTCTTGCAGAGGAGCTGTGTGCCCATTCCTCCGGCTGCTCGCAGCACCGGGCAGGTTTGCTGCAGCCAGCCTTCAGTGAGAGCCTTCAGGAGGCAGCAGCTGCTGGCAGCAGAGGCCTGTGTCTGTGGTGCTGTCACTTCTCCGAGCTTGTCGTTCGGCAGAAGCTCCATACGCTCTGCCTGTGCTCTGGGGGATGAACTTGGCACGCACACATCTCCCTGCGCCTTCAGAAGCTTAAATCCCAGCACGAATCCCTGCCACTGGAATAGAAGGCAGGCCCTGCCCGGACCACTGAGGGCAGCTGACGTCCCTCCTGGCTGCTCACGCTATGTGGGGCACGCAGCGGCCGCAATGCAATGTAGGGCAGAGGGAGATTAAATCCAGGCCGTCTGGGCACGGCGATCCCGGGCTCCAGACAAGGGATATTTAGGGATCTGCCTGCCAGGGCGGGGCCTCGCCCCACAGCAACCGCTGCTGTGATGCAGCTCCCCAACGGCGGGCCTGGACCCGCGGAGATCAGGGCTAGCGACAGCACTTCACGCCATACCGTTTCCACAGCCGCTAACGGTTACCGAAGGCCAGATGCCCGTGTGTGTACGCCGGGGGGGGGGAAACTCTCGCTTCTGCGCATGCGCGCCCACCCCGCGACAGGCGCTGCTCCTCCGCCGCCCCCGCGCGCACTCGGTCCGCCCCTCCCGCCGCCTTTAGGAGCAGTTGGCGGTGACGCAGCGCTCTACAGGAGGGGCGAGGGGCGGGGCCTCGCATGCTAACGAGCCGCCGCAGCCTGCCCCTGCACGTGCCCCGGAGGGCGGGGGACGCGTGCCCGCGCCGGCCGCGGAGGGGCGGGGAGGGCGGAGCCCGACGGCGAGGTCCCGCCCCTAGAGCGGCACGGGCCAATCGGCGCCGCGGAGAGGGCGGGTCGAGTCGCGAGGGCTCGGGTGGGCGGCGCCGCGGCGCTCGTGAATATTGAAGCGAGAGGCGGGCGCGCATGCGCCCTTTCGCTCCAGCTGCTCGGTGTCGCTGGGTCCCGGGGTGCCGCCGCAGCAGCCTGGCGCCGCACGCCGTGGCCGTCGGCGACCATTGACAGCCCGTCAGGCGCCCGCCGGCTCGCGGGGAGTATGCCCGGCCGCGCCGCGCACCAGGAGGCGGCGGCGGCGGCGGCGGGAGGAGCGGCAGCGGAGCCCACTGCAGCCGGGGGGAGCGCGGGGGTCGTCGCGCAGCAGCCCGAGCAGCAGGGCCTGGCGGGAGCCTTCCCGCTGGTGCTGAAGAAGCTGATGGAGAACCCCCCGCGGGACGCGAGGCTGGGTGAGCGCGCGTGGGCGGCGGGAGCGCGCGGCACCCCAGCCCCCCCGCTTCCCCTCTCTCCATTCCCATTCCCCTCCTTCCACCGCTCTCCCCTCCCTCTGCCATCGCCGTCCTCCCGCCTTAGGGGCGGGCCCGGTGCGGGTTGGGGGGGTGGAGATCCGGGGGGCGCCCCCTGCGCCCGTTCTCTCCGCCCCGAGCCCCGCAGCGTGCCGGGGGGAGAGGCTGGGGCCGCTCCGGGTGCGTCGAGGCGGGGAGAAACGCTTCAGGTGGGAGGGGTGTAGGGTGTGCCGCGGGAGGCGGCCGCCTCCGTTGCCGCAAAGTTGGGCTGGAAGGAGCCTTCAGGTGCCTCTGTCTGCTCTAGGCGCTAAGCGAGCCTAATCCCCAAGGGTGTGCCCAGTACCTGCGCCGTCCTGCCCGGCCGGGGCTCCTCTGCTCCTGAGGGCAGCGTTGTGCAAACAGGGCTGGCTGCAGCCTTCCCAGTGCAGAGCCGTTGGCGTTTTCTATCCCTGCACAGTACTGCGTAAACCTATTCGTCTCGTGATTCTGGCCAATACCTTTTTCTCCTTTCTGCTTAAAAAAAAAAAAATAACAATAATAATAGAAAGGTCAGCCTCGGATAGAGGTTGGCCGTGTTGCTATGGCACAGGATGCTGCAGTGCATTTTGAATCTCCAGTGTTATGGCAGTGCTGAGGTTGTTATCCTCACCCAATACCCTTTAGAGGTGACAGTGCTATCAGAAACAACCTCAGGTGGTGTGTGGTGACCAAACGGGATATGGCTGCTTTGTTTTCTATGTCCAGCATTTGGAGCTGTGAAATTTTAAAACAAATAAGGATTTCATGCCTTGCACTGCTCTAGAATGAGAAGCACTGAGTTCTTTTCCCCTTACCAGATGACCCTGTTCCAGCTTGGGAAGGCACACAGTATGACCCTGTTAAGCTTATTGGTGGGCCTGCTGAATTCTGATTACCCCTCTCCATTCACACTGGGATGAAGTTCACACTGTTCCCATTCTTAAATTTCTCCCTGGGCTTCCTTTAATTCACCTGGCACTATGTCATTTCATTTCATGCTTCCTGAAACGTGTTGCTTTGTTTGTTTTGGTCTCGATGCTTCAATTCTCTGCATGTTTGCAAGACAGAGAAAAAAGGCACCTCTGTTAGCAGGTAACTGTTCTTAATTTTACAAAATACCTGCCAGTACAATTGCAACTACTGACTTCGGAGGATCCTTCTTTTATTTTCTGTTCCTTTACAATGCATGGATGGAACCAAAGTGTCAGCAGGCTTTCTAAGAAAGGCTCCCGTGTGCTTTGCGTGTTGACAATATACAATTTGCTGTATTATTTTGAGGTAAATGGTATCAACTAGCTGCAGTTGTGTCCATTTATAGTCTGCACAAGCTTCCTATGGGTTTTCCAACTGCCCTGGGTAATTTGACTACCCAGTAAGCGAGCAGGCTTTCTAATCCTTCTGAGCAACAGCAGAGGACATCCAGTTCCAACTGAATGCCATCATCTTGAACGCTCTGCCATGTACTGAGTATATGCAACAGCACTTGTAAGTTGTTCTTGAGCAGAGCATAGGGTTAAATAAAAAAACCCAGTAATTTAAAATAATGAAGCCTGTGGAGTAAGGGAAGAGGATTAATATTTTGGAGCAGGAGTGTAGGTCCTGCCTATTAATAATGAACTGCTGCATACTCTCCAGTCCAAAGGATGCCTTAATCACCAGTTGCATGCTGGTCTGGCAGGAATGCCTCAACAAACATCACAGTAATGGGCATCAGAAGTACATTATTCTAAAACCTATCTTGTTGCACTGTCACAAATGGGGCTGAAGATCTGTGGAAGAATCAGCCTTGGACTATACAGCATTTTCTGTATAATTTGGCAAAATATTTTTGATGAAGGGGGGGCTTCCTCAAAAGTGTGGGTACTGGTAGTGGCCTAAACATCTGTCTTGTCTTGTGAAAAAACAAGCATGAGCAATAAAGCTCTTTCCAGCTTGCTGAAATGAGTGTTTCCAGCTGTTAGTGACCTGGAGTTCTTGATTTTTTTGTTGCCAGAATTATTTAAGGTAAACTAGAGACCTCTCTTAACAGCAGATGTACAAGCTAGTTAATAGGTCATAGTAGCAGAATGAGAGGACTAAATTGGACGTGAGCTTTCAGCTGCAGAACTACAGTCCAGATTTACCAGGGTGACCTTGAATCACTGCAAATGGAGCCTCTTAGGATACTGCAGCTCTGCTGTCAGGTAATACCTGTTTACACTATAAATATATTTGGAGAATTAATGTTTCAGGTCCCTGTGCTGGGGCAGGCGGAAACTTTCACCTCAAGATGCAAGAAGTTAATTAGTGTTTCATTAGATATTGTGTACCCAGCAGGATGTTGTGCAGCAGGAAATAAAGATTAAATGAATTGAAAGAAAGCCAGTGGGAAAATGTCAGTGTAAAAATGATCACACAACAGTTCTATCTTTTTATGCGTCATGTTTGAAATACAGGGGCACTCAGTATGCCTGCTAACGGCTGCTATTTTAATTTTGTTTCAGATATTGCTACTAGAAGTGAGGGTGGAGAAAGAGGCAGCGTAGCTAAACAAAGACCACACTGGGAACTCAGTGCTTGTCCAGTTCTCAACGTGTAGCAAAAGGAAAAGAATCAGGTGGTCCTCTCATGTGAAGAAAGGATTTAATTTGATGTGAGCCAGGGACAATAGCAAGGGGAAGTTGGAAGGGCTGCGGTCTTTTTGGGGTACTACAGTACAGCAGGATGATGGTGCACATCTGTGGGGCTCTGAAAGTTCTTATTAGAGCCACACGTGCCTGCAGTATGGATCTATCTTCTGGGTTGGGGGGGAGAGGAGGGAAGGGAGGGGTTGGAGACGCAACAGCTAAGCTTTGTATTTTGAGATGTTGCGTTAGATGTTGCAATGCCCATGCTCTACTGTCTGTGTTAAGACTTGCATAGTTTATAAGGAATACTGATGTTTTTAAGACCAAGGGGTGATGATGCTTTGATTCGACATTCACAAGTTGTCTGTCATGTTGATAAAAAAAAATAAAGTGATTTATACAGAAATCATTATTGTCACTTGCTTTGTATTGTTACGGGATTGTACACCACTCCTTGTACAAATCTGGGTGGTTGTGTTGGGCAATATGCAAACCTTACGGGAATGCACTATCCTAGATTCAAAAGCTTGATGTAAAATGGCTGTTCTGATTTGGTGGAGTGTGCCTCACTAGTGACGTCATCTTTGTGTGTGAAACAGAGCAGACAGCATTTCTTTAGTTGCTTCGAGTACAAGCTGTTTAGAACATTCGGTTAGTTTGGATCGTGGCTGTTAACCTGAACATTTGCTTTGCCTGGGAAAAGGTAGGGAAGTTAGTAAAGGAGTTTATAGCAGGGATAGGTGTTGGGAGGTGGAAGTTCAGAGGCAGCGGTGTGAAGTTGTGAGGGGAGCAGCCCATAGCTGCGAGGAGATGATGTTGACAAAGCTTACCCTTTAGGTACTTATTGTTAGTCCCAAGTCTGTAGCTGATAAGTATTTTCTTGTGTGCTTAGATTAGTAGCTATCTCTTGTATAAAATGTTCGGGGGATGGTAGATGAAAACGATAATTTATTTTGTGTGGCAGTGCTGTTCTTTGAGCCATAAAAAGCTCTTTCAATCTCAGTTCCGTCTCAGCTAAGGCAGCAGTGGAAGGAATGCCAGTTTTATCAAATAGGCTTTATATAAATAGGCTTTTCTGATTTAGAGCACGGTTTCAACCACACTCCCACCTCGATGAAGTAGAATACTCCTTTAGTATATTTTAGCTGGTCTGGAATATCCTATTGCCGAGGGCTTGTGCGTTTTGCTAGGCTGATGTGTGCAGATGGTGGAGATCCACAGTGCTCCAGTGTACTTCCCTGCAGCCCTTGTTCCCTCCGAGTGGGTATTTTATCTGTTTCCTTGATAAGATGCAGTTCCCAGTTGGTACAGCTGCACCTGGTGACTGTTCCTTTTGATGGCAGCACTGGCTTCAGTAGTCGCTGCCCTAACATTGCTTCTGCAGTGCTTCCTTGCAGTGCAGGTAGAATTGCATAGCTATGAGGAGAACTGGATCAGGAACAGAACTTGGACTTTTTTTTTTGCCAATTTATTTTTATCTCTAAAATTATGTAATTATTCCATAACTTGAGTTTTCTGCTTGGATTCTGTCCCAGACAGTTGTGAAGATTCAGTAGCTATGGGGAATGTAGAAACAGCCATTTTTCAGTATTACATGCTTTGTAGCATAGTAAATGGAGAGCTCATCAGTCTTTTCTGGCTTGGGGCTGGAGATGTGGGAGTATGCCTTATCAGACATCTCCCCAAAGAGGAAAAATTGTGTGTAGGTACACTGAGCTATCTATAGTGAACAGCATTTGGAGCTATTACTTTATGTGGACATGCTGAGTCATTTTAGAAAGGAATGCATCTACAATACTGAACAGTAGTGGTCCGGGTCTCTGATGTGCTGTGGACCCTTCTAGCTGATTTTCAAATGCAATCTGAAAACTCTTATTTACTTCTGAATGTCAATCTAAATTATTCTTCTGCACCTTCTTTCCCTCGTGCATGGAATAAACTACTCTGCTTCCTCAAAGTTCTCTTAATGGCTTCTGTTGTAATTCTGTGTCAGGACATTCATTTCCCCATCTTCCAGGACAAGTCAGGGAAAGACAAATGAACCCACAGCAGCAAAACCAGTCTATTTTGCAGTGGCTAGTGAATAATAAGCCAGATGCAGTATTATAGTGTACTTTGGTGAGTTCTCACAGGAGAGTTGATGATCTTCAAGGCTACTCAACTGTGGTCCAGCCCTTGCAGGGGGGCAAAGCACACTATGCTGAGCTGCATACAAATGTTGCCTTTCAACATCTGCATTTCCAGATCATGTCTTGAGGCAGAAATATGATTTACTGAATTTTCTTCCATGGGATTTTTTTTTTTTTTTTTTTTTATTTTAAGCTGCAACTTGTGCAGTGACCTACTTGTATCTTTCAGATAAAGAGAAGAAGATAAAGCTTGAGGAAGATGAGGCGGCAGCTGCCAGCACTATGGCAGTCTCAGCTTCCCTCATGCCACCTATTTGGGACAAAACTATTCCTTACGATGGAGAGTCTTTCCATCTGGAGTACATGGATCTGGATGAATTTCTCCTCGAGAATGGAATTCCTTCCAGCCCTACTCACCTGGATTTGAACCAGAATCCACTCATGCCTGTGGCTAAGCTGGAAGAAAAGGAGCCAGCCAGTGCATCCACCGGTTCTCCTGTGTCTTCGTCATCTACTGCCGTCTACCAGCAATCTGAAGCAGCCTCCAGCACAGGTAGATGGAATTGTTTTGATTGTTCTGCTATCAACAGGTGCTTCTTCAGATCCAAGAGGAGATGTGCTAACCCATTGCTGCTAGCTGTGGCAGGCTAAGTAACAGGGAAGTGCTCAGCATAGCCCGTGTGTCAATTCATGAAGATGCTGCCTCTCGTCTTCCTCAGTCTCCTTGCTGGAGAAATGAGTCAATGTTTACAAGTATGCAGCCTTTCTCTTTTGAAATCAGTGGAGCTGGAATGCCAGCATAAAGAATTTGCTTTCTTAATTTTGCTTATTTGGTGAGAAGCTGGGCGTGTTGTGAATTTAGCTGCTCAGATTGTCTTCTAACAGATTTGATAGGTTGTGCCAAGTCACTTGTACTGCCTTGGTTTGTCCCTCAAATAACAATGCTTAATTGGAAAAAAAAATAAATAAAAAGGCAGCCTTTCCTTGCTTGCCTGTGAAAATGGCAAACTGACCTTTGGAAAAGGTCTATTAATGGTACAGTTTAATATTCTGTGTTGCTTTGAAGAGAGAATGAAGGAACAAAGAAACAAAACTATGTACTTAAATGGTACTGAGAAACTTCTGCTTTTCATGAGTAGGGTTTGAGCTAGGTTTGGAGTTTAAACTTCTTAGCCACTAAACTTGCACAGTGCTATTTCAGGAGCAGAGTTTACAGCAAGCATTTTGCTGAGGACCTCCTCCTGGGAACCTATGCGAAAAGCAAAACATTAAATTCTTTCTGTAAGACATAAGGTGTGTTATTTGCTTGTTTTTTTCCAGGTGGCATATGAAAAGGTTTGTTCATTGATCTCTGCTTCAGGTTGCACTGATATTACAAACTCGATGAACTTGAGTTGCTAAGTTGCATAAATATGTCAAAGTTCATGTGAACGCTGTCAGGCAGCTTGTTGGGGCACTTCTGTTCCCATGTGGCAAGGTTGTAGCATGTATTTCAATTTGTACCAAATCTACACTTCTTTAGTCCTTTGGTAATGCAATTGTCTCACCTTTGAAGGACTTAGGACTGCAGTGTTTGGGCAAGCTTTTTTTTTCTGTGATGTTTTCAAAGTGACAAATCTCAGGCTGATACAATTTCCATGCTTAGAAACCAACTTGCTGTAGCAACCCTAAATGTGCTCAAGAGCAAAAAAACACTTTGAAGAAGTCTTAGCTTTTGTCCCACACCTGTCTACTCATGTCTGTTAGTCTGGCAGGTGGTCCTGGAACTTGTGTTACAGTGGACATACAGTACCAAGCATTGCATTAGAGAAATATCAGGTAGTGCTATTAAATGCTAGCTGCAACAACAGAGGTATCCAGCGTGGCTTCTGAGTTAATTCTCTTCATCCTGCTGAATGTGTTGCAACTTCTGTTTTTGACAGAATCCCCACCGCAAAATGAGAGAAATACACCCAGCCCCATTGATCCTGACTGTGTAGAAGTTGAGGTGAATTTTAATCCTGATCCTGCTGATTTAGTGCTGTCCAGTGTGCCTGGTGGTGAGCTTTTCAATCCTCGCAAGCACAAGTTTACTGAAGAGGACCTGAAACCACAACCAATGATTAAAAAAGCAAAGAAGGTTTTTGTCCCAGATGAGCAAAAGGTAACAGATTTATTACTGCAGACTTCTCTAGGCTGTGATCAAAATTTTTCACTCTTTGACCAAACACACTCACATATAAAGGTAACGTGCTGTACATGCATGACTGGGGAAAAGCATTGCTGGGAATAGAATTGACAGGTAAACCACTGTTCTTGCTGTTTTGCTGGTTTAGTACCATGAGATAATTACCAGGCAGGAGCAACTGAAAATGATATACGCAGAAATTAGAAGAACTATCTGGTCACATCCACATCGGCTGCGCTTTGAAGGCCAGTGTATGTATTTGCCCAGCATTATGCCTGCTGTAGCTTTGAGCAGGCAAGAGAACAGGCTATTTTTCTTGGAAGTTCATTCTTGAATTGAAATTAAGTCAAGAGCAGATTTCAATTGGACAGCATAGTAGCCAGGTCTTTTATTCTCCCCAGTTCTAGGAGGGCATCTTGTTTATGCTAAAGCAAGACTTGCCTGTGATTATGAAATCTTACAGTGCTCTCTTGCCTATATTTTAGCATCTGAGCCTTACGAACCAACGAAGGAAGCTCTCAAGTGTGGCGTGTAGTGCCCTTATAGGACACAGGTGTTCATTTGATGCAAAATGTCAGGTTGGCATCTTTTTTTTCTTATTTCTTTCTGCTCCAGGACGAAAAGTACTGGACAAGACGAAAGAAGAACAATGTGGCAGCAAAGCGTTCCCGTGATGCTCGACGATTAAAGGAGAATCAGATCACAATTCGGGCAGCCTTCCTTGAGAAAGAGAATACGGCCCTGAGGACGGAGGTTGCAGAGCTGCGCAAGGAAGTGGGGCGATGCAAGAACATTGTTTCTAAATACGAGACCAGATACGGACCCTTGTAAGCACACCCCTTTTCCTTGTTAGGGCTCGTTGTTTTAGCCTCTTAGACTTCTCTGCCTTCTGTAGAGACTTTCAGAAATAAAGTTTGTGGAGGCTTTGCCATTTTGCATCTTAAAAAAGAAAAAAAAAAGTTGGCAAAACATTCAGACACATTTCCTGATTATCACATTGCCCAAAAACTTAGTGTCCGTATTTACAACTTTAGCACTAATAGAGCACTTTCTGATGTCATACGAAAGAACAGATTATCCTGTCCAAAGGAATATACACGGATTCCTTGTGACTGGACAGAGCTTTTGCTTTCTGTTCTAATCTCTCTTTTTTTTCAATGGAGGGAAAAAAGCAAAGACCAGAGTCCCTTAGGCTCTTTTTTTTTTCTTTTTTTTGTTTTCAAGAAAATCTTACTCTTTTGTACCTGTGTGCCACCTCCCTGCCCCAGTCAAATTGTGAAACATCATTTTAAGATGTTGCTGTGCAGCATCATGAAATTTTCCTCTCCCATTTAGAGGCACTAGAAAGCACTCTCTTCCTGTTGAAGAGGAACAGAGAATCTTTAGGACAGGGAAATGTTCGATCTCTTGTGGAAACTGAGATCTCTACCTTTAGCACTAGGAAAACTACGGTCAGTACAGTGTTGGTAAAATACTGCTCAAGCCTCTAGATAGGCTCTAATTCTGGGTAACTTCCAGGAGCCTAGAATAGAGAACAGCAGGGAATCCCTCACTGTACAGATGACTACAGAATAGTTTGTTGTGGATTTTAAGCTGTAATTCTACCACCACCCTTCATTTTTTTGTTCCCTGAGGGGAGACTTCTTCCTTGAATTGCTGATGAAGCAGCATGTTCATCATAACTGAGGAGTAAGGGGGAAAAAGAAGTCTGCCTTCTTATGCTGAATTTGAGGCCCATCTGTTAAGGAATTGCTTTTAAAATTTTTACAGAAAATCTTCTGTAGCATGAGAAACAGAGAAACTAGCCACTGTTACTTTGTTACACCTTACCTGTTGTACAAAGGTTTTGTTGTTTTTGTTTGTTTGTTTTGGTCCTTTGCCTCCCAAATATGCTATGGAACAAGCTACCAACAGTACACCTCCATATCTCTTGTGTAGCAGTGTATCTGGACTCTGTGCTTGCTGGTTCTCTCTCTAGCATGCTTCTTGATAGAAAATTAATATACAAGACTTGCTCTCTTGAAAATAATCTGTTCTCAGCACCAAGTGCTGCTTCAACAGTATGTGCTGCTAAAAGAGAACTATGTTGCGTGTGATGTTGGGACCTTCTCCATGACCTCCAGCTGCAAGAACCAGAAGCTTTAACAGAAGTATTTGTGCAGAAGTTCCCTTCTAGAACAAGAGAAGCTATCTTAAGATAGCAGTTATGTCAGAACTTCTAAGCTATGCTTCCTGGGCTAATGCTTCTATTAGGGAGTGAACAAGAGGTAGCAGATGTTGAGGGTAGTTTCCAGTTCCCCTCTTGAAATCTGAAAAGAATGTTGAGGGAAATGAAACAGAGGTTCTTTCCTGTACTAAAGACTTTGTGCCCAGCTTGTCTTTTAAACATAATGGAAAAATTGGTATGAATTTAAACCAATTGTGCGTTGACTTCTTAAGAAAGTGGAGAAGCAGGCTAATCCAGTACAGTTAAAGTAAATGTATGCTTTGATCTCTCTCCCCTTTTTATGTTCTAATTCGACCAGAGTGTCTCTTCGTACTGTGTTGGTCTGATTTCTTTCAAACATGCTAAAAATGGTCACCCTTTGAGCAGGGGATTTGCTTTCACAGGGTGGTGTGTGGTGGTGGTGATGGCGGGAAGTATATTATAAATAAATTGTCACACTTAACACTTTGCTTTGTTTAAAGTGACTTATCTGATTCCGAGTGATGCAACTTTAAAGACTTTTAAAAACAAAGAAACTAAAAAGCACACATGAATCGCCAGTCTTCAGAGTGAGCAGTGAAATCTTTGAGGTGTCCCAACACAACTGACGATGACCCTGCCTGCCTGCTTGCCTGCAAGTACCCCATCTGAACTACCCAGGGCTGGGCATGATGAAAAGTGCAAAGTCTCCTTAATTCTGTATATGGCTTTCTTATCTGTCTTTCTCACTGTAACTATGAACTACAATAAGCTTACTTACTGGGGGTTTTGTCAAGACACTCAAAGTTCATGTTTCAAAGTCTGTTTACAGCCTGTGTGAGTAGTGACTGTTTTGGCACTCGAGTGGAAGAAAATAGAGAGATTTAAATGGAAGTGTCTGTATATATTCAGAACTGCTATACTTTAAAACTTCTTTCCCCTGCAGTAGAATAAGTTGTACCTAATGCTGCAGCTCGCTTCTGGTACAGCATAGCATCTTGTGGAGTATTGTGAGTGCAGAATCAAAGACAGCAGTTTGTGACGTGTGAGGCTTCCAGTGCAGAGTAATACAGCAGATGTATTGAAACAATGCAGAAAGCACCCCAGTGTGCCATATGAAGGCCTGTAAGAAAATCTCTATCAAACAACCCATGCCAGAGGAAAAACTCTGCTGTAACCTGTCTTCTGATTTTTTTTTATTTTTTTTTTTTCCAAGGCTCACTTTCTTTTAATGGTGTCTCGCTGAAACAAAGTCTGATCTTGTGTTACGAGTTAGCAGTCATGGACAAGGTGCTGGTCTGATCCCCGTGTCTTTTGGCAGTGTAAGGCTACCAAGTGAGTATTAGTGCCAGCAAAGCAATGGCTATGAGCTGCCATGCTGCAATTTGCCCTCTCTTGACTACATGAGAACTGCAGTGGTAGAAGAGTATTTCATTTGTTTGACACATCTGAAACAGCTAAAGACTTTGCAGAGGTGCAGCAGACACCGTAAGTACCAGGACCCTTCCTTATGCTGGTACGGGAGAGTAGATGAAAGCTTAGGCAGATTGTGGAGATGATTATTGTGTGTAGAAGATGGGGAAAGTAGGTGGAAGGTCCTTTGTAATAGCTTCATCAGCCAAACAAGAATCTACCTTTATGTTGAGGAAGGTTAAGAGCTGTATTTAAGTGGGAAGAACAAGTACTTGCTTTCTGGGAAAGTAGCACAGAGCTGTAGCCTGTAAGACAGGAGTGAATGTTTGGTGTATTTGTGCCTGGAGATTGATGAATAGCACACACCTCAAGAGAAATAACCCAAAAAGCTTTCAGAAGCACAAGTGCCTGAGTTATGAGGCACAACTAGTTACCAGCAAAACCTGACACAACATTGAGCAAGTATTCTGAGTTAGTGTTTACCCAAGAGATACCCCTCTTCAGAGCAGAAAGGCAAAGAGAGAAAGATGCAAGGCAGCAGATAATGTTGTACCTTCACTTAAAGAATAAAAATTAAAATGCAGAATTTGTAACTTTTTTTTTTTTTTTGAAAGCATAACCTTTGTAAAGGGCATATATATTAAATGCACTTATTGATATGTGATTTATAATGGACCACGATCTGGAGTGGAGAAGGTATTTTTTACTTTCATTGGTTGCAAAATTGTACTGAGTGCACGATCAGAATTTATGATTCTGAGGTGATCTCTGAGCATCCTCAGATGGATGAATAGCTCAGCTCTGCGTTGCTGGAACATCAGCATGTATCACTACCTGTAGCAAATATTGCAGATTCGAATGGATATTTTTGGTATGTCCTGTTTTTCTTTTTCCTTTATTTTGATGATACTGACAGCATGTAAATACAGCAACTCTTTTTCCATTTATCATTTCTACGTTTCCAGTTGGATTTGGCTATTCTTGACAGTCATGCTTCCTGCTTAAATCAAAGAATATTGTAACTGGGCAAGGAGTTGCTAATCCTTCATGGGGTCTTGCTGTCTTACTGCTTTAGGAGCATGTTTTAAATGCCTATACATTGTATACAGGACCTGGTTTTGCAGTATGCCACACTATTTTAACAGCAAAACAGTAAGAATAGTATGTGCAATTCTGTCTTTTCCTGTCGTATCAAAGGTTTATACAGTGGAAACTAACTGTGTATTATATATATATATATTTTATTTCAGAGAAGACTGTTAGTAAATTCTTGTGCTTCCCTGTAGAACAGTGCACATCTGCACATCCTGTTTCACGTATCTACAGGTTGCAAAACTGGAAAATCACACTTCAGGATAAACGTGACTGATCTTCTATAGTTGGAGATTTCTGTTTTTTTTTTTTCTGTTAAGAATCAACATCTTCAAGGGTAGATGAGGAGGTGACAACACCGAAAGGAGCGTGCGCGCGTTGCCAGGCGGCAGGGTGACGTGCAGCGCTCGTTTCCGTTCTCAGCTTTTGCAGTCTTGGGAAGTTGAGCTTAACTGCTTCGAGCGTGCTGCTCCTTTCAGAAAGATTCACTTGCAGTCTTGTTTCTTTGACGAGGATGACTGTCCTATTTGTAAATGATAGCTCAGATATGTTTTGCGTAGAGATCGTAAGGCCAATATTCTTTTAGCTCAGTCTACGTGTTAAAAGATGCTGAATTGACACTGTTAGCGTCTGAAGTTCTCTAACCTTGGGACGTGCTACATAGAGCCCGTAAGTGTGCCTATACTCCTATATACTCCATTGCATCCAAAAAGGGACCATCTCCAAGGGGAGGGAATAAAGGGAATGCATCTTGGAGCATCACTGCAGGGATTGCCATTGAAGGGAGCTGTTTTTGACAGCTCTACATTGATTAAGAAATACATTGAAATCAAACAGCCGTTGCACAGCACTAGCTTTCAAAGTGCATAAACTGTTGATACTGGCAATTGACTGTTGTCTTATTCTACAGAAAAATTGACAATGAATAAGTGATGCACAAAACTTATTGCAGTACTGCTTTTGTACGTGACCTAATCCACACAGTTGCATTTCCATGCAGCAATGCATTTCGGTACTTAATAAGTCCCTAGAATTTTATTCTTTCACCTGATGCCGAGATCTGCTCCCAGTGAAGCCATTAACAAAGATCTCATTAACTTCTATAGGAAAAAATCTTTGTTCTGATGAGGTGAGCATCAAGCTTTAAGCAAGCACTGGAGCCCTGGGTGTATTTGTGTAGACTGGAGCGCCCTGTGCTGGGATCAGGCAGATGTATCCCTGATTGCAGGTGTCGTGTTCATAAACCGATCCTTCACTTATTTGTTCACACAGTTTTGATGTTCAGACAGTCTGAAATCTTTCCCTCCCTCCCCTGCCGTGGACAGGGTTAAAAAGCATACTATTAACTTGTGCTGGGAGAAGGAATGTTTTTCGTTGTTGCTTTTTCTTGTTTACTTGTTTCTTTTCTGAAGAAGAATGTTATGTGGCTTTCTGCAGTTCTTTTGGTAACGTTTTATATAATTTCTGACAATTTTCCCTGCTGTGCATTTTGAAAGCCCAAGGTATTTCAGCTGTCAAAATCACTTTCAGTGTTACCTGCAGTGTTACCTACTGATTTTAACAAATGCATTTCACAATGAAGGGTGCAGTGGAAGGCCAGCAGTCACAGCTCAATAAAACATTCTTGTATGGGGAATTTTTTTTCCCCCCAAAATAATGGATTTACACAGAAGAGAATATTGTTGCTTCAGCCTTATAAACCTCTTCAGGATAACATGGCTCTGTTCCTTGTGATCAGATGCCTTCATTTTTAGTGAGAGTGAAGGTATCTTGCACCCTTTAAAACCCAGACAGGATTTCATTTGCCCTCACTGTTTTAGCTGATAAGCAGGAGATGAGAAATGCAAACTTATCTTAATGCATAGATCTTTTTTGTTCTTAGTAATCTACATCTAAATCCAAAAGCAGCAAGATAAATTTGTCAGTGCTGTTGTTTTGCCCTTGCAGTACTGGAAGATACTGGCTAGCTTTCTAGATTTTCAGCTGATTACTCTGATCTGTATAGCTGCAACAGGGTGAAGATGGATAAATTCACAACAAAAGAATGGGAAGAAGGTAGAAAGAGTAAGCATAACTTCTGTGGAGATGCTAACAAAATGCTAATTGAGAAACTACATGATTTAATTGTCAATAGCGCAGATCTGTCGTACAGAATGTTCATTTTTAACTTGAGAGTATGCTAGGAAGTCCATTTTGGAACGGAGACTTCAAGTTGAAGCAACTATGGGGGAAAGGGAATACTTTGAGGGAGATACATATATAGATAAACATAAAAATAGCTGTCGAGTAAAGCAGAAAATGGAAATGGGGAAAATGGTACCACAGGTTACTGACCCAAATTAGGCTGCTGAAACCAAAGCTGTTTAAATTTCTGCAGCAGCTTGGATCTCCATCCTATAGAAGATTGTTTAGGTTTTAGGAAACTTGTTTAGGTTTGGGAATCTCCTTTTGTTGATCTCATGCCCACAGTTCAGAAGGAAGTGAAAGGAATACAGAGATGGGGGTGGAGAGTTACTGCAGAAAGGCATGAACAAATAGCTATTGCTTGAACTGAGTGTGCTGTTGTGCCAGGCCTTGGCTTGCCCCTGCGAGCTGATAGTGCTGTGTCATGAAGAAATTACTATCTGAGGCCCCAAGTGTTTTAAGACCTCGGTTGTGCATGGGATGAGCCCTGCATCCATAGAGAACCGCGTGGACTTCACAGGGTCTATTTCTGAATGTGAAGCTCTGTCCAGGCAGTCGGCCGCAGAACTGTGTCCTTAACACCGTCAGTTGTAGCTACAAGGCTGTTCATATTAGATGTAATTTGGGTGCCTGTTACGTAGCCAAAACCCTCGTTACGTCATTTTCCCAACCAAGGCATGAGCAGAAGCCCTTTGCTGTACAACACCTGTAAAAAAAAAAAAAAAAAAGAAAAAAAAAAAGAAAAAAAAAAAGTACTACACATCCATCTAGTAAATTAAGGCATGTGATTTTGGTCTGTGGGTCTCAACAAACTTTGCTCGTGTACCTGCCTGAATGTTTCCTTAGATCTGCAGCTGTGTCTCGGTGAGAAGGGATGGCGGCCTTTGTTTTCCCCAGGGAGCACAAGAGCAGCTCTGGTCCGTCACGCTGCTGGCCAGGATCGTGGAAGGATGCATCCTCTGCACTTTTATGTGAAGTTGTCTCAAATATGGTGATTAACATGACTATTGAAATACTGTATTTTGTATAACTTAGGACGTGTACATACACTTTTAAAACTGATCTGTTCTATGAAGTAATAAATAAGTGCTTCCATTGTAATTCCTGGATATTGTTAATGCTTTGTGTAGCTTGATTTGGGACGATTCTATTTTTTTCCTAGAGAACTACAGAAATCAAAACCAAGATTGATGTTGTGGAATTCTAGTCTAGTTGTGATGCTTTCTATCAAGACAAAATGTGTTTAAAAAAAAAAAATAATAAATAAATGAGCTACTTAGGCAGAGAAACTGAGAATTTGAGGGAACTGATTCTCTTCCAGTCTTTCTTTAAGGGTAGTCACCCATGGCACCAGTAACTGTATTCTTCCCACCCCATTAGCTGAGCAATTAATTTTGTTGTGCGTGAGTAGCATTTGGAAAGTGGCAGTGTTAAATGATTCATAACACTGAGTGATTGAGGAAACTGAAAGGGCTTGGTTTGTTTGTTTGTTTGTTCTTTTAACTGTTCCCTCTTTCAGCTTGAACAGATCTGCCTCCACCCTTCAACCAGACTGCAGCAAGTTGCAATGAAACAGTGAGTGACTTACTGAAGCTCATTTGTATCCTGGATAGCCTACATCTCTATTAGATGCGTTACGTACATAGATGACACGAGTACCCTGTCTTGGTTTTAGAGAGGGAGAGCAATTAACGAGTTGAAGTTGTGCTGGATGCTGCACAGCTGGAACACCCATCAGCTTTCATGACCTGTTCTATCTTTTGTTAAAAGAGGAACAGTGGAGCAAACTGGGTTGATGGTTGGACTGAATGATTTTACAGGTGCCTCCCAACCTTAATGATTCTAATCACAAGCAGTCCGTTGGGAAACACCAACACTTTGAGATGTGGAGACTGGTCTGTCAGTCTTCAGTAGGAGATCAGCCTGTGATAACAGCCTCTCCAGCCATAACATAACTTCTTTGTCTTCAATGCTGTACTGGAACGGACTTTATCTGGTATCAGCTGCTTCTGTGGTGTTCCATAAACAACAAAGCTACAGCATCTTTTCTAGTGAGTACAGATGATCTCTTCTTCCCCACTCCCTTCCCCCACCCGTGTCTCTAGGCTATAAAATAGCTAAGCATATGTGCAGGGTGTTCAGAAAATTCTGTTCCTATAAGACTTTTTCAAAGGCATTCAGGCTCAAATAAAAAGTCAGAGGGAGCTCCAGTCTGCTATGTTTGGCCTAAAAATCTATTTCCTCTTGGATAAAAATATTTTATTTGGCTTCAGATGTGGCACTGATCTGTCCCAGCAGTTCAATGGGATGGATGATAAATCTGCACAGTGTTTATATGAGAGACAAATGAACCTTAGTTTTACTACGTGTTAACTTGTCTAATCTCTTGGATGCCTACTCCTGAAGGTTATCTAAATAATTCCTACAAATGTAGCTGCTTTTCAGAGCAGCCCATGAAATCAAATTGAGATCATTCTGGCTGAGAGATTCTATAGAAACAAAGGAAGTAATAAAGATTGTATTGTGGCTGGGTAAAGCTGGATCGCCATAAATGGTTTTAATTCATATATGAATCTTTTGTCCCAAACTACTTATTTTGTACATAAACTTACACACTCTTGGCAGCTGTTAGAAGAAAATAAAGGTGCTTAAACAGCAATCAAATGAAGAAAGGGCATTTCACTGTTGCAGAGTTGGTATTATTTTATATTTCCATTTATTACACTTTTTAAATTGTATAAACCACAGATTTGAATTCTCAAAGTCTTCAGCTTGGATTCTGTGAGTAGTTTCAATCCTCTCACCTCTCTGCTCATAACTGGTTTTTAAGAAAAATAAAAGCTTTTGTTTAAAATGTAAAATTTTGACTGTATTAAATTCTGTTAGTACCCTTCCTTTTTAAGAAATAAAAAGTATATTCCACTACGCAGAGATTCAGTAGTTTTGTTCTCTAGATAGCAATCTGTGTGCTGAACACAACTGCCAGCGTTACACCTGCAGTTTGCACTGAAGATGGCAGATGCTGAAGAGCTGCTTGCCTTCTGTGACCCCATTGCTGTTCCCATGTGTTAACTACTTGGTGTGCAGGTAGCTGCTATCTGGCTCTCCTTTTCTCAATGAATCAGTTTGAAAATCTGTGAGGATTTGAGGACAGCTTTTCCATTCCTTCATTTTTAACCTAAATTTTGCTTTTTTTCTTTTTCTCCTTCCAAGTGTTGACAGGTAAAGATCAACCTAAGGGGAAAGGAGTGGTAAGAAATGCCATTTATACGCTCAGTGTCTGGCTGACTTTCCAGAGGAAGATGCTTAGTTTCCTTGGCCTCTTGCAGTCTATAACAGTTCTACCTGAGTTGTATGCTCTCAAGGAAGATGAGGTCACTGGCATTTTAGTGCATTTGGGCTATTTTAGCATACCATGAGAATGCAGTAAGGTTGATTTGATTCTTTGCTTTTGTTAAAAGTATCTCATGCAGAGAGTACCTTGTGATTTGGGGGGTGGGGGCAGGTAGGAAAGAAATGATGTCAAACAGGAAACGTTGATGTTCACTGATTGCGAAGGGAAGAGGTGTACAGACTAGGCACTATATAAAGAAGTCTATGAAGAGCGGCTTAACCTCTTGTTGAAAAGGCTAATTCTGAAATGAATGCACGAAGGTGACTGTGAAGATGACTATCTACAACCCGCTGTGGTGGATTAGCAAATGAATTGGTGTGATTTTGCAGAAGGAAGGAAGTGTAACCAAGTCGCTTTTCCCTGGCTATCTGCCTGAGACATGATTAGCGATTCAGGCAATCTGAGCAGGAAAGCTAAAAAGCTAAACGCTGTGTAGAGGAAGGGGCCTGACCCGTGCTGTGTGTTGTGAGCCAAGAACATGACATTGCCAAGACAAAGTACTGCAGTAGAAACTGAGTGGCTACAAGGGTGTGTTGGATGCATCCTCATAGTGCTTCTTGGCCTCAGTGCTAGAATCAGGGGGAGATGCTTGGTATCTGTTCCCTGTTGTAAGTGCAGCTGGCAGCAGTGCAGATGTTGATAATACAGCGCCTTCTTTCCAGGGTGATTGTACGTCCTCTTGCATGTGTGGGGAACAAGTTTCTAAACATGCCAGCTCTGAACATTGTACTGCTAGTTCCTTACAGGAAATGGAAGTGCTTTCTCCTACTTGTAGCTATTAGTGATCTGAAAGGTGGCTATGAAAAAAAAACAGCTTCTTATTTCAACCTCCTTCCCGCTGTACGCTGGGGGGATCTGCTGACTTCAGGACTTGGACTGTATTCCATTTTCCTCTTTTCTCCTCTGATCTGCAGAGAAGCAGGGAAAGAATCTGTCCTCTGCTGCTCTGAAATAGCAACTGGAATGCTTTCATTGAGAAATATGCAACAGAGAAATATACACCAAGCTCAGGGTGCTTGCTTGCTGCTGGTTGTGATAGCTGTAGTTACAGTTAGTATAGTTACATACATCTACATGTAGTTAGATGTAGCCATTGGAGAGTACGTTTCAAATATTTTATGTAGCTTTCAAATGTTACAACTCTCAACTTGGGCTTATAAGATGCTAAATCCATGGGTGAGCAGGTTGCAAAAATGTTTTCAACTTCCTCTTGCCCTTAAAACAAGAAGAATAAAAGTAACTGAAGAGCAGGCTGATACTTTCCCTGCTGATGCACAAAGCTGGAGGCAGCCTACTGTGGGCCTGGTGAAAGCAGCAGGACCTGCAGCATCCCAAATCCTGGGTGGGATGTTGCTGGAGACCCTGTGTGTATACCAGGTACTACAGCCAAAACTGCCCACAGTGGAAGGAGGCAGAAGACTGGAGATGCGGTTGAGTAAAGGATTCAGTCTTTCTCCCCGTGCCAGTGCTGGGAGGGAAAGGCATTCAGGGGGTGAGGAGGGAGATCGTTTCTGGACTAAGGAATGAAAAAGCAATGGAAAGGAACCAGGAGCTAACCAGTCGTGAGCATGTAAGATAAAAGTCGGCCATTTATGCTGGAATGAGGGGGCTGCGGGGCGTCCCCGGGAAATAACAGCAAAAGGGCAACAGGCGACGACCCTCCTTCCCTCTGAAAAGGGAGGAGGCAGATGAGGGCTCGGAGATTGCCTCCCCAGCGCCTGGCTGGGGGAGCAGGGCCAGGGCCGGGCTCGTCGGCGCTGCCAAATGGCGGCGGGGCGGTGTCATGGCGGCGACGTGCCGCCAGAAGGCGCTGCGGCAGCGCGCAGCGCTTCTCAAGGGCGCTTCCCCGCGGCTCGCGGTGGGCTGGGTGCCCGGGGAGCGTCCTGACCGCCCCCTGGAGATCCTTCCTGCCGTGTGCTCGGAGGAACAGCCGTAACCCCCTGGCTGGAGGAGGGAGTGACCTTCCTAAGGTTACCGGGGGAGATGAGGAGGACAAGGCAAGGCGGGGAGAAGGGACAGGACGACTTAGGGGTGAGGAGAGGGAAGGTGAGGCCGGGAGGCCCGGGGGAGGTGGGAAGGTGCAGGGCAGGAGGGCTGAGGAGGATGCTTCCTCTGCGTACCGCCACCCTGCCCTTATCCCTCCGTGGCCGTGGTGGCGAGGCCACCGGAATTTCCCCCCGTGTGCCCGCGCCTGAACGGCCGCACGGCCCAGCTGAGGCTGCGGGAAGAGCTGGGGAAGGAGCGAGGGGGGTTTTAAAAATAGTCCCCTTTGCATTTCTGCAGCTGTCAATTCTCAGCTCCGCGTGAGCCTGAGGCGCCCCGGCTCCTATTCGCACAGCCACGTACGTAATGGGAGACACGTGGGCACGGCCGCTGGCTGGGAACGGGCACAGCCGTGACATTTAACCGGCACGGCCCGTCCCCAGCGCTGCCGCAGCCAGGAGCCGGCTGCTCCTGGGAAGGGGCTGTGGGATGGGTTGGGGGCTTCAGAAGGCAAAGCAGCGCTCCGGGTCCTCGTGCTTGCTATGCTGGGCTGGGCACTGAGCTCTGTGCTCCATCTCTGTCTCTGGTGCAGCTCGGAGCCACAGATATTGCTGACTCGGGGCAATTCCTGAGCAAACGTGGCATGTGCAGGCAGGTCAGGAGGACGGAGCCTCCCAGCCTGTCTCATCCCCAAACACGTCCACCCTTCCCACCTTCTGGCCAGGAACTGAGCCATATGTCTGCTCGCTGTAGGATCCTCTCCTCTTCCAGAGATCACCGGCTTTCACGCTATGTAAGCCGGCAGCCAGACTGCCTGGGGTGACGCGTGAGTCATTGCGGTGCGGTTATTTAAAGTCTGTCCTCTGAGTGCCAGCCACGTGCCTGTGCTGCGCAGAAGGAGCAGAAAGCCCCGGAGGAGCCTGGGGTTGGCGTGCAGAGGGACGGCCACAACAACTGTGTCCAAACCCACAGGCTCACCGCAGGAGGTGGCCGTGTCATTGCCCACTATTGGTCACTGGCACTGAGTGGTGTTGTGCTTCTCCCGGTGCTGGAACGGGAGCCAGAACCTCAGCCCAAAGCCTCCGGCAGCTGCAGGCTTCCAACAGCAGTTAGGAAGTGGATGTTCTCGCTCGTAAATATTTATGGCATATTCTAACTACTCCCTGATGTTTTCCATTAGGGCTGACATCCCAGAGTGATGAGTAAGCCCCAGCCAATGCCCTTCTTGGCACAGCATTACTCCGCTGGGCCCGCAGAGGAGCCTGGCGTGTGGATGAGGCTCTCTCCCTGCTCTCTGCTGGCCCCACAGGGAAGTAGGGTTTATCAAATGCTGGGGATATGTTGGGCCTTGCTGCTGTCCTGCCCTGCTGAGAGGTGCTGGGACCTTCAGGCATCAGCTCTGGGACTGCTCATGGTGCCCCAGAACAGGACTGGCCCTGCACCTCCATGGGGATCTTCTCAACCCTCGAGCTCACACAGCACATCTTTTCTCATTGATATCATACAGCATTTCATCGAATCATAGAATCATTAGGGTTGGAAAGACAGCTAAGGTCATCCAGTCCAACCATCAACCAGTGTCTGTGACTGCTCTAGACCACGTCTCTCAGCGTCACATGTACCCATCAAAGCACCACAAAGGTATCAAGAAAGATATTGGTGCTAATTGCTCATTAAGCATTTCCAGAAAAATCCAGCCCTCCCACTCCTACGAACTGCATCACAGCTCCAAACACCACTTCCACCCAAGACCTTGGGCTCCAAGCCCATCTGCAGCCCAAACCTCCCTCTGCTGAGCCCTCCTACGCCGTTCCGCTGCATGAGACCTCCGCTCCTTGTTGCTACAGCTGTAGAAGCAGGGGCTGACAGAGCAGGGGAGGGATCGGCACTGCTCCAAACACGTGCTTTGTGCTCCAGCTTAATCTGCTCCAGGCCCTCAGCAGCTGCTGTTTATTGGATCTGCTGTCTGCTGCCAGAAGTCCATGTGAGCCTGGGGACCTTCACTGCAGTGATGGATGTGCTCAGGGCGGTGCGGAGCTTATGCTGAGCTTGGTCCCAGCAAACAAGCACTGAGATGTTCTCTCATCATCTTCATTCCACCACTTGGAGACACAGCAAGCAACTGCTGGAGAATGATTTAGGACATGAAGAATCCTAGAATCGCCTAATTGTTTGGAGCTGGAAGGGACCTTAAAGCCCACCCATTTCCAACCCCCTGCCGTCACCCAACGCCCCATCCATTGTAGAGTTGTTCAAGGGTTGGTGGGGCCCTGGGCGTCCTGAAGATAGGGAATGCTCTGCAACAAAGCCCAGAGGTGGGCGGCGGGCAGCCTTGCGCTGCGCTCAGGTACAGTGACAGCCTGACACCTTGGTGGCGATGTTGGGAGGATGAAGCCCTGTGGTATTTTGGTAATAGCAGAGCTGTGAATCGCAGCTTCCCGGCTCAATTGCGCTTGAGTAATGCTCTCATGACTTGACTATCTACCCAACGTTTTAATTAGTCATTTCTGTCTTCCCTCCCGCGACACCGTATTAAGTACAAAATTATTGTTATTAGCACAAAATGGCTGCCCTCACGCCCACACCCTCACAGCTCTTTTCAACATGGGGCTGTGTTTCAGAGGCAAGGGGTAATCTCCAAAGCATTTGTGAAGCCATTGGAGGAAAAATCACCAACGCGGTAGAAATAGGCTAGAAATCATCTCGCTGTTCTCAACACCGTGAGGCTGCACCTCGAGTTTTCAGTTCTGGGCCCCTCACTAAAGAAAGACATGGAGGGCCTGGAGTGTGCCCAGAGAAGGGCAGCAGAGCTGTGGGGGGTCTGGAGCACGAATCTGATGGGGAGCAGCTGAGGGAACTGGGGTTGTTCAGTCTGGGAAAGAGGAGCTCAGGGGAAACCTCATTGCTCTTTACAATGACCTGAAAGGAGGCTGTGGTGAGGTGGGGTTTGGCCTCTTCTCCCAGCTAACAGCAATAGGACAAGAGGGAATAGCCTCAAGTTGTGCCAGGGGAGGTTCATATTGGATATTAGGAAACATTTCTTCTCAGAAAGAGTGATGCTAGTTGGAACAGACTGCCCCAGGGAGGTGATGGAGTCACTGTCCATGGAGGTATATAGGGAAAGGGTAGATGTAGTACTTAGGGGCATGGCTTAGTGGGGGGAATTGGTTAGGTGGACAGTTGGACTAGATGATCTTAGTGCTCTTTTCCAACCTCACTGATTCCATGAATCTATGAAACAACTCTTTTGCCCCTTTTTTCACAGCTGACTTGGGGGCTGGCATCCACTGAAGTCAACTAAGTTTGATACTGAGTGCAAGAGAGACACAGGCACTGGAGAAGGACATCTGTGGCAGAGGTACAGGGCAGGAATTTGCCAAGGCAAAGGCCTCTTCCACCACTGAGTGCCCTCGATGCCCCTCTGTCATTACATTGCATCAGCACCCATGATGTGTCAATGCCCCACTGCCAATTGGCTTCTGATTAAACCCCTCTGGACTTTAATGAGATTTCCTCCTTCTCTAAACCAGTGGTCATGGGTATGGCCACCCTGGTAATCCCAGGGTAATTTTGGACATCCTGGGAGGGGTGGCAGAGCCGAATGCAGCACCCTTCAAGGGCAGAAAGGTGTTTTGGAGACTTCCAACAAAGCAAGAATCCACCTTGCAAAACCCATTGTCCCGGCTGTGAGTGGAGGCCGGTTTGAAGAAGCCGTCCGTCCAGCTCCCCTCATCCCCAGCTGTGCAATCCTTGCATCTGCTGCCTGCTCTGTCATTAGCTCCTGGGCCACTGCCAGTGGCTGTGGCAACACCTGAGCTACTAATTGGGCTACTGCAGCAACACCAGGAAACTTGTGCCAGCCGAGCCACGTGCTGCAGCACAGCCTGAGCTCCCACAGCTGTATGCCATGCTGACATTGATAGAAACAGCACATTGCTGCATGCAGGTGGCTGTGGCCAACTTCCCAAGTTTCCTGGTGGGCGCATTCCCATCTGGTGAGTGCTGGTACCTGTGGTTGCTTTACCTGCTCTCATATCCAGATTGCTGGGAAACCCTGCTGCACTCCTGGGGTCTTCTCATGGGCTCCGGCAGCAGGTACATGCAGTGGCAAACAGGTGGAGATGCAGAAGCATCCCTTCACTTCCCTTTTTATGGCCCGCCTGGTGAAGAGCATTGGCACCAGGAGGTGCTCCAGGCAGGAGCTGAGCAGGCTGTGCCCAAGGGCAGGAAGCCCTGGAGAGGCCCTGCAGCCTGCCTTGCTGAGTTAGATTCACCAAGTGACAATTACCTCCTGCAGCAGTAGTTACCAATTCCCCTGCCAGCATCATCCCCAAAAAACAGGAAGCCTGGCACTCCAGCTGGCCCAAGCTCCTTACATCCCGACCTGGGTACAAGGAGGGATGTTGGAGCTGTTGGGCAGGTGCAGAGGAGGCCACAAAGATCCTCAGAGGGCTGAAGCACCTCTCTCACAAAGAGAGGCTGAGGGAGCTGGGCTTGTTCAGCCTGGAGAATAGAAGGCTATGGGAAGACTTCATTGTGGCCCTTCATTACTTGAGGGGAGCTTATAAGCAGGAGAGGGAGTGACTTTTTACGTGGGCAAATAGTAATAGGACAAAGGGGAATGGCTTTAAACTAAAAGAGGGGAGATTTAGGTCAGGCGTTAGGAAGAAATTCTCTGCTCAGAGGGTGGTGAAGCACTGGCACAGCTGCCCAGAGAGCTGTGGGTGCCTCAGCCATGGAGGTTCAAGGCCAGGTTGGATGGGGCTCTGGGTAGCTGAGCTGGGGGGTGGCAGCCCTGCCCACAGCACGGAGTGGGACTGGGTGGGCTGTGAGGACCCTTCCAACCCAACCATCCTGTGAGTCTATGATTCCCCGTACTTGAGGAGACAAAAACAGTGATGTATCTTCATCCAAGACAATATCTAGGGGGAGGTAAAGACTGGATCGATCAAGCCAGCATTCAGGAACTTCTCCATCAAGACACTTTGTTCCTGCTTTTGTGGCTCCACGATGATGACAGGCAGCTGCCATCAGCTGTACGTGTGAGACGCTAGCCTGGGGGAAGGCAGTTGTGCAACTTCAGGGGCCACTGCTGGTGTTCTAGATGATGATGTCCAGCCCTGACTGGTTCTTGGCTATGCAGCTGTACTGGACAGGCAAGGGAAGGGTCCAGTCCACATTGGCCCAGGAGGCTTCACAGGTGACTCTGTGGTCCCTAAGTGAACCAGCACAACAAGTTCCTCCTGCTTTCCAGGAAAGTTGAGTGATGTGCAGCCGCTGGGGACACCTGGCACTTGTGCGGTGTCCCCAGGGCAGCCAGCACTTTGTCCCCAAGCAATGCAGGGCACTGAACACCCAAGCCAAGGTCAGCATGGGGCCACTGGGGTTTTCCCATCTTCTGCCCGGCCATGGGAGGGGACAGGACAGGCTCTATGAATGGGAGAACAATGAGATGTGGTGAATGGGTTTCTCCTGGAGCAAATGCCAGTGTGGTGCAGCTGTTGTGGAGCAGATGTTGGTTAGATGTGCAGTTCTCTGCTTCTCTGCTTACTACAAAGCTGTTGAAGTCTACTGTAGTCATTGGCTTCCACAAGGTTTCCACCTACAGGAAGCACCAGTTGATAAAAAAGTTCACAAAGCACCCGAGGAAAAGAATACTTGTCAAAGAGTACTTCAGAGAATGAAAATGATTCACTCTAAGGTTAAAAATTGACCAGATAGTTTTAGTGGGCAAGTTTCTAGTCTAAAGGAATATTGATCCTTAGTAGATGCTTAGCAATGGCATGACTGGGGTGGACTGACCACCTGTCCCCAGCATGTCTCTATTTAGGATCAGAAGTAATGGCCTTAAGTTATGCTGAAGGAGATTCAGATGGTTACGAGGGAAAATTTCTTCTCAGGATGAGTGGTGCAGCAGTGGCACAGGCTGCCCAGGGAGGTGGTGCAGTCACCATCCCTGGAGGTGTTCCAGAACCGTGTGGATGTGGCACTGAGGGACATGGTCAGTAGGCACAGTGAGGATGGGCCGATGGTTGGACTAGGTGATCTCAGTGGTCTTTTCCAACCTTAATGACTGCATCCCTCAGCATCCTCTCCTTTCCACTCGGGACCATGAGAGGCACCAGGAGAGATGGGCAGGTCCCGGAGTTCCCTGTGTGACCATGATGGAGTCACGTCCTCCCCTTGGACCTGAACACCTCTGTGCCAGCGCTGGTGATGACAGCACTGCGACTTGGTGCTCATGTCCAGGTGGGAACTGCCATGCTGGGAGGGCTGCAGCAGCACTGCCCGTCACCCATTACCTACTGCCTCCTGTGGGTGTTGGCTTTTTCTGCTGAGAGCCACAGCTGCAACTTGCCTGCAAGCGCTCGCTAGCTGATTCACTCCAAGGAAAACTTTGCCCTCGGTGGAAACACCCTGTGGAGCAAGAGGGACACACTCCCTCATGGGGATCTGCACCAGCAGCATGGCTCCTGTGCCAGCTCAACAAAATCAAGTGGGAAAAAAAAACCTGACAGTGTCCACAGGGGCTTTTTCAATGTTTTATGAGGAAGGTGAGGGTCCCCCAGGCCCTCCTACAGGCAAAATACAGACATGAATCTCTTTGTGGAGGTCTCACTGCCTTCACTCTCCACGGCGATGGGAAAATCTCACGCATCCTCCCAGCACGCGCTTGCCAGGCTGGAGTCGCTCTTACTGTTTGCTGCAGCCACATGGATTGGCTGTCGCACAAACTGGCTGTCTCCAAGTGGTACAGATAGGAAGCAGCATTCACATTGGCAGGGGCTTTGCAGTGTTTTTCCATGTCCTGGTTCTGGCCTAGTGCAAGAGCCAGGGCACAGCAAGGCACCTGCGCAAAGTGGTGTTTGCCCCCAGCTATGCCATGGCACCGAAGGCTCTGGGGCAGCAGCAAGTGCTCACCAGCCAGAGCAAACTTGGGTTGCTCTCCATGGGCCTGTATTTACAACACAGGCCAGTGCACAGCTGTCTTACTGGCTTTCCACGCTTGCATAAGGCAGTTGTGCCATGATTGCTGCTGTCACAGGCTGAAAAGTGCAGGGGTAAGCATGGCATTCCCTACCCAAGCTGCCTTCTCCTTAGAGTTGACTGCCTGGTGACTCAAGTTGCAAGTTTTCCTCCTTAGCAGCAGAGCTTCCTGCAACAAACATCTGAATGACATCCCCACACCCCTGCCTTGCTGAAACCACCCCCTGGCTCCAGCAGATGAGCCCCACCTCGCTGCCACATATTGCACCCCATTTGGGAACTGATCTGCTCAGCACCCTGGCTTGGTATGACGCTCACAGCCAACAATCACACACCCTGCTCATTGAGACAGGGCAAGGGCAAACACCAGGAACAAGGTGATACCAAGCCCATCATCTTAATCCCTGCTCAGCTATCAGCTCTGAACTAACTGCAAGCACTGCCCTTCTGCACACCTGTGCCCAAAAAGGGCCTGTGTCAGAGCCAGGCAAAAAAAAAGAAAAAAGGAGCAGGCAGGTACAGCTGCCCTTTTCCATTTCCAGCAACATGGTGAAGGGCAAGAGTTGGTGCACACTTCAGATAAATGATTACAAGGGGTTCAAGACACAAAGAGGAAAAAAACCAGCGTTGTTGCTTAGCACAGCGTGACAGTCACATGGAGTGCAGGGTGCCTGGCTCCCGGGGCTTGCAAACCCAAGGGCAAAGCAGCACTAGCTTCTCCAGGAAGAAATTCAGACCCAAGGGCTGCAGGCTGCCAGGAGCTGCTCCTGCTGGCAGCCTGCTACAGGAAGCCAGCTATTTTGGCAACTGGTTTGCCTGAAGGGCCTGAGGGCAGTGCAGCCAAAGGCGCTGCTCCCTGCTTTCCCCCTCCCCAGGGCACTGAACCTCACTGTGGGGCAGCCACTGCCGTTCCTGGGGAGCTGCCCTTGGCACAAACCCAGGCAGCACCAGGTGTGCCCAGCACAGCAGCACCTCCATTAGCACATCCCACCGGACAGCAACACATGACGAGCAGTTATTATATCATGCTTTTAATACAAACTTAAAAAAATCTGGAACAATAGAAACTGTACAGATTTGATCAACCTTTTTTTTTTTTTGTTGTTTGTTTGTTTTTTAACTAAATCTCTAGACACGCCAATGTCCCGTTCCAAAATATTGCACAACATTCTGAATACAAAACTCTGATTGTATTCCTCCTTCGCTACAGAAAAAGAAAAGAAAAAAAAGAAAAAGAAAAAAAATGGAAAAAGAAAAAAAAAAAAAAAGCCATCAGTCCCCCAAATCCCCCCCCTTCAGAGCCCCCCCTGTCTCAGAAAGGAACCGCCAAAGCACACACAGATCCTCCACCCAGAGCAGCATGGACCTCTTCCATTCATTCATTCTCCACAGGGCAACTTCCCATTCACTGCTGGCAGTGGGGTGGGAGGGACAGGAGGAGGCTGAGCAGGGGAGAAAGGAATCTTCACTGCCTTTTTTTTTTGTTTTGTTTTGTTTGTTTTTTAAGGTTTTTTTTTTCCTGAAAAAATATTTTTCTCTCTCCTCTTTTTAAGAAAAAATCTTGAAAAGAAAAAAATTACAATTTTTCTTTTTTTTTTTTTTTACGTTAGAAATATACATATATTATATATACCTCTTGCATTTTACAAATGTAGCAAATTATTCAATACAAACGGACATCAACAAAAAGAACACAAACCCATAAAAAATAAAAGTTAAAAAAAAAAAAAAAAGAAAGTCTCTCTTCTCTCCCTAAGAAACCAGGTAAATTAGTGCAGGTTTTAAAAAATAAAATTGAAGCTGAACGCCTACATCCAAGACTAGAAAAGCCCTGAAAAGGCTGCTAGTTTCCATCGCTGCCTGACACCGGGGGAACGCTTCTGAAGCACACTTGTTTAAAACAGAGCTTGGTCCCTCCCTCCCCTCGCACCACGGTTCCCAACGTGGCTGTGGGGGCAAAGCGGCATCGAAGCTTCACACGCACAGGGCCGGGGCTCCCTGCCTCTCCCCAGAGGTGCCAAAGGGGTCCGCTGTCCCGCGGCAGCGACTGGCAGGTGGCGCTGCCAGCACTGGGGACAGCCGGGTCCCAGAGCGGGGGCCTGGCAGTCAGTAGTGCGCTCCCAGGGAGAGGGTGGCAGTGGTAACATCCGTAAGTAGGTTAAAAACCAAAGAGAATAGGCAAAGAAAGATGCAGATGGCTCAGCTGTTCCTGAGCAGCTTGCTCTAGCCTGGAAACCCGCAGGGCTGAGCTACGGACGCCATTTTAGGAGAAGCCAAGTGAGCCCGGCCCGCCGTGCCGCTCATAGCCCGATGGCAGCAAGCAGCCTGCTGGGGGCCTGCCCCGCCAGGATGGAAATGCTCCTCAGGGCTGTGGCAGCAATGGCACCCCACACCTATCCCGTTGCCTCTGCAAAGGCTCACTGGCAACAACAGGAGGGCTGGCACGCCTTCATCTTGGGTCAAGGAGAGGGAAAAAGCACAAGCTGCAGACCACCTGCCTGAACGGGGATGTCCTGAAGGAGCACAATGGTACAGCAGCCACAGAAGTGGGTTTCAGAGTGTGCTCCAGAGACACCGTTTCAAGAGAACTAAACCCCCAGCCTGGCAGGCAGCAAAAAGCTCACTTTTCTTTTCAACGTCAAAAACTGGAGTCTCATGACTGCTTCTCTCCTCTCCGCACTCTTCCGCGCTCCCACCACAGCCTCCAAGGAGGCTCCTTCACACCCAAGGGTCCTCCAGCCCCACCTGGGGGCCCAGACCCTGGCACAGAAGTGACCTGTAGACCACTTACCACTGCTCAAGACAGCAGCTTCAACAACACAGCCCTTTTTCTTCTCCAAAATAGCGCTGCCTCTAACTACTGAAAAAAATCCCCTCTCCAAGATGAAGACAAATCCACAGCCGGCAACAAGAGCTCAAAACTTAGGACCAAAGGATCATGAGTGAATGCTCAGCCCTGCAGGTAGGGTGTCCACCAGGAAGGGACAGGATCCAACAGCTCAGCACCACCTCCTCACACAGGGACAGACCTGCAGTGCTTCTCTGCTGCAGGGCTATCCTCCAAACCAACCCCAGAAGGGCACAGAAAAGCCTCTTGATCGGTGCACAAAGGGGACTGCTGTCCTCCCATAGCTGGAGATGAGAGGGGACAGCAGATGCTTCTCAGCACAGACAGAACTGGATGCTAGCCTGGAGCAACAGCAGTGCAGCAGTATGAACCTCCAGGCACATGAGATGCTCTCCTCCCACACACACAGCAGTAACAGCAAAGCAAGCCCACCTCATCCTGCCTGCCCCTCCTACAGCCAGGTGGGAGTGAAAAGGGAGCACTGTGACCTACACCTGTGCCGATCTGGGGCTGGGGAAGGGGGAACACAACCCAAGAGACCAGAGACTCATTTAAAGAGTAAAAAAGTGAGTAGGAGAAAAAGCACAGGGACTGAATTTAAAAAAAACAAGTCAGTGCTTCAGGAGCGTTGCCAGCACAGCGCAACAACACTGGGTTCTCTCTTTTTCCAAGAAGCTATATTTATAAGATTTGAATATTTTCTGTATATTTCTGTTTTCTCTCCCCATGTGTTTTGTTGTTGTTGTTGTTGTTGTTCCCCCCCTCCCTCCCCTGCCCCCAATACTCTCCTTCCCTGCGTTCAGTTGGCCAGGACAACGGGCTGGAAGGACTGGCTGGGATACTGCATGGCGTTCAGGTTGTAGCTGAGTCCTTCCACAAAGGGAGACTTCTCCAAGAAGAGGTTGTTGGTGCTGCCGCCGAAGACCTGAGCCATATCAAAGGTGCTGCCTGTGCCAGCATTGAACTGCGACGCTGGAGGGATGCTGGCCTGGCTCTCACTGGCAACACCGTCGAAGAATAGGCTGCTGGCCCCTGGCGAGCCGCCGCTGTAAACGAACTCCTTGGCATTGGGGGAGAGCTGCGACTGCGGGGCTTGGCTCCCAGCGCTCCCGACGAAGTTCAGAGAGTGCATGGACAGGGAGAGGCCCTTGTGCTTCAGCAGGTTGGTAGTGGGCGACCTGACCATCCGCGGTTGCTGCGTGGCCCCTGCGCCGCCACCCCCTCCTCCGGCCCCTCCGCCCTTCTTCATCTTGGTGGAGCCAAACTTAGTGGCAGCAAATGTGGCAGTGGTGAAGGTGATGGGCTGGGCAGAGCGAGGGATGAAGGTGGGGCTCGGTGACTGGCCAAAAGAGGGGGATGGAGAGTTGGACAGCGAGTTGTCCTGGCTGCCAATGGGGACAAATACCTGGGCGTCAGGGTTGAAGCTGCTTTTGATTTCTTTGTCCAGCTCAGCAGCGCTGCAGCCCTCGCTGTCATCCAGGTAGAGGACCTTTACGGAGCCCTTCTCACCGATCTGGTAGGAGACCTCGAAAGGATCGATCCAGACGCTCAGTTCTTCCGGCACGTTGGCACGCACATCCTCCACGGCCAGCCCACTCCGCCTGGCCGCCAGCTCCACTACCGGGTCCACCGTCTCCCCAATATGAACGCAGCGGTAGCCTGAGCCCTTCAGAGGCTTCTCTGGGTACCAGTGACCCTCATATTTCTTCTTCAGCAGGCGCTCTAGCTCCTCACCAAACAGGTCTGCCCGCCTCCGAGGAAGCTTGTTGTACAGGTATGAGATGATGAAGTTAAGGGCAACTTTAATCTCCAGATGCATACTCCCTTCACAGCAAGCAAGTCAGGGCAGTGTATTAAAAGAGACAAAATGACACACACATAGACAAGATTTGGCTCCAAGCAGACCTAGAAAAAAAAGAAAGAAAAATATAGATGAAGACAAGAAAAATACAGCAACTCTCCACTTACTGAGACAAACAGCCACACTGTTTCATTAGCAGAAGCAGAACAAGCAGCGATGCTCACTAGGCGTCAGCCCAGATTTCCTGGTGCTGCTGAGGAGCAGCGCCCCCGGTCCTGTGCAGAAGAAACAGGAGTGTGGCTGCTCCCTGCACAAGCTACGTGTTGTGTACCCACCTTGCTGCCAAAAGCAGGCAGGCCGACTGCCTGCTGTGGCAGAGCTATTTCAGCCAACATGCCTCGCTACGCCCTGGCACTCGGTTGCTTCCAGAACAGCTCCCTGCAGCTGCTTCTCCAAGCACACGAGCACCACCTGGAAGCCTCGTGACTCCCTCAGCAGCTCTGCAAGGACCTGAATGGAGACAGCTCTCCTTTGGAGGCCAGGAGCACCATGTCCTATTGGAACAGGCAGGAGGATAAGGAACAAGAGAGGGTGCAGAGGCACCAGCTGCCAGACCATGTTTACTCTCCCTTGACTGGCAAGCACGTAGACATCTTACTAAGCATACCCAGTTGAGGCTCAGTCTAGCCACAAGCCTGAAATCTCAACTTAATTCAGATGGGGGCAGAAAATGTGCCACCAGCTTGTCCAGCACTGCTCACATCCTTCTCCCTGCGCAGAGAGCAGTTCAGCACTGCCAGGGCCAGGTACCGAATAAAAACTGGAACTGCTTGCCAGAGACTGAAGTAATCCTTTCTCTCCTCTCACCCACCCAAAGAAGTCTTTGAAATTGAGAGAATCCACAAAAGCACAGTGTGAAATCACAACACACAGCTCTCCCATTACACTCAGATTTAGGAATAGCTTTTACCTGTGTACAGTCCCTCGGTTGGACTGCACCATGCGTTGTCACCCACCCAGAGCAAGCGCATCCCACAGATACCTGACGAGGAAGCGCGCTTCCAGCAGCCTACACACCTCTCTGCAGGCGAGCAGAATATCCAGTTTTTAATTGGCAGCTTCGTCAGAGGCTGCTCAGCCTTCAGCTACCCTCACCTTGCTCAAGCAGCCACACCACGCTCAGCTGCCTTCCTAACATGGGCTGCAGGGATGCTCTCATGCAGTGCCCGGCAGTGCAACCTGTGCCAATTATCTGGGGGTGGGGATGGAGCATAAACCTCAGCTGTCAGCATTCCCCCAAAAAAGCAGGAGCCCAGCAGCACAGCCCCGCACCCAGGCTAGGAGGAACCGCCCAGACTTGTTGGCTTGGGCTGACTGAGTGGACAAGTAGGATTAAATAAAGCACATTTTAAGAAAACCCTCAACTATTTTTAGGCTTTATTACTAAGTAAAACAAACAGGTAGATTCTACATTTTCTTTCTGTACGAATCGCAGTCAAAGAAGGCTCAGTTTAAGGAACAAATAGCAAATCCCACAGCCCAAGCTTGCTAATAGCAAGGCCAGTGCTGGAGGAATCCCCTCTAGGTTTAACTCAGCAACATGAGAAACCACAGGAACGAAACCAGGGCCTGACCAAGAATGGATGAACACCGAAGAGAATATAAGAAAGCAGAGCTTCCAGCAGGCAGAAAGGAGGAATCATTTCCAGAAGGCAGAAGCCTCAGGGCTGAAACAGAGCCCTGTGCAGAGAAAGGGGCACTGAGCAGAGCCCTGGAGGATCACAGTAACCTCTCAAAGAGGGCTCACAAAGCCCTGTGCTACCCCAAAGGGAGGTTCCAAAAAACCCTGCATGCTATGAGGTCCCCTAGGAGCGGGCAGCTTGAGACCCCAGCAAATTCAGCAGGAAAATAAACGGCCTCTTGATAGATCTTTACATCCCGTGTGCTAAATGCTAACCCAGACCCAGTATTAGTGAGAGAGTCGGGCTCACAGATGGGGAATGAAGGGTTCCCCACCCTCACAAGCCGTCTGCAGGTCCTTTTTCTCTTTCACTGAGTCCGCTCTCTTCATAGAGGGGCACACTCTGAACCTTCCCTTGAGACGGGTTAACCAACCCCAAGGCTCCTAGGGACATTCCAAAAGGCCCAGAGCCACCACTCCCGCCTAACAAGGAGAGAACCCGCTCCCGGGACCCCTCGAGCTCCTTCCAACACGTATTCACACAGCGACAGGCAAAGAAAAGCCGGGGATCCATATGCTCCGGGGCCGCGCCGCCCCACCCCCCGGGCCGCTCCCCCAGGGCCGGCTGCCCCCGTGCCACCGCCGCCATTACCGCCCAGCCCTGGGGCCGCCTCCTGCCGCGCGGCACTCTGGGAGCTGCAGTCCGCGCTTCCCCCCCGCGCCGCCCCTCTTCCCCGTGACCCACTTCCCCCCGAACCACGACTCCCGGCACGCCCCGCGCGCGGCCCCGCCCGCCGCCCCAGCGCTGCCACGGTGGGGCAGGGCGAAAAATTTTCCACGGCACATGCGCAGTGTGTCACCGCCCGCCCCGGAGCAACGCCCCGAAGCCGGGGACCGCCGGGCAGCCGCCCCCCTCCCTTCTCCTCCTCCTCCTCCCTCTCCCTGTCAGCGAAGCGGTAGGGGGGAGGGGAGGAGAAGGCGATGCGGCCCCCCCTCAGGCCGAGACCCCCAAGGCGGCCCCAGGAGAACAGAATCGGGCCTGACCTCCACTCCCGGCAGCAAAGGACACCCCCGGGCCGCCGGCGGAGCCCTCCCGGCCCCCTCCCCGGCGCAAGAACCAGCGGCGGCTTTGTTGCGCGCGGCCGGGCAGAGCCTGTCGACCCCGTTAAGACGCACGGAAAGCCCCAGGACGCCGCCCGCGGCCCACCCAGTCGGTCCGAGCCCTCCGCCCCACTCACTGTTTCCTCAGCTCCAGGCTCTGAGGGGGCCGGGGGAGCCTGGGCTCTGCGTACCGCTCTCCGCTCCGTCCCTGGCTTCTCTCTGTCTCCGCCGAGCGCTGCGCTCCCTCCGCGGGGCGGGCCCGGGGGTGGCGTCGCGGCTGTAGGGCCGAAGGTGCCGAGGGACGCCCGGAGGTGTGGGTTGGAGTACGGCCGCCGCCTCACCCCCGCCGGCCTGGAGCCGCCCGCGCCCTGGCCCCGAGTGAGCCAACTCACGGCAAACTTTCACCCTTAGCAACCCCGCGCACGGATCCGCGCTCCCGCCCCGCGTGATGCGGCCGCGGAGGGGCGGGCCGGAACTACATCCCCTCCCCTCAGCGCCGCGCGGCGCGCTGAGCCCGCGGGGGAGGGGAAGGAGTTCTTTCTTTTTTTTCTTTCGCTTTTTTCACGCTGTGCAGAGGGGCAAGCAGCAGCACTAGGGAAGGCAGGGGGCGGGGGCCTTAGCGAGGATCAGGTGGCTGACCCGAGGAGGGAAGCTCCACGGCTTCACTGAGGGGCACACGCGGCTCGGCGCTGCCTCCCACGCACCGACCCTTGTGAATGAGTCCCGCGACCCCGGGGATCCCGCCCCCCCCCCCCCCCCGCCTGTGGTCGCTAATCTCCTGAAAGGACTCCGTGTGGGGAGCAGCCCCCGCCCCGCCGCTCGCGGACTACTTGTTCACAGTGCGCCTGTGCGATTCCGCCGCCGTGAATAGGCCCGGCCCGGCCACGGCGGAGGCGAGCCGCAAGGTGCGCCGACGGCGGTGTGCTAAAAATAACTGAGGCTTGTTAGCAACAGCTTCCCCATTGGCCGGCCGGGCCCGGCGGCGCGTCCGGATTGGTGCGCTGCCTCAGCCAATGAGCCGAAGGGGGTGTGCGCGCGGGGCGGGGGCGGGTTCGGCGCGGGGTCTGCTGGGAGGTGTAGTTCCCAGCACAGCAAGGCCGTGCCGTCAGTGGTGCGGGGTCCCTAGCCTTGAGTTCTAAAGAATTCCCACGGAACGTTCCATCGCATAGCGGCATTTCTCTTGTAATAGGATCTCCTCAGTACACAGCCGTACGTGCAAACGTTTCTTTCACTGCCTGTTTTCAGAATGGCCAAAGACCACCTCAAAGAGCAGTTCCCCATCCCCTGGTCAGATAGCTTTCCATGGCCACTGTCCCCTGACACCAAATACTGAGCTCCTCTCCCACCCTGCTCCCTCAGAGATCCTCAGCATCTTTCTGGGCTTTGCTTGTCTTGCCTCAATCGGGAGCCCTTCACCTTAGAATTTCTAAGTTGGAAAAGGCTATTAAGAAAATTGAGTCCAATGGTCAGCCCACCCCCACCATGCCCACTGACCACATCCCTCAGTGCCACATCCACACGGTTCTGGAACACCTCCAGGGATGGTGACTCCACCATCTCCCCCAGGCAGCCTGTGCCACTGCTGCACCACTCTTTCTGACAAGAAATTCTTCCTCATATCCAACCTGAACCTCTCCTGAAGTCTCAAGGACCTGAATCTTTCCTGTAATCTGAGGAACCTGAGGTTTGCCACAGAACAGGGCTACTTTTGGAGCTAGGTTAATCACTTGCAGTTTAACAGGAACTCAGCTACAAAAGAGCTGGAACACCAAGCATTTGCTTGGCTGGAAACAAAGTCACGCTGTCAGCCAGCAATCAGGAAATTAAAACGATGGCACTATTTTTGGCATCGTTAAGAAAAAATGGCAATTACATTGCTAAAATTCTATTGTTGTTTTAATAAGGTGTTACTAAGAGGGTGTTTACACATTAGGACTCTTGAAGATATTTGCATCTTGACCACGCTCCTGTAATTACCTAGCTGCGCTGGCCCACGTGCGTGAAGAGGAATCCTGTCCCTGTATCCGCTCCTGCATTCCCGGTTGTGTGGTGTTACATCAAAGCACAGCCAACAGGTCCACACAAAGAGGACAGGAATGGCCCAGCCGCAGGGGCAAGGTAAGTCCTGCTGGGCTCATCAATGCTGAGGAAGGGCAGTCAGGTTGTAATCAGCATAATTAACACCGCCGTACCCTGAATCCTCTTTACATCCAAGTCACACGACAACCTCAAGGAAATGGATTTCTTTTTCCTGCTATGGAAATAGGCAAAACATCTCCAGCTGATCTCCATAATGAGGAAGCAACGTCTCCTCTGCAGGTGAGGTTTCTGAAAGCAGGATTTCACCTATGTGCAGGGAAAGCTCAGAGGTTGGCTCAAGGCATCTGCCAGCCCTCAGCACTTTTTAAAGGTCATGTTTCAGGCTCAAGGGCTTTGTCGATGCCCTTGATGAGACGATTCAATGACGGGAGGTGCGTTGGAGAGCTGCTGCTGAGCTCAGAACTGAGCTGTGACACGGTGGCTGGCCTTTGGTTGGAAGGGGTGTGTAGGGAACATCCCTGTTTCACAAGGCAGCGATGCCTTGTTAGTACTGGCAACAGAGGCCAATTACCTAATAGGCCAAGAGTCCCCATGTTTCTCCTCCCCCTCTGTGTAAACATTTAAAATAAAAGGATTTTTTACTTATTACATAACATCCTTTTGATTTAAGAAAAAAAAAAGCACTAACTTTACCTAGAAAAGTAATAGCAGGAAGACGTTCAGCCTTATGCACTCAGGATTTGCAGTCAGCACTATGGGAGTTCAGCCCTATGGGAAAGGCAGTATCTCTTCCACCTCTCCTTGTCCCCTACCTGCAGCCAGGGAGCCCCTGAATTGCCTGCACCAGGAGCACCAAGGCTGGTGTGCTGTTTGCCTCTGGAGAAGCATCACAGCAGAACACTCCTCGTCCCATTCCCTCCCTCATCACTCCTTTACTATGTGCTCTGGGATGCAGTACTGACAGGAAATCTACTGGGCAAGAGTGATTTCAATGAGTTTTGTTTTGTTGATCTCTTTAGGTAACAAATACTGGTAGCCCTGCGTGGGTATCATTCACTGGTGAACAGAAATCATTGCCATGCAAGCAAAGCTGAGTTCTTCTGGGCTACCCAGCTGTATCCGTTACCCTTGTCTGAATAAGCAGCTCCAGGGCAATGTCCCATCCGTGCTCTGAAAGTACCAGAAAGGCAGTGGCACTGAACCGATCTGAGCAGCAGCGGCATTTGGCATTCTCCCCGGAGCTGTCTGAGCAAACAAGGCAAAGGGAAAAGCGCCTGTCCCTCCCTCTCTCCACCTGCCCAGTGACTCAGAACAACTAGAAATGGCAGCTTTGCTCTTGCTGCTGCCAAATGCAGACCGATACACCCGATACACCCGGCAGAGCGAAGGCAGCAGGAGTGCCAAGGAAGTAAGTGTGCTCAGCCCTTTTTGGGGTGGGGGAAGGGATAAGGGCTCTCAGATCTCTATAGCAACCCCTGGTTAAATGGTCAGGAACAAGGGCTGCTCCAAAATTAGATCTTCTAGTGTGCCCTGCATTAGAGGCAGCAGCTCTGAGGAAAAAGAAATTCAAACTTCATTTCCCACTGGCTTCATTGAATGACATTTCTCATCTAAAAAACTTCAGGGAAAGAAAAGAAAGCAGAAAAGATACGTACTAACCTGCTGCATTCCTTGTGTGATAACCCAGGCAGCCTGACTGAGAGTAACTGATAAATGCTGGCTGAAGTGATAAAGTTCAATGTACAAAAAAAAAAAAAAAAAAAAAAAAATCTGCATGTCATAGTTTTAAAGAAATACAGAATTTAAAGCAGCTGACAACGACTTTGACATGAGCTTCCCAGCCAGGAACAAGAGACAGCCACTTACTGAGGCAGAAATACTCAAAGAGTGGGTTTGCTGGAACCAGAGAACTGGTTTGCTCTGAGTATATTGACAAATAGCATCCACATTAGTAAAAATTAACCAGAAGGTGTGCAAGGGAACTAAGGTGCAGGGAAGAAGACACACAGGTGTTCTCAAGACTGCAAAAAGCTTGGAAGAGAAAAATAGAGTTAATTGTCGATGGGGAGGAAGGAACAGCTGAGATAGCTGTAGGACCACTCACAGCTAGAGCCAGCTATAGCAGAAAGAAATGACTTGTATGGGAAAGAAGATCACAGTTTGTCTCCTTGTTTTCTCTTAGCTGAAATACCTAAGTGGCTACCACAGGCAGAAGAAACGTTTAAATCAGAGAGGAGCTAGAGGAATCAATACTAGCTTCAGGGGAACAACTGAAATCCCAGAAGGTGCCTCACACAGACAGTGACTGCCCTAAATGCAGCACACACAGTGCTTTACAAAGACCTCAAGGACCACGGGGCATGGTACAGCTCTAATTTAACCACCTGGGGCACACACGCAGTTATCCCTCTGTGTAAAGGCACCCGTTTCCAGATCTCTGCTGAGCAAACAGACCACTTTTAGCCTGCGCTGGTATTTGACAAACAAGCAGCCCCTGGTTTTCAGCATGCATACAGCTAATAGCCTATCGCACAATAGTTGGTTTCCAGTTACGGCAGGGAAGGCTTTAACTTATTCACAAGAACAGGACAGCGAGTCAGATAGCTTAGTAGGTTTTAGAAAGGGATTGGATGTTTGCATGGTGAAACAACATCCACAGCCGTTTCAGCTAGGAGAAGGGTTACAAGCTCAGCGATCCTCACGCTACGGGACAAAATGGTCAGTGGCTGGGATCACACAAGCACAAAAGCAACAGCCGTTCCCTGAAGCTCCTTGTAGCAAGGTCACATGGCCATAAGCAGACACCGTCGGAAACCTGATAACCCATTGTACAGTTCTAGCTGGGCTAATCCTCTGTGTCCCCAGAAAGCTCCAGAGAGGCTAAGCACAGAATGAACCAGAGAGAAATCCTTCTGTTACACAAAAAATAAAAAACAAGAGAAGTAGCTTTATTGGTATGCATCCTACAGGACGGGTTACAGAAAGGGCCTTGGATTAATCTGTCAAAGAAAACATGGAACAGCTGCGCTCTCCCTAGGAAAGCACCAGCCACAAATGGTGCTAGCTTTTTCACAAAACAGGGCATCATGGAAATATACTGGAGGAAGAGATGGGGAGCAGACACACAGGACTGGCCCTCTTGCTTCAATGCCAACGTGTGGGGCGATTTCTAACAGCTGAGGGGAGACCTGGTAAGTAGGGAAGCAGAGCATTTCTCCACACCAGCAAGGGCACTTGGTTTTTACTGAGCCAGTCTTCTCCATATGCAAATGATTGCCCACCAGGATATTTTTAATTAAGTTGAGACAGCTTCTAGCAAAGCTACTGAAAAAACAACTTTACTCTTTCTGATAGTCAGTTCCAATCAGGCTTCAGTCCCTTCTCAGCCCCCAAAGATACTACTGAATTTGTACTGCTTTAGAAAACATAGTCAGCTGGTTTTCAATAATAGTAAAGTCCAGAGATGTTCCAAGACCCTCTTGCAAACCTGACAGGAAGTATAGCCTGGAACAGATAGGATCACCTCTTCTTGAATCCATATTTTTTCCTTTCATAGAAGAGATCTGTCTTGGAACTGCCCAGGTTGACAATCTTAGGGCAACCATCTCTCTGCAAAAAGAAAGGAGAAAGTGAAGTGGGAGTTGAGCAAACAGAACACCAGCATCACATACACAGTTCTGAGAGACTCATCCCAGGTCCCTCTCTCCCCACCCTGTCCTCAACATACATTTCAAACACCTGTGTAGACAGACTGCCCTCAAACTCTGGTTACTATTGGCAAGAAGAAAAAGGGTGGATGCCTTTTTAACACTACTCTAGAACAGTCTCTCCTCCTCAGGGTGAAGACGGAAAACAGCTCATACAACAGTTTAATGAAAAGGATGCTCGGTGCCTCAAGACTGGATTCTTTCTAAATTAGGATACAGAGGATTTATGAGGCTCAGAGAAATAACCTTTCCCCTCCTTAGCCACAAAGAATCTTGTTGCTTTAGATGTCACTAAGCCACTCTAGTGTTGAGACCACTCTCAGCTGTGACAGCAAAAGCAAATCTCAGATTTCCTGCAGGTTAGATTGATTACTTCAGAGACTATCTGGTCATCTTGGGAGAGGACAGTTATTCAGAGCAGATATGTGAATTAAGATCTTGTACCTGAATTGCGGTAGAAAGTATGCAAAAAAACAAACCAACAACAACAAAAAAAAACAAACCAACAAAACATATGCAAGAAGGGGGACAGAAGAGCCCCATCTCAGAGGCATAGCTGCAAACACAAATCAGAGACATGTACCTCTCTGCCAACCACGGAACATCTGTCAGTGAGCCACCTGAGCCCAGCATCTGCATAACTCTTGAGGGCAAAATGTTGTGGCTGGCAACAGCAGCTGAGGAGCCCAACAGGCAGAGGAACACGTGGCCTTGACTGTTGCATAAGGCTGAGCGGATTACATTTAGAAAGCCTCTGGGCAGATGTCAGCTGCTGCAGAAACTGCACTCAAGCTGTGCCACCAGTACTGGCTCCTGCATGGGAGAAGTGACCTGCTGGGGAGGGTCTGCAGAGTAAAAGTAACAAGAAAAGAGTAGAAGGGGGAAATCAGCTGCCACAACCCATCTCTAGCTACTGTCTTGTTATTTGACTGGGAACCTCAGCAGCAGGACTCTTCCAAGACTCGCCTCCCACAAACCAGGGTGCCTGTGACAATCTTGACAGCATTACTGCAGGGCTCTGCTTATTCTTCCACCCCCTCTCATGGAGGTAGAATATGAGCATGCTCCTGACCCCCAAGAAAGGATTATATTTTGCAACTCAGATCTGTCCTGGATGACAAGGCAGATCTTGGACCTTACCCACAGACAGAACTGAGGTAAAACAATACCTCAGTTTCTCTCCAGGGAGGCACAAACCAAGGCTAACCAGGCCCTTTGTGTTGCATGCCTAAGTGCATCCACCTCCATCATTTTAAGATCTCATTTATTCCTTCCTGATCCTTTTCAGTCTTCCTCTGAGGATGAAGGAAGATAAGTGCTGTGACTGAAGCCTTAGGGTGGTAGAGCTTCAGATGCAGAGCTACGTCCGCCTGCTTCTCCTATTCTATTCAGGTTAGCACCAGCTATTGTAATTGTCATGTGTACCACCTTTGGCTGTTCTTGCTCTGAGTGCTCTACACCTACACCTGCACTAGCTCTGTTCAATCCTGCAAGTCAATCTTGTCACTTGCTCTTTTAGATCTGTAAATTCACATTAGCAATAGTTCCTAATATGTGAGTTTGCTGGTACAGGGCAATGGTCTTCTACAGCAGGTTTCATCCAGCTTTCAAAATACCTCAATTCTGCCTTGCTATTCTGCTCCTCCAGCTCTATATTCTCTATAACCCTCCCTTCCAGAGCAGCAGGCTATTTCACATCTGAACCTACAGATGAGACTAGATTATGAAAAATACCCATCAGGAATCAATATGAATTGGTGAAAATAAAACACACGTCTATTTTACTGATAAACTGTCAAACCAAGTGCCTTGGTTTTACAGACAAGTCAACGAAACTACTGCTTCTCACATTTTCAGACATAGGAGGCAGCACCACCAACAGCATTTCTATCCACATATAATACTTAGAAACTAAGAAAGATTGTGGTCCTGTCAGATCTACTGACTAAATTCAGACGAGGGTTTGCCCTGCAAGACCTCTAGAGAAAATATGAGTGCTGCAGAAAATTAAAGCAGCAGCTCAGTCGGCTGAGCACGTTCCTCCAAATCAAACAGAACTGTTTGTCAGCACACTCTGCTGACATCAGGGTGTGCTGGAGATGGTGTTTGCAAAGGATCCAGCCCAAAAACCACACAATTCTTAGCAGATACTCTCCATCAGGTCCATATTCTGGCATCCTGCATCATGTTTCTGCATCTCCCTACAGTCTTCCTACAGTCTTCCTACTACATTGGCAGTCCTTCATGACTTGCACTCACTGTGATGGATATTATTGCATACCTAGAGAGTGAACATCTGCCTTGTTCACAGGCACAGGCACAGCAACTATCTTTCAGAAAGAGAAAATTAAACAGCACTGATTATAGAAATAAGAAATTAGCAGAAAAGAAGGTGTTTACAATATAGGTCATTCCAGACAAGAATTAAAAAAATTACACCCTACTGAAATTATACAAGAAATGCTAAGCTTGTAAAAGACAATTAGTGGAGCAAGGACAAAGGGCACTAAGAGCTAACTTTACTGTAACACAAAGGTAAACACAGGTGGTGATACTGTAGGCCTTACAGTACCATACATGCCAGTGGCATGACCATACCATGTATGGTATGATCACAGACTCAGTAAGGAGCTGATCATGACACTGCCTTTGCAGCGTTTAAAATATCTCTGCTGCTGATAAAACTTAGGCTGAGAGATCTAGTAAGATAACAGCTGAATGTGGTAACAAGCAGCATGTAGAGGAAGCGAACTGTGAGCATGCATTGCAAAGCACTCAAGGATCCTTTGGGATACAGAATCGGATGGGATACAGAACACAGATGCTTGCTATCTCAAAATGCTCCACAAATACTGGGAACCAACAACAAAAAAAGAAAAGTGCAAGGTAATGAAAACCAGTGCCAGTTCTGGGAGCAGAAGCCAAGCATCCAACATCCTAACATTAATACCACTAGCTTTAAGTCCCTTTAAAGATAAGCATAACTATTAAACAAAGACATAAGCAATTCTCCAGGAGACTGGATGACAACATACATCTTTTTCCTGGATGGTACACTCCTTGCAGTAGTAGGCATCAGACACCCCTGGGCCCCCGCAGATCACACAGCGCCCTTGGTATGAGCCGTAGTTACACTCATCACATATGCGCACGAGGGTGCAGGGCCGCACGTACGAATCACAGATCACACATTTGCCATCACCTGCAAATACAGCAGTCTTTGGTTACAGAACGTCCTTTTCTCCACCCCACGTAAAAGAGGAAAAGCCTTCTGGACAAAGAACTTGCCTGTACACTCAAAGACAAAAAGCAGTTAGACTGCAGAACTTTAGCTTACAGGTACGAGGTGCAACACTGTATTTGTATACAGACTTCAGAGGCCAACAGCCATGTCCTGTGTGATTAGCTAACACTGCTTAAGTCATACCATTACTTTTACCCTGAAAACTTCCCTTAACGTTTCATTTGTGAAAAAATGCCAGACTGCCAGGACTAGAGTCGTTACCTACATAGCAGCAGTGTAAGCATCTCCCAGAGAGCCACATCAACAAAAGTCTGGTGTTACCACCCTCAGAGGGATGGGATATGAGATTGTACTTGTGATGCTTTTAATCCTTCATCTGTGAGAAGGCCAAAGAAAGGGCAAACTGGCATAAACAGCCACTTCACAGAGTTGCTCTTGCTTTCGCACAAGGAACTGAGTGAAATTCAAGCACTCTTATCATACAGGCAAACAGCCATCAGATGCCATTGACAGTCTCTGTTGTGCTGGCCCTGGTCCAAAACTCTGACCTCCAGATGAAAGGTTACATATCTTATTACCAGTTCCCAAGGCATTTAATCCTGACTCCCACAAACAGCTCATTTAACCTGCTCTTAAATCTCCATGCTGACTGCCCTCAGCTACTACCACTGGGAATCTGTTTAACTTCTGTGCGCTCTTGAAAACAGCTCTGTTGCTTCAGACTGTGCTTCTCTTCAGTTTGCCTGTTTTTAACATTTCCTGGAGCCTAGAAATAGCTGGCTTACTTGTACTGAGCTCCTTTGAGGATCTAATGATTGACTGTGCTCTTTCTTTGCTGCTATAGGTGAGCACTAGCACAGAACCGTAGGGGTTGAAAGGGATCTCCAGGGATCATCAAGTCCAACACTCTTGCTAAAGTAGGCTCCCTGCAGTAGGTTGAACAGATATTTCTGCATATTCATCTGCTGTAGCTTTAGATGGCACTTTTTTCCATCCATTTCCCATTCCATTAGATGATGAAGGGAAGCCCTTCTCAAGCTGGGGAGTCAGAGTCCAAAAATGTGTTTTTCTTCTTTGAAATCATCAGGCTGATCGCTCTGCATTCTGGATTATGAGAAATCTATCAATCAAGCACTCACTGTATCCACAGCCACTGAAACTGCTGCAGCATAAAGAGAAATCAAGCTGCAGGCTTTTACCACAATGCTGGGCTCTCAAACAACGGAAGATGTACTTACATTTTTCACAAAGCCTTCCAATTGCTGTAAGAAGAATTAAAAACAAACAAACGTTACTTGAGGCAGAAATGGGAACGCGGCTACAGTTAGACCACGAACACAAGCGATGCCTGTCCTCAGGGCACACCCTCCCGGCCCACAGTGCCGGCGCACGGCGTTCGGCCAACGGCACCCCACACCGGCCATAAGGAAACCCGCACTCGGCGTCGCACCGCGCAGCCCAAGCCTCATCCCTGCGCTGGAGAGCGCGCCACGAGCCCCGAGCTCTGAGGGCCGGGGGAAGAGCGGGGAGATGAGCGCGCGGGCCCGAACGACACCCAGCGGGCCCGAACGGCACCCAGCGGGCCCGAACGGCACCCAACGGGCCCGAACGGCCGCCCAGCCCCACGTCAAGGTGCGGTACGCACCGACGCCCGCCTGCTTGCGGCAGAAGATGAGATCCGGATGGTGCTTGGCCATGGCGCCGGCGACACTTCTCGGCGCGCTGCCGCCGTACGCCGGTCCTGGCAGGGGTGTGGAGAGCGTCTAACAAAGCGGCGCTCCGAGAGGGGACGCCGACCCGTAACCGAGCTCTGCCTATTGCTTCAAACGCAACCCGCCTCGCCGCTCCCTTCAAACCCGGGGACGGCCGTATCCCCGCTCGGGGGTCGCCGCTCTCCCCGCCCGTACCTCCCTGCCAGGACCCGCTCGGCCCCGCCCCTCGGCCCCCCCTCCCACGCGCCGGAGGTCTCAAAAGGACCGACTGACGCCATCGAGGCGCGACTTCATCTTTGTCAGTGCACAAAATGGCGCCGTACTGCGTCCTGGCGGCTCGGCTGCGGGTGAGCGCGGCGGGACGGGCGGAGCCGGGAAAGGCCGGGCGGGGCGGGGGGGGTGAAGTTCGCTACCCGATGGGACGGAGGGCCGAGGAACCGCGGGGCCGCGGCGGAGGCGTGGGGCCGGATCTCCGCCGTCTCCGCGCGTAGGTCAGCGCGTCCCCGGCGCGGCCCGACGCCCGTTTCCATGGTGATGGCGGGGCCGTAGCGGCGGAGGAGGCGCGGCAGCCTCGTGGGCCTCGGTGTCGGGCGGGTCCCGCTGCCTCCGGGCACCGCTGGCCCTCAAGGTGAGCGCAAGGTGACCGCGCTCGGGTAGGCCGAGAGATTGAGCCTGGGGCCGCGCTTCCTCCTTCTGCGGGCTCCTCTTAATCTCGTGCCGTTAGCTGCGACTGCCCTTGGGGGGAGCGCGGCGCTCCACGCCTCCTGGCTGCCCGGCTCCGGGATTGCCGTCCTTCGTGTCTGGATCCGTGTGTTTAAGGGGCCGTGCAAGACCAGGCAGCCGCATAAATTATCGTTTTTATTATTATTATTTTATTTTCCAAATGGCTTGAACCACGGTTTGTAGTGATCCTCCCAGTCTTCTCCATCGTGACCTCTAAAACCCCCATCTGCCTGTGCCCATCGCAGGCACTACCATACTAAGTACGTTATCCCATTCACTGTCTAGTCGCTAATAAATGCTTCGTTGTTTTTTAAAACCTAGAAGGCAGATAGGATGCCGTTGTCTCTTGTAGTGCTGCTCGCTGTACTGCCCTCAGTAAGCCACGTGGTGAAGCTGGGAGCTCTGACTGCTCCATTTGCCAGCTGTGACCTTGAGGAGGGTGTTCCTGCTCCCAGGGAGCTGCAGCAATAACCTTATCATGGAGTTGTCACGGAATATCTCAGCTTGGAAGGGACACGTAAAGGGTCACTGAGTCCAGTGCTTAGAAAGCACTTTGTGAAGAAGGCAGTGAGCATGGAACAGGTTGCCCAGGGTGGTGGGCACAGCACCAAGCTTGTCAGAGTTCAAGAAATACTTGGAGAATGCTCTCACAGACTGGTTCTGATTTTTGGGTGGTGCCACATGGAGCCAGGAGTTGGATTTGATGATCCTTATGGATCCCTTCCCACTCAAGATATTCAGTATATTCTATGGTTCTAACTTGTATTTTATATTACTCTGTTGCTCTCGGTGCATGCCTTAGAAAAGCATTGCTTTTTTAAGTAAATGTTACAGCATGGCATCACTGCAATTATCTCAGTATATTCATCATTGTTAACTAATTGCTACTTTGCACTTTGAACAGAAACAATTACTGATAAAACAAAGGCAAATCTTTTATTAGAATACTGGGTTGGTTCTCCTTTTATGGTGTGTGCAGTCACATCAGATCATCTGAATGTGTAAATATGTGTCAGCACAGCAAATTTTAGTATTCTGGGGGTATTATATGATCAGATTCAAAGTAGGCTTTTTTTCCCTGTGTAAGGGACTGTTTCCCATCGTTGTGGCTGGTTGCTGTTTGCCTTGCTGGTTGCAAGGAAGCAAGTAATAGCTTTTCTCATGTGTAGCAGTTCTAGAGATGTAATGATAAGGTGGCTCATCTTGCCAGCTGCTGTGGTAGTGCCAGCACTGAGCATGGCATGATGTGCTGGTTGTGCTCATCTCTCCTCCTAGATTAGGCTTTTGGAGTTGGAACTGGGTAGGAGGCTTATCTTAGAGAGAAATGAATTGGAATTAGCCCAGTACAGGCTGACAGTCCTATTTATAGTATAGTTCCTGTAAAAGTGCCAGAGGATGGAGGTGTTTTTCATGCTGTTCTGAAAGATGCTTTTGGGAGCCATCTTGTTTCTCAAGCCAAGTTGGCCTAAGGAATGGACAGAAAGAACAGCACTGTGAAACTGACTGAAGAGTCAGGGCTTTGCTGAAGATCTTGTAGGTACATAAAAAAAGTAATTGCATTTTTGTGAGCTTTGTGTATGTTGGCAAGAAAACTGTTGGGTAGAGTTTAACCCATCTTTGGAATGCTAAATTTGGTTGCTCCTTGAAAGTGGGTCTGGGAAAACAGCTTGCATTTATATGTTGATTATACCTTAGTGCTTTTTTTAGGCTGAATCATGGTCAACGCTGGAAACTTGGCTAGTGTTCTTAGATCAGGGAGGAGGAGGAGGAAGAATGATATTTTGGGTTTTAGTTAGAATTTCTGGGAGTGCTTTTTGGGATAGGAGAGCATGTGGCAAAGTTTCTAGTCTTTTGACTACAGGCTTTATGCTTACTGGATGCGTCTACCATATTTGATGCCAAAATGTGAGTTTCAAGAATTCAAACTTGCATCTGGACGTTTAGTGCTGTGACCTAACTACAAGGTTTTTTTTTTTCAGATGAGCTTTTAAAGTCCATGTAGATAAGAGTAGGCTTTCGAAGATAATGATACCTTTAGTAAGCTGTCTCTACCTACCCTAGGGGGAGACTTTTTACCTACACATGTGCAGATAGCCTCAGGAGCTCTGCAGTGGTTTCTTTCTGTGTAAAGGACACTCGGGTACAGGGAAAACAGATTAAATGCCAGGTGAGAAGAGCCTGCTGGGCAGCTGTTTGCTGGATGCTCAGTCCAGAACCTAATGATGCTGACTATGTACTTCCCATGGCTGTTGTCACTACTCACCAAAAACAAACAAATACCAAACAAACCTCCTGAAGCACTTCTTGTTTCAGGGAAAAGTGGCAGAAAATGAAACTGGAAACTGCCAGTCTTGTGACTTAATCTTGTAGTTTTATGGAGGTTGCTCAAAACATAATGTCTCTGTGGAAACTCCAGCAGATACAGAGAACACAATAGCGCTGTCTGAAGGAACAAATTCTCAGCTACAGAACAATTTTTTCGGTGTAGGCACCACCATTAGCAATGTGTTTTTGCCAGTGCTCATTTCTCTTCTGTATCTGGCATCTGGAGCTGAGGTGGGGATCAAACAGAAGTCAACTACTTTGTATAGCTATTGCTGTGATCACCATTTGAATGTGGTGGTATTCTAATGAATACTGCATTTCCCTGAGCCTGCTTTCAGTAAAGTAGTGAAGTGAAGTAAAAAAAAAGTACTCAGGAACTGAGAAGATACTATCTGACTTGTCAGATAGGAAGTGGTGGTTGGTTCTCCAGTGGGAAAATCATCATCTCACATCTGACATCTGTGATGTATTCAGGAAGCTTTAAGCCTAAAGTGCAGCAGGCTGAAATCTGATGACTGCCTTTCATTTGCCCTTCTGTTACAGCAATTCTCTTCCTTGTACCTCCACGTTTATTTCAGATTTACTTGGACCAAAATGGTGCATGGCTGCTAAAATGCTGCAGATGTGCATTGCTCCTACTGACAGTTGTGTATGTAATAGCTTAGGATTGTTTGGTAAGAAAACAACCAACACCCTTCTTGCTAGTGTGCTGGCTGCTGTGCTCTCTCCTGGATTTCCTTGACTTTTTACTATGGAAAATATTAACAAATGTTATCAAAAAGACAATAAAACAAGAGATTTGGATAAAAATTGGAGACTTTGTCTCTTGGTCTTGATAATTTTAAGCAATGTTTTGGATACTGGTATCAAGAAAGCCATGGGAAAAATATTTACAGGGAGAAATGAAAAGATGTGATCTAAAGGTTTGATGGGAATTTTTGGTAATGCAGAACCAGTGGTTAGTGCTATGATTCTGTGGTGCACAAAGGACCTTTGCTCATTTACAGTCATATACACAATCAGACGTACACGAGGGATGCCAGGTGTGATGCTGGTGTATTTACTAACCTGCACTTTCCAAAATATTGTCAACATAAACTAGAGGATGAAGAGAAAAAGCAGAATTCAGATTAAATTGTAAGAGGGGGGAGAACTCTGCGCTCCTGTCTTGTGTCTGGTTTGAGGCTTCCAGCAGCGACAATGGAGACTTTCAAAGGATGTTAAGGAACACGTGTGGCAAATCCTTGGAAGTTTTAATGGAGGCTGCCCTCTGACTCAGCTTTTAAAGCTGTGTGAGAGCCTTTTAACCCTAGCACTGACCTATCCCTTTGAGGTCAGCTGCTGTAAATGGTGCCACAGTCTTCTCCCGTATTCCAGAGAACTTGTGTAGGGACCTTGCACTGAGATCTTGGTATGTGATGGTGGAACAGAAGGTTATCTGCTTAATCCCATTTGGTGGTGTTTGCTAGCCCAACAGTGTAAACTCAATACCAACGAGTGATTCCAAGTGATACCAGTTCTGGGTTCCAGCACTAACACTGTCCTTTTTCCAGCATGCCCTGAATGATGGGATACGGCGCTATCATGTTGCATCCGTTCTGTGCCAGCGGGCCAAGGTGGCCATGAGCCACTTTGAGCCTAATGAGTACATAAACTATGAGAAGTTGGAGAAGAACATCAACATCGTCCGTAAGAGGTAAGAATGGAGGACTGAAGAGGGAAAGGGGCAGGTCAGTGTGCAGAGTTTAGCTCTGCAGTAATGGGAAAGGAGGGAAAAGCATCCCAGGGCTCTGGCAAAGGGTGTTTTTATTAGGTGGAGCAGCTTTGAGCCATGGCAGTTGCAAATATAGTGAAATATGGGTTGTAACATCTCCATGTGGCAGTGGGGCACTGTGGGGCGGTTGAAGGTTATGATGAAGCACTGACATGTAGAGAACCAGGTGAGTGCAGAGGAGGTGCTAGAAAGGGCTCTGTCCTCTTTTATTAACGCCTTCTTTTTGGAGTATTTGCATTGGCCCTCACACCTTTCTGGGGAAGCAGTGCATGGGTTGTGGTCATTGTAGGTTAATGCTCCTTTGAGCTTTGACAGCGAATGCTCTCCTGTATTCCACTGTAGGCGTTAGGCACAAAAAGAAGGGCTAGGAATTTGTAATGTGTGTAAACATGGTGACCTTAATCTGCTGATAGAGGCTTGTGTGCCTGCTGAGTTGTCATTCCTGCTCCACTTACCTTGTCTGTGGTTTGTAAAATTGTCCTTTGGCCTTTGCATCCTTTGTTAGATGTGGTAACTCTCATTTCAAGTCATAGCATCTGCCCAATTCCTTCTCACGAGATCTCACCACTGATATAAATATGCTCCTCAACTGAGATAGCCAGAAGAACTCTACAGTATCTGAAGGTTTGTGGTTGTGAAACTCTCCTTACTTGTCCTTATTGTGGTACTTGTGAATTGGGTCTGACCTCTGTTTTGCTTCCTCATTCTCTGGCCTGAAGTCTGACCTTGAAAAATGAGCAGTCACAGAATGGCCAGGGTTGGAAGGGACCTCAAGGATCATGAATCTCCAACCCCCTGCCACATGCACGGCACCAATCTCCCCATTTCATACTAGACCAGGCTGCCCAGGGCCCCATCCAACCTGGCCTTGAACACCTCCAGGGACGGGGCATCCACAGCCTCTCTGGGCAGCCTGTTCCATCACCTCACCACTCTGTCTGTAAAGAACTTCCCCCTGATATCCAACCTAAATCTCCCCTCCCTCAACTTAAAACCATTTCCCCTTGTCCTGCTATTACCTACCCTTTCAAAGAGTCGATTCCTCTCCTGTTTATAGGCTCCCTTTAGGTACTGAAAGGCTGCAGTGAGGTCACCCCACCGCCTTCTTTTCTCCAGGCTGAACAAGCCCAGCTCCCTCAGCCTGTCCTCATGCTCCAGTCCCCTGATCATCTTCATGGCTCTCCTCTGGACCCTCTCTAGCAGCTCCCTGTCTTTTTTATAGTGGGGGCTCCACACTTGGATGCAGTATTCCAGATGGGGCCTCACAAGAGCAGAGTAGAGGGAGAAAATCGCCTCACTGTCACTGCTGGCCACCCCTCTTTTGATGGAGCCCAGGATACCATTTGCCTTCCGAGTCTCAAGGGCACACTGCTGGCTCATGTTAAGTTTTTCAACCATTTGCTATACAGTCATTACTTTACCATATAGAGAGAGTACATAAGAAAGCAAAAATGGCATCAGTCTGCATCCTTTTGAACTTTCTGGGCCAAGCATCTGTTTCAGTGAGCTGCCAGTTGATATTTTAATTCTGTAAGATGAGCATGCAGGTGTCTGTATTCACATCTTAGTAGTCTGAGCGGTAAAAGGAAGCAGAGAGCATCTTTATTCAGTTACATCCTTAAAAGGGCAAATGTCAAAGTAGATAACATGCAGATACAAAATCCCTTTGTCTCCCCAGGCTCGACCGTCCCCTGACCTTATCTGAGAAGATTGTATATGGACACCTGGATGACCCAGCAAAACAGGAGATTGAGAGAGGCAAGACCTATTTGCGCCTAAGGCCTGACCGCGTGGCCATGCAGGATGCCACTGCTCAGATGGCAATGCTACAGTTCATCAGCAGCGGGCTGCCCAAAGTGGCCGTGCCTTCCACCATCCACTGTGATCACCTCATAGAAGCTCAGTCAGGTGGTGAAAAGGATCTTCGAAGAGCCAAGGTGATTGATGCAGAGACTTAAATTCAGACTGTTTGAAGGCCTCTTTCCACTCTGGGAAGAGAGTTTTTTATTTTCTTCTAGAACAGCCATGAAATCAGACATGGTACCAGGTTACCTGTGGTGGTCAGCTCTGTAGGTATGTCAGATGCAGTGAAGAAACTGAGCAGGCAGGACTTCGGGAGTTTTTCAGCTGATTTAAATCATTATGTGATTTAAAGAGCCCTGAATATGAAGAGACTTAATCTGCTATCAATCATATAGATCATATGTGTTCTGTACAGTGAAAAGATATTTGGAGTAAAGGAATGAGAAAAATAAATTTCAGAGGTTAGAAAAGGAAGACAGGTCATGCTAGGGAGTGTGCTGCTTATGCCACGGTATGGCAGCATGAAAAACATCCTGAACATGTCTGTATCACATTGATTTACATCCCAAATGGGCAGCAAATAATTACTTTTGTTTCCCAGACCACTTGCATGTTATTAGCTGAACACTTACTGAGACGTGTGCAGCATTCGGGACCAGCAAGGACAGATATAAATATATATGTAGGCATGAAGGATATTGTCCTTTATTTGTGAATTCAGGTGTTGTTTGTCCAGCTGCATGTTCACTGAAGTTTTGTGGTTTTTTTTTTTTTGGTTTTTTTTTTTAACTTTCTCCTTCATTTTTTACTGCTTATTCCTCCTTAGAGGTTTCTGTCAAATACAGATGCACACACCTCTGTTCCACATACCACAGCAAATCTGCCACGGAAGGACATCCTGTTAGTATGGCAGGGAGATGGAGGAAGCCCCCAAGTGGGCATAGTGTGAGTCCATTGCCATAGCTAGAAGGATCTGTGACTTGGATCCTGGTACCAAAACAGAAGAACCTGTCTAGCCCTTTGTGGGTATTCAGATGGATTTGATGGATTTTAAGATTGTCGTCTGTATCTGTTCTCAGAAACTCCTGATGTTGAAGTAACTGCTTTTTTTTTTTTTCTTTCTTCCTTCAGCCTAGAGTAAACTAACTTACGCTGCCTAGGAGTGAATTAAGGGAGTTCTTGCTCTACGGTTTGCCTTAGGCTGAAGTTGTAAGGTTAAGAGTTTGGGACCTTCCTAAATAAGACAGGAGGTGAAGAGGAGAAAAGAAGCTGTCTTTCTCTCTCCCTTATTCCTGTATTCGTTCTTTGTAGTGCCTGTGGTATTCTGCTCCTGAGCTGAGTCCCTCCTCTGCCAGCCACTCTGGGCAGACCAAGTAAAGGTCTTGCCTTTTTCTGACTGTGTTCTGCTTCTGAAGCTGCCAGTTGGCACACTGTGAATGCTGGCAGACCGGAGGGTGGTTTGAATCTGCTCCTGGCTCATCATCGTACTTTACTGGGGGAGAGATGTACAAACAGAGTAAAGTGACCTGACTCCCCGTGGAAAACAGGGCTTAAAGAACTGTTGCTGCCTCATGGGAAACTTCAGCAAGTGTGTGCTGAGATAGTTCTTCTATTATCCTAGTTTCCTCTTTATTCTGAAGCATAGCTGCCTGAGAACAGTCTTCATGAAACTCTTCTGCTAGCGCTTATCTTATCTACTCTGCCACTCTTCTGCCAGCAGTGATCAGAACATGCGTACCGTTGTACTTCCTTGGCAACCGTGGTTATTCTCACAAGCAATTTTCACGGTGTGACCTCTGCAAGTAATGGTGGTAGTGCAGCAAGAAAGGCAGCATTGTGTGAGTCTTTAGCAGGCGACTGAACAGAATGAGAAATGACACCCACCAACTCCTCTGGCAGTGAGCAACTTTCAATTTTATTTCTTCGTCCGTAAAAGTAAAGCCAAAGTGCTAATCTGAGAGATGAGAAATGGCTGCAAAGCATGTGTAAAACAAAGGAGACAGCTGGCAGAAAAGGAAGGAGGGGTCAGAAGAAGTGAAAATGGGTTAGAGTACCTTGTGAGAATACAAGAAATAACCAGAGCATTCTCAAATACCTTGTTGGCAGGTATTGGAATTGAAACTAAAAAAGATGTATTAGTACAGTTACAAGTGGGTTGAAACTGAGTGAAATTAAGTGGCCTGTGATGACAGACTGTCACTGATCCCTTTTGATTTTGGGAGTGATGTGCACCTCCTGGTTCCACATCATGGTTCCAAAACCATGGAACAATCTGTGGACAGGCTTGAGTAGAAGGGAATGTGTTCAAACTTGTGCTCTATGGAAGAACGTGCATTATTGATATTGTGTGTTTCCCTGTGTGACTAGGACATAAATCAGGAAGTGTACAACTTTCTATCGACGGCTGGTGCCAAGTATGGAGTGGGATTCTGGAAACCTGGATCAGGAATCATTCACCAGGTAATGTATGTATTTGCAGACCTGGAACACCCTGTGACTCTTTTACCTCGTGGTGAAGGGGGGGCACAAACCCTTAGAAATCTCACCAGTTCAGAAGAGCAGCTCTCTTTGGGGCAAGAGAGTTTTCTTGCTTTCTCTCTTTCAGTTATCTCGACGACGGTGTTTTTATTTAGAGGTTATTTTTGTCAAACTGTAACCTGATGCGTGACTATTGAGTGCCAGCAGCAGGCCATGTGAATCAGAGAATCTGTACTGTTTTGGTGCTGGCTCATTTTGATAAGGTTGGACAGTAAAGTGGTGCCATGAAGTGGCTACATAAGGCTAATATGCATTCCTTTTAATGTTAAGAAAAGAGGCTTGAGGAATGCACCTTTTGGGGGGTTATTTTATATACATTTTGTTCTATAGTAAACCAAGAAAGTGTATGAGGACACCAACTAGAGCAGCTGACGTTTAGTACTCAACAGCACCACATAACTAATTGCTGTCTGAATGGGATAAAATACAGATTTCAGGTAGTTTTCAGGTCTGAGATGTTCTTGTTATGGCAGTTGCACCTCAAAAGAATATGACCATCCCAAGATAACTTATCATATAATGAGGCTTTTTCACTTTTAAAATCAATACCTCTAGCCAGATTTCCCTGACTTGTCTTTTGATTCCCCCTGTGTGTCTACTAGACATTTTACATTGCTACTGAGTGCAGGTAGGAAGAATTGAAGTGCAACACATGCAAAAGGAATGGAGGGGGGTATGGATGACTGCTGTTAAACATTCTCTCAGCAGGGAGCTTGTGACCACACGCAGTCAAGAGCACTCTGCTCTTAGCTATGGAATGACTTACTTTAACTTAGTGTGACACAGCAGAGGAAGGAAATAGAACAGGTGAACTCTCCAAAAGCTTGTGGGAACACTTCAGGTTACTTCTGCTCTGAAACAACTCATAATGTTTGTAGTGTGGCAACATAGCTACCTACTGTTGTAGCCAGCTTTCTTGTGATTCACTTTCTCTGGTTGGAGAACACCAGACGTGCTTTATAGCTTTAGAATCCAGCTCTAGCAAAGTGAGGCCTTGGAAGTGACTCTCTTGTACATTTATGTAAATCTGGAAGTATTAGAGGCAAAGTTTTAGCTTTCTTTATAAAGGGCTTGTTGAGTTCTGCCAAGGCTGTTCTGGGTCAGCAGTGAGGGAAATGCAGCCTCCTGGTATATTTGTCAGTTATTCCTCCATGTGATTAGGCTTTGGCCTGCAGCATGGGTTGGAGGGGCCAGTTGGTATTCTACTGCTGTGGGACCATAAAGTCTGCAAAAGATCTTACTGGCACTGGACAGGTGAATTGGCTCGTTCAGCAGTTGAGTCAAGGGGTTGGAGGCTGAGGAACAGATCCCTGAACTCCAACAAAGGTTACTGGAAAGAAGTCATCTTCCACTGGAAAAAGGAACATCGCAGTTTAAGTTTTTGTATTATCTTGGGATGAGCAAGGACCCTTGGGCCAAGACCTTGTACCTTGTTCTGTCATTCCTCTGAAAGGAATTTGAAATACAGCTGAACTTACAATCCAAAGCAAATTAAATTACTTTCTTGCTACTGAAATCTGCAAATAACAACTAATCTGGATTCTTGTTTTTGTTGTTTTCCTTGGTGTCTCCCCCCTCCTTTCCCACCAAACAAGCAAGCAAACGATCCATTTTTATTTTCAGATCATTCTGGAGAACTACTCCTACCCTGGGGTTATGTTGATTGGCACAGACTCACACACCCCCAACGGAGGTGGCTTGGGGGGAATCTGCATCGGAGTGGGTGGAGCTGATGCTGTAGATGTCATGGCAGGAATCCCTTGGGAGCTCAAATGCCCAAAGGTAGGAGTAAAAGGAATACAAATCCTCTATGTGGCAGGTGAGATTTAAGATACATAAGAAACGTATGTTAGGCATTATGTACAATTAATGGTTTAATTTGTAATCCTACATCGGTTCAAACAGCTGGTCTGTGATTCATCGGTAGCTCTGAGTTTCCGTTTCCAGCCTTTTTATTCAAAGATTGAGAAAAGTAGGCAAGCAGTGATCTCCCTTCAGTTGGCCCTGTCATTGGGTTCAGCCCTTGTGCATGTGTTGTGGTATTTCAGGATTTTTCACCCTTTTGGTGTTGTGACAACCCACGTTCTGAGAAGTATGAGGAATTATTTTGGCTACTGAAGGGAAATGATGACAGTATAATATATATATATATTTAATGTTACTCAGGTTATTGGTGTAAAATTAACTGGCAAGCTTTCTGGCTGGAGTTCTCCTAAAGATGTGATCCTGAAAGTGGCTGGCATCCTCACTGTTAAGGGTGGAACAGGTGCCATCATCGAATACCACGGGCCTGGTGTGGATTCCATCTCTTGCACTGGTAAGACAGCAGGAGTCTCTTATCTGGAGCTGAGTGGTGGTGGTGGATGTTGTTGTTTGCAGAGGTTGGGAAGGGAATCATACAGAAAGTGTTACATACTCCCTCTTAGCCAGGCTGAGTGATTAGTACATTGCAAACTGTCAGTCTGGTTCTCTGCAAACTGGCAGGGGTGTGGGTGCCGTAACGAGGTAGCACCCCTCTGTGAAAAAATGGCTTTTCTCCATTGAATCTTTTTGTGAAACACTGAACAGTTAATTATGAAGAATCCTGTGAGATGGTGTTGTCAGGATGCGAGTAAGGATGGAGGTATTCTGCTGTATGCTTGGAGGATAAAGATGTCTGGATTGGTAAGGAAGACATTTTCAGTTCAGCCTAAAATAAGCTGTGGACAGAAAGGGAACATTTGTGATATCTGCTAAAGAAAAACTTCTCCAAAAAGCAGAGCAGAGGGAAGACCAGAAAGTAGTAGTTTAACTTGGAGTCTAGTTGACTGTGGGTCTTGGGTGCTGAACTGGGATTAGCAGGTATTACAGTTGTCTGTTGTGATACTTGTCAGGACAGAAGTATGGGAGTTGTCACTTCCTTTGGCTAAAATGCAGCCTTCAAGCTGGACTTCTCCTCTCTGTTCATATGGCTTGGCTACAATTTGGATAGCTTGGTTTTTACAAGCTGAGAGCGATTTAAGATTTTTCTTCTCTTGAATCAGCTGGAGCTGAACTGTGCTATCTGCTTCTAGCCCCCTAAGTATAAAACGGCATCTCGTTTTCTCAGCATGGCTTCATGCTGTGTCCTTGAAAGGCACTGGGTGGTCCTAGTGCCACGAGGAAATGGGTTTTTTTTATTGTACTCAAGCACCAGAAGCTTTTACTCGACTCATCAAATTTCTCATATAGATAAATGCATTCTGGCTCTTCCAGTAAAGATAAATTAGATGCTAAGGAGAGACCGGACACTCATTGTGGGTAGCAGAGACGCTGCTCATTGCTGTAAGCATATCCCCATCAGTGCAGATGGGGAGGAGTCCATATTAGACCCTCCAGAATCAAGAACTGCTATGGCTTTCAACTCCTTCCTTGTAGCAAAGTCTGGTCGCAGACATAATATTGATCAGAAACATTAGGGACTGAACCAGCCATTATGTAGACAGTGCATCCTGTCTGCGGTGGAGTTACGTTTTTGTGCCTAATGAACCTGATCTCTGTTGGCTTTGCTATCTTTTCTGTGGTTTGACCTTTGAGGAATTGGATGGTCTTGGACTTGGATCATTGACCTCATGATCTTTTCTCCCGTTCTTCTTCTAGGAATGGCAACAATCTGTAATATGGGAGCTGAAATTGGAGCTACCACCTCAGTCTTCCCTTACAACGCACGGATGAAGAAATACCTGGGCAAGACTGGGCGAGCTGGTAAGAGCTTGAGGGTTGAAGTGGGTAGAAGTGTGGAGAGAAGATGCTGCTCCCAGAATTCACCTTCCTGCAGTTTTGTCTGCTGTTAACTTCTGACCTTGTATGTGAAAGAAAGGGGTCTATAGATGAAGTGCCTGGGGAGATATCTTGCAGACCCTGTGTTCAGTTGTTCCAGTCGTCTTCTTTTCCCTTGTATTTGTTGCAGTTATTCAGATCTCCCTTCTTTCTTATTCCAGACATAGCTGCACTGGCAGATGAGTTCCAGCAATACTTGGTGCCAGATGCTGGTTGTCAGTACGACCAGGTGATAGAAATCAACCTCAGTGAGGTAAGGCTTTCTTCCTGCTTGCCATCATGGATGTGATGTGACTGTTTGTGTGAATGAGGACTGTACTGGGAGTTGGGTGCAACACTCCTGGCTATCCTAGAATGACACTCAGGTCTGCTCCACTGACAACTCAGTAGTTTGTGTAGGTGAATCCTAAGCAGCTTCTGCATGAAGCTATGGAAGGAATTTATTTGCTGCTGACTGAGGTTTTTTCTTGGCTACTGTAATTTCTGACTTTGTCACTATTTCTTAAAGCTGAAGCCACATATCAATGGACCTTTCACACCAGACCTGGCGCACCCTGTGTCAGATGTTGGTACTGTGGCAGAAAAGGAGGGCTGGCCTGTTGATATCAGAGTTGGTGGGTAGCATTCGTTCTTTTGTCTACATCTGTGTGGCATGAATGTTGCTGTTTTGGAATAAGTGGTTCATCGTGTAGCTCGAGGTCCAGTCCCTTAATTACTGCTCCTTTGATTTTGGGTCAGTGTCATTTCTTCATAGGTATATGAACTTTCTGGGAAGTGTAGTCTCTTCTCATCCTGTACGTGTGGCCTAGATCTGGGATGGCTGGAGAGATTTTAATCTCAAGAAGCAGGCAAGTTCTTCCCCTTGTTGGGAACTTTGAAATACTTGGGTAGACAGTAGTGTTACTTGTTGAATAACACTTCTGGTCAAATTCATGCAATAGGCTTTGAACAAAGATCTGTCAGGAGCAGGATTGTGAGTTCTCTCTGCAGATGGCTGTTGAGCTCTCAGGACCTAGGAAAGTTAATACTTGTCCTAAAGAGCAGGCTTGGATACCTGCACGTTTGTAGGACTGTAGCCCATTGGCTGGCTTCTCTTGGGTTGTTCCAGGTGGGAATGAAAAGAATGCAGATACATTGTAAAGGCCACACTGCAGGTGGGAAATTTGTTATTCACTGCTGTTACAAATAACTCGAAGTGAAGAGTTACTCTTTACTGGTTAGCACTAGAGCACTGTCATGCAGCGCAGTGTGTCCTCCTGTGGTGTTTGTACCCTAACAAAGGATGCTTTATCCAAGGACTACAGAATGTCTGTACCAAAACCGAATGGTACCTCGGGATCTAGCCAAGAAAACAGGTGAGCGTTGGGTGTGTAAATTTCTCAGAAGGAAAAAATATGTCAGTGGGTTCTTTGGCTAGCAAAAAAAAAAAGTGTATGCTGAGACGGCTGGAAAACTTGAAATTCAATTTGAATAGTGAGGCACCCACTTCTTTAATTATTTCTTCAGTTCCTTTTCATCTTGATTTGTAGCCCTTTTTGTATCTCTGGATGAATACCTGAGTACTTCTCTGTAGTAATCTGCAAAGTGCAAGTAGGTGCCACTCTGTTCTTGTAAAACAATAACTAGTGGCCAGGTAGTGTGTTCTGACACAGCATCTCCACGACCTGACAAAAGGATTGCTTGTGACCACAGGATCTTGCTGGGAGGTTTGGCAGTGTTAGCACCTGAAATTGTCTCAGATTCCTTGTTGGTGGAATAGGTTGTCCCTTGTTTTATGCTGAGAGGTGATCAGGGAGGAGCATTGTGGAACCATGGCTGCAGTAACCACCTTCCCGTCTCTCAACCGCCTTCCTGTCTCTCTCTGTCAAACCCCATAGGCCTGATTGGCAGCTGCACCAACTCCAGCTATGAGGATATGGGACGCTCTGCAGCAGTGGCAAAGCAGGCACTGGCACACGGGTTGAAGTGCAAATCAAAGTTCACAATCACACCAGGCTCAGAGCAGATCCGTGCCACCATTGAGAGGGATGGTTACGTGAGTATGACCACTCTGTACACTTCCAAACAATACATGCTCAGCTTTTCCAGACAATGCTCAGGACTCTGCAGTGGCTAATGGAAGCCTCTGAAACTTTGTCTTTGCTTATCACTAGAGATACAACTACTAATCTAGTAACCAGCCTTGTGCTGCTATGCCCCCAGGTCCTGGCGTTACCCAGACAGTGTTTTTACTGGACATGTTGATCTTTTTTCTCATTTAAGAACAGTTTGGCATGGGGAGAAAAATATAACAGTTTGTTAATTGGTTCTTATAGTTAGTAAATGTTGGATGCTGTCACAGCTTGGGAACCAACTACATGAGTCCTTACATGGGCTTCTTCAAAAGCTGCCCTCTTGATTGAATCCTGTTCTGAATACACTGAGTAGGCACATTCTTGCCCGCACTTTTACCTAATCAACCCTTATGCTGACAGGAATTGTGCAGAAAATTAATCAGACCAGCTGCTGCTCTCAGTCAAATATCTGAATAGCTGAACTGTTCCATTTAAAATAGGTAGAATTGGAAACTCGATGGTAAAATCTTCCTTTGCTTTTCTGAGTGTTAACTTAGAGTTTACTGGGATCAAACCCCACACATTGATAAAAGAGTCTCAAAACTTGGGGGTGAACCAAGGAGAGAAATGTTCTTTGGTAAGTGCTTTGTGAGTGTCCTCTTTTTCTGAAAGAGCAACACCAGAAATGTATTCTGGGCTTCTTTCTAGTAATGAAATTGTTGTCTGTCCCCAGGCACAAATCCTGCGAGATGTTGGAGGACTGATTCTTGCCAATGCCTGTGGGCCATGCATCGGCCAGTGGGACAGGTAAAGGGAAAGTGGGACCTCTCTCTAGTTTTGTATTTTGAAGCTCTTGGAGTGCTCTGTGAAGCCAAATTTGATTGTAAATTCCACACACTAGGAATTAAACACACCCTAGCCATTGGATGCAGCTGTGTGATGTGCTGTGGAGGTGGAGAAATGAAAGACTGCGGATTTAAGCTGAGCCTTTAGACGAATGAAGCTGCAAAAAGACCACACGTGTGGCCACATCTTTAGGTTTCTGGTAGCAGACAAAAACGGAGAGAGAGATTAGTCATCTTTGAGAAGATGGGCTGGAGTTTGTTTGGTCCTTTTAAAATAGGATAAGCTATTGGTCTGGCTTCAATCATTGGAGTGGCAGGGAGGAAAATTCCTGATAAGAGCAATGGGAGACACATGCTTTGTCCTTGCTAATGGTGAGGTGTCCAAAGGTACATACTCTAGTAGATAATTGTTCAGACAGTTCAACAGTGCACAACATGGTCTATGAAAACTACTCTGAGAATCAGTGTCTGACTTGGCTGTTCTCTGTTCTTGGTTTTGAGTCTGTACTTAAGGGAGGAAAACATGTCTGGGCACTAATTAACATTTCCCAAAGTCAGTGACTGATACCAAAGTCAAGACAGGGGATTTTAACAGCAAGACATCTAGAAGTTATATTCCTTTTGGATCTGAGGAATGTGTTTCCTTCTTTTTACAGGAAGGACATAAAGAAGGGAGAGAAAAACACAATAGTTACATCTTACAACCGGAATTTCACAGGTCGCAATGATGCCAACCCGGAGACTCACGCGTTTGTGACCTCCCCAGAGGTAAGAGACAGCCACAGGCAGCCCGTGGGATAGTTCAGTGTCTTGGGAGCTCATTCTGCCCCCTTAAGAAGGAGACACAGTGTAGTTTGGTGTGTAGTTATAAAAGCTGTCTGACTGCTACCTTTTAGGCATAGGATTTTCAAGTGAAGAGATGAGAGGAAGACTATGTGTTTAAATTGTCATTTTTCTTTCAGATTGTCACAGCCCTGTCCATTGCTGGCACTCTGAAATTTAACCCTGAGACAGATTTCCTGACAGGAGCAGATGGGAAGAAGTTTAAACTAGAAGCACCTGATGCAGATGAGCTGCCTAGGCTGGTAACTGCTTGGTCTGGGGAGGGAAGCCCTGTCACTGTTTGTTCTTTATGTATAGTAGGGGAGCTTCCCTCTTTGCATTGCCCTCTTCTTAACGTTAAGGCTTAGTTGGTGCAGTTGCCATTATTGTCTTGTTCTCCCCAAGTGATGTTAGGATTGGCTGAGACTGATGTTTTTCCTTTTGTTTTTGGAAGGATTTTGACCCAGGCCAGGACACATATCAGTACCCTCCCAAGGACGGCAGTGGGCAACATGTGGATGTGAGCCCCACCAGCCAGCGCCTCCAGCTTCTTGAGCCCTTTGATAAATGGGATGGCAAGGATCTAGAAGACATGCTGATCCTCATCAAGGTCAGGAGCAAAGAGGAGAACACCAGCTACGGCAGGGCTGCTGAGCAGGGATTTGTACATCAGTTACTACAGAAGCTTTTGGTGTGCCTTGAATGAGATTCTTCCCTTACAGTTGCATAATTATGGGAAGTGAAACAAGGGTCTTCCTTCTCTTGTGTTGATGTTTCCTTCCAGTACTACATGTAATGTAACTAAGAGACTTTTCTGCTTGGGGCCAGTTAGCTAATATTGTGAAAAACAACATGTGATCCCACCCATGCCATGCAGTCTGGAGAATTTTTCCCAGTTATAACCATTCATCAGCATCTCTATAACCTGACAGTTTTTAGAGGTATTTTCTCTGAAACTAGGTTCTTAGAATCTTGTCATCCATCAGTAGTTGTGTTGTTTTACAGGAAGAGAAGCTCTTATTTTGTAATAATTAAACATTACATTTCAGTCTACTAAGGAAGACAAGAGTTTCTCCTCCCTCTCTGTGGTGAGCTCACAAAGTAAGAGTTTCAGTTAGCACAGTGATAGGTGTAGAAGTACAGCCCCTTAGGAATTGTCCTTCAGGAGCATTGTTGGTTCTCAGTGGCAGAGCTTCAGGTATTCCCAAGAGCCATGGTTCAATGCTGAGCTGGTGCTTGTTTGACACATACAATTCCTTTGGAAACACTGTGGGACTACCAGTAGGAAAGCTGTTCTCTCTGTTGGGAATTCTGTTGCAACAGGCTGAGAAGGCCTTATACAGACTGGAAACTCAGAGGGGAACACTTGGTGTCTTGCTGAGCTTTTCCAGCAGAGAGTCTGAGCTGTAACAGGAAGAGCTTAATTGTTTTTGCTATTTGAACACACTGCTGAGGGAAGTGAGAACATGGCACAAGATGTTGTGGCTAACCTCATTTTTATACATTTTCCCCTTTGGGATGGAGATCTTGTTTCTGTTCAAAGCATGCAAAAGGACCACTGCATTCTGCCTTAGTGCGCCTTGATTGTATAACAGATGCAATTGTCTTGGGTTTGTGCTTTTAAAAAGAGATGTGAAGATTCTTCAGAATAAAAAGTGTGAGGAAGCATCAGTAATTCTAATACATCCATCTCTTCTACTACCCTTAGGTCAAAGGGAAATGCACCACTGATCATATTTCTGCTGCTGGACCGTGGCTCAAATTCCGTGGCCATTTGGACAACATCTCCAACAACCTGCTCATCGGCGCTATCAACATTGAAAATGGCAAAGCCAACTCTGTGAGGAATGCACTGACGCAGGAGTTTGGGCCTGTCCCAGACACAGCCCGTTACTATAAGGTGGGATTTTGTCTTGATGCATCTGTTTTAAGAGGATGTTTGCACTGTGTGTTCTGCCAACAGCAAGGACCTCACCCTACTGCTCGAGTAACAGCAGTTGTGAATTGACTCAGTGTTCAAGATTTTGCTTGGGACTTTTTCTGATTGTGGCAGTTCTTGTAGGATGTTCTTTCCCTGCCTGCTGTGAGGCTGAGGGAGGAGGATCTTGTGATCCAGAGGGGACCAGAAACCCTAGATGAAGGGGAGGATGAAAGGGGAAGAACACTTCTAGGCACTTGCAATATACAGGTGTTTGTGTCATCTGTAAAAAGTTGTGACTGCAACTAAATCCTACCTTCCTGTCTAAGCAGATGGACCTCAGTTATATGTAAAGCTAAAGAATTAACCCCTGACTAGTCTAACAGTGAAATAAATATCTTGACCCCTTTGTTCTTTAAAACTTGGATTGGATCTTCAAGAAATGGCCTTTCACTCTTTGAATGGCTTGGCAGTGATCTCAAGTGGGATCCTCTGGTAGACTGAAGTTCAAGCTGGAAGTATGACTTCCAAAAAGTAGAGCAGGAATCACTGCCAGTGTGAGTGCTGCCACAGCACAAGACTGTAAAGAAACGTGGCGACAAGGATTTGCTCTGGATCCCAAAAGCAATCCTCTTCAGTCCATGTTAGCCAAGGACAGCAATGCCTAACTGCTCTGAAGCTCTTAATTCCTCTATTTCTGTCCTTCCTTAGAACCAAAGAGAGCCTTCTGGTAGAACGTATTATAGCACTGCAATGTTAGTAGTGTTGCACTGAAATTAGATGTTTTGGTGTTGTACTTATTGTAAATTCCTCATTTGAGTGGGTGCAAAATTCTAAATCTTTTTTCTTGTATCACAGAAAATGGGTGTCAAATGGGCAGTTATTGGGGACGAAAACTACGGTGAGGGATCAAGCCGAGAGCACGCAGCCTTGGAGCCACGTCACTTAGGGGGCAGGGTCATCATCACCAAGAGCTTTGCCAGGATCCACGGTAAGCTGCACTTCCCCTGTAATGTATGTAAACAGGATGTTTGCTTTGGGTAGAAGGGATGTTTACCTTGCCTCAGGGCTCAATGCCTATGGAAAGGAACTCTTATCTGCTGACAAATTGCATGGTCTCATGTCAGGAATGCTGTTAGGTATCTAGTTAGATAAGGCACAAACAGTGGATATGCTCATTTTGTTCCTGGGTTAGTAATTACTGTTGAACTCCTACTTGGAGGAGCACTGAGCAGCCACTGATCTGCCGTGAGTTGATTGAGTGGTTTGTTCTCTGCAGAAACCAACCTGAAGAAGCAAGGTCTGCTGCCTCTTACTTTTGCGGATCCAGCAGACTACAACAAGATTCATCCTGTGGACAAGCTGAGCATCGTGGGGCTGGCAGACTTTGCTCCTGGAAAGGTACCTGCTTATCCTGTCATTGCACTTGGGGTCAGGGATGAGCCACTAGTGGAGAACTGTGGAGCTGGGTGCTAGGGCCTGAGGCAGCACAGGCAGCAATGGCCCCCAACCTTCCAGTCAGAGGGAATGCTGCACACCAGCAGTGGGGCCTAGAGAGCTGGGGGGCATCAGATCACATTACCCTGACCTGTTATGAGAAACCCTCTAAGGTATTTTCAGTTCAGACTTGTTGCCTTAGGCAGGAGAGCTCCCTAGAAGGAACTCCAGCCACACTTCTGTGTGCTGGTCAAGACCACCACTGTTTTCAGCTCCTTAGAACCATGCAGGGATTTTCCTGTGAGAAGCCTGAGCTAACTGACTCTTTTGAAAAAGAAGGGGGAAAATAAGAACCGTCTTTTCCTTTAGCCTCTGAAATGCATCATCAAGCATCCCAATGGGAGCCAAGAAACAATCATGTTGAACCACACCTTCAACGAGTCGCAGATTGAGTGGTTCCAGGCTGGCAGTGCCCTGAACAGAATGAAGGAGCTGCAGCAGAAATCAAGCTAAGTGCACACAATGCCCCCAGTGCACTGGACTCGATTCAGCTCGGCATTTTCATGAAAGTGCAATTCCATGCCTACTGTTGGAATAAACGTCTGATCAAATGTAACCATAGCTTCCTTTTTGTTACGGCACTTCCTCTTCGCTGACACTATGAAAAGGGAGTGCAGCTAGGCTTACTTTTGTCTTTTAAATTCCCCACTCCCTTTTTCTATTTTGGCTCAATTTCAGTTGTCCCACAGTTATTTATATTTGGAAATAACCAGCTAAAGTGGGTTTGTCTGTCAGTTGGTTGTTTTTTTTTGCCCATTCACTTTACTGATGGCTAAAGACTTAAAGTGGAAATAAAGACTGTGACCATCTCTTCTGCTTTGTGTTATTGTATTCATAATCCTGCTCTTCAGCCCCTCTCCCCTCACTGTTTCTGAGAGGGTGGGAAAGAACTTGGAGAAACTCTACCTGCCCGGTTGTTATGCAAAGACCACGTTTTGGTTTGGTTTTTACACTGTGATTAGAACAAACTTGTAAGAACTAAATCACGGATGCATTTACTGGCATCGTGCAGTAATTTCCTCTGACACAGCTCACCCTCTCCACAGCAAGAGTGATGCTGAGGATAATTTCATGAGAACGCTCCATGAAGCAGTGAAGCTACTCTGGTGCACTGCTGGGAGCTCTGAGCTGGTGAAATGTGAGCTGACACAGCAGCTACCTGGGATGCTTCCTCTGGAGCAACCAGTATGGAAGACTCTGGCTGCTGAGGTTCTAACCTGCATCGTCTGAATTCTGACCTCTTAAAAACTGACTCATGTCTATAGCAGGCTGCATGTCTGAGCCCCGCTGCTGCCCAGCCAGCATTCAGTAAGCTGCCTGACTGAGCAGATGGACCTCAGTTACTATGTGAACCTACACAATTCTAGGCTCCCTTTTAATTAGAGCAATGCACCAGGAATAACAGTTCAGAATTAAGGGGCTGTAACTACACTGCAGGGAGGGTGCTGGTGACTCAGGCTTTGTTTTCACAGTTGGAGGTTAGCAGCTCCACTATCCCAGGGAATTACAGCCCCTTCCTGCCAAACGTGGCAGCCTTTGTAATTATGTGCAACATCACTCTCTTGGCATTGTGCCCTGCATAGATTTTACTTGCTTTTTGTTCCCCTCTTTCCTTTCATTGCTGTCAGAGAGGGTGATGGCAATTGTTTGCTATTGGCTGTTAGAGCAGAGCAAAGCGTTAGTCTCGACACTCAACACTGTCTGCCTTGAAATACAAGTAGCTAGACTGCAGGAGGCAGGTTTTTTTCTTCCTGTGAGGCAGGAAGCTCATCATTTCTCTAGAAATTGTACAGGAAGGCAGGCTGTGTGGCTTTTACTGTTTATTCCAATTCTAGCATTAACACGCTCCCACAAACATAATTAACTTGCTCAAACACAGGTCCATTTCAGTTCTTAATTATGTATTTTCAGTCAAGCTCCAGCAAAGTTTAGCTCATTCTCAATAAATACAGCCCACCTAGTGCAGTACTTTTGTTCAGCACAATCAGCTGCCCTTCCTTTTCCACGGCCGTCATCTTCCCAGAGCCCATTACTTGCGAGTAAACAACTTTCGTTCCAGTTCTCTTTGGCTGTTCTCATCCACTCATTAAGTTTCCCTTCTCAGCAGAATGCTACCACTGCTTCCCTTGCCCTCCCAGCTGAAGGATTTTCCAGATCTCCGTACCACACCTCTCAGCTCCAGTTTTTTGCTGTTTCTTCTCCAGTTCCCCTCAAAACAGTAGGTTTCTGCCCCTCTTAAATCAAGCTGTCAGGCCAAGGAAACAATACATGTAGACAGGCATTCTCTCCCACTTTCACGTGCTTGAAGTCAACTCCCTTCTTAATTCAGGCGAGTGAAGACCTCCCCAGTTTTCCCTCCAGGGCAGGAGACAAAAGCTCCAGCTGGGTTTGTTGCTGCTGGGCTCAAGGCTTTTTGTCCCTGTAAATTCATTTCTACAGATCAGTGAAGACATTTCTTGAAAGCAACTGTCTTGATCTGGCAGGTTGGAAGCTGAAGGGGAAACAGAGAATGGCAGGTCTAATTTCTCATTCAGCTTCAAAAGAAGCAGTGAGCACCAGCAGGATCCCGTAATCCCCCAAACATCCACTGGAAAGACTCTCTGCGGAGCTGGCACTGATTGCAGCTAGCTGTTTGTCCACCATGACAGGAGTCCCAGGCCTGGTTCACTGATAGATCCCTGCTCACACAGAAAAGAGAGCATGTGATTGTAAAATGCATAGAGAACACGGGAGCAAATGCTAAAAAAATACATAAAATCCCTTCCCCTTGTGTTACAGATGAGGCATTCCCTTTTTCCTACTGGATCCCAGCCCAAACTTCTTCAGATCTTGTCAGCACTACACCAAACCCTCAATACTTGAAATATCAGCCACTTGCCCACCCCATCCCTGACTGTGCCGACTGCCCCAACCTTCTCCTGCTGTGAGAAAACTGCTCGTATTGGTTTGGATCCATCTTTCTATGGCACTGTACTCAGGGAGGTCTTGTGCCAAAACACGGCATGGGAAAGACCGCTGTGCTGCTGCACAAATCTTGGTGTGCTCTTCCCAGCCCTGTATTTCTTGTATGCTCACTCCTGTCTGCAGGTCTTGCATCTCCAGTCTATTCTCATTCAGCTGCCAGATGGGAACTCCACCAGCCACAAATGTGTTCTAGCAAAAACACAGCAAACACAGAGCAACCACAAGAACTATCTCATTCTTCCCCTTTTGCTCTCCTTTGATTTTGGACTGTCTTTGTTTCAGCTTAAAGCAACCAATTCCTTGGGAAAGGGATGCTACTTTAAGAACAATATTAACCACAGGCTTTGCAAGACGGTAGGAATTATGCACATGGTTACCACAAGAGTGTAGGGTGCTTCTTTCTTCTGGACTTCTTCTGTGGCATTTGAAGTGGAGGCCTCTGCAGAGCTTGGACCTGTTGGCGATGTGTCAACAAAAGTTTCGTCCACAACTCGGAAGCGGATCTCCTCCCCGATGTCCATGTAGAGGTCGTGGGCCCCTTCTTCTGTCTCATATTCCCAAACCCACACCTGCTCCGCTTCATCGCTGGCCACACCAAGGGCTAAGGAAGGAAACGGCATTTCACCTGGCAGATCACCTTCTTACAGTTCTAAGAACCCTCCTGATTCAAAGCCTTTTCACAATCATCTCAGACTCCAACATGCTGTCCTACATCACTGTCTGCACATTCCAGCCCCTTGGCCTTGTTTCTGATTTTCCTACTTCCAGGTGTATGCTGTTATTCCCCCCCCCCACCTCCAAAACAAAGCAACCCCTCAGGCTCCCAAAGTAAGGACATTAGACACACCGTGTATCTACACATGTAGCAAACCCCGCATTCTGTCTCCAGCAGCACCGAAGTCTAGAGGCAGGGATTAATGGTGTGGCTGTTTGAGGGACATTGCTATTCATTTTCATCAGCTGGCACAATGATCCTGCAAAACCTAATAAGCGTGAGGCCTGCCTAGCTGTGATAACAGTCTGTGGGACTTGCCCGACACAACAGCTTAGCTTCTGCCACTGAGCACCTTCATTGTTGCAGCAGTGAATGCCTGCAGGGCCAGCACTGCACAATCTTTTGAAATGAAGTACTAAAGTTATCAAAGGTGATCAAAGGATACAACTTTGCTGGCTGCTGCAGGGATTCTGGTGGGATGACAATATCATCAAAGAATCCAATAGAAACTGCGGAGAAAAGAATTTGATTAAGACTGAAACCATTCTTCACAAATGATGTACCGCAGCAATTCCTAAAGTGCAATTCTGGATTCATTTTCCTTCCTCTTTCAGGAAGGACGTCCGAGATTATGCAGGAATTATTCTTTGAGTCACAATGCTCCGTTTCAGTTGGCAGCAAAGCAAACACCCAGCTGAAGTACATACAGCAACAGAGGGCACAGTCTTTGTGGCCACAGGGAAAGGAAAAGGCTGCTTGGAGCAGGACTGAAGTGTCGGCGTTCCAATAAATGAGTCAGATGCTACAGAGGTCTGCGACAGGAAAAAGCTTAGAAATCACAGACCTAACTGTACACTGCTCTCTATTTAACATGTTAGACCAATCCCCACCCTCTAGATCCCATGATGTTGAGTTTTATGAGCCTAAATTCAGCAACAAATATATCCCTGGGATCCCCAGGAGCTCGCCTGCATGGCATACTCCTACAATACCAGAAGGCAACCCATAAGCTATGTACTTCACGAAGTACGTGGCTGATCATCTTTCTTATGAAAGATGTTTCCCTGCCATGGCTTCAGATGCAGGAATTAATCGCAAATATTCAAGAAACTATGGCAATCTATATCAGACCAACAGAATCTGATACTACCACCTTAAAAGAAAACATCAGAAGTTCTGTCAATTGAAGCGAGAAAATAAATTCAGTCTAACTCCAGATGGGCTTGCCTATTCTTCTTGGGCATGCACATGAGTGACAAAAGGAAAGGGGAGCGCAGACAGAACCATGAAGTGCAGGGGAAGCTGCCAGGCTCAAGCTACCAATCAGCCTCAGGCTGGAGCAGGGCTGGAGGCAGTACCAGCCTTCAAGCAGCTCGCACACAGCATGACAGTGCCTGAAACCACAGCATCCCCAAGTGCACTGCAGCTCTCGTGTCCCTAATGTTAGGAGATGCAGTTTACCATGAACGCCATCCTGACTGCAGCTTTTAATCTCTCCGACCAGAATCTCGTCCAGGAAGGGATGGAAGACCACGTAGCGGAAATGCACTTGAAAGAAAGCACATCCTTAAGGCTATGTCCGTGTGAGTGAACCACACTCCTTCCACAGGGTGGCAGCCACTAAAACAAAATCCCACATCCGATATGCCCTCTAAAATGTTGCATCCTGCATGCTTTACTGCTTCCCTACGGGTACCGGTGAGTTCAAGAAAACAGGAATCAGTTAAGATTCCCGTTGTATATGAATTATAGCAGCAGCTGATCAGCAGTTTCAGTTACAAAAACAAGCATTCCTTGGAGACCAAGAATGTCAGCTGAAATGTTGTTTTCCTGCCATACTTCTGCTCCATTTATCTTTGACAGCAATGATTTATTTTCTTCAAATGAAATTATATGGTGAACAATATTATCAAAGTAAGATTCTCTGCCATAATCTTATTTAACCCAAATGAAAAAATCTAGCTATGTTGCTAACTAAGATTTTGCATTTATAATTATAAGGAAGCCATACTAAGACAACCCCAGCAAGATAACACTTAAAAGCTGTTTAACATAATTTTAACTGTCCATTCCCAGTGCTGCTCTTCCATATAAACCAAGCACTAGATTGGAGAGGGAGTAATAAATCCTGCTGCCTGCTAGCAAGTGCTATCCCAGCTTCTGAAAGCAGGAGGTTTCTCTGCAAACTCAGAGAGCATATTCTCTTGTTTCAGTTCAAGGAGGTTTGAATTTAAGGAAGCAAATGGAGACTAAAGCAAGCAGCAAAGCCTGCCATCCTCCTCAGTATTAGAAAAGCTTTTATTTGTAGGGAATAAGCTCTATTGGCATTAAAAATTATGTCTGAGATGCCACATGTAGTCATCCAGTTCCCTTCTAACAGGGTTACTTCATTTGCTCAAGCATTTACGTATTTACTTACAGCTTTTGCTCAGATTTGCCAAAGCTCAAAAGTAACGAATAATTTCTTATTTCCTCCCCCCCAAAAAGTCAATTAAAATCCTAAAATGTATGCTGAACCAGATCTGTCTAAGTCTCAAAGACAGATGCTGCAAAGCTTCCAGCTAAGAAAACAGCATCAACTGTTGTGCAAATGTTATATTTAGAAACGTTTCAACATTCCAGGCAGGCAAAATTAGCTTCAAAAAGAAAAAAAATTAATACTAATGGACAAACGCAGAACAATTAGTATAAATTATCTTCTATTTGGAGATTTCTGAGCTTCCTAAGTTAAATTAACCCCTTCCTTATCCAAGACCTATGGCTGTAATTGTAGGGCAGAGATGGACTGCTGGAGAAGGAACATGGGACTGCCTACTTAAAAATGTATTTCTAACCACAAAAGTGCAATACAAAGGGACTTCTACCATGATCCTCTCTCTCTTCTAAAGGGAACAGTGAAGGCTGCTAACTTCAGCAAGTCCTTTTAAACTTGATTTATCTAACAATGGGAACTTAATTGACACTTGCAGACCACTAACCTTCTGCAACTGCTGTAACTCAGAACATACCTTTGGTATGCGACGCACCATCCCCAGGGAATATGTATGAATCTTCCAGTTTTGTAATATCATACAGACAGATGCAGAGACCAACGTTGTATACAACCTGCTCAAATTAAAAAGCAACAAAAAAAAAAGGCTGTAAAACAATTACCAGGTTAACTCCCTTGAAATTTATACAAAGCGCACAGCTTTTAGAAAGAAGGCAGCAGAAGGTGGCAAGATGGGAGAGAAGCTGCTTGCGTGCACTCCTCCAGCACTAAGCACACTGCATTTCAGAGGAAGCCCTGTCTTCTTCAAGTGCTATGAGAGTTTGTGTTCTTACTGGCACCAGAAGGAACACTGCTATAAACAGAAATCATTGGGATAATTGTCAATAATGAAAAATTTGACTTGCCACAATAGTAAAGTTGTGAAAGAACATCTATCAATTCAGCAGACCCACATCTTGTACAAAGGCCAAATGCACTTCCTGCCAGCATCCTCAGACGTTTCTAAGCTTATCTTTGTCTGAAATTATAATAGCTGTGGGCAGAGATAAGGAGAACTCCCAGTTTCCCTGCCACTTCACAGCCTACAAAATTTGTGGCACCTACCCCTTGTCAGTGGATACAAGATTGTTGTTTTCTTTTCCTAACCTGCCTGTGTAATCTGCTTCCCTGATCACTTTGGGCTGGGCTGCTCTCCGGAGCCCCCTTCACATTGCAAGCTGCACTCTGAGCTCTGCACCCTCTGAAAGCCATGTGCCCATCAGCCTCATGGGCTGCACAGGGACACTGTGATACAACACTTTCACGTACCCCACATTAAGGGGGAAGACTGTGCTACCATACTGTACTCAGCACAAAGCAAGGCAGGTATCACCACTTTCATTTCTCTTTCAGTATTTTTGTTATATTTACACTGGCCTGGTTTGCATGTGTTTTTTTCAGATGGCACTTTGTACTGCCGCCCCACACAGAAGATGGCAATGACTCTCCCTCCTTCCATGCCCCTCAGCACCTTCTCTACAGCATGAACACAAGACCCCTATGGGATGGCACACAGCTCCCTCTTTTTTTTTTTTCCTCTTTGTTTGGGGTTGGCCTTCATATCTAAGCTGTTTTGATGCACGTGTCATTATGCACAAATACAGAAATGCTCTGTTATATGATGATGCTATGACGCTTACACCACTCTATACATTACCTTATTGGCCAATTTCTTGTTTAGCTCCTCAGCAATGGACTCATTCAGTTTCCTCTCAAACTGCCAGGGAGGAATCCTCACCGTGTCAGTCATCTCCACCAGGACAAACATGGCGACCTCTGGGGAGACAGGGAGAGAACACAGCAGCGCCGAGCCGCTTTAGTAACAAGCATTCAGCCCGGGCCTTGCCCGAAGCGCGGAGGGGCAGCACTCTGCGCCTTGTGAGGGGCAAAGTAAGGGGACGAGTGGGGTTAGAGACCAGTTAGGCAGCGCTCGGCCTCCCCACGAGCCCACAGCCACGCCAGAGCAGGGCCCTGACCTGTGAGCCCAGAGCAGACAGCAGCAGGCCCACAGAGACAGCAAAAACCCCGCACTCCCTCAAACCCACCTGACACACCGAACGCCGCCGCGCGCTGCCCGTCCTCACGGCGACTTCCGGTATAGGAGCCAATCGCCTTCGGGGGGCGGGGAGACGGATTCTGATTGACGTGTGTCCGGACCTACCGCATGGCTCTGTGCTGTGCGGAGGCCCCGCCCCTGGCTCCGCCTTCAGGCCCGCCTCAGGTGGGGGCGGCCATTTTGTCTTCCAGTGAGCGAGGTGGGAGCTGTGTATGACTGAGGCCCTCTGTTCACTGGAGGGCTCAGTTTCTTTAAATAAAACGTGAATCCGTGAAAAATTTTCCGCAGCTGCCCGTCTCGTGATAGGGGTTGTGAAAAACGAGAGGTTGTGCCCGTGCACGGGACGTGCCCCAAGACATGAAAGGAGCTGCGGGGTGCTCAAAAGAAGACTGAGAAAAACCCACGTGTCTGCGGCTGACAGGCATAACTGTGCTGTCAGCACCGCGGCTTTGATGCCGACACGACGGGTGTCACCCCCCGCACCCTGTGGCAGTGTGTAGCGGGCGGTAATGAGTGCTCGGGATGAGAAATAAGTTAAACGTTGAGCTGTTTTGGAGCGGGAAGGGGAAAATGAGGCCACAAATACCGCATCTCAGCCTCATTAACAAGAGATCTGTGGTGGCTGAGGAGTTTCTGATCTGTCTGAAATTATTCCTGCTCCACCAGGGTGTCTTTTTTTGTGATGATTAAATGGCCATTCTGCACATGTTTAGTGTGTTGGCATAGCAGGTGATGGAGGATCCAGTTTTCCTTCCCAGGTCCCTGGGAGGAGTAGTGTTAGTGTCAGCAATGAGCTCTGCATGCACCACTGTTGAGACACCTCACCCCAAATCCACCTCAGCCTACTTCAGGAGCTGTACAAAGAGTCTTTCCCTTCTCGGTGGCGGTGGCGGTGGCTGTGCTAATCAGGGTAAACAGCACAGTTCTGCTGGCATGCTCACTGCATCCCTCGCTGTTCTGTCCTGGCCCCATGCAGGTTGGATGATGCTGGGACTGACCTTTAGCTGCAGGTTTTGCAGGTCACTGTAACTGCCTTTTCAGAAGGTGCTGTAGTTCTTCAGCACGTCCCTCTTCTGACAGCAGGGGAAGAAATAGCCTTGGTATCACACCAGAAGTTAGGTCATGTGTTGATACTAGCAAGGTGATCACTTTGGATGTGTATGTACACTCTTTTGTACATAAGAGCTGGAAGGTTAAGTAGGGGCAGTACAGGGTGAATACCTGGAATAATACAGGAGACTGGGTGAACAAGTGGATTAGGATGGTCACACCACATTTGCATTTCTTGCCTGCCCTTGAGCTAACATTTTTCATGCTTCCAACAATCACAACCCAATGGGGGCTGCTGGGTGTCCAAAACAAAACAAACACATCTCCTTCAGCCTGTTGTGCAGCCCTGAGCCCCAGCTATGTGACTAGGAGGTCTGCAAGGCATTTTCTCCTTCTGGCCCATGTCTAATGGATGGTTCCTTGATGTTCTATGAAGTGCAATGGCAGTCAGATGAGCTGCACTGCCTTGAGATACCAGGCTACCAGCCCCACTAGCAGTTCATCAGCTTCTACCAGAAATGTCACATTCTGCCAGAAGTGCTTTCCTGCAGATAACCCCTCCGACTCCAGCATGGTGCACACCTGGAGCTTCAGGGAGGCGATGGCTGTTGCACTGCTGTTGACTGGGTTTTCTCTGTGGAAGAATTCTATATTTCCATCAGCACTGGTCATAAGCGTTGTCTCTGATGTAAAAATATAAAGCCAAATCTTGCCTTGTAAAATGTTGCTGTCTCAACCCTGCTGTAGATAGCACCCAGCAGCACTCTATATTTCACACTGCAGCTAAAGTAGTCTGATGTTGGAAACTGTGGGAACAGCCCCATCTTGCTGAGCACTTTCTTTTTGTCCCTATAATACTGACATGCGAAATAGCCACAAATTCACAGAGGCTGTGCACACATTTTTGTAAACATATGTCTCCAGAGTCTCTCAGTAGTGTTGAGAGCATTGAGGTTTTGCCAGCATATGGGGGCATGGTTCTCTGCTGCTGTTTTTCTGCTGCTCAGAGAAAACCCTAGGCATGTCTCATCCTCACAACTGCAGAAAACTTGAAAACGCAATCTGAAGTTATGTGAAGGCTCAGGAAAATGAAAGAAACTCCCAAATTGTTTTGCTTATGATCTCCTCTGCCTCCACATTCCCAGGGCTTTTGGGGAAAACTGGCTCAGGGATGTTGTAGGCGGAGGTGAGGGATGATTTGCATCTAGGTTGCTGAGCCCTGCTTTGATTGACTCCAAAGGATTTACGTATCTTCTCACGTACAAAGTCCTCCACGCTCCTGTCTTTGCTTCTGTCTCCACAGGCATCTCTAGCACCCCCACTCCCACTCTGATCAAAGCTTCTCCTCTTCTCCTTTTATCATTGCTATGCTTTGGACTCCCCGCCTTCTCCACTGCAACGCATGCCCAGAGCTGTCTGCCTGTCTAATGCACCTCAAGTTCCCTTCAGAGCCCCCACTGACTATACAGGAGAGTCAGTCTGATGCTCTGTCTTGTTTACCACTTGCAGCTGGGCACACAGCTGACCCTGGTGAGGAAGAACAGCTATTGATGATGATCAATGTACAGCAATTCAATGGACACCTGGGGAAGTGGAGGGTGTGCCCATGCTGCACATTCCCAGCATTCCTCCAGCTCTTCGCCCTCCTGGGCTGCTGGGGGTGAGCTGTCACCAGGAGAGGATGGGCTGGCTCAAGAGAAACTTGGACCAGAGACTGGAACAGGTGGCTGCGTTTCTCCTCTGCTTCTTTTGCAAGCTTTTGAAGGGTTGTCTGGGTGGATGAGCCTTGTGGCATCTGTAGGTGGCAAATGGGACTCGTGTTTGTTGAGGAAAACTTGAAAAGCCACAACTAGAGGGAGATAGGCACTGACAGAATCCCAAACATGCCAGCCTGGTCCATTCCCCTGCTGCAAAATGAGGCCAGTATCACCCAACTCCCCAGTGGATGCATGCCCATGATGTTTTAAAAAATGTCCTGTGATGGAGACTGGTGCTTACCCAGGCAAAACATTGGAGTAATTAGCTATCTGTTCTGTTAGAAAGTGTTTCCTAATATCTAGCATCAGTCTTGCTCCTTGCAAGCCCCATTGCTCCTCACCCCAACAGACACAACAAACAGTTGATTCCTGTCCTCATTGCAGCAAGTGCTCCTATCACACCATGACCCCAGGAGAGGAACTCTGGGGGCGATTCATTATGTTGCTTCTCTCCACAGAGATAACTCTCAAGCATGGTCCTATTGGCACAGGGCAGAAGAGAAAGAAAGGATCTTTTGGGATGGGGACCTGCCGTATGGCAACTCCAGGGAGGTGATGCTCAAAAAGCAGAATTCCCCTCCTGACCATACATGCCGTACAGGGAGAAGAAGCAGGACCTGCACCAGCACGGGATGCGGCATCACCATGTGAGGAATCATGTTGGGCTCGTGTCCCTCTCTTTGCTGCCCAAGCCCGAGCCCCTGATTGTGCCATGCAGTGACCGTGCACTGCGGGGTGCCAGGAGGCTGCAGGCAGCAGGAGCTGGGGAAAGCTGCAGGAACACCAGCAGGGTTTGGGAACATGTGGGGAGAAGCTGGAACCCCTCGCTGGGTACACGTGTCCTCCACCACTTTGTCCCCGCAGCCTGCAAGGCTGCCTCGTGCCGTGTCAGGCCGTGCCACCGACGTGGCCATGCGTCACGGTGCTCGAGCAGAACGATGCAGCCCCTCCACCCCCCCCCTCCACCCCGGAACGGCGATGACCAGCCTGATCCCTCCCACCTGCCTGCTCCCCCTGGCCTGGCCCTGACGTCAGGGAAGGCGTGCGGATGCGTGTGTGCAGGCTGCACATCATACACACATCAGGCACCGCAGAGACATCGGGAGGCAGCCGGCAGCCGGCAGCGGAGAAGCCCCCGGAGCCGGGCTACATGCGAGAGCTCTGCTCCTCGCCGGGCTGCAAAGGAGCGCTTCCCCGTCCCCACCGTGCGCTGATGCTCTGCGATCCGCAGCTCCAGGGAGCCCCTCATTGCTAAGGAGGTAAGGGCAGGCACGACGGCCGTCGGCTATTGTAGCCAAAGGTTCAGCTTCATGCACGGTGTTTGCTTACAGGGCTGCTTTTTATTTTGGGAGAAGTGTGAGGGTGAAGTGTGGCATCCCTCCTGTTTTCCTCTCCTGATTCCCCAGCAGCTCCCAGACAATGCCTCCTCCGGGGCAGGCAGTGCTGCATGGCCACTGTTGCTGGGGGCACATCGTGCTGCCAAACCGGGCTCAGCTGGCACCAGCTCTCCATCACCGACAGCAGGAGAAAGCGGCGGGTGAAAACCTGTCCTGGTAGAGGTGGGGGCTTGAATGGACGTTTCTTTGGGGCTGGTATGCTATTCATTCCTGCAGACAGTAAGTTAGATCACAAAGGAGAGAGAAAGGATGAAAGGATGTGGATGGGGACATTTGCGTGAGGTCTTTGAGCCAACAATACTCTGATTTAAAATCACAGCCAACCACAACCGGGCAAATCCCCCAAACCCGGTTGTCGGGCAGCGATGCTTTATGCATATATACTCCAAAGGTAAACCAAGCCTCCATGATGGCTTCTCCTCTGGCTTCCTTTGGCTTGTGGCAGCTCTCCCCACGGCCTCCCTGAGGATCCGGCGGTACCGACGGAGGGAGCTTTTTATAATCAATCCATAAAGGTGACATTCATATTTTAGCGCTAACGAGGCTGTATCGTAGGTGAGACGATCTCAGCAAAGATGCTTGGAGTTGTGAGTGTGATTGGCTTAGATGGGGAGGGGAAGCTTTAAGTGTGTGTTCCCAATGAAAGCTGGCTTATCTTTTGTATAGTGATTCATTTCAGCCAAGGGGTTTTTAGCATGCAGGATACGTGGAGGAAATTGTTCCACTCTTCTTTAGCTCTTAATGGCATGATCTAGTAACCAAAAAAAAAGAGGGAGGGGGGCTATGGGGCTTTCATTAGCATTGGACAGAGACGGCATTTAGAAAACCTGAGAGACGCCGGGGCTGCAAGGACAGAGGACGGCTGAACGTTTGCTTCCCGGCTGCCCCCTCCTGTTACAACAGCCCCTTTCTGGGTCCAAAAGATGAAACCCACAATTTCACACCCAGCTCCCGGGCCACGCTCCGATTCCCAAAGGGATGGCGCAGGGTTGCAGCCCCCTGGACTGGTGGGAGGCCCAGAACCCCAGGGCCGGGTGAAGGCAAAAGGATCCCAGTGGGGGGAAGGAGCACAAAGAGGAGCTGTGTGGGAGGGCCGGGGGGCTGAGGGAGATGACACCAATTAAATATGGATTGCGGGTGACGCGTGAGGGCTTCGTGCTGCTGCTGCTGCTAACGACCGGGGAGTGACAGCGGCCGGAGCTTCTGGGCCACCGCCTCGCTGTGGGGCTGTGGAGTTAAACCGGGTCACAGCAGCACCCACCCGAGGGTATGTGTTTATGAGGAGTGGGGCAGACAGCGACTTTGTTTGATGAGCTGCATCGTGATGAGCGAGGCTCTTGGATCTGCAGATAAAAGCCGACGTGTCTCCTGCCTGTCTATCCTAATTGGTGCGGGGTTGGTGCACGCGCCCGCTGGCAGCTCTGCACGGAGGCCTTCTCTCAAAGAAACAGGGAGGCGAAACCGTGGCTGTGCCGAGGCGGCGAGTTCCCTGGTCCCCAGCCTGCAGCAGCCTCAGCTGCCCTGGATTTCATCCCCACAGTGTGGCTGAGTGCGGGCTGGGCGCAGGGAGGACATACCCACAGCTCCCCTCTGTGGTTTTCCCCTTCCCTTTGTTTGCTGCGGGGACTCAGAAGAGGTGGGAATCAGTGTCCCAAGGGATGTGGACCCTGTGGGCCCCTTCTCTGATGTCAGTTTTGCCTCTAAGCATTCTCCTGTCTTGCTGCTTCTGCTTCTGTGTGGGATCGTGGTGCTGAGACGGCCATGGGAGGTGGGCGACGAGAATGGGCGTGCTCCCTCCCCACAGTGCTGTCTGCTCCAGAAACCTTTTCCCATGTCCTTGGTGCTTGCTAATTTCGGAGCAGAGGTGACCCCTTTCTTCACGTTCCCCGAGGGCCCTCACCTCTCAGTGTGAGTCAGAAAGCAAATTAAAGGCTCTCTGGGTTTCCTGGCATGCAATCCCAAATACACCACATGGGTGTGGGGGGCTGAGGGAGGTGTATCGTGTTAGATGCAGCCACCGAGGGGGAAAGAAATCCACAGGGTGTGGGGTTTCTGAGCAGCTCCAGAGCCAGGAGGCTTAAAAACACACAAAACCCTAAAAAATGTCACCAATTAGGACAGCCTTCCCATGCCTATGCCAGCTCCTGCTCTTTGGCACATGACACCTAGCTCCATCCTCCCGCCAATCATCCTGCAGCTGAACGTTGGGGTTTTTGGGGGCCAAAACTCACGGGCTTTAATTCAGGGCTCAAACAGTGTTGATGCCGACCAAGAACTGAGGTCGATGGCCTCAGCTGACCTGTAACTACTCCCCCGTTCTCCCTGCAGCTTGCTGAAGCAGACCCCTGCCCGCTGCTCCCCACGCCCAGCCCCGAGACGGAGCACCCCGCCGACCCCACCATGTCATCAGAGCCCGGCGCCCCGCCGGCCGTGCCGCCTCTGCACTCTCCCAAGTCCCCGGTCTGGCCCACCTTCCCCTTCCAGCGTGAGGGCAGCCGTGTCTGGGAACGGGGCAACCTCCTGCTGCGGGACCTGCCCAGCCCACTGCCCACTAAGAGGACCAGGACCTACTCTGCGTAAGTACCCAGCAGTCCGCAGGGGATTCTGGAAATGTCTCTCTGGCTGCACGTTCAGACTTCTCCGTCCCTTCCCTCCTGCAGGACGGCACGTGCTTCTGCCGGGCCCATCTACAAGGGTGTTTGCAAGCAGTTCTCCCGCTCACAGGGCCATGGGTTCATCACTCCAGAGAACGGCACAGAAGACATTTTTGTCCATGTGTCTGAGTAAGTCCACACAGTGCTGGGTATATGGGGGATAGCCGGTGACCCGGGGCTGGGGTGATGCTGTGTCCGTGGGTGATGGTGCATCCATAGCTGATACTCTATCTCCATATATCTAAGATCCCACTGCAGGTGGGTTTCTCCCATGTGCTGGGTGCCTTCCTTGGTGCTGGGGGGCTCCATCTCTCAGCCCCACGGCCCCATCGCCTCCCCTCTCCTCTCCCACAGCATCGAGGGGGAGTACGTCCCGGTAGAGGGGGATGAGGTGACGTACAAGGTCTGCCCCATCCCTCCCAAGAACCAGAAGTTCCAAGCGGTGGAGGTGGTGCTCACCAACCTGGCGCCCCATACGAAGCATGAGACGTGGTCTGGGCAGATCATCGGCTCCTAGGTGCCTGGGGGGCCTGATGGCCGCTCGCGGGGAGCTTGGGGAAGGCTGGGCTGGCGAAGAGGCTGGGGCCACTCCTCAGCACGCAGGTGTTCACGTTCGGTGTCTTTTCTAAGGTTACAGTTTCCTTTTTGTGTGTGTTTGTACCTGTCTTTGAGGGGGATGGGGAAAGCGGTGTCCTCCCCACTGACTCCCCAGCTCCTGGGGTAGCACTGAGTCCCACATCCTTGAGCCCAAGGGGAGCGGGAGGACTGATCCTGCCCCTATCCCACTGCAGCCTGGGGCTTGTGGGGGGCTTGTCCCCGCCTCCCCAGCCCTGCTCTGGCCGGATGGGCAAATCACTGTGCCGGGGGGGGACAGCTCAGCCCCTTCTGCCCCCATCACCCCAGCCCCCCTGGAACCCCGTCCTGTGTGTGCCTGTGTGTGTGTGTCCGTAGGTCACCGTGGGGCTGAAGGGTTTGGTGATCTCCCTCTGCTCATGTTCCACACCGACACCTCCCGCCCCCTCGGTGTAGACAGGGTCTCGTATATAAAGCACAAATTAGTTCTCAGTCCTCTCTGCCATAGCTTGGCTAGGTGGGCTCCTGCGGCCTTGGGAACGGGAAGGGGAACCTGGGAGTTGTGAGATGTGGAGGTAGGGATGGCCCCGTGCCATGCCCCAGGCAGTTAGCCTGGCCAAGACAAACTGTTGGATTTTTCTTTTTTCTTTTCTATTTTTGGGGGAAATAAACTAAAATCCTAGGATTGTTGGTGTTTTTACAACTCTGGTGTGGTTCCTGCCTGTCTGACCTTGTGTCAACCTTTGTAACATTGGCAATAAACCATTAAAAGTGACTTTCCCACGAGCCCTGCCCATCCTGCCTTTTTGTGTATAAGTGCACCCTGCAGGGGACCCAGGAAACCCAAGGCTTGCCTCAGACACTCACCAATGCTGTGCACTGCACCTCAACTTCAGCAGAACTGCTGGAGAGGTTCCAGAGGAGGACCAGAAAGATGCTCAGAGGGCTGGAGCACCTCTCCTATGAAGACAGGCTGAAGGAGCTGGGCTTGTTTAGCTCGGAGAAGGCTGCAGGGAGACCTCACTGCAGCCTTCCAGTACTTACACAGAGCTTATACAAAGGATAAAGTTTTTACACAATCTAATAGTGACAGGATGGAGGGAATGGCTTTAAAGTAAAAGACAGGAGATTTAGGTCAGATGTTAGGAAGAAATGCATTATTCAGAAGGCAGTGAGACAGTGGCACAGCTGCCCAGAGAACTGTGGGTTCCGCATCCCTGGGGGCTCAAGGCCAGGTTGGATGGGGCCCTGCACAGCCTGAGCTGGTGGGTGACAGCCCTGTCCATGCTAAGGGGTGGGACTGGGTGGGCTTTGAGGTCCCTTCTGACCCAACCATTCTGTGATTCCGATTCCCTGGTCCTGCAGGGCCTGCACCCAACACTTGAGGGCAGAGCAGAGCTTGCACACACTGACAACTGCACACTGTGGCTTTAATAGGATTTGTATACATATATATTTATATATTTATTTCTTTAAATTTATTTCTAATCTAACAGTTGGAACCAGTCAGACAGGAGCTGCCCATCTCGCACAGATACAGCACCATATGGTCCCCACCACATCCACTCACTCACACACCCATGGGGAGAAACCCGTGGCCGTGCTATGGGGCAGGCAAAGGGAAGCCTCTCTGCCTCTGAGATACTCCAGAGAACCCAGCCAGACTGCGGCCAGAGCTACGGCAGGACAGGTTGTCCCCTCATTCACTGCAGCCTACAGACAGCACAGGGAACAAACAGATCACCTCAGCCCCCAGGGCCACCACGGTGCCTTGCAGCCTCACGGCCAAAAAAATACAGAAATCCTGCTGACTTGGAATAGACTCACAGGAAAAATAAACCACAGCCTGATCCTCAGTGAAAGAGGAGAACCACAAAACACAAGGTTCCTCCATGAGGGTTGAGGTGGAGGGTCAAAATGGCAGCCCGTGAAGAGGGCACTCCGCATTCAGGCTTCTCCAACATGTCCCCCTCTCCCACAGAGATTTTATCTGGGTAGAGAGGTATTTGTGCATTTGTTGGAGATTTCTGGATGCCAAGCCACTGCACTCATGCAAATTGGACACGTTACAGACTGATGTGTTTAAGAGGTACCGTCACACGGAGAAGAAAGCACCCACCAGAGCTGGTCACACACCACCGTAGCGTGAGCAGGGCCAGGCAGCGGGACCAAAGTCCTCTCAGGGACTGTGAAAAGCTGCCCCAGGCACGGAAGCACCAGCTTCTGCTTTGGTCCCGTGATTAAAGGGTGGCAGCCTTTGGGAAACTTCTCTCTGAGCCCCAGCTCCAAGGTGGGGCCACAGCAATGGGCAACGACAGTGCGAGGACAGCAGGAGGAAGCAGGATGTACCAGGAGAGCCAAGCACTGGGAAGGAAAGCGACTTAGTCTGCTGTGAATGCCTTGGGTAAGGCTTTCTAATAACATATCTGTGACACGTGATGGACACACGGATGGGAAGACTGAGCGCTGGCAAAGTCTGCCAAGACAGGCTGCGGGGTCTCCTCCTTGGAGACCTCCAAATGCCATACACCCGGGTGTAGGCCTGGGCACCCTGCTCCAGGTGTAGGGTTGGGCCAGATGGACCCAAAGGTGCCTCAGCCATGCTGCAATTGCGTGCAGGCTTCTGGGAAGCGCCTTGGCAAAGGGGGAGGGGAACATGAGAGGCAAATTCCCTTGTGCAGAGGTGTTGGAAGCGCAACACAGCTAAACAGAGAAGGGAGCAAGGGAAGGATGGACAGACATGCACATGGACAGACGTGGTTAAATTTGGCCCTGGCATTTGGGTCCTCAAGGCAGGAATGTATTGCTGCCCACCGAAGCCCCAGCTGGCAAGAGAGAAGTTCTGCTGGAGGAAGGACTGCCTGGTCCCACAGACCTCAGCTGTGACAAACTGAGAGTGCCAAAGGGCTGACCAACAGCCCCCTTCTGCACACCTCCTGGACTCACACAACAGCTCCTGACCAGCACCGGCAAGTGTTTTTCAGTCTACCCTGAGCAGATTCCTCAAACGAAGGTGCTTTTCCTTGCGGGGGAGAGAAGGGAGAAGGGCTGCAGGACCCTCACAGTCAGCACTCATTTGCTCTCTCTGGAAAGAAGATTTCACGGCATCGCTGGACCGTGTCCTGGGGGGACTGGACGCTGTGTCCCACCGTTCGGGGGTCGTCGTAGATTTCATAATCATTCCCTCCCTGCAGGGGAGCAGAGAACAGGGAAAGCATTAGCAGAGTCTCCTTGGAGAATCCGCATCCTGCAAGGAGCCTCCATTTGCTGCTGCAAACACGCGGAGAGCATCCCCCACTTGCACACCACTAAAGGGTTGTGGTAGCCGCTGGAGCACCACAGGCACCACCGAGTGAGGAGAAAGCAGCCATGTGAGGGGTGAGCAGGTTGTACTCACAGGGGTGGTCTCGTTTCCAAAGAAGTGGATGGTGTCAAACCTCTCATCGTCCAGCACGTTGAGGCAGTAGCGCTTGTCCCAGCCCTCCGGGAAGACGTCAAAGCTGATCATGCCACCTGCCAGCAGAATGGTGAGTGTTAGCAGAGCGGCCTTGAGGTGGTGGGATGTCCCCCTGCCCCAGACTTGGGGGTCAACCTGGAGCCCTCCCCGTACAGCTGTGCCCAGTGGCTCTCTGGCATGTGATATTAGGAGGTCGCAGATGCTGTTTCTATGACAACAGGCTGAATGAAATCAGCAGGGCTGGGTGACAATAGCAGGACTCCATGCCACACGTGCAAGCAGGCAGCAGCAGGCTGCAGGGGGAGCTGGTAGGGAAGCACCAGACATCCGTGTGCTGCTAAGATTTGGAGCTACACCTTGCAGATAGTATCAGTGTGTGCTGTGTTGGGGCAGCAGGGGACAAAGCACATGTTGTCAGCTACTGGCACTGAGAACTCTCCCAGGCTCCTGCATGGACGTCACACTCTCCTGCTTTGGAAATAACTGAAATAAAATGCTGCACTGCATTATATTCTCCCCTTTCATGAGAGCTGGGCAGTGAGAAGAGCTCCTGGTGCCAGCTGGGAGGGGCAGGAAGCCAGTCAGAGTATGGAGAAGCAAGATACCAAGGACACCAAGCACCAAGCACTTGCCTGGGCACAGCACGGGGCTGCAGTGAGGTCTCCCATCGCTTCCCACCTTCCACAGCCTGGGATGAGACTCTCACAGCCAGCTTGTCCCACCAGCCTCATTTCCATGTGTCCTTGCCCCTTTGCCCTCTGCCCAGATTTCCACCTTCTTATGTTACACAAAGCTCTGCAGAATGTCTCTTTCTGGCTTCAGCCCTGTCCCTTAGATAACCTCATTTCTCCCCCAGTGCTGGCCAGGTTCCCAGGATTGCTGAAGCCCCTCCTTAGCTCCCTGCCTTGTCTGTAAAGCACCTCTAGCCCCAGAAGCAGCCATACAAAGGCCCATGACACACAGTGCCAGCTCTTCTTCCAAGGAGAAGGATGTTTCCCTAGCAGCCAGCCCTCCAAACAAAACTCTGAGCTGAGAACACGAGGCCCCTTCCTCTCACACCACCACATTCCTGGAGGAGCCCTGCAGAGGACTGAATGTGCCCAGAGCTCTGCTGGCAGCCCTGCTGCTGTGCTTGAGCCAGAGCAGAGCTGCTGCACAGGGGTGGGCTTAGCAGAGCTATGAGGAATAAGGCACTGGTAGCGTCATGGGACAGAAAGCAGTCGGCTTGGCTGATGCTCAGAGGAAAAACCTACGGCACAGTTTATTCCTGGAATCATAGTCTCACTAAGGTTGGAAAAGACCTCTAAGATCATCTAATCCAACTGCTGAGCCATCACCACCTTGCCACTGACTTGCTGCAAATGCAAGCATGTTCCTCCCATGGCAGCTCTCCAGGAACTGCAGCTTGCTGAGCAGTCTCTGGGGTCTTACCAGAGAGCACAGCCTCTGGGATCCTGGATCCTCACAGGGATCAGCCTCATTCCCATTCTCCATCACACGATTTTAAGGGGAATGCAATGAAGAGGCCATGGCAAAACTCCCTCTGCTCACCTCGAGAGAAACGCAGTCCTTTGCCAGCAAACTCCCTCTGCAAGGCTGCCACAAACTTCTCCCGGATCCGCTCTTTCTATGGAGGAGAAAGGAAAAGGGTTTGAATCACAGACTCATTGGAAAGGACATCTAAGGTCATCAAGTCCAACCATCAACCCATCACCTCCCGGAACCTCCAAGCTAAGACACATAGCTTGGAGCTGGTCTCCTATCTCCTTGGGAAGTGGGGGAAGCAGACAAGACTCAAGATCTGTGACAGAGCAAGACCTGCAAAGGGAACAGTGAGCCCAAACCCAACCCACGCACCTTATCCAGCTCTGAGAATTCGATCCGCTCCTCCAGTGTGCAGCTCCTCCCAATGGGGGAGATGTTTAGCATCCCATTGCGAAACTCAATGAAGGTTCCTCTGCATGTGGGCAAGAGCACAAGGTTACTGGGGCCTTTACAAGGACAGGGAGAGAAAAACAGCCCTTCTGAGGTCAGTGCAACCACAGCTGATCTCAGACAGCAGTCTGGCCAAACATGCCCTCAAAACCAAGGGCTGGGCCCAGAGCTGTCCGGGCTGTTTGACTGCTGCTTGGTTGCTCAACTCAGTGAGGTTCCAGCTCCTGAGTGCCTCTGTGGATTCAGGCCTGTGGGATTTCTCAAAGCTTCTGTGGACAGCCCATGCTGTCACACAGAGCAGAGCTCAGCTCTGCCCCTCCGCTCCCTGTGAGGAGCTGCAGCCGCCATCACGCCTCCCCTCAACTCCTCTGCTCTTCACTGAGCAAACCAGCTCAGCTGCTCCTCATACGCCTTGCCCTCCAGACCCTTCTCCATTTGTAGCCCTCCTCTAGACACCTCTAACAGCTCTATGTCCTTTACCGTTTCTTGGGCAGCTTCAGCAGGGCCATATAGTTGAGGCAGAAGTTGATGAGGTCCTGCAGCAGCTCCTCTCCCAGGTGGTCCTGAATGGCCTAGGGGAAGAGAGGGGTCGAGGAGAAAGCAGTGAAGGGACCGTGGAGCAGCAATCCTCATAGAATCACAGTGCGGTTGGGTTGGAGGGGACCTCAAAGCCCAGTCCCACCCCGTGCCGTGGACAGGGCTGCCCCCCACCAGCTCAGGCTGCCCAGGGCCCCATCCAACCTGGCCGGGAACACCTCCAGGGATGGGGCACTCTGGGGCCACCTGCACCCAGTGCTGACCCACCTGTTTGGCCACAAGCCGCCCATTCTTGTACTGCACGGTGCCATTCTCGGCAAAGACGTAGTCAAACTTATCGACGACTGAAAGGAAGGAGGCAAAAGTCCGCTCGGGTCATCAGCGAGGACAAGAGGTGCAATGGGGACACCCGGCAGGCCGCACGTCTCCCTGCCCGCGGGCCGCTATCTGCAGCGGGCAGGTGGGCGGCTGACGCAGACGGGCAGCGACCCGACGGTGTCACCGCCCCGGACAAGATAAGCGCACGGAACGTCATGCGCTCTGCCACGTGCACCCATCGCTCCATCCCCGCCGCGGTGCTCGGCGGCGCGGGGATGGGTTACCTAACGCAGCCCCCGTGCAAACACAGCGCCGCTGACTCAGCCCTCCGAGCTAACGAGGCGGAAGGGAGACCTTAGGACTCGCCGTGCACAGGGCACGGATCTCGGGATGGAAAACGGGGCGGGGGACTGCCCTCCCTGCGCCGCGTCTCCCCGAGCCCCGTTCGCGCCGCGCACCTTCGTCGCCCTCTCCCAGCTGCTCGGCGATCTTGGAGTAGTCGGAGCCCCCAACCACGCCGATCTGCACCCTGCCGCGCAGCTCCTGCAGGAAGCGGTCCACCTCCGGTTCGATTTTCTGCGGGAGCGGGAGGACGGATGAGAGGGGCCGAGCCCGGCACGCAGCCCCCCGCTTCTCCTTCCTCCTGCCCCCCCTCCGCCCGGCCGCGCTACCTGCCGAGCCGGCGTCAGCGTCCCGTCCACGTCGAAGAGGCACAGCACCCGGCCCCGCGCCGCCGCCATCCCGCAGTCTCTGCCGGAGCGCAGGGGCGGCCCGGGGGCGGGACTGCGCCGCGGCGCCATCGTGCGGCCGCCGCTCCGGGAGGTGCCCGGCAGCCGCGGGCAGGTGGCAGGCGGGGGCGCAGCGCCGGGACCCGGCACCGCTCCGCGCGTCGGGAGCAGCCCTGCCGCCTCGGGGCACCTCGTCAGGTGGGGCTTCTATTCCGGAAAAGCGGTGCTGCATTGGAAAGGGCTGCTCACTGAGGTGGTGCAGTCACCGTCCCTGCAGGTGTTCCAGAACCGTGTGCATGTGGCACTCAGGGACGTGGTCAGTGGGCAGGGTGGGGGTGGGCTGGTGGTTGGACTTGAAGATCCTAGGCATCTTTTTCAGTTTTAACGATTCTGTGGCTCTGCAATTCTCAGCCCAACAGAGGTGTGATGAGCCTCTTGTCCAACAAACCCCTTCTGTCTGACCTCCATCCAGCTCATCCCAAGCTGCACCAGCCCTCAGAGAAAGGTTCTGGGGCTGTTGGTCTGTGCTTAACTGACTATGAGCCAGCAGTGTGCCCAGGTGGCCAACGGCATCCTGGCCTGTATCAGCAATAGTGCAGCCAGCAGGAGCAGGGAGGTGACCGTCCCTCTGTACTCAGCTCTGGTGAGGCTGCACCTTGAGTGCTGTGCTCAGTTCGGGGCCCCTCACTACCAGAAAGACATGGAGGTCCTGGAGTGTGTACAGAAAAGGGCAGCAGAGCTGTGAGGGGTCTGGAGCACGAGTCTGATGGGGAGCAGCTGAGGGAACTGGGGTTGTTGAGTCTGGAGGAGGCTCACTGCACTCCATGACAACCAGAAAGGAGGTTGTAGTGAAGTGACGCTGGCCTCTTCTCCCAGGTAACAGTGATAGGGTGAGAGGGAACAGCCTCAGTTTGTGCCAGGGGATGCTCACATTGGATATTAGAAAAAAAATCTGTAAGAGAGGTGCTGTGCTGGGACAGGCTGCCCAGAGAGGTGGCAGGATCACCATGCCTGCAAGTGCTTAAGAGTAGCAGTAGCCACACTGAGGCATGTGGTCTAAAGCAGTCACAGGCAGGGGCTGAGAGCTGGACTCAACAACCTTAGCGATCTTTCCAACCCCAATGATTCTGTGGCCTCAATAACATACTGCAGCACTTGCAGAAGTTCCCCAAACTTCATGAAGAACACTGCCCACCAGCAGCCCACACCCAGGGCAGTCGGCACTGCTCCTTTCCCAAGCAGAACGTGGCACAAGTTACTGGGATCATTTCTGAGCGTACAACTTCCAGGCAGAAACAACATGAGGTAGATTAAGTAGATTCCTACCTGGGGTGGGTGTGCAGAAAGATGCATACAAACAGGATTACTTTTTTTAATTGTAATAGAAAAAAAAAATCAAAACATCACTTTCTGTCTAAAGATGTAATTAATGAACATTTCTTAAACGACATGGAGGGAACCCCAGAGATACACAACAGATCAGGAAGCACAAGCAAAGGATTCTGCTCCCGTTCAGGAGTGCAGCTGCCCTACCCCTTTGTCAATGAGCTGGCTGAGGTTTGCCACCTCTATACACTTACATACATGTCTCATTCTAGTTTATATTCCTATGAGCACATAGGGCTGGGAGGAATGGCTTGTGCAAGTTACACTTAAACATCTTTGGAGAAAATGGATTTCCTAAGAGGCCTACAGGGCACAAGGGTCCTGTTACCCAGTAAGGTCAAATAAACAGGACCTCTTCCTACAGATCCTTTACACAAAACACAGAGTAGTTCCGGAGACAAGGAGGCCATCTGGGAGCACCATCACTGCTGCAAACAGAGTATGTCTGAAAAGTGTAACCCATGATACGTTCTGAAATAGGCAGGCAAGCAGAAACTGGGCTTAGGACCTCTGAAGTGGACACACTTGTCATGAAACAGAGCGCATAGAGATCAAGGTGCCTGCACACCCTCTGCTGAACAGCTGTACCAGCAGATTGCTGTACCTGGACAGACAGTTTGCTGAAAGAAACAGCCACAGCTGTGCTGCTGGTGGGTACCAAGATAGCATACCCAGATGTTGTGCTGCATTGTATCAGCTTTGGTATACCTGATTGTCTGGGGAAGCTCCATGATGTCTCATGTGTTTCTGCATTTTGTGGTATAGTCATGTCTGCAGGAAGATAAGAGACCAATTCCTCTTCACAAAATAGGCATCAAGAGAGTTCAGAGGTGATACACAGACAGCAGAAAAACTAAGCTATGGCTTCTATGGCTTAGCAGAAAGCAAACCTGAAAAATTGTTCCCCAGACCACCAGAAGGTGCTGTATGGTAAATGATTTACTACAGAATGCTTTCTGCAAACAGTAGATTTTGTTGGGGAGAGTCTGAAAGCTCTTGCATCTATACTAACTGCTACAGCCCTCTACTAGTCCAGTCCAAATGAAACACTCCAGGAGAAGCTGATGGCACAAGCAGGGACTGAAAGATAAAACAAACAATCACCACCAAAAACCATTCTGTGGTGCAAAGGCCATCTGCACTGAGAGCAGTCACACATAACTGCAAAAGGGACAGACAGTACCCGATTTCCACCCATGTAGTGATTCCACAAGGTGCTGAGCAACAGTGCATTGGGCAGAGTGAGATAACTGCATTTTCCTCCATTCCAACCCCACAAAAATATTAAGTGTTAGTCTGCTCTGACTAACAGCACGAGAAACACACTGATTAGTATTATTCTGAGAGAAAGAGCTCAGCAGGGGAAGGACACCTCCATCAGGTATGTGATTTCCAGCACAGGAAACTGAAGATGCAGCAGCTGTTGTCACAACAAAGCACTGCACACAGGACTACACATTTGCACAGACACTTTTTTTCCAGCAGTATCTGAGATGTGCAGTGCCCACTTGCAGGGCAATGTTCTGGGGTTTTTCTGATGTTGTTGTGTACCTTCCTAAGCATACTTGCTACAGAACTGTTCAGGAAATTAGTGTATATACGTGCACAATAAGAAATCAGTGGGCCTGTTCTTTTCTTCCTGTGATCTTTTTCTGCTGTGAATAACTGTAAAGCTGTAAGGATCTTAAACTAGAAGATGCAGCACTGACACAACCTAATGTCGATCTAAGGACAGGACTGCTTCTCCACCTATCACAATCAACTCAATTGTTCCACAGGAAAGCTTAATTTTACTCTTCCTTGCTTTCTTTAAATGCAGGGGGATGTACCGCCTGCTTTTCCTCATGCAGCCCTCTGTGATGTAGTTGGCTGCTTTGCAGTGTCAGAAACAGCTGGAAGCCTTACCATGTCTGCAGCAAAAGACTGAAGACAGAGCTGAGCTACATCATGTTACCAAGAGACTGCCGTGCTGTAAGTCTTGCTTATTAGAAAAAACAGCTCCTGTGCAAAGGCGAACAGTTAACAAGGTTCTATCCATCACTTCCATCACTCACACAAGATTTTGTTCTTTCAGCTGCTGTCTCTCATAACACTTGGATCTCATGAGTATTTTTCAGATACAGCCTCCCTCCAACACACATACTGGAAGTTTCAGCCTTGAAAGTGACACTGCCTGGTTCAGCTGGGCCACCTTTCTCACTGCTGTGCCACTGAAAATACTCCTATCAAACGAGTTCAGCTTTTCCCCTGAGCAAATAACACAACGTTAATGAAATATGCACAAGACAAGTACTGGGACACCTTCACTTCCTCAGCTACAAGGATCTCCCTTGCTAGGGACTGGAGCAAATACCCCCGTAATATTGACAGGGACAAGAGAAAGACACACGAGTATGCAAGGGATGGCTAGGACACCCCCTTTACTTCAAAACGCATAATGGGCTTGAATGCTCATGGAATGAATTCCCACTTCCCAGCAGAGGAATTAGTTAGAAAGTATCAGCCTAACTTCAGGCAAGACAGCCTTTATAAATTAGCATAATACTATTAGAAATTATGGCAATCTTTTTGGTAGCCTTGTCTTGCATGCACCCTGATAAATCCTCTCCCTAAGAAATTTTAAAACTGGTCTTGTGATTTCCATAGAGTTAATTCAGATGGGAAATTATAAAATAGAAATCTGGAAGATTCGTGCTTAAAAAGGAAGAGGCCTGGTGAGGCTGGGCACAGCAGGGCACTCCTGTTAGCTCTGTCCATTATCCCTGTTAAAGGTATTTCCTCCAGGTGGTTGCAACTGGGTGGTGCTCAGGAAGGGCCGTAAAGCTTGTCCAAAAGGTCTGAAAACGCAAAGAAATAAGTATTTAAAATAGTTTACTTGAACATTTCCCATCCCCTCCCTTCCCACCCCCCTCCCCTCATTTACAACTCCAGTCTGTTCATCAGCTTTCTTCTACAATGTTGGTTTGATTCTAGACTCTTTTCACTACAAAAAAAAAAAAAAAAAAAATAGAATTTAACCTATTAAACAGAATTTACTGTTCCATAACTAAACAAAGCCAGATTTCAGATTCTTAAAAGTAGTTCTGAGTCCTAACATGCCCACAATGATATTATGGTAATAACATGTCTGAAACTGGCTTCAGTAACTCACACTGCTTAAGTTTGTGATTGAAATCTGTATTATGCAACTGCAGTTCTCCATTAAGTATCACATCAATATTAAAGACTCTGCTAGAAGAACAGATCTAGTCCCTTTATAAAGACAGTGGTTCAACACACAGAATTTCTGTTGCAATCTGTAGTTTGCCTTTAGGTATGACTCACTCTGCTATAGACTACAGACAGATCTGAGGAAATAAGAGCCCAGAGTGGAAGATGTGTCTCCCAAATAATGCAGTATACCACTTACAAGACCTAAATAATGAAGCCCAAATCATCCCACTGGGATCCTTGCTTGCTCAGAGCACCACAGAAATGGTTGAACTGACCTACCTTTATTTCCTCTCCCCCCATTCTTCTTCATCACTCATTTCTAGTTCTAAAACTGCAGCTTTAACTTTAAAATTACATCTCCCCTTCTTCTTTGCAGGCAAAACTAACACCACCATGCACTTACGGTGCTTAGAGTATTACAAGTGATCTCTGAGAGGTACTGATTTCCCAAAGAAAGACAAAGACAAGAAAGAAGATACACAAAAAACCCACCAAGAAACAAAAAACATACTGGCATCACTTTCTGAATGATCTTTTAACCTTCTTGTCACATTAACTAATTATTTTATGAAGGTCTTTCAAGTTAAAGACTGAAGAACCCCCTTCTCAGTAATACCAGTGCCAGTTAGTACCTGTTGTAATCTCCCCCTGCTTCCCACAGAGAGACAGCACAAACTGGTACTGCTGCCTCTGTCAAATATTGAAGCATTAGCATGAAGCAATATGCTACAGAGAGAAGCAGAATGCATACTCACGTGGCAAGAACTTCAGATGGAAGGTCAGTGATGTAGGAAGGGATTTTTCTTCCTGTCAGGAACTGTGCCACTTCATTACTGAAGGTGTTGCAGTTACGTTCAAAGAAGTGGTAAGACTCACTCCTGTGCCACAGGAAAGGGATTGAAATAAGAGACTCAGCAATACATCTATCAAGCACTAAGACATAGATTGCTACTGAGGAGCATCTCCTTACATTAGCACTTTCCTCCTCTCTCCAACAAAGGGCTCTAAGGCAAATAGGTAAAACACAGCAGGTGAATTGATGTCTAATTTAATTGAATCAGGGTGGAAAATGACATCTCTCTGCATCACTGATTCTATACAATGGTTTTTTGAAGGTTAAGTGAAGTCAGGCTTCTTCATGTAAAACCACAGAAGGAATAAAGAGAAATCACAGGAACTGTTGGCACTGAAATTCAGCCAGAATACTGAAGGCCACCATTTTCTGTTGTGAGAAGTAGATGCGACGTTTTAGCAGTCAAGACTTTGCTTTTACTCAGCTGAAAGTTGGCTTTACTACACCTCACCCATGATTCACAGGGCATTATTTTCTGAGATCTTTCATACAGTGCCTTCGTTTTCCCTGGTGATCACCTCAAAGAGATTTCAAGCATTATTCCATTAAAAAAAAAAAAAGTGAGAAAGACTTCCTGGCAGAATGCTTTCCCAACCTAGCTCATGGCTGGCTGGCACACCACAGGTTGTCTAGCTCTGCATCAGTTCCAGCCTCATCTCTGGAGACTACTAAGTAATAGAACAAGCAGACAAGGCTTATTCATAATACTTTCTTCATTTCTGCACCCCTCTCCTTAGAAGCCTTTTCTTGGTACTCAGATCATACAGTACTAGCTGCTACTTACCGGAACATAGACTCCCCCAAGGAAGAAAGATATTCCAGAAAGATTTCTTCTGTAACTTCAGTGTTCCCCAAGTCAATAACTGAGTCTGGGGGGCCAAGAAGCGTCCCTCCCTGTAGGAATTAACACCCAGAAGACTATTCAGATCATCACACCAAATTATTTTTGGCTCCACTGAATTGAGCCTTCATGGCTTGTATAGGCACACAAGAAGAAACTTCTAGTGAGTTTATCAAGGAAAGGGCCCTACTGGCCTTCCATTTTCCACTCAGAGACTGAGAGGCAATGTGCTGCACTCTAAGCTCTGACAAAATTCTGCTTTAAAAGAATCACGCATCAGTTTTGTGTCTCCAAGAACAGAAAAAGGTCTGTTGAAGCATCACGGATTTTTTTCTTTAACCTTGAGAAGGATGCTTTGAGTTGCCAAGCCTTCATGCAAAGACCATGCATATAAAATCAGACAGAGTATCACTGACAAAGCAGCTGCAGAAAGAGTTTGTCTATCCAGGGCACCATCAGTGGAAGTAACCCTCTAGCCTGTATTTGGCTGCGCTTGAACCCACTGCCCAGTTCCTTTCCTCAGATGGACAGGGCAACCACAGGAAGCAGCCATATCGGGCTGAACTCGGAGTTCTCTTCACTTTCTGCTTTTCTAAAGGACACGAACAAATCTAATGATGAAATTCTATCACAAAGTTAACAGAAAAGTTTCACTTACAGGTGCACAGCTGGAGATTCCCCCAGCGCCGTAGTAGAACTCATCCTTATGGACTATTATGGAGGTGTGCCTGCCACAGAGAATAGAAACAGGTAAGATAAAGGAGATATTCCACCTAGCACATAAAATCAGTAGTAAATTCATGTGGTCAAGCACATCATGAAGTAAATAACCTAAGAAGACAATGTGCTTCTGTGACTAGGAACTGTACCTGCTGGGACATGAATAGAAAGGAAAGCAATAATTATCAAGCCTACTGTAACACGTAGGTGGTTGGGAAAGGAGAGGCATAGCTAGGTGCCCAAGCACAACACAAAGACAGGAACTTCCACACCAGCACAAGATATCCAGCAGCCTTTCTGCTAACGGGTTGAGGGTAAAGTTGCAGAGATAGTAGCTCTGTCTCTTCGTTTGATTCTAGAGGTTTAACCAGAACATGGCTGTATTTAATCTTACTGGCAGTCTATATTCAGAAACAGAAAGTGCATTGGTCCCTCTTCACTAAAGTGCTCTTAAGATCCAAAGCATATATGATCTCATACTGATAATGCTTCCTACACCACACATTATGCAATTCAAATCTAGTCACTTACCAGATGCCATCCAGCTGTTTCCCTGCATGCAGAAAAGAAGAAGATAGTTATTAGTAATGTATTTTCCAGCTTTCAGCCTTTCTGTCAGTCACAAGGGATCTTTACCTATCATTCCACCATGTCAGCAACCCTGAAGATAGGATTTTCACCCCAAAGTCGCTTCTAAAGCAACAGGATGCCCTTCTTTCAAATAAACGCCTTTGTCAACACAATGCTTGACTTTTTTTTCCTCCTGCACACAGATCTGTCAGTGCTATCCTGTCCTGTCAGTGCTCAGCTTTCTTGGGCTTTTGTCTGAAGAGAAACTGAACCTTTTCAGAAGAATTCAGTGTTTCCTAGAACACAGCAGCAGTAAAGATATGCTTCAGTCCCAATGATACCATGTTGCTGTCTTAGAAAAAATCCCTTCTGAAATGCTTTAGTTCCCCGACACATCTTTTCCAAGTGGGAAATGCAAACCTCTCCCCATTCAGGGTAGGATCTCAAGATGTAATCACTCTTCAAAGAGTTAGCAGCTGCTACTGCTCCTGCCTCAATCACTTCACCTATCAGAACCCAAGGGCTTGGTCCCTGGTACAGTTACCCCTTCATAAATCTGCATGCAGCAACAGCATGCTATGTTGGTGATCCACTTTTAAGTGACAGAATGTGATGTGATCATCTACAGATGCTTTCATGCACAAGGACCAAAAATATTGTGGGGCTGAGGTTGATGATGGGAGCATGAGGATACCACAGTCTTTGCAGCAGTAACTATGCCATCCCCTGGCTTTAACTCAGGATTTGGCTGCACCCCTCATTGCACTGTCTACTTTGCTTGTCTCTACAACGACACCATCACTTACTGCAATTGCATTCCCACAGCTTACATTGCTGAGAAGTGCACTGTGGCACTTTCAGAAGTCTGGAGTCAGATGCTTAGAATAACAATCAACTATTCCACTGCCAGGCACAGTAGCAGCAGTGGGATGCACTGTTCCAGTTCCCTGTCTTGCAGAAAGCCATTCCCTGCCTGCCCCTACTCAGATCAGTGGCCACAGGAGGCAGAGGCACTCGCCTGCTCCTCTGTCACATCTGCTGTGGTCTGCAAATCCCAGCAACAAGCACTTCTACCAGCTGCAGTTCTTCCTCTCAAGTAATAAGCAAGAAAATCTTTATTACCATCAGAACTGGGCAAAACAGAAGAAGGAAACAGAAGGTAGTCCTCCAGGAGTTTCAAGAAAGGGATGCTTGTGCATCCAAGTAAGAAAAAGTCACTGCTGTAATCTTCTCACTTATCTTTGGAGCAAAACAGGTACAGAAATAGGTACCTGTTTCAGATGAGGGTCACATGAGAGAGGAGGCAGGGAAAAGGCTGCTGGGACAACAAAGACATCAATCCAAGTGAGCATACCCAGTTCTGAAGTAGGTGGGCTCATCTGTCACTGCCATGCATCACAGCCAGGCAGCAAGCATGTTTCACCATTAACCTGCTGCAGAGAAACGTGGGCACAGAGCCGGCTTAAGGCCAAAAGACAGCAGCAGCAATGAGAAAAGTGGGGCAGTGTGTTGCAACACCTCAGTAGGATTTACTGCTTCTTTAGCATCCCACCCAGCTAAGCTGCATTCTCCAGCCTTTGTCCCACACCATCTCCATAACAGCTTTCGTCTTGCTCGCTGGAGCTGCCAGAAAGAAGTGATACCACCACCAGCTCATCAGTAATGTCATCTGCATAGGGTACACAGCACAGCTCTGCATTCAGCAGCTGGCCTAGGACAGGCCCTACTGCAGCCTGTGTAGCTCACGTTCTGTTAATAAGCAATTACACAATTGTTCACAATAAATCACTGTTTTCCACTAAAACTTTGATCTTCACCCTCCAGGGCAGAGAAGCAAGCTGCTTCAGAGGCAGCACAAACCAGTACTGTATCCGTGCTTTTGTATGCTAGATGGAAAAAGACTTCATATTTACTTTCAAGCAAAACACACACACTTCCAGCAAACAATAACAAAAGGCTTCCTACAGAGCTGGCACTTTGCACTGGGGCTCTGCGTGTAGGTGGAAGTCCTGGCAGATTCTGCACATGGTACTGCCTACAGCCACATGGAAAAGGGAGCATCAGACCCAGAGATACTCAGAATTGAACTGCACGGGGCCCTGGGAAATCTGCTCTCCCCACATGCACCCTGGACATGACCTCTAGAGATCCCTTTTCATCAGCATGGATTTCTGACCGTGCAAAGAGAAACAAACAGGATTCAGGGAAGGAACTTTGCACCAGGCTGTAATGCACTGCTAGAGGCTCCTCTCTGGAGCTTACACACCAAATCCATGGTTGACAACAGACAGCAGCTGCCAGGACAATAGCAGAACAGCTCTTGGCAGCTCTGCCCGAGGGTGTTATGTGAGGTCAGCCCATGGCAAAGAACTGGTTTAATGCTCTGAATGGACCTGCTGTCTTCCAGTTTGTGTGCAGCTCCTGTAAGACACTAACCAGGCTGGCACAGTGGAGAACACATGCCGGATGTGCAATGCTCCATCCACAGCAGCTGTGCAATCTGTTGCAGAGAACACAATCCCTTTCTGCCACCAGTGGACTGTGCTTGGCCAGACAGATCACTCGTGAACACCACGCAAATCTCTCCAATGACAACACAGCAGGGCAGTCCCACACTTGAGAAACCTGCTGTTACTAACCATGCCTGCACCTCCCAGAGACCAGGGACTGTCAGCGTGCTGCTGCAGCTTTCTGTGCTGCACTGCTGGCTGTGGTCACCTTAACTGCAAACCAAGAGACAGAGGAATCAAAGGCCATCAACCTCTTGAGGGACTCCCTCTCATCACTGGGATTTTTGCTGAATGACATTTGTCTGTTGCATCATCCAAGAGGTTCTACACAGACCTCCATGAACACCATTACCCTCCTCCCGAAGCTTTGCCTCTGCTGGTGATCTTGCTGTACCCTCTTACCTCAAGCCCAGCCCTTGCACAGACCAGGTAACAGCTTTCAATCACTCCCACTCCTAAGAAATGGAAGCAAAGCAATCAGGACAGCCTGTATAATGAGTTATGCCTTGCATGCATATACAAAATGCATCGCTCACAGCCTCTGCAGGTTCAACACACGCCTACTGCCCAGCCAGGTAAAAAATGTACATAACTGCAAGCTGCTAAGGGAGATCCAATATTTCAGGGGACCTCTACCTGTTAAGGAAAAGGCGTTGCAAATTTAGATGTAGGCACTCAATCACAGCAATCAGTGTACATGGTCAAGTTACCAGGTATCAGCTCTCCAGCAGTAAACGTGAAGAAACTCAGTTTCATTTCATCTGCTGCCATTACAAGCTAATGGAAGTCACATTACTTTGCTCTGGTTGCAGATCAAGAACACGGGTGTGAAAGTTGCTGTGCTATAGCTGTGTTAGGATAAGAGCTCATTAAGCTTTAGAAACCTGATCAATACATGAACTCAAGCCTTCCTTGCTCAGGCGCTTTCACAGATCTTTTCTGAAGAACATGTCAATTATACAAAGAGCTGCTTGCTTAAGCATTCCAAATTGTCTGAATGAGACAAAGTATCACTTGGCAACTAAACACATTTGTGTTGTTTTATTTATTTATTTATTTTTCCCCTTTTCCTAACACAAGTTTCTTATTTAAGCCCCATAAATAAGAGAAAAACACAACATAAAATTCATTAAACAATTTCAAGACTCCTCCCCAGCTTAGTTACAGGAATGGGGAGAACGAAGTAGTCAGACTTAGTTTTTGTGCTACTGACTTAGGAGATGGCACTCGTGTGGATAAAAGGGCATTATGAAAGAACACAAGCCTGAATAATTTTAGAATACAATCAAGTCAGATTACTTCCACGCTTGGGTTTATCTGTAAGGCCAAGCAAGAGGAAGATTAGACGCCTGCCAACCTATTTTACTGGCAGAGTTGATTTGTCAGCGTGGCCCATGTGACGTAGCATATTCCTGTGCATTTTAAACATCAAGTGAACGCAGAGTCTGCATATTAATCCCACTCATTAGACCTGAAGAGTTGAGACACCAAGGAATCATATAGAGATGGGTTCTTAGCTTATCTAACTTAGAGATTATTATGCATCCTTCAGCACAAGCATACTAGTTCCCAAGCTGTGAAGAAACAATGTGCCTGAAAGCCCAGTATTTAACATTCCTATGCCTGTAGACCCCAGAAGACAGAAAATTAGCAAATTGTTTTCCTACCAAGGCAGAACTATCTGGTCAGAAACTATTTGTAGCAGAACACTGCTTTGCATAGCACTGAGATTTCTTAAGCCACGCAATTGATTCCTGCCCTTTTAAAATGAAAAATAATTCTAATTAAATCAAACACTCTCTTCTAAGTGATACCAAACAGAAGAAAAAGACTAACAGACATGGAGGAGTCTGCATCACTTCCCTTCTTCTTGAGAGAGCAAGAAGTAGGGTAGACTGCAGGAAGGAAATGCACTTGATTTTCAATAAAGCCTAGCAAGTGCTCTGGAACAAAGCTGAAATGGAAGTCCAGTCACATTCAAATTAACATTAAATTATTACCAGATCACGTAGACGGACAGACAAACACAGTCTCAGACTGAATGAAGGAGAAGAACAGTACTTGCAAAGGAAGTAGAGCAACAGCACACAGAATGTGCCAGATGTGATATCAAAGCCGAGTGAATCCAGTGTTGGGTCATTTACACCTCAAAACAGAAACATTCATCAAAAAGCTATAGGAAATGTACAGAAAAACAGCAGGAACAAAAGGAGTCTGAGTAAAAATGAATAAACTTGCCAAGAAGTGAAGATGTGCCCAGAAGGCACAACCAAGTCACCCAAAGCATGTGATGAGCAACACTGTCTGGTTCTACTATTCAGGTTCATTCAGCCACAATGCAGAAAACTGATCCTGAATGAGTCAAGATAACTTTCAACAAAAGAGAGCTGATCCTGGAATGCTGCACCAACATAACACATACTAATAGTAAATCCTATTAGCACAGCTAAAGATATGGTGTGGTGACGCTCTCACAACAGCTAGCCTCACGAGGAGCAATTTACTCACCTGAGTATGACTATTTCAATACTCATGGCAATGTTACAGAACTAGAAGCAAAAACACTGCTTCAAACTTCACATTCTTGGAAAGAACACCATGAGGAGAGATGACAAGTGTTTAGCACCAGGTCATCCAATAAACTCTTTTTGATTTCTGTGTCCTCCCAACATGATGACAGGGGAGATGTAGGTTTAGGAGGCATTCAAGGCCAGGCTGGATGTGGCTCTGGGCAGCCTGGTCTGCTGTTTGGCAACCCTGCACATAGCAGGGGGTTTGAAACTAGATGATCACTGTGGTCCTTTACAACCCAGGCCATTCTGTGATTCTATGATGCACAGTTTATGAACGTCACTGATAGGTGAAAAAAAGAAGGAAAGTAGCTACTGGATCATCTGAAAGTTAAAGTAGCAGCAGTTTTTGTTGTTAAGTAAAGCAAAAAATAGTAGTTGGGTGCATGAGACAAACCCATCATTCTCTCATTGGGAAAATAATCTGGAAGCTTGCTGCGCCTGTGTGAAGACAGTTAAATTGAAAGGGAGGCAAACAAAAACAGCCAACAGAACAAGCTACTGTTTGTGTCATAGATAACCCAGTCACCAGATCCACGTAACCCCAAGGACCATGCACTCTGCCTTGTCACTGTGAGCAGGCAGGCCGTGCTGGCCCTGTTCCACTGGCAGGCCTTAAGTTCCTGGAGGAGCAGCACACAATACACTGCACCGATGAGAGACACGGGCAGGTTTTTAAGCTTTTCTTTTCATGACTTGACTCCTACATGTTTAGCATCAAGGCATCTCGAGCACAAAGTTACAAACTTAAAGCTGCTTGGACAGCATAAAAAGCACCAGTGATAAAGTCATGCACTGTTAGCTTTCACGGGGAAATCAGAAAGCTACCAGACCCTGAAGACAGGTGAGGAGACTACAAAGCCATCACAACTCGATTTACAGCAAGGTTTCACACAATGACACTGGCAACCGATTTCTGCACAAGTCTATACCCGGACCAACACTCTGAAACCAGACCGGTCAGTATTAGCTCAAGCAATCGAACCACGGGCCAGACAATGAAGACACGGGCCTGGATGCAGGCGCAGCCGTTCCACCGACCCGGGTCCCGCAGCCCCGCCCCGCTCAGGCCCCGTTCGGTGCTTACCCAGCATGAGGGGGCTGAGGCGGCGGGCCATGCCCTTGGACAGGTCGTACACGTACAGCTTCACAGGGTGCAGCGCCGGCGGCTCCTCCATGGGGACGCGCGGCCAGCCGCCGGAAGGCGGAGAGGAAGGGACAGAGACGCGGCACCGAACAGCCACTCCTGGGCCGGCGGTACGAATGGAAAAAGCAACGCCACCTCTGCGCGTGCGCCTCCTCACTGCCCCATTTATGCGGCGCCGCGGATCGGAGGGGCGGGGACGGAGACGAGAGGGCGGGACTTTAGCAACGTCAATCGGTCATTGGCTGAGGCTTGCCGCTTCTTCCGGGGCCGGCGTCAGAGCGGGCGGGGAGCTCCCGCCGTGTTTTCCTTCCCGCAACCAATCCTCGTGGAGATGAGGGCGTGGCTACCCGTGGGGGGGCGGGGTGAGGAGCCCTTCGCACCTCGTCATTGGTCAGAGTGGCGGAGAGAGGCGGGGATTTCAGATGAGTGACGGCCCGCGGCAAGCGGCGCGTGGCGACGGAGGTTGAGGGAGCTTTGAGCAGCCGTTCCCTCGGCGGCGGCCATGGCCGACTGGGTGTCCTATTATCGTGGCGACGGGCCGGACGAGGAGGAGGACGGCGAGCAGCAGGAGGAGGAGGGGCAGGAGGCTGTCGGTAAGATACCTTCCCCTCGGCCGAGGGCAGCTCGGGGCTGTGGTCCCTCAGTGGATGCCCCGGCCGTTGACGCAGCTGCCTTTTCCCCTCAACGTAGCGGACCACAGGTTCTCCGGGCGGGACAGCTTGATTTTCTTGGTCGATGCCTCCAAGGCCATGTTCGAACCCTACGAGGATGAGGAGGCAGTCACTCCCTTTGACATGACCATGCAGGTGAGGAACGCAGGGTGGTTGTGGCTCCCAGGGCGTTCTGCCTTCAGCACGCAGGCTGCTCATAGGAACTGCTGATTGCCAAAGGCAGCATTTTGTACTGTTACTGCCACTCGTTTTCTTCACGTTTTGACTTCTGTGCTTTCTTTTCAGTGCATCCGGAATGTGTACACCAGCAAAATTATTAGTAGTGACAAGGATCTGTTGAGTGTTGTGTTCTATGGCACGGAGAACAACAAGAACTCTGCAGACTTCAAGCACGTCTATGTCCTTCAGGAGCTGGACAATCCAGGTAGAGGAGTAAAGGGGTGTGAAGATTGCGTGAGGACATCTGTGTAGTGTTGCTAGTAACTGGCCTCTCTGAAAACAGCTGTTAAGTAAATGGAAGAGTTCTTGTTTCTGAGATGTGTTTTGAGAGGATGGGAAGCTGCACTGAGGAAAGTGACCTGGGGATGTTAGCTGACAGCCATCTGAATGTGAACCAGCAGTGTGCCCAGGTGGCCAAGAAGGCCAACGGCATCTCGGCTTGTATCAGCAATAGCACAGCCAGCAGGAGCAGGGAGGTGACCGTCCCTCTGTACTCAGATCTGGTGAGGCTGCACCTCAAGTGCTGTGCTCAGTTCGGGGCCCTCACTACCAGAAAGACATGGAGGCCCTGGAGTGTGTACAGAAAAGGGCAGCAGAGCTGTGAGGGGTCTGGAGCACGAGTCTGATGGGGAGCAGCTGAGGGAACTGGGGATGTTCAGTCTGGAGGAGGCTTATTGTTCTCTATGGCAACCAGAAAGGAGGTTGTAGTGAAGTGAGGCTGGCTTCTTCTTCCAGGTAACAGTGATAGGGTGAGAGGGAATGATCGTTCAAGTTGTCTATGAGGAAAAATCTGCTCTGAAAGAGCAGTGTTGCAGTGGCACAGGCTGCCTGGGGAGGTGGTGAAGTCACTGTCCTTGGAGGTGTTCCAGAACTGTGAGGCTGTGGCACTGAGGACATGGTCAGTGGACATGATGGGGATGGGCTTATGGATGGACTAGAGGATCTTATTGGTGTTTTAAAACTTTAATGATTAAATGATTGAGTAATGTAGAGGAATTTTAAAAACATTGTGGGAGCTTAGCCTTTTCTGTTATACCTGGTTCTGATTCCCTTTCTATGTCTGTTTTGTTTTTTTTTAATCTATTTTACTGTGGTCATCCTCTTGCTGTCTCTTAAAGAGGATCTCAGCAGAACTCTTGAAGACCCATCATGTGCTGGCCACACTTCAGAATAAGGCTCAGACTTGATAAGGCACCACAAATTACAACTAATGGAGAATATCACAGAATCACGGAATGGCTGAGGTTAGAAGAGACCTCTGGAAGCCATCTTTATGGTGGGAAGCCCCCACCTTCAATCAGGGTCAGTTAGAACAGGTTGTATAATTCGTTAACTGGGTGTTCTTTCTCTTATTTTCATAACAAATTCTTGATATTTGCTCTTCCATTTTTGTTAGGATTACACAGAATGTGCTTGTTAACAGGAGTGCCAGTTGATAAATTGGAGAAGATACCAGGGGGAGTGCAACAAAGACAAAGAGCTACAAATTCTGTGGCAGCTGAGAGTCTTGTAGGGGAACTCTGTTAACTGGCTTTTAATAGCTCTCTGTATCTCTGGGGGGGTTTCATTTCATTTTCTTAATTAGGAGTTGCAAGCTAGTGTTCTTGCTCTCATTCTTTAGTAAGCCTGGGTTTCCTTGCAAGAACTGTGCCTTGTCCTGGTTTTGGAACTAATTGCAAGTGGGACTGACAAGACTGCCCTAGGTTCTTCTTCCTTCTTTGGCAGTATATGAGGCTTCTCACTCATCTTTTTTCCTTCTCCTTCCCTGCTTGCCCTTTTTCTCTGCATTAGAGGTAGTAGCTTTGTCCTGCTTATAAAGATAGCTAATTTGAAAGGGAGATGTTTGGAAAAGGAAGTGTATTTGCTGTCATTGGAGAGATGTGTGCTCTGGAGAAGGGAGACATCATAGTTAGCTATTATGTAGTTATTATGAAAATTAATATTATTAATTAAAGGAAAGTTGAACATGAAAATAGCAAATGCACAAACAAGACATTTTTGGGCGTGATTTCAAGATTGCTGTTGAATTTGAGTGAAGAATGAAAGAAGCAGCTCTGCAGATTGCAGCAGCTGAAAAATGAAAGCTTATCCTCTTTTGTAGAGTTGTAGAAGAAGACAGGAGAATTACTTTCAGAGAAAAGTGGGTGGGAGAAGGAGTCATAGTTGGGCTGGAGTGATCCATAGGGATTTCAAAAGGCCATTGGCACCTGCTCTGAACATTGCTGAAGCCCTCGTGGTTATCTATGGGCTGAATCCAATGTCTGGAGTGATACTGCAGGCATGCAGTGCAAGGGAGCAGGAGGAATTCTCTCTCTCCCCAACCTGCCATGGAGATGCAGGATGTATTTCAGCCTTGTTGCTTTTTTGCTGGCAGCACAGCGATCTGCCATTCCTCTGCAGTGGGTGCAACTGCTGTGTTCCTTGATGAGAACTTATTCTTTTGATGCAGAGGGTTCATGATACTTTGATTCCTGCATGTTTCCTGCAACAGAAGTGCCCCACACTTATGCTGGGGCACTTTGCGTTCTCTTGGCCTTTGCAGGTGCTTTCAACTGATAACCAGCTTACAGTGTTGAAAATTAACACAGGGTATCTCAAACAGTTTTCTCAGACAGGCGGTAGAAAGGCACCACTGTAGAGCTGCTAAAGGATGTTAATCAGATAACAGCTGCAGGAAACTCTCAGTGCTTCTTTAGAAGAGTTTGCAGTACTTCTTTCAGAATTTCTGATGTTTGCAAATGCTATTATTTCCCATAGGTGCAAAGCGTATTCTAGAGTTGGACCAATACAGGGGAGATGAAGGACGAGTACTTTTCCGTGAGTCCTTTGGCCACAATGCTGACTATTCACTGGGTGAAGCACTCTGGGCCTGCTCTAATCTCTTCAGCGATGTCCGAGTCAGACTGAGCCACAAAAGGATCATGCTTTTCACCAACGAGGATAACCCTCATGCCAATGATAGTGCTAAGGCCAAGCTGGCCAGGACCAGAGCTGGTGATCTGAGAGACACAGGTCAGTATTCTCCCCTTTAACTTAAGTTCTGATTACAGGCAGAATAGAAATGATGTGACTTTGCAGCAGGTATTAACTGCATTGCAAGGTTGTGCTGGAAAAAAAAAACTGTAAAACATCAAAACTAAGGAAACTTTCTGATGCTTTCTATGAAGGCTGACTTCAAAAATAATGCCTTCTATTATGTTGGCCCACAATGTCAGAGGTGGATGTTGGTGCTGCGGTCTTAGAGGTTGAAGCTTCCCACAAATATTCTGTGGCATCTTGTTGCTGTGTGAGAGCAGAGGGGCAGTCTGACAAAATGGTGTGTGACATGGAGGTGCACGTGAAGAAAAGATGTGTCATTGAATTCCTCCATGTGGAAAAAAAGGCACCCATTGACATTTATCAACACTTGCAGAATGTTTATGGGGACCAAAGAGTGCATGTGAGCACAGTGGGGCAGTGGGTGGTGCGTTTTAGCAGTTGACCATGAAGGACAAGGCATGTTCCACACAGCCATGCACAGCTGTCACAGCACAAAATGAAGAGTGCCTCAATCATCTCACCCCTGTGAATCGTCAGATTACATCCGGGGAACTGTGGGCAGATCTGAGTATCAGCTTCGATGCATTGGAAACGGTGTTGCCAATGATGTTGGCAAAATTTGTGCCAGCTGGGTCCCATGAATGCTGACACAGGAGCAGAAGGAACATCATATGCAAGTATATCAAGACCTGTTGAACCAATAGAGGCTGAACAGTTTCCTGTATTGCATCATTACTGGTGATGAGATGTGGTGTCACCACTACAAGCTGGAGTCAAAAAAGGCAGTCCATGGAGCAGCAACTTGTAGATTCACATAGAGGAAAAGGTTTAAGATATAGTCTTTAGCAGGTAAACTGTTGTGTGGTCTTTTGGGATGGGAAACTGGTGGTTCTTATGTATTTCTGGGAACTTGGGCAATTAACTCTGACTGCTGCATCGTGTTGCTGACTGAGCTGAAAGCTCAAACTTCCAGAGTCAGACCAGAGGAGACGACAGCCTTTCTCTTGCAACACAGTAATGCCAGGTCCCCTGGCAGTTTGAGGGCTGTGAAGCACATTTCAGTCTTGGCTTCAATACGAGTCAGACTGGACTGAACTGTGCTACTACACCCACTGATTAGTCCAGATTTGGCACCTTCTGACTTCTATCTGTTCAGGCTGATGAAGGGTGGACTGTGTGGGCAACATTTTACTAGCAACAACCAACATAACAGCTGTGAAACAGTGGATTGTGCTGATGCAGACTTTTAAGTGTGTGCATGCAGGCTCTTGTTCATTGCTGACAAAAATGCATAGTTTATGGTGGTGACTGTTGAAAAATAGTGTTTTATAGCTGAGAATTTGCTCTGTCAAATAGTGTAATTGTACTCTTTGTATCTGTTGTAACTTGCATGGAAATAAATGAGGCTTTACTTTTGGAGCAACCTTTGGAAACCAGGTTGGATGACTGGTTCCCAACTATGAACACTTATTTTCTAAGGCTGCTCTATTTTCACATCATAAATCAGAATTGGAGAAGTCCATGGGAAACAAACTGTACTTTATTTCATTGTTCCACCATTTTCCAGGTAGGGAATAATAACACTAGGAAGGGAAATAACAGCACCAAGTCAGTGCAAAAGGAAGATTGCTTTAATGATTGCACTTTGAATTAGCTGTAGAGCAACAGCCTGGGCTCGGAGACTGCAGAGCAAATGTTTCATTAGTTCAGCTGTGCAGCTGAGATACCCATTGTTTTTGGAATTTAGCATATGTTCTAGATGTAGAAACTGTAAGCATCCTTGATTCATTAGACCTTAACATTGGGAAAAGGGAATTGCTGCAGTTGTTTCTTCTCTCTCTGCCTGAAGTAGGGATATGTTTTATAGGAGCTGGTCAGAGCTGTTTCGTGCACAGTTGCCCAGATTCTCAATTAGGGAGGGAACATTTTCCATGCTACATTGCTTTGACTGAAGCTGAAGAAAGTCTTTTGCTTCTTTCCCTGGAAACTTCCCCATCTGGTGCAGATGGGGCAATTTGGAGCTTACTTTTGGTCAGACAAAGAGAACTGAGGAACATGCCAATGTAAAAACAAAGAAACAAACAAACAAACAGCTTATGTGATCCTCCTCCTGTCTTTTGCTTTGTTTCTAGGTATTATCCTGGACTTGATGCACTTGAAGAAGCTCGGAGGGTTCGATATCTCTTTGTTCTACAGGGACATCATCAACGTAGCAGAGGATGAGGACCTTGGGATCCAGCCTGATGAGTCAGGGAAACTGGAGCATCTCATGAAGAAAGTACGAGCAAAGGAGACAAGGAAACGAGCTTTAGTCAGGTGTGTGCGTAGCTGTTGTATGTCATTCAACAGAGGCCACTGATGTTGTTTTTAGACTGCAGCTCACCACCTTCTTCTGGAATCATTGGCATCAGTGCTTAAATTTTTCAGTATTAATTCCTCACTTTGAGTTGGTGTTTCTTCTTAGCTTCCAAGGGTATTTGGCCTTGGTGGATGACAAATTGAGAGTGAAGGTAGGCCTCTTTTTTTGCACTGTGTGAATCTCCTGTGTTAACCTTGGTCAGAAATTATCATCGTGAAAAATGACGCCGTTGCCAAAGTAAAACACTTGCGAAAGAAGTCTGCAATGTATGGTATAAAGTGTTCAGTTTGTAGTGCAACCTGATTGAAATGAGGCTATGCTTACTCGTGTTAACTTAGGAAAAGTTGATCTCAGTGTGACTGGTAGGTATTTGTCCTATTATTTAACGGATTCATGTGGCCAGTATGTCTATGCACTTGGTATGGTTTCACACAGCCTCGATATTTCTGATCTCCTACTGAAAGATTAGAAGTGCTTACAGAGAGATTAAAGGGATCTTGACAAAGCGGATAGAAAGTATTTTTGGAACCACCTACTTCATAACAGTTGTTTTTTACCAATTGAATTCTGAACAGGTTGATGTGGGTTCGCAGTAAATGAATGACCTTTGCAGCCTCATGTTTTTCAGAATATATGAAAAAAAGATCCAACTTAAGCTGTTGTCACTGGCACTGTCCTGTTTGCAACTTTATTTTCCTCTTCTGAGAACGTTCTGCAAGTTTTCTAATACCTGAGGAGGAAGAATCCTGTGCCAGTGATATCTTTGAGATGACAGCAAATAACATTCACTGTAATCCACTATTCTGCACTCAGAACTTGAAGGCTGCCTCCAATTTTAAACCTTTTCTTGTGAATTTTTCTCAAAGTTTGGATTTTTTATCATGGTATTGTTTGTCTTGATGGTGTTCTTTTGGGGAATTTTACTCTCTGCTGGAGCAGTTGTGTGAAATTAGAGGTCACGTTGTGTTAAGCAAAAGTGAGATAGATGCCCAACCATAAACTTGTGCTGTGCTCTACCTGGGTGTAGCTGCCCTTCCAAGTGAAAAATGTGGAAGAAATATGTTAAATTAACTGTGCTTCAATAGTCTTTATGACCAGAAATGATATAATTCCAAGAATGTTTATATGTGAGTGAAATGATGAAGCAAGTAATAACATGTTTCAGTTACGCCTATGATTTTTAGGAGGGGAAGAGAAAGGAGTTTGGAGAAAATAAGTTATATGGGAAGCTGACTTTTTTTTTTTTTTTTTTTTTTTTTTTGCAAAAGTGATCCTTCAGAAGTCTCAAGTCTGCATTCTGCTTCTTTTTACACAGGTTAAATCTGTATTTGAGCAAAGATCTGTCTTTCTCTGTTGGTGTTTACAACCTTATTCAAAGAGCTTACAAGCCATATCCAGTGAAACTTTATCGGGAAACGAATGAACCTGTTAAAACAAAAACAAGGGTGTTTAATGGAAAAACGGGCAGCTTGCTTCTGCCTAGTGATACAAAAAGGGCTCAGGTAATGTACTGGTTGTGTGCCTTCTCACTCTGTGATTTTGGGGTGGTGGCGGTGGGGAGGAGCTCAGCCTTTTACTGCTTTTGTTTATCTTTCACTTTTGGGATGAGATAGGGGAGTATTTACATCTGTGTGCTCTTTGGGTTAGTGCAGTCTTTGGTAAGCTGTGCAGAGAGAGAGTGGGTTGTTTCTCTGGTGTGATACTCAAGGGAAAGCAGAGCTGCTGGTGGTAGCGTGTTCAGGAGCACAGGTCATTTCTTTCTGTAAGGCAGAATTGGTTGTCAGAGCCTAACCTTGTACTGCACAGTTGGTAGTATCTCTTGAGTCATTAGGAACACATTTTGACCACTTTATTAAACATGCAAATGTTTAGTAAAATCACAGAGGGGTTGCTCTTTACCACAGTAGCTTTATTCTGCTTTTTTTTTATTCTTTGCTTTATCTTCCTGCTTGATAGTTTATCTGATGTAGATTGAATGCTTTTTCCTCTCTGCTCGGGCACAGCCTTACTTCAAAATAGAATAGGCAGTTGCTAAATGTATTGGCACAAGTACACTTTGTTTCCTTCCATGCAAAAGCCTCATGAAATTGTACTCTAAGATTGACTGTTATTTTTATTTATACTGAACAGTAATTTTTTGAAATAAAATGCAGTTGAGCAGGGAGCTGTGCAGTAAGACCTCACATGTCTAACTTCTGGAGGTTGACTATAATATGTTTTCATTTTTATGATGCATGAATGATGCTTCAAAAGCATTGCTTTTTGGTCTCTGTTTCTGCCAGGAATGAGTAGCTGATGTTCATCTGCTAAAGCAAGTTTAGAGCCATGGTTTGGACAGGATCTCTGGAAGTATCTGCTCCAACAGTGCAGAGTGAGACTCACAGAACTGCATCAGGTCATTCAGGGCTTGTTTGGGCCAGCTCTGAGTAACTGCAAGGATGAGATGTGACAGTCTCTCTGTGCCAGGGCTCAACCACTGCCTTAGGAAATTGCATTTTCCTAATATTCAGTCCAAATTTCCCCTGGGACAGTGGTTGCAGACTATGACCAGCAATTTTAAGTGTGCCCTGATGAGGAGAATTCGCCCTGTCTTGCCTATAACCGCCTTTCCGCCTTTCGTAGTAGAAGACAGCAACTGCCTCCCCTTCTTTACCTGCCTCATCCAGCTTTTCTTCTGCTAGCATCAGTACTACCTGTTCTTCTCTGTCTCCTTCTAATTTAGACATATGGAAATCGACAGATTGTGATGGAGAAAGAGGAAACTGAAGAAGTGAAACGGTTTGATTCTCCGGGCTTGTTTCTGATTGGCTTCAAACCACTTTCGATGCTGAAACAGCACCACCATATCAGGCCCTCCCAGTTCATGTATCCTGAAGAGTCCCTAGTAACTGGTAAGCAAAGGTAGCAAGAGAAGATTCACACCTTGCATTAGGGTAACCACCTGTCCCATAAATTACTGGGGTGGTGACCACTGAGTGTAAAATCTTTGTCTAACTTAAGAACATGCTAATATTAAAATGTATGGAAATAAGCGTTACTGCCCCTCTCAGTTGCAGTTAATTTTTGTTTTCTTCAGCAGAGGAGAGCTGACTGGGCAGGGAAGAATATTGCAGTCTGAATTGTTAATTTGTTGCTTTTGGAAAAGGTCCTACAGTGTGCTGCTATTCCTGTGTCCCACCATACCAGAGAGATGCTTTGGAGATACGTGTTTCCAGTTTTCAACCTTACTTCATTTCTTAAGCGTTAGTGATTTTAGTTCTTTGCCCAGAACTCACACAGTTCTGGTCAGGAAAGATAATAGCATTGTAGAGATTTCCACCTTCTAATAGTTGTTTTTTTAACATCTGAAATAGTGCGAGTATTGCAAAGAAGTCACAGCATCAAATCTGTAATGTCTGGGGTTACATTCTAGAACAAAGGAGCAAATCTGTCAATCTGACCAGTGCAGTCTTTACTTTGCAGGCAGTACAACTCTGTTTAATGCCTTATTGATGAAGTGCTTGGAGAAGGAGGTGATGGCACTGTGCAGATACATCGCCCGCCGGAATACTCCCCCTCGCTTTGTGGCCCTGGTTCCTCAGGAGGAAGAGGTGGATGAGCAGAAAGTGCAGATAACTCCTCCAGGTATGGGAAGAGATGTTGCCTTTCCCTGCTTTGTTGGGTGCAGTCAGCATCACATTTGCTATGTTCAAGTACTGTCACCTTGTAGGTACTGGGAGGTATTATTGATTGCTGCTGCTTAGGCAAAATAGCAAGCTGGTCTGGGGAGTCATCAGACCTATCTGATAATCTTGCTTTTTCCCCTAAATTCTGATTTTGAGGCCGTGGTTCTGCGTAACTATTCTCTTGCTCTCTCTCTGTCCTGTGTAGGTTTCCACATCATTTTCCTACCATATGCAGACGATAAACGGAACGTTGATTTTACAGAAAAGGTACCAGCCAATCGAGAACAGGTGGACAAAATGAAGGAGATCATTCAAAAACTCCGCTTCAAATACAGGTACATGGAGATCAACAGTGTGTGGGATGCACGTGGGGAAGAAAGCTCAACACTATTGCTTTCTCCACTGCACACATTTTTCAGACATATTGTCCACAAGATGAGATTTTGATGCATGCATTGACTAAATAGCTTTCATTGGGATGTTGCTTCTTAGCTACTAATTTAATAGGCTCTGGCATTCTTCAGCAGGTCTACAGTAAATGTTCTAGGAAGCCATAGTTATAAATACATTGATTGGAAAACAGTCGAGTGCTTAATGATCCATACTTGGCGACCAAGCTGAGTGCCTTAAAGGTTGTGGTTGCAATAGATGTAAGACTTTGAAGTGGTCTTTAGCTTTGATCTGGATTCCGTTCCATGATGTGGTCAGGCATCATTGTGTGAGTATTTTTGTTCTTTTTAAATATTAGGAATGTGTCAATTATAAGTTTAGGTAACTCATCAAGCCTCCTCCTCCATTTCACAATGCAGTGTCCTGCATATAGGAGCTACACGTACATTTTTACTCAAGGGCTTTTGATATACCTTGTCTCCCAAACACAAATGTGTCCCTTACCTCACAGTGTCATTGCTGCAGGCACACACATAAAATGCATTCAGTGAGGAAACTTTCAAGAGTCAATGATTTGCACAAGCGAATTGCTTCCCTCTGCATTAGCCTTGTGCAAATTTATTTCTCTATCATTCTGAAATGCCAGGCATCATGTGCTTTATGTAGCATGTTCTGGAATTTTTCATAGTATTGCTCTTGTTCTCTGGGTTGTTGTAATTTGTTGCAGATATCACATTTTAATGGTCCAATCTATTGCAGATCAGGCCTGGATCTTTCAAATGAGTGTGTGCTAGAGAGAATAGCTGGGCCTTTTTTGTCATAACCAGGATAAATTTTAGGAGGGGGACTTTTATGGGACACTAAAATAAGTGGGACATAAAAAATCGTATATAAAAAGCACGGTAGTGCAGCATGCCAGTCTCTCTGTTTATCTCACATAGCTTTCTAAGTCTCCCACAGCTACCTAACACATTTGGTACATGACAGGATGGTGACTCAGCAGGTAAACTGAAAAGAGGATAAGTGATTCTTCTGGTGAGGTGGATTGATTTGTGGGAAAGAGGGAAGTTTGACTTTGAAATAGGCTGGTGGCAGATCTTATGTCTTAGCTTCCTGGCAGCACGCACTGAAAATCTGACGGATTCTTGACAGGACTGACAGCTTTGAGAACCCAGTTTTGCAGCAGCACTTCAGGAATCTGGAGGCTTTGGCGCTGGATATGCTGGAACCAGAACAAGCTGAGGATCTTACAAGTGAGAATTACTGGTAGATGTGGGGGGAGGTGGGTTTGAGGACTCCTGACTTTGTCTATTCTAAGTCAGAGTTTTGGTGCTACAAAACCAAATGCCTTTTAAAAGAATGTTTTAGTGGTGTCGTTTTCCAAGATGCAGAATTGTGGATGTTTCCGTAACGAAATGCAGAAACCTTTATTTCTTACGCTGCTGGCAAAAAGGAGAAAGGAAAAATTTTCACTTTACACTCCAAAATTGAAATTTAATTCCCCTCCCCCACCTTTTTTTTTCTTTTTTGATGACAAACATTTTCTCTGCAATTCCTGTCTTCTAGAGTCTAATAGTATTCCAGGCAGAGCTTACAGAATTATTCTGCCAGGAGGCAGTGTTGCCACCTGGTGGCTGTGACAATTTCTCAGAACATCCATCAAAGGCCACAAACCTACTCCTGAGGGAAAGGTTTTATTTGGTTTGGTTTTAAATTTTGTTCTAATCTAATCTAGGAATAGTGTTAGAGAAGCTACTTGTTTCATATGAAGTGATATCTAACAAATGATCTGGGACCCTCTGCTGGATATTGTACAAATACATGACAGAAATAACTTCTGCCTCTAACCGTAACCTTAGGTAATAAACTGTTGCATTTTAAACGTCTGAGATTAGACCTAGCTAACAGTGCCATCAACAAGGAGATCTTCTCTGTCACTCCTACCATCCCCATGTATATATTTAACAGTTCAGGGATATGTGTGTATGTATAACACAAATCCTTGATGTTATCAAGAGCTGTGAATTTCTCATTTGTGATTATTGTAACAAAGCATTGCATTCTGCATGCTTGCAAGATGCTGGCATAGTAGCTTTTACAGAAGCAAAGTTGTATCAGGCAATTTGCTTTTCTTGAGGGGACAAATCTTTCTCTTTTGCCAGTGCCAAAGACTGAAGAGATGAGCCGCAGGCTGGGCAACCTGGTGGAGGAGTTCAAGCAGCTGGTTTATCCTCCTGACTACAACCCTGAAGGGAAAGCTGCAAAGCGAAAACAAGGCAAGTAATGACAGTGCGGATGCACAGCACGGTGTCTGTGGTATTTTCAGTTGAGGCTTCTGCATTTTCATTTTTCAGTGATTCACAGGGAGCAGAGACTACTGTGGTATCAAGCTGGAGAACTGCTAGAATGAGAAACTGCCTAGTGAAAACCCAGAGTGGTATAAAAGGAATTAATGCCTTCAGTCTGTATGTTGGGTGAGGAAGCAGACATTTATGCATGGACAATTTTGCAAGTCCAGAATGACCATTTTGGGGGATAAGTAATGCTCAGGTCTAACTGTGATTTGGGAATGTGCAAAATTGTGCATAAAGCAGGAGTGTCAGCTGAATTCCCTATGTGAACACGGAGTTTTGTACTTGAGTTTGAGATCGCTGCTATAAGTGAAATACTGTATAGTTTACATATTGACACCTACTGTAGAAAAAACACTGAGTATGTAGATGGCCATTAAAATATCATTCTAATGGCTGTTAACTTGGTATGTATAAGAAATGCTGATGTCTTTCAATTGTGAAAATTTTAAAAATCTTGGTGGTTTAAAATTTCTCTTTCCAGCTGGTGATGGTCAAGCAGAAAAGAGGCCCAAGACAGAAATCTCAGAAGATTCCCTGAGGAGTTACGTGCAGAATGGCACTCTGGGCAAGCTCACTGTCTCTGCTCTGAAGGATACATGCAGGCATTACAGGCTGAGGAGCGGGGGGAAGAAGCAGGAGCTCATAGATGCACTGACTGAATACTTCAGTGGGCGCTAAGCAGGAATGGAAGGCCATGGTTGACTTCCACTTGCTTAAAGTTGCGGTTGTTGTACTTGACTTCTGAGTTTGCTTAATCTTGCCACAGAGGAGGAGGCCAATGGTTGCTGAATCTAGCACTGGAGAAACTTCTGGCTTGTAGTTTCTAAGCATTTCTGCAAGCTCAGATACTGTTCACAGTAGCAGAATTAAATGTCCTGCTAACTCAGGTTGCACACAGATCACAGTTGTGCCTTTCTGGTTTCTTAATAAAGTTATTTTGGACTTTTTTCTTTGCAACACCAGCTGTACCATCTTTTCATCACGAAGACAGCAAAATTCACTTAAATAAGAAAGCAAATAATTTGTGTGACACCACACGAACACATGCAGCAGATCAAGTCTGTCTGCCAACAGAGCATGTAACCACAGTGGTTTACTTTGCTGCCAGCATCAGTGCTTGTAATCAAATTGTGTTCTTTTTCTCCCATCAGTGTTATAAAGATTACTAGCAGATCACAAAAGAGAGAACCATTACTAGTGATCAGGAGCCAATCCTTTGGGCAGAACAGCAGTACTTCATAGAGCTGCTCAGCCAGGTCTTCATTTTTTAAATGGTAAAGAAGAAAAAAGTCATGTGTTCTGTGGAAAACTGCAAGCACTTATCCAAGCTAAATCACTGAGATGGCATAGTGCTTTTCCGCCTCTGTAGTGAGTGTGAGTCAGAGTATTATACAAGTTCCTGTGCCAAAACCCGTGCCCAAAAGTAGCAGACTGTGGAGAGTAGCCCTTGTTTGTTACTCAGAGTGTTTTTAAAATCATACTGATAAAGCTGCATGTGGGGTTGTACGTCTTGTTCTTTAAACTTTCACCCTTGGGATGTCCCACCTGCATTGCAGCGCAAGATGAGTTAAAATGATAACTTTGTGGCTAGTTGTTTAGCTGACCTGTAACTTAGCACTGAACGCAGCCGTGGAATACATGAGTTATTTTGGTCTGCATGGTGTTTGTGTTCAGCAGATTCCTGTTTGGCACACTCCGTTAGGCAACTTATTGAAGAGTTAAGTTGTAAATTAAGGTCATGGCTGTGCTGTGAGTGCAGAATATGTATTGGGAGCCAGCTGAAAGCAGCCTGAGAACTGCGACCACTCTAGCTGTACCACTACACTGCCCACTTCCACCCGCAGTGCTTCAAAAGAGCAGCTAACATACTGAGCCCTGCAGACTGAAACTCACGTCTTACTTTCAATCTGCTTACATTATGATAGGTATTAAGAATGTCTAAGCAATAAATTCCTTTTTGCCCCTAGGTGGAGAAGTTACTGTAAATGCTTGTCTTAGCAAGGCCTGAATTGAGTGCAATATAATAATGAGACTACCTTCATTTTGTGAGTTTTCCTATCCCAGATGCCCTTGTTAACTTCTGTCTTGGCTTGCTAACCCCCAGGCACATTATGTTCCAGGCTTTAGATAATTATGTTTCTTCTAGGTTATTACATCTCCCTTTCTTCTTTTTAAGGCAGGCTATTGCATTAAAAGTAAGTTTACCAGGGTTGGCATTGGAAGGCTTCAAAGCAGAAAATTAGCTTTATTTACTCTGGAATCCTTTATTTCTGTTTCATATGTGCGTTGTGTTACATTAGCTGTCCTGGCACAGTACAGATAGGGCAAGCTGTGGTTTTAAATGACTAGCTCAGTGATCAGAACTGGTAGATGGAACAGCAGGCTTTCCAAAATTTGTACAAACAATAGGGCTCTAAGATCTTTGTATACACGACAGTAATATTCTTGCTAAGATGAATTTATCAGCCCTTTACAAAAAGATACAATTTGTCTTAAGTCTTGTGTGAGCTGCTTTCATCTGCTTGAGATGTACTTAATAAAAGGTATGCAGTTGGTACCACTGTGAGAATGTTAACACAACTTATTTTCCCTTCTGTTGCTGCTGCTGACCTATTGGTCTTTCCACTCTAGTTTTCCTTTCTGCCTCAGAAAGGTGGGAGGCACAGCTGAGCTGGGCAGCCACACAAGGAGACAAAATGCTGGGGATAAGCTTCCAGCTGTTAAGTCCAGGCATCGTGCAAAAGACTCCAATGCAGAGGTTTACATTTCTGCTCAAAACAGAAATGGAATTTATAACACAACATGCACTGAACTACAGCTAGCTCCATAAAACCACCGCAGATCCAGAATGCTGGTGGAGCATTCATGCTTTTCAAGATCATGAAATTATGTATCGCCTTCTTGAGTGACGGGTTGTTTTATCTGAGAAATCACTTTGTCCACTGTTGTCCTGGCCATGACTTAAAGGGCTGATCTTCAGGCACATAACTATAGTGCAGCAGCTTCTCTAAAAGCGTGAGATCATTTTTACAGTCATTGCCAGATGTGCAGTACTTATCAGACACAGCGAGCTGCTCTCTATCCAAGAGTGAGTTTTATATTTAGATGTCTTAAGAAGCCCAAACTTTGCAGATCACTGTTGCAATCCATGCAAAGAAAACTGAGGGAATATTCATCTACTACACAACGATGGCCTTAAGGCAATCTCTGAGCAGTTCAGCTTCACAAGTAGGAACACTTCAGTTAGCAAGTGCTTTCCCGAGGGAATGACAATTCTGGACGTTCCTGTGTTTAGATTTGTCAGTAATTTTATTTTCTTTAAAAAAAAAAAATCAGCATTTAAAAATAAGTGAAATTAGAGATTTTCCCTTGTGCACTACCGTACAATTTCAGCTCCCCATAACCTCTTAGAGAAGTCTCCTGCCTGATCTGAAGGGAGGGTTGTGCTATGTGTACTGATCCTGGCTCTACCAGCTGCTACACAGTAGCCACAGTCCTATGCTTGGTCTTTGCTGCTTCACTTCAAAGCAACAACTCCCACAGCCCAAATACACGTGATGTGCTGCGGAACCAACATACCTTATTCCCCCATAGAGTAAACCATTCTGAAATAGAGAGATACACCTGTTAGAGGCTGAAGTATTAGGAAGCTAGTGGGTAGGTTACAAAAGTCCTGAGCAGGCAGACGTGGAGATAGGCAGGGATTTTTTTTCTTTTAAACGTCAAGCAGTAAATACAGTTGTACTATCACTTTTCAAGAAGTATTACAAGAATGGGTGTTGGAGTGGAATAATAGAAAAAGGGAGGGGAGAAGAGGCAGAGACACTTTAAGAATTAAGCCACTATTAAACAAAAATGTGATTTTTTAAATGGAACACTGATATCAAAACTATAACGTCATCAGCTAAAGCTAGACATTAATCCCCCCTGACTTCACCATTACCCATTCCACACACACTCAAACTCCTAGGTGCTCAGACCAACAGTCTCTCTATAGCTTGCTGTACAGACTGGATCTGAGGCTTTAGCTGCGATCCCTCCTTGATAGTGATGGAGCAGGCGATGACAGGCCGGGAAACCCCACAGGCCCGGCCCAAGGCCTGCTTGGAGCGCACGAACACATAAGGAACGTTTTTGTCCTCGCAGAGAAGAGGGAGGTGCAGGATGATCTCCAAGGGTTCAGCATCGGCAGCCATCACAATGAACTCTGCTATTCCTCGGTTCAGTGTTTTGGTGGCTGTAAAAAGAAACTAAAACTAAGTCTAGGTTCCGTGAAGCACATCGCATGAACAACATTAAGAGATGCTGAAGTCAGCATGAGCAAGAAGGCGGGCCAAAGAAAACTGTTACCTACAGGGCCATGTAATAGCACAGCTCCGAGTCCAGAATGAACAATTTGCAGTCAGTAGCGCACCCATGAGAGGAAGAAGGCTGACCATTGAGTGCCAACAGCAGGTCCCAAGGAGGGACTATTCATAGGGTCACATCTAGGCTACTGCACCCAGCTCCACACCTTGAGAGATTCACAAAGGAGTGAGGCCAGCACAGGGCTAGCAGCTGGAGCACTCTGCAGATGAGACCAAGGGAGCTGGATCTGTGCAGACTGGAGAAAAACCAGCCAAGGTGGGTATGGAGGAGAATAACTGCTGCCTTGTGCCACACCAAGGAGACTGCAGAAAGGACGGAGCCAGGCTATCCCCATGAGCACACAGTATAAAGGACAAGTCGCAGACTGTGACTGTTGCCTTGAGGAAATTCTGGGGACATGAGGGGAAAAAAATTCTGGCACGAAAGCAGTTTAAGCCACAGGAGACACTGTGGAATTTCCACACTTAAGAATTTTTTTTTTTCCTCAAATAAAGCTTAACCAGATGAAGCCCTGAGTAGCCTTGACCCAGCTGTGAAAGGTGCCATTCTCTGACTGCGCTACAGAGCTCCCCTCAAACCCCAGTTATCTTATGATTTTAAGCTGGCAAGACACCTGGTCATCCCAGCGCCGCATCACAAATGATCACAGCACATGCACCAGGAACACACTCCAAGCAGCTAGGAGGAGGAAAGAGGGGGACACTCGTGACAGCCAGAGCTATGAAAAATAATATTCATGGCTCACAGCTGGAGAAAAAACTATCATCTCCAGCTACAGCTTCCCACAGCATTCCCAGCACGCCTTGCTTGTCCCACCTTCATTGGCTCCTTTGCGTAGCTGCTTGTAGTTGCAGGACTGTTGCACGAGGTCCAGCAGCGTCTTGGTGAGCTGCGCGTCAGCCAGTGGATAAGCTTTGGGGTTCACCTCTGCCTCACTCTAGAAACAGGAGAAAGGAAAAGATGGGAGAGCACTACATCAGGGGCAAAGCAGTTTGTTCCGAGGGACATTAGAGACGCAGCAAGTCCACCACGTGTAGTGCATCACATATGGTTGAAAAAGAGCTCCAGGATCACCCAGTCCAACCTTCAGCCCACCCCCATCATGCCCAATGACCACATCCCTCAGTGCCACATCCACACGGTTCTGGAACACCTCCCTGGTCGGTGACCCCACCACCTCTCTGGGCAGCCTGTGCCACTGCAGCACCGCTCCTTCTGAAAAATGCTTCCTGATACCCAACCCGAACGTCCCCTGGCGCAACTTGAGGCAATCACCTCTCATCCTACAGCTACTACCCAGAAGAGGAGGCTGCCCGCCCGTCGCCACAACCTCTTTCAGGCACCTACGCATACGTATACCACGTATATCAGCCCACAACCCGCCCCTGGATGCCCCTCGGCGCAGCCCCACGCAGCGCGGCCCCCACGTGCTCCCCGCCCGCCCGCCTCCTGCCTGGGCATGGAAGCGGACCCTTCCCCGGACATCTCGCATCTCCCCCGGCCGCGCTCACCATGGCGGCGGCGGCGGCGGCACGGTGCAGCTTTCAGCGCAGCGCAGCGCAGCGCAAGAACACTCGGGCCCAAGCCTCCAGCGCGCAGCGGGCCGCACGCCGCCGGAACTGAGGGCACGGCGGAGGGAAGAGGCGGGCCGGACTTCGCCGAGGGCCCTGCCCACCGCGCACCCTAGCGGCCGTGGGCCGATGTCGGCGGGCTGCGAGCGGCTGCGCGACCGGCACGGCGCGCGGTGGACCCTGCCGTTCCGGCCGCCGCTTTGCCTCGCGTGCGCCGTGGAGACCTTGGGCGATGGCGGAGCCTCGGTGGGGCTTCCCCTTCCGTCTAAGCCTCGGTACCCCCAGCAGCCCGCTCCCGCCTTGAGGCAGGGACTCGGAGCACGCGGGGTGACGCTTTTTCTGCCGCCATAAGCGTTGGGGCGGGCCTGGCGCTAACGATTGTCTTCCACCCGCAGCTGGTGCGGAAGAAGCACGCGCTGTCCCGTTTGCGCGATGCCCTGGCGTGGCAGGCGCTGCCGGTCGTCCAGCTGCTGGCTCCAGACGAGAGGGGCTGCCTCTGTCTGATAGGAACGCTCTTCGGTAAGAGCTCCTACGCGGCCTAACGCAGCACCAAGGAGTGCCCTTTGCATAGGCTTTGGTTGGAAGGGACCTCAAATACCAGCCCGGCTCAGACTGCCCGGGGCCCCATCCAACCTATCGTTGAATCTCCAGGGATGGGGCACCCACAGCTCTCTGGGCAGCTGTGCCAGCCCATCTCTGCCTTCTGAGTGACAATTTTACCTGACGTTTAGTCTAAATTTCTCCGCTTTTAATTGAAAACTGTTCCACCTTGTCTTATAGCTATCTACCCATGTGAAAAATCAGTGCCCCATCTGCTTGTAAGCTTCTTTGAAGTACTGGAAGGCCGCAATGAGGTCTCCCTGCAGCTTTCTCTTCTCCATACTGAACAAGCCCATCTCCCTCAGCCTGTCTTCATAGGAAAGGTGCTCCAGCCCTCTGTGCATCTTTATGACCTCCTCTGGCCCCACTCCAACAGCCCCACATCTTTCTTATGCTGAGGTGCCAGGTGTAGATGTGATACTCCAAGTGGGGCCTTGCAAAGGCAGAGCAGAGGGGGACAATCACCTCATTCATCCTGCTGGCCACCCTTCTTTTGGTGCAGCCCAGGATACTGCTGGCCTTAGGAGCACGCTGCTGGTTCATGTCCAGCTTTTCATCTATCAGGATTCCCAGGTCCTTCTCCGCAGAGCTGCTCTCAATGAGTTATTCTCCCAATCTGTAAACGTATCTGGGATTTCTCTGATGCAGGCTTCTCCACATTCAACTCCCCCCAAAAATGGCAGTAGACCACTGAAATACCCAATTCCATACTTCCGCCAATGTTCTCCTTTACGTGTTGCTATTCCCCATGGAAAAGGGTCTGTCATTGCAAATAGAATAGGGCAATTAATTTCCCTCTTCCCTGGGGAGCAGACCTGGCATGCTAATAAAGCTCCCACAGCTTTCCTAAGCATCTTGACAGATCTTTAAAGTCTTTACAGGGAACTGAGTGCTCTGGCTTATGACTCTTCCCAGAACACCCTCTGTTCTGGTCTCATGCCTCAGTGCTTTCTCATCTTGTGGCACTACATGAAGATCCACACAGAAATGGAAGCGTGAACTTAAAAAGAGTTACAGAAGTTAATATCAAATGGTAGAGTATTTCTTTCCCCCACTGTCTTTTTATATTTGTTGAAATCCCTCTAGCTGTAGGATTACAACACCTGTTTCTTCCTGGTGGGTCAGCCTCCCAGCAGAACACAGCGTTCAGAGAGATGCCAGAAAGTGGCTTCAGTCCCTTAGATCACGAACATCTCTCACTGTTTCTGTTTGCACAGCAGTGCTGTGGGCAAGGTCTTTGAAATATCTAAAATCCTGTCAGAGGAGAAATGATAGTGTAAATGAGGAAACGGTCAGACAGGAAGAGAAAGGTGGAGGGTATGAATGCAAATGCTTTCAAAGAGCAATTATACTGTGTTCCTTGAAGTCCACAGTCTCATTTGCACATCACAGATATGTGCTTTGTGCGAGGTGACTTACAAGCCCCTTCCCTTGCCACAACACTGAATAATTCAAGCTGCGTTTCCCAGCTGGTTTCCCAGCACAAACTGTGCTTTGCGCATTGGAAACAGCTTTATTAGAATGTTGTGCAGGTTTCATTCTCTCGGTCACACAAATTTTTATTGAGCACTGTCTGCACACAATCCTATACAGATGTGGAGGGAGTAGTGCTTACGTCCAGTTCACTCCTACGCTGTAGGATCCTAAACCAAATACCCCAGAAGACAGAGGTGTACTTGCATTTCAGTGCTCTGTTTTTAAATAATCAGTCTGTGTGCCTCTCTGGAAAGGTACACAGTTAAATTTTTAGGGGACAGCTTTGCTGTAATTGATTGGCATTTTCAGTACTGTAGAGGGAGAAAACTTGGTGAGTAAGAATAAGGGTAAAATAAGAAGGACATTTTATAGCTGGGCTTTGATTCCTGTCATTATGTAGTGTTGTAATTCAGATGTATGATGATGGACCAAATGCAATGGTGTTTGCAGTTTCATGTTTACCTACATAGGTGGAGCCACTGACTTCAACTACAAAGCACATAAAAAATTCTGAGAGAACAGTACACCTCGTGCCCCTTTTTCCTGGTTATGAGGGTGCCTTTTGCAGAATTCACCCTCTTCTGACAGTCAGATTGGCCTCTTGTGAAGCAGGGGGAAACTGGTCCTGAAATAATGTGCAGCTATTTTTACAAGAAGGCTTTACAGCACCAATGATCACAGGCAAAAATGAGTTCTGCAATTGATTGTGCTTTATCTTTCAGGGATGTGTCATGCAGTAGAAGACAGCGATGCGCAGGACCAGTTTGGAGAAGGTGAGGTGCAGGTGCTGTGTGCCAGTCAGTGGCAGTCTGTGAGAGGCATCCATCTTGTCTGATAGCTCAGCTTCAGCACAGCTTGAATTGAGGAGAGCTTCTATTTTCTATCAGTTGCAAAAGTGATAAGCAGACCATTCCAGTATTTAGTGGTGTGTCCATGTGAAGTATGTGTGCATTTAAACGTTAGCATTTCTCCCTCGGATTCTGTGTGTGCCATCAGAAGGGTAGCACTTGTGGGTAGCACAAAGCCCCATCTTTGAACCTGACCAAATGGAAATCTTCACATTGGCTTCACTGAGCTTTGGAACCTAGTGCTTTCTCCTCAGGACAAACAGTATTTGGGACGTAGCTGTACAGCTTCTAGATTCCTCTCTCTTAGCAGTCCTTCATTTGTAATCTGGAAACGCCTGCAGGGCTGAGAAGAGATGTCTGCAGTCCTATTAACCTTGGGCGTCTCTGCTGAGTCTTGTGATATTCACAGAGCAGCAATTTCCTCCTGTCCAGCCATGAGAGATGAAAGGAGATGTAACCAGCTCCTTTCAGGGAGGTATCAGTTTTCAGACACGTGCTTGAAAAGCATTGCAAAGGTGAGAGATCTTTCTGTCAGGATGTGGTTCTGCTGATAGATGGATGATTTCAAACAGAGGAATTTTAACTTGATGATACCTAATTATTGAATGTTCTTAGAAATAGAACAGTTCTTAGGAATTCTGAGAGTTCCAGGCAGGAAAGGGCCATTAAAGCACCTATGTATCATCTGCCTCAAGATACGCCTCTGCTCAGAAAGTTGGCCCTTCTTCTAAAGTAGGTCTCCTAGATAAACTCACAGTATTGCCCTGGATATACCAAGAAGTGGTACATCTAGAAGTCTCTGTGGTTTTTTTTGTTTGTTTGTTTGTTTTTGTTTTTTTTTAATGCTTTCTTAGAATAAGAGTAAAAAGAATGTATTAAAGTACCGTGTGCCCTGTTTGAAATGAGTCATGCCATGACAAGAAGATATAGCCAAACTAGCTTTATGAAATCGTATGGAGTGATATTCTGTACTGTGCCTCAGTTAAGAGTCACAAAGATAAGTAGGGCCTCAATTTATGGAAAGGTGTAGTGGATACCTACATGTGTATGTCTGGTAGACTGTAATGTTACCTTCTCTGCAAGGCTGTTTTTAAAGGCCAGTTTTCATACTTTAGGATGCCTGCTCTATTCAAGTATCAGATTTTTTCATGGTTTCAAACTTGGGCTTTGTTTCCTTCCTTCCTTATATTTACTTGATGTCCTGATAGACCCTTTATCATTTCTATGCATGGGTTGTGGTGCTGCTAGAACAGGATTGCTGCTGTAATGTTGCTGCAGAGAGCCTCAGCTGGGCTATCAGAACTAATAGCACTGGGGCTTTGCTGTTACCCTGCACTCTCAGCAGCCCCACGTTCATTTAATGGCTAAGCTCTTTGCTCACTGGCCTGCTAAAGCCCTGTGGAGGATGGATTGTGAGTGCTCTTCAATGTGAATTACTGATCCCATTTCTTCTGCCTAGTTCTTGTGCAGCTTATAGTGGAGCTGAAGTCAGAGCAGTACTTGCGCTGCATTCTGGACGAAAGCCAAAAAGAGGTCAGTGAAGATGAATTCTCTGCCCTTCCCTTCAGTTCTTTAGAAGTTGAAGAGATAAAAATGAGAGGCCCTGTGAGACTGCAGCTACTGCTTTGGGATGCAGCTTCTACCGTAGTGGGACGTCCTAATGCCAGTTCCCCTGCTGTGATTTTGGCATTGGTGTCTTCTCTGGAGTTTTCCTATTGCTCTCATGGCACGCTGTAGCTATATGGCTTCATAATGCTTTAAGGGAACCGTGTGCCTTCCTCAGATTCTTCTTTTCCTCCTTTCCTGCATCAGTGAAATGAGGAGCTTTCACAGCACTCTGCTGTCTTCATTCCTAAGTTTGTGGTGGTCCTGTGGGGTGCAAAAAATTGAGAAATAGCAAAAGCAGGGAGAAATTGAGCTGGTTCGTCTGCTCTTACAGGAGCTGGAGGGGAAAGGGGCAACAAGAAAGAGATTTCTTGGATAAATTAAAGAAACACTGTTGTATTTGGGGGATTTTAGGTAGGTTCAGAGTTTTCCTCTGATTTATCCTAAATGATGAAAAGAACCTGGTTTAGGTGAAGATCCTGTTTTGGAGACAGCATATTGGTTTTTGTGTCTTTCTAACTGTGTACTGTGTGAAACATTTCCTTCCTCTGTCTCCTCTACAGCTGTGCAAAGCAGCTACCAGGAGAGGCAGCCTGCCCACATTCACTCTCTTGGGCAAGCTAGCAGATGCTGTCCCAGGCTTTGCTGACATACTGGTGGTGGAGCACAGTGAGTAGCCTTCATGCTCCACTGAAGGGTTGTAGTCACAGCTCTAACACACATAAGCATGCAAGCACTGTCTTTCCCCTCCTGTGTGCATTTACAAAGGTTGCACAAGAATCTTGTCCCTGAAGATGAAGTGGCACGCAGACCTCCTGGGTTGCTGGTCAGTACCTCAGTAGTAGGCTTGGTGTTGTGCTCTTAGCCATCCTGACAAAAACAGCCTCTGAACTGTGTTTGTAGGCATGCCTTGTGAGCGATACATGTTTTGTTTTCCTCTCCTTGGTTCAGCTTCTGGGGTCTGGTGGTGGAAATGCAAATGGTGAACAGTTTCCTCCTTGGGCCATTTTTTACTGTACCTCTGCTCAGAGACTCTTAGAAGCATTCCCAATGTTCATGAATGTTTGACTGGATCAGAGGGAGAAACACTGGTGAGGTAGCACAACATCCATTGGTATTTGTTAATCTATGTACACCAGCCTGTGCAGTGGGCTTGTGCCAGTTGTACTGGTTTTGACTGAGAGACGAGATAGTGAGTGGCTGTGTGGTGCTTGGCTGCCTACTGGATTTAAATCACAGCACAGGTTTTTGAGGGAAATAGGCTGATGCTTTAAAAAAGTCAGCTTACAAGTCAGCTCATTGGTATGAATGTTTGCCATTTCTGTTCCTCACACTAGGTAATTTAGTGGATCATCTGCTGGTGGGCTTGATGTACCCAAATGAAGGTGTAAAGGCTGCTGTCTGTTACTTGTATGGCAAGCTGTACTCCTCTCCTGTTGGCACAGAAAAGCTCTCAGCACACTTTGAAGAAAGGCTGTGTGGCCTCTTCTTGAATACTTTTGGCCATGCGCAGACAAAGGAGCTGCAGGTTAATTGCTTGGGTAAGGCACTACTGAGAGAAACTGCAAAGTACAAGGGAAGGTTTAGAGCAAAGCAGAAATCCTTGGATGGTTTAAGATATCCTGATATAGGTTGGGCTTTAGAGGAGCTGTTTTTATGCTCAGTTGAACCAATTGATCCTTTCTGTTACTAGACAGCAGTGAAGTAACCCAGACCTGCTGTTTTGCTCCCCCAGCCTCTTTTGTCCCTAAAGCCTATGGTTGCCTAGCACTGATTAATCTTCAGAGTTTCCTCAGGGTTTTCCCTGTGATTTGACTTGCCTGAATATGATGCTATCAGACTCAAACTGCCTGAATGCAAGCACACTGCACAGACAGGTGGGTTTTGTATAGAACCAGAACAGAATAACATTTGGAAGGGTCAGTTTTGTGCATTTATTCTTCATATTGCACTTACCAGCTGTTGGTAGAGAGCACAATTTCAGCCTTCCTGGCACTGTTTGGTTGCAAACAATCCAAGGATTTCCTTTTCCTTGTAGGATGCAAGCAGGAATTGGCTTGCTCTTCAGATCTACTCAGCTGCTAGGAAAGGATGATGATTTCTTTGAAAATTGATCTCACGCCTTATCCCTTGTGAATTTGTGCCGATGTGTGCAGGTGATTTGCACCAGTATCTGTAGCAGTGCTCTATACTTTTATACTGAAGGGTTTTGTTTGTTTGTTTTTCTATGTGTGGATGTCCTTTAACGAAATGCAGCCATTTCAGCAAGAGCCTATGAAAGCAGGAAGGGAAGATAAATGCCACGGCTCTAGGAAGTATTCCAGGAAAAATATCTAGTTAACTGTTTGGTCCTTGGCTTTAGCATGGTGAAAAATGCAAATTAAGAGCTCTCTAAAGAAACAATTTAAGGGGAAAGTACTGGAGCGCAGAAGACAAGTAGAAGGCTCGAGGGGTCATTTACTACTGCACATACAGATCTCTGAGGAATGAGGAGCAATCAGACCTGGCAAAAAGAACCAGTGACAAGGGGTTGCCAGATGCATAGCTCATGGCACTTTCTGTTTATGTAAGTCAGAAGAAGCTTGCTCTACTTGAAGTTAGGGTCTTTGCTCAGAGGGCTGGAAAGAGAAGGAAACTGACAAGTCTTTGGCTGTAAGTACTTCTGAATTAATCCCATGTCCATTTTGTGATGCTCACTTTTGCTCCCCTTTTTGCAGGTTTGCTGAAGGAGCTGCTGAAATCTGACCGTTTTGTATCCATTCTTATGAATAATTCAAAACCAGAAGAATCTGAAAACCCTGATTTGTTAGAAGGGGAAAATCCACTTCCACTCATTCTCAAAAAGGTGATTGATGAAGTAGTCTTACAGCATGCAACCTATGACTTTTTAACACATTGTCCCTTGTTCTGAGGTGAGCTGTTAGTAGATGTAGGAGTTTGATAGCCTGTATTGAATTTTTATTTGAGGCATTTGGGTGCTGTCACCCCAACACTGACCAGCAATAGAGACTGCAGTGGAAAATCTGGGCATACCATAGGTCTCCTTATTGTTCATTCCTGTATCCTAGAGTTTTCCTTGTGGCCTCAGCTGGTTTTACTCACTGATGCTTAAGTTCTGATACAGCTCTGGCAGTGCTAACATGACTAAATATTGAGGTGGAGCTATTCCTATTCATAATACTATTTATTGTGGTTCTCACACTGTATTTTTGAGTGTGTTTAATCCAGTATTTTATCTTGCTTTGCCAAGTTTAACCAATGAAATGTGTGTTAAAAGAGAGACCTTCATTTATGTTTGAACTTTTTAAATTTAGAGGAAACTGTCACTCCTCATACCTGCACAGTTGACTTCCTCTCTCCTTTTTGCTTTTGTTTCACGACAGCTTTTGTTGACCAGAGATGAGATGTTACAGGCAGCAAGCTCTCACTGTATGGCTGCAGTGCTGGTTCACTCTCCCAGCAGATATGCTCCTGCCTTTATCCATGCTGATGTCCCAGGTGAAGAAGTGCAATAACATTGTATTGTCCATCTCCCTGGCTTTTTGTTCTAAGAATCAGTCTGGCTCCATGCAATCCCCGGATGACATAATCTATGCAATGACCTTTTAGTATCAGTAGAAATGTCTAATGTGATTTTAGAAACAGTAGTGAAAAATGAGTTTTCAATTGAAAGTATAAAAGTAGTTGTCAACTGGCAAAATGGGATTTCCTCAGCAAGAATTTGGTCGAGGAACCTCTTGAAGCATAGGTGCAAAGTCTAACCTGGCTGGGTTTCCATCTTATCTTACTAAATATTGTGAATTTTCATAGAATTTGATCTGGTAGATCTGGCTTCGGAATATAGCTTTAGGAGATGGTTTGTTGTTCACTCTATTCCCAGAAGACAGAAGTGCTTTGATTTTGCAAATTCTTTGTGAGATGTGAAAGTTCTTAGGAAAAAAAAGATCACCGCATCTGTGTTAAAGCTTGCTTTGTGACTTCATTTACGCCAGAGGCTAGAGCCACAATTCAGCTCCTGCCTGTTAAGTTTGTGCTGGGAAGAAGCCTGCCTGGGGGACTCTGCTCTCCAATCACCGTGGTTTGAAGGCTAGCATGCCTCTGAGTATTCACTCCATCCTCCATTCCTTCCATTTCATAATACATCCGTTCTCCCTCTGGCTGTCAGTATGATTCCTGCTTTCTTCCTCCTTCCTCTGCTCTGTTCTAGGAGCAGCTTTGCCACGCTGTGAGCCTCTTACCGGGGCGACCTTATTTGTATGTGTGTTTTCACAGAATTCCTTTTTGAGTGCCTCATGTGCAGCAGTGAAATTCTCATCTGGTCAGTGTATTGCTCGCTGCTTCTCCTCACCGAAGAGCGCCTTTTCTTCTCCAAGTGTCACACAGTGTATGGTGAGTCATCGGCCTTTCTGACAGTGACCGCCAGTAATATTGCTGGCATTTGTTGTGCCTCTAGCTGAATTTCAGTGCTTTACACACAATCACAGTGTCAAGTCAGGATGGATAAAGGACTGAAAATGAGTACCTATCGGATGCGTTTGTGATGTCTACCGCGGCTTGAGTTTACAGTGTCGCTGTCCTAATGAGTTTCTGATGAGCATGCATCCACTATAATAACCAGTGACTGTGACTATAACCTGACTGCTAGTAATAGCCAGTTATCAGGAGTTACTGCTAGGTACCTCTGTGGAGGTGTCAAAGGTGGTTTTAGGAAGAAAGGCCAAATTACTTCTGTTTTCTGGACTTCCTTTCAGCAGTGGGAGCTGATGCCCGTTATCAGGGAGCTGAGCGAAAATGATGGCTTGGGCAGTTGTTTCAGACAGTGGCTCAGAGGAATGATTGTTCAAATCTTCCTTCCTTTCAAATATTTGTTTTTCTCCCATCCTGGAATTTGGGAGGTTGAGGGGGGGGGGGGTTAAAATCCTCCTCTGTAAATTCTCTTGAATATTGCAGGCATAGAATCTCTGGTGAGAAGTCTCCAGGATGTCCTGCAGTTGAACAATATGGAGTTACACAAGCAAGGGCTCCTGCTCTTCACTGAAATAGTGAAACGGTAAGGGATTGCCCCTGTCAGACTCACAGATGCAGAATTTGATGCCTAAAAATGGAAACTGTTGGTTTTTGAGTTCTTTTTCCTAGGCCAAATATTTGCATTTCTTGAGCCCTTGTGTTTAGTCCTGTGAAGAAGGGCCTGATAGCTGTTTCCAAATCTCCCAGCTTGCCTTCTTTGTGCACATTTCCACCAATACATCTGCCTCTCCCTGCTTCCTTGGCAATCTGGGGAGTGAATTCTCCTTTCATCTGTAGGCATAAAAGGAGGCAAAGCCTAGGAAAGTCCAGGTATATGTGAGCCAGCTGGCTCCTGCTAAGTGACAAAACAGAGCATGTACATTCCATGGCTTCTAGTTCTCTGTCTTCATCTGAGCTAAATTCAAACAGCAAAAACAAATTCCAGGCCGAACTATTAATGCGTTCTGTCAGTTTCTCCCCTTGTTTTCTGCTAAGGAATAACATACTCTGGCTTGTTTTTCTTCTCTGCTTCCTGTTCCTGCCTGTATGATCTTGTTCATGTCGTGTTGTGCTAGTGACAGAATCTTGTTTTTGCCACTTAGGTCCCCCAAGAGAGCCCTAGAGCTGAATTTTGGAAATGTCAGTCAATTTTTGTAGCAAGTGCTAGGATAAAAAGGAGAAAGAACAGTGTGATGAGGCCAGTGTGGGATCTGTCAGAAAGAGAAACCAAAATGTGGGAAACACTAATTACAGCATTTACACTTGTAAAACAAAGAGAATGTTCTATGCAATTACTCTCATTTTCTAGCACACACGTCCTGTTTCTCAGAGGCTTACATTTAAAATGCCATTTTATTTTAAACTGTTTCATATGGAGAAAATGGTCTCATGCTGGAACATCTCTTGGTTTTCCTTGCAGCTGGGTTCTCTTACTCTGTAATTGACCCCCACGCTCTGATGTTATCCAGACAAGATGTACTGCCTCTGTTGGCACTGTCAAAAGTGTCAGGAATGGTGGGAAGCTCTCTGTGGAGTGCTTTTCTCTCCCAGCACAACCACAGTGGCGCACAGAGTTTGGGATCCAAGGACATGGGGCTGCAGGAAGGTGCAGGAGTTCTGTATTTAATGCATTTGTTTCCCTGGCCCTGCAGACATCACAGTACACCATATTGCAAGTGGGTTTGTGCCTCTTGGGTGAGTCAGCAGTACTCCTCCATCCCTTCTCCTCTGCATGAGTCAGTGAAGACTTTTTTTCCTGATGTGTTTTACTTCAAAGGGTCAGTGATTAAAGGAAGGAAATAGAAAGGATTAATAAAAATAGAATATAAGTAGAAACAACTTGAAGTTCAGCACATATGGCTTGGGCCAGAGGCTGGTCCTGGTGCCTGCGTTCCCTGGCCTTATCCCTGCCTTGCCCACCTCTCTGCCCTTTCTTGCAGCAGAATGTGAAGTGACTGCCAAGCTGGATTTGCTTCCACTGAGTGGCTGAAGAGTGGCTCTGCCTCTGTTCACTTTTTGCCTGCAGCTGAGCTACTAATTTAATTTCTACTGCAGTTGATTCTTCTCTCCCATTTGTGGAGCACGTGCTCCTGGCTTGCCTTAGTCTTGTCATGTCTATGAAAATGGAGTAACGGGGAATACTCTGGCTTCCAAGCCTGGCTGCTATCATGCTCTGCTTCTTTTCTTGCTTTGCTTTTGGAGATACTTTCTGGCAGACCATTAATGCCTCTTTTCCACATGTAGCTGCTTACCTTCTCCTCTCTTTCACGAGCGTACCTGACTTTCCAGGAGTCAGATGAGTCATTTGTACATCTCTGCCCAGTAATGGGATTAATGGCTTGTCATCCCTCCGTGCTCTCATGCTGAGTGCTCAAAGTCATTGGGTCACAAAGTGATCAGATGACCAAAATGGTCACTATCAAGAAAAAATGTCGAAACAATTGAATTATGGTTGTTTCTGTTTTTTCCTGTTTACTTCTCAAGTTCTTGAAAGTCCCTGTCCCAGCAGCATCCAGCA